>NC_050083.1:20130807-21551307 GCF_009764565.3 Dermochelys coriacea | reverse complement strand
TGAGTCAGGGAGACATCACGCAGAGCACCTCTGACAAGCCAATATAGGAAATAGATGTATCGTTCTGCAGGGACCCAATGAGTGCTACCGAATGTACATCACCCAGCAGGGTACTTGTGAGCACACAGCCTAGTGTCACACACTTAATTGCAGTTTGTTGGTCAAAATCCCTTAAGCCTGAAAACACAATCGCTGCATAAACAGACAGAGAGCATCTCCATATTTACTTAGAGAACTAGTAAAAGCCACATTAAAAAGGCCAGAGTACAAACAAACAATGTCATGTCAATGATTTAAAAACAATCCCTGCCAATAATGGCTAGTATTAAAGCAGCCACTTCAGCACTCACGTGTAGAGAAACTGGAGTAACCTGGCCCTGGACTTACAGACCCATCTTCTAAGATCTCTCAAGAGTCAACATCAGAAATGGGTCCAAACCAGTGCCCAGAGTTTGAATGCTCTTGTACTTTCTGCCCGTTCCAAATCTAAGCACAGAGGAATAGTCACATATTGCAGGTGGCTCCTCTCTTTATAATGGCCCCAACTAACCCCCTAGATCCCGATACCTCCAAACTTCAGGGTACTGGAAACATGGACCCAAGTTACTGTCTTCTCTCCCTTTTGGTTTCTGGCCATAGCCAAGACAGGAATTGCTGAAATGTCACAAGAAAAGCTGGTCTCATCTTATTTCCAGCTATGACTGGAAATGCCAGGAGGCTCACAAGAGGCTCTTCTTATGACATCTCCAGCCCAGTTTTGCAGACTCAAGAGATGTGGATAGATCAGAAAAGCCTCCAGGTTTCATACTGAGCTAATGGCAGAATCGGTTTGCCAGCGCCTGCAGCTGGCAGCACAATGGCCTGGTAAGGTAGCAATATGGGAGTCATGTTACTCCTCATCAGGGAAGTGTCGCATTTGGGCTCAGAAAAAACAAACCTACCCTAAGGCATGTATTCAATACATGACAGGGACAGCCTTTGGCCTTCATTAATGCTCATGAGGATTACTCGCATGCACAGAGAGGACAATGAATGCCATCATCGGATGTGATCCCATTCAGCTGAGAGGAATGAGCTAATACAAGCTGATGACCCCCCAACCTCTTGCTCTTATTTCTCAAAGGGATGCTGGAAAAAAAGCTAAAAAAATAATCTCCAAAGCAGCAAAATATCACCAGACGGTCTAGAGGCCAGTGACAAACACATACATAATGGAACAAAACTTTTTCACAGCAAGGGCATCACAATATTAATTATTCAGGGTACAACAGAGTTATGTAAATCACGTGATAACTATTGCAGGACTAAGAAAAGGAGTACTTGTGGCACCTTAGAGACTAACAAATTTATTAGAGCATAAGCTTTCGCGAGCTAAAGCTCACTTCAACAGACTAACACGGCTGCTACTCTGAAACCTGTCATTATTGCAGGACTAGTTTTCGGAAGGATTCCTATGGGGAAGCAGCACTCATGTATATTCCCTCATGCACTGGCAACAGAACACTGGGGTGATTGCATGGAGCCAGAAATATTTGTAAAACTACATGAAAGGGGATAGCCTGATGTAAAATCTATGGCTTTTGCATTACTAATACATTTACATTGTTTTCTGAATTAATGCCACTTCCCCTCTACGTAAAATGAATTGCTAAATCCCTCTATCACGTTACTCCACAAGTATAAACCATGTGGGTTAAAGCCAAGTGCTCCAAAATTTATTTCTTGATTCAAGGCAACTGGAAGGTATTTTCACACACTGTTATTTTTTCTGCTCAAATGCACTGAACATGCAAGTGGTTAAATTAAATTCTTGCTTCTTTCTGCCGTTCAAAAAAATCACAGGTCTGAATTTTGCTGCAGAGAATGCGACTGAGACAGTAAATGTACCAAAAATCAAATCCACAAATATTGTAGCTAGTAAAACGAGCCTGTAATATTATTACAGGAACAATATATACGCACTGCAGAACGATCGGTGAGAGCTCCTTAATGATTATGATAATTTCAATACAGAGGTCCCCTATAATATGCACAAGGCTCTGTTAACATGTGGAGTAACGAAGGGGGAGAGTGATACATTTTTGCCTAGCTTTTTCTTCTAATTGATGGATGTACTTGACACAGTTATTTTGTATTCACAAGTCTAGATCATCATCATATCCAGTGCTCTGTAAAGCTAGCAGCCAACAGTGAGCTCAGTGCACAGGTTGCCTCCAGCCACAATCAATGAATTTCTGTGCATGGTGACTGCAATACGAAATTGGATAACAAGATATACATGTCAAACATCTGTATCTTTTGGAAGAACTTCAAACAAAGGCTTGTAAACGTTGCCCAGGCTCCGTCGTTACACTTCCATATGCAACTCTTCCTGTCCCCCTGCACAGAAAGATGCAAATTAAGGTATTGCGGAATTTAAAACAGAAGAGAAAAGAACTCAAACCAAACTTTACCTTAAACATTCCCTTCCACCAAAAGAGAAAGGTATTTGCTATGGCTGAATTCACAGAGGACTAAAGCAAGATTTAGATCCATATTCGTTGAAACAAGGTCTAGATAATTTTATAACAAATAATAACCTTTGCAGTACACAAGCTATAAATAATATGAGGAATGGGGCTACGCCAAGCCAGGATGTCTGTGGAAGCCCCCCCGAAATGCTACGTACAATTAATTACCGTACTGTCAATTTCTGCAGAATTTAAGGTTTAATTTTTAAAACGACAAAATGGTTTCTAGCTATCAGGTTTGGGAGGTGGGAGGGGCACACAACAGAAAGCCCCGCAGAATGTGACCCTATGCGGTGTTCTTTTACTGGGTCCACAGGTAAACCACCAGAAATAATACCTCGCTGGCAGGTGCGAATGAGCACATCTCAGCAAGTTGATGATTCTGAAGCCTAACAACAAAAATTAACTTACCAGCATGGTTAAGTTTTTTCCTGCAGACTGTGTTAGCCAAATCCTCCAGCTACTCTGGGAGTGTGGACAGAACCTGAACACTGCCACTCTTCCCAACCCCAGTTACTTGAAAGTGATCACTTGTCATGTGCTAGGGTGTACATGCATGCTGATCATGGATAGGGGTCAGGAAAGGATTTGCCCCTTACCCACACTTCAGGCACTGCACAACTCGATAATTACTGGTATTATAAAATACTACCCGTTTTGCCTTCTTTTGAAGTATCAGCCACTAGATACTGCTACAAAAAGCAGTGAGGCCAAGATTGCCACATTAAAAAATATGATTGCAACATACAGGCACTGTGTTTACAAATTCTGGTGGGATTGCTGATTTATTGATTTCCAAAGATTATGATCATTCCTAATGCACACTTTATACTTCTATAGCAAATTTAATCGTGAGGCACCACACAAATAATGTGCTGAATTCTCTCTTTAGAAATGCCACGCAACCACAGTATTTCAAATGGTGTGAATGTGGGGAAAGTCAGAACAAAATCTGATCCATTAAACTGTATGAATCTCCACTGAGGTACGCAACCCATTTTACAGATGGAAAACTAAAGCAGAGAAAACTTCAGTGACTCACGCACCTAAGGTTACACGGGTTACGTCTACACTTAGAGCTGGAGGTGTAAATTCTAGCTTGAGGAGACAGTCGCGTTACCACTGATTGATCTAGCGCACTAAAAACTGAGTACAGCCACAATGGCGCAAGAGGAAGGAGGGGCTGGCCACTTCGAGTACAATCCTATCCAATACACAGGGCATGTACGTGGACCAAATGCTGAGACCCCAAGTTCCAACCACTAGACCACATCTCCAGATGGCTGTAACTAAACTGTTATGACTTTACACACAATATCCATTTATTATAATGCAGGCCCCATGTAGTCACTGCTAAAATAATGATCAGACAACGGACCTACTACATATACAAATACTTTTAGGCACAGTCAAACACTTGCCTGACAAATGTAGTTCTCAATATGCAATCCTGCCACGATGAGTTATAGACACCCAGGGCAAAAGTCCATTCTTCCCAATCTGTTTCTTTTCTCTCCTTAACTACCTTCTTTATACATCACTATTTTAACACCAGAGCATTTAAAAGATGCCAGCAGAGAATTATTTAGAAGGCCCAGCTGTATATACACGGCATATGCAGGAATCAGTTGAAGTCCCCAAAAGCCTCCTTCTGCTCCTCATACACTATGCAAGAAATAATTTCACATCGTTAAGCCCGCCCAGAATGTAAACTACCAAAGGATTTGTTTGTCAGAATTCATTGTGAACAAAACTCTCCCTTTCTACAAGAAAGACGACTGCTTTATAAACAGGACTTGGAATGAGCAAACCCTTTGTTCTTCAGGCAGCTGGAACGACAACACAGTGAGAAGGTAGCAGTATGGCCGAGTGGGATGCACATGGGTTTGGATACCAGGGACTCCTGAGTAGTAACTCCAGTGCTTTGAAGATTTGAAGCGCTCAATATCACTGCATACAATTTTAAGGACACTTAATTCTTCGGACTTTGCAGTGGTGGATGTAATATAAAGAGAGACAGGTTTGGAAGTAGTATTTTCATCATGGCGGGGGGCAGGGGTTCATTTTGGGTCTGGATGCCTAGGCCGAGGATAGGGTTCTCCTGTGTCTTTTAGTTGTTTAATGTGAAATAAGTAAAAACAAACAGGAAAACCCTAGACTTACAAAAAGCCTTTCTTGTGCAAGAGCCATGGGGGAGTCATTTATCAAGACTCTTATTCTCACATTTCTGTAGTCTTTGGATTTATTAGAAAATATTAATGACACTGACTGGCTGCTATATGGAGGCATAACATAATTTAGAGTAGACTTGTTTATTGCATAAGAAAATCTCACCAGGTAAAGTGAGAATAAATGGCGTGTTTGGGAACACAAAGGGATTAATAAGCAATAAAAACACTATACTCTGGTTCATACCCAATATCAATAGATTTTAAAGAAGAATTCAACACAATCAGTGGCAACATTTATCAATGTGCTGTACAATGCCATGACAAAGACTCATAGATTTACAAATATTTCTGGCTCCATACAATCATCTTGCAATCAGCTGCAATGGGAACTAATTGGCACCCTTGATCTGAGTCTTAGCAGGAAAGACAAGGACTGAATGGGTGATCCTCTTTTAACACACCCGAGAAAGGGTAAAACACAACAGTGGTGGTGAAGGGGCTCGCACTGTCCCTGCCAGTTGATGGACGAATCGTGACCCCCGGAGCATCAATCCAATACCCTGAACCACAATTTCACTCAAGATTAGTAAGATGAGAGGAAAGCTTCCTTTAGTCTGTTGATCAAACTGATACCTCTCTACAAGAACAATGAATTCCAATTATATTTATTTACCAAACATTATTCAAAGGCTAACCAGCTGCAGCTTCAATACAATGCTTTGATTACCAATGTCAAAAAGATAGAGCATGAAATTAACTTCCCCTTATTCAGTGGGCAGAGAGAAATGTAGCTTCACGCTACACTAATTCGGTGTTCCTGGTATGAGAACTCCCCATTATGATGTCTCGTCAAATTAGAGCCAACGATACAAGGGTGTCGTCTCTATCCTCACACAACGCTATATTTTGTAATTAAGACTGCCCTGAAACAACAGTCTTGCTTATGCAGAAAAGGTCAGGAACGAAAGCCATATTTTTTGCAAGCTAATTGTAAGATTCATGAAGCCAATTATCACAGTAGCACCGCATATGGCTAAGTAGGAAGGATTTTATAATTTTGTTAGATGCCTTCAAGACAAATCAAAGTGTCAGCAGGGCTCCCCATGGGGCCACAGTGCTCTGTTTTGTTTGGGCTGCTGGGAAACTGGGAAGCATACAAACCCACAAGGGGAGAAAATTAGAATCACTACAAATCCCAAATTCCAACTGACCCACTTCCTTTATTTTTTTCTTCGTTCACTGGGACAGTTCATCTTGGCTTAAAAACGTTAAAGGAGAAGATCAGCCTTTTCTTCAAAGGCACCCAATACAAATTCCCTGTCAAATTAGTCAGCTAGCTTGGGTAAGTAACATAAGGAAAGTCCCTACCTATTTCCTTGTGAAGGTCAAACATGTCTATGTTGGATAGCCTCAGAGGCACAAAATGCACCCTGCACTCCCCACGGAAACAACTGAGCCCTGCCTGTCTCTGTGTAAGGTTTGACAATAGGCCGATCTTCATTCCATTCACACTCATTAAGAGCCTTCACTGGGTTTCCTTAGACACAAAAAATCAAGGCAAACAATACTGAGACGAGGTGTGAGCCCCCCAACACCCTGATAGTAAATGCTCCCATCCCTATTACACATGAAGAACAAAACTGCTAATTCCACTCCCAGCATTCCTTCAGCGAATCCCCAACCAGGCAACTGACTCAAGCAAATACCGCCCCCGTCATCCGTCATTAACTACAGCATCAACTTGATTCCAAAGGGGAATAAATACTATTGTCAACATGGTGTAAACCTAAGCCACCTGTATAAGGGAAGTTATAGTATTTTACATGGTTGAATACTTCCGTTTCTAAAGGAGAACCTTTGCTTCTGATTTAGTGCTTCCTGTGAATCAAACTACAAACAAACAATCTCTTACTATTAAGAACAGCTTCCCTTCTTTAATGTTTGAGTACCCGGACTCTATGTTTATTTAATGCTGTGATAAAAGAGGATGAACACTACCTTTCAGTGGAGAACAGATATTCTCTTCCTGCAAAGCAGCTCCCTCTTTCAATTTACCATAGTCTTTCAAGATAGCCATTAATTAGAGACCAGTAATTAATTTTCTGGTTCATGAAATATTGTGCAAAGGAATCCCATTAACAGGCTGATTTGCATATTCCTAGACAAGGTTGCCTGGAAATAAGTGCAGGTACTACAGGAGGCCAGCAACCCTATCATTGCCCTTAAATCTTAGCCACATGTTATTGTTCACTGATTGGGGGGGGGGGGGGAGCAGACACCATCTACTGCATGATAAAACGGACCCAATTATCAGTCAAATGCTCCTTTTTTCTCACTGTCCTAGGATGTTGTGTTCTGCATTTCAATCTCTGATTGTTGATAGAGCTAAATGGTTTTCATACACAGTGTCATCAAGTTTGATAGCCTGAACAGTGCATTTGGAAAGCAGGCTTGTCATCAGGAAAGCCACAGGCCCGTTTGCAGTGTTCAGCGCACTATTAGTTCACTTTTGACTGAGCACCCTGCTTTTAATAACTGAACCTGCCTGAAAACCCTCACTGCCTCATGCTATTCAAATAAGTAGCAGGAGGAGAGAGCAGTATGGCACTTCCTAACACAGCTCTGAAAGGCACTCATGCATTGCAGGGCCAGCCAGTGGCCTAGTTCTGCAATACGAGTCATCCTTCCTCATACAGGAAATAAAGGGACTCTCTCAGACTTCACCCTACAGGTTCAGAGGCCACCGTATTCTCATCAGGCCCAACCACCTTCACTAGGATAGAAATGTAGCCGATCTGATTCCTGGAGAATAAACAATTGGCATTTAAATCTAAAAAAGATTTCATTCTCCAATGTACTTTACTAGCCCGGTGCAGCTTTTTGAAGTGATAGATACTCTACCACGGTGCCAAAAGAAGCCTTTCAAGTGCTTGAAAATCCACAGCACTGACAGCTTCAGCACAGCACCAGGAATTAAACGCGTCATAGTTCGGTGTTTGCGCATATTCTCTCCCCCCTGGGGGCTGTGAATAAGAATCTATGACACAGAAAAGATTTGGGGGGGGGGGGGAAGAAACTACTGTAAGTCCTCAATGCTATTCATTAAATTCACCGCCGCATTCCTTCCAAGACTGAGGCTCATTTAACAATTGGCCATATGTTCAGACTTTTGTAGAGACAAAAAAAAAAGCTTAAATGGAATGTTATCTCCTGGAATTATGTAGAGAACTTGCAAAATAACCACAAACCTTTGTAATTGACAGGTTTCAGAGTAGCAGCCGTGTTAGTCTGTATTCGCAAAAAGAAAAGGAGGACTTGTGGTACTCCTTTTCTCTTTGTAATTGAATGTCCCTTAATTTTAAATGAGTTCTAGGTATGCACAGAAAAGTATACTCGGGAAAGATCAATATTAGAATTAAACAATTTGGAGGGTTATTTATTTTGCTGATTTACTTCTGTATTTATTCATAATAGAAGGTACAAAAGGTCCCAAGTGTTTGATGAACTTACATCTTTACACAGAAGTACCATATGATCATTTTAACAGGCTAAAACAGTGGTTGTCATATACAGAAGGAGCTGATGGGATTTTCCCCTTTCACACCATACAAACATTTAGGGGATATTGCATTAATTTCAGTGGGTTTATACCAGATTAACAAGCACAGGGAAATAAAAGTGGAAAAAGTAAAGGAATGACATTTCACCAAGTCAATGTAATCTGAGGGTATTCATGCAATGAAAAGTAGACTGTACAACTGCCTAGTCTAACTCTGCTCTAGTTTATATAATGATTTCTAACAAGACAGGTATAAATCAAAGCCTTAAATATGAGAGATGAGATAAGAAATCCAGGCCTTTAACCTTGTGTGGAGCACTAGCTGCAGCTGCCATGTAGTCACCAAGATTCATAACTGCAAAAATAAAAACCTCAAAGAAAAAGAAACCCAATCTCCAGCAACAAAAACCTTACAACTATGACACCCAGAGCCAAAAACCTATCCTGTGCTAAACGATCAGTTGTAAAGGAAAGTACCACTCCATGCTAGTCTGTTAATTCAGTAAATTAAATTTGATTTTTGTTTATTCTTTTAAAAAGGAATTAAACTTAATTTACTGAAGTAAAAGGATAACATGGAGTTGGAGTTGAGTTCATAAAGAAAAACTGGACTATTTCATCTGTAGGCTGCCAATTCAAATCCACCCCAGCTTGGGAGAGACTGAAAGTTACCACCACCTGATGGCTCTCCGGGGGCCTCAGAGCAATGCTTTTGGGGCTCAGTCTAGCTTCCAGGGGACAGGTTGGCGTATCAAAGAAAAGAGCTGCCACAGCTAGCTTCCTTGTTAACTCAGCAGAGAAGACAAAGTTGGGACAAAACATAGAGACCTACGGACTCTAGACATGGCTCCTTCCAATTAAGGTTGAGGTGTGCGGTTGGGAGACATGTAGCGCTGCTGCCCGTGCTAGACCCTTCCTAAGGGAGGGAACTTCCTTCTGCCAGGCTGAGAATCCAGCATGTTGGACAGCACTGAATTCAGAGGATATTTTTAAAATACCCTCTGTTGTTGTGACAAAGCCCCAACACAGGATCTTTGCCATTCACGGGATGTTTTCCAAAAACACTAGAGAGCCTGAACAAGGGTCATACACAGATCCCAGATGGGAGACGTGGCAGTCCATTTTAGTCAGGTTGAAAGCCACAGGCATGTCACACGCCAACAGATGGTTAATTATCTCAATTTTATTGTGATTTAGCTCCAAGTCAGACCAAGTGTGCCAGCACTTATGTTAGCAAGCTTGGCTGCCTCACCTGTTATCGGTGGGCACTCTTGTCCTCCATTTCTAGATGACCAAACCAGCAAATCCATTCCCTCACCCTCCTGAAAATCCTCAAATTAAAAGGAAACCCTACAACTAAGGACTATCATTTGCTCCTGAAGTCAGACCCTGTCAATACATTTCTGAGAGTTAGAGCAATCAGACTTCAGGACACTGTCAACAGTCATTATAGCAGTGAGCAGAGAAAAAACACAGACACACAGTTTTCCCTTCTAAATGAGAGCCCCAGCCCGATCCCACTGAGATCAAGGGAGGTCTTCCCATTGATTTCAGAGGAAGAAGGATCAGGTACATTGCTTATAAACTTAAGTCTAAAAAAAAAAAATCCCATGTAAAAGGACTCAACTCCTGGGAGTCTTCTTCTCTTCGAATATTTTTTTCAAAAGGTCAGTATAATAAAAATCAATTGGAAATAAACTAACAACAGTAATTAATGACTACCGC
This sequence comes from Dermochelys coriacea, assembly GCF_009764565.3. Taxonomy (NCBI): domain Eukaryota; kingdom Metazoa; phylum Chordata; order Testudines; family Dermochelyidae; genus Dermochelys; species Dermochelys coriacea. Next base: position 21,541,342 of record NC_050083.1, on the reverse strand, counting down.
AGAGCAATCCCCCTCCCCCTTAGTTACCCAACTCCACTCTCTGTGACTCAGACCTGTCCTAAGCACTAACTCATCATGTATTTTAAAGGAAGAACAGAGGTCCAATTAAGGAGAACATGTTCGCCAAATGCTTGATTTGTGGCAGATTCCAAAGTGGCCGATACAAAGACAAACATTCAGACAAACATTTCCACAATAAAAACTTTGTCCGTCACTGTAATAAATCAAGCCGCAGCTGCTTTTACTGAACCCTCTTTTACTGCTAACGAGCAATTTGACTAGCCAACAAATGGACAGGAGGGCTCATTCCACATCCCTCATTTATACCTTGCATCTGATTGCACCAGATTAATGCACATCTCCTGATGAATAGTTGCCCATACTGAGTCAAATTCTGCCACTCTTACGCGGAGTAGAAATCGGGGGGGATTTTCACAGAGTAAGGTACCACTCAGCATGAGCAAGGATGGCAAGAGCTGGCACCTACCACACAAAACTTGGATTTTATCCACCGCAACTTACTCAATTCAGTGTAAGACCAAAGTGCGCCTTGTCTGGATCTACAGAATGGCAGGCCGGTACTGATTCACGTCTCTCTCCAGACAACATAAAACCCAACAGAGCGAGGCACACAGGAAATCTTTGGAAATCTTACAAACTAATACATTGATGGGTTGTCTGTGGTATATTTTACACAGTACTTTGAAGGATTCCTCAGACATTCTGCACAAAACAAAACAAAAAAAAAACACACACAATCAAAAGGGGTCAGCTGAGAGTTCATTAAAATTTATTTCCCTGAGGATCAATTGCTCTGCGCGCGCGCACACACACGCGCACGCCACTGTCCAACTTCACAAATAAACACCTGGATATGAAAGTGGAACCTTTGCAGATGCCATTTCAACTCCAGCCAAGAAGAGAACCGGCATGTCAGAACTGTCATCCCTCCTCTAAGAGCAGCTCTCTGACCATCCAGGAGAACATGGCCTCTCTCTTTGTGCCAATATAAAGTACGAAAGCCAGACTGTTGTAAAATTAACAAGGCAATTCTGCACCGGTGCCAGTGAGACATTCTGCCAACATTTCCCATGTTTAATAATGGTTCCTGGTTTTGTTTTGTAACAAAACTCCCATCACACAGACTTTCTCCCTATTGTGGTAGGTAACCACTTGCTTTTTGCAATTTAAATAATGTATTCAAGTTCATATGCATATGTCTGTTTATATAAAAGAAAACATGGTTCATCCTTTTACATCCAGACTCTGTATGCACTATACGTGTGTGTGTCATGCTTATATAATATTCTATCTGGCTGAATCTCTGAGTGTGTGCATGCATACACTATCTATTTATTCACTTGTACCACATACAGCTGGATAGACAAGATGTGTGAGAATCAAAGGAAAAAAAGCAACCAAGGTTCATGATACATAACAGAGATGCTGACACACAGACCCAACTACAATCTGCCAGAGGTAATATTTAAGACACACACATTTCGACTAAATCCATTGCTTTGCTCTACTTTTGCCATGGCATCTCTTTCCCAGCAAAATTCTATGAAGCTCTGGTACGCACAAATAATGCATGGTTATTGCAGCTTCTCACACCAGATAGGAAGGAGAATCGGCCTGGAATACAAGATGGAGTCACCAACCAAATGTTTAAAAGGCAAGATGTTCTGATCCAAGCTGCTTCTTCTGAAACACTTCTTGGGTCACAGGGAACACAAGGAAGCAGAGTGGAAAATGAGCAAGAATGATGGGAAACCTTCATGTCTTTTTATATACAGAATTCAGTATATTGTGCTTTTTGTAGACATGGGAACTTTCAAGAGTATTAAGTTAACAGTCATAACAGAAAACTTGGGGTACGGCTCTGAGAGGCTCAGCAGATGCAGCCGAGAGATTTCTTTCACCTCGAGGAGAACAGTAGTCAACAAAGACAACCCTACATAGGGTTGCCAATTTTGGCTGGATGTATTCCTGGAGGTTTCATCACAGGACATAATCTTTAATTAAAGATTAATCTGTAATTTCTTGATATGCCAGGACAATCCTGGAGGCTTGGCAAACTTAGTCCTATGCAAAACGATATTAGCGAGTATTGTGGGTCTGACCCAACTATCAAAGCTCAACGGGCTGGGCACTTGCATTCAAGAGGAAAAAAAAAAAAAGCATTGCCTGGTCCCCTACAAGTCAAAACACAAATGTATGTGGCAGATGAAGTTGATGTGGCAATGCCTGCACTAACAGAAGACCTTGCGTTTTCAGTTCCTTCGCTCTCCTATGCACAACTACCTGTGGTTGTGTTCACTGCTAGTGAATGTCACTTTTACTCCTCCCCATCCCTTAAGACTTGCACTGAAAACCTTCAACAGCCACTTAAAGAACCCGCCAATATTGAGGCTGTGGAAGGTCTGCTTGTATCTGACAGCAGACTAACAACCCAAGAGCTCTAAGACTCTCACCCTGGCAGAGAGACATATCCACAAAAGGGATAGGAAGTTACAAGTCCTAATTTGTGGTGATTACTCTGGATCCTTGACCTGCCCTGCAGGAGTGACAAACAGTCAAGTCCCCTCACCCACGTCGCTATTCACACAGAGAAACAAACCTTCTAACTAGACTTTTGATGTATATTTTAGAGAAAACTGTGTCTAATGCAGCCAGCTCTTCCTCTGAGAGCAGCTGCAACACAGGCTCTTCCCCTGACACCTGACTAGACTCACTTGGCTTCCATGCAGAACACGCTGCCCTACTTATAGGCGATGTGAAAATCTCAGCAGAGGCATCAAATCTGCTCTCCTTCTCCATATGCTAACCTCTGGAATACAGCACCGCACTGCTCAGCAAAGCCCTTTCACTTTCAGATTCTAGGAGAGATGCTTGTAGGCAGCACCAAAGAAAAATACAGACCACTTGTTGTCATTTATGAGGCTTCAAAAATTAACACCCATTTCCCTACCCAAATAAATAAAGCCAAAAATAAAATGTCGTTGCTTTTAAAACAGAAGTACAAAGCGGATTCCAAAGCAAAGGCTACACCATTTTTTAAGCCACTATTGCTACAACATGTTCCCAACAGTTGATCTACATCATCCTTAGCATCTGGTCATTGTTATTTTTCATACATGGAGTTTTCTTGGCTTTTTCCTATTGTGTCACTCTCTGTTGAGATTCACATTAAAGCTGAAAGGTTCCTCTTTTGCAAGCAAACGTTTGGTTCATTTCCATGATTGGTCATAGAGTCAGAGTTAGCCAACTCTGACCTCGATCTGCGAGAGTCAGTAAACAAATATGTTCATATAGAAATACACATCACTCTGTCTGTGTGTGTGTGTGTGTGTGTGTGTGTGTGTGTGTGTGTGTGTGTGTGTGAGACACACACACACGAACACGCACATATGTACATCTATAAAGCAGATAAAGGGCTCTCTCACTGGCTCATCTCATTCCAGCTCAGAATGAATAAAAACTGGATTTCACCCCCTTTGATTTTGTTTTTAATCTGTCTCTCCTGCGAGCCATCCCATGTCAAATGCTTCCTCTGATCCATCTGCACATTCCCCACCACACACCCTCTCCCGAATGAAAGCTCCTGTCACGGCTCAGGAGGAAGAAGCATCCGATGGATCCAGCCCAGTAAATGAGGGGGGTCGATGGCCAGGGGAAGGAGGGATTTGCGGAAGTGATAAGTTGATATGGTTAAACATTGCTGTCTGCAGAGTGTTGTGTGACCCTGTAATGCTCAATGTAACACAGCCGGCGAGCACCTCCCTCCCTCAGCCTCATCTCTATGCTTCTGCAGCTGCATCTACGAGCTATTTGCATGCCAGGGCAGGGGCTTAGAGTTTATCATCAAATTAAAAAAAGTAGACTAGATGGGTTTCTAATCCTGATAGCCTAAAAAGGGTGGATTTGCATTGCATGCTCGTCTGCAAATTAAAATCTCCTCTCACTATGATTAAATGAGCCCACTTCTACTGCACATTTAGCCCTATGCTCCAAGTGAGATGAGCAGTATAGTAGCAAGCCCAGGAAATCAATAACCTCATTCTCTCTCCCGCGCGCACACACGCACAACGCGTTCCCTTACCTTTCATTGTCAACACTCCTGAAGCCAGGTAAAATGTGCCGGAAGCTGCTGTTCCTATCAAGCTTGGGCTGGCTCTTTGTCCTTTTGATGGAGCCTTTAAGCCGACGGCTGAGAAACCCCTGTGGGGTGAGACAAGAATACTAAATTATAACCCCCCCCCCAAAAAAAAAAAAAAAAAAAAAGAGCAAGCCCTGAACCTGCTCCCTTGCACCCAAGCACGACTAGGCAAACCGGTCTCTCCAGCACCCTTCAGCTGCAATTGCTGGAAGCATTGTTTGTGCTGTCAGCCCCGGCTCCAAGGATTCCATCCAACATCTGCTCCCAGCGCTTGCAGAGGCCAGCGAGCTACGTAGATGCGAGACTCCCCTAAGCCTCTGTTACCTTGGCAACCATCAGCTCACATAAAAATACTGTCTGAGAGACAAGACTAGCATATTGCAACTCCCAACGAGAGGAAACATTCGGACTCGGGGCTCTGTTTGACTCAGCCTGGTACCACTGCCAGGACTCTCTGCCAGGCACAAGGACTCGCTCACTCCATGCCACCGCGATTGGAATAAGAGATTGACAATAATTCATTCACCTGTCCAAAAAACCCCAATTGCTTCCTCCAGGTGAGTGGAACTGGACAAGGCTCTTTTAAATGCATCACCAAATATCTTCCCCCCACCCCACTCCTACAATGTGCAGCTTTAGAGTAACCTACATACACATCCTACAGGCAGTACCTGCATAGAGAGAGGACAGACCTATGCTGGACAGAGAGAATACACACTGTGCCTCCCCGCTCCCCTATGAAATGTAAGTAGCAGTCCCTGCAGTGCTTTAACGCTAGCATTAAATGTTTTAATAGCAAAGCTTCTAATGTGTTATTTGCTTATTGCTACGAGTTAATGGCCAACATAATCTGAATGTTGCATTTACTCGGAGCAATGCAAGGCAATAAAAGAATCATGCTGCTATGGTGCCCAGTCCTTACAGGAGAGGAGAAGGGCTGAGGGGATTGACATAATGGCCATAAGGTAACAAGGCATTTAAAAGGAACAAAACCATGGTCATAGGAGCCCAGAGAGCAATTTCCCTTGCTGGGACACATGATCATAGCCAGTTATTTCACAAGCTGAGATCTAGCATGCACCTCTTCTCAGTCCTATCTTCACTGAAGTGGTGATGACCTGCTTAGCCGAAACCAGTATTCTGACATACGAGAGAGTGGAACCTCACTTGGCAAGTAAATTGGGGCAGTACCCCCACCTGGGGCCCTTGGAGCATGTTCAGCCATGCCAGGCTCGAGCCTATTCCACTTTTCCAACCAATCCTGGGAACTGGTTCTAGGTCTCTCTGGGTGACTCCTGAATATAAACAAATGCACTCCTGCATAGTGGAAATAGTCTCTCTCTCAAGAAGAGACTTGTGAGAAGAACCAAGTACAGCTAAATGAAACACAGACCTTCGATTTGTCCATTCTCAGAAAAACACCCATTCCCAGACAGCGTCAATGGGTCAGATAAGATGTTCCTGGGGTATCAGGACTGCCTGGGGCAGTGTGTGCAGGCTTCTGATTCACAAGCAACTACCCAGTTTGCAACTTATCAAAAAAGAGACAGACAGGTAAAGGTGACTCAGATTCACCCAAAGGCCACTTCACCAATGAATGAGGCATGTAACCAGTATTCACAGGCCAAGTCATTTTTTCAGAACCACTTGTTTCATTGGAATGGGGATAGACTCATAGAATCAACTGGAAGGGATCTCGAGAGGTCATCTAGTCCAGTCCCCTGCACTCAGGACTAAGTATTATCTAGAGCATCCATAGCAGAATATGTCACCAGGTCATGCTACAAGAGAAATGCACAAGAGACAGTGAAGGCCCTTTCAGAAAGCACTGTAGCTGTGGAAAATATAGCATTTTCCTCTCTATAGAACAGGGAAGTGAGAGGAAGCCCAGTAGCAAATCTGGGGGTCTTTTTAAAAAAAACCTAAAACAATAAGTCTCAAAGGTTATATCCTCATCTATTGCCTCATAGACTTGCCAGACCACTTATCCTTTCATGCATGCCTTAGACATCCCCATATTTGCTATGTCACTCTACAGCCTCTTGCCTGTCCAGCACACAGAGAAACAGACCTTTTGTGTGTTACCCAACATTAAACACAGAGTGAAATTCACCTCAGAGAAAAGCCAAGAGAATTTAGCCCACACAGCAGTCTAAATCTAGTTGTGTAATCACTTGGCCTCCGTGGGGTATCTGGGCTCTGAAAGGGCAGGAGAAGCATTTCGCCACACCAACATAGCCTCTCTGTACCATTATTTCCTCCAAGGCAACCGAAAGATCCAGCAACCTTCTCTTGGACATACTATAGTTTCTGCCATACCAGATCAGACCTTCAGTCCATCAAGTTTAGTCTTCTGGTATGGGCAATAGCCAACACGTGATGCTTTGGAGGAAGGTCAAAGGGGAAAAATGCAACTGGCCAATTCTGCATTCTTCCCTAACCCCTGTGGCAAACCGGCTTCAATCCAGAAGCAAGAGATTGTACTGCCTTTATCTCTGCAGGCCTAGCTACAAATATTATATGTTGTAACTTTATCAAGCCACTTCTTTAAAATCCAGTGACAGCTTTTAACTCTGGACAGGGAACTGAGAATGCACAAACATATTTTTCTGTAACAAATGATCACAGCCATCTCATGCTATCTTACATTTCACATCTTGACAATTGCTAGATGATTCGAGCAGGGCTTCGAAATTAAAATTGAAGATTGCAATAAGACATTACATTCCTTCTGTTCCCCATTGTTTTAACATTCATTGCCACCAGCAGGAAAACACACTGTGCCATTTTCAGTTTTCATTGTCAGCTTCAGTGGGAGAACTAGATGTCAGAGATTTTAATGCCGATAAATTATAATACATTAAACTTACATAGTGTGTGTTGTTCATACATAAGGAACTTCACAAGAGTGGGAAACTATTATTCCTGATTTTTATAGATGGGGTGTAACAGACCCAGAGTGGGGAACTGGCTTGCCCCAGGAAAAGAGAGAGAGAACGAACACAAACAGGAACTGGTTTCTTGGGCATGTCTGCCATGCTTTTGTGGTATAACAACAAGACTACCCATCTCATCTTCACTGGTGACAATAGACAAGATTTGAACTCTGGTCTCTAGAGGGGATGCTAGTTGCATCTTCCAGTACCACTACTCCTCTACTCCAGTCTTGCTACAATCTCCTTGAGAGTCCCTAGTGGTTAGAATAGGGTATTCTGCTATCCTCTGTATGTTGTTTATATATCTTAGATTGAGAGTTCTTTGGAATAGGGTCTATTTCTACCTCAGTGTGGGCAGCATTTAGTACTAATAAATAAATGATAGGAAACACTGTGCTATTATCTTAAATAGATTAAATATTCAGAAGCACAAAGACAGTTTAATAGGCTATAATATAAATGACAATCCACAGAAAGCTGAAGGAGAACAAAGGATTCCTCCAGAAACAACCACACTAGAAAGTCATCAGAAACAACAACCTGTATAAGTCCCCTCCTCAGCATAACTCAACTTGCACTCCTTGAGCTCCAATGTTACAGAAAGACCAGAGGAGCTCAGTGTTTTCATTAAACTGCCAACCTCTTTGGCAGTTTCCCTTTACAAATCGACAGCAGAATTCCAGCACAACGAAGACTTGGTCTCCCTCCTTGGCACTTCAGGCACTTCATAGCTGGAGCCTGGCATGTGCTATGCAAAGAGGAATTTCCCCACACCACCACCACCACGCCAACGCGTCTCAAGCCTGGAGGCATGCTCCTGCTATTCCAAAAGGGAGATTACCTGCTACACTGATGTTGGGAGGGAGGGCAGAGGCAGCCACTCTGGCCAGACGTAGTCTGCAGCACCCCCTGAGAGCTGCTCGGAGAGCTGCTCTGTTCCAACACCTGTACAGGGAGCCCAGTGCTCCATTGCCTAGAAATAAAAAGATGTCCAGGTTCCCTGCTCTGCAGCTAAGCAATTCAACTTTTGCAAGTGGAAGGGGCTTGGCCATTCTTGGTTTGTCTCCCTAAACACGGACTCACTTCTGGAACGCAACTGCTCTAATCCAGACAGGAGACTGAAATGATAAGACGACACAGGGGAAAAAAGAAACAAATGTTTCCTTTGAGGAATGGCTGCTACCCTTATCTGCTGCTGAATCCACCGCCCCGCCTCTGAAAACAAGACAGGCAAACTTCAGAACAGGACAGTTAATCTGGATGTGATCTGGGTTCCTTCTCCCTACATCTTTGGACAAAGCTTATTCATAAGCAGTTAAGACCCCACAGGCAGGAGAAGAAATTAAGGAAGACAAGCATGAAGTCCGAGCTCTCCTTTCACAAGGGATGGGGGAGCCACTGAACATCGACTGTTTTCCCCAGGCAGTGGTGTTATTAGCTGAAATCTCACTCCTGAGGGTAACAAAAGGCACAAGGTGCATAGCTGCTACCAACATCCCGAAACTGGCTGGGCCTGTATGTCATCGCAGTGTGGCATGGGAAAGCATCCTACTGCAGAGGAAGAAATAAGGCAGCTATCCCTAGACGCCTTCAAGAGAGGATTGTAGAATATCTCCGCGAAAGTTTCAAGACCTCTCAGGAGGATACAAGGGACATCCCTGTGTGTGTGAATGGCTGCACAGGCCCACCTGCTCCCCCACACCTCACCTAACCCTAAAGGGGAACAGATACCAACTCTACCTCCATTTTTGTACTGCAACCTCTTCTCATCCAAAAAAACCCAAAACAACGAGAAGTCGATACCTGTGTCATGTTGGGCTGGGCGCCATCTTTAAATTTAAAGATTGTCAGGGAAAACCCATTCACACGCTTACCCGAGGTTACTTCCCTATCACTGAACACCTCCTTCCCATCACTGAAGTGCTCAGCTGGTACGACTGGGTAGACCGTGGTGGAGTCTCAAACAGGTCCTGGCTTGTGGCATAACTGGACTCCCTAGCCCCACTTCTCCTGTTCCTCACTCTTCAGGCAGGGGTCTTGGTCTAGGGCTCCTCCCAGGTATCCACAGCAGTCTGCGGAGTGCTGGTGGGGGTCTCCACCAAGCATGGCATGCAGCTCATGCTAAGAGAGGCTGATCTGCAGCTCAGCATCAGATCAACCGTTGGCCTCCCTAGCCTTGTGGTACACCTGTCACAGTTCCTTGGCTTTCACACAGTATTGCAGCTGACCAATGTGGTATCTCTTTGCCTGCATCGCCCCTGCAGTTTTTTCATAGATTCCCACATTTCTACAGCTGGTCCTAGCTGGGCCTGCACAGCCTCTTCTCCCCTCACGCCCAGGAGAGCCAATACCTGCTGTCTGCTCCAGACAGGAGCCCATCTTGTCTCTCACAAATGTTACGACGGCACATAGGACCTCTATCCCATCCAAAAGCCACACACACAGTAAACAATAAACTGACAGAGAACTGAACTGACTGTTCAGAGAAACCACTGAATTTATTTTTTCCTAGTTTGGTGTTAGTTTCATGGTTGACTTCAAGTAAAACCTCGCTACATATTTTTCAAAGATCTTCTGTAACGTGTTAGCTACTCACAGTAACAAAATTGCCAACCACAGCTGAAGTGTCACATGCAAATAGAAAAATCCCAGTCTTAAATAAAGGATTACCTGTCATTATTATAGAATAATACAGTATTTTGTACCTCATGGTGTCCAGTTTCTAGGGAAAATGGATGATCTGGTGGTTAAGGTAGAAAACGAGCCCAAGATCTAGTCCTTGAAATGCCAGACTTCTTGTATGATCATGGGCAACTCTCAGTCTGGCTGGGTCTCATTTTATTCTGGGGACTTATATTATGCTCAGGCACTTTGATCTCTGAGTATCTCAGCTCCTTGCAAAGTTTTAAGTTGCTTGGGGCGGAGACCATCTTTTTGTTCTGGGTTTGTACAGCGCCTAGCACAACAGGGTTCGGGGCATGGCTGGGACTCTTGGTACTATCACAATACAAAATGATAATAAAATAGGAATAAGTATTCTTTCAAGTTACTTTGAAGCTAAATTAGTGGATGATGTTTGCAAAAGGTACTGAAATACATGACAGGAAGGGATCAAATTACAGCTAAAAAGTAGTGATAATCTTCTAAACTCTACTGAGAAAAAAAAGCTCCATGCACAAACCAAGTTCCACCCACTTGAGACACCAAAACGAGACCTCACTCACAATAGAACTTCAAATTATTAGTGTCTTTCACTTTTCTGGCACACCGATCAACCATGAAATACTGGCATGTAATTGTCATCATTATACATCAGAGTTAACATGCATGTGAAATGAATATAGGCAGTTCACACCTTTTAGAGCTATCGTGTTGCTGTCTGGAGACTCGGGTGAACATGCCAGTTTATGCTTAAATCACATTAACGTTTTCTTCACAAGCATAAGGACCAAAGACTTAACTGTTTTGTTTGCTTTTTAAGTGAAATCTTATTTTCTGAAACAGAAGATGGCAGCCTTCACGAGATAACAGTGGCTCACTGAAATGATACCATCCAACCTCTAGTGCTGGATATTGGTATTATAAAGCGAGAAGGAAACAAAATCAGCACTATGGAGAACTGTATGGATGCTGCAAAGACAAGTTTATTAATATTTGTGTTGTGAAGCAGCTCAGATGGAAGATGCTACAGAAATGCAAAGTATTATTAGTTTCAATGCAAAGTGAGTTATCTTTGTGATCTTCAGAATTTGAAATAAAATGAAAGCTTTTTCCTGGGCAGTATTCAATATTTCCTCGTTACCATGATAAAGAAGGCCCGTATACAACTCCACCATTGCTTTGTAGAACATGTCTGTATTCAACTCTACCAGCGAGCACAAAGATAAAACCAACGGAAAGTTCAAGAGTGAAACATTTATCCTGCAAGTCTGAAGGGGGAAAAGCAAGCCATAAAGCAGACTCCTTCAATTGATACAAGTAAGCAAGTGAATTTCATGTATAGAAGTAACCTTCAGAGATCAAGTGCCTTTATATTTGTTTAGAGTCCGGGGGATGCTCTTTTCAATAGATCATATCATTTATTACTGTTGACTCTTTCGATTTAAACTTGTAAGTTAAAAGCTGTTCCCGTCACTGTCATCCAATTCTATTCCTGTCAGAAGTGACAAAGGGCTCACTCAATTCATGAATTTAAAAAGCAGACAGCCTCTGTCGAGTCACCTGCCTGAGTGCGTGCATTCTCTGCATATACCATTTTTGCATAGGCATATTAGTGAATAGTGTAGAGAGAAACATCAGTCATAGCCTCACCTGAGAAATCCAGGTGTCACCAGCTGCATGAAAATTCCCATGAAGTTAACCTTACAAGTTATCCTTGCAAACTTCTCAGGTGAGGACCTCTCAGATTCAGACTGCATCACAATGCCCGGCTCATGCTGATCGAGACAGTCTGCCTAGCATGTATGGCACTGGATCCTGGGAGAACCCTTCACAAGTCAACAGAGCATTAGGGATCAGAGCTCAAAAGGAGAAACAAATACACTAGTCATTGGACCAGGAGAAGTGTGTATCTATTAAGACAGCCATATGCTCAACCCTTGCAGAAAGCAGAAAACATGTACACACGCAAGAGGGTGGCAAGATCTCAGATTTATCTTTTCATGCTTTCATGTATCTACCTCAGTTGCTATTCCCAGCCACCCTGTAAACCCACAGAGGAATGTCCAACTGAGGTGAAGTGAGACACTTATGCCAGGTGACTAGGGCAAGCAGAGTCCATCCATGCAGAACCAGGTTGCAATGACCCATGGAATGTTAATATATCTGTGTACGAAGGGGACCAGGAAAGCCTCTCTCTCTCCCCCATACACACGAGGGATTAGGATGAAAGCCAATAGCATGAGAAAATATTTCCAGGAACATTCCATGTGTCCAGTGACAGATGCTTATCATGCCGGTCAAAGACCCATCATTCCACACTCTTGCCAGGCGTGGGCTCTGGCATGCAGAGCACCTGGGCAGACATTGACACACAATATGGGAGTGCACAGACGTGTATATTTGTGAGTCAGGCCACAAAGAAGTCACAGAATGCAAGAAACAGTGCAGCTTGTTAAAGGTTGCCTAGCAACAATGCCCTTGTATGGCAAGAGATTAATACAATTTGCACCGTCATTGAAATACTTAGATCAGTCCATTGGAAAAACTGGAGGAAAAGGCACCTAGGAGTCAGCTTGGGTCTAGCTAGGACCACAAAACTGGGAACATTTAGTGAGAACGAGCAGGGGTTAATCAGGAGGCTGGGGATTTTAATGCAGGCAAGTATTGTTCAGTCACACAGGAAAGAGAAAGGAAAGCTCTAGCAGGTCACATTTTGACTCTGCCCACCTCCAGCTAAGGCATGGTTGCGGTTTACAGTCTATTCTCCAGTGCTCTGCTCCATCTTGCTTTAAGTGTCCCAGGCCTAGATGTTCCACTGCACCTTAGGGAGAGGACTCCCCTTTAACAGGCTCTCCCTGCCACAAACCATGACACACATTGTTGAGGACTCCAAAATGACTCCACTTCCCAAAGGTCTTCGTACCTTGAACATCATAAATAAGAACGCTGTGGCGTGGCTTGGCTGACTGCATTCACCAAATAAATAAAATATATTCCCTTCCCCCAGGGACTTTTCTTGATCCTCAACCTAAACGCTCCTCTGCTCAATTTCATTCCATTGCACCTTTCCCCTCTGCATCGGGAAGTAACGCCCCTCTTGCCTTGGCATGGCCACCTCCTAAGTACTCACACTCGGCTGTCACACCTCATACTAGTCACAGATTGGACAAGCTAAGTGTGCTTTGTACTCTTCATCTTTCTTCCAGGAAGGTGTGGGTCACTGTGAAAAGTTCAGGCAAGCCAGGGCCCTATATTGGAGCAATCAAGTCCATGACTGCACTCCTTGGGTAGTGCTGAAGGGCTGCTCGGTTACAGAGCGGAGGTGTTCACATACTCTGAGGAACAGTGGCAATACAAAAATCTGGATCGACGGAGAAAGATCCTGCTGGGAGCAGACAGAGTGTGGACTGCATCCTGAGGCACTCACTAGGGAGGGATCACCTGGGTCTTCAAATTTAGCCTCTTTTGTTCTTCTGTTGAAACAAAAACAACCCTGACCTGCACTGTTTGTTCTCTGGTCCATGATGAGCATACTGCCAACATTTCACAGCCACATAAGGCAGAGAAATATTCCAAAGGAAGGTAGGAGCAGGGTAATTGGGCAATCAGCAATGAACGATGCAGGAACTACGAGAGTGACCTTGAAGAACAGAAATGAAGAGCAATCAGAGAAGGCATCGCCCAGGAAAGTATCTTGCCAGGGTGAAACAGCCTCCTCACAGACACAGTGTGCTGGCTTTCACAAAGAAGAAACTGCCTTTGTCAAACTTTTTGCCGCTATGACTCATCTTTGGTGCTAGATGAGCTGAGCTCTCAACACGGACACCACGTCAATTTCTGGTGACTACAGGGGCTTGATCCTGGTGAGATGCCGAGTGCTTCTTCTGAGGTGCTGAGCACCATCCCCCCCCAAAAGTCAAAAGGAGCATGCAGAGCACCTTTCACGATCAGGCCCATGTTAGCAGCTTTGGGACTCTTCCTCCATTCCACAGAGCCAGCAGACTGGGGGTTCAAAGCATTGCACTCCTTAGCACTTTCCTTGGTGAACTGGCACAAAATCAGGGCCCTGAATATTTTTACTCCTTTAAAAACAAATCATCGTCAACAAACAGAAATCCAAGCAAAGCGATGGTATGACCACGACAGGTGCTGAATTTCATCCCATCACTGCTATCGCTGCCCCTTGATCGTGTTGGTATCCTTGTCTCTGCCCTTGGTCCAGGTTCTATTTGTATCTATTTGAGGCAGGAGCTTGCTCTTCTTACTCATCTCTAAGGCTCCTACAGCAGCTGGTGCTATGGAAATAAAATAAATCGTAGACATATCCCTCAAAGCCAGCCCACGTCAGGAGTGACTGAGGGTCTGCCTACACTGCAGTGTGAGGTAGGACTGCAGACATCCCCCAGCTAGCTCTGATCTAGCTGGCTCAAATAATACCTGTGACAGTAGCAGCACACAAGGTCCCAGACAGGCTTGTGCAGCCTCCACTGCAGCAGCTTCGCTGCCATCACTATTGGAGAGAACTAGATCAAAGCTAGCTCGGGTATGTCTATATATGCTGCAATAATGCCTCTGACTGCAGTGTAGACAGACCCTAAAGGTGGTTACTAATCCAATTGTTACTGAGTGGAGTTTGAGATTCTAATTAGGAGACCAAATACACCTCTCATCCCTCCAGATGGGTCCCTCTAGGTTAGAGCTGCAGTTAACTGGCAGGGAGAAGCAGGCTGGTGTCTCCATCACATGGGAAAAAACAGACCACAGGCCTCTTAAAATCCTCTGGGATTTTTCCTGCACCCTAGAGCCACACAGTTCATTCCAAAAGGGGAAAGCAGGCACAAAATGCAAACAAAACAGCTTCCTTTCCTGCACCGCAAGCCTGGAGCTGTCAATCAGCAAGTGTTGATTCCAAATGACAATCTTACAACTTTTCCCAAGATTCAGGATATTCCCTTGCTATGAGGTAAAGTTTGGCACACTGAAACTGACCAGTCACAATTCCAAGGCTTCTCCTAATATAAACAAAACACCAGGAGACAGAACATGTTCGAGCAGAATAGTAAATAAGCAGTTAGGGAACAGTTTTTAAGGTCAGGCTTGACAAAGCCCTGGCTGGGATGATTTAGTTGGGGATTGGTCCTGCTTTGAGCAGGGGGTTGGACTAGATGACCTCCTGATGTCCCTTCCAACCCTGATATTCTACGATTCCATAATTTCCTCAAGGAGGTTTGGTCTATCACATTTAGCCAGACGTCTCTTCAGATGAAATTGTCTTCATCCCAAAAGGAAGCACCGTACAGGGAGCCATTTACTAGACTTTCAATTTCAATTGCAAATGGACAATGCAGAAAGCAACGTGTAAGAGGGGAGTTGCAAAGGTCTATCATGCCAAAGTGCAATGCCCACACCACTGCCCATTCTTGGGGCACACAGATGGCAGCAGTGAGGCTCTGTGGAACAGATTGCCATCGGGTGTGATAAAGGAAGGACTGAAAAAAAGCTACCAAAGGATTGGTGAGCTGCCTTATGTGACTGGAATCAGATATGTCACTGAGACACATTTGATTGAGACAGGTCGTTGTTACTAGAAAATGGCACTTGTATAAGAGCAATGAATGGAGGAGACAGAGGATGCAGTTACTGCTCTTGCTGGTTAGGCAAAGCATCAGACTTAAGCAGCTGCATGCACTAGTTCAAAGAGGAATTATTTTGGAGACGTTCTATGGCCTGTATTATGCAGGTCAGACTGATCATAGTGGTCCCTTCCAGTCTTAGAATTTATGACTCAAAGAAACTCCATTGAAGCAAGTGGAGTTTACCTGCTTACGCCAACGATGAATGTGGCCCATAGAGATTCATATCCTGGCTTGAGTCACAGGCTAAAAGTGAGTGTCATGGTTTCATTGTAGTCCCCAACAGACATTTGGTCACATCGCAGAAAGCACTGCACAGTCTCGCATGATTGACAGTTAAGACCGAAAAGCAGAAGTTTCATGTACATTATAGGAGAATGTAGGGGCTCAGAAACGGAACACCAGGAGATGCTGAAGGTCAGGAGTGAGGTGCCTTAGCAGAAATCTGTTAGGGGAAGCTGGAGAGATCCTGATCCTGCTGAAACGATGCTCAGTTCTAGCTGGCGCTATTCAGTTTCTTTAATACAAAGTTTAACGTTAAAAAAAAAAAAAAGAGAGATACATCCTAGCTATGAAGCCTCCACGCTAATGCAAGAAAATGGGGGCAGCTGTTTAAAAAAGATAATCAGAAAACACACACAGTAACAGCCTATGGAATTTGCTGTGGCAGGAAATGGAAGCAAACAGATTAGTAAACTTTAAACAAAATAGACATTTCTATGAATAAGGACAGCATCTACCAGTACATTAGCTAGGTGGAGTGATCATGGTAAGAGGTACGTTAGAATTACCAGAGACAGATTAGACAGAGTTCACCATCCTCACGCTACATGGTATTAATTGGTCACCACCCCGCCGAAAGGAATCTGCTCTGAACATAACACAGTGTCACGCAGTCACACATACTGTGGCAGCTCACACCTTCCTCTGCAGCGCCCAGTAATGGGCGCTGTTGGAGACGGGGTGCCACTGCCAACGGCTGCTCACACGCAGTGCTGAGCAAACCCAGGGAAGAGCCAATCCTCTGGACTCTGAAAAAAGGTCATTCTTCCCCACTGTCTGCGAAGAGAAAGTCAAAGCTCTGGGTCACTCACTTTCACTGGGCTGGAGCAGGAGGTTGGGGTATGGGAGGGGGTATGGGCTCTGGGCTGGAGCCAGAGATGAGGGGTTTGGGGTGCAGGAGGGAGCTCCAGGCTGGGCCAGGGGTTTGGGGTGCAGGATCCCAGCAGCGCTTACCCCGGCTCTGAGGAAGCGGCCGCCAGGTCCCTGTGGCCTCTAGGCGAATGCGTGGCAGGTGGCTCTGAGCAGTGCTTGTTGCCTTCGCACCCACAGGCACTGCCCACCGCAGCTCCCCTTGGTCTCAGTTCCCAGTCATTGGGAGCTGTGGAGCTGGTACCCGGGGCAAGGGCAGCGTGTGGAACTTCACTGGCCACCCCAGCATCTAGGGGCTGCAAGGATCTGGTGGCTGTTTCTGGGAGCTACACGGAGCTAGGGCAGGCAGGGAGCTTGCCTTAGCCTGGGACCCCGCTGTGCTGCCAACCGGACTTTTAACGGCCCAGTCAGTGGTGCCAATTGGAGCCACATGGATCCCTTTTCGACCAGGCATTCTGGTCAAAAACCAGACACCTGGCAACCCCATCAGCAAGACAGGCAGAAAGAGCACTATTACATGAAGCTCAGGAGTTCACCCTTGTTGGGCTCACAGTGGTTTTCCTTCGAGCACTAAGTTTAACAATTTATATTAAATTTATAACAATTTGCAGAAAAGTCAGCCCTACTGGAACTTACAACTGAGAGACCAAGAAATGGGATGGGGTGGATGGTCCCTTATGTGCCATGCAGAAATCAAAACATTTCCAAGCCAATATTCCCAGCTAGCATTCCATCAGCATCTTCCTGACATACACTCTTAATACCACAGTTTAGATCACCTGTGCCTCTAAAAGAGAGACCGCAGCCTGCATAAAACCCTGCATTCATTCCCACAAGGGGAAACTACCTGGGCTGTGAAATTACCTGGGTTGCGTTCATAAAAGGGGATTCATGTTCTTGTAAAAATACATGTGCCTGCAAATATTTTGGAGACCGTTGTAAAGGCCTACCGAAAATCTAGCTCTGTGTAAAGAATAGCTGCACTGACTCAGCATCTCAAAGGTTTTAGCTCCGTTACAGGCCTATTCTACATCATATCACTGGGAAAGGCATGTGTTTTTTTCAGCAAACGTCCAGCCCAGGATAAAAGGCAACAGGGAGAAAACCAAATTACTTGACTCCTAAGAAATTCTACAATTTTCCATCCGTGTTTTCAAGAAATGTCCTCAAAGGATTAGCCCCACAAGACCTTTATAACTACAGACCTTCAGTTAAAGCCCTGAAATCCAAGAGATACACAGCTAAAACATACCCCATGGTGTTCACAGGATTCAACTATTTATGATATTAAGAATTCGGAGTATTTGACTTTCAATAAATCTAATAAGTTCACATTTACAGTATCCTATGCACTGTATACACAGGAGATTTTACAATGGAGAGCAATAGATTCCAATCAGACAAATGTCTTTGAAACCTCAGAAAGAGAGAGAATGAGTGCCTTTTAGATTAAAAGGGATAATCCCCATCTGACAGAAAATTATTCACACTCCTATAAATCTAAACTTCTACAATACTTTCTTTAGCATAATAATGACTTAAGCACTTGATATCAGCTATAAATCATTACATCCGTCCGGCTTTTAAAAGGTAGTTGTGATTTCACTGAAGATAAAATAAAGAATTTATAGGACATGGTAGCAAAGTGTATTTGGATTCTAGGTGATCCCTCTTAAACATGACCAGCAACCAAACTCTACAAAGATTAATGGTTTCTATCACTCGGACTCTTTATAGAGGGCATCCAAGGGAAACCACCTATCTGCTCCTAATACTTAAAGCTAGTGCCCAAGGTACCATGATCTAACCATTTAAACTGTCTTGCTTGCTGTGATAAGTAACTCAACCCAGGCATATGGCTACAGACAGCCTGACCCCCCACCCCGCAGGTGCCCACTCAAGACTCTAAGAAGCACAGAGGCTTTCAAAAGTTGTGCTGTTATAACATATTCTTGGTTACAGTTGGCTAATGAACCCTGAGCTCTCTCCAGGTACACCAGACCCCTCACCGCAGGGTCAAGACCATCAACAGTCAGATACACTGTCCCTTCCTAAGGCTCAGACAGTCCAAATGAAGAATTCCTCCCTTCACCGTCTTTATTGAAACAAAAAAATACGTTTTCTTTCCAACACAACAAAACCAACTGAATTCTTAATGCCAGAAATGCGCATCTGCTTTTCAAAAGACAACAAACAGATCCACCCCACAGCAAGCTTTCCGTCTAACAAAGACGGAAACGAGAGAGGTCAAGCATGGGCAGGTGCACAGACAGCATTTGTTAGAGGTGATCACTCTAGGACTGTGAAGTGGAAGAAACTGGGTTTGAACAAGGAGAGGCAGGATTTCTGGGAGAGGGGGACAAAAACTGGGAGTCCATTTCTAGCACAGGATCGTACCACCTCCTAATCTTTATTTAGGCTAGAGAAATCTGAACTGCCATACTGAAAGACCACTGGGCCATCTAGCCTTGGGTCCTGCTTCTGGCAATGGTCAAAAAACAACCCTTCAGAGAAAGGAGAGGGAACCTCTACCCAGAAATGCATGCAATATCTTGCATCAGGGGGAGGGCAATTCTTCTCTGACACTACAGGTGATGATCTCCGATAGCACTGCTATATTTGCAGTTTGTGAATGAAGCTTTGGCTTTCAGTTAGGGCCACTATCTCTGCTTATCAGACAGAGACCCAAAGCATCAAAGAGAAATTCTTTGTCTTCACACTTTCCTTAGACGGAAGCAACCTCTAATATCAAAGACATGTGCAGCTGCAAGACACTCAAGGTCATTGTCAAACCTGTGGTAGCAAGCCATGGAGAGTGTGCCATCTCCTCTAAAACAGAGTCACAACGTATGAAGCTGTGGGACAGTCTCCCAAGGGAAGTCCCATCATTTGGGACATTTAAACAGAGATTGGCAAAGCACTGTGAAGAACAGCCCTGTGCTGGCCCCAGGGGAATGGGCTGGGTGAGTTACTAGGTTCTTCCTGTATTTATAGTTCTAGGATTCAACAACAAATATGTTGCACTCATGTAGCAATGCACCTCTCAAAGCAACGTGCCAATGTAAGCTAATCAAGGCTCACAATAACCTTGTGTGGTGGATAAATATTATCCCCACATAACTGAATCATACAGAGGTTAAATGACTTTCCCAAGGCTACACAGCAGGTTGGCAGCAGAGCCAGCTTTATAACTCATGACTGCTTGGTTCTCAGTCTGTGGCACTATTAACTAGACAACACTGCCACTTACAAAAATGGTCAACAGAAATCATCTACATAGCCTTGGCAGAATTCAATTTTTATATTTTGATGGATAACCAACATCAACATTCGTTGGCAAGTCTTTTTTAGATTTTTTCTCTATTTACATTTTCACAGCTGCAGGAAATTGTGGAGGGGAGCAGATAATTATTTGAAGATCTAATCCAAAAAGTTAAAAGCTTTATAAACAGTTAGCACCAATTGTCAACATCACATGTCAAAGTGTACATAGTAAATATCTTTAAATCAATAATCATACCTGTTTCTACAATGCTTTTGTTAATCCATTTGTAACAAGCCTAATTCAAGACTAAATCACTAGATTTTGACTCTAATAAATTCTCAAGCAGCATTACTCTGAGGGTGGTCTATACCAAAAAGTTACATTGGCGTAGCTACGTCTCTCGGGGGGTGAAAAATCCACACCCCTGAGCGACACTGTTAAGTCGACCTCACCCCTGGTATAGATAGTGCTAGGTTGATTGAAGAATTCTTCTGTTGACCTAGCTACTGTCTCTTGGGGAGGTGGATTACCTCCAGCAACGGGAAACCCCTCCCATTCCTGTAGTGTCTATACTAAAATATGACTGGTACAGCTGCAGCATTTTACATGTAGGCAAAGTAAGGCATGGTCTATCCGTGTATCAATGTTTACCAACATTTACTGATAAAAATCTAATCTTTTCAAGCCTAGATACATGGAACTCCACAAACTGTGCAATAACACACATATGGGAGACAAGAGGACTGTTTCCATAAATCTGTTTACATGAATGTTCTCCTTTAATGAATGTCCACTTTCACTGTATGATACAAAATAAAACGTTTCAGGAACACATTTTATAGGCTCTTCCTCTGTCTTGGTTTATGGTCTGAACAGCATGCAGATTTCATGCTATATGTAGTCATCAGGCTACTTCCTGCCCAGTTGTGTCTTGAAAATGTAAGAGTGGGAGTGGGACCCACACTTTTACAGTCTTGCCAACTGATTTCAAGTTTATAGGGCAGCACCAGTATTTTAATTGTTTAATTTTTATTGACAAATCCTCTGTGCTTTTTACTAACATGATTGGTAAAAAAGCAGCCGCTAGGACAGTACATTTTAGAAAGCAGTATTGTCATCCTTTGTATGCAAGGGATCATGGTTATGCAATTTTGCAGTAAAAGTTCCTCATTCAAATGGAAAGCTCAGTTCTCAGACAGATGCTGATGGCTCCAAACACATTTGCCAGATTTATGAAAATTGAATTGCAATATTAGTGTTTCAGCTAATTTCCAATCAATCAAAAATGTTAACTGTTACAAAGGTAAGGTGAACTCCGTGTAATTCAGACAAGATACCAGCCCCGTATATCTCCAACTATCTACCTGGACAGACATCATGAAAATACTTAATATTAGGCATGAAGAACTCCGAGGAGTGATTTCAAGGCAATACTAAAAATCACTGAATAGTTCAATCCAAATGTCAGTTAAGTCACATTCTGCTTAGAAGAGACTTCGAAAAAAAGAGCAGAGAAGGGGAGAGAAAAACTTCAATGAAAGAACATACATAGCACATATAAACACATACAGGGTATGCTAGCCTCCTAGCTTTTACACCACACAGCACAGACTACTGTCTGGGTAGGGAAGTTTGGGTTTTTTAAATTTAAAAAAAACAAACCCAATTTGGGGGCCGGGGGGAAACCTATTGGTTTTAAATGATAGGAATAAAAAGTGCAAAAGCTCCAAGTGGTTTTGCAAATCCATGAAATAGATAGTTCCAGCCTTAGTTAAAACAAGGGTAGGGAACAAGAAATATATATGGACAACATATATACACATTACCATACATATCAGATCTAGACACACAAATATTAATATAGGAAAGCTCATGATATACTTTCACACTTGAACCACAAATATTTAAATCTAATAAGCCATTTAAATGCAAATAAAACTTAACTCCTACCCTGCATTCTACCTGCTTTTCCCCCTTTTCTCCTAACTTTGCTCCGTGTTTGACCCTTGTATCATATCCTATAGCGCCTCTTCATGGTTAGGTAAGGACGAGTGTACTGTGAGTCAACAATAAGCCATAATAACTACAATTTTCTTTTCAATTAATTATGTTATCCAAGACATTCACTTTGAAAGCTTGTCAGTGGTATAAGGAAGATCCACTACATACAGTGACCAGATTTTCCCACTAGCTCCCAAAATATAAAACTGAAATGGAGTTATTGGTCTTTTTAATCTCTGCAAAACAACAGCAGAGATTTTGAGAGGGGTAGGAGGAGATGCAAAGACTGTTAGGTTTTGGCAGTGATTATATTAGTAGTGGATTTGATATATTTAAAGCAGGATTTTGTTACCCAGCAGGAAACTCTCAAATTTATCAAGGAGATTTACCTTTCATTTATTTTTATCTTAACTGTTCTCGACTCACTTGCTAATTATCAAAGAGAGCTGCATTTAAAGTCAGGCTGCAATCAGAAAACAACGCCTCGCTGTCATCAATGAGAGCTGGCTACCTGACTGATTAGAAGGCTTTCGTTATACCTCGGTTTTCCCTCTCTGTAAAATAGGGATGCTACTTCTGCTATTCGATTGGAGAATTGCTAATATAGTTCCTATTTTTAAGAAAGGAAAAAAAAAGTGATCCGGGTAACTACAGGCCAGTTAGTTTGACATCTGTAGTATGTAAGGTCCTGGAAAAAATTTTGAAGGAGAAATTAGTTAAGGACATTAAAGTCAATGGTAAATGGGACAAAATACAACATGGTTTTACAAAAGGTAGATCGTGCCAAACCAACCTAATCTCCTTTATTGAAAAAGTAACAGATTTTTTAGATAAAGGAAATGTAGTGGATCTAATTTACCTAGATTTCAGTAAGGCATTTGATACCGTGCCACATGGGGAATTATTAGTTAAATTGGAGAAGATGGGGATCAATATGAACATCAAAAAGTGGATAAGGAATTGGTTAAAGGGGAGACTGCAATGGGTCCTACTGAAAGGCGAACTGTCAGGTTGGAGGGAGGTTACCAGTGGAGTTCCTCAGGGATCGGTTTTGGGACCAATCTTATTTAATTTTTTTTATTACTGACCTTGGCACAAAAAGTGGGAGTGTGCTAATAAAATTTGCAGATGATACAAAGCTGGGAGGTATTGCCAATTCGGAGAAGGATCGGGATATTATACAGGAGGATCTGGATGACCTTGTAAACTGGAGTAATAGTAATAGGATGAAATTTAATAGTGAGAAGTGTAAGGTTATGCATTTAGGGATTAACAACAAGAATTTTAGTTATAAGTTGGGGACGCATCAATTAGAAGTAACGGAAGAGGAGAGGGACCTTGGAGTATTGGTTGATCATAGGGTGACTATGAGCTGCCAATGTGATATGGCTGTGAAAAAAGCTAATGCGGTTTTGGGATGCATCAGGAGAGGCATTTCCAGTAGGGATAAGGAGGTTTTAGTACCATTATACAAGGCACTGGTGAGACCTCACCTAGAATACTGTGTGCAGTTCTGGTCTCCCATGTTTAAAAAGGATGAATTCAAACTGGAGCAGGTACAGAGAAGGGCTACTAGGATGATCCGAGGAATGGAAAACTTGTCTTATGAAAGGAGACTTAAGGAGCTTGGCTTGTTTAGCCTAACTAAAAGAAGGTTGAGGGGAGATATGATTGCTCTCTATAAATATATCAGAGGGATAAATACAGGAGAGGGAGAGGAATTATTTCAGCTCAGCACCAATGTGGACACAAGAACAAATGGGTATAAACTGGCCACCAGGAAGTTTAGACTTGAAATCAGACGAAGGTTTTTAACCATCAGAGGAGTGACGTTTTGGAATAGCCTTCCAAGGGAAGCAGTGGGGGCAAAAGATCTATCTGTTTTAAGATTCTACTCGATAAGTTTATGGAGGAGATGGTATGATGGGATAATGGGATTTTGGTAAGTAATTGATCTTTAAATATTCAGGGTAAATAGGACTAATCCCCTGAGATGGGATATTAGATGGATGGGATCTGAGTTACCCAGGAAAGAATTTTCTGTAGTATCTGGCTGGTGAATCTTGCCCATATGCTCAGGGTTTAGCTGATCGCCATATCTGGGGTCGGGAAGGAATTTTCCTCCAGGGCAGATTGGAGAGGCCCTGGAGGTATTTTCGCCTTCCTCTGTAGCATGGGGCACAGGTCACTTGAGGGAGGCTTCTCTGCTCCTTGAAGTCTTTAAACCATGATTTGAGGACTTCAATAGCTCAGACATAGGTGAGGTTTTTTGTAGGAGTGGGTGGGTGAGATTCTGTGGCCTGTGCTGTGCAGGAGGTCGGACTAGATGATCAGAATGGTCTCTTCTGACCTTAGTATCTATGAATTTCACAGGATCAATGGGAGGTTTAATTAACACTTGTAAAGTACTTTGAGATTCTAGGATGAAGTGCAAATTATCACTGTCTAAATATGGAACCTGTACTATAGTGTCCAAGTACAATCATCCTCAGTTTACAGAGGGGAAACTGAGGCACAAGCTCATAAAAGAAGTCTGTGATAGAGCAGGAAATTGACCCTGGGTCTACCAACTCCCAAGCTAGCGCCCAGACCACAGGTGCATATGCTGCTTCCCAGCCAGGTCAGAACACAAGGTCTCTACCTAAAGAGTTTACAATCTAAACCGTATAATCTAATTATCTAAAACTATGAAGAAATAAACCTGGCCCTGGTCTCTGCCCATGCCTACAGCCCCCATGCCCGTACAAACTGGCCGTGGGCACTGTCTGCCACTAGAGTACCTGTTGTCCCTAAACAAAAAAACCTGTGGCATGAGCAGGCTGTCAAGTACCACAGGCGCGAATCGCTCTCCCAAAGCGGCAAGGTGAAGGGACAGTCACCAAGAACCTCCGGAAGCTCTCTGGAGTTTGACACGGACCTGCACAGTTTTTCCCTACCATAACCACCGCAGCCTGAAGTCTTAATTTGGTCACAGCTCCCAAGGATTGAAAGTAAAGGCTTTAGGACGTGGTTGGCTCTAGCAATGGGAAAGGCCAAGTGCCTCTCCTATGGCTAGAAATACACAGATGCAATCCAGAGATTTGGGCTGGAGAGTTGCACTTAGCACAATAGGTGGCATACATCACTTCAGAGATATTTGGGAAATAAAGACGTGATTAATGTCTGAACTAATTTCCTTCATGTTGTGAAGAATGTCACAGGTAAGATATGACCCATTGTAATTATGGAGCAAGATACAGATGGGCTGGCTGTTGGCAGAGCTCCAGGGCCCGCACGAGTGCATCACCAAAGGCATTACGGCTCGTATCATCATTTTGTCAAATTATCCCTGATGTCTCAGCCACCATTATCTGAGCTCTCTAGAAAAAAGGGAGAGGAGGAGAAATACAGCTCGCATCTTCAGAGGGCAGAGCTGGGAAAGACACAATATGAAGGGGAAAGTGAATCCTGTTCCCATGGCAACTGGAGTTCGAAATAGTATGCAGAAATGAATGTCACTTTAATGCGTACACACACAAAAACACAATAAAAAGTTACTTGACTGGGAGTGCTAAAGGAACTGAGTGAAAAGGATCTGTCTGGCCTTTCCTTGGTATTCAGGAGACGCTGGGCCCAATTCCCATGTAAATCAGGAGTAACACCATTGACGTCATTAGAGTTACACTAGTGCAAAACCTGGGTAAGTGATCAGAATTGGGCCCACTGCCTCAAATAAATGTGCTGGGTTTGGCTCAGCAGTGTCACCACTTGGAGATAAGGTCTCCCACATCTCCCAAGCTAAGGAGCACCAGTTCCACTGGGATCTGGAGGGAAGATGACCAGAAAAAGACCACTCAGGTGCTGGTGATGCTTTAACTTTGGAGCCCTAGTCATGGGGAAAATGCAGCAGGACCTGACATGATCATGAATGCTTAGGAAGTGGGTCAAGTTTTATGATACTTCCAGCATCACAGTGGCCTAGAGCTAGAACTCTGGATCAGTACTGACTCAAGGTACGTCTTCACTGCAGTCAGGAGGTGTGATTGCAGCACGTGTAGACACATCTGAGCTAGCTTTCCTCGGGCTAGCTCACTAAAAATATCAGTGTAGCTGCAGCTGCATGGGTGGTAGCATGGGATACTTGGTATGTATTCGGAGAGGCAGCCAATTCCATCAGGGCTTCCCTGTTATTTTTAGCAAGCTAGCTAGATCAAAGCTAACTCAGGCATGCCTATGCTTGCTGCAATCACAGCGTGGACATGCCCTTCAAGGGAAGAGCTCCCCATTCTCTACTGTTTGTTGCAGAGCCTGGACTTTCCTGAGAGCGGACAGACTCATCATTAGCCACCTTACCCAATGAAAGTCAAAGATCACAGCCTATGACATGATGCAATTGCTGCTGTTAGAAAGACAAGTGTTCAGTCTTAGTGTGGCAGGAACAGGTTTAGAATTTAGGTGCAGACAGCAGGCACCATCTTTAGATTCAGCATGCAAAGTACAGCCAAACGGTGTCCTCAGCCAGAACTACCAGTGACTGCTGTAGCAAAGGTGGCAGTTCTGTGTATGTCCCAACTAATAGGAATGTGAGGGAAAAATAAACCATTTCCTAATGGGAAAAGTTCAGAGATTGAGGGGGCTTCACAAGTTACTGAATCCATCCAACAGGGCTTCAAAAAGGTCTTCAGAAAACATGTCACTGCTATAAAGTGTTGCCGAGGAAGTGGATGACCTTATTGTATTGCTGATTTTTTCTGAATAATTCTTTAAACTTTATTTCTTGATTATTGGTAAAGGGACAATATCCAGTTGATATTATAGGGTATTCAAACGCTTTCAGTTTGAAGAAATCAACCTTCATGCTATTTGTTTACTTTTTGTACTTCATTTACCTTATAGAAATGAAACTAGCCTGGGCAGTTTCACGTTCTGGTTCTCATGCATTGCCTAATGTGGTTGCTTTTGGGTTTCCAGGACTGCAGGGGAAAGTGTAAAATCCCATCAACATAGAAAAATGAAACCTTTACATTCAAACTTTGGAAAAGAAAGAAACCATTTAAATTATAGTTTGGAAATGAAACCACATGTTTAAAAAAACCTGGATATGAATCAAATTATTGTTAGGACATTTAAAAACATGTCAATGAATTGGTATTTGGGGGAGGAGGTTAGTATGGTTTGGAGGGGAATTAAACATCCCCTGCAGCTTTGGAAGTCCAAAAGAATATCAGACCGGATACAAATGAAGTGCATAATAAACTGAGAACCATCACTAAAATAATAAACTTTTTTCAAAGGAAAAAAAATCCTATTCTCTGGGAGAGTTTTTCCCATTTTAATTAATTTTCAAATCACTGTGTAAATTAGTTCCCCTCGTTAAAACAGGCATCTGCAAGCCTTGATATCAAGTCCCAGCTCTTCCACAGACAGTTTGCATGACCGTGGGGAAGTCTCTGTGCCTCAGCTTCCCCATCTGTAAAATACATATAACTTTGTTTAACAATCTCATCGGGTGGTAAGGCTGAATTCATTAGTCTTGCAAAGCACTTTGAGAGCCTTGGATGAAAGGTGCCACAGACGTGCCAGATAATATTATTGTGGATTATGATTCAATATACACTGATCAAAAGAGTGAAATGTGAATTAACACTTCCTATTAGCCCTACTGATACCCTAACTTTGAAATACTCTCCCCATGGACTCTTTCCATTGAAAGGTAATTTATCAGGAACAGCTGGTCTTGCCGGCATGGCTGCAATGGTTTTGACAAGGGGGTGGGGGAGGTGAGGTGTTTGAAGGCGGATGGAAAAATGTCATCAGAGCAGCACAATATCCTCTGCCTGGCATCTGCCCATAGCCCATGACTTTCCAGGAGAGAGCAGGGTGCAGGCCACCATTCTACTGAGTTCTTCTGGATGGATTCCAGCCTTTGATCTCCCTGCAGGAGGCAAAACAAACATTCAACCCCAAAGGTGATGCCCACACAAAGGTCAGCTGACCCAGGCTTTTGTGTGGGCATCACCTTTGTGGTTGAGGCTTTTGGGTTCAGGCTGTGTGGCTAAAAATAGCAGTGAAGACATTTGGGCTCAGGCTAGATCCAGGGATCTGAGACCTTCCCCCCTTGCAGGGTTTCAGAGCCTAGGCTGTAGCCTGAGCTTGAAACATCCACACTGCGGATTTATAGCCCCACTGGCCTGGATCAGCCACGTCCATTCATGGATCTTTTGCTGCAGTCCCAAAAGCTCAAACTTCTGCAGACAGGGAGCTGCTGCCAGCCAGTGTCTCTCAGTCCACACACCTCTGATTTGCCCTGAACAATCCATCTCAGCAGGACAGGGGGTGTAACAGACAGATCAATGTCGTACCTTAAATCATGCAACAATAGAAAAAAAAAGCACAAGACAGGGCACTAGTTGGTGTCTGCTACAGACCACCAAATCACACTAGGAAACAGGACAGTGAGCTTCTCCAGTGAATATCTATAATGCGTAGGGGGGAAAAGCTGTGTAATCATGGGGGCAGGGAGACAGTCTGCATGACACATGCTGAAGGTCTCATGCTGCCAGTATTAAAACATCCTTGGAATTTCTTAACATTATAGATGACAATTTCTGAACTCAAACAGCAATGCATTCAACACAGAGGAATGCTATAGGAGACCTCGTCTTGACAGATAAAGAGGAATTGATCACAGAACTAAACATCAGTGGTAGCTGAGGTACAAGTGCACGTGACTAGATGACATTTAGAGAGAAAATGGGAGGGTGTGAGTAACATCTTTTATTAGACCGACTTCTGTTGGTGAGAGTGGGAGACTTTCGGGACACACAGAGCTCTTTGGCAGGTCTGGGAAAGGAACTCCCAGAGTCACAGCAAAATGCAAGGTGGAACAGATTGTTTAGCATAAGTAGTTAACATATATTGTAAGGGACTATTCAAGGTAGAAAGAAAAGGAGGACTTGTGGCACCTTAGAAACTAACAAATTTATTTGAGCATCTAAGGTGCCACAGGTTTCAGAGTAGCAGCTGTGTTAGTCTGTATTCACAAAAAGAAAAGGAGGACTTGTGGCACCTTAGAGACTAACAAATTTATTTGAGCGTAAGCTTTCGTGAGCTACAGCTCACTTCATTGGATGCAACAAGTACTCCTTTTCCCAAGGTGCTACAAGTACTCCTTTTCTTTTCGCAGATACAGATGAACACAGCTGCTACTCTGAAACCATTCAAGGTAGAGTGGCCCATTAACACCTCGGCAGTCACAGGACAAGAAGAGGGGGCTAGTGGGTTCCAGATTATTGTAATAAATCATAAACTCAGTGTCTGTTCAGACCATGATTGTTAGTGTCTAGCAGAGTTATGTATTTAAGTTCCCAGGCTTGTCTTTTGAAAGTGTTGTGCCGCTTTCCTTTGAGGATGAGGGCTCATAGGTTAGATAGCGAGTGATTGCTTTGATTCCATTTGTTATGGTCAAACAAAATAAAGTCCAAACCAGTAATACACCCACACGATGCTCAAGCCAAATCAGTTGTGAGAAAAAATTTAAAATAGAGAAATGGGACTGAAATCCATCAACCAACCAGCAGAGGAAGTAGCAAACCAAGAGTCACACGTTGTCCTCCGCAATGAGTTTCAACCCCAGCTCGCTGGTGGGAGCAGGCAGACTGGCGAGCATGACCTTTCTCCTCTTGGCCTCAGGGCTGAGGCTTCCACAGCTGCAGATAAATAAGTCAGCCTACAGGTCTGTTAGCACGCGATTCGGATCCCTATCCAGCAGGCATTGACCCGAGACTGTTAACTCATTTGATGTAGACCACCAAAGAGCCACTAGATGCTAACAGTGCTGGGCCACTTTCAATCCCCACAAGCCAGACTCCAGGGATGTCATCCCCAAATCAACATGCATACATCTCCTCCCCCGCCCCCCAACAACAAGGGGTTACTAACTTTTTAAAAAAATAGGCCCTGTTGTGTGAATTAAGCTGACTCCATCAATAAGCCCTAGGGTCTTTTCCTTTCTGTGAAAGCTTCCTTTGGACAACTGCAAACCCCAATGAGGAGACCTCCCTGAAACATATTCAGTTCAAACAGAAAAAAAAATCCATACTCTTGCCATATAACATCCTTCCAGTGAAACAGGTCATAACACAATGTCTTTTATCCTGTCATTGCTGTCTCCTATTTGATGCACAGAATAAATCCACAGTAGATTCAGCAGCAGCCCAGTGCTGAAATCTGACAGTTCCACATACCCTGAACCATGCTGAATGCCAGTGCTCCCAGAGCTGCAAGAAACCAGAAGTTTACTTTCTGGAATTTTACAGGTACGTGGCAAGATTCAAATCAATCACCTGATGCATTTTTTAATAAGAGACTATGACTCTGGTCCTGCAAGCACTTGTGCACATGCTGTCTTTATGCACATGAATAGTGTCATTGGTTTCAATAGAACTACTCACAGAATCATAGAATATCAGGGTTGGAAGGGACCTCAGCAGATCATCTAGTCCAACCCCCTGCTCAAAGAGGACCAATCCCCAATTTTTGGCCCAGATCCCTAAATGGCCCCCTCAAGGATTGAACTCACAACCCTGGGTTTAGCAGGCCAATGCTCAAACCACTGAGCTATCCCTCCCCCAAAATAAGATTCTTTCCCTGTTACTTATACCACAGATTATAAAAAGTAAAATTACCTAGTTAGTTCTTCAGTTGGAGGTGGTTTTGCACTTCACTCAACGGACAGTGTTTCCAGACTGGTCTGTTGCATTTTCTGATTCTCATGCCAGCATTAAATAAGGAAAATGTCTTAACTTCTATTTAATATCAGTTTTTGTAAGTTTTGAAACAAAACCTAACTTTTGCCTTTGACCTGTATATTGTAAAAGCACACCAGGTGGTGAGCAGTAGCTGTGCAATATGCCTACAGATTTATATGAATGGATTAGATTTCAAGAGATAAGGAGGAGAGTTCAGAGTTTATTAACAAGTCAAAAAGTTTGAAGACACCAGCCACCAGAAGAGAGGTGAAGGAAACTGGGGCATGTCTGGTTTGGGAACAACAACTAGGAGGCCAGATTTTCCACTCATTCATTTTCACAGGCCAGTACTGAGTTTCTAGAGGATTTAGTATTCTTCTCAAACTGTAGCTGGAATTCAGAGAAGCAAGATATAATTAGAAGTAGCTAAGACTAGTGGTTAGTCTGGGATTGGAAGTTAGACATTATGAAATTAATTCAGGAGACTTATTCCTGACTTTTCTGGGTGACCTTGGCCAAATTCCTTAACTTCATGCTGCCTCAGTTTCCCCAACTGTAAATCATGGATGATGATACATATCCATTCTGTAGACAGCTTGCAGAATCTGTGATGAAAGACGCCATTTAAGTGCAATGTATAATGTTATTATAATCACCTAAGGAGGATTCAGACAGCAAGGTTAACACACCTAACTCTTGCAAAACAGTGCCACTTGGACTTTAAATGACCACAAATGGTCATCAAGATGACCACACTTTTGCTTCCCAACCCAAAGATGCCGCAAAAGCCACAACCTCAGAGTGTGTCCGATTGGAGAAAACGGTGACTGAATCCACTGATAAATCCTCAAAGTAATTTACATATAATTTCTTGCCGCTGCTAACACTCGTTATCCAAATTCAGTTGCAGTTGACAGTTTAATGATAATAGCTTTCTGTTTATATATCATCTGTGATAATGTTCCTATTCTCCTTAAATTCTATCCCCAGTAAAAGGGGTGCTCTAATGTATGCAGCCACAGACCAAAATGATAGTAATTTTCCCTTCTAGTTGGAATGGTTTAGTAAACAATTACATTTCAATTAGAGATAGGATGTTCATGCAGAGGGAAGCACCAGTTCATTCCAATCAGCTCGCCTCATAATATCAGAAGGAAAATTCTCCAAAGAAAATTGAGCTATTGAAGTATAATTTACATGAGTGCATTCCGAAAAATTAATAAAAACTAAATGGCAAATAGTGTACATTATGCATTGGCAAAAACTTTAAAAAATCCTTTAATATCTAGTCAATAGCAGCCAGCTTGAATCAGGACATGTCATTTAAGATTATGTTCAAGGGAGGAGAAGGATAGAGAGAGCTTCTTTCATCTCCCCAGGAGTTTCTATTTAGTGGAACGCTGCCATTAGCACTTAATGAAATATTTCATTTATCACGGGGTTATAAGACAGCTAGGAGGAAGTAAAAATTTTAAACTACTCCTACCACAGTGCATTTCAGATGCTGCTGCACGTCCAGCTCAACTGGACTCAATCAGCATAAAGAGACAGGTTAAAGATGTAAACAGGTCAAAAAGCAAGGAATCCTGGGGAGGTTTATTTGTGATTACAATTACTTCATTGCAAAGGGACCTGAGTGGCACAGAAAGAGTTTGAACTGCCGGAGCCTCTTTTTGAATGAAATTCAAAATGGGAAGAGCAAGATGTCCTCTTAGGGCAGAGCACCTCAAACTGGGCTCTCCCAACAGCTCCTATGGGGATTCAGGAAAACTTCACAGGGGGATCTTTAGAGTAACTGGAGTTCCCGTTCAGTCAACCCCAAATTTAAAAGTCATTAATTTAATGTTATTTATTTGTATTACTGTAACAGGTAGGAGCTCCAGTCACGAACCAGGATCCCACTGTGTTAGGCACTGTACAGACACAGAACAAAAGACGTCCCTGCCCCCAAGAGTTTGCAATCTAAGTATAGGACAAAACAACAACAACAGATGGATACAGGCAGATGGGGAGCACAAGGAAACAATGAGACAGTCCTGGTCAGCACACAGTCATTAGCCCGAGCTGCACTTACACCAGTGAGCTCTGCTAAGAGATCCCTGTCCATTTCCAACCTCTTCACACCCTGCGGATGTTCCACCAAGCTCCTGGCCTGCAGACTAAATATTTTGTTTCTACAACCAATGAGGCTTCGGGCTTGTGATTTAGGAGCAGCTCTTTGCCTGGAAGATGCTGCCTGATATTTTTCCTTTCAGCAGAGTCTACAAGAACCGACTCCAAGTCAGACTTCTCATATCAGAAAAAAGAAAAGGAGTACTTGTGGCACCTTAGAGACTAACAAATTTATTAGAGCATAAGCTTTCGTGAGCTACAGCTCACTTCATCGGATGCATCCGATGAAGTGAGCTGTAGCTCACGAAAGCTTATGCTCTAATAAATTTGTTAGTCTCTAAGGTGCCACAAGTACTCCTTTTCTTTTTGCGAATGCAGACTAGCACGGCTGCTACTCTGAAACTTCTCATATCAGAGAATCACATTCAGGCACAGTTCTGAATGGGGGAACAGTGCGGTGAACGTTGACGGAAGCCTAAATCCAACAGCAGGGTTTTGGGGTGTGGGGGAGTGTAGAGGAGGGCACAGGGTGAGAGTGTGTCTATGGAGATGCAGGATATTCAGACTAGAGGAGAGAGGACCCTTCACCCAGCCCTGTCAGGAAAGCAGAGTATGTACTTTAATGAAGTTGCTTTCAAACCCCTTTTACACATCTGACCCAGATTACACATCTGACCTATTAATTTATCCCGTCGGAAAGTGAGCCACAGCACAAAGTCACTGAGCAGTGAGAAATCATTTCAATTCCTTGGCCCACGCTCTCACTGCTGCAGAAATTATTCAGCGGGTCAGACCTTCTCCCCATCAGGGCAACTGCCTGTCCAGGAACACACAAGCAGCCAGAGAGAGAATTTAATAAAGCCAAGCTCTAATAAAAGTGACCAATAGATGGCAGTATCCTAACGAGATGGGATTGATGTAATTACACTCTGATGGTTATTCTGCCCTCACTCAAAATGTCCCTGCTGAAGCAGAGTATCTCATTTCTAGTGGAGTTCCTCGAGTTCCAGGTCCTTTGCTTGGCTGGTTTATTAAACAATAACACAGGTTTCAGGGTCAAACCCTCCACCCGCTGAGCTCTCTGGATTCTATGCAGGAAAATTTGACTTTGGCCAAGGCCTCTCTATCCACAGAACAGGTACATTGAAGGCAACCGCAGGCTTCACTCACCTCCTGCCTGATAACTCATCTAAGCACTGACTCCAAAAATCCAATCTAGGGAGGAAAGAGTTGTCTAGTCTGTCTCTCTTCAGCCCTCAGCTAGTTTGCTGGGGCTGCCAAAAGCAGCAGCAGTTCTGCCAGCTGTGGCAGGAGGCTCTGTAATATCAACCCCTGCCCACTACCAACCAGCCATCGGATGGGAACTACTCTTGGTCACTACAAAGCTGGGTTGGATTTGAAATGACGACTAAACAACGACCAATCCCTTCGGCCCCTATTATTTTGTTTTGTCAACTGGCTGATAAAGGAGCACCTGCACGTGAGCACAACAGACCTGCCCTTAGACGGTCTTTTCATGGTGGAGATGCTGGTTACAATTCCTCCTCCAAGGAGTCTGTTGTCCCCACGCACACACTAAAACCATTCAACTTTGTGGTTTTCTTCAGCTAATTGGGGGAGTGATCAGAGTCTGTAACCTCCATGGGTACTTGAGCATGTCAGATAATGTAAAAAACTCCCAGGGACTTCAGCAGGGCCTGGATTCACCCTTTGTATGCTGAGATAATGCAATCAAATCTCATGCTTCTGGGCATTAGCTAATCACTGCAATGGACAAGAAGGAATCCCCAACTCCACATATGGCACTGCGTAATTGGCTGGGTAACGTACATGATGTTTGGTTGGTTTTTAAAATCAGATGCTGGCCAGAAATAGGATGCGGGACTTGGTTCAAGAGTATACCCAGTGTACCAAATTCTATAATCTTATTTCTGTAACCACATGCCATTTTCAATCATTAGGACACTGTAGACCACATTCCTCACTGGCTTCATTGGAGTATTCAGGGGACTCTTGGCCATTAAGAGCCATCCAAGCTCCAGTCTCCAAGGAAGCAGATGCAAGCAGTAAAGACTATTTTTAACATACTATATGTACTTTGGGAACTCAACAGTCCTGGGGGAGAGGTTTGTACTCATCTCCACAGACTACACTGCACAAATCTGCCCTGACAGATTTGGAATTGCATTAGTTATGAGGGACACGCCAATGTGCAGCAAATGACCCTTAGATAAGGCAAAGCTTTTCAGATCATGGTTCATAAGACAGCATCAGATTGCCCTCTGCTCCCATAGCACACAGTGTTGGGGATATGGATAACAAAGAAGGAAATTAAGAATTTTGCAGCATATGGATCGTCCTGGGTGAGAGGGTTTTTCACATTTGAGATGCTCTATTAAAATCATATTGACATTATAAGGTGGAAAGAAAAATGACACTGTACAGAACAGGATTTTGCTATGATTTTGGGTGCAGTTAACTCTGTGGATGCTGCAGACATATATCCACAGACTTATACAAGCATAAAGACCAGGGATGGAAGAGATCTATTAGGTCAACTAGTTTTTTTCTCTCTCTGAGACAGTTGGAAATACAGACACATGAAGGAGACATTACGGGCTTGATTTTCAAAAGGTCCCCAACATCAATAGGCGCTGTGGGCGCTCAGCACTTCCAAGCCTCGAACCAGCATCCCCCAGCCTTTCATTCATCACATGTTGCAAGAGCCACAGCAGAGCCTCCACCACTTCCATTCTCAGGCGTGTTGGCAGACCTTTACATTGAGAGGTGGCATTTCCACGCTGCATCGCTCTGCGTTGCAAATGAACACGAGCAACAGAAAGTGCAACAAAGCCCAAGCCTCTGAATTTAATGGCTCCTGAGCCCAACGGGCCCTTGGAGACTCCAGAGCATAATGATGGAGATGTCAGGGAAGAACAATCGGCTGTAAAATATGAAAAGCTTACAACATCAAAACCTACAGCAGCAGGCTCAAAAGTAATAATCCCATTACCACTAAACTAAACCACTAATTACTATTCCCAATGGCAGGAGTGGACTGACTGCTAATGCTCCTCTTCTGGTTAATGAAGGAAGGTGAGGAAGAATATATTTCTCCTGTCTGGTATCTTTAGTTGGGGGCTGAAGGTGATGGCTAGTGGCGTTCTGTTATTTTCTTTGTTGGGCCTGTCCTGTAGCAGGTGACTTCTGGGTATTCAAGATTGACAGAGCCAGAAGAGTACCCAGAAGTCACCTGCTACAGGACAGGCCCAACAAAGAAAATAACAGAACGCCACTAGCCATCACCTTCAGCCCCCAACTAAAACCTCTCCAGCGCATCATCAAGGATCTACAACCTATCCTGAAGGACGACCCATCACTCTCACAGATCTTGGGAGACAGGCCAGTCCTTGCTTACAGACAGCCCCCCAACCTGAAGCAAATACTCACCAGCAACCACACACCAGAACCACCAACCCAGGAACCTATCCTTGCAACAAAGCCCGTTGCCAACTCTGTCCACATATCTATTCAGAGGATACCATCATAGGGCCTAATCACATCAGCCACACTATCAGAGGCTCGTTCACCTGCGCATCTACCAATGTGATATATGCCATCATGTGCCAGCAATGCCCCTCTGCCATGTACATTGGCCAAACTGGACAGTCTCTACGTAAAAGAATAAATGGACACAAATCAGACGTCAAGAATTATAACATTCAAAAACCAGTTGGAGAACACTTCAATCTCTCTGGTCACTCGATTACAGACCTAAGAGTGGCTATCCTTCAACAAAAAAGCTTCAAAAACAGACTCCAACCAGAGACTGCTGAATTGGAATTAATTTGCAAACTGGATACAATTAACTTAGGCTTGAATAGAGACTGGGAATGGATGAGGCATTACACAAAGTAAAACTATTTCCCCATGTTATTTCTCCCCCCCCCACCCCACCCCCCACTTGTCCTCAGATATTCTTGTTAACTGCTGGAATTAGCCTACCTTGCTTGTCACCATGAAAGGTTTTCCTCCTTTCCCCCCCCTGCTGCTGGTGATGGCTTATCTTAAGTGATCACTCTCCTTACAGTGTGTATGATAAACCCATTGTTTCATGTTCTCTGTGTGTGTGTGTGTGTGTGTGTGTGTGTGTGTGTGTGTGTGTGTGTGTGTGTGTGTGTGTGTGTGTGTGTGTGTGTGTGTGTAAATCTCTCCTCTGCTTTTTCCACCAAATGCATCCGATGAAGTGAGCTGTAGCTCACGAAAGCTTATGCTCTAATAAATTTGTTAGTCTCTAAGGTGCCACAAGTCCTCCTTTTCTTTTTGCGAATACAGACTAACACGGCTGCTACTATGAAACCTGTACTGTGTAATGCAGAAGACAAATGCCAAATCTCTCTCTAGGAAGGGTGTATTTACCAACTACGCTTTTTAAAATTTCATATGGACTTTGGAGCACAGGTTGGTTTTAGTAGCAAGCCACCACATCTCATACAGGCCATCACACTGGCTAAAGACTGGAATCACTTCTCTGGAAGCACATAGTAGATGCACTCCATTTGAACAAGAAAGAGGAAAAATTTAGACTGTCCACCAACCGTGAATAAGTGAAAAGATTTCTCCTACATCATCAACAAGGCAAAACACAGAGGGACGTAGCATCTTTGCAGATCAAGCACCACCAAGACTGATCTCTAGCTAGGGCCTTAAGATGGTCTAGCTGGATGTTCAGTCTACGAGTCTATGTCCATCCTTGGTCATGTCATCATGCCACTGATGCTTTTGGCACCCACATGATCATCAATCATGTAGAAGCATCCCTTGATAAATATGTCCACCCTAATAATGTCCATTCCAAAAAAAGCTGCTGAAATCAAACCAATGCTGATGGAGGCGGTTGCTGGGTTCGGCTACAAATATCCTAATGGATTCAGATTCTCTTCCTCAGCTTCCTTAATGCAGAGGAGGTACAAGCGCATAAAACTCATCAATGCCATTTTAAAAACTCTAGAATAAAAAACAAGATGAAAGAAGTAACCTGGTTATCTGGCTGGTCTTCCCATTTCTTGGGAACACTATTTCCTTCTTCTGCAGGACATGTCCCGAGTTTACAGAGATGGTTCAGCAAGTTGATTAATAAGCCTAACCTTTTGCCAGTGCAGCCTGCATCCAGCAAGAAGGTGGATGATTAGAGGAATGGATTTGCAGGTCTTTGAGAAGAAAT
Organism: Dermochelys coriacea; assembly: GCF_009764565.3. Taxonomy (NCBI): domain Eukaryota; kingdom Metazoa; phylum Chordata; order Testudines; family Dermochelyidae; genus Dermochelys; species Dermochelys coriacea. The sequence goes on along the minus strand of NC_050083.1, from coordinate 21,503,470 downwards.
TAGTTCTCCTTGTGGCACAGAAGCAAGATGGACATCACTTATGCCAAAAGTTACTGCAGAGAGAAGCAGATCCAGAGAGAGTGTTTTCACACATGGCAATCTCTCTGTACACAGACACTGATAGAATATGGAACATACCATCCTGGTGCCTTTAACAATATAATTTTCACAGATGCTAACAATTGCTCATGCCTCCTAGCAAATGCTAACAAACATCCCACACCCTGTTGTTTAGTATTGCACACTCCTCATTATTTGCCGTTAATTATATAGAACACAGTACTTTACAGAATACACAAAAAGACAAGGTCCAGGCTTCCAAGAGCTCCCTCTCTTCCCCCCCCCCCCCCCGATAACCAGGCCAGCAGTATAGTGCGGGGATACAGTGGGCAAGGGAAACAATGTAGGTGGCTTTGCAAGTAGTAGGTTTTAAAGAAGAATTTGAAAGAAGGAAGGGATAAAATAAATGGCCTAAGGAGATGAAGACAAAGGGAGCAATTAGCAGAGAGGATGCCAAGGAGGAGCGTAAGGAGAGAAGTGGGATGTAGGAAAAGATGAAAGAAGAGAATTAGACAGGGGCAGAGTCGTGCAGAGCCGTGAAGGGGAGGATGATGAGCCTGAGCATAAGGACCATGCAGATGGAAGCAGAATTTCTGCATAGGAGTTCTGCTCCCAGTGGGCTCATTCCCCCTTCACCTGAGCTCACCCTCCTGGGTGTGACAATAAGTTATCTTTACTGAGCCCAACGGGTGCTACAAATCAAAGATTAGGGCTTCAGCTGGGGTAGAGGCAGTAGGAGCAACAGCAAGAGGTTCTGTTTGCTTCCAATAATACAAGTAATAAAAGAGCAAAAGAGATACACAACATACGGAATCAGCAGAATCCTTTTCGAGTTTCCCCGAAACTTTCCTATGAGGCCTCCACAGAGCTGTAGGGATTTGTGGCAAATCCATTTTGCACCAACACCCAAACCCTAACCATTTATTTAGAAGTCCAGCATCAGGACAGACAAAATTAGGCTCTACTCCTAATAAGAGATCAGATCAGCAAATTGAGAACTCCGCCCCCCCCCCACCAAGAAAAAGAGTGTTTAGATGGGGCAGCCTGGTGGTTTTGCTTCAGATTTTAAGAACATTGGCATAAATTAGCTGGTGTCTAAGATTATGTTTACGCTACAAACCAGGAAGTGCAGCAAGTGTAGACATATTCAAGTTAGCTTTGATCTACTAGCCCCACCCTTCCAGGGCCCAGGTACAGATTTGTGTGGCCAACGCCCGTGCTTCCACAGCTTCACTGCTATTATTCTTCAAGCTAGCTTTGATCTAGATAGCTGATCTAGTTAGATCAAAGCTAGCTCTAGTATGGCTACAGGTGCTGCAATCATACCTCCCGGGTACAGTGTAGACATATCCTGAGATTCCTTTAGCTCTGTTTACTTGTTCCAATGTATTCATGATATGTAGAAAGGATTGACTGGTTTAGATTTAGGACCTGTATTTGCGGGATCTCCTCCAGAGAGGAGGCAGTTTTACACTCTGGATTCAGGGCTATGTACAGATCAGTTGCTAAGGCAGTACAGCTCTAAAGAGATTAGAATTAATTAGTTTAAATTTGATATTCGAAGTCTGGAACGTTCTCTCATTTTTTTGTTGTTGTTTTGAGGCTTTCTTGGCCATTTAGAAGGAAGATACTTTGTAAATAGAATTTTTGTTAATGATTTTGATAAACTTGAGGAATTTGCAGCAGCTGAATTTGGTTACAGACAGATGAAATATAAATGACTTACATGGTGCCACTGGAGTTAACATGCATTGCTTTGGATATTTTATACTGCTGTGTGTGAATACAAAAAACTAAATAATGTATGTCACTGTGTCTTATGCAGTTTGCGGATATGCACAACATTGCACACATGCATGAATATGACTGTCCCCTTACTGAATGCCTTTCATCTGACAGGAGGATCTTAAAGAGCTTTACAACCGTCTGCCCCATTGTTCTCATTTTACAGTCAGAGAACCTAACACAATGAGGTTAAGTGACTGGCCCAAAAGTTACAGAGCAAGGCAATGGCAATCCTAGGAAAGTGAACCCAGTTCTCCTGACTCCTAATCGCTGCTCTTATCACCATTCCTTACTCCCGTGAGTAATTAGTTTATAAATAGCACAGTACAGATGAACATGGCCATGCATATTTATGTACTAACATAAATTACAACTCTAGAGTATGCAGATCCAAAAAGGTCCACATGCGCTGACACAACTAGGATTTACACGTGCAAATGGGCTCTATAGACAAACAGCTTCCAGTGCAGCATAGAACCAAAGAAATGTAGGACTGGAAGGGACCTCAAGAAGTCCAGTCACCTGCACTGAGGCAGGACCAAGTAAATCTAGATCACCCTGACAGGGGTTTTTCCTAACCTGTTCTTCAAAGCCTCCAGTGATGGAGATTCCATAACCTCCTTTGGAAGCCTATTCCAGAGCTGAACTAACCTTAGAGTTAGAAAGCTTTTCCTAATATCAAACCTAAATCTCCACTATTGCAGATTAAGCCAATTACTTCTTGTCCTCCCTTCACTGCACATGGAGAACAATTGAGGATGTCCTCTTTACAACAGCCTTTAACATACATGGAGAGCATCATCAGGTTCCCCTCAGTCTTCTTTTCTCAAGACTGAACTTCCCAATTTTTTTTTTTAAACCTTTCCTCAGAGCCCAGGTTTTCTAAACCTCTGATAAAATTTGTTCCTCTCCTCTGGGCTCTCCAATTTATCCACATCTTTCCTAATGTGTGGTGCCAGAATTGGACAGTGCTCCTGCAGAGGCCCAACCTGTGCCACGTAGAACGGGACAATTATCTCCCGTGTCTTACATGATGACACACCTGTTAATACACCCCAGCAAGATACTGACCCTTTTCACAACTGTGTCACATTGTTGACTCATTCAATTTGTGATCCACTACAACCCCCAGATGCTTTCCAGCAGTATGACCACATGGCCAGTTAGACCCCATTTTGTAATTGTGCATTTGATTTTTGCCTTCCTAAGTGAAGTACTTTGTATTTGTCTTTATTGAATTTCATCTTAAATTCAGACCAATTGCCTAATTTGTCAAGGTAATTTTGTCCTTGTGATAAATTTGTCAAGTTCTAATTTTGTCCTCCAAAGTGCTTGCAACTCCTCCAAGCTTAGCATCATCTAAATTTTTTAGAAGCATACTCTCCACTCCATTATATTGAATAGTACTGGATCCAGGATTGACACCTGTGGGATCCAACAGTTGTGCCCTCCCAGTTTGACAGCAAATCATTGGTAACTATTCTGAGTAACGTCTTTCACCCAACTGTGCACCCATCTTATAGTAATTTCACCTAGATCACATTTTCCTAGTTTGCTTATGAGAATGTCATGTGGAACTGTGTCAAAAGCTTTACTAAAAAAATCAAGATATTTCACATCTACTGCTTCCCCCCATTCACTAGGCCAGGAACCTGTCAAACGAAATTAGGTTGGGTTGGCATGATTTGTTCTTGACAAATCAATGCTGGCTGTTCTTTATAACCCTATTATCCTCTAGGTCAGGGGTCAGCAACCTTTTAGAAGTGGTGTGCAGAGTCTCCATTTATTCACTTTAATTTAAGGTTTTGCGTGCCAGTAATACATGTTAACGTTTTTTAGAAGATCTCTCTCTATAAGTCTATATATTATATAACTAAACTATTGTCGTATGTAAACAAGGTTTTCAAAATGTTTAAGAAGCTTCATTTAAAATTTTATTAAAATGCTGATCTTACACCGCCAGCCCGCTCAGCTGGTTGCCGGTCTGGGGTTCCATTCACCTTGGCTAGCAGCGGGCTGAGCGAGGCCTGTGGCCGGGACCCCAGACCAGCAGTGGGCTGAGCGGCTCAGCCCGCTGTTGGTCTGGGGTTCCATCCGCCAGCTCCTGCCAGCCAGGGTCCCGGCTGCCGGCCCTGCTCAGCCTGCTGCTGGTCTGGAGTCCCAGCCCTGTCCACATAGAGTGAGTACCTACCTTCTTCCTGGTTCTAGCCATTCTCTTCCTCTCTCTGAAGTGAGATGAGGGTGGGAGTGTTCTGAGAACAGGGCTGGGGTTGAAGGAGCAGGCTGGGGGTTGGGGTGCAGGGTCTGGCCAGGAGCTAGAATGAGGGAGGGGGTTCAGAGTTGGGGCAGGAGGTCTGGGTGTGGAGCGCTTACCTGGGCAGCTCCCATTTGGTGCGAGGGGTGCAGGAGCTCCCGTTTGGTGCGAGGGGTGGGAGTGGGGATGTGGGAGGGTGCAAGAGTCAGGACATGAAGTGTAGGTATGTGTGGGGGTGAAGGAGTCAGGGCAGAGGGCTGGGGGTGCAGGGGTGAGAGCAGAGGGCTGGGGTCAGGGGGGTGCTCCCTGCCCCCCCCGAGCGGCTCACGGCAGGGGACTGAAGGGGATATGCCCTGATTCCACCCACTTCCAAGGTCCCCAGAGCAGAGAGCATGCTGCGGCTCCGCTTTTACCTCTCCCACTCTGTAGCAATGGACGTCAGCTGATCGGCGGCAGGGAGGGAGAGGAGGAGTGGCAGGAATCCAGCATGCTGGGGAAGAGGCGGGGGAAGGGAAAGCTTGCCTGCCCTGCAAGGAGAGAGCGGTGGGCAGAAAAGAGCGGGTCGGGCCGGGCAGGATTTTTAGTGGCATGCTGCTGTCTGCCCGGGTCCGGCAAACAGCAGCGTGCCATTAAAAATTGGCATGCATGCCATAGGTTGCCAACCCCTGCTCTAGGTGCTTACAAATGGATTGTTTCATAGTTTGTTCCAGTATCTTTCCAGATATTGAAGTTAGGTTGATTGGTCTGTAATTCTCTGGGTCCTCTTTCTTCGCCTTTTTAAAAGGGAGGTACTATGTTTATCCTTCTCCAGTCCTCTGGGACCTCACCTGTCCTCCAGGAGTTCTCAAAGATAATTGCTATGAATCAGTGGGGATTTTTGAAAGTGAACTGGGTGTGCTGGCATTTTTGAGATTGTACCCATTGTACTTCCTTTGAAATTCTGGCCTTGAATATCTGGGCTTACCATGTCTCTCCCCCGCATACAATCCGAGTGTTAGTAGTGTCTGGTCCTGTATAGTATGTGTGGGCACACAGAGAAAATGCAGAAACATACTGTGCAAGCCAGCTCCTAGGGTACATGCCCGTCTCATACATACAAACACGATGTGCAGCTTTATTCTCTGGGCACAATGCACACCCCACTCTTGAAAATGTGCCCCTTTAAGTGCCTTGGCAAGTGCACAGATCTGGTGTATCAGTCTCTAGCTAGTTACACTTTAAGCTTACACCTTCTGCAGAGAAAGCTGTGAAGAGATTTTCTTCGTAAATTATTGCTATTAAAGGTTACTCCAAAGACCTTGGTGCCCTCAATTGATTATGAATCCTGCATTCCCCAACATACACGTTCCATTTCATTAACTACAGATGGGGCCAGGATAAGGATACTTTTAAAAAAATGACTTCTCTTGGCTCGATCATTACAGTCTAGTTTTAAAATGGTTTATTTTGCTTCCATGGTTGTACCTCCCATTTGTCAACAGAGCTTGTTCCTGACCCATGTAATTACTGGGCTTTCATATTGTTCTTTCAGAAAGCTCAGCCTGTAGGCAGAACATAATGCAATCTGTTCAGAACACCTATGTATGGGATGCTATGGAGTAGAGCTGACTCAGTCAGGACAAGGACGGGAGCAGTAACAAATACCTCTGTGCAAATTCTAACGTAAGACAAAATGAAGATCTCAGACCTGATCTTCAAGGCAACACCAAGAGTCTGTGCTTCCACAGACATCACTGGGAAACAACATGCAAATCTAAAGAAAGACAGTCCCTGATTTAAATTAAAATCTTAGAAGATTACTGAGAAGGTCTTTTCAGTTGTGTATTCTAATAGTAGCTACTAGCATCTGCACCTTTATTTAAAATAAGCAATCAAAGCAAACATGGCCCTCTCATCTCTAGCACAGACAGCGACAGATACACTCTCCTCTTGGTCTGTCATAAATATAAAGGAAAAGGTAACCACCTTTCTGTATACAGTGCTATAAAATCCCTCCTGGCCAGAGGCAAAGTCCTTTTACCTATAAAGGGTTAAGAAGCTCAGGTAACCTGGCTGGCACCTGACCCAAAATGACCAATGAGGGGACAAGATACTTTCAAATCTGGAGGGGGGGAAAAAAAGGCTTTTGTCTGTCTGTGTGATACCTTTGCTGGGAACAGATCAAGGATGCAAGTCCTCCAACTCCTGTAAAGTTAGTAAGTAATCTAGCTAGAAAATGCGTTAGGTTTTCTTTGTTTTGGCTTGTGAAAGTCGCTGTGCTGGAGGAAATGAGTATTCCTGGTTTTGGACCTTTTGTAACTTAAGGTTTTGCCTAGAGGGGTTCTCTATGTTTTGAATCTGACTGCCTGTAAAATTATCTTCCATTCTGATCTTACAGAGTTGTTCTCTTATTTTTTTTGTTCTTCTAATAAAGTTCTGTTTTTTAAGAATCTGATTGGGTTTTTTGGGTCTTAAAAATCCAAGCTGGCCTGCGCTCATCTTGTTTATTCTCACACCCCCTTTCCTGAGGAGGCTTAAGAGCTTGGGGGATATTTTGGGGAAATAGGAATTCCAAGTGGTCCTTTCCCCGTTTTTTGTCTAATCATTTGGTGATGGCAGCATACTGTTCAAGGACAAGACACAATTTGTGTCTTGGGAAAGTTTTTAACCTAAGCTGGTAAAAATAAGCTTAGGGGGCTTTTCATGCGGGTCCAGACATCAATACCCTAGAGTTCAGAGTGGGGAGGGAACCCTGACATGGTCAAACCCCAGAGAGGTAATGAAGGTGGTAAGAGACATTTACCGTGACACGGAATGGCGTCGTGGCGGTGGGCTCCATGCTAGGATTTTTCTCCATGACCCCGCTGGGCATGCTGCACCGCTGCCCGGCTCTCTCTGGGGGGGACTCTGCAAAGGGCACAGAAGACAAAGGACAATTAAAACCACACACCCAATGCCAGAGCAGCAGCAGGACGGGGGCAGGCCACTGCAGGTGCAGCTTTCTTCTTTGAGATACACTTGCAAATGAGCTGACTTAACAAGCCCATTCTAACCACTCGCATTTCTCACGGTCACCAAGGTGTATGGTTAAACAGCAGGGCTTTTCTACTTACAGTGATTGAGATTCCTGAAATGAAAGGTTCTATAGGAAATGCCAAAGTGCCTTCTCTACATTCGTTAAACTCCAGAACAGCCCCGCGAGGGAGCTATCATCATTATTCCCTTTCTGCAGATGCGTAAAAAGGAAATGCACAGCAGCTAAATACAAACTACACACAAATCAGTGAACCATGCACATGCCGCTTTGACACTCCTAAGGCAGAAAGCAAGCCTGCTCTTGGGGCTAAAGAACAGAACTGAAAATCAGTAAGTGGGGCAGGCGAGCAGGGAGTGATGAAGCTAAATTCATGAGTATCTATAAAGCGCTTGGGGAATCTCAGAAGGAAGGCTACAGATTAGGGCACAGGTTCTGAGGTAACAGGTTAGTATTAAAATGTGTTTTTTTTCAGTTAAATGCATAATCCATAATCCAAAAGCACAGTGGGATACAGGAAAGTGGCCGTATTAACAGAGTGCCACACGATGGGGCCGATCCTTACACTGGTTCCACACCTTTTCACCCGGGCTCTTAGTTTCGAGCAATAATAATAGTCTGCCCGTCTCTTTAATCTGCAGATCTCGCCGTGCTCTGACTGCCTGACTAGTGGAGCCTTGCAAGATACCTATGAGATAAAAGACATCAGCTCTATCTTACAGATCAGGAAACTAGAATAAAGGGGACCTGCCTGAGATCACACAGGCAGCCTGCAGTAAAGCAGCCGGAGCACAGAACCCAAACATCCAAACTCCACGGTCCCCAATCATGAACAAAGTGGCCTCCCCGCCCTTCTGCACATCTACTCAGTCAGGTGTCCCACTGCTAGCAGGACAGAGCCTCCTTTTCAAACCTACTCAGTGCTCCAGCTGCCAGGAGACACCAGGGAGCTCCCAGGCTGCCCCTGGGCAAGGCGACAGTCACACCTCCAATTGCAGCGATGACAGTGTCTAGTGCCTCTCAAATGAAGGTCCATCAGGTACTGAATAGCACAAGGGAGTGGACACTAAACTGGAAGTTCAGACTTCCTATTTTATTAGGACCTAGGATCTCCACGGCTCTGATTTATTCACATCCTTTGGGGGCCTGCAACATATATTAGCCCAATTGCTCCTTATTGTTCATCATTACAGAACCACTTAACGTCCTTCATGTGACACTGGTAATCAATGTCACTGGCCTGGAGAAACCCCCAGTGCTTCACCACTTTTGAAAGAGGAGAGGATCTCAATGAGCTTTTGTGGCATTTCCTAAACACAGGATCCATGCAAAAACCAAGTAGATTCCAGAATCTATAGAAAACCAGCTCTTCCCCCTCCCCCACCCAACATAAGATAAACTAAAGGAACTAATCTTGGTGCTTAAACATTTGTGAATATTGTTCAAATACCACATTTCACACGCAACAGGTCTGCTCACCAATATGACAACGTTGCTGAGACCATGGTTGGGAACGACAGGTAGCTTAAAGAAAAATACTTGCTGCAAAGACAAATTACTGGGTATGCTGTGTGGTATGGGGAGGGCTTTGCAAATTAGCATGCAAAGAAATTTAAAGCTGGGACAACCTATACTTTTGAATGTCTGAAAAAAGTGTGCCTCGCATAACTAGTGTAACTTAGAGGTGCTTTGTTTGCCAATTCTCAGCTTTTACCACACCTGTGATCTGCAATTTGCTGCAATCAGGTCTTGGCAAGGGCTCAGCCTTGGCAAGGATTCTCTCCTTGCTTTTGCCATAGGCTGCCATCAGCTGGGATCCGTGAGAAATGACTAACAGCCGTAATTCCAGAGGGCACTCGCTGAGCCGCATATTAAACTACTGCAGGATTGTGAGAGTCTCCTCCTGAACTGGGTAAAATGCCTGCTCAGTGACATCTTCATTGGTGGGGGTGCACATATGGAGCTCCTGAGCTTTGGCCATGCAACCTGTGCCTTCAGCCAAAATCCCAGAAGCAGCTAATTCGCTGCTCTCAGAACCTGTAGCCAAGACTTCCAATTAGCTAGCTGCCTTCTTTGAAGAATGTTGCCTCTTGCTTCTCAAGGAAGCAATCAAGTCTTTTGGTGTTATCCCCTTTTGTACGAAAGCTCTCACATGATTCCTTTGATCAGACTCCTTTTTTGGATTGTCATAAAGAAGCCACTTGATTATAGTGGTTTCCAAAGTGTGTTCAAAATGACATGGAAATGAAGAGGCTGCTTTGCATTTTTAATTATCAGAACTATGAACAGGCAGATTAACAATTCTTCTCATGTACATGGCTGGAGAACAAGAGTAGGACGACTAAATTAAAAACAGCGGCAAGAAATCCCTTGCCCTCTCCAATGCAGGGCCAAACACTGCCAGAGCCTACAGCTCAAAGAGATAGCACTAGTTGCTCTATGTAAATGTCACAACACTTTTGACTTGCACCATGGTGGCTTTTCAGATCAAGTTGCACAATTGTCTGCCTTTTTCTTTATAGCCTCTGAATCTGCTTCATTTTCTAATCGCACAGGGCAGAATTTTTAGGAGTGAAGGAAGCAGATTAGAGGTGGGCCAAGAAGGCTGTGTTTGGATCTGGGGTAGGTTGAAACAAGAACTCGGGAGTCAGGCTCAAAGCCCTTTCAGGACTAGGGTTTGGAGCCAGATTTATTTCCACTGAAGTCTCATGAGCTGTTCTCACAAGATCTTACCCCAAGATTTCAGTTGCATACAATCCAAAACCAGACCACTTCCATCTTCTGATATGAGCCCAGAATCAAAACATACAGATGGGTTAGGATCACATTATTCTCCAGCTCCAATTTCAAAAGGGGTTTGCAGCCAAGTTTCCAGTTTTGATGCATTCAAAGCTCTGTTTGTATCACAGCAAATGCAAAGGGTTGGGCACCCCCTGGATCTTTGTGAAGAGGCTAAATACAGCAACAGGAGGGAGGGGTTTTGTTGGAAGGAGATAATCACCCCCAGACAGATTAGGATCCTTCTAACTGTCAGAAGATTATAGCAAAACCAAGTGTATGTGGTGGAGAGGAACAACAAATTAAGGTTTGGATTTGCCCCTTTCCCCTCTCCCATCCCCAGTGCTAGCCCAAAGACTACTGATCAGGAAAGCCTTGCATGTTTCTTACCCACCCATACCACGGGTGTTTGGCAGGGCTATTACATCTGCCCATAAATGAGCCACCGTCACCAGCACCTCTCTATATGAAGTGCATGGTTACATTTGCCTCCCTGTCTACAGCAAAGGCAGGCAGGCTGTAGGAAGACAGAGTCAATCTCCAACTTTACCTCTCTCTTTGTTACTTCTACTGAAAGTTCCTTCTATTGTGTCTGCCTACCTGGAAATGGAACAGCCCTTAGGGATGGCCTGGGTTCTAGTGACTTGACTTGGGGGTGCGAGGGGTGAAGCAGTTCTGTTTTTCCTTTCTATAGGAGTGAAGTCTTAGCACACAAGACAAAGGAGGGTTCCTAGGTCCTATTCTCAGCTCTGTCACAGACTCACGGAGTGACCCTGGACCTTTAAGCTCTCTGTTGCTTAGGTTCCCAGTCTGTAAAATAGGTTCAATACTTGCCTCTCTCAGAGCAGTGTTATGAGGCTTCATTAATTAAAGTCTGTAAACTGTTTTAGGACCTAAAATGAAAGATTCTATGGAAGAGGAGTGTGTTATTACAGGCAGCTAGCCAGAGTGGCATTTACAGAAGTACTTAGTATTATCAAATGCCACCCGCTCCACACTAGCTGCTGAGTTTCTATGTAAATTGGATATCAGCCTTCAGCTCGTAGAAATACTTGGATTATACCTTCATTTGACCATTTATTGGCTCTAGATCCAAGGCGATTTGGGGGCTTAGACACACAGTATCTCTGGACACTATTTGCTGTCCAAAAGTCTTCAGCAGGTTATTAACTTAAAACCGCAAAATCTCTCCTTTATGACATGCATGGCCTGAGAAATCACTGAAGTAACAGTCTACAAAGGAGGATTATACGTGCAGGCAAACTGGATCTGAACGACTATTCCTTTGGTGTAATGGGTAAAGCCACATTATCACAGAGCAGAGATGCCAGTGGGCAAACACGGATAGCAAAGAAAGCGATGGCTTCCGTGTTCCCTCATGTTTTCACCAGCCTTCCTTATACGAGCCAGACTAAAGCGGCTGGGAAGCATGTGAATGAGCAGCAGGCAGATTTTCTGCCCTTGCTCTTGGGAAGTTGGGCCAGACTTAAACAAGCAGTATTGTTGTTCCCTTACAAACACTTAGATGGATCAGAAGAGGGATAAAAATCACAGGAGGCAAAAATGAATTTTGTTGCTATTCCACCTCAGATTATTCATTTAATTTCCTTTTTGCCACTGATGGCCTTGCTTCTTTTTTCTGCTTGTTTCTCAGCTTAAACGGTGAGAGCAAGACCACTTTACTCATCATCAGCTTCACTTCTACTGCATCTTATGCAAAAACATGCTCCTTTTGCTGTCACCTTGAGCTGCTTCTCCGTCCACCTGGGACATCTGGTCATAAACCTATACTGTCAAATCTCTGGGTCAGAGCCTGATCCTTGATTGAGGCTATGTGCCGCTGTAATTATGGAGCAGTGATAATGACTGTCATAGTGAAGGCAGGTTTCAGAATAGCAGCCATGTTAGCCTATATCAGCAAAAACAACAAGGAGTCCTTGTGGCACCTTACAGACTAGCAAATCATAGAATATCAGGGTTGGAAGGGACCTCAGGAGATCATCTAGTCCAACCCCTTGCTCAAACCAGGAGAAATCCCCAATTTTTGCCCCAGATCCCTAAACGGCCCCCTCAAGGACTGAACTCACAACCCTGGGTTTAGCAGGCCAATGCTCAAACCACTGAGCTATCCCACCCCACTCCCAATCTGGCCCATTCAGCGCAATTGGAAGGCTCTACTCAGAGACCCAGCATAGAAGAACAGCAATTTAGGATTATTGCAGGTATAGACTAAGGTGCATTGGCAGGAATCCAGTCAGGGGGAGGGAAGTTTACACAAATATGCCTGGGTTCTCTCTAGTCCATTCTCCACAAGCAACAAATCCATCCACTTTTTAAAAGAAAAAGAACTCAATTGTGCAACCGAGAGTAACATGGGTGTGAGGAAGGACTGCAGGGGGTGGGGGAGGGAAGGTTGACACTAAAGCAGAGCGACAAACTCCTGAAGTTATTTTTGCAATATAAAATATTAACTTACTCAGTGGCCAATGCAAAAAGTACTACACTGAAAACACTTAGGGAATTTTTAGAAATTACTCTAAGGAGATCAAAAGAAAAGTATTACTTTCTGGTCAGTTCCAGCACCTCCTAAAATTATTCTTTAATGCAATAATTCCTCAATACAAAAAGGTATTAAGTATGTAAATCTCTGCACATCTAGACAAGACTAAATCTTTAAATAATAAAAAAAAAATATTACGTTGGCCAACTCAGTGGCTTTTTTCAAGCATGAGAAAAGCTTGACTTTGGGAATAAACTGGCAACTCTTCCAATTCCCAGGATAAGATAGATAAAACAGTACTTCAGGATACATCTATTATCTAGCTACCTCACAATGGAGCAGTCCACCTGTGACACAGTGAGACAGTGTTTAGAAAGACGTGTAACCCTTCTGCCTGTCAGAATTGGCAGCAACAAGGGCCGGGTTCAGTATCTAGGGGTTCCATTCCAATAACACAATGCACAACCGGCTCGAGCCCCCACCCAGTGACCTGAGACAAATATATACCACCCCCGCTGGGCGCCTCCAAGAGGTAATACTTCCTGTCTCGCAAGCACAGAGTCTGAGTGTAGCAAAAGCCTTTTAATAACAGAGAGAAACAATGTGGCATTATGTTGGGGAAACACGTACTTGGGCATAAGCTTTTGTGGGCTAGTTAAGGCAGATACAAATAGACAACTTTCTGGTTCTCCTACATTCTCCATTAGTACAAGGCTGTGATGTGCTTGGCTTTGCAACACTGGTGGGGAAGATAATCTAAAATAAAACTAACTTCCTTGAAATTCATTAAAAACAGACTGAAAAACATTTATCTCAGGTTCTTAAATATATATAAATAAAATGATCTGCCTCCCCATGTGTGTGAAACCTTTTTAAGCAGTGGAGGTAGGAACATTTACTGTCATGCCAAGCTTACTACCCACAGTATTAGGATGATGCTAATAATTATAAATAATAATAATTAAAATACTTAGCACTTCATAAACATTAATTAATTTAGGATTGTCAGGCACATGGCTACGTCTGAAGATTATTTCTAGACTGTAACAAACGGATTTGATTTGTTAACTAATCCCTGGTGTTTGAATTAGGAAATTAACTAATCCTCATCACAGTTTTATATCCTCAATTTTCAGATGGAGAAAAAACCATAGAGCAGTTAAACGATTTACCCAAGGCTTACAGGAAGTCAGCAGCAGAACTGACCATGTCAGCAGCTCTGGGGTCCCAGGCTCATGCTCAGCCCACTGAAGAAAGCCGTTTTCTTAACTGTAATTCAAATTACCCAGATACCCAGACACCCCAAACAGCACGTGGCACCAATATTAATACTGTTCACTTCTCACTTGACAAGTCTTATTTTACAGTAGCATCACCTTCTTCCTGTGGGTCACAACTAGTCCAAGAGGAGGTCATCAGAATTGCTCTCACTGTTAGGAATGAAATTTACTGACTACTTCTACTTGAGCAAGTGTAACATTCTCAGTTCACTTCCCTGAAAGCCCCATATGATTCATGCTGAACAAGGTTCCAGGAGCCAGCCGATGGAAGAGACAGATCGTAAGAACAAAGGAAAAGCTGGAATTACTAACTGACAAGCAGAGACTTCCAGCAAGTTCTCACTTGGACTTTCTGATATGAAACCGTTTTGACTTCAAACAAGAAAAGGAGGCACAAAATCTGAATGCACGCCCGTAAAGTTAGCAATAAAAAACATCTCCCTTAACTCACCAAAAGGAAACGGTGCTTGTTAGCAACCCCCATGCCATGACACTCCGAACAAGTCAGGAAGAAGATGAGATGCAGAGATGATGACTTCATCATCTTCTACAGGAAGAAAGTGAAATATGACTGGAATGCTGGCTGGAGAGGCACAGCAGGAGGTAGGGAGCGGAGAGATGTCTTTGCCAGGACTATAATGCTGAAGTGCTTTAAGGAATGGAGACTTTAGAGGATTAAAAAAAACCTCCAGCAGGTCACCTGGAAATACTGAAGAACTACTGAAGTCCACTAGGACTGGAAATGGACATGGGAAATACAGTCTATGCAATGCTCATGAAAGAGTTAAACACCCTCTCTCTTGCCCTCTGGATATGATCAGCCAATGAAAAAGTTTATTATGGTCACCCAATTCGTCATTTTGTCCCCTTGGCAGAATGTTTTGATACTCCATGAGCTGCTTTGGAGATTTAAAGGGGTGGAGTTTCTGTGAAACCAGGGGGAACTGGAATTACCCGTCTCTTGTTCATGCTGTTTAATTACAAGCAGCTGAATTAGTCTCATCACCTTAATGAACTCACATGTTCCTCAACTAATTTCTGCACCATTTAATGACTCTTTAACCCAACTACAACAGGAGAGAGGAGGCAGCAAATGAAGAAAGAACTGATATACTCAGAGTGGCTCAGATAACCATTTGTTGGTTGAAAGGGACCCCTTGAGAGAAGATGTCTCTAGCATCAGTGTGATCCTGAATAAGAATTTACAAGTTGAAGAGGGGTTGGGAGACAACCCAGAGAGATTCCCAGAGAGCTTTAAGGGTCCCCAGGACTCCAGATAAGCTTAAAGTGCGACCTGAGGGGTGATGGATGTTAAAGACATAGCTAAGAAGGGTTGTTAGGGCAGTAGCGGAAAAATGCATGAGAAGTTTTAAAATGGACAGAATGCCCCCAGAGTAAAATGAAGACGGAAATGAGTATGTATGTGTTGGGTCAACTCTCTCCTTCAAGATTCGGGAATAATTTCACATGGAAGGCAGAGACTCACAAAATGTTTGAACTCTAATGGATAAGGATCAACTAAGAGCTCATGAAGGATTTCAAAAGTGCTGTTATCAAGATCTGCCCATTTCAATCACAATTTCTAAACTGGATATTCCAGGACTAGAAATATTGTATGGATGCAAGGTGAGCTTCCTTGCCCGAGCCCCTAGAGATCTATGGGCACACACCACTCATTGCCCTAACAGTCCATTCGTGTATTCCACTAGATCTCCTAAAGCAATATTGTAACCCTCATTCCACACAAAATTAGCTACAAGTTGAACCCTTTATTGGGCAGTAATATCGATTTTTATATAAAATTGTTGAAAATCTTTGTGGTTTAGATCAGTTAAGGACCCCCCTTGAAAATTAGATTTAGCTGAAGTTGCTGCTAACAAACATCCAGAATGGATATTCCCAGGGATAATTAAAGCCTTTCCTAGAAAGTTCACTGTCACTTTTTATATTAGAATAAAATTATTTCTTTTCCCCTCTGGGAATTTTAAAATGTAAAATGGGCTTTTGTAAAGCACAATAAGCTCATATCCTATAATCTGGTCTCTCTTCTCTGCTGGAGTCGGCACCTCACTCCCAATTCATTTAATGACTCAAATAGAGGTTTCATCTTTCACATTCTCATCCTTTCACTATGTTTTCAGAACAATTAATGATGCATTTTGCAGCACTATGCCTTTTAAAAACTGCACTTTTCACATAGCCATTCCAATAGGACAAGAACAAAGTCGGGCCATTGTCTGACACCCTCATTTATACGGACACTCACACATTGTCCATGATGCTCTGTGACACAAATGAGTTAGAATTAAAAAGTTAGGAGCTGCCTGCGTTGACTAGTAGTTCGTGCTCTGTATGGTCTAGTATGACATCCAGGTCCAATTCCTGACCCCGATCTCAGTCCTCTCTCGTAGTGGCTGAGAGAGTTACATGAGGCAGCACATTCAACTAGGCAGGGGGAGTCCCCAACTGGCTATTAAAGGGTAATTGAAGGGTGCCCGAGTCCCACCCAGTTCTCTGCAGCTAGGAGAACGCTAGCTGAGTTAGGGGTGTAAAGACAAGGCCCTGATTAGACCTGGCTGGAAAAGGGAAAGATAAATTCATAGAAATTCTTTGGCAAAATTATTTTTCATCAGCTAGTCACCGAAGGTGAAGGATCCCTGGGAAAAGGGAGCCTATTTTGTTATAGGGAACTGAAGTAACACTGGCCCACACACCTAGTGCCCTGGGCATGTTCATAGATCAGTTGAGTACTCAGCTGGTGTACCTTACCTTGGTATGGGAGGTAACAAAATACCAGTTGAAGACAAGGAAAGATCTGTGTAGTATACAATACTCCGTATGCTGGTGTGATACTGGTATTTCTCTTGAACATGGAGTTGCCTCTCAATCTTAGTCACATAGGTCCTGAGGTACTGGCAATGTTACCGCTCACTAATCTTGACAACTAGCTATCCCACTATTCTAATATCAACAAGCAGGAGAGTTGTTTTCACCAACAACAAATGCAGATTCTTATTATAGACAGCCTACAGATGGGACCTGCTTGCCTTATTTCTTCTCCTTTGCTGGGCACTGGCTGCCCAGTTTTGGCAGGGAGTTCTTTCCTAATTGGTTTTGCAATTCCCAGCACCCTACAAAAGTGGAAATACTACGAATACCTGCTATCACCCAAAAATGGGGCAAAGGGACCAGTGCTATGACACCGCAGTAATTCAGCTGTCTCACAAGAGGGAGCTAAAGCTTCTTTGCTAACTGACGCAAGAACACAGTAACTGATAGCTCAAGAACACAACAAAAAATTCCAACAGAGAACAGGACGACGTGTGGCTGTGGGGCAGACATCAGCAAACAGAAGGATAGCACTCCATAGTAAGAGAAAGAAGGAGATATAAAACACATTGGCTTTGGGAGTTCCTTAGCATTTTATTTATACCTATTTGCATTGTGTTCTAGTTTGCATTTGGCACATCATTACAGAAAAGCTTCACAAAAGCCAGGCTCTCACACACTAACCTTTCTGTAACTCTTGGTCCACAAGATGCATTGCACATATCCATTCCATGGAAGGTGTGTGCACACCGCATGCAGAGTTGCCGGAATTTTTTCCCTCAGTGGTACCCACTGAGTCAGCTCTAACACCCTCTGGTGCCATGCACTCATAATGTGGTAAAAGGAGACCGGCCGACCCTGTACGTTCTCAGTTCCTTCTTGCGGACTAACTCCAACAAAGGGATAGGACAATGGATCATGGAACGGACATGAGCAACACATCTCGAACAACAGTTACAGAAGGTTAATAACTGTCTTTTCTTCTTCGAGTGCTTGCACATGTCCATTCCACGTTCGGTGCCTCCCAAGCAATACCCTAAGAGATGGGCTTGGAGTTCACGAACATGCAGATTGCAAACTCCCCTACCAAACCTTGCATCATTCCTCGTTTGCTGGGTGATGGCATAGCGGGAAGAAAAAGTGTGCACCGACGACCAGGTCGCCGCTCTGCAAATATTCTGGATTGGGACCTGGCCAGGAACGCCACTGAGGAAGCTTATGCTCTCCTAGAATGGCAGGTGGTATGACACCACACGCTCATAGCAAGTACGGATGCAGGAAGTGATCCAGGATGAAATTCTCTGAAACGGGTTGGCCTTTCATCCTATCTGCTACTGCCACAAAGAGCTGTGTTGATTTACGGAACAGCTTGACCCTTTCTATATAGAAAACTAAGGCATGCCTAACATCCAGCATGTGGAGACACTGCTCCTCCATATTCTTGTGTGGTTTCGGGAAGAAAAAACTGGTAGGAAAATAACCTGCTTACTATGAAACTGCGAAACCACCTTCGGGAGGAACATAGGGTAGGGGCGAAGTTGTACTTTGTCCTTAAAGAACACCATGGGGGGGGGGGGGAAAGAGAGGTGTCCTGACGTAAAGGCACAGATTTCTGAGACCCTCCTGGCCTAACTAAAAGCTACCAGAAAGTCATTGATGTCAGCGGTTGAAGTGCCATGAGGGAATGGATTCCTGGATCTCTAGGTATAGCCCTTGAGCAACAAAATGGCCATTTCATGTGAAAAAACTGACTGACCATCCACTGGAGGGTGGAAGGCTGAAATGACCACTAGGTGCACTTTAACAGATGAAATAGCTAGGCCTTGCTGTTTCAGATGAAGCAGACACTCCTCCAGCAGAGTCTGGAGAGGTGACCTAGCAGGTGAGAGGCCTTGATAGGATGACCAAATGGAAAAACGTTTCCACTTGCCGAGGTAGGTAGCTCTAGTAGATGGCTTCCTGCTGCCTAACCAAACTTGGTGAAAGGGAAAAGAAAAGAAAGGGATGGAGAAACTGTGAGAATCACTGAAAATTGCCTGTTAAAACAAGAGGAACAGTTCCAGGTCGGTAAGAAGGAACTGTGAGGGTGCGGGGTTGGCCGGTCCCCTTATACAGAGCCATGAGCATGTGGCACCAGAGGGGGCTAGAGCTGACCCAACAGGTACCACTGAGGGGGACATTTCTGGCGACTGTGTGTGCGGGGCGAGAACACACCGAACGTGGCATGGATGTGTGCAAGCACTCGAAGAAGCAGCTAAGCTTTGCTAAAAGTTAAAAAGGGGACTCGTGACATTCTGTTGCACTGTCCTTCCCATCCCTTGAGGATCCCTCTCCCTGCCCACTGCCACTCAGGGGTGGGAACACCGCCTATAGCCATGGCTGTGCTGCACCAGTGATCTCATACTGACTAGGATGATGGCCTGTGGCAGGGTGGTCACCCTGCCATGCTTCAAAGGGCTTAAAACAGCCTTAAGAGAGGGCTGTAGCCGGAGGAAAGCTAGGCTGATTGGGGAAAGTAGCCACAGGTGGGGCCACACCCCAATCAGGCCACAGCTGGCCCTATAAGAGGGCTGTTAGCCAGGAGCTGAGGGAGACGCTCTCTCTAGCTACATGGAGAAGGGAGGATCTGGCAGCCGGGGAAGCTGAGGAGGGTACCCAGGGCAGAGCAGTGCTGGGGAAGGGCAGAGGGAGCTGGGGAGCTCCAGCCTAGCAGAGCCCGAGGCTGCAGGCTGAGGTAAAGGCCCACAAAAGGGTCCTAAGGCTGCAGAGGAGCAGCCCAGACCCAGACAGCGGCAGCTGGTCCGACCCCCCTTGCTGATGATGAGTGGTACACGCTGCAGTCTGCCCCAGGGAGCGGGGGCTAGATGACTGACAGGAGCCACTGAGGAAAGGGAGGGATAGGGGGCTCCCCTGGGAGGGGAGACCCAGACTGAGGGGGTACTGCCAGGGGGCAGAACCCTAATCTAGAAGGGCACCTGGGTCTGGGAGGGGCACAGGGCCAGCAGCAGGTGAGACACCGACTGGCAGAGGGTGCTCCTGGCTGAAAAGAGCTAATTCCTTGGACAAGCAGCAGGAGGCGCTGCAGCAGTGAGTCATTGCCCCATCACAAGGCCCAAGAGGAAGCGCTGCCTCTCTTACTGGTGCCTAATGATAGCCACTTGTGGGCAGATTCCGCTCTCACCTGAAGCCAATGGGAGTTTTGCCACTTACTTTAATAAGAGGAGGATCAGACCCATGCATCAGAGAAGAATACTCTGTGGAGCAATCAGGAGGAGGAGGAGAGGGGAAAAAACAAACAAACGAGAGAGAGAGGTGGGACCTTAGGCAAAGCCAAGCAGGAGGAGAGAGGAAATCTACAACTTGATTTCCCTGCAGTACAAAATGGGGAAAACAGATCTGAGTACAAGAGAGACAGTCCCCTGCCCGAACCTCAGCATCAGATCCTGTACCAAGGAAAGAGAATGCTGGAGACACCAAAAAAATAAAGGTTCAATTTTCAGTAAGTAATATGCAAATTGGGCTGGTTCAACAGCCATCAATACGAAAAAACCCGTTACTTACCAGTTCTGTAATTGTTGGTCTTCAAGATGCAGGTGCAGAAATGCTTTCCACTCCGATTGAGCCAGAGCAGAATACACATCCACAGCCGCTTAAGAAGAACTCTGCTTTTACTCTGCCTTGTGTTTTTAAGCTATAGAGATTAGAGGTGTTTTACTCTTTATTGCTCAGTCTC
This sequence comes from Dermochelys coriacea, assembly GCF_009764565.3. NCBI lineage: Eukaryota > Metazoa > Chordata > Testudines > Dermochelyidae > Dermochelys > Dermochelys coriacea. The sequence continues at coordinate 21,483,238 of NC_050083.1, read as the reverse complement.
CAAAGTAAAGTATGTATATTTATCTTGCTCTGATGCAAAGCCTAGAGAACAAATTTAGCTTCTCCTAGCAGCATATCATCAAAGGCCGGTTTCCCCCAGCGTAACATTGAAATGTGAATGAAGCACAGCTTTAAAAAAATACATCAGAACACGATGAAATTCAAGCTTGACCGGGGTCCAAACAGGGCAGACTGCTAATATTCTGGTTGAACTGAGAGGGTTGGTAAAGTGAAGTGAAACATCAACCCTCTCCTATGTGATGATAAAGACAAGCTACACGTAGTTTGGAGAACAAGAAGTCAGCTCTGGGGAGCTTTAAATTAGAGTCATCCATCACTCTTAACATCTCAGTAAAGATTCAACATTGAGAGCGTGCTATGTTCTCAAAGCACTTAACTAGCACAGCTGCGTGTTCACAAACACAAGAGAAGACAAAGAAGGAGCCTTTATGGTAGCTAAAATCCGTGGCTGCATACAGATAGACATTACGGTAATCAGCTCTACTGCTGCATGCACCAGCGGGAACAGGGCACCAAAAAAGTCTCTTCCACCAGAGCGGACGAGGAATCCCTGTGAGCTGCAGTAGTAGCATGGCTTGTATCCTCTGAGGGCGGCAGTCTCATACACTTCGGAAGTGTATATGGCAGTGGTGGCATATATATACTAGTCAGACATAGTTTGAATGCTTATCCAGCCTTTATCTATAAACTAGCCGAGCATTGTAACACAGTGGCTGGGGGATGAAATATTAGCCATGCTCATGTGTGACAAAACTGCTCTCTAGTGGCTGCTGTATGGCTGACACTGAAGTCTACTGATTCATTACAACCGTTGGAGTTGAGTAATTGAGCTTGAAATCTCACAAGATTTCAAGAATGAACCATTGTTTTAGTATTTTGGCCTACTCGCGTCCAATCTCAGCTGCAGCCAGGAAGTACAGAGACTGGTGGAAAACTAAAAACAGGGAGGTGCGAATTATCAAAATTTTTCAAATTTATAATACGTCTAGGATTGTGTATCAGGAGAAAGTTCAGGCTGGTTCTCATTTCAACTTCTCTCTAGCTCTTATTTATTGTTAAAATCACCTGTCATCCCCGCCTCTCCCTCCTCCACCCCCCAGGGTACCCAGGATCCTAGGCACTCAGAGCTCTAATGAGAAGGCAGTTCGTAAAGTGTTTGCATTAAGTGTTATAAAGTCTCTGTTTACAACTGATCCTCGGTGCTGGGGCAATTCTGCTGAGCTCAGGTGCCACATTGCAAACTCCAATGAGATTGCAGATGCAAAAAAACCCCAAACAAACAAGGAACATGATTCTCATTGGTCTCTGATAAGTGTGCCCTCCCCCTGCACTCCCTTTGAAACAGCTGGCTCAGAGAGGTTAACTACTGAGAGGTTTGGATAGATTGTTTGCTTTGTACCAGACTTAATAGCAAGAGAGGGACAGGAACCTTTGCACAGTTGAATTACTAGCCCATTTTTAGCTGTCATGTGCTGCTACTGCTATAGCAAGTCTGCACTGGCAACATGTAAAATATATTAATTAAATAAATAAAATAAATGCATATTTTATAAGTGGGATTCATCAGATTTGATTTTCAACAGCAAAGAAACAGATGTTCGATTGACAGCACTTCATTAGAGAAATAAATGAGGTCACATACATCTCTCTCTTCATATCCATCTGCACAATAGACCAAACATTAAGATTTGAAGCTCACATAGTACATGCAGCTTTAATAATAGTCTGCAAACCTCTTAATTCCCAGAGATAGCTAGGCCAAGTCAGATGACTTTAAACATCGAATAAACTTTAGTGTATTGCTGGAAAACTGGAGACCAACATGTAATAATGGATGCTTAGGATACAATCTGATTAAATATGCTTGGTGGAGGATAACTAGTTCCACACAGCAGGGCATTCAACTGCAAGAAACAACTTAAAGTCTTTCCCATGGGAATTCCTAAAACAGAGCGTGCACGCGCGCGCGCACACACACGATTGAAAATTATTTTGCTGTTTGAGTTTGTTTACCCCAGGTGTTTAACAGCACTTTGCTTATAGCTACTTTTAGTGGTTTCCCCTGTATACACAATCAGTTTCTTCCTTGGTGAGAAGACCCTCATTAACAAAAGACGACCAATAACCACTTCTCTCCTCCCACCCACCACCCCCTCTTTTTTTTTTGTTTTTTTAAAGTAAAGTAAAAGTTGAACGTAGAATTACGTACAAAAATAACTGCAGTCAAAAACAAAACAATGTAAAACTTTAGAGCAGCGTTTTTCAAACTTCGGGTTGTGACCCAGTACTGGGTCGTGGCGTGTCAGGCACTGGGTAGCTCTGATCCGCACGGGACGTTAAAAGTCCCGTCGGCAGTGCTGCCTAACTAAGGCAAGCTAGTGCCTACCCGTTTCAACACTGTGCCCAAGCACCAGCTCTGCACTCCCATTGGCCCTTTTTACAGTGCAAATATTTGTAATCAAAAATAATATAAAGTGAGCACTGTACACTTTGTATTCTGTGTTGTAATTGAAATCAATACATTTAAAAATGTAGAAAAACATCCAAAATATTGAATACATTTCAGTTGGTATTCTATTGTTTAACAGTGCGATTAAAACGGTGATTAATCGAGATTCATTTTTTTAACTGCAATTAATTTTTTTGAGTTAATCACGCAAGTTAACTGCGATTAATCAACAGCCCTAATAATTTGTAATTGGCTAAAACAACTGCAAGATTGGCATCAACTTTTGATCTGAAGACCTCAAAAGATGGGGAACCCACCACTTGTCTGCTAAGTTTGTTCCAATGGTTATTCACCCTCACTGTTAAAAAAAAAAAAAAAATAGCACCTTATTTTTATATGCAATTTGTCTGGCTTCAGCTTCCTGCCATTCATTTTTGTTGGGCCTTTCTCTGCTAAGCTGAAGAGTCCTTTTTTACCCAGTACACTGTAATCAAATCACCTCTCCATCTTCTTTTAGATAAGCTAAACAAATTGAACTATTTAAGTCTCTCACTGTAAGGCATTTTCTCTATCTAGTAATGGGTCCATTCCATTGCTAGTATTTTTCTCCTTAAATATACTTTCAAAATTTTTATTTGTCCTTAGCCCTTCATGCCATGAATTTTTCCTGGATGTATCTAGCTTCCCTTAATTTTCTACACTTCATTGCACATTTATACTGCCATTTATTTCCGCTTTTCTGTATATTTGCTCTTCTCAGACAACTTCCTTAGCACAAAAAAGGTGCAACACCAACAAAATCAGAGGTTTGTTTGTTTTTTTTTTTTTTTAAAAAGAGTTTTTCCTTTTCTGAAATCAGAATCCTATTTGTCACATGGATCATTACTTCTACAGCAACGGAACTTGGACTACACAGACGCAAATGACAATTTGGGGTTTGGTGAAGGGTTTAAAGGGAGATATACAGAAAGTAGTATGTGCCTTCAGGTACTGCTGCAACAGATCTTCCATTGTCAGTTGCCTCCTGTTTTTGGAAAAATCCATCCGATGCAAACAAGCATTACACACAGGAAACTAGGACTAGCACCTTGGGCCTTCAGCTTGCCAAAACACACGCCTCTATCCCTTGACCTAGGAGTAATAGCAGGTCTCTTACCTTCACTGTGGGCCAACCACTAGAGGGCAACATCCCTCAGTCATGGTCACTAAGACAGTACCATTTCCACTTTCCAAGGCACAACAGGATTGCCTTGCCTGATTGGGCTCCTAGTCACTCACGATCTGCCTTGCATCCTCTAGTGCTTAAGACTGAGAGCATCATCTCAACATAAGAAAACGCTTGTCCTACTTTCTATCTCAACAATCAGGGCTTTAATGGTATTAGGAAGTGTCACTTCTATTTATTTATTTGAAGGAGTTATTTTAAAAAAGAAAGCAGAAGGAGGTGGAAGAATGCCAACATGGAAAGGAGCTCTCCATGGCGTCACTACATATGACACCACAGCTGAAAACAGGACAAACAGTTCAGTTATGCTAATGCAAGGCAGAGTAGCATCAGTAGCAGAACTCAAAGGGCAATGCTAGTCTGAAAAAAAATTAAAATGGTATCTCTGGGCTCCCTGTTTATCTCCAGGACTCTAGACTAAATATGTCCAGTTTGTAACCAAAACATATGACTGACCTACCTGAAAGTCCACAAACTCAACCTGGGATCTGAGCGTCAAAGGCTCTTAACCTTCTCTTTCATTCACCACCGATTCTGGCAGGGAATGTTGGGACCGGAGTTCCAACCACACAACCGTGTTTTCTATTCATTAGAGTTGAGGGCAGAACTTGAAGTTTGTGTTGCTGCATGGACAGAAATGAGGACAGAACGTGGCCTTGTGGAATGAGGCTTAGTTAATTACTACTGATGAGATGCCAGGTAGATCAGAACCCTGCCTTCTTTACTCTAGCTCTCCAGGATCTGCAATATCAACAGGAGTAAGACAGGAGAAACATAGTGTACTTTTCACTCCATCAGGCAACAAACAACTCTCTGAAAACACACATGAGGATGCCATTTTTAGACCAAAAGGAAAAGGAGTACTTGTGGCACCTTAGAGACTAACAAGTGAGCTGTAGCTCACGAAAGCTTATGCTCAAATAAATTTGTTAGTCTCTAAGGTGCCACAAGTACTCCTTTTCTTTTTGCCAATACAGACTAAGACGGCTGCTACTCTGAAACCTGTCATTTCTAGACCATCACTTTTCAGAATAGAACCACACTTCAAGCAACAAAGATCCTGTTCTCAAGCAAAGATCCCTAGTGGCAATGAAAAGGGGGAAAGAAAATACGAGGTGAGCACAAATTTCTCCTGGGAAATGTTTTGTTTAGAGGCATTAGTGGTATGCCAAAAAAGGGCATACAATGGGCACCATTACAAACATCCTTGCCAGCATTTGCCTTTAGTAATCATGGTATCTTTGTGTACTTCTAATAGGCAATACAGTCGCTGGAGTTTAGTGACACCTACTGTATCCCTTCAAATGCAAATACCCATTTGACAGAGTCTCTCTGATACTAGAGATAATGGTCCTAATAGGGGACACCTGTCTACAGTATAGTTCTCCATTTGTCCATTCTAGTTTAGATGACTGAAGTGAGTTGCTTGTACCCTCTAACACTGCCGCCATGCATTCTTCATCCTAAAAAAAATATGCAAGTTACATTTAGGGGTTGCTTCATTCACTACTGAAATGCAGTTACTTCTGAGTGAAACATGGCAGCTGTTTAACAAAGCACAGTAACAGTATGGAACAGTTTAGGACAGGAAGTGAAGAATATCCTGGAGGAAATTAATCCACAATCTAATACACCTCACTGTTAGAAACACTGTCCTGGCATTCATCCTAAATTCAGGTGATGGCTCTGGAAGCACAAATATTATTTAAATGGAAACATGGATATTCTCATTTTATACACAATTGCCAGACCACAGTTCTCTCCCATCTAATGGCACAAAGTAAATAAATGTTAACCTTTGATTGTTAAAGATGCAAAAGGAAAAAAATCTTTCATTAAAAACTGCTAGTTCGGTTACCACGGACTGACGCTGCTTACTCATGAAGGACTGTTGCTTGTTACCATAGCAACTTGGAAGTTTAGGGAGCATCTTGTAATTTCAGTTCAGACACCGAATTTTACAGCAATCCACCCACTGCTGCCACATTTGGATACTTCAGAACAAGCTCAGGCTTGACCTCGGCTGCTAAGAAAAACGCACTCATGTAGAAATACTGTCATAAACCAATGTGTAAGAACATGATGTACATAGGAAACTAGCATTTAGAGCAGACTGGCTTCTAGAAAAAGAAACACAAAGTACTTGAAAAAAATAAAATGACATTGAAAAAGAACCCTCGGTGTTAATTAGTCTAAACTTTGACCTGTCATCATCTACTCTGTTCGCTGCTCCCAAAAAGTCTACACACTTCTGTGTCGGGCACGTTTTTCCAAAATAAATGCTTCCAGTGCAAGCCTACAATAGACGAACATGCATGTGCGTGCAGTGGGAAAAACAATGGTCAGAACTGGATTCCAGGTTCAAGCTTCCAGGAGATCGTTCTAGATAAACTTGGATAGAAAACTAAGGGCTATTTGAAAACATATCTGGCCAGTATCATTCACTCAGGGCTGTAACTTCCACGCTGTGTACATGGCAAGAAAGCGCCGACTTTCCTATGGATGGTCTATCATGGGCTTTGTTCCTATGAACTTATGGAGAAGAGGCTTTCAGGTCCTCGTTTGTGCTACACTTGGGGTGAACTCACCATTTTAAAAAGCTAGCCTCATTCGGAGTACGATGATCTTCAAAGACTCATGAGACAGCTTAATTTAGAACCAGTATTTAGATTGCTCATTTCATTGTATTTTGCAATCATATTGTCTTTTTTTAAATGTAAGATTTAAATGAAAATCTACCTTTAAACTTTCCCCTGCAGGTTGGGCAGCCAAGCAACAATCCCAAGACAGTGTCTGAGAGCCAGAAAGCAAAAATAACTACAAACCAAAAGGAAACTGATCAGCCTCATTTCAGGGTCTCTGTTGAGTCCAGAGTAAATTAAAGGATTACAGAATGCAGTCAGTGCAATAGCCTAAGGTGTTGAGAACACAGAGAACGGCTTCCAATAGCAACACAAATGTAAAAAACTGTGTTGCTTTAAAGACAGCTATGTGTAAGCTGTGTTGCCTGCCAGAGCTGTAAGAAGATGAACTTACCCTAATTTATTAAAGATCATTAAAGAGCTGCTGATGCTTCATAGTCCACTCTGTGTAACAGTCTTCTGGAAACAATTCTGCTTACAAAACCCAGACTCTCTGCATGTCTCTATCCTCCTCCTTTATTAACAAGGGCTTTTAGACAACATGATCTGCTTCTGCCAGTCATTCCCTGCCTGATGTTACCAGCCTGTCTTAGCAATATTATTATGTAGAACTGACTGAAGTTACAAGAGATAGTTAAAAGGGACCAAAAAACCCCCCCTCAAAAATAGAGGCAGTCTTAGAAAGTGTGCAGTTCAGTGTGTGTGTCCCCAATTATTGGGCGCTTCTTGACTCAGAGCACTGAGACCTGGTATTTAGATACGCAACTATCTATAAGCTTTCCTGAACATTTTGGCACAGCACAGCACGGTTGTCTAACACCATATTGGCTAACTTCCCAAATGTCTCTCCCAGCATGCAGCCCAGCATTTCTTGAAATGCTCCTAAATAGTGTTGCCAACTCTTGCAATTTTACCACAAGTCCCATAATATTTGGTGTTTTTCTTAAAGACTCAACTCCTGGACTCATGTGATTGGGTGAGAATCTCATTCAAAATAAGAAGCTTCTCACCCACATGGTTAGAGAGAAAATATGAGTCCTAAAGGATAAAAACCAGAGGGAACACCAAAAGGACCCTAAATCTATTATTTTTTTTTTACTATCTAAAAAATTTTAAACCAAGCTCCTGATTTTTTTGCCACCTGACGTGATTTTTGAACATCTTGGTGACAGCAATACTGCCCAAATCCTAATCAGGAATTTCCAGAGGATTTTTCCAGGGCATCATACACAGAAATACAAGGACTTTCCTCCCCTTTCCTTTTAAGCTCCTCAAGTCTCACAGGGACTTTTCCTCCATATCATGGCTGAGTACTGCAGGGGAAAAGAGTTTGGCCACCCAGCAGCTAATTATTGATTTATTGCTATGGTCAGATTTCTACAACTATCACCTTCACAAGGACCACGCAAAATGGGGTTGCTCCACTACCAGTGTGTAAGATGGCAAAACTCTGAGTCAGGACTCCTGGGTTCTACTCCCAGACTTGGGCAGGGAGTGTGACCTACTGGTGAGAACAGGAGACTGTTGGATTGTATCACCTTGCTCTGCCACTGACCACCTGTGGGACTTTTTGCCAGTCACTGAATCTCTTTGGCTGGGTTCACACACCTGTAAAATGCCAAGTCCTACCTACCTGTTGTCAGACCTTATTAATTAGAACCTATAAAAGTGTTTTGTGATCCTCAAAGGAAAGGTGCTACAGAAGAGCAAAGGACTGTTATTTTAAGTGTATTTTAGTTACACTTGCAGATATTTTGGTGAGGCTTTAATATTTGTTGGCTGCACCACAGACCCTCTTATGGACACACAACCCACACTCAGAGTGCAGAAAAGCCAAGTTTTTTCCACTTCCTCAAATTTCCAGATTCTTCTGCCAATTCTCCTTCCTTCCAGCACTCAGAGTCTGACCTGCAATCGCCTGCTCAGCCCTTACATGCCATCACAGACAGCAGCTGACACTAAGTCAAGCTGGCTGTGTGACCCCGCATAAACCTCTCCTACAAGCAGAGTATTCCCTGTAGTGTTCCTGTCTTTCTTTTCCTTTCCTCCCTTTTCCCTCCCATCCCCTCTTATCTTTCCATCAAAGCCCCGTGCCCTGGAAATCTCAAATCACCAGTTTCACAGCTTTCTCTTTTAAATTTAACATCCGTGTCAACACATCAGGACCAAAGGGCAGCCAGGAAGGAATAAATGAAGCCCAACAACAGTGAGATCTTGTCAGTTAAGAGAAGGGGGGGAAAAGCAAAATAAAGAGAGCTGAGGAGTTCACTCAGCCTGTCAAAGGCAAGTAAAATGACTGACCCCAAAAAGCCCAACACCTCGCAACCTGCCAACATCAAAGTTTCATATTGTGCACAGCTTTATGTTTTAACTTCCTTGGGTACTGGGCACTGTAGGTGGCCATGTGGCTCTATGGTTACCATTCATCACCTGGACAGTCAGGAGTTCCCGTCCCAGGGGATGCAGACACCGCTGCTCGGGGTGGTGGGAGGGAGATGTGCAGGGACATTGGAAGATCCTATTATGCTACAGTTATCTCCTTAGTAACAGGGGGTTCTCTCGTGCATATATCAGAGAGGCCACAACTCTCTCGAGACTCATTCTTGGTATCCACAATAACTCCGGCTTTTGAGTTTGCTACCACCAAGCCAAAGGGCTGGCCTCACATGTCCAAATCAGCAGGAATCTACTGCCACATGGAAGAACACACAGGCCGATTTCTGGATCACTGACGTCACTCTGAAGGGATTACTGCAAGTCAGCAACAGGTGCCTCGAAGCTGCATGCTAGACCCTAGAACTGGAGAGGGAAGGAGGCTGCAGGTCAGGCTGAGGATTGGCAGCAGAGTTACATAAGGGAAGCTCGAGCAATACCTGCCACTGCACAGTTCTAGATAGCCTTTGCCTTCAAGGACACTCGATTCACTCTGAATTTTTGTTCGTTAGACATCTATTGAGATTTCTATGCCCATTGTTTTCATGTTAAAAGCAATCCATGAGAAAAAATGCCACTGTCGTATGCCGCTTCCTAATCTATTCACTCGTGCCAATTTTTTATCGGAGAGTTAAGTATTGAACAAATATCGCAGAATCTCAGCAAGAACATATCTAAAAATACCTGGGCTGCCAGTGGACATTTCCTGCAAACAGCAGAGCTTGAAAGCTTTTTCAGGCCTTTTGCATGGGCAGCTGTCACCCACACCATTAACAAGTCCAAAGGAAACACCACTAGAGAAAAGGTTCGGCTGGAAAATTTCACAAGACAGACTTGAAAAGCAAAGCAAAGATCACTCACACAAATTATTAACAACATCTGCTGAGGAGGAGGTTCTCCTTTTCCTGATATTTAAGGACACTACTCTCGGGGGGGGGGGGGAACCACACACAAATCGCTAACATCTAAAACCAGAAATCTAGATTCCCCACCCCAAGCACAAGACGTGCTTCGTTAATGGCTTTTTTAAAAGGTTGAACAAAGGTTCTGAGATGCAGGATTGGCCTCTTAGTGAAAGAAAGCGAGAGGGGAAATGGTCAGTGAGTGTCACAATTACTGGCCTGTACTCCCAGCTCTGCCGCTACCTCGCCCATGGAGCAAATCATTTAAAGGGCCACCAACAACTTGAATTCTACTCAATTACAACAAAAGAGAAGTTAAAAGTAATTTCAGGCCCTGCAGCTCTCCCTGTATCCCCCGGATGGTAATTTGTGGTTTCACAATCATCAACAGATGGCTGGTAAATGCAGCACCCCACAGAGTTGTGGGTCACTGCCAGGAGACCCCCTCACTTTAAGATGGGGATGTGGCCCATGGAGGCCTCAGCTCCCAGTATAACATACTACCTCCTGGCTTGGTTTTCTGCTCAGACCAAGATAGGGCATTTTATGCGGGGGCCCTGCAGCTGCTGAAGGCTGCATCTTTATAGTCCAGATGGAGCAGGTTGCAGCTACTACTATTTGTAATTTTTTTGCAAGTCTGTCCAGCTTTCAGCATTCTGGCAGGTTGCTGGCCTGGCCTGCGATTGGGCAAAGTTTGGGTTTTGCTGATCTACCTCCTACTGGGAGCCACCAAAAGTCCCGCAGGAAGGAGACAATCTGCTTAGTGCTGCTTTGGAGTGTAAATATAATCCAGGCAGAGTGTTGAGCAGCAGTACCTCATCATACTCGCTCTCTCTCTAGACCTGACTTCCCACAACACAGGCTGTGCCACTTTGTAAGAGTGAGTCATCCGCAGAGGAAGATGTGCTGGAACAGAGAGATCACTTCTTGTCTTCTCAAATGTAGTAGGATATGACTCAGAGAACAATGGCAAAACAGGAACTGAGGGTAGCAAACATTTTGTTTCCAGGTCTCACCTGTCTCAACAAGTCAGCTAAACATGGGGGCACCTTTCAGTTTGCAAGGGCCACACTGGGTATTTCCAGCTCCTACACATTGCTATAGAATTAGCTTATTTGGACAACAAAGTATTCTTAAGCAATCCAAAGCACCTAAAGTATGCTCTGTGCTTAGCAGAGAGACTTGGTCCCTGCCCTAAGGAGCTTATGCTCTAAAATACGGGATGCAACCCAAAGAGTAAGGGTGACATACTCCAGAGGGAGAAATGATAAGGAGAGTGAAGGACTAAAGTAACACAATCATATGGCAGCTCATTATAGACTAGTGTACCATTAAGGGTTGTGATAGCTATTTTTTAAGCCAAGCACGAGCAGGACTACACATGATTTATTGATCCTCGGCCCCACAGCAGGCGTGAGCTTTCAGGAGGGATTTGAATGAAGGAATAAGCTGTGGCTCGGCAACAAGAGTCAGGAGGGAGTTGTGAGCATGGGGGCAATATGAAGGAAGGTGCATACGCTGAACACACCTAACTCATAGAATCATAGAATACAGGGTTGGAAGGGACCCCAGAAGGTCATCTAGTCCAACCCCCTGCTCAAAGCAGGACCAAGTCCCAGTTAAATCATCCCAGCCAGGGCTTTGTCAAGCCTGACCTTAAAAACCTCTAAGGAAGGAGATTCTACCACCTCCCTAGGTAACGCATTCCAGTGTTTCACCACCCTCTTAGTGAAAAAGTTTTTCCTAATATCCAATCTAAACCTCCCCCATTGCAACTTGAGACCATTACCCTCGTTCTGTCATCTGCTACCATTGAGAACAGTCTAGAGCCATCCTCTTTGAAACCCCCTCAGGTAGTTGAAAGCAGCTATCAAATCCCCCTCATTCTTCTCTTCTGCAGACTAAACAATCCCAGCTCCCTCAGCCTCTCCTCATAAGTCATGTGCTCTAGACCCCTAATCATTTTCGTTGCCCTTCGTTGTACTCTTTCCAATTTATCCACATCCTTCCTGTAGTGTGGGGCCCAAAAACTGGACACAGTACTCCAGATGAGGCCTCACCAGTGTCGAATAGAGGGGAACGATCACGTCCCTCGATCTGCTCGCTATGCCCCTACTTATACATCCCAAAATGCCATTGGCCTTCTTGGCAACAAGGGCACACTGCTGACTCATATCCAGCTTCTCGTCCACTGTCACCCTAGGTCCTTTTCCGCGGAACTGCTGCCGAGCCATTCGGTCCCTAGTCTGTAGCGGTGCATTGGATTCTTCCATCCTAAGTGCAGGACCCTGCACTTATCCTTATTGAACCTCATTAGATTTCTTTTGGCCCAATCCTCCAATTTGTCTAGGTCCTTCTGTATCCTATCCCTCCCCTCCAGCGTATCTACCACTCCTCCCAGTTTAGTATCATCCGCAAATTTGCTGAGAGTGCAATCCACACCATCTTCCAGATCATTTATGAAGATATTGAACAAAACGGGCCCCAGGACCGACCCCTGGGGCACTCCACTTGACACGGCTGCCAACTAGACATGGAGCCATTGATCACTACCGTTGAGCCCGACAATCTAGCCAGCTTTCTACCCACCTTATAGTGCATTCATCCAGCCCATACTTCCTTAACTTGCTGACAAGAATGCAGTGGGAGACCGTGTCAAAAGCTTTGCTAAAGTCAAGAAACAATACATCCACTGCTTTCCCTTCATCCACAGAACCAGTAATCTCATCATAAAAGGCGATTAGATTAGTCAGGCATGACCTTCCCTTGGTGAATCCATGCTGACTGTTCCTGATCACTTTCCTCTCCTCTAAGTGCTTCAGGATTGATTCTTTGAGGACCTGCTCCATGATTTTTCCAGGGACTGAGGTGAGGCTGACCGGCCTGTAGTTCCCAGGATCCTCCTTCTTCCCTTTTTTAAAGATGGGCACTACATTAGCCTTTTTCCAGTCATCCGGGACTTCCCCGTTCGCCACGAGTTTTCAAAGATAATGGCCAAGGGCTCTGCAATCACAGCCGCCAATTCCTTCAGCACTCTCGGATGCAATTCGTCCGGCCCCATGGACTTGTGCACGTCCAGCTTTTCTAAATAGTCCCTAACCACCTCTATCTCTACAGAGGGCTGGCCATCTCTTCCCCATTTTGTGTTGCCCAGCACAGCAGTCTGGGAGCTGACCTTGTTAGTGAAAACAGAGGCAAAAAAAGCATTGAGTACATTAGCTTTTTCCACATCCTCTGTCACTAGCTTGCCTCCCTCATTCAGTAAGGGGCCCACACTTTCCTTGGCTTTCTTCTTGTTGCCAACATACCTGAAGAAACCCTTCTTGTTACTCTTGACATCTCTTGCTAGCTGCAGCTCCAGGTGCGATTTGGCCCTCCTGATATCTTCCTACATGCCCGAGCAATATTTTTATACTCTTCCCTGGTCATATGTCCAAGCTTCCACTTCTTGTAAGCTTTTTTTATGTTTAAGATCCGCTAGGATTTCACCATTAAGCCAAGCTGGTCGCCTGCCATATTTACTATCTTTCGACTCATCGGGATGGTTTGTCCCTGTAACCTCAACAGGGATTCCTTGAAATACAGCCAGCTCTCCTGGACTCCCTTCCCTTTCATGTTAGTCCCCCAGGGGATCCTGGCCATCTGTTCCCTGAGGGAGTCAAAGTCTGCTTTCCTGAAGTCCAGGGTCCGTATCCTGCTGCTTACCTTTCTTCCCTGCGTCAGGATCCTGAACTCAACCAACTCATGGTCACTGCCTCCCAGATTCCCATCCACTTTTGCTTCCCCCACTAATTCTACCCGGTTTGTGAGCAGCAGGTCAAGAAAAGCGCTCCCCCTAGTTGGCTCCCCTAGCACTTGCACCAGGAAATTGTCCCTACGCTTTCCAAAAACTTCCTGGATTGTCTATGCACCGCTGTATTGCTCTCCCAGCAGATATCAGGAAAATTAAAGTCACCCATGAGAATCAGGGCATGCGATCTAGTAGCTTCCGTGAGTTGCCGGAAGAAAGCCTCATCCACCTCATCCCCTGGTCCGGTGGTCTATAGCAGACTCCCACCATGACATCACTCTTGTTGCACACTTCTAAACTTAATCCAGAGACACTCAGGTTTTTCCACAGTTTCATACCGGAGCTCTGAGCAGTCATACTGCTCCCTTACATACAGTGCTACTCCCCCACCTTTTCTGCCCTGCCTGTCCTTCCTGAACAGTTTATAACCATCCATGACTGTACTCCAGTCATGTGAGTTATCCACCAAGTCTCTGTTATTCCAATCACGTCATAATTCCTTGACATCACCAGGACCTCCAGTTCTCCCTGCTTGTTTCCAAGGCTTTGTGCATTTGTATATAAACTCTTTCCATCCCTGGATCTCAAAGCTCTTTGTCATAATCAAGTAATATATGGAATGTCCCTCTGAGGTAGGCCAGTACCGACCTGACCTTACCCGGCAGAAAAGCTAGGTTCAGATACTTTCCAGACATTCTGACACCAAGGCCCTTGTGCTAACCACTAAACATTACTTCCTCCTCTGAAATTCTACAAATTAGAGCATCTGAGAGTCATGGCACAAAACAGATGATTTTCAAGTTGATCACAAACTCCTGAAGTTAGGGTGATCTAATCAAATCATACCCATGAAGAGCTCCAAGTACTCTTAGAATCTTAGATTGATTGCTAACAGGCCATTGCGAATGGGTTTAGCTAGGAATAATCAGAAGAAATTAACAGGGAAAATTTGGGTCAAACATCAAAAACTTCTTAACAGTGAGATCTCCTAGGCCACCACAGAGTTTCCTACAAAATATTGTGGAATTTCCACCATTTGGGACATTTAATTAGGGTTGCCAACTTCGGTTGGATGAATTTCTGGAGATTTCATCACATAACACAATCTTTAATTAAAGATCAATCTTTAATTCCTGGAGACTCCAGGATAATCCTGGAGGGTTGGCAAGCCTGCATGTAATATTAAACCAAAGCACTAGAAAATTAAATTGTAAGGAGCAATCCTGTACTGGCTGGTGGAGACAGCACAGATAACTTTAACCTCTATGATATGCTAGTGATCATACAGCAGCTAACCCCTTGCATTGCTTAGGTTTTTCCCTTTAGCGTTCTGTTTGAAGCTATTTACAGATTCTTCTTACCAGACTCCAAACTGTGGGTCCTTTAGGGGAAGGGCACTTAGAGGCTTTGAATTCTGGCCCTTTTCATGAGATTACAGTGGTATTTATTTGAACAGCCTGTGCTAAGACAGAAAGCAGAGAAGCTGGCCGTAGCTTCCAAGATCTCACCGTTTGGTGTGCCCAAGTACAGGTCTTTGCTGAAGATCAGACGATCGTCTCTTCAGAGCAGTCTCCAAAGGAAAAGAGGGGAAAAAGCCTATTTAATGAAAAATAGTCTTTGTGAAGCAGCCTGAAAAGCATTTGTGATAAATATATAGCAGACAGGACATCTAGACCAAGGAGCTGACACAAGCAGAAGCACCAGGAACACCAACAACCTTTCAAAAGAAAGGTTATACTAACAATGTTCTGAAACTCCTGAGGCTTTGGCGCTAACTGGTCATCTGCAGAGAACAGCAGCAGGAAAGAAAACAAACACCACAGTGGACTCATGTGAAGGACCTACTGCAATCCAGAGAGAGGAGAGAACTCCGCCAAGTCTTCAGTGCCCACAGACAGCTAACAATTGTTAAGGCACTCAGGGATGGGATGGGAGAGAGACTGATGAAATAAGAACTTGATGTCTGGGAGCTCCCACCAATGCCAGCCCACTTTTAAGCCTTTTATCACATAGTGGCAACTGGGTCACAAAGTTAGGCTCTCACTTTAGAAGGCAGGGTTTAAAGTTCTGCTGCAGGAAGCCACAGTGACAAGGGGCAGTTTGCAAAGAGAAGAAAAGGGCAGCAGAAGGCAAAAATGATGGAGATCTGGAATGCAGCTCACATTTAAGTTCACCGGGGAAAGTAACGCAAGAGGTGAAGCAGAGAGAACAACTCACAGGGGTACAGAACTGCCTAAGAAAGTCTGAGGAAAGGATGCCCTTGGATAATAAAATCAGGGGATGTTTTCAAAAAGGATCAACTAGGAGTAACAATGAAATTAAGCAAAGGGAAATTTGCTTGTCTCTCTTACCACAGAGAAGGCTTTACACTGCACTCATATGAGGTATATACAGTCCCACTGTTGTTCTCACCCATCCACCTATGGAGGCAGCAGCACCTGTATTTTTGTTTCTGTTTTAAATCTAGAAATATTTTGGTACATCTGAAAACATTTCTTTACGGCCATCTTCTAGTTTGAGCAGATTCTTTCCTCCCATTTGTGACCTCCGCTATCAGGAGGCAGGAATGAGAGAGGGGGTCCTCCAGAAGTTAGAGCTACCAAGAATCACCTGTCAAAGTGGCTGTCCCCTCCCATTGCTCTCAATGCAACTGCACTCAGTTAAGGTGACCTCTTTCAAAACGGCCACTATCTCCCACTATTTCCAGTGAGAATTTAAGCAGCCTGCGGCCTCAGTCCCACTGAGAACAATGGGAGATGGAAGTCATTATGAAAGAGGACAGGTGTACATGGAACTCTTTGTTCTAGATTCTGGAACATTATTTAGCAGCCCCCACTGAAGAAACTCAGTTATGAAAAATAATGGGGAAAATTATTCTGAACGCTAAAAATGTCTTTAAATATAGCCTGTGCACAAGGGTTCAGTGAGTTTTAACAATAAGGGAAATGTGAAATACCTGTGTTATTCCGTTATTAAAGATCATTTGGGATAAAAAAATACTCCAATCCAGGTGAAAACTTCTTAAGGGACCAGGTTTTTTTTTAAATTAATTTTAACCCACAAAATAATTAACTGCTTGTAAATTCTCCAAAATAAATAAATTCTGTACTCAAGGAATAACTGCTGTAATTTTGGGGAGGACACGTTGCATTCTTCATGCATAACAAAGTGGTTGAATCTCTGCATTAAATGTAAAACTCAGCTCAGCCTCAACTCTGGACCCACAAGCAGCGGTTCCACAATGAAATTACTACGGGAAGGCAGTGAATTTGCATCCTTTTGCAAGACTTGCTGGCCAACACCTGTTCCTCTATTCTGGACCCTAATTAAGTAAAGGCAGAGATGCTAGGAAGCATGCTAGAGACCAAAGTGCCAGAGGCTACAACCAGATGCTGCTTTTGTAGGGAGTTTTTCCTCCCTTACCCCAGACCCTCAAGAACCTTCCATTACAGTTACATGGATCACCTGGTAGGTATAATAATTACAGAAAGGATTCCTCACATATTTACCCACAACTCCCCACAGAACAGATGGCCCAAGGAAGAAAAGAGAATTTCAGAGGTTTTTAACTAACATATGTTCAGCTTGTCCAGAATCCCTGTGGTAAACAGAGCCTGGAGACTTCAGACATCATCCTTCAAACTCAGCTTAAATCACGGGGGAAAGCTGCCTTTTGGTTTAAGCAGCAATTAAATAGCACTGGCTTGAGCACAGTGCAGACCACGAGTGCATTGGCTTCCCCCATGCCAACCTACTGCATCCCCTGCTATTCCAGGGCAGCCTGAGCTCCCCTGCCACTAGTTCGGCTAGTGCTCCATGGGTGTAATACCCCTAGCTATTCCAGCTCTGGGCCTCTCCAAAGCACAGCTTGCTAATGATACCAAACTGATGCGTGTGTCATATGCACAGGGTCGAGCTAGGGGAAACCCTCAAACTCAGAAAATGGAGTTAGCAGCACACTGGTGCATGAAACGCAACCTCACCACTGCTGGGATGCAGTTCCGGAGCTCCTAGCTGCTGTGGCACAGCCTGGCGCCACAGCAAACACTGTCCTTCTCTGGAACAGAAGTGCATCCTGTAGGTTACGAGGTTGGAGAGTGGGCACCAGCTAGACAAGGAGGCAGCAACGTTCTCACCCTACCCAACAACACTTCTGGCCCTCGGTCTCATCTAGAAAGTGGCTCCCTCAATCTATAGGATGACTAGCCAAGTTGGACAACACAACGCACATTTCAGGAACAACGTTCTTATAGGGGGAAGCTGCAGGGCGAGGAGTGGCTTGTGTGCACGACTGAAGCCCAAAGTGAGGCCAAGGATCCCAACACCATGAATCCGCACCCCACTGGGTGGCAAGAACGAAAGAGGGCAGGAAGGACACAAGGGGTGTGGTTTGGACAGCTCTGTGCTGCTGATTGATTGGACTTACCATTATTTTCGCAGTGGCAGGGGCATGGGGCAGGTAAATGATGCAGCACAAGTTCAGACCTTTTGGGAAGGGAGCAGCAGTCTACGTGGAAAAGAAGGGCCACGCTGAGACACGCAGAAGTCCAAACTCAGTCAGGTCCATGGGGTGAAGAGGGGGACGAATTTAGCTCAACGTGGCAAGGATGCTGCTTTCTTGTGGCGAAGGGCTGTGCTCAGCTGGAATCCTTCTAACCACCCACTTCTACACTTGTGATGAGTCCCCAGCCAGAAGCACCAGGCTGAGTGACGCAAACTCTGGAGAGCAGCACTCTAGCAGAAGGGAGCCTGGCAATTCCCGAAGAGCTCTCTTTATTGGCTTAGAGAAGCTGAGATCTATGACACGGCTCAGAACGGCCATAGCTGAAAGTTAATGAGTCACCAAATACAGGAACTACTCACAGTGATAAAATACCTGGTCCCAAAGCCCCTCCACAGACGCTCTCACATGCAAGCAGAGGTCAGATTCTTAATGAGACGCAGCCCTCTTCAGAGCATGCCTGGCCCTGTTAACAGGCTCCAGGTTGGGTTCTCTGGAGGAGCATATTCTAACCCGGTCATGCTTAGGTTACGACTACACCACAGCTGCAAGCTACAGAGATGGACAGACGCTAGCTCTGCTCCAGCTAGTGTAAGTACATACCCAGGCATCGGGCTGGCTTGTACTCTGGAGGCTAGCCAGAGCTGCTGCCAATGTTACACTGCTGTTTTTAGCCTGCTGGCTCAAGCAGAGTTACACGTCTGTCCACCCGAGCTGGAAAGCACGCTCCCAGTTACTGTGTAGAGATACCCTTACACTCAGCGTTTCTATGCGGCTGTTTGCAATGGACATTTCCTTTGAGAAGACAGGTGCCAGCATCACTGTGGGGGCTGCTCAGACCTGGGGGAGGAGAAAGGAACATGATGAAGGGGCAGTTCCTCAAGTGACTTCTAGAGGGAGTTGCTTCCAGCCCCTCCACAGTTAGGCAGAGGAACAGTGACGATACTGGTGGCACAGGGAGACACCATGCAGGTGGAATAGCCTACTGGGTTACATCTAGTGCATTCCCCAGCCAGACTAGTGCAGGATTATTCCCTATAGCACAGTGCCTAGTGCGTCATCCAGCCTATGGGCCTCCCACCACTTGCTTTGGGAGATTATTCCACAGTCTAGCAGATCTCTCACTCATGGTGAAACATTTCCAGATGTTTGGCTTGAGTTGTCCATTGCTTAACACCATCCCCATAGCCCACTCTAAACAGCCCATCTTCTCTCTTGACCATCCCAGCCCTGGCATGGGGTTACCCTTCCCAGAATCTAGAGGTGCCAGCCCTGCTTACACAGGGCTAGCAGCAGCACCCTTTGCTGAAGTCGCTACCAGTCCCGTCCCTGCGGGAAGCTGCAAGAGATCACCTGTTCTCACACGTTATCATCTGGCTGGGATGACTGAAAGCTGGCTGCCTTTGCAAACAGCTGTCAACCCTGCTTCGCCGGTACAAGAGCCCATGCTGCACCGGGTCCTGCCTTCCTAGTCACTAAGAAGTCATTTCTCCGCCCCCAGCATATTCCTCAGGTGCTTGCTTAGAAAATGCAAACTCCATCCTTGTAGTCTTTCGGAGATAGAAAACAGCTGAGCATTTGGGTGGGGGGTGTTGGTGTCTCTCTCTCTCTCTCTCTCCACCCCTATCAGAGGCTCAGTTCTCTGCAACCTTCTAATATCTCAGCCTCACCAGCCAGTGCTCACCATCTTCCTTCAGCTGCAAGAGCTCCAGCCCACACCACAGCTTGTACTGTTCCCAGCCCACAGCCTCACTAGGCTTATGAAGTTAAACTCCACACATATGGCTGGCAGGCAGGCAGCAGCCATGCCCCAGGGCCCAGCAGTGCAGCTCATCAGGAAGGAAGGCAGAGGGAAAGGCATAAAGGGCTGGTGTTAGAGCTGGTGGGGGAAATGGGAAACAAATACAAACTTTTCTTCATTTCAAGAGACCTGTTGCTCTGAAGTGCGTGGGCTGAACATGGTCCTGCTCCCACGCACTCATTACGGCTTTTTAGAAATAAGAACCAAACTGGTAGCAGGTGGCAGCACCTATGCCCGCCCAGCACCAGGAGTGGAGCAAACTGGACAATGGTGAGTGACTCGGGCCAGAAAGGTGGGAATCTGGTGCCAGCAGAGAACTCCCCCTTCCTGGGGAACATGTAACAGCTAGCTGATCCCTACTACTTCCTGTCCAAAGCAAAACCAAGCCCCGCTCCTCCGAAGGACTCCCTAGATACACCCTGAAACACTCCAGTGCATGTGCCACTGATGATCCAGCTACTTGCTACAGCCACGATGCCTTTAAGGCATCTAGAGAGACAACAAAAGCCTGTGGGTGATGCAGATGGTAAAGCACAAGCCTGCTGCACAGCACACACACAACAGCTATAGTTCAGTGGTTTGAGCATTGGACTGCTAAACCCAGGGTTGTGAGTTCAATTCTTGAGGTGGCCATTTAGGGATCTGGGCCAAAAATTGGGGATTTGTCCTGCTTTGAGCAGTGGGTTGGACTAGATGACCTCCTGAGGTCCCTGATTCTATAGACAGCTGACTGTGCAGGCTGCTGGAGCTAGCTCCTTCCCGTAACATGAGGACGGTGCTAATGAACCTATGACAACCTTCCACCAGGGGTGACTCGCTGCAGCACAAGATACTCAGCATCATGACAGCTCGGCACTAGGGAAGGTAAAACTTGCTCTCCCCAGCTGCCTTTATACATTATTGAACTCTGTAAAGTGCAAGCACAGTTTGTACAACAGATGCTTTAGAAAACTGCATTGTCACCCACCCATTGTCTTCCTTCTGAGACCTGTGGGAACTCGGGTGGACCAGACAACTAAGAGCCAGCACAATTTTACTACAACCCTGAATCTTATAAATGAGAAATCAAAGGGAACTGATGAACAATCTTATGGTGCAGCTGCATCTATTCACACCAGCTAATGGCGAACATCTGAATGCTCAGCACCTCATCCTCATTTTCATGTCCAGCAAAACTAGCCTGGAACTCCCCGCCTCATGAAGTTGCCTGCTCATCATCGTAAAGTCCACCAAGTAGGCCAGAAATCTCAAGAAAGCCGTCTGTCCCGTGGCATTCTATCACTTCTGTTACCCATCCCAGACCAGCGTACAGGGCACTGAACTGGGAGAGTTGCAGGTTCTGAGTTCTAGTCTCCATTCTGATGCTGACCTACTGTGTGTGACATGGGGCTAGTCACTGCACCTCTCTGTGCCGTGGTTTCTGCGTATGGTGAGAATTCTCACTCACTTTTGAAATGTGCTGTGAGAGCTACAGATGAGCAGTGCTATAGAAAAGAGCTAACCCCATCCCATTCGAAGCTATCATCATCCCACTTCAACCCAATCTGCTTACATGTCCCCAGTAAATAGTTCAGTCTAGATCCAACAGTTGTGATGGTGGTAAGTCCATACTGTAACGAGTTACAACAACGAACACATCTCATTTGTCACAGCAGCTCAAGTGACAGGAAAACATTTTGGTTGTGAATGAGACAAAGGGGAACAAGGAACTGCCACATGCCTGTGAGTCTGCAAACAAACACTCTTCCCTGCCAGGCAAAACAGAAACACTGTGGAAAGAGAAATACACTGTGCTTATCAGAAAAGTTGAAACTCAGGGACTGATTTAGCTTCCTTAATATTTCCCAAGTGATGATTCAAAACACTGAAATGAACCTCTCTACAGAACATAGTGTGTTATCAGTGAAGGGAGAAAGACAACACTGCAATCTAGCTAGAGCTTTTGGGGCCAGATTCTGCTCTCAGGTATGCTGGTGTAAATCTGGGCTAATGCCAGTGAAGCCAGCATAGGTCTGGATTCATACCAGTGTCCTAGAGAGCAGGATCTGGCCTGCTGGCTTCTGACATATCCTCTTACTCACACAACTACAACATTACCCTTCTTTTTAAGAAATGTCTTTGGGAAGGCAGTCACACAACCTCCTCCCCGCTTTTACAGAAAGATATTACAACTGCAAAATGACCAAGACACTAAAAAAAGAACAGGGTCACTTCTCCGAGTGCTTTAACTTTAGGCATGAGTAACAGCAAAAACACTAGTTTCACCTTGCAAGAGAAAAGCCAGAGCAGCTTATTTTTAAAAAAATGCAACTGGGTCAGTAGCTGCCTAGAGTGGAATGAATGGACGGCCCGAATGGGTACGTCCAAAAAAAAAAAAATAATCACTCCACGGGCCCCGTTCCTGCTGCACAGGACAAATACATTCTGTTACAGTGTGATTTTTCAAGATCGCCAAATTGGCTTATGAACACACAAGCCCCACTGCCTTTCACTAGTGGGCTTGGGAGCACAAGCCCTTATATCCAGTTATAATTTTTTTAGACTCTCCAGGGGCCCAGCTGATGAAGAGCAGCAAATTATAACAATAGTTCTTTGGACTTCAATAGCATCTTTCATTTCAGGCTATCAATTAGGCCTCAAAACATCCTAGTATGCTGGGGAAGTACTCTTGCCCTCATTTTAAAGGTAAGGAAACTGAGGACAGAGTCAAAGGGACTTCCCTGATGGAAGTCACAGCATTTTAACATCAAAGTAGGGAATAGAACCCAGGCATCCTGACTCCCAGATCCATACCACCACTAGACAATGCTCTCCCCCCTTACCTGAGCACAGCATTGAACAATCAATAGATCCTTTCTAAAGTTCACTATAAACTTTGCAGCACACAGGTACACTAAGGAGCATTTACACTGGTCTTTATCATCTATAGTAAGAGACTTGCCTGTTCAGCAATACGACATAGATCTTGCACTTTCAATTAAATGGAATTTTGGTTGCAATTACCCCTGCTAAGTGGCCTGTTCCGGCTCCGGGATCTGCTTCGCTGTCTCTGAAGTCGCGACCTCCGGAGCAGTCGGTAGTAGTAAGACGGTCTCCCAGAACTTTTCCTGCTGTTCACTGACATTTTTGTATCTATTTCACACAGACACAGACACACACGCTCACTCACTTCCCCCTCCCGTCAAAGCAGCAACACTTCCAGTGTCTAATTAACAGGAGGCCGGTTCTTTAGAGTAGAAGGGGGGAGAAAAAGAAAGAGAGCTCTTCAAGTTTGACATTTAAGATAAAAAATTCCCCCAAACCCAGTACAGAGCACATGTCTGAGCAGAGGCAGAACTCGCAGCAGGCAAGATGCACTGTACGAACAATTCCAGCCCCCAAAAAGATAAGCCTGTTGGAGTTGGAATAGGAAGCCAGAGTTGGCCTGGGCTCTTGAAATATGAAGAAAAGGCTGGAAGAAATCCTGGACTGGATCGTCTTCACTGGACAACAATATCTGCCTGAGCCACACTGAAAAAAACAAAGCTTCCTGCTAGGGGATGGCTGCGCAGCCCAGGGTACTAATCAAGCTTGTACCTGCCTCTGGCCATTACATCTTTCTGATGGTGAAGCTTCAGGCAGAGGGATCTGTAACAGGAGGTTCCTAGGGCTTTGTGAAAGAGGAGATCGGGAAAGGGTGTAATGAGTTCCTTGCCATGGGACACATGTTAATCATCATGGAGTGAAAGCCCCAGAAAACAAAGTGAAACTTGAGAGGGGATCACTTTAATTAGAACTCGAGCGAGCAGAGCACTGGACTCTCCTGCTGGCCCTTTTCCTTTCAACATTCAAACTAAATTATAGCATGTCGCATGAGTTAAAGAAAAAGACCTAGTTACCATTCAGATTCCGGCAGCGCATGAGATTCTGTCTCTGGCTCATAGAGCTCAAAAATTACATTTGAATGGGCAGAATTAACACTTTAAACCACAGTGAGAGAAAAAAAAATAAAGGCCAACTGGATGGATTCTCAAGTCTCCAGTTTAAAAAGCTCAGCTAAGAGGTGCATTATCCAGAACCCCTCATCCAGGCACCCAGAGAAGCCCCTGCAGTTGCAGGCATGGAAATGTTCTGAGAGAAGAGTGGCAGGGAGGATTTAAGGATGGAATTGCTGGAGGCCAAGGAATTAATACACTAGCCCTTTCTTCTATGGAAACCTGAATTTGCACTCCAAGCTAATGAAAAAGCCAGAAAATCTGACTGCAGGATGGGTTACTGGCTAGTGACATTTTCAGAGGGCCTGCCTGCGCTGTGGCTGGCTTTGCTAACTTTACCAGTCTCTTGCAAGAAATGTACCTATTGGCAATGGAGATCAGGGAGAGAAAAGGTAGGGGGACAAAGCCACCCTGGCCATGACTTGGCCATCTCTGGGAAAGCATGGAAACTTGTCTTACCTGTGCTATGCCTGTTCTGGTGATAGTCAGAGGCTGCCACTCTGCAGGGCTCTCGATTCACCACCTTTTGCTAGCACTACATTCACTTAAAAAAAACAAAAAACTTTAATTTCACCCCAGATGGTCTCAGCCACCACCAACTGCCCACCTACTTCCAACATTTGCAAAACTTCCCTGATTAAGCTGGGCATGAGAAACATTAGGATTTTACACAGGTTATATCCATCTTATCTAAATACTGAGCAGTGGAGACATATTTTACTGCTCTGTTTAGAAAGGCCCTTCAGTCCAGTCCATGACAAAGAGCACGTCTTAGTCTTTGCTGAAGTCCAGGCCTGGTTTTGAGGCCATGCCTAAGGAATTCTACACTAACTTTTAGATGGTGCTGAAATGAACCAATCAACCTGGCAATGACAAGTTTAGGTCAAGTAGGCAAAGTCACAGCTGGACAACAGATGACTCTAATCTCTCCCCCCTCTTTAAGATGCAACAACAGAGCAACATTCCACTGCCTGGCTTCCACCCAGCTGCACCAATCACTGTCCAAATTCACACAGCAGATCAGTAGAAAAAGAAAGAGGCCACAGTTGCTTTACTTCTACCCAACTCCTGTTACCCATGAGTGAAACGGTCTGTTTTTACACATCTGAATGGCAAACAAACTACTAAAACATTTTCCAGAAGAACTTCGACTCCTCTT
This sequence comes from Dermochelys coriacea, assembly GCF_009764565.3. NCBI lineage: Eukaryota > Metazoa > Chordata > Testudines > Dermochelyidae > Dermochelys > Dermochelys coriacea. The sequence continues at coordinate 21,458,342 of NC_050083.1, read as the reverse complement.
GGACTGGTTTGTGTTTTCATTTCAAAAGGAGAGAGGCACACATTTAAATTAGCAATGGGAAAATCTCAAACTATTTGGATGGTTTCAGAGTAGCAGCCGGGTTAGTCTGTATTCTCAAAAAGAAAAGGAGGACTTGTGGCACCCTAGAGACTAACAAATTTATTTGAGCATAAGCTTTCGTGAGCTACAGCTCACTTCATCGGATGCATCCAATGAAGTGAGCTGTAGCTCACGAAAGCTTTTGCTCAAATAAAACTATTTGGAGGCTTAGTTTGGAGATTTGGTTCAGAGCAGCAGCTGAATGTTCAGGTCTCTATATGGAGAGCAGGAAGTTTCAGAAGAGACCCTCCAGTAGGATTAATGGGACCTAGGTTTTGGTCAAGCTAAAAATGCCACAAGAACAACCTTTCCCATATCTCATTTATGCCTCTGGCATCCCTCAAAATCAGAAGGCATGGATGGAAATGAACATTTAAAAGTGAGAAATTTTAAAAAGTTTACCCAAAAATTCAGAGGGTCCAAAAGGGTAAGGTTCAGCAACTTTGTTCTTGTTTAACCAGAACCAGCTGACACATCTTTGATCCACCTGGAATGGAGTGAAGGAGAGATACTTGGTGATCTTGCTAACCTCTGAACAGGTGGAAATGATTGGGTGGTGTGTGGTGACGGTTCTGAATCCATTCATGGGCACTTAAGCATCTGTTGTGTATTTAGTTTTTCCTATTTCCCCCTCCAGTACCTAAGATGTTCATGCAGGTGACCATAAAACAGGAAGAGTTAATGAGGGGCTATAAACTATCCTGACAAGAGAAGGGAGTCTTATAACAAGAACATAAATAGCCTGGGAGTTTTATTAAAGTTTAGTCAGCCTGTCTCTCTGTCTCACTCACTTCAATAAAGGTTTTGAAGGCATTAAGTACAGATGGCTACAGAGCAGCAGGTAACAAAATGAATGACGCAGCTGGAAGGTAAGAGACTGGTTTGGACATTTCCAATTATTCCACAGCTATTTTTTTCCCCCTTTTGAAAGCCAGGTCCTGACACAAGTGTTCATTTGTGTGAAAGACTCTAGTTCTTGCAAAAGCAGCCAGATTAACAGCCCTGGAGAAAAAAAATAATCTGTGGGAATGCAAGCTTTCTGCCCAGATCTCTGCCAGGGTGCCACAACCAGATCTGAAGGGACCACCTCCAGGAGAGACGAGCTCAAGCTCTTAATGGAGGGGAGTCAACTGGGGCCAAATGTGGTGCTGATATTTATGATATGGAGACCTGTCCACTGGGCTGAGATCCAACTCATGGCATGGAGACCACTGAACCGCCACCAAATGGTAGCATCCTATCAATCATGTACCACCATGGGCTAGGTTTACACTGATGAAATTTAGAGCAGAATTTGGCCACCCGTATTTGCCTAGGCCTCAGAGTGTATGAGATTTTCCATCAGACCTATTGTATTTTCTGTACAGCTTTATAAGTCAGGATTTATTTCACTCCTTTGCACAAAAAAAACCCAACAAACTTACAGGGTCTGTAGAAATGTTGGGTCGGCACCAAGTCAGTTCTGTGATGGAAGCAGAGAAGCACAAAGACTGGTTTGTTTGCTTTGAGAGCAAGAGCAGCGTGCAGGTGCCTGAAGGTTCTACGAGTACAGAGAGACTTATGTCCATGGCAGCTGACAGACACCGATCTCCAGTGGCTGTAGTTTTCTTTTATCATTCGCCTACTCGTTTATGCCTGGAAAATAATCACTGTTCTCCAGAATCTATTCTCTGGAGACCGCTTCAGCAGTTAGCCTTCTTCCTTTCCCACAGGGCTTCAGGGGAGAGTCATCTTTCTCAACTGGTTCTCTGTCTATGGAAAGGCGCTCTCCACCTTTATTCTTCGTGCCTGGCCACTGTGCCTCAACCATGGTTGGAGGGAGCCTTATAGGCAAGGATACGAGAGTACTTCAGATTCCATGCCCAGTCAGTTCTTAGACTACCTATAGAGAGGAAATTAGTACTAACTGTGGTGAACTTCATTTTTTATGTTGACACCTGTCCACCAGGAACTGAACTGAGACCCACAATTTTTTTCTTGGACTACTGTCCATAGTTGCGAGATCGAGATAAGTTTCAGTGATGTTACAATCCATGTGGAACCAATGATCTAGAGGTCAAGGATCATTAAAACATAGATACACTGCCTACCTCCATCTCAGTCTCTCGTGCTATTACATGGCCACAGTAGCATTAATCATTGTGCTTTCAGGGACAAAATTAAAAATTGGGGATGAGGGAAGCAATTAGAAGAAGCCTCCCGCCCAGTGTCCCTGCCCCCCAGTCCCTCCACCCAGGGCAGGAGGAGGATCTGTGCCACAGTTCTCCACAGCTGCTTGCCTGGCTCTTACCATCAGAGCCTTGCACGGATACATTTGTATCTGCATCAGTGCTGCTATCCGCAGAAATGGTCCACGGATACAAAGCGAATACCTGCGCATTTGTAAGACTCTTCTTATCCTGCTCCCCCTCACCATTGTGCACAAAGACTTCTGAGACCCTTTCTCAGAGACCAAGATAGGGCCAGCTAGCTGCCACTCCTTTAGGGCTGATTCCCACAGCCTCCTGATAGGGTGGTCTTTTCTTTCCTCTTTCCACTGTCCCAGTTCCCTGGGCTTCCCCCCCACAAAAGGATGGGGAAGGCCAGACATCAGGAAGCCCATGATTCTTTGGCAGAACCATCATGTTTGGGGGCGGGGGGGGGGGGAAACAGAGGTCAAAGACCCTCCAACTGTCATCTCTTTGTAGTCTTTTCCTTATCACGAGTTTCTGGGTGAGAAAAGAACCCAGGGGGTTACATATAAAAAAAGGTCAAAGCAACTGGTTTTCCAGTGTAAATCAACAGATCAGGAGCAGGCTGTTCCCTTTCTTCATTTTACCACATTCTAGATTGTCCTACAAAACAGTAACTATATAAAACCAAGAGGCCAGGTAAGTGTTTCAGTTTGCCAGAGCATTGTGTGTGTGTTTTAATTCTGCAACACTCAAGTGAGTCATAAGGAGTGAAGTACAAAAGCAGAGCATATATTTTTGAGGTGCTCAAATGAAGAGTAGAACACAGCTGATGAAAGATGAGGGAACTACTCTTTCAACAAGTGCATCAACTTCTGCTGGCTGTAGTACCAAGCTCTCTCTCAGCCGTTGCCTACAACTGCACTTCTGAGACACCTCAACCACCAGGCTGCAAGTCTTGCCTTGAGTGTAACCTTGGAAAACAAGGCTTTTTTTTGCTCCTCCTCATTTGATGCTTTTCAATGGCCCAGTTATTTTCGAGCAAGTGACAGTAAACTTGGTTTCTACTGTTACACAACTACTTTTGACTAAGCACCCAGATGAAGCTTCCACTCAGTCTGGATTCTCTAATCAGAAAAAGGCTGGAGACAAATTTGAGGCACCAAGCTTCTTCATTTCACCACGAAGCATCCAATATTCTTCAAAAGGCCACTAAGAACGTTGATGACTTAGTGAGACTAAGGGTGAGCAATATAGCTGGGTTGACCTGAGTTTTAGGTGTAGACCAGGTCTAAGTTTTAAGTACATTCAGTAGAGAGAAGAAAGCAGGCAATTCCTAATGAAAACACTAGTAATGTATAGGTTATCTTGCCAAATGGGGACTTGGGATCTTTAACTCAATTAATTGATCTTTAACTATTCATAGTACCAATGGCCTGTGATGGGATGTTAGATGGGGTGGGATCTGAGTTACTACAGAGAATTCTTTCCTGGGTATCTGGCTGGTGAGTCTTGTCCACATGCTCAGGGTTCAGCTGATCGCCATATTTGGGGTCGGGAAGGAAGTTTCCTCCAGGGCAGATTGGAAGAGGCCCTGGGGGGTTTTTGCCTTCCTCTGCAGCGTGGGGCATGGGTCACTTGCTGGAGGAGTCTCTGCACCTTGAAGTCTTTAAACCATGATTTGAGGACTTCAATAGCTCAGACATAGGTGAGAGGTGTATTGCAGGAGTGGATGGGTGAGATTCTGTGGCCTGCATTGTGCAGGAGGTCAGACTAGATGATCAGAAGGGTCCCTTCTGACCTCAATATCTATGAGTCTGAACAAGCTGAAAAATACACCCTGAAGTGGAGAGGTTCACTGCAACTTTATTCAACTGCTTTGTTTGGAGGCAGAATATGATCCTGATTTCAGAGTGGATGAAAAGGAGTCATGACAAATTTACACATCCAGTTATTCAAAATGAGTTAAAGGCTCTTAAAGCTGCGAGGAAGATATCTGAGAACATTTCTGGAAAGTGGTATGCAATTTTGGTAGATGAAACAAGAGACACTTCTCCAACAAGGAGAAAGTGGTGTTATGCCTGCAGTATGTGGATGACGACATGAATATTCATTGCATAGCATAATATAGCTTGCTATATTATGAGCGGCAGCGAACCAGCGGAGCAGCGGGGACAGCAGAGCAGCTCACAGCAGGAGTTTGCCTGGGACTGGTAAGTATCCGAGTGTGTGTGTTTGCTTGCTGAGGAAGTATCCGAGCGTGTGTTTGCTGGGAGGGCAGGGAGAGAGCCTGAGTGAGTGTCCGATTGGCTGCTAGCCTGCAGGGGGCGGGCATTAGGGTGTCTGTGTGTTTGCGTCAGGGAAGCCTGGCTGTTTAAAAATAGCCAGAGCCTCGCGAACCAGCTGAGCGGCAGCGAACCAGCGGAGCAGCGGGGACAGCAGAGCAGCTCACAGCAGGAGTTTGCCTGGGAGTTCGCCTGGAGTGAGCCCAGTGAGGCTTACATCTTGCCAACGTCTCTGAGGAAGCTCATAGTAGGTAGGTGATATGGAAGGGCGGGCTTTGTTGCAAGGATAGGTTCCTGGGTTAGTGGTTCTGTTGTGTGGTGTGTGGTTGCTGGTGAGTATTTGCTTCAGATTGGGGGGCTGTCTGTAAGCAAGGACTGGTCTATCTCCCAAGATCTGAGAGAGCGATGGCTCGTCCTTCAGGATAGGTTGTAGAACCTATCCTTGCAACAAAGCCCGTTGCCAACTCTGTCCACATATCTATTCAGGGGATACCATCATAGGGCCTAATCACATCAGCCACACTATCAGAGGCTCGTTCACCTGCGCATCTACCAATGTGATATATGCCATCATGTGCCAGCAATGCCCCTCTGCCATGTACATTGGCCAAACTGGACAGTCTCTACGTAAAAGAATGAATGGACACAAATCAGACGTCAAGAATTATAACATTCAAAAACCAGTCGGAGAACACTTCAATCTCTCCGGTCACTCGATCACAGACCTAAGAGTGGCTATACTTCAACAAAAAAGCTTCAAAAACAGACTCCAACGAGAGACTGCTGAATTGGAATTAATTTGCAAACTGGATACAATTAACTTAGGCTTGAATAGAGACTGGGAATGGATGAGTCATTACACAAAGTAAAACTATTTCCCCATGGTATTTCTCCCCCCACCCCACCCCCCACTGTTCCTCTGATATTCTTGTTAACTGCTGGAATTAGCCTACCTGCTTGTCACCATGGAAGGTTTTCCTCCTTTCCCCCCCCTGCTGTGGGTGATGGCTTATCTTAAGTGATCACTCTCCTTACAGTGTGTATGATAAACCCATTGTTTCATGTTCTCTGTGTGTGTGTATATAAATCTCTCCTCTGTTTTTTCCACCAAATGCATCCGATGAAGTGAGCTGTAGCTCACGAAAGCTTATGCTCTAATAAATTTGTTAGTCTCTAAGGTGCCACAAGTACTCCTTTTCTTTTCATCTCAGAACACACTCCCTAATTAAATCAGAATATTAAGCCAAATGCTGAGGAAGTAATTAGGGCTGTTCTGCAAAATGTGTCCAATGTCACAGATGAGCTAGAACCATCAGATGCCAAATCAATACAATAAAACAGCAGGTGCAACTTACACTTACAGCACTGTAGGGCCTTTCACCCTGATGGGAACTGAACAGAGTTGACAGAAAGTTTCCAGCTGATAGATTAGATACTTAAACAATCTAATCCCTCAAACATTTTTGCAGAAGAATGTATTTTCTTTCAAAATGTTCTTGTTGTTCAACCAACCTCCTCCCCCCAGTCCAGTTTTTCAGACTTTATATTGTTGGAAAAACTGAAAAGGAAAGTTTCCACACAACAAACCGTGAGGGAAAAAAATCGTTTTTGTTTCTTTTGAAATGTTTTATGGAAAATAATTACCATTTTCTGATGAGCTCTAGAAAAAAAAAAAAGATAAATAAAACATTTACAGGCCACCCCCCCCTGAAATGCAGTCACCTCTGGGGTAGAACATGGCAGCCGGTCTATAGATGCATGGCAATACTGCACGAGGGTTTAGAAAAGGACATGAAAAACTGAATCCTTTACTTGAAATTTAGATGTAGCATCTAATCACTGGGGCTATTGCTAGCAGGATTTCAACCACGACACCTGTTGTGCTGTTCCGTACTTTGACACTCATTATATGGGTTTTATCATTAATTATTTATTATTGTTAGCGTGGTAGCACCTAAAGGCCCTGAACAAGATCAAGGTCACACTATGCTGTATACACACAGACAGACAGTCCCTACCCTGAAGAGCTTACAATCTATCTAAACCAGACCGGTCCATGGTGGGAGTCGGGAATTATTATCTCCATTTTACAGGTGAAATATTCAGGAACAAAGTGACTTGACCAAGGTCACACCAGGATCCCAGATCTTCTGAGTCCTAGTCTAGAGCCTTCTTCTCCAGACAATCCTTTCATAATGAAAAAAATCATTATGATGCCAAGCACTTGCAGACTGCCTTTCATCCAACGACCCCAAAGGGCTTTTTTAACATTAATTAAGCTTCATAACATCGTTCCCATTCTCCAGACAGGTTATAACCCCAATATTTTTAAACTCAGATGCCTAAATTTAGGCACCTACATCAATCTAAGTAATAGTGGTCTGATTTTCAGAAATGTTGATCACCCACAACCCCCCTTCCCCCCCCCAACTCCAAACATTTGAAAGATGTGGCTAAGTGAGTTGTTCAACGTTCCACAAAAAAAAAAAAAAAAACAAGCAGCAAGACTGCAGATGGAACCCAGGAGTCCTGACGCCCAAGCTGCCTGATCTCACCAGCTGACAATTTGCCCCTCCATCAGAAAGTTAATTTTGTACACGTGACCTTTTGTTTCTGTGTTTCACAGACTTCCTTCCCAAGCAAGGAGTTCAATCAATGTGACATACCAGCTCCATTAAAGTGGATGCGACAGGTAAACAGAAGAGTTGACAAACGTTATTTACTGCATGGTAACCATCACCACAATGATCCACAGAGGACACGTCATTCAGTAACCAGACAGGTTACAGTAACACTGAGGAGTGTCAGCGTGTCTGAGAACCCAACCAGAGATATTTCCTTGGCAACCTAATAAACTCTGTGTTGCCTGCCAAAGAACTGAAGAGCAACAGAGGCGGACCTCAAAACAGGAACATATTTCCTGACGATTTCCCAATAAAACAATAGAGCTAAAGTCCCAAATGGGTTTGTTCAACTTCTGACTCCAGCCAGGAGAGATGTGGATTAAATGATAAAAATTGAAATCTAGAGTAATTTAACTATGCATTTCTAACACCATATGAAGCTGGACTCAGATAACATGGTTTGTATCCTGATCATTACTGACAGAAATAAAATGTCTATCTTAAGATCTGTGTGTTTGAGTCCAATAGACCTTCATGAAGCTGGAAACATGTGCAATTGTCTTACTGTAGAACTTCGTTCAAGAAGTTTTTATTTCTCATGTAGAGCTCTTGCCAGAAGCAAAGAACAATAAATCTCCGGTCTGAAGCAAACTACCATAGAAAATATCCTACTGCAGAGAAAACAGTTTTGTAATATTGCAAAAGAAATTATTCAAAGTGGAAAGTCTGCAGATTTGCTGTGTGCACAAATTTCCTGGCCCTTTTGGTTTCCACAAGTGGCTGCTTTAGGGCTTTATTTAAGTCTGATCATTGTCTACCAAGAAGTTATTACTAAAATAAAACAATGATCCTTTGAATGGCTAATGGGGAACCTATAGCTCTGGGCTTCCAGGTATCTCCCGTTTCCTTCTCCATGACAAAATTAAAGCAGGAACCCGTTGTGACCTCTGCAATTAGAGCCAAGAGGTTTGCAGTGCACTCATTTCACTGAAACTCTTTTACTCATTCCTGTAGCCCAGCTAAGCTAACATTGCTATTGACAGGGGTGACTAGCTAACATAGTAAAACAGACTCTCTCTAAGCAGAAGGATCCAGGCATAAAGAATTCCTTCTAATACATGATACCAACCCTACTTTTCACTCAGCACAAAAGAAACTATAATACACACCAAATATATTGCTTGCTACTGATGCAAAAGACAGACTCCAGAGACTCGGAACAAGAGACTGAAGAAAGTTGCCAGGGTTATTCAGAGACAACTTACTTCCTCATTCTTGTAATGGTGCTGCTCAGAAATACATTATTTACAACTATGGGAAGAAATAGGACAACAAAGGAAACTTTCCCAGCCTTTTTGAGAATATCAACCCAGATGTCCTCCATATGGGGCCTAGAATTGATCAACATTTTTCCACTGAAATTTCTTTTGATGGAAAAATGCTTTGTAACCAAAACAAAAATATTCACCAAAACAATTTTGGTTTAATCAAATATTTTTGTTTTGCGATTAATAATTTTGTTTTAAATTTCAGTGAAAAAACCATCAAATAAGCCAGACTTTCTTGCTTTCTTACTCCACTGGGGGAGAAAAGGGGGTAAAAAGGGGAAAAAAGGGAGGGGTCAGAGGAGAAAGTGCTTTTGTTCCCACCAAAACAAGTGTTCAAAATTCTGAAAATTTTCATTTATAACATTTTTTTAAAATGTCAATCAAAATGAAAAATCATAATTGCATTTGAAATTTTTCACAAGATATAGTTACTCTTTTCTGACCAGCTCTCAAAGGCACCACCAGAAGCCTGGCTCTGCACAGGCAAGAGGGCCCTCTAACTTCACAGGTCTCCTCCTCTAATTGCCAGACTCGTATGAACTGCTGGGTGCATTCTGGGGACTCCAGGTGGAACATGGTTGCTGTGCTGCTCAGATGCCCAGCGAGCCCTAAGCTGGAATGATGTGATGTTGTAGCATAAGGATGCGCTAGGGGTGGCCTAGCGGAAAAATGAGTCAGTGAAAGTTTCTCAATGGCCAGGACAAAACCTGAAGAAGTTAACACGAGGAAAAAAAGCTCAAAAGGTTTGGTCAGCTGGATACACACCTGTGCTTCCCTCCAAAGACCTCTGAACCAAAGCACTGTGAAACATGCACAATGAAACTCCGAAGCAGCTGAAAGGCACCTACTTCCAGATTTCACTAGAAGCCGACCATCAAACAAGGTTCGGCACAAAGTTTGTACATTTCATGTCGGGATTAGGTCAGCTATTGTATCTGAATAATGACAGGTTTCAGAGTAGCAGCCGTGTTAGTCTGTATTCGCAAAAAGAAAAGGAGTACTTGTGGCACCCTAGAGACTAACAAATTTATTTGAGCATAAGCTTTCGTGAGCTACAGCTCACTTCGTCGGATGCATTTGGTGGAAAAAAAAGTTTTTTTTTCCACCAAATGCATCCGACGAAGTGAGCTGTAGCTCACGAAAGCTTATGCTCAAATAAATTTGTTAGTCTCTAGGGTGCCACAAGTACTCCTTTTCTTTTTGTATCTGAATAGATTCCTTTATGCCTGCAAGATGCATCGTCACTTATTTCATCATGCTACTCCCAATGACAAGCAATGGAACAAGACTCCGGAGCACAGGGGTGCTTAGGCTCAAACCAGACCAAAAGAGCAGTGAGACTGAGCTTGCAGGACTGCCCTTTTTCGGAAGGGATAACAAATATTCAGAAGTGAGAAAAAAGAGGATGTGTGAGGAACTCACATTCTGGTAGATCAAAAAAAAAACTCTTCTACTATTAAATGCCAACAATACTAGTTATTTGTGTTAGTGCCAGTGACACATCAACATGCCAATCCCTGCTAATGCTGTTCAGACAAGAATTTGACTTTTCCTTCTGTACTTTGTGATCTGCAAACTCCTAGTACAACAGTCACGCCCAATCCGGGTGAGGAATCTAATTATCAGAACTGTTTTCTCTGCACTAACCTTGATGTGGAAAATCATGTAATAAATAATAATGAAAAACAATCCCTTAAAAATAGTCTTTTTACTTTGCATCTCAGTGCTAACCTTGCTATCAGGTTGCTGCAGGGAATGAGCAATTTGTTAAAATCCTGCATTCCAGACACTAGTTGACAAATGTATTCATTGTTATTAGCAGAAATCTCTCAGCTAGTTGTGAGTGCTCCCATAGTGGTTTCCCCATGCGGTATGATGAAAGATCAGGAAAAATGATCAACCTTTCTGCAAGTTGCTGCAGGGCATTGCTATCCTTGTCTGCTTGGAAATCCACTCTGTTTAAATGCTAAAGGTTTTAAAAAAATAAAAAAGTTCACAGGTGTTCTGGGGAAGTTTAAGGATTGCTCCCTGCATAAATAACCTCTATTAATCCAGGGAAACTAGTGGTGATGGAATACAAGTCTCCACTTTCATACCCATCTCCTGGTTATGTAGATGTAGGAAAGATATCAGGAGGGCCAAATCGCACCTGGAGCTGCAGCTAGCAAGAGATGTCAAGAGTAACAAGAAGGGTTTCTTCAGGTATGTTGGCAACAAGAAGAAAGCCAAGGAAAGTGTGGGCCCCTTACTGAATGAGGGAGGCAAGCTAGTGACAGAGGATGTGGAAAAAGCTAATGTACTCAATGCTTTTTTTGCCTCTGTTTTCACTAACAAGGTCAGCTCCCAGACTGCTGTGCTGGGCAACACAAAATGGGGAAGAGATGGCCAGCCCTCTGTAGAGATAGAGGTGGTTAGGGACTATTTAGAAAAGCTGGACGTGCACAAGTCCATGGGGCCGGACGAATTGCATCCGAGAGTGCTGAAGGAATTGGCGGCTGTGATTGCAGAGCCCTTGGCCATTATCTTTGAAAACTCGTGGCGAACGGGGGAAGTCCCGGATGACTGGAAAAAGGCTAATGTAGTGCCCATCTTTAAAAAAGGGAAGAAGGAGGATCCTGGGAACTACAGGCCGGTCAGCCTCACCTCAGTCCCTGGAAAAATCATGGAGCAGGTCCTCAAAGAATCAATCCTGAAGCACTTAGAGGAGAGGAAAGTGATCAGGAACAGTCAGCATGGATTCACCAAGGGAAGGTCATGCCTGACTAATCTAATCACCTTTTATGATGAGATTACTGGTTCTGTGGATGAAGGGAAAGCAGTGGATGTATTGTTTCTTGACTTTAGCAAAGCTTTTGACACGGTCTCCCACAGCATTCTTGTCAGCAAGTTAAGGAAGTATGGGCTGGATGAATGCACTATAAGGTGGGTAGAAAGCTGGCTAGATTGTCGGGCTCAACGGGTAGTGATCAATGGCTCCATGTCTAGTTGGCAGCCGGTGTCAAGTGGAGTGCCCCAGGGGTCGGTCCTGGGGCCCGTTTTGTTCAATATCTTCATAAATGATCTGGAGGATGGTGTGGATTGCACTCTCAGCAAATTTGCGGATGATACTAAACTGGGAGGAGTGGTAGATACGCTGGAGGGGAGGGATAGGATACAGAAGGACCTAGACAAATTGGAGGATTGGGCCAAAAGAAATCTAATGAGGTTCAATAAGGATAAATGCAGGGTCCTGCACTTAGGATGGAAGAATCCAATGCACCGCTACAGACTAGGGACCGAATGGCTCGGCAGCAGTTCTGCGGAAAAGGACTTAGGGGTGACAGTGGACGAGAAGCTGGATATGAGTCAGCAGTGCCCTTGTTGCCAAGAAGGCCAATGGCATTTTGGGATGTATAAGTAGGGGCATAGCGAGCAGATCGAGGGACGTGATCGTTCCCCTCTATTCGACACTGGTGAGGCCTCATCTGGAGTACTGTGTCCAGTTTTGGGCCCCACACTACAGGAAGGATATGGATAAATTGGAAAGAGCACAACGAAGGGCAACGAAAATGATTAGGGGTCTAGAGCACATGACTTATGAGGAGAGGCTGAGGGAGCTGGGATTGTTTAGTCTGCAGAAGAGAAGAATGAGGGGGGATTTGATAGCTGCTTTCAACTACCTGAAAGGGGGTTTCAAAGAGGATGGCTCTAGACTGTTCTCAATGGTAGCAGATGACAGAACGAGGAGTAATGGTCTCAAGTTGCAATGGGGGAGGTTTAGATTGGATATTAGGAAAAACTTTTTCACTAAGAGGGTGGTGAAACACTGGAATGCGTTACCTAGGGAGGTGGTAGAATCTCCTTCCTTAGAGGTTTTTAAGGTCAGGCTTGACAAAGCCCTAGCTGGGATGATTTAACTGGGACTTGGTCCTGCTTTGAGCAGGGGGTTGGACTAGATGACCTTCTGGGGTCCCTTCCAACCCTGATATTCTATGATTCTATGATTCTATGTTTCCCAAGTACAGCGAAAGGGCACACAGCAACATGAATCAGCTTCTCCTGCGCATTTAATCTCATGTTAACATCACACATCAGCATGGATGCAAGTTTCAAAGTGAAATGAAAGATTAAATTGTTTACATATACTGTGTAAAACTTACTTACTGATTAATTAATAGATTAGACACATCCAATTCATGTGTAAATGCCTGATAATGATCTCACATTTATGTAACAAATCATTGGCTTATGTATGCAATATAAACTTAATTTTTCATGTGATAAATGGCTTTTTCCCCTTCCCTGCCACATAATTTACAAGCTACCCTGAAGACAGAGTTGGTTGTATTCAGGGCCAGGTTTTATTTGCTTCTAGGCATCACATTACACTTCTGGGAATCTTTTTTGCAAACAAACTCTTAAATCTTTTAACCCTACCAACGCTCCAGCAGTCTCATGAGACCGTGTCTCTTGGAAAACGGATGACATTTGTAAAGTGGCACCCCACTAATAAGATTAGATCTGAAATGTAGGTCTGATTTTAAAAAGTTTTATGAAACCAAATGGAAACATTTTCATCAGTTTTTAAATTTCAATTAAACTTGTTTTGTTTGTTTTGATTTAAAGCCTTCCCACATAGTGTGGACGATGGAAACACAACAGCGCAGTGCTAGTGCGTAAGTGGAAAGGGAAAGCAATCAATCTTGTTTCACCGTCCTAGTGCAGTGAAATGCAAAAACTGAACAGCTAGCCTCAATCTGTAGAGAATAATGGAACAGTTAATCAGTAACACAAGAGGTGAAACATTATAATGTATATTAATTTTAATTTAACAGCAACAATTTACATCTCATCTCCCCCAGACTAAGGGCTCTTCTGGTCCAGCACATGATCGCAACACTAGGGCTACCAGAACAAACTCTCACAGACGGGGGCACCACTGGGGAGACTTGGACAGAGCGAATTCATTTCCCCCAATATAGTCATAAAAGTCATTAATTGAAAAAACCTAGCAGGTCATCAAGTCGCTCTTGCCAGGTGTCAGTGCAGTGCTTTGTCCAGCTAGTAGCAGACTGTCAGCTGAAATCCAGACAGCACTTTTTTTTTCCTTTTTTAAATCTAGGTGCCTATACGAGCCTCCCCATACAGCAGCAAGGGAACACCTATCACATGTCCACTGCACTGATTTTCTCAATAGCTCCTTAAAAGTTAGAGATGGAAAAGAGCGACCCCACCAACTCTTCCACTGTGTTCTGTAGTGCTACATCCAGTCCCATTTTCATCCGCCCAAAGCAATTTCCCCACACCCCTTCCCTTGGGACAACTACTCCCTAGTGCAGCAGGCCTCATTGGTTCCCATTATTCAGCAGTTTCCTTTGCTCAGTAGCATCCCATGATTTCTTCCTCTGGCCACCTCCTTCCTTCAACCGCCTGCTGACAGCCACCTGATGACAGCTTGACAAAGTAGTCTCGCTTTTCCTAGTGCCCGAGTGTGACCGCTCTCATTGGTGATCTGCCTTGCATGGTTTGTACAATTCATTAGTTGAAATGATACACTAATCTGAAAGGGCTGGGATTTAATGTTGGTGAATATTTTGGTCTATTACAAGCCCAGTACAGTCACTCCTCAGCAAAGTACTGTCAATTCAAAATGATTTAAAATGGGAGCTTTTGCAATTATTCTTGATGAACTAAAAACAGTGCGACAGGCAGACCCAGCAAGGCTCACATGCCTTTAGATTCTAATGATTACAAGCTGGCTCCAAAGGGTCACTGCCTGACCTTGATGCACTGCTTATGGCCAAGTGCAATTTGAACAGTGAGTGGAGCAAGCAGAAGGAAGCATTAAAACAGAGGGGAAGGAACAATAAAAACAGGAAATAGGCAAGTAGCATCGACCAGGTCACAAGATTGGCTGGGTGGCGCTAGTGAGGATCCAACCATCTTTTTGCTTGTGGGAAGCAGATGTCTCAGGGGACGGGCAGAGAGATATAAAGCCTCCCGCTGCTAGGTCACTAATTCTACCAAGCCAGGTCTGTACCTATAGAACATAGTGATTTCCCTACTGGATCAGACCAATGATCTATGTCAAGATCCTGTCTCCAAGAGAGGATGCTACCCGCAAAGAGCCACACAGCCCCTAGGGGGACAGTTATGGGATAACTGGCTTCTCCCTGACACCAAGCTGTAAGTGACTGGGGCCAGTGGTCTGATGCCTGTTTGATGGCCTGGGGACACTGCCATGTGGACAGCTGTCAACTTCATATAACCCATCACCCTGTCTACAGAACAGATGTGCAACAGTGCGGGCATCATGCCATCACCTCAACTTAAGTGACCATTTCCAGAGTGAAAGCAGAAATCAGTCTCCATGGCCTTTCCACTGAGAATGCAGCAATAGATTTTTGTGAGAGGAACACCTGTCCACTAAGAACGGGGCTGAAACTCACTAACTTGGACCAAACAGTTGCCGCTTTTGGCCAGTGCCCACTGCACAATGAGGGTTCTACACATGTTCATTTTATTTCCATTACAGAAAAGAAAGTGCAAACACTTGCTGCGACTCAAGATTTCAAAACAGCTTCTACAAATATACAGGAAGAAAAGTTTAACTTGGCTTTGATTAAAATCACAGCTGGGGGCCTGCAGCATTTCAGACAGTGGAAGAGACCGACTCTCCCATCAGAGGGAAGGAGAGAGAGAGAAAAAAAAAATCTACAGAAGAACCTCAGAGTTATAAACAGAGTTACAAACTGACTGGTCAACCACACACCTCATTTGGAATTGGAAGTACGCAACCAGGCAGCAGCAGACACACAAAAGCAAATACAGTATGTACCGTATTAAATGCCACCTACTAAAAAAATAAAGTTTAAAAAAAAAAAAAGGATTTGACAAGGTAAGGAAAAAGGGTTTCTGTGCTTGTTTCATTTAAATTAAGATGGCTAAAAGCAGCATTTTTCTTCTGCATAGTAATATTTCAAAGCTTTACTAAGTCAATGTTCAGTTATAAACTTCTGAAACAATCACCGTAATGTGTTGTTCAGAGTTATGAACAACCTACATTCCCGAGGTGTTCATAGCGCTGAGGTTCTACTGTATTAGATCATCTCCACTACAGTCCAGCTTCCCAGCCAGCCAATGCTGGAGTGTTCCCCATAGTAGAGAGCACATATGCAATTTTGATCTCAGCTTAGCAGGCTTGCTCACAGCTCTGGCCATTTCTTTCCTACTAAATCATCCCCAGGACAGGACTGGCATTTCTTTTGAAATGCAAAGGCTCTACTGAAATGTGGAAACAACATATGGTACGAATATGAAGCGTGAACATCTCTTCCCATCTCGTACATTTCAAAGACTGTGCAAACAGCACTTTTCCCTAGTTTTGATTCTGCAGCCAAAATGAGTCATCTGTGAACAATTATGGCTCTGGCAGGGGCCCGACTGTTTGAGAATGAAAGGAAACTATTATTGAAGTGAACGGTACGCCAGGCCAAGAGGAGACTGCACAGAAAACACAGAGCCTTTTCCTTCCTATTTTGTTGGCCTAAGGACAAGGAGGGAAAAACTCCATTCTGAGATGCCTGATGCTACTCAACTCCAACAGTCTCCTCACCCAATGGTGGGAGGAAAGGGGTTGAAGTAGGAAGCATGAGCAGCATAGAAGGGAGAACATGCACAAGAGAGAGGGAACAGAATATGCAGGGAGAATACTGAGGCAGGCAAGTTTGGCCTGCAAAAGCACTGGTCATTTCAACCTTTTTTCTCCCTCAGGAGTTGCATGCGTATTCAGGGAGTAGAATGTCAGTGTCATGCCCTGCCATGTAGCTCTGAGCTAACCTCAAACTCTCCTGGGGGGGTGGTGCAGAAACCCAGCATGGAGACTGGACCTAACCAGCTGCTCTGAAATGAGGAAGGACATACAGGAAGCCTCAGTACAAGATGATGAAAGTCACCAGACTGGCCAAACCTTCCAATATGAATGGGGCAGCTGGATCTTCTATTCACAGTCCCCACTTTCAGCACCAGTTTCATTACCTGGTGCCCAGAGGTAGACAGCAGAACTTTGGAGGGTCAGAGGTACAGCTCTTCCCCAGCCGGAGTTCAGACGGCATAGCGACTCTGTTTAAAGGAGGAGACAGTCTGGCCAACACAGATAAATCTGAAAGAACAGGTTACTCACTGCCACGCTGAGTCCAGACATTCCAATACACCAGGCAGAGGGAACACCTCTAAGTGCTTCTGTTTCCCCAACTCCCACGAAGGAGCCTCTCGCTAACTTTAGACCGTAGGAGAGGACATTACATGGAGGGCGCACGGTCTGCTAGTTAGATTAAGGGATGAGAGTCATCTGGGTTCGAATCCTGTCTGCCGCTGGTTTGCTGTTTGACTTCGGGCAAGTCACTTAAATGCTCTGTATCTCAGTTTGTCCAAGGGTAAGTGGACAGAATGCTTACCCTGCCCCATGGGCATTCTGCAGCCTCAGCTAACACTGAAAGCACTACAAGCTCTTTGGATGAAAAAGAGGCTCAAAGAAGCCAAAGCGCTCTCCTCTGGCTGCAGCTTGGGTTACTTACCCCTTCTTGGTGCTGCTCACCTGATTCCCTGCATTTGTTGTTCTCCAGTGGATGTGAACCTGTTGCCTGCAGACACGGAGGGGTCTGAAGGATTGTCGTCGTCAGTACTGGACTAGTCAGTCACATGAGACATTGCAAACCATCTACATCAGAGGCTGCAATTCCCACAGTCTCTGTCAGACGAAAGGATGCCAACAACAAAGAAAATAAAATGGTAGGCAATGCAAGGACGCTCTACCTCTGAGGAAACTGGGGCTCTGCCCCACTCGGGGGGAACAGAATGAAAATCCAAGGAAATTTCTCTTTCATCCCATTTCTCTGCCATTGACAGCTGTTACGTAAACGGTGTTGAACTGTCATCCTGCAAAGGAAGGATCTGTATGGGAACAGGTGTCCCAAGCTTTGTGGCACATAACCATGGGGGAGTATGCCTCTGAGCTCAGCTACACAGACTCACACTAGTTCCACTCAAGCTAGTGCACTAAAATGAGTGGTGTGAACTCTGCAACACTAGAAGTGGCTCAGGCTAGTCACCTAAGCCCACCCCAACCCCCTGGGTCCAAACTTGTCTGGCCAGCCCAAGTGACCGCCTGTAACACAAAATCAATGTTGCTAAGCATTCCAGAGCAGCAGGACAACTTCAGGCAAAGCATCTACACTTCAAAGAGCAGCATGGTAGCCACAGAAAAGGACCCTTTGAAAACTCTACTTAACTGATGAAGATTTGTGCAATTATGGGGTAGTGAAGGATAGTTAAACCTGAAATTCAAACCTGAAGCCACTTCTGCCTGGGTCCCTCTTTGGCTGGTTCCCTTACAGGGACCATACGTTAGCCTGGCTATTGTAACTAAGAATGGACAAACAGATTCAGATAAAACCAAGAAGAGCCTCAGACTTTTGCCCCAAAACTCAAAGCAATGTGCCCAATGTTTCCTGCAGAATTCCTGACGCTGCACCAACCAGGAATGGCTGGACATCTTATTTCACAGCACCTACAAAGTTAAAATGGATTTTAAAATACAGAGTTGCAATATTGCCAGGGAAACCCTAAAAGACTCTCGACGAATGGCAGCCAAGTTGATTTCGACACTCTAAAAACAAAGTTGTACAAAAACTTGATCAGCCTTGTTCCACCCTGACTGCTAAGTTGCGACGGACATGGTGTCCTCTAACTTGATAGTTTACAATTGAGCTCAAACCATGTTACCGTTTTGCAATGGAGAAAACCCCACAGTCCTGGCCTGTCCCAAGCACTCAGGAGAGGCACTGCTGATCACACGGCAAGCGCAGAGGTGATGAAGACTGTATCCAAGTGAAAATGCTATGAGCACGATTGTGTGATGCTCATGTACGAGAGAATGGTCAGATGGACGTGCAAGCGGCTTTCAAGCAGCTTCAGAGAAGGTTCTCGCTAGTGCTCCACTGATTCTTTACGTTGTCTTTAATACCCCCAGGCGCACAGCCCCGAAGTTCCTAAGCTGCAGCCTCACGGTCAAGGGGTGCAGTCTTTCCAAGTCGTTCTCTTTGGTAGGGCCCTGGTTCCGTGTCAGCAGCGCACACACTTTCACGTAACAAGCCCTCCACATAGTTTGCCTCCTTATTTGAAATTCCATATGCAGCGGAGAGAAAACAAAAAACACACAGGCCCTTGCACATGAATGCCATCCCAAGCCGAGACATGGGGACAGCTGTATTGCCTCTCAGCCCAGCAGTGATTTCTTTCCCCTACAGCAGGGGTCGGCAACCTTTCAGAAGTGATGTGCCGAGCCTTCATTCATTCACTCTAATTTAAGGTTTTGCGTGCCAGTAATACATTTTAATGTTTTTAGAAGGTCTCTTTCTATAAGTCTAGAATATATAACTAAATTATTGTTGTATGTAAAGTAAACAAGGTTTTTAAAATATTTAAGAAGCTTCATTTAAAATTAAGTTAAAATGCAGAGCCCCCTGGACCGGTGGCCAGGACCCGGGCAGCATGAGTGCCACTGAAAATCAGCTTGCGTGCTGCCTTTGGTAGGCCTACCCCTGCCCTACAGCTTGCGGTGGCCATTTGTTGTAGCTCTGCTGCCCCCTGCAGGAATATTCAGGTGTTTAATCCTTGAAACGCTCAAATAAAAAAAAAAAAATCACACTGGGGTTCCCTATTGTTCTGGTTTGGAGCAATGTATTTCTTCCAGAAAGCTTGGCTCAAACACAGAATCTGGTTTCCAGACACACTCACATTTGGGTTCTGCAAGAACCCGAATAAAGCCAAAATATATGTAGTGGTTTATTTTTCCGAGAGCTTTTTTCCCCTTTGTAGAAAATGCCTCAGAGCCTTTTGGGGAGCTAAAAGAAGGACCTTAAAAAAAATTCCAGAATTCAGGAATGAAAATGCCACCAGCAGTGGAGCTCTCACTCCTTATTTGAGCTGAATCAAGGATGCCCTGAGGCATTAAAGAAACAAAACACCAAATGACAGGTTTCAGAGTGGCAGCCGTGTTAGTCTGTATCCACAAAAAGAAAAGAGTACACTTGTGGCACCTTAAGAAAAGGAGTACTTGTGGCACCTTAGAGACTAACAAATTCATTAGAGATTAAGCTTTCGTGAGCTACAGCTCACTTCATCGGATGCATTTGGTGGAAAAAACAGAATTCCCTCTGTTTTTTCCACCAAATGCATCCGATGAAGTGAGCTGTAGCTCACGAAAGCTTATGCTCTAATAAATTTGTTAGTCTCCAAGGTGCCACAAGTACTCCTTTTCTTTTTGCGAATACAGACTAACACGGCTGCTATTCTGAAACTTGTGGCACCTTAGTGACTAACAAATTTATTTGAGCATAAGCTTTCATGAGCTACAGCTCACTTCATCGGATGCTCACGAAAGCTTATGCTCAAATAAATTTGTTAGTCTCTAAGGTGCCACAAGTCCTCCTTTTCTTTTTTGCAAACACCAAATGGTCACACTCTGCACTGCTGTAGATAGCCATCTCCATGCCCTGATCTCAGTGCACTTTACAGAGACTTAAAATACATTAAATAAATGAATCACATCAGCCACACTATCAGAGGCTCGTTCACCTGCACATCTACCAATGTAATATATGCCATCATGTGCCAGCAATGCCCCTCTGCCATGTACATTGGCCAAATCGGACAGTCTCTACGTAAAAGAATTAATGGAAACAAATCAGAAGTCAAGAATTATTACATTCAAAAAACCAGTTGGAGAACACTTCAATCTCTTTGGTCACTCGATTACAGACCTGAAAGTCGCAATATTACAACAAAAAAAAACTTCAAAAAACAGACTCCAACGAGAGACTGCTGAATTGGAATTAACTTGCAAACCGGACACCATTAAATGAGGCTTGAATAAAGACTGGGAGTGGATGGGTCATTACACAAAGTAAAACTATTCCCCCATGCTTATCCCCCCCTCACCCCCGTTACTCACATCTTCTTGTCAACTGTTGGAAATGGGCCATCCTGATTTTCACTACAAAAGGTTTTCTCCTCCAGCTGGTAATAGCTCACCTTAATTGATCACTCGTTATAGTGTGTATGGCAATACCCATTTTTTCATGTTCTCTGTGTGTGTTTGTGTACATCTTCCTACTGTATTTTCCACTGTATGCATCCAATGAAGTGGGTTTTAGCCCACAAAAGTTTATGCTCAACTAAATTTGTTAGTCTCTAAGGTGCCACAAGTACTCTTTGTTCTTTCTCCCAATCTCACTGAGGGGGAATCTCAGACACACGGAGGGGAGCTGAGCCGCCTAAGGCCATCAGCGAGCTCCCAAGTCCTAATCCACTGTTAGACCTGAGCTGTCCCCAAATAGTTCCCAGTTTCAGAAATGATCCTGCTTTGACCTGGTTTTGCAGCTGGGTTTAACTGAGGCACATGGAGGACAAGTGAGTAGCCTGGGTTACACTGGGAGCATGGCTCACTCTGCATGGGAGAGCAGATTTCACTAGTTCCAGCCCTTTCCTGTGACCGCTGTTAGTATTACAGTTAGGGAGACAGTCCGACATCTGATGGCCAACATGACAGACCTCACACATACAGAGGCAAGTCTATTCTTCGGCCCAAACTGTGTTAGTTTTTTGGTCACTAAGGAATCGATCCTGCAAGGTGCTGAGCACGCTAGCCCCAGTCAAGCAAAGCACTTAAGCATGTGCTTAACCTGAAGTATGCTAATAGTCCCACTGGAGTTAGCACACTGCAGAATTGGGATTGCATGTATAGGGCCCAAATTTACAGTCCATTTTGGTAAGTTTTACGGTCATAGGATTTTAAAAATGTGAAATTTCACAGTGTTGTAACCGTGGCAGTCCCGACCCAAACAAAGGTGCGAGGGGGGGGGGCGTTGTCACAAGGATATTGTAGGTCACAGTATTGCCACCCTTACTTCTGCCTGCTGCTGGTGGTGGTGGTGGTACCTGCAGAGCTGGGTTTCCAGCTAGCAGCTGGGGAGCTTCCTGCACCCAGGAACCTCTGTTCCTGGAGGTGGGTCTGACCCAGCCCTGGTAGCGGCCCTTGCAGGAGAAAAGAAAGTCCCATCCCTCCCCAGCCTGGCCAGGACTAGCAGCTAGAGCCCAGTGGACAATTGGAGCCCCCAGCTGGGGCACCCCAGTCCAGCCTGTCCCTGGCTCTGGGCCCAGCGCTCGGGTGCTAAAGGGTGGTGGGGGAGTTGTGACCAACGTGCCTTCTAATTTTTTAGATCCATGTGTGGAATGAATTTTGTTACGTGCACCAATGTGTAGCTGATGTGCGGTGGGGTGGGGCAGAGGGGCTCACGACTGGGGCAGAGGTTTGGGGTGCAGGCTCTGGGGTGGGCATGGGGATGAGGGTTGCGGGTGCAGGCGGTCCCAGGCTGTGGTGGGGAAGAGAGGACTCCCCCTAGTCCTCTCTCGCCACAGCAGCCCCAGGGCCAGGAGAGAGGTGCCTCTCTCTGCTGCGCGACTGCAAGGCCCTTGTTAACCTGCTGCGTGGCCGCACAGCTTAGAGGGAACTTAGGTTCTGACCACAGCGCCCTGGGCTGTCACCCACCCATAAGGCCAGCCCTGCCCCCCATACCAGGCTACCCTCGCTTCTCTGCTGCTGCTGGCGGCACTGCCTTCAGGGCTGGGCACCTGGCCAGAAGCTGCTGCTCTCCGGCCGCCCAGCTCTGAAGGCAGCACAGAAGGCCCTCCTACAATAGCCAGATTTCACAAGGCAGACCAGGTTTCACAGTCCGCGATGTGTTTTTCACAGCCGTGAATTTGGTAGGGCCTTACCCATGTGCATCACTTTAATCAGTTCACACTGGACTGGGGCCATGGTGCTCAGCATCTTGCAGGATGTAGCCCTAAGGGTTCATGCACTACTCTCTAAACAGGGCCGGCCAAAGAGGGTCGGTGCACAGGGTTTGGATTCCCACCTGACCTGCCAAGAGTCAGCTGGGCTGACGGAGGCGGCAGGCAGGCAGGCGAGCAGCCGCACTGGGGCGGGGGGGGGAGAGACCAGAGCCGCAGGGGGCAGTTGGGCAACCAGCCGTATGGACCAGGGGACGCTGTTGTTCCTGTCTCCGCTCCTTGGAGCCGCCTCTGGCCACTCCAGACGGTCACTGGGAGCATCCTCCTGTCTACTGGGGACGGTGGTGGGGGCGTTGATGGGTTGTCGTCCCCTCGCCCCCCGCACCTGATTTCCACTGAGCTGGGGTGATGGGACGAGGAATCTGGGTGTGCTGCTGCTGCTGCTGGGGGCTGCTTGTGTCTGAACACAACCCTTCAGGCCCCTGACCCTGAGGGCTTTCTTAAAGAGACAGCACACTCAGACACTCGGGCGCACACACACTTCTCTCAACACCACACACCCTGTCTCTCACACACCCTCCACCCCCATCCCAAACACACACCAGGGCTCCCTGCAGCCAGGTCACTTCCCCACCTGGGCTGCAGAGGCATCAGCAGCTGCTGCCCTCCTCTTATGCAGCCCAGTGGGAGCCTGGAACGGAGGAGCAGCGTCCAGTGGGGGAGCGAGCAGCAATGCCCGCTGCTTTGTGCGTCCCCGTGGGTCGGTTTCCCCACATGGGTGCAGGAGGGAGATGCAGAGGGTAGGAGTGAAGGGGGCACAGTGCAGGGGCAGGCAAACTTTTTGGCCTGAGGGCCACATCAGGTTTCCAAAATTGTATGGAGGGCTGGTTAGGGGAGGCTGTGTCTGCCCAAAACAGCCAGGCATGGCCCGGCCCCCACCTCCTATCCGACCCCCCCGCTTCTCGCCCCTGACAGCCCCCCCCAGGACTCCTGCCCTATCCACCACCCCCCCCCCTGACTGCCCCCGGACCCCCCCACGCAACCCCCTTCTCTTTCCTGACCAGCCCCCCCCCAGGATCCCTGCCCTCTGATCGCCCCACCCCCTGACCACCCCCCCAACTCCCCTGCCCTCTGTCCAACGCCCCCTGACCACACTGCCCAGAGCACCAGGTCAGGCCACGACTCTAACTGCGCTGCCCGGCCGCCCAGAGCCTTGCGCCAGTAGTGTGGCTGAGGCTGTGGAGGAGGGGCTGGGAACTAGCCTCCTGGGCCAGGAGCTCAGGGGCTGGGTAGGAAGGTCCCACAGGCCACAGTTTGCCCACCTCTGAGCTAGGAGCACAGGAGGGGAGTGCAGGGGTTGGAATAAAGGGGGGCACAGTCCAGAGGCTGGGGGCACAGGAGGGAGGAACGGGGTAAGAGTGAAGGGGTGCAGGGACTGGGGCACAGGAGGGGAGTGCAGGGGCTGGGGTGAAGGGAGCACAGTGCATGGGGTTGGGGCACAGGAGGGGCAGGTCTTGGGGCTCAGGAGGGGAGTGCAGGAGTTGGGATGAAGGGGCCACACACAGGTCAAGGTTAGGGGTGCAGGAGGGAGGTGCAGGGATCAGGGGTGAAGGGGGCACAGTGCAGGGGTTGGGGGGGAAGAGGGGGGAGCCAAGGTAGGGGCACTGCACCCATGGAGGCCAGGGGCACCAAAATACATGTTCACCCAGGATGCCATTTTCCCTAAGTCCCGGCTCGGTCTCTAATTGTCTGGGATCCGGGATCCTGCACCACTCATGTCAATGGGAGCAGAATCAGCTCCTAGCTGCACAATTCTCCCCCGACACAGTAAGACTTGCTCTCCATACTTAATTCTATACCTTGCCTTTTAAATCAGCACCATATTCATTTTTTGTTCCCTCCGTCCGATTACACCTTTACCATTGACTTGCTCACACCAAAACGTAGCAGGAAACTGCTAACCAAGCTAGTCTAACTTTGACAAATGCTGCTGCACATGGCTACATTTCAATTGTCTCAGACAAATGATAAATGCCTTTATTGCATGGTAACATGTCAGCAAACTTGCCAAGAGGTTAGAATATCATTTATCTGCCAAAGACATGCATGCAGCAGACCAATCATATAACTGCACGTTTCAGACACACTACAAATAAGTAATAAACTACGGCTGTGTAAAACATTCCCAGCAAAAT
Organism: Dermochelys coriacea; assembly: GCF_009764565.3. Classification (NCBI taxonomy): domain Eukaryota; kingdom Metazoa; phylum Chordata; order Testudines; family Dermochelyidae; genus Dermochelys; species Dermochelys coriacea. The sequence continues at coordinate 21,433,807 of NC_050083.1, read as the reverse complement.
CAGAAAACCACAGAAATTTTACATTTTAGCCATCCAGTCCAAGGCTATATATATATATATAATTTTCCCCTGCCAAAATACAAAATGTAAAGCTCTCTCCCTCAAAACAAGCCTGTTTTCAAATGAAGACCATTCCCTCCCCACCACATTTAAATTTCTGAATGCAATATGCTGAATTTTCACATTGTAGCACAAATGTAGGGATGGCAGCAAACTATAATTGGTCTGAATGCTGTGTCAGCAAAGCTGTGCCAGGCAGGTACATTGTAGGCAGTACAGGTGTAGCCAGGTTGGCAGGTACATTGACCGTGTTTTGTCACACGATTCAATGTGTAATATACGTTACCCTGTATTTATCCAGCAGAGTGGATGTGCTCCAATATGCCAGGATATGGCTGAGACAGCTCTGAAAAAGTGCAGAAAATTGGAGGAAAGAGGCTCTTGAAATGCTGATTTTAATCCATCCCTTGACAAGCTTCACAGGCCCCCAAATGGAGCTGGTTTTCTCAACTCTCCATATGCTATTGGATCACAGTCTGCCCCATTTCATTTCTGTTCTAACTCAGCAGGAACACCAGATGCAGGAAAGATACTGCACCATTCAAGCCTCTAATGTCTGACCATTTTCATTCCTAGAGCCATCTCCTTTTTAGAGCAGGAACCAAACTTAGGCAGCAGAAGGTAGGAGCAATTGCTGCTGGCTTTTGCATAAGTGCGGTTTGCTTTGGCCTGGCTGATGTGTGGTCTCTTTGCCCCTAGGCAGGAGATTTCCATTTAGTAAGTGATATAGGTTTGTTCAGCCTGGGGTTTACAGAAATGGGAGAATTAGCACAATACTGGGGTGCTATTGTTTTAGCCAGTTGCATGGTTTGTAGAGCAAATCAGGCTGCATACGTACTGCATGCTGGTCTCTGACAGCCCCTCGGCAATGGAGCAAATGACATTTTAATGGTTCTCTGTGAATTTCGTACAGATGAACAACGGTGGATTCACAGCCCTGGAACAGGGGGTCTCTAGGAACAGAACTACAGCACGAGCTCGTCAGCATAAGCTGTCCCCACCCAACTCGGCCAACATGCCCCAACCCTGACCCAGAGGGACCACTGGCAAGGCTGAGGTTCCATAACCCATTCGGACGTCAGCCTCTGTACTGACATTGCCAAATCCATCTAACACAGGCACATATCCGTTCCCATCTTGCTCCACGCAGGCCTTTCAATGGTTCCCAAACAGTCACTAATTTTGGTTACTGCCCACAGTTTCAAACTGGAACCAGAGACCTAGCGGTAAAAGTTGGGCATCTGGGAGACATTTCTTGGAGCCATTTAGTACCACGAGAATAAGATTTTAAAATAAAATCTTAGTCTTCTAATGTTGGAAGTTTAAAGTTTATTAGTAATGAAAAAAATCAGCATAAGTGTTTCCCCATCATCTCCCTTCTGGCCTGACTCTCAGTTGCCCCCTCTCCTGCTGAAGCCAGGGGCGATGCAGATGTTCAACCCCCCTCAGAACCAGCCCTTTTGAAAGGGTTCTCATTCTGCACATGGACCAATAGCTTTTTCCTGATTTAACAGGACACCAGTTCCTACTGACAGGCTGGTCGACAATATCTTAAGGACAAACTGCACACGCAGTCCCTGTGTCGAACAGTCATTAAAATAGGTGATGGGAAACTGCACAACAGATGAACAATACTTGTAAATGGACTGACAGAAACGTAGAATGAATGTAAAGGATGGAAGCACATACACCAATCCCACAGCTTCCAGGGCCATACAGAAGTAACAGCGAGGGAGTTTGGAAGCAGCCTGTGTTATCGGCTATAACCACATTGGGAAAGAGGTTGTCCATCTTCACTTGTACATGAATGGGATAAACTAATGGCCCCTCGTGCCCTTAAAACTCTAAGTGAACCCCTACAAATTTATTGTCCATTTATTACTGTATTTTGTTTTCACATTCGCACACTGGTTCACTAAACAGCCCTAGCAAAAGGTGTTCTCAGAGCATTTGTAACATGGCTGGAACCAGAAGTCACTTGAGAAGGAGCTGGAAATAAGGTGCATTATACCAAAAAAGACTGAGGTGGCATTTGGCTAAACCTGCAAATTCAGGGATGCTGAGCCAGAGAAAACCACCAACCTTTTCCAGGTTCCTCTACCACCAATGGCAACTTTTCCTCCTTACTCGGGATTCTATCAGCATGGTGCATTCCAGGGCACAGCAGCAAAGGTAAGCAGCTTCAGCAGCAGCAGGACATTGTGGAGTCTTTTGGGGGTTCCTACTGTTACTGAATTGGGGTTGGGGCAGGCAGCTTGCTTCCCTGAGAGACTACACAAGGTTTATTGCATTTATTTCTCTCCCAAAAACATCCTTCACACCAATGGTCTCCAAATCCAATACCCTAGGCCAGTCCCACCTTTCCTTTTTACTTCATTTGATTTTGGCTATCCACACATCAGCAGATTTCAAAACTGGCATGGATATTGATTTTTTCCCCACCACATGAATAAGTAATAGCCCAGAACTTATTTAGATATTTTGTTTTGCAGACCAGTGATTTATAGCCCATCAAATAAATTTGCTCATTTTTCAAAATACAGCACACAGCTTTTTAATAATGTATTTGTTCCTTTCTCCTCAGAGAAATCAAAACTTCATCATATAAACAGAAAGACCTAATATTGCAATTATTGGAGGGCACGGTTGAGAGACGACTCTGAGCAAGATCTGTGAATGGGACACATCCCCTACCCGACAATTCACTCTAGTGGAGGGTGCTGAGTGGGGGAGATTTGGCTATATTTAACTTATTATTGAACATATATTCACCCCATCCAGGTCTCTGAGTATATCTACACAGCAAAGAAAAACCCACGGCTGGTCTGTGCTGGCCAACTCGGGCTAGCAGGACTTGGACTGAGGCATTGTTTCATTGCTCTATAGACTTCTGGGCTCAGGCTGTACTCCAGGCTCTGGGACCTTGGGGGTCCAAATGTCTCAGAACCTGGGCTCCCGTCCAAGCACGGAACTTTACGCAGCAATGAAACAGCCCCTCAGCCCAAGCCCTGCTAGCCCAACTTGCCTGACACAGGCCAACCACAGGTTTTTCTTTGCTATGTAGATGTACCCTCTAAGACCAGATAAGCAAATGGTTTAAGAACAGACACCAACAGCTGCTAAGAAACCTGCAGGAGACAAGGACTAAGTTCCTCTGTTTTGAGGGTACCCCAATAGGTGACAAATGGCCGGCCACCCATTTTTGGAGTACTGAGAATTTGTTTCCCTTTTCAAAACCTTTCACCAAAATCAATTCCTCACCTACATACACCACCACCTGGGCACACACTGTAGCCCCAAAATAAAGGGGGATATGCAATATCTTCCCTGAAGTATGTTTGGAGACTTGATAATAGCTAACCCAAAGATTACAGGCCCTAGCAGCACATGGCTGACAGTAACACACTAACTACAGGCAGACCACTTAGCTACAATATTGCTTACAGGTCAAAAAGGTTAAAAGTACCCTGTGTTTCCAAACGCACGCCAAGCGCCACACCAACCTGACAAACAGCCAAGTCCTATGGCCAAACTAAAAGGGGATGACATGCGATATGGGGAGGAGATTATAGGACTTGAAGTCCAAAACTCCCAAATTCCACTCTTGACCCTGATATGGATTCACAGCGTGACCTTGGGCAAGTCTTTATGCCTCAGTTTCCCCATCTCCAACAGTAGCACTCTAGCTCACAGGGCACTCTGGGGCCGAAATGTTTGCAATGTACTTTGAGAGCCTTGGATTGATTGTGCTAGAGAAGAGCACAGTATTATTAGGAAGAACAGCAGGCAGACATTTCTTCGCCATCCCCCACCTCTGGGCTAACTCCCAAACCTGCAGGGATGCAGACAGCTCCCCTCCCCACTTACAATGAGAAGAGCAACTAAGCTGGTACATACACAGTGCGCCTTTTGACAGCTGCTGCCTTGTCGCAGAGCTTGTGGGGGCACAGACCATAGGGCTCCATGCTGCCGTCCTCACTGCGAATTCGACGGAGGGGGCAACAGACTCACTATCTTGGCCCAGGAGAAGGAGGAGGGCGGGGGAGGCTGATAGCTTCCTGCCAACACTTTGCACTCAAGTCTCTCATTTTAAGTTCTTTTTGCTGGAAAGTTTCTGCTTATACTCTGGAGTTTCCATGGCAACCACATTTCTTGCCTTTCTGCTTCAGCATTGAATGTATTTGGTTTCCCTTCTGTCCAAGACAAGAGTGGGTTGGGGTTTGGTTTTGTTTGTTTTGCTTTTTGAAAAAAAGAATGCTAATTGTTGCAGTCTCTGTTAGCGAGTGATGTTGTTACATGAGGCTGGCAAGAGGAGTTTATGCTAACACCGCTGCAATGTGACCGAGGAGCTGTATACAACCAGAAACAGAGTAATCCAAACCAGCATGCTGGGAAGATTCCCTTAGAGTAAAGTCCATTTACCTCACCTGCACACGCAATGGCACTCTGGCTCTCAAGAGCCTCCACACAATCACATCAGAACCCAAAATCTGGAGAAATTTTGCTGGTTGGCCACTGGACCAGCCGAGCTGCACTTGGGACCCCAGGAGTTGTTCTTTTATGCAGTGTCTGGACATGGACATTTCCCCCCTAAAACTAAATTTCTTGGTTCTATAAAGAAAGTGACACTTGGGTTTCCTGGAGAGTGTAACAAATGCATGTACATCAGACAAATGCACACAATTTCTGTAATAATCACACATACACACACACACACCCCGCAAGGGCTAGCACCTAGGTCCTTCCATTTTAAAGACCACCCACTTTAGCTACAAGGGAGCTCCCTTAGCTGGGATTGGTGTTAGCATAGTAAGCAGCATCCTTTTTACTGGCCAGCCACTAGACGGCAGGAGTCACACAGCACCACACGTATTGCAGGAGGACAAAGCCTCTACAATGCACAGAGCTTAAAGCAACTCACTTGTTTTGCTATACTGTGGTTTAATTAAACCAAAACTGTAAGACAGAATCCAGAGGTACAAAGTGAAAGGATGGGAAAAAGTCCATCCCAATAATTGAAGCCTGTAGATTTTTCTAAGGATCATTAAGTAGAACCAGAGTCTAACCACTACTGCCAACTATTAAAACACTGGGCTTATATCAAAGCTCACGACCACATTCAGGCCATAAACTGACCACTCTGTAAAACAGCAGATAACAGGGATTTAAGTCTTATCTCAGCCGGGTGGGATTTCAAAGTCAATTCTTCTAAGACTGAATAATTAACAGAACTAAAAAAAAAAAAATTAGCATTTGGCTCATATAGAAATACAAACAAATCTGTCCAAGAGTGCTATCTTGTTTGCAGCACATGTGCACAGATTAACACAGATGTATGACTGAGGCCAAGAGCTGCATTTGTTTAGATTTTTTCCCCATAATTTGGTCCCAGATGCATCAATTAAATTAAGTTATATATGCAGATGTTTGAACAAACTAGAACATTAAAAGCAGGCTGATTTTATAATCCCAGAATCGGGACAATGTCCTGTTAAGGAATTAATCAGAGTGTTGGACTGAATCAATGGAATGCAAAGGCCCCCATGAATATAGCCCAATCAACTGGGTTGCATACTGAACTGGTAGCTGAGACTTTTTGATAAGTTCCTTTAAAATATATCTGAGAAATCTTATGTGGAAGAACATTAAAAAAACCCCCCAGGACTACTGATATCCCAGCAAAGAGAACTAACAAAGGATTTGTTTGAGACTAGAGATTTATGATGATAATACTGGACACGTTTCATCTTCACCGCACAAACACTCTGTGATATAACATTAACCCCTCTTAGCATGGTGAGGCAGGAAGGCTAGGTGGCTTTCCCCCAAACCACATACGGGAGGACATATTAAGAGCACAGATTAGAAATGGTGCATTCCTGACTTCCATGTTTGGACTAGACCTCCCTACTCTCTCTGACAAATTCCCATCCCCAGAGTAGGTCTAGCCCAGAAAAGTCACAGGTTCTTATACAATCTGGCAACATTCAGCATGGTTGGCAGCCAAATTATTTTAATTGCCTCATATTAAAAATATCTGCCAAGCCCGCCACTGTTAAATCCGTTTACAACATGCAGAGAGTATAAACGCCCAGCCTATTGGTTTAGCTCAGAGCCAGACCACCAGAGCTCAACTGGATGTTAGCAGCAAGAAGTTCCACATAGCCAAGTATGAGCGCCACGCTCCCCTCCCCAAGGGCTGGTGGGACTGAGGAATTCAGGAGAGCTGCTTGAGAGCACAGCCCCCTAAATTGTAACCATGACATCTTTCATGTGGCTATGGGCAGTCTTCATGTCTCCACTGCCTCAATTCCCCACACAAGGATTGATTTAGACAGAGACCGGCTTGCTCAGAGGCCGGGATAAGGCAAGAACAGGCAAGCAGCCCCATGCTCAGCTTCTCTCAATTTTAGAGGGATCTGCTGGCCAGCCTACAGAGGACGCCTCGCAATAATTCATACATATGTGAGGCGAAACTTGTTGGTTGCTGTTCATCTGTAATTACCACTAGGAAAGCTCATCAGTCACCACAGCCGCTCAATACAGTGTTTCGGGTTAGACCAGCAGAGGGGGTCTCATCAGTAAGGGGCATCAGTAAGGACCCAGTATGTAAACTAACATTCCCCAATCCTGCTCTGCGCTGACCATGAACTGAAATGAAGGCTCAGATAGTTCCCCTCCCTGTTCAGGTTTCTAGCCAGGACCAGAACCATGAGCCAAAATACCAGAGGAAAGGCTGGGTCTGGTGAGACTTGCAGTCTGGGTCTTTCATTTCAAGATGTTCTGATCCTTCCGATAAGATTCGATGCTAACCATATGACAAGCCTTAGGAAGCGTGACAATCATTAATTGTAACCATTCTTTGATTCTATGGGACGCAACAACCGCGCTGCTGAATAGCAATACTACATTCCCCTGTCTAGAGTTTCACACCATGCTCACCACTAAGCCGTTAAGCACCTACATCATCACGCAATGCTAAGTCCCAACAGCATTGAAGTCAACTCAACATAACTTGGACGTCTTGCAAACTGCTCCTTCGGGAAGCAGTTAGGAACCATGAACAACACAGCTGTCTCAACTGGTGGTGGCAGTGGCAACTCTATTTTTCCCACCATTTCCACCTTCAGAACTTCCGCCAGCAAGATGTCTCGTTGCTGCAGATTCCTTCCCTAATTCAGTCTTTCATGTACAAAAGCATCATCAAATGATCACAGCTGGTTAGTCTAGACAGGAAAATACCTGTACCAGAGGGCAGGGGCAGAGGGTACAAAAAAGTCACTAACTTGGAGAATGGCTGAACATGGGGAAGTTGGGAGGCATGAGAAGTAGGATCTGTTTGGCAGTTAGGAGTCGGACCACAGAAGAGGCTGGAGAGGGAATCTGAAGAGCATCAAGAATCCCAGGAGGTGGGAGAAGGCTGTTGGAGATTGTGCAGGGTACCGTGGGAAAAATATTTAGCACGCTCTGTGAGGAGATGGCAATGAGGCATGGAGCAATCCGGTGTTTGAGGTGTACAAGGAATGGGCTAGAGAACAATGAAGAAATCAGGTCACACTGAGGCAGGATGAGATCTGGGGTTAGCAGATCAAACGAGTTGCAGAGGAAAATCTCTTGGAGTCAGCCCTCCTATCCACTCAGCTTCATTTGTTCAGTATTTCACAGTAAGCGATAGCCCAAATAGACACAGAGTATCATTCCCTTTCTGAAGATGACATGCTCTCTTCAGTTACTGCAGAGACAAGCGCATTACAGAGGCTAAAGCATGCCGAGATGCTGCCATTTAATGGGATGCTTGATATTGTCAATGCCTTATTAATGCGTTGCTACCCAGAGATGGTCCATTTATCCTGCTTCACTCCACATTTAATGACACACTCACTGTTACTCTAGAAGCACTTGCATCCTGCTTCTGCACTGCTGTTTGTGGTGATGTTTCAATGGCAGTGGATGAAAGGAACAGTATGAACCACAGTATAGTTTATCCTACAAGCTCCTTTATTATTGTTTTATCATATAAAAGTGACCTTGGAAGATTCACTCAATTAAGTACCAAAACAGACAATGCAGGAGTTATTCAGCTGAAATGTACCCGATGGCAGACCAATGTGCTATTTTCAGTTGAAACAGGGATGTGAATGTTCAGGTCATCTAGCACACTGCTGGGGCCACACAAATAAAAATAATGCAGCACTATGCAAGAATTAAAAATCAGCATATAAAAAGGTAGGGTGTGTGTGTGTGTGTGTGTGTGTGTGTGTGTGTAGCCATCTAAGAGAAGAAATGCTGAATTGGGTGGCTATTATTCCTATTTTAGTCTTAACTGAGCCAGGGCAATAATCTGACTATGCTCCATGCAAAAATGTCGCTACTCAATCCCTGCATTTTAGCCATTCAATTTCCTCTGTAAGTATTTCCTTATCGCTGTGAAATTTGATTCCAAAGTTTGTCAACAGGCATAAAAGCCTCACTTCAACCAAGAGAGGAACTTCTTTGAATGAGTAGTTTTATTTAAAGAAAATAGAGACATGGGGAAGAGCTCTCATCTCTCTTGGACTCAGATTCCCACTGGCAGCTGGATGAGCACTGAATTCTGCATGGGTCACTTTAGTATATTTGCTACTTGAAAAATTGTTTGGAAGCTGGAGGACTGAAGGCAAACTAAAAAGAATATTGAAAAGCCACCTGCTGACTATAAAGTCTCTTTTTGGATGCAGCAAGCACCTCTGATTTGCTTGAAAGTTAGCAGTTGAAAAGAAATCCACTCAGACTTGTACAGCAGGATTTCTTGATATTCTGTAACAGTCTTTTTCTCACTCTTTCAGGTCCAGTAGACACATGTGACAACATCCTCAGACTTAGCCTTCTTTCTCCCTCCCACCAGGTGAGCTACTACTCTGAGCACAGAACAGAGAGCCAGGAATCCCCACCTTTGAAACCAACTCTCGCTCTGATCTCAGGTACATAATAAACTCCCTGCCCCCATTTTTCTCTGTGTAATGCAAGGATAACTTTGTTTACTGCACAGGTAGGTTGTGAGGGTCCATTAGCGAATGTTTACTAAATGCTTTGAATACGAAGCATGCTGAACTGTTTTTACATTGTGTGTTTGTAAAGGGCCAAGAACCCTGGTGGTGTGGTCTATGCCTGGGATATAATATAATACACACTTATCTAGGAATGCCAAGTTATTATTTCTTGCCATTCATCTATTTAGTCCAGATTTTGCCACTGCTTTCCCTTCAGAGGGACAAGCTGTAATGAATGTTACGGGGCAAGATAGCAGCAACTGCCAAGTAGACACTGAACTGAAGCAAACATTTTACTCCCTCTGCAGTGGAGGATGGGGGAAAGTCGCCAATTGTACCTCTCTACCAGGGGAAGGAAAAGGAGGGGAAAATGCTCAGCACATTTAAAAGTTCAACTCAATAAAGAAAAAAAAAGTCTCCCCCAAATGGGAAAAAAAACCTAACCTGAAAAGAGTAGAGTTTGGATTGTTGATGGAACCCAATAGGTCTTATCCACCTAAATGTATGCTAGTGTGACTCTAGGTACATATAATGAATCATTCACATCCATGAGGGGAAGGGGTCACAGTCTCCTGGGAAACACCCTCTCACAGAGAAGGGGTTTAGGGAATTATGGGAAGGGAACTCTCATGGGCATGGAAGCAGGAGACAGCCATATGGAGAATCTGTCTAAAAACCCTGGAAGTCAGATCCCCACAAGGTTTCAGGAAGAGCCAGTGATGCTGTAGGAGCAACACTCCCTCCCTTTCCATTGTCCCACAAAAGCAAAGGGGGATCATCGGGGCATAGGATTTATTTTCATATAATGATGTTTAGAGAAACAGTAAAATCCCTGATGGTTCCCATTGGGAGGGGGCTGATCCCACAGGCAACTGGAACCAGTGTCCAAGAAACACTGGTGGAGGTGAATGACTATGGCCACATCCAAGGTCTCTGCAAACCCAGAACATTCCCCCAGCCCAATTTAGAAAATGGTGCTGTTAGCATCATACCTTTCTGATAATCTCTATACTGGAATTGCTCTCATTAATTTCCTGGGGTTTACCAGAGCACAATCTTAAAATGATTTATTAAGAAAATTACAATTTAGAAAACATGCTCCCCCGTGCTCTATAAAGCACAGCAAATTTATTCTCCACAGTCAGTAAAATCCTGAGGCCAAAAGCTGTGCAATAACTCAGCGGAACTTGAGCTGTAACTGTGGGACCTTTAAAGCAGAGCAATTCAGACAATCAATTAGGACTGTGTTTGGCCCCATGGGGGCCAGCTGCACACACTCAACAGGCTAATGGGGTATATCTGCACCTTGAGAAATAGAGCAGGAGACAGACGCTGATTAATAGTTAGGGGATTTCTCATTACCGCTTGGCGTTTGGCCTAGAGAGTCAAACCCACCATGTAAAAAAGTACAGTGACGAATGGTGGTTTGGTGCAGCCAACTGTACCTGGCTAGGGTCCTCACCAGGCAGTGCAGGAGGAAGGCAGTCTCTGAGGTCTGCAGGCATCCAGCCACCTGTAATGAATCTCAACAGGCACTGGTATTTTGGGCAAACTCAAAACAGAGAGAACAAGCTCACTAAATAACGGATTTTAAAATACACACGTTCCCAAATCTGAACGGTACTCTCTAGACATAAAGAGCCAGCTCTGTCAAGTCCATTCTCAAGCAAAAACGCATAAGCAGCAGTTTCGCCAGCTGCAGCCAGAAATTGATGCAAACTGAATATGATGCAAGTATCTGGAAGAACCCTGGGAATCAAAGCCGACAAGTTGTGCACAGCTTCAAGGTTCACTCTGACTGGAACCCAGATGGAAAACCACAGAGTGCTGGAAATGCTCTGTTTGGGAAGCTGGGTCAGGGAACACAGGGCATCTGGAGTGCAGCTCACCCGGCAGGTAAATTAAGGAAGAAATTATATACACAGGGTTTGGTTTTCACCCTGTTGTCCCTTGTCATATTTAAGCCTGTGCATAGATACCATTAATGATCCGAGATCTTTAACTCTTAACTGAAATAAAGAAAAGAAAAAGCTTTTGTACACCTGATCCCATAGAACTTTGTGTACGAATTGGACGTGTAACTCCAACACCCCGGCCAAAATCCAGCTCCCATGTTTACATTCCGCCTCCCTAATTCTCTCTGCAGTTTCAGGTGGATATGTTGTTCATTTTACTTTCTTTCCTAAGCTGTGCTGTTGCTACTCATGCAAACAACTGAACATTTCAGCAGCGGGTGAGTGATTTGGATGTAGTTTGTGAAGTGCTTTGGAATAAAAGGTGCAATAGGAATGTAAGATTCTGACTATGGTGATGTACCAAATGAGAAGATAAATGCCATAAGTATAGGTCACAATTGCACTGGAATCATGTACTCCAGTCTCTTTATCTACCAGCTCCTCAAGAATAAAAATCATGGGTACCTCTTCATGAGCACAGAGGCTCAGTATCACACCACTGCTGGTATTTGAGTGTCAGCTTCAATCTCAGCAGTCATATACATAGGTGGTATTCTATGCTCCACCTCCAATCCTGGCTATCCACCGCTGTTTCTACCCTCATTAGTATAAAGAGGGTGCTAATCAGATGCAAGATGCAGCTCAGAACATTCACTACTGTAGGAACCAGTGGCTGATATGAAAATCTTGATCTCCCCATGGCAAGAGTTCCTCAATTCAGGAACTATTTGTATGCTATTTGAGTAGGAAACAAGGGCTTGAATAGAAAGTGGGCACAAGCGGTCCAACTCACCGTTTGACTTTAAATGAAGGGAGTCAATTCAGTTTGGGCCTCAGATGTAAGGCTCAGTGGGGCAAACTTGTTTCCTACAAAAGCGGGGGATTTTTACCAAACTTCATGGTTCTCCTGCACTAGCACAGGGCTCTTGTCATTTGGTTTTCCAAACACTCCAATTACCACCAAATTGAAAACAGAACAAAAAAGGGTAACTTTTCATTGGCAATAAGCTACTGTAAAAGTCACTCCTTTCTCAGGGATTGTCAAACGGGAGATCATGAGGTTATTACGTGGGGGTTGCAAGCTGTCAGCCTCCACCCAAATCTTGCTTCTCCTCCAGAATTTAGAATAGTGTTAAATTTTTTTTTAAAGTGTTTTTTTTGGGTGGGGGGAGAGAGTGTCTCAGTCAGAGGCTTGCTGTGTCAAAGGGGTCACCAATACAAAAGTTTGAGAACCACTGATTCTATCTGCTAAGAGAATATCATCTACTGCTATTACGGAGCTCAGTCCAGAGCAATGAGATAAAATGCCTATTTCAACTATAAACCAACAGAAAGAATTGCCAAGTAAATGAAAGGTGCGGTTAACATCAACATATGGCACAAGATGGTCACTTGCCACTATTAATACAGGTCAAAGCATCTATTTTAAAAAGAAGCAAATGAACAATAAGACCTGTGTTGGATCACAGAAGCCCCCTTGGGAAACTGCTAAGTAATGTGCCAAGACTACTTCTGCCCCTGCTTTCCCTGCCAGCTTGGGACTCCAGCACCCTGTCTTTTTGAGCCAGACACAGCAGTCTGCTCCAACACAGACCCAGGGTCCGAACCACGTGCCCCAAAGCTGCAGACTTAACTGAAAGCAGCTTAAGAAGTGTTCCTGTTTTTAAAACACTCAGATGCCCAATTCCCAATGGAGTCAAAACCCCAAATAAAGCTTATACAGGGTAAAAACTCAAATTGTTCGTCCTCTATAACACTGATAGAGAGATAGGCACAGCTGTCCCCCCCCCCCCACACACACAGGTATTAATACATACTCTGGGTTAATTAATAAGTAAAAAGTTATTTTATTAAATACAGAAAGTAGGATTTAAGTGGTTCCAGGTAGTAACAGACAGAAGTGAATTACCAAGCAAAATAAAATAGAACATGCAAGTTTAAGTCTAGTACAGTAATAAATCTGAATACAAATAAAATCTCACCCTCAGAGATGTTTCAATAAGTTTCTTTCACAGACTGGACACCTTCCTAGTCAGGGCACAATCCTTTCCCCGGTACAGCCCTTGTTCCAGATCAGCTGGTAGCTAGGGGTTTCTCATGATGGCCGCCCCCTTTGTTCTGATCCATCCACTTACATATCTTTTGTCCCTCTGGGTTCCCATCCCTCCTTCTCAATGGAAAAACACCAGGTTAAAGATGGATTCCAGTTCAGGTGACATGATCACATGTCACTGTAAGACTTCTTTACCTACTTGCCAGCCCACAGGTATACAGGAAGACTTACAAGTAAAACAGAGCCATATACAGGTAATTGTCCTGGTTAATGGGAGCCATTAAGATTCCAAACCACCATTAATGGCCCACACTTTGCATAAATTACAATAGGCCCTCAGAGTTATGTTTCAGATACAAGAGTGATACATGCATACAAATAGGATGACCAGACTCAGTAGATTATAAGCTTTGTAATGATACCTTACAAGAGAGATTCTGCATGAAGCATATTCCAGTTACATTATATTCACACTAATTACCATATTTTTATAAAACCATGTAGACTGCAATGTCACAACCCAAACTACAAAACTCAAGTAAATAAGAGAGAAACCCCAGGGGAAGAAGAAGGGGCTGTGTAACAAAAAAACTTCAGCAACTGATTTTTGATTTTGTATCAGTGAAAGTACTTCTATTTAGAATAGTCCAATTCACATAATTCTTCCTAGACTTTTGTGGGAATTTTGTTTGAATCAGTATTCCAGGATTTGACTCAATGAAGGCTTTGAGCCTGCAGCCCCTTCTCTGATGAGAAGGCCACTTGGTCTCACTTAAGACTATAAAGTCTTCAAAACAGAGACTGCATCTTTCTTTATGTTTGGACAGACCCTATCACAGAGTGATCACTATTGTAAAGTAAATAACCATCATCATCTAACAAAATCTGAATTTGTGGCTAAACTAACTGAACAAAGACCCTTTAAGGCTCAGATCTGAATGGCAGTCAGATAAATTGCACAAAGATCAAAAACAAAGTAAATTTCTTCCAAATCAGGTTTAATCTTGTGTTAGCATTCTGTCTCTTTGACTAAGGACATGAGATAGTCACATGGATAAACAGCCCACCTGTACAATGGTTAAACCCTGCATTCAAGAAGTGCAATAGTTGGGTAATTACAAGTTTGTTGGAAGACTATAAAAGCCTTTGGTTACTGGATCGACAGGCTGAAACACAGGTTTCCTCATTAAAATCACTTTATGCAGTTCAGACCCGCAGAAAGGGGACTTCATATATTCAGATCGCATCAAAGGAGAGATGCGACAGCTGAGATTTCCAGCTGACTGTTTGCAAAACAGTTACTTGTCTGAAGCTACATATCTTCAAGAGATAACGTATACAGGGCTTTAGAATGCCATTGGTTCAATACCAATAAACTTGTTTTATACACTGGATAAGCAATACCGACAGGTGATTAATTGCAAAAGTAATGTTACAGCAGGATTTAATGGTCTGCCGAGTCACACTTTACTGCTCCAGTGTTGGGACATTTGGGGGGGGGGGGGGAGAAAAGGAGGAACAGCCCCTGCTTTCATTACTAATGAAACATGGCATTAATTACCCGAAATACAGGAAGCCTTGAAAACATGTCCAATGGGTTCACACGGCTGTTATTATCGAGACTCTTTTTTCCAATAATATGACTTCAAAGAAATGGCCAGCAGTGCTCCTGGAGAAGATCAACTGTGCCAGCTCTGATCTGCATGCTGGTCTGAAGTGTTTGTCCAGGATCTGTAGGCTGCAACAACAATGTTGCTACAATAGAAATAGAAAAATATATATATTTCTATCTGAAGAATTGTCACTGCTTCGGATTTGTGACAGGAGAATCACTCAAGTTTGGTGGTTCAGCAAAGCAGCCCAAATGTCTGGATATTGATCCAAACCTCTTGAGTCTGCAGAACTGTAATCAGAGAGGAATTTCTAGTATTCACCGCTTCTCATCAGGCCAGGAAGAACCGGGCAAGTCTAATGAGAGCCTGGAATCAGCAAGAGCAAAGGAGGAAAAGTTCTCCAGGTGCCTACCCTACCAATTAAAAGGTCCCATATCTCCCTCCCTGACACTCACCCTTTCACAGGGCCTTTTGCTTTTATAACCTGTAGCAGGCCCTGCAGCCTCCATGCTGAATTCAGTGCTGATAATGTCTTGTCCTAGGCACTCCCCTGGGAGATCCCCTTCAAATTGCATACCAGAGGACACCCAGAATCTAGACAACCTTAGGCCCGGTCCACACTACGAATTTATTTCAGATTTAGCAGTGTTAAATCAAATTAACCCTGCACCCGTCCACACAACGAAGCCATTTTTTTCGGCATAAAAGGCTCTTAAAACTGATTTCTGTACTCCTCCCCAAAGAGAAGATTAGCTCTGAAATTGACATCGCTGTTTCAAATTAGGGTTAATGTGGACGCAATTCAAAGGTATTAATCTCCGGGAGCTATCCCACAGTGCAGCATTGTGACCGCTCTAGACAGCACTCTGAACTCAGATGCACTGGCCAGGTGTACAGGAAAAGCCCTGGGAACTTTTGAATCTCATTTCCTGTTTGGCCAGGTGAGCTCATCAGCACAGCAGTCCCAGAATCGAAAAAGAGCTCCAGCATGGACCAAACGGGAAGTATTGGATCTGATCACTGTATGGGGAGAGGAATCCGTGCTATCAGAACTACATTCCAAAAGACGAAATGCCAAAATATTTCAAAAAAAATCTCCGAGGCCACGAGGGACAGAGGCTACAGCAGGGACGCAACACAGTGCCGCATGAAACTTAAGGAGCTCAGACAAGCGTACCAGAAAACCAAAGAATCAAATGGATGCTCCAGGACAGAGCCCCAGACATGCCACTTCTATGCTGAGCTCCATGCAATTCTGGGGGGAGAAGGGGGTGCCACCACTACCCCACCCCTGTCCGTGGATTCCGATGATGGGGTATTCTCCGCCATGCCTGAGGATTTTGAGGAAGGGAAAGATGAGGAGGACGACGACAAGCTTGAGGAGAGCACACAGCACACTGTTCTCCTCGACAACTAGGCTCTTTTTAATCATCCTGACTGAAATATCCTCCCAACCCAACGAAGCCGGAGAAGGGACCTTTTTAAAAAAAATACATATTATACAAGCAAGCGTTTTTTAATGATTAAGTAGCCCTGAGGACTTGGGATGCATTCGTGGCCAGTATAGCTACTGGAAAAGTCTGTTAACGTGTCTGGGGATGGAGCAGAAATCCTCCAGGAACATCTCCATGAAGGTCTCCTGGAGGTACTCTAAAAACCTTTGCAGAAGGTTTCTGGGGACAGCAGCCTTACTCTGTCCTCTATGGTAGGAGCTTTACCACACCATGCTAGTAGCAAGTAACCTGGTATCATTGCATGACAAAGCCTGGCAGCGTATGGTCCCAGCATTTGCTGGCATTCAAACAACATCCGTTCTTTATCTCTTTGTGTTATCCTCAGGAGAGTGATATCGTTCATGGTAACCTGGTTGAAATAGGGGAATTTAATTAAGGGGACATTCAGAGGTGGCCGTTCCTACTGGGCTGTTTGCCTGTGGCTGAAAAGAAATCCTCCCCACAGTTTGCCATGCGATGGGGGCTTGGGGGGGCATTGGCGCTGAGCTGTTTGCATTTAGCTAGCAGAGAACTTCCCTGATACCACCCATGATGACAGGGGAGGGGTAAAGCAATCATCCCAGAGAATTGGATGGAGGAGGGAAGTTAGTTTGGTTTCCACTGCTGCACGTTAACAGGAAAACCGCAGCACTAAAATGGCCAATTCAACGTGCTTTGCTTGGTAGGGGAGAGGAGGGTGCTGCGGTTATGAAGGTTGCAGAAGCTGAAAGACTATAGCTTACCATGGCCGCCTGCAAGCCAAATTCTGTTGCCTGGCACTGCATGTGTGATCTCTAACATCAAAGCCGCAGGCACTCAATATAAGATGCAAAATGAGACCTTATACCAAAATCTCATGTGCTATGTAATATGAATAGTGATGTTCACCGTGAAAGAGTATAGCCATGGTTCTGTAAAATGTATCTTTTAAAATACTTCACTCCCTTTTTTCCTCCAGCAGCTGCAAATGTTTCAAGCCTCTCTCCTCTGTCCCAAAGGCGATCTCAGATAAGGCGGCGAAAAAACAACAATGCACGTACGATGACATGTTCTCTGAGCTCATGCAGTTTTCCGGCACTGACAGAGCTCAGCAGAATGTGTGGAGGGACACAATAGCAGAGTATAGGAAAGTGGCTGATGAACGTGAGAAGAGGTGGCGGCAGGAAGATCAGAGGAGGCATGAGGCAACGCTGGGGCTACCGCGGGATCAAATGGACATCTTCCGACATCTGGTCGAGGTTCATGAATGGCAGTAGGATCACAGACTGCCGCTGCAGCCTGTTTAACCACCCTCCCTCCTCCCCAAGTTCCATAGCCTCCTCACCCAAACGCCCAAGAACGCAGGGGGACGGGAAAAGGGGGAAGCTCTGGGCACCCAACCACTCCACCCCAGTGGACAGCCCAAGCAACAGAAGGCTGTCATTCAAGAAGTTTTAAAGTGGCCTTTTCCTTCCCTCCTACCTTCCCACACCCCAGCCAGGCTACCTTGTGAGTTATCTCCCTATTTTTATAATCAATTAATAAAGAATACATGTTTTTTAAATGATAGTGACTTTATTTCCTTTGCAAGCAAGCTGTGATCGAAGGGGGGAGGGCAGGTGGCTTACAGGGAATTTAAAGGCAACCAAGGGGGTGGGTTTTCATCAAGAAGAAACAAACAGAAGTGTCACATAGTATCCTGGCCAGTCATGAAACTGGTTTTCAAAGCTTCTCTGATGCGCAGCACTTCCTGCTGTGCTCTTCTAACCGACCTGATATCTGGCTGCGCATATTCAGCGGCCAGGCGATTTGCCTCAACCTCACATCTCACCATAAACATCTCCCCCTTACTCTCAGAGATTGTGGAGCACACAGCAAGCAGCAATAACAATGGGAATATTGGTTTCACTAAAGTCTGAGCGAGTCGGTAAACTGCACCAGCGACCCTTTATACCTCCAAATGCACACCACCACAATTCGGCACTTGCTCAGCCTATAGTTGATCAGCTCCTTACTACTCTCCAGGGTGCCTGTGTACGGCTTCATGAGCCAGGGCATTAAGGGGTAAGCTGGGTCCGCAAGGATAACTGTAGGCATTTCAGCATCCCCAACAGTTATTTTCTGGTCTGGGAAGTAAATCCTTTCCTGCAGCCGTTTAAACAGACCAGAGTTCCTGAAGACGCAAGTGTCATGAACGTTTCCCAGCCATCCCACGTTGATGTTGGTGAAATGTCCCTTGTGATCCACCAGTGCTTGCAGCACCATTGAAAAGTACCCCTTGCGGTTTATGTACTGGCTGCCCTAGTGGTCCAGTCCCAAGATAGGGATATGCGTTCCGTCTTTTGCCCCACCACAGTTAGGGAATCCCATTGCAGCAAAGCCATCTAGTATGACCTGCACATTTCCCAGAGTCACTACCTTTAATAGCAGCAGCTCAAGGATTGCATTGGCTATTTGCATCACAGCAACCCCCACAGTAGATTTGCACATTCCAAATTGACTACCAACTGACCGGTAGCTGTCTGGCATTGCAAACTTCCACAGGGCTATTGCCACTCTCTTGTGAACGGTGAGGACTGCTCTCATCTTGGTATTCTTGCGCTTCAGGGTAGGAGAAAGCAAAGTCAAAGTTCCATGAAAGTGCCCTTACGCATGCGAAAGTTCTGGAGCCACTGGGAATCATCCCAAACCTGCATTACTGTGCAGTCCCACTACTCTGTGTTTGTTTCCTGGCCCCAGAATCGGCATTACACGGCACAAGCCTGCCCCAGTAACACCATGATCTCCAAATTGCTGGGGACCGTGGTTTTAGAAAAATCTGTGTTCGTGTCCTCATCACTGCGCTTCCATTGCCTCCTCACCTGGTTTTTCAGGGGCTGGTTCTGCATAAACTGAACGATAATGCTCAAAGTGTTTACAATGGTCATAACTGCTGCGGTGAGCTGAACGGGCTCCATGCTTGCGGTGTTATGGCGTCTGCTCAGGCAATCCAGGGAAAAGGGCGTGAAATGATTGTCTGCTGTTGCTTTCACGGAGGGAGGGTTGACTGACGACGACATTTACCCATAACCACCCGCAACAAATTTTTGGCCCCATAAGGCATTGGAAGCTCAGCCCAGAATTCCAATGGGCAGCGGGGACTGTGGGATAGCTACCCACAGTGCACCGCTTGGAATGTTGACAAGTGACACCGCCGAATTAATGTGCTTAGTGTGGACGAATGCATTTGACTTCATACAATCTGTTCCCAAAAATCGAAGTCTGGAAAACTGGAATACTTTCGTAGTGTAGACATGATCTTAGATCATGGCCAACTTCTCCCCCTTCCCATGACGAGCACCAGTCTCACCAAGATAAAGGGGGTAATTCCATGCATTCTACAGTGCGGCCCTAAACTACATGCAAAGCAGCAAGATGCTGGGTCCTGACCCGAAGCTAGCTGCATTCCCCTCCCCTGTGGGGAAGTCTGGATGAGAGGGAATGGGGGTGAGCCATCAATATTCTCTTGCATGGAAAACAGACACCATGCCAGTGCTGTCCACCAGTTTGTGAACCAGGGATTTAAACTTCCAGGCATCAGTCCAGCCCTTTCGGCAGCACTGATTGAACTTAAAAAGAAAGCATCAGAGAAGAGGTAAATTAGGAAAGCAAAAGAATCATTCAACAGCCAAGCAAGCTGCATGCTGAAAAACAGAACACTCCAAGGAGGGTGTTTTTTCTGCCCTGACCAGTTGGAGCAACAGAAGGGGGCAGCTGTGGACCTCATGAAGGGACTGAGAACTCAGGTAGGAGTCTGAGACCTTGGCTGTATTCTTGATTCTGTCACAGACCCACAGCATGACCATGGGCAAGTCCATTAATCTTGCTGGGCCCCATTTACTCCTTTGGTAAAAGTGGGGAAAATAGTTCTTACCTCCCTTTCTAAAGTGTCTTGAGATCTACGGATGAAAACAGCTATTCAAGTGTAAGGTTTTATCATAGTTAAAGACATCCATGATCAGAAGGGCCTATATCTACGTATCAGTGTTTGCCTAAAACACCCCACCCTGTAAGCAAGTGTCATGTCTGCTGGAGTAGGGTTAAGATGATTTTACTGATTCTCTGGGGCAGGTGGTTCATTATCCCACCTGTTTCCAGGACAGAAGAGAGTGGCCCTTTAGAGAGGGAGGATCTAGAGTGTGGGCTGAGTAGTCCTCTAGGAGCAGCTAAGCCTGGAGACCAGGCTTTAGCTGAACTTTATATCCTGGGATCATTAAACTTCTTTGTTAATTAAACCAAACACAGGAAAGGGGTGGACTCTTGAGTCTATATAGTACGTGGACTTTATGTTAGAGCAGGTTAGGAAAGCACTTGATCAAATTATATAAAAATTGTTCCAGGGAGGTTAGAATCAGCACATTCATAGAACATTCATAGAACTATAACCAACAGACTGTAATTCTAAATGGATTCCCTAAGAAAAATACATAGTCTTCCCAAAGATAGTATGGGCCATTGAAGAGACAGAACCCATTCGTACTATTCAAATGAGGGAAAAGTCAGTATTGCTGGAGAATAGGAAAGAGTAAATTTGGCTGCACTGTTATAGAAGATTGACAAGCAGCCTGGAAAATGCCTAACTAAATAGTTAAGATGATGCGTACAAAGATACATATCCACATCCTTCAAAGGCGTTTATTATCATTGCATTGGACTAGAACTGATCTAGCAAAAGCAAGGAAATTCAGACTTAAGGCTGCCAATTTGTCCTTAATGGAACATCACCCTCAGAGCCTCAGCCCAATGCTGAAGTGCTACACAATTTTTACGAAGCCCAGTACAAACTAATCTTTTCCTGACATTTTCCTTACATGGAAAACAAATGAACAGTTTTTAAAAGGAGAATTTAAACCCTTCCATTGTGGTGTGAACCCAAAACAAACAAACCACAGTTTTATGAGAGCGAGGAAGGAAAACTGAACAGTGTAGAGCCCAAAAAATGAGACAGTCAAAATAATGAAAAGTAAGTTATGCTTTTAAATTCTCTTTTAATAACCTACAGTGACAGTAGCAGAAGCTACAAATGGATTAAAATATTATTTTTATTCTGGCGGCCTCTAACTCTCCATGGTGCGTCCAGGATAGCACTGAAGAGGTCTTAGATCAGACAGTAACTATACAGTCTGTGATGCATAGGTGCAACCTTAAGCCGCGATCCTGCCCACCCACAGAGAGTCTTAATGAAGAGGCAGCAGATCAGCTTGCAAGACCAGAACCTTTGTCAATGAACTGCCGCAACTAGGGCTCCAACTTTCTAATTGCAGAAAACTGAACACCCTTGCCCCGACCCTTCCCCAAGGCCCCGCCCTCGCTCATTCCATTCCGCCTCCCTCCATTGATCACTCCCCCAACCTCACTCACTCATTTTCACGCGCTGGGGCAGGGCACTGGGAGGGAGGGAGGGCTCCAGCTAGGGGTGGGGCTGAGGGATTTGGGGTGTAGGAGGGTGCTCCAGGCTGGGACCAAGGAGTTCGGAGGGGGATCAGGGCTGGGGCAAGGGGTTGGTACATGGGGAGGGGTGAAGGCTCCAGCTGGGGGTGCGGGCTCTGGGGTAGGGTCAGCAATGAGGGGTTCAGGGTGTGGGAGGGGGCTCTGGGCTGGGGCAGGGGATTGAGGCATAGGAGAGGGTGAGGATCCGGGCTGGGAGTGTGGGCTCTGGGGATGAGAGGTTTGGGGTGCAGGAAGGGACTCCGGGCTGGGGCCAAGGGGTTCAGAGTGTGGGAGGGGTTCCCAGCCAATCAGAGCTGCAGAGCAGAGACTCAGGGTGAGGGCACCGTGGGGAGTCCATATGGCCACCTCTATGCCTAGGAGCTGGAGAGACATGCTGGCTGCTTCCTGGGAGCTGCGCTGAGCCAGGTAGGGAGCCTACCTACACTGCCAACTAGACTTTTAACAGCCCAGTCACCTGGCAACCCTAGCCACAAGTGCAACTTATTCTAACTTTAAAAAAAATCATAGCTTGCTTTTAAAATGTAAAGGCTAAGCTACGATGGCAGATTTAAGTTTTACTTCAGGTATTTTGGGTGGGATTTTCCAGACCGCTCAGTACTGGCTTAACTCGGCTCTCAAATGAAGAGAATGGTAAAACTTCACTTGTACTAGACAAATAAGGGAGAGGACTTCAATAGGAGCAGAGCTAGGCAAAGTCAAGTGCTATGGAAAATCCC
The DNA here is from genome assembly GCF_009764565.3 of Dermochelys coriacea. Lineage (NCBI taxonomy): Eukaryota > Metazoa > Chordata > Testudines > Dermochelyidae > Dermochelys > Dermochelys coriacea. Next base: position 21,411,419 of record NC_050083.1, on the reverse strand, counting down.
ACCCTGTGTTCCTACATGGGGCGGAGGCAAGGAAGAACCAGAAACATCACTTCTAATCATATTGTGCTTTTCTATAGCACCTGGAGGACTCGATACACTACAAACCAACCCCCAAATGAGACACCTTTTTGTCACCTTACAGATGGGGAAGGGTAGGCAGGGAAGGGTAACTGACTTGTCCAAAGCCACAGAGGGAGCCATTGTTAGAATTCAGGAGTTCCTGACTCCAAGGCCTGCACTCAAATCGTTACGCTGTGGGTACATCTCTACTGGAGCTGGAGGTGCGATCTCAGCTCGGGCAGACGTACGCCATTCCAACTCTGATCAATCTAGAGCACTAAAAACCAACCGCATACCCACAGCGGCAGGGGCAGCAGGATGGGCTAGCCCAAGGGTTCTCAAACTGGGGGTCAGGACCCCTCAGTGGGTCACGAGGGTATTACATGGGGGAGGTCACGAGCTGTCAGCCTCCACCCCAAACCCCGCTTTGCATCCAGCATTTATAATGGTAAATATATAGATTAAAAACAAACTTTTTTTTTTATAAGGGGGGTCCACACTCAGAGGCTTGCTGTGTGAAAGGGGTCACCAGTACACAGGTTTGAGAACCACTGGGCCAGCCACTTGTGTATATAATGAAGGTCTTGGATGAATTTTGCTCAGGCAGCTAGCCCATCCCACCGCCCACATTGCTGTGGTTACACTGCTATCTACCTGAGCAGCAAGTTTCTGCCAGTGAGTCACTGGACTAAGCACGCAGACCTTTGATTGATTCTCTGAATGTTTTGAAGTTCGGCCATTGCTAGTTCTGACACAGTCCTGAGCATTAGCATCCCGCTTTATGGGCCATTTCTCTATGGCTTTCACAAAATTATTTGCCCTAGTCACAACAGTAGAGACATTTACCACCCAGAACTACACCAATAGGGCTGATGGGCTCTCTGGCATTAACTAGGTGCTTGTTTTCTCTGCTGTTTGCATAGAACTCAAGGAGGCAATGCAAATGCCTGAAAAGAACAAGGGGATTATAGTGATGGCTATAAAACTTGATAGCTGTTCTCAAATGCATCATATGGCTTATGATCCTGAACAGCAATTACTTTAAGGTTTCCAAGCCCATGCTGGACAGGCTGCTTTGCAAAATACACTCGTCATCACTTCACAGATCACAGTTAGCACAGAATAAATTTAAGCAAATCTTGATTTGAACACCAAGCGGTGAAGCCCACTTGACATAAAAATAAATATGTGAAAGGAATAAATTTGCTGGGCACTGGGCTGTATTTGATAGCAAGGATGTCTGAATCCAGTTTCCTGCTAAAGGAATTAAAATAAAAGAACCATCATCTCAAACACTAAAGCAGATTGGTTATCCGACACCATTAAAAGAATAAATCTGGGGAATGAAATAAATCTGCCATGTACTAGTCTGCATCAATGACAAATGGAGATTTAAATGTGAAGGTGTGAATTTTACTGATCATAAAAATGAGGCACTGGCTGACAGCACTAGTTAGAGCCAGGTACAAATCAGGTTTCTCCAGTGTGGCTGGACCAGTGCATCTTAGCTGGAATACTGCTTCTCTTGAGCACCAAGCCTGCCACTCATACTGAATGCTATGAGAGAAAACCAATCAGGAGCCTCGGCCGAGTCCACTAAACTCGTCAACCAGAAGTAGACCAAGCCCAGTAGCTGAAATGTTACTGCCACCTGTAAAGGGGAGGTGTCCCCATCCCACTTCTGTCACAGTGCACACAAAAGTCATATTGTTCAAACTTATCCCCTCTTCTTGGAATTTGCCTTTTTTCTCGCCTGAGCTAATAAAGCCCTAAGACAGGACGGTCTGTAGCTCTCATATCTTACCTCTTCCCCAGCTTCTGAACGAGTTGACTGGGCTTCCTCCTCTCCTTCCTGCAAGCTCTCTCTCACCTCAGTTCTTGAATGGAGCTAAGACGACTGACCTGGTCTGGGTACCAGGAAGAGTCAGCAGAATAGCACTGCATCTCCACATGCTGTCCTGGACCCGCACAGCTGGTTACACATTCAGGCTCTTGCACCCTAACACCTGGTTTCTCCTTTCAACTCCCCCTCCCCATATTGTTACAGCAGAACCTCAGAGTTATGAGCACCAGAACTACGAACTGGTTGGTCAATCACACCCCTCATTTGGAACTGGAAGTACCCGATCAGGCAACAGCAGACACACAAACACAGTACAGTACCATATTAATGTTAACTACTAAAAAAATAAAGGGAAAGTTAAAAAAGATTTGACAGGGAAAGGAAAGCGTTTCTGTGCTTCTTTCATTTAAATTAAGATGGTAAAAGCAGCATTTTTCTTCTGCAAAGTTTCAAAGCTGTATCCAGTCACTGTTCAGCTGTAAACATTTGAACAAACCACCATAACATTTTGTTCAGTTACAAACATTTCAGCATTACAGTCTCCATTCCCAAGGCATTTGTAGCCCTGAGGTTCTACTGTATATGGAAAGAACAAAATCCCTAGAGTGTCATGCTGGGCAGCGGAGAACTATAAACAGTGAAGATCAGAGGAAGCTCAAATTGGCATTTGAAAATCCAACCCACCTGTTTATTTGGCCCAAACCAAGATTGCTTTAGAAAAAAATTAAAGGATCAAAAATGGGGGACCCCAGAAGAGTTGCAGTCTCAACAAAAACTATTTTTGTAATGATATAAACCCTTATTTTCCCCAGCAATTAGATGCAAGAAAACTCTCACATTGAAGCATCTTGCTGCAGGCAGTGATGTGAAGGCATCTTCAGAGTTTCAGTAATTTTCTAATCATTTGTGTGCATGAGAAATGCAGTATTTGTATTTGAGGGTAGGACATTAGGTATGTAATATTTCACAAATGCAGCATGAGGACACCTTAAAGGAGAAAACAGATCAGCAACGAAGAGCGTTCAGTCCAACATGCAAAAGATAGATGTGCTCAAAGAATTTCATTCCGGTTTCGTTTGATTATAAACTTTAAGAATAAAAATTGGGGTGAAGATGTAGGTTTTTTTCCCTCCTCTAACACCTGGGTTTCAGCGTGGGCTTGATGATGATCTTCTGTATACAAGTTTTGAAGAAATTTTAAAAGTCTGAGCTAACAGAGTTTTCTGTTTCTCTCATAACTAAAAACTTTCCACCAGCCCACTTTCTAATTTTTATCTTGGTCCCAACGCTAAAGCCACATCGCTATCGCTCTGGCTTTATTGACATGTCTGTAACATTTTCAAACAGTCAGGATGAGCAATGCCAACAGACAGCCCTTTGTGGCATGATAATGGTCTCCTGGTGCTAGATCAGTGTCAAGGCATTTATGGGAAACAGAATAAAAGAGGCAGATGACATTGATCCTGTGACAACTCATACTAGAGACTTCATTTCTATCAGATGCAGTGATCAAGGTGGATATAATCACTGGGTCTGATGCACATTGGCAGCAAGGAAGCACAAGATGTGCTTCACACCGCTACTGACATGCTGCATTCTGACTAGCTTAAAAAACAAAAAGCGAGGGCCTGTTCCAGAAGGGTGCTGAGCAACCTCAGCACCCATCAGAATCACCAACATTCTTTGAATTGTAGTAGCAATCAAAGGCCCTCATTAGAATTGGTGTCCCACTGTGCTAGGCACTGTACAAATCACGAAGGAAGAGACAGAGCCTGCACCTAAAGAGCTTACAATCTTAATGGAAATAAGACACCAATGTTACCCCACTAATCTGAGAACTTCATTCAGAATGTTAATTGAAAACACTGTTCCCCACGAGAACACCCCGCAGCCTCTCTCCTGGACAACCAAAGCAGCTGCAAGACTCACAAGCCATGTTCATTTTCCAGAGCCACAGCACATGTCTCACACTGGGCTTTGGCAGGGCTTGTGCCTGGTTGCCAACAGGCGAAAGCCCAACAATTATGAACTGTTTAGAAACTGCCAACAGACTAACCATTGGTGTCCTTTTGTGACCAGAAGATTTATTTATTTGTAGCTCAGCTTCAGTTTACCATTGGATCCATTATTTGAAGATGTACATTTCCCTGCACCCCTTTTATTACTCTGCCCATCTCAAATTAAATCCCTAAAGTCATATTGAGCCCTCAAATGACTCTCATAATCTTGATCCAACAACCCTGCCAGAATGCCCTCATTACATTGTTGGGGACATCAATATTAGAGCAGACTTAAGGAGCTTGGCTTGTTTACCCTAACTAAAAGAAGGTTGAGGGGAGATATGATTGCTCTCTATAATATATCAGAGGGATAAATACAGGAGAGGGAGAGGAATTATTTAAGCTCAGCACCAACGTGGACACAAGAACAAATGAGTATAAACTGGCCACCAGGAAGTTTAGACTTGAAATTAGACAAAGGTTTCTAACCATCAGAGGACTGAAGTTTTGGAATAGCCTTCCAAGGGAAGCAGTGGGGGCAAAAGATCTATCTGGTTTTAAGATTCTACTTGATAAGTTTATGGAGGAGATGGTATGATGGGATAATGGGATTTTGGTAAGTAATTGATCTTTAAATATTCAGGGTAAATAGGCCTAATCCCCTGAGATGGGATATTAGATGGATGGGATCTGAGTTACCCAGGAAAGAATTTTCTGTAGTATCTGGCTGGTGAATCTTGCCCATATGCTCAGGGTTTAGCTGATTGCCATATTTGGGGTCGGGAAGGAATTTTCCTCCAGGGCAGATTGGAGAGGCCCTGGAGGTTTTTCGCCTTCCTCTGTAGCATGGGGCATGGGTCACTTGAGGGAGGATTCTCTGCTCCTTGAAGTCTTTAAACCATGATTTGAGGACTTCAATAGCTCAGACATAGGTGAGGTTTTTTGTAGGAGTGGGTGGGTGAGATTCTGTGGCCTGCATTGTGCAGGAGGTCGGACTAGATGATCAGAATGGTCCCTTCTGACCTTAGTATCTAGGAATCTATTTGGGCTTCAAACTGTTGACAACCAAGAGAATTAATTGGTTTTAATTAATGGCTGTTGCTTCTTTAAAGTTTCTACAAGTTCCCCCACAAGGACAAAGAAGGGTAAGAGCAAAAGAATGACCCCGGATTATTAGGAGTTAACTAGGAATTCGACTCACCACTCAGCTCCAGCCCTTCAAATTAAGCCAATGAAAAAGTCTGTAAATCATTCATTTGCAAAATTGGGCTGAAAGGGGTGGGGAGGGAGAGAGGTGTGTGCACATGCATTAATGGTGTCACTCCACCAACATGTAAAAACAAGCTTAGTTCAGCCACAGGGGAACAGCAATTTTTAGCAGCCAGTCCTAAGGATTTTAAAGCACATCTTGGATCTGAAAACATCTGTACTGCAAACAGCAGACACACTTTTAGAAGAAGAACTTTATTGAAAGGTGGGTTTGTTGAGCTGGTTGGAGACAAAACTAGATGGAAAGTTTATGGAAATTGGAGAAAGGGGGCGGGACTAATATCCTCTGCTCTGCCACCCCACTGGTGTCAGACAGTGGGGTCAATACAAAGAGGGAGTCTTAGGGTTTTCCTCCTCCAAAAGACTTCTGCAGGGATTCATTTTATAATTTCTCCTTTGGGGAAGAGTGTAGAGACGCCAAGTCCTCTCCACTTCTAGCACCTAGAGATGAGCAAAGCATTCCACATAAACTGAGATCAAATCCAAAGAACTATTTTTCTCCCCCACTTTTTTGGGGGTATAGGCCTTAGAGTTTTAAAAAAAACAAATGGTTAACTGTCTAATAGTTGTGTGTTTTTATTCTATTTTAACCCTCTCTCTACAGTTTCTGGTTCCAGACATGAGCAGAAATAGATAAGCTGCTGGAAAACCTCAGGAAAAGCCAGGCTGGTGATAACTCAATCATGACCAGGTACTGATAAGCTCAAACACAGTCTGATGAGACCAGGTTTCAGTCCAGGTTCACAAGATCAAGAGGTGCAGAGAAGCACTAAATCTTGTGCAGATATCCGAATTCTAAAACTATTGACATTCAGTATTCACTGGTGTCAACACACTTGGAGCTGCCCTCACTTCTGTCAATGCCTGCTCTTTAAACACTCCATGACTATGCTTATATCTAGGGCGACCAAATGTCCAGATTTTATCACGACCGTCTCGATATTTGGGGCTTTGTCTTATATAGATGCCTATTACTGCCCACTGCTTGTCCCAATTTTTCACCCTTGCTATCTGGTCACCCTACTTATATCATAAATACTCAACATGTGTTTTGTGCAATACTCCATGATTTATTACACTTCTAGTCTATTACCTCTCCCTATCTATCTTCTAACATTGCTCATTCATGACTGACCAGATTATTGGAACAGTCCATGCTCATGATAACTAGGCTTTATTAAGTCAGAATTCCCTATGTATTCCCTTTTTAACCTCAGATAAGGGCTTTCGGTATCTTCTACACTGCTTTAGTTTCCCAAGTCCCTCTTACTATATACTGCAGGTGTCTCCTGAAACCCTTAGGACCACAGAAACTAAGGGTAAAAAAGCCCCAATAGGCCACCTAGTCCAACCCTGAGCCAGTGCAGGATTATTCTCAGCAATATTTTCTCTAGTGCTTTGTCTGGTCTTGGAGAGAAATCTCCACTACTTATCACAGGAGACTATTAGACTAAGAGCACTTGCTCCATGCCAGGGATTTTCTCTGATACTTAAGTCTCACTTTCCCTATTCTTAATGTCATCCTATTACTCCTATTTATACTCCCTGTTCCATTCCTTCCTGTCTTTGGGGGTGGGTTCAGATGATTTTTCTGCCTGTTTAGATTCTTCTGTAAATCTTGAGAAGCTGGGATGTTTACCCAGACTACAGGGAGCCATGTTTCTGTTTCCTGCAGACCACCTCCTAAAATGTAAGAAGTCTGTCAGATGGAAGTTGAAGTTGTGAAAGGAGTTAAGACATAAGGTGGTGAGGTGAGACACATTCTGCTTGTATGAAGATTTGCTATTTGTTCTCTTTTTTTTTTTTTTTTTAAAAGTTTAATTTCATCTAGAATAAACATCAGCTAGACTGAAAAACTCTTTGAAAAGGAGAAAAGCAAAACTACTGAACAATCCGAGATTCTCCCATGACCAAAAGTCCAAACAGAAGTGAAAAAAAAAATTCAAAACAAAATTTTAGATACTAAAGTGGGATTTAAATCCTCCTCCCCAAGAGCAGTCTTAAAGCAGTGAATTATTAGAACCATACACCTAGCAAGAAAGATGGTAGGGAGGGCTCAGAATAAATACATTCAACAATTCAGGGACTGATAGTATCCCCATGGGGATTTACAGGTAATAAAACAAGAAATGGTTGAAGAAGAGTTAGACACTTTTCAGTGCTCCCTGAACAAGGGAGAGATTAGAAACTGACAAATGGATGACACAAAAAAAAAAAAAAAAAAAGAACACTTATCAATTAGTCCCTTATTGTCAGGCCGTAAAAATGGACATCATTGTAACTATTAAAGTATTCAGGATGGAGCGAAATACTATATCAGGAGAGAACATCAAGCAGAATGAATATATTACAGCACCAGGAGATGGGCTTTTAACCCTCAAATATTATAGTATTTTCAGATGGCCCCTATGTTATTTCTGCTTGGATCTAAGTTCTGTACAGTGGAAAAAAGCTAATTATTGTCCAACTGGGAATGTTTGTGTGTTGGTTTTTGATTTATATTTCATCTCCATCCTATACCAAAATATGTACATATGAAAGAAGCTTTAAATATTTAAAGGACATTTCCTGATGCTACCCGTTTGCAAGGAACACTATGCTCAAATACGAGGACTGAATAGAAATGATTTACTGACAAAGTTTCAATATTTTCAAACACTTGTATCTTAGACAGTCTCAAGGATCTGCATAATTTATAACATTCCACAACTCTCCTAGGGTACACTGAAAAATCTTCAGCATGAATTACATAAAATAAAATCTCTTGCTGTACTTTTGGGCAAACAACTATACTTTAGCTGAAAGGAGCTATCAGTGTAAAGGCCTTAGAGGACTTTAAAGGAGTCCTCTAGTAGGACCATCTCAGCTTACGGCCTTGCAACATGATCGGGACAGACTACAAGTGTCACGTTTGAGTCAGGTCAGAAAACAACCTGATCCTCTCCGGCTCTGGCTCAGGCTCAGATTTGGTTGTCCCTGTTGACCTCCTCCTGCCCAGGGGGTTGGCACAGCAGCTGCATGCCCCACTCGTGCCAGCCGCTGCCACCCCACTGTACCATATGCACTGCAGAGTAAGTTTGCTGACCAGTTGCAGCACATTTCACTCCACGGCATGCACAGTGCAGCGAAGCAGGGGGTGGACAGCATGAGCAGGACACAGAGCTGCTCATATACTGAGCTCACAAGCAGGAGACAGCTGGAGATGGATGGCAGCACAAGGCACAGGAAGCCCCCACCAGGTGGTGGCGCGAGGGAAAGTGTTGGGTCCGGATCAGGTTGGGTCTGAAAAGGACTCGACACTCTTGGTCAAGTTTGGGCTAGCTGTGCCAGGTCAGGCTTTAAAATCATACCCAAGCAGACCTTTGTCTAAACTAAGAACACAGCAATAGGAAGAGACTAGAGTAAAGATAAAAGTATTCTAAATCTTTGGACTGCTCAGGAACAGAGTTTCTGCAAGGAAAAACACCCCCCCCCCCCACATTTATTTCATAGTAAACAGGAGAAAGCACAACTCTGCAGTCCTTCATGTACCCCCCTTCTTAGTGAGAAAGGCACAGTCCTGTCTCAGCACAATACAATACAAGAAAAGGGGGACGGCTTCACGTTTGTAAAATGGGATCCTAACTTAAGTGGTGCCATCTTTATAGAGAGGTGCTGGAATGTTAAGCTTCATGCAGACAGACAAAGTGCCCCAGGGCTTGAAGAAGTCACAAGATTAGAATTGTGGTATCTGAAGATCTCAACAAGCGAATAGTGCATTTCGGAGAGGTCTGCGTGAGTCTGACTAGTTCTGTTTTTCCAGACAGCACTCATTTATGGCAACATAATGCAAGGGACAGTCAACATGGCAATAATGTCCCTTCGGAACGATGATGCCTCCTATCAAAAAGGAGACAAATGAAATGCAGACAAAACTTCAAACCTCATATTACAAATGATTCAGTGTCTCACATTCAAATGTACATATGCAGAGGAAGGGATGGTGGGGAAAGAGAGGGTGGTGGTTGCACATGTTGGGAATACATCCAAGGCGAAAGTAAAGCTTTGCACAGAATACAGAGTGCATAGTTGGGAAGTAAGCAACATCTATAGAGTGTGGAATTTAATAATTAAATCCTGAGATTCTGTAATTGCTTTTAATTATGGTTCCTTTCCCTGAAGCAGGATACATAGATTTGGGTTTGTTTTTTTTTTGCTATCTGGGTAGATGCTTTGTAGTTCTGCTCCTGACTGACTATTGAATGAAGCTCACACCACTTCTCTCCCCCCTCTCCCCCCCACTTGCCGTTTGGGCCTCAAACACAATGAGAAAATAAATGCTTTCCCCTAATAACTCACCTCACACACAAATGCTTTCCAAACCCAGTAAGGCCTGGTACAAAACAGCTGGAGGACTGGCAACCCAGCATAAAGTAGTAACTGTCAAGACAGGCATGAACATTTAAACACTCTCATAAGAGGTGCTCTTCAGCTGGACTGTTGCCCAGTGGCAGTAACCCTAGCCGAAGGGGAGAGAGAAGCTGAAGTAGCACACCTCTCCAGATAAGCTATTGACATCTGTGTAGAAGTGCGGAATCCAAAGAGGTAGCTCCAATCATTAAAGTTCCATGCTTTGATTTCTTATTGTTTCTGTTATATTTGAGGCTAACATCTTGGAGCAGTTGCTGGGCCGATGGAACAGCACCAAGATAAACAACACCAAGCCTCCAATTCTCTCATTTACATTAGTGTAAAAATGAGCAGAACCCCACTAAGGTCAGTAGAGTTACGTCCATATAAAACCAGAGAGCAAGATCACAGTGAAGCCCAGAGCAACCAAACACTCATGCAAGTGAGTAATCTCAGGGGTGAAATGAAAATGAGGGAGCTTCAAGCTGGTTCAGTTCAGATGAAAATCTGAAATTTTGAAGAAAAAAAAAAAAAACAACAACTTTTTCCAGTTTAATTCTCTCACACTTCTATTCTTCCAGGATCCAGCCAGGTATGAAGCAGAAATGCCAGAGGACCTGCAAAAAGAGAGGACAGCTCAAGAGAGCAGCATCATTCTGCAGGCTCTAAGAGTTTGGAGAACAGAGCTGCTATAAGAAAAGGAGGACTTGTGGCACCTTAGAGACTAAAATTTATTTGAGCATAAGCTTTTGTGAGCTACAGCTCACTTCATCGGATGCAGTGAGCTGTAGCTCACAAAAGCTTATGCTCAAATTTTAGTCTAAGGTGCCACAAGTCCTCCTGTTCTTTTTGCGAATACAAACTAACACGGCTGCTACTCTGAGAGCTGCTATGCAGCTTTTGAGGGCTTATCCACATCTGTTAAGATGCGTCTGTCACTGAGGAAAAGTCTTATTAGTGTGCCTTAACTATTCAGGGACCTTGGTGAGGCAGCATTCAGAAACATAACACCCCTGCACCTTCTTTATCCATCCCAACTCCCCAAAAATCAAACAAAAGGGGAACACTTTTTAAGGGGGTGAAGCCCTCATTGACAGTTTGCATCCACATTTCTGCTGCACCTCTGACTTCCTAATCGCAGGCACAAAGCAGGTGGCACAATAGATAGAGGCAACTACTCAACATTGGTCATTTTGCAGCCACAAAACCAAAGCTTTCAGAGTAGCAGCCGTGTTAGTCTGTATTCGCAAAAAGAAAAGAAGTACTTGTGGCACCTTAGAGACTAACAAATTTATTAGAGCATAAGCTTTCGTGAGCTACAGCTCACTGCATCGGATGCATCCGATGAAGTGAGCTGTAGCTCACGAAAGCTTATGCTCTAATAAATTTGTTAGTCTCTAAGGTGCCACAAGTACTTCTTTTCTTTTTGCGAAAACCAAAGCGTAATTCCCACCTGCAAACAGGGAGCCTGGGGCTTCAAATCTAATCTTAATATAATGACTTACTAGCACTGGTGCTCATCAAGATTTATCACCCTCCTTGACCAAAACTGAAGTATTTAAATAAGCTGTTTGTGGGCTTACTCCACATGCTTCCTCCATTCCCTGCTCACATCCCTTTCCCAGTTTTCTTATCAGTTATATGTGAAGCTTCTCTCATATTCCCACAATTTAGGAAAAGCCCATTGGCAATAAGCTCATGACCATAACGACCTCACATTGGATGCCCCTTCCATTGCAGAACCCACTGCTTCCTGTAGTTAGAGCAGTCTGAATTCTGCTAGCTCTTCCAGGCCCAGTCAGCTCACGATGTCCACCTGAAGGCTTGAGAATTTAGAGAGACTTGCTCACTGCAGTTGAGATGGAGCTCTTCAGCTTTAACAAGCTTTTATGGTGGACAGACCCGCCATCTCTGCCTGGGGGAAATCTCTTTTCAGAGCCAGCAGTGCTCTGCAGGTCAGACTGTTTAGACAACCTCTTACCAAGAACTTCCATCACTGTGGCTTTGCTCAGCAATCTTGGAGGGAAATTTACTTAAGTCTTCTGACACCTGCCAAATATTTTTCTCAATCCTTTGCTTTGAGAGCTAAAACTGGCTGCTTGATAAAATTGCCCTGCCAAATTATACAAGCAATTGAGGAAACTATACTACCCAAGATAAGGATCTTTCTTAGGAGGGGCTTTTCTTTAAAAGCCAATTCCTTGCCTCCTCAGTTCCCGGCATTTCCCCTCCCCACCCACACAATTAAACCACAGAAAAACCAAGGGTCATGCACAACACCACCAGTCCATTTCATTTTGAATCCAATAATCACCACTATTTTCCCCAATTAATACTATCATGAGAATTCTACTCTGAAAATCCATATGGTATAGATACAGGCAGCAGCCCACTGCATATTTCAATTCAAGAATAATACTAGCCCACACCCATATCCTCCCTCTCCACTGAGACATTGGGGTATTTCAAAGGCCGCCCTCTTTAGATACTTTGCCTCTACATGCTCTCTGCAGCAGCCCAGCTGCAAGTTGTTTGACCTAATTCCATAAGCTTAGCTCCTACATACTGTCATAGAACCATTTCAATTTTGTTCATGTATCTACCTGAACTAAAACTGCAGTTACATAATGCATCTTGTTTGCAGGGATAGTATTTTTGTCTTAAATTCTGTGTTATAGAAAGTATAACTTGTGTAATTTAAAGACAGGAAAGCCTCTTTTCATGAACGTCATGTTTTGTAGCTGTGCAGATGGTGATCGGAGCGCTAAGCATGTTGGAAAGGGTTTGAATAAGAAACCCTTGAAACACCCTCATCTTTGTACACTTTGCACTCTACCTCACATCTTCCACTTAAAGATGGTTCTGATGCACACAGTACAGTTTCCCTGAGCAAACTGGTCTTACTTAACAAGTTTAAGAATCCTATCCTCAGAGAAGCACTTTGCAATTTAGTGGCTTTCCATTCTGCATTGTACTTCAGGTTAAGCCCACAGCCTTCATGGAATTACCCTTGTATGCATCACCTCCCATCCCTGGCCATCATCACATTAGTCTGGCACCTGATAGTCTTAGTTAAGAGAGGCCCAGAAACAAGCACTCTGGAGCCCAAATTAATTCTACCCCATAAAAGATGTGTAAGTCTCCAGTTCATAGTCCAAAGGGTCACTAACATGGTTTGCTAGTTAATCTTTCATTGTTGCTCTTGGCACAACACCCAGATACAGCCTTTAGAGCTTAGATAGATGCCTTCCATTTCTGACAGTGCCAATCACAAAGGGCATCCAGGCAGGAACAGAAGGCAGAGTGCAAACATGGTCAGTGCCTTGGAACTAATACCAATCCCATCTAGCTCTCAGACTACAGAGCAAAGCATTATGTTCTGGTTTGAAAAGTACCAAAAAACCCTTTCAAAAACCAGCAGACAAAAGCTCTCAAGTATGGATCAAGTTTGATTTTAATGCAGCCGGCTAAACAAGTTACTCTGGGAAGTTTAATCAAAGTTATTCCTACCTTATTAAAAAAGCCCAAATTTAAATTAAAGCCGTTTTTTTATTATTATTTTACAGCCCAGAGCTAAAAGAGGTATCTTAAAAACAAAGATCAAGCCACCATTGTTTGGAGGGACCCTTTCAGAAGGCTGTAAGCAACATACATAAATCCTTCTGATTGTGTCCAGAGGTGCCAGCTAAGATTCAGGACCCATTGTGCTAGTCGCTGCAAAAGCCACAGTTACACACTCTAGGCTCTTTGGAGAGATACTATTTAATAAAATAAGACAATGACTGCAAGGGAAACAGGGGTACAGAAGGGGGAAGTGATTCATCCAAGTCAGATGGCAATAAAACCCAGGACTCTTCTGAGTCCCAGTTCATTGTGCTTGCCACTAGAGTCCCCCGTCTCTCAACATCTCTCATCCTACCTATTTTGTGTATTTCCTGCTTTGAAAACACACTGGATTTCTGCACCCACCTCTGAGTTTCAATAGAGGCAACTTTTGTTAGCTTCATTGTTGGAGCAGGAGCACAGGTGATGCACATTACGGGATGAGGAACTGCATCTGTCCCGTTACATACCGATATAGATCGAGCAGAGGAAGTCCCAAAAGCATAAACACATTTTTGAGAGTCCCACAAAAATAGCAGCTATTAAATTCTTAACTTCTTAGCAACAAAATATTGGATTATAGAAAAAGCCAGATATAAATAGCAGTGATAGATCTATAGAGATAGTAGTAATCTCAAGGCAAATGTATGAACCCTCAGGCTTGGGGCTACAAATATTGAAACCTAAGTGGCAAATCAGTGCATTGTACTGAGCCTGGCTCCTGGCCCAAAACATTGTATAGCGGGGCCCACGTTCTTTATGGTTTAAGTGACAGCAAGGTCCCCAGGAGTATATTGTAATTAGCCAGGCCAGAACAGTGATGGAGGGGTAGGTACATATGACAGTTGTTGAGCTTCACTTTGAGAATATATACCTATGACAAATGTGCATTTTGGTGAGCATGTGCAAGCTTGTCATTTTAACCAGACAACATGGCTTCCTGTGGTGAAATTGACAAAATTTTGTCTCCAGCCAGGCAAGAGTGTCAGTCTGCAATCAAATCAATCAATCAATACCCTCTGAGATTGACCATTTTTACAGGCATTTCACACTGATAAATGGCATGTTTGCTCCCAGAAGGAAGATTTCTTTGGGGAAAATTAGAAAGAGAGGCCAGCAATGACGCCAGAAGGATGGCACAGTGGTTAGGGCATTAGCCTAGGACTCAGGAGACACAGGTTCAAGTCTCTGCATGGCACATGCTCTAAGTGGGATCTTGGGCAAGTCATCCAGGGTGTGACTTCCCTGCATTGTGGAGCCAGCTCTGTGGCACCTGGGCTTATTTCCAAATGTGTGCTTGAGCATTCACACTGCACTGTAAACCTGGGCTTACAGTGGATGGACCGGAGTTCACAGCTGCACTTACACAGACCTTCAGCTGCGTCCACACTGCAAAACGACAGGGCATGGACCCATGTCACAGCAGGGGTCGAGCTCTGACCACCCCACCTAGCGGGGTCCTAGGATCCAGGTCCTCAGTACTGATCTAGGGGTGAGGCTTGGGTTCAAACCCCAGGCAGAGCCCAGCCTCACTCTACAGGGTAGACACACCCTATTCTCTTAGGCCCAGTGTTTAAAGGTATTTAGGCACTGCAATGCTGAATGCAGCAGTGTAACTGGTTTAGGAGCCAAAATCCCATTGATAGTTGAAAGGCTCCTAAGTGCCTAAACCACTTTTGAGAAGGAGACTAAGGCACTGCAACACCAAGTATAGCAACACCTAAACATCACCTCTAAAAAGCTGGGCCTCTGGACCTCAGCTCCCTAGCATGGCCCTTAGACCAGACATGCCAAACTTTTTTTTGGGGGGGGGATTGGCTCCCAGCAAGGGGGGGGGGGAGGAGAGAAGCAGGGGGAAGAGAGTCAGGTGTGCACAGCACGCCCAGTCCCAGACTGCATGCCAAGGGGATCTAGTCACAGAGTGTTGGGGTTCTTTGGCATTGGCTTGTTTTGAAATGGGTTTAGCTTGATTTTTGGCTTATTATGAAAGTCGGGGTGCTTATTTACTGCGTGAAAGTTGGCAACTGAGCCTAACACAAGAGTCTTGTGAGGGTAAATACATTAACGACCACAAGACACTCACATGCTATGGCAACAGGTCCATACATGGCCACCTCAGAAACAGAAAACGCAATGAGAAGCGTTTTGCTTCCTCATCCACCGAGGAAAAAGGGGATTTTCCACCAACAGTGAATTTTGGGGTATTATCGCAGGAATTTTTTGAGGAGAGGTGGAAAAGCTGGGCACACTCTTCTATACAGGGTGTGAATCTTGATTCCCAGAATGAGAGGCTCTACCCTATGCAATGAGCAGAGCTCACTTAAACCATGACTGAGTACCATGGCCATGAAGGCAAAATTTCTACTGTGGGCGCTGGAGAGGAGCAGCAATATATGTATGTGGTAAATAGCAAGTGAAAATAATATCAGCTGCATGTGATTGGCTGAAAATGTTAGAACTGGTTGAAAATTTTCTGATGAAACATTGCAGAAAATGAAACAGTGAGAAAGTGAAAAATCAGAAAATGCAGATTCATCTAAACAGAAACTGTTCACAGGAACGTCAAAAAAAATTTTTTTGACTAGGTTCAAAATTGTTGTCACATTGAGTTGACGGTTTCAAAATGATAAATTCCCATTTGAAATAATATTTTGTTTTGAAATAAAAAAAAGTTATTCACTTGTAACCAGAGTTCTTTGAGATTCACCTGCAGATTTGATCTTGCAGTAATATGCTGACCAGAGCACCTTTGACCATTACCCGTAAATGGGAACATGCAGAGCCACTCAAAGAATTAATTTTTTTTTAAGTGTAAAAGTGTCAAGATTGAAACTGCAGCCTGCGACCCACTGCATTAAAAACATTTGGCATTTAAAGACTTGTGTCCAAGGGGGAGCTTGGATGTAAGGGATTTCCCTTGTTTGTTTGTTACAAAAGGGACTCTCTGAAAAGCGTAGGTTGGAGCAAGTCTCAAATATATAAACCCCTTGTTCCCCCATCTCATAAGCTTTAATATTTATTTCACAGTTTCTCTTAAAATATATAGGGATGGATGAACGTTACTCTGACAAGGTCAGTTTAAAACACAGCGCAAAGTGCAACAGCAGCAAGGAAGAGTAGTTAGAAAATGGCTATTTGTCAGGAGAAAAGTTACACTAAAGCCTGCAGCAAACCTGATGTATTAGAAGTACATGCTATCAGTGTTTTGCAGATTGCCATTTGAAGCCTTAACTAGAGACCAATGACAGTAACACTGCATAATCTAGTTACAGGAGGAACGGAGGGATTTTCTGAAAGGTCAATATTTCAAACACTCCCTTAGCTGACCTTGCCTTGTGCCTGACACAAGTGATTGGTTGAATTCTACCTTCATAAAGAAAGATCACTAATTAGAATATTAAAAAATGAATCCGGCAGCACTATGCAGAGCTGAAGCAGCATGCTTAGCACACTGGGGGCCTGCCTGAACTGCTATCATCACCTCCACCCCCAGGTTAGGGTCAAGCCTGTGGTTTCAGGCAAAGGGAGATGGCTGCAGTTTGATCTTTCGTGATTATCAGTCCACACTAGCAGGTCATCATTATTCAGCATTTTAAAGGCTAAAAAAAATAAGTCAGATTCCACCCTCTCCAAGTCAGGGTAAAGTTGATTCTGTTTGATTTCAAACATGGGCTATTGAAAATCCAGCCTTTTTATAGTGCCTACTGGTACGTTTCATTTGAAAATATCGTAACTACTTTTTGTTAAAATAATGAAAGCAAAGTCTTGAGACAGTTTTCTTTGCATTGATACTGAATATACATAATGATCAGCAGTCACTATTGTTTCACTAGTGAAAGGTTTGGGTTTTTTTAAGACTTTCAGGACAATAATTTCTATGCAAGAGAGCAAAACTGCAAAACAAAGCTAGCTATCACTCCAGTCCTGCTCATTTCACAGAGCCGATTACATAAGTTCTGAAACACACTATTTGATTAACTCAGCCATTGCCACTGGCAACGGTTCATTTACATATGGGGGGCTTTTCTCCCCAAACAGAAAAAAAATCTCATGCATGGGGGGGAGAGGCTAGAATTAAAATACAGAGGTCCCCAATCACTTACCTTTAAAAGCAAGTCAGATGTTTGGAACTAAGATCCCATAGTAACTCAGCCATTTCATGTTGAGGGCTGGAGCCAAAAAACAAGAAGTTTTAAGGACATGGAACCTTGTACTGGTTCCCCCGCTCTGTAAACCAGCAAGAATCCCAGACAGGGAACAAGAGGTGCAAGCTCCTCACTCTTCCAGCTAAGCAGAAAAGTTTCACAGTGAGAGGAAAAGAAAAATCCAGCCCCCACTGAGAGACTGGATCAGAAACAAGAAAGAAAAGCTTGTTCCCCCTTGTTTGTATTCCTGGCTAAAGGTGCCTCTCCAAGCAAAATTCACTGAGCCTCTCAACCTCTCACAGCAGATGGTATTCACACATTATACTCCAACAGCAGCACTCTCTGGGCCAATCAGAGAGCAGCACTCAAAAGCCAAGCGCTTCCCAGACTCTGTCTCTGATTCGGTTTTCAATAGCTAGAGCAGATGAATGACTGCAGAAAATGAATAAGCATGCAAAGTAAAAGCACCCCTCCCTCCTTTTCTCCCCAGTTTAGAGGCACAAGCTGCCAATTCAACAATGCTGGGTGGGTTCTGTACAGACTTCAAGATAACAAATACACCTGTTTTATTTTTGTAAATCCCAAACAGCCAGCACATTTCCCCAGGCTTTTGCTGTAGTTTCTCAACTGACTCTTGAGTTAGTCAAGTCACAGTAAGTACATAACCTGTGCATTTTGTTCTACCCACCGCATTCAGGAACTACTTCCAAAAAGCCTTGGAAGTCACAGACTCACTTTAAGCAGCAAGAGAGGCTTCTTACAGGTCCCAGTCCTGCATACACTTACACACATGCTCAGCTGCACACACAAGTGCTTCCCTTGAACTCAAGGAGATTACTCATGTGTTTACCATTAGGCACAAGTATAAATGTTAGCAGGATTGAGGCCTAACTTTCTCTCCATTGTTATAAAGCAGAACAAGATACATGAAAGGGCAGCAGTATTATTTGCAAACAATCTCTCCTGGGCAGATCAATACTTCCTTCCATCTTAGAGTCACAGATACTAAGGTCAGAAGGGACCATTCTGATCATCTAGTCCGACCTCTTGCACAACGCTGGCCGCAGAATCTCACCCACCCACTCCTACGAAAAACCTCGTCTATGTCTGAGCTATTGAAAGTCCTCAAATTGTGGTTTAAAGACTTCAAGGAGCAGAGAAGCCTCTCTCAAGTGACCGGTGCCCCATGCTACAGAGGAAGGCAAAAAACCTCCAGGGCCTCTCCAATCTGCCCTGGAGGAAAATTCCTTCCCAACCCCAAATATGGCGATCATCTAAACTCTGAGCATATGGGCTTGTTGAATCTTGTTTAAGATTGACCATGGATATTATAAAATACAATACTAATAAATAAAAGAACAAAATACAACAAATTAACAAAGACTTGCTCTCACTACAAACATTCCGCTGAAACTCCTTAAGGAGTTTCTAGTTAGTACTTTGGGAACGATCTTCAAAAAAATCTCATGGTGCAGCACAAACTAGGGCAGAACACAACTGGTAGTGCAGCTACTCAACAGCAGGACAAATGGACTCAAGAATATTCTCAGCTGCAAGGGCTTAATTTGTAAACCAACCCAGACCCTCCCTCACCCAGTGATCAGTTTGGGATACAGCTGTGAAAGTAAATTCCTAGCTTGTGCTGATAGCTGCAGCTGAGTAGTAAAGGATGACTTGCTAAACAAAGCAAAAAGAAAAGGAGTACTTGTGGCACCTTAGAGACTAAAAAATTTATTAGAGCATAAGCTTTTGTGAGCTACAGCTCACTTCATCGGATGTAGCTCACGAAAGCTTATGCTTTAATAAATTTGTTAGTCTCTAAGGTGCCACAAGTACTCCTTTTCTTTTTGCGAATACAGACTAACACAGCTGCTACTCCGAAACCTAAACAAAGCAAAGTTACTCATGGAAACAGACTTCCACTCTACAGGCAGGTTTCAGCCTTGCAGACAATAATGCCCTCACGACCCTTCCAAAACATTATTGAAATTCTCTAGATTCTTATGGCAGAAGCAGTTACAAGGAAATAACAGGTGTATAAAGGTGTATAAGGTCCCTGCAGAAATTCTATTTTTGCGGTGCGATGAGTAGAATCAGCTAAAAATCAGTGAAGTTGTTTGGGGTGGGAAGCGTGCTTCCTCCCAGGATCTCTCTGGACGTTTTCAGATCCCTGGCTATAGCTGTAAATTGATCCTGTGCATTCCTTTCTGACACAAGAACCATGCAAAATCTTTAGGGATTCTCTTTCCGCCATGAGTAATGCTGTAATAGCACTTTTGTAAAATATAGGACCACTTGCATTGCGAGAAAAATATTGTGAGCTTTTTTGTTTGTTTATTTTAGGTCACATACTTATTTTTTCCTCTCTGGAAATAATAAAACAATGGTCTCCTTCCTCCAAAACACCCAAATACTTCTATGTTTGTAAAGGGCCAAATCTATATTTAGCTGCTGTTTGGGTTTTAACCATGCAAAGGAGCCTTTTACCATCTAACCACCACACAGTGTGCACTCTCTCTGGGTTAAGGAAAAAACAAACACCAAATAAATGCAAGCCTTCATGAGAAACAGCACAGTGTGTGCATGACTCCTTCTGCAACTGCTGCCTTGAACTGCCCCATAGCCCCAGGGCAGACATTTAAAGGGAAAGTACACAGAAAAAAGAATACACAGAAAAAAGAATGGTAGCTGGAGGAAAACTGACATTGCTTGGACATTTTCCTCCTTTTTTTGGTGAAACTTCATTTTGGAAGGAACTTCCAACCATTTCTATTCACAGCAGCTGCTACTTTCACCCCACTAGTGAGTTCTAAAAGAGCAGCCACCTAGCTCTGCATAAAAATGTCATGGATTCAGGGGAGGTGAGGAGGATAATCCGACACACTGGTGCTGCTGATGCTGTCACTCTTGGGGCTGCAGCCCTGGATCACACTAGGGACATGGGATAAGGCACTTTCTCTGGATCTGTATACACAGGGACTGATGCATCTTTCGTATAGAGAGGGTTCTCCAGTAACAGACCTATGTGCTTTCTCTAGAGATGTTTGAGTGAAGCAGAAGTTTAACACAACATTGCCACCTCTGATATTTGCTGTTTTTTCTTACAACTCCAGATCCTGGAGTGAGATAATAATGGGAGAATATCAACTTTCATTTAAAACAAATGACATAGGTACTCCCTGCCTGTGGAAGTTCCAGCTAGAGAGCTGTGCATGAAGGCTTGCACAATCAGGCCCTGGAAATAGAGGAAATGTGTCATCACTGCTTAGAGGTCCCAATCCGGCAAGTTGCTGCAAAATGCGCAGACCCACATACTCATCCAGAGCACCCATGAACTTAACAAGCAAAAGGGTCTCATGTGGATCAGCTTCCAGAATCAGGCCCTTAGTTATTTCAGAAAAACAAACTTCGGAAGCAGAGCTCTAATCAGACACCACTTTATGTAAAAGCCCATCAGCTGGGAGAGAATTTTACAGAGACTCATACCCTCATGAAAATGTTTTTTATTATGTAGCAAAATATCAAGCTGCTTGAAATTACTCTCTGAATCACTGTGCAAGGCCACGTGCTTCAAGCATGTATAATTTCCTGTAGCTTTCATTATGACAATCCAAGTAAAGTTTCATAATGAAAGTAAGGAGATTGTGATTATGTTGCACACTTTATCACCACACTAAATGAAGAATGTGGCAAGTCCTTGGTAAAAAGCCAAACAACAAAACCAGCTCTTGGAAGCTTTGGTGCTTCAGACCAGGTAATGTTCACAATGCGTGTTCCAAGTTTAGGTCACTTCAATCCAAGATCACAAGAGGTGATTTCTTGTGAAACATTAATGTAATTACTATACTCACTTTCCATAAAGAAGTGAATAAATAAGCCCACAATTCCTGTACAGCTATTTGTCTTGAGTAAGTCAGCTGAAGGTGGTCTGGTAGGGAGGATTCATGGCCATAGTTACTAATCATATGAAATCATTTTGCTAATAACAGAGGTACCTTGATATAATTTAGTTTTAATTCCATGAGGTCCTCTCTCTTCTTTAAGGGAAGAAGATTCAGTCAGAGCAACTCAGAGTTCTTTCTAGATCACACAAACTCTTCTAGGAATTAAATGTAAAGCTCAACATGTTTAAATAGAAAAGCCATGGAGCCATAGTAGATGCTTAGGAAGAAGAATGCAAGTAGTGGCATTCCAGAGCAGCTCACCAATGTGGTCGACCTAAAAAAAAACAGTTACTCACCTTCTCGTAACTGTTGTTCTTTGAGATGTGTTGTTCACATCCATTCCAATCAGGTGTGCGCACACCACGTGCACGATCGTCGGAAAGCTTTCCCTTTGCAGCACCCGTCGGGTCGGCCACGGAGCCCCCTGAAGTGGCGCCTTTATAGTGCTCAATATATGACCCTGCTGACCCGACCCCCCTTCAGTTCCTTCTTACCACTCGTGGCGGTTGTTTGAACAGCATTTGCTTGCCTCGCAAGTGCTTCCCTTAGCTTGTTCATTAGGTTTAGTTTAGGTTTCAGTTCTTAGATCAGCATAGTTTAGAGTTACAATTTTGATTAGAGACTGTGGACCCATCCCTTTCCTTCCCTTGGCTCTGGGGCATTCCTCAGGGCCAGGGGTTTAAACCGTGTAGGACCTGCACTCGAAGAAGAACAGACTAATTTTGATACTCCTGTCCCATCATGTATTGGTAGATTGCATCTTTACAACTAATGATTTCAAAAACAATTTTTGCCAAACCAGAATATCAATTTTTCAGTTATCGGACCTACTCCAATAAAGACTGCAGGGAAAATGCCTGCGGGTGAAAGCCACCACCCCCGCCCCCAAGGCAGCATCCTCCGCTCTGCCTGGAGAGCCCCACAGACAAAAGGCACAAGTGCATCCGACAGGCAGAAGCTGTAAACTAATCAAGGCACTAAGGATGATTACTGTCATTTGTGTCCACCCACATTACATCCAGAGAGCTCAGCTGTTGAGCAGTGAATACTTTATGGACACATTCTTTGGCCAGGACTTGTATTGCCTGTTAAGGTAAAATTCTACACAATTTAGAAGAGGAGAAAAATTGCAACTTGATATCTGACTTGGAGGAAATGCAAATTCATCTCACTGATGACTGTGCTGCACTGGCCCAACAATCCAAGCTTAGTGTGTCCTATATTAATGGAGAAAACTGTAGACTGACACAGAGGAGATTTGCAAGGATTTGCAAAGATCTCCAAGGATTTGCAACCTCACAGACCTTGGCTCTCTTCACTCCTCCCCTCCTCCTGCCTCAGGCTCTTCATGCAGTTTCCCTACTAGTGGTGTAGATCCACCTCCTCTGTAGCATCTTGAACAGGGGCCCTGCCACTCTGCATCTCACTGACTCCACAGCTGTTTGCAAATCTCAGCTGAAATCATCTCCCATATCTGCGATTCAGCATGTCTCACCCCCTCTGTTGTAATTTGTATTTTAACACTGTGAAAGATTTTGAGATATGGTTGGTAAAGTCCGTCTGACACAGCAAAGCAGGAGGATGCTGACCACTTTCTGTGTCTACTTTACATTGTTACATATTTTTAAAGTGAATTTAGTGCAGGCGAAAGGGCCTGGATTTGCAGCCAGCATGTCTGAAGTCCACCAAACAGGTACAGCACAGGTTGCCTCCGTGCTAGCATCCTAAATGCACCATCTCACCTATGTACGTCAACAAGGACTCAGTGACCTCACTGCCAATGGACAGAAGCATTACAGTACTGAGGGCCATCCATCCAGTGCTTGAGCCCCTGTTGATTCTAGCTAGAGGTGTCTTTTGTGGGGATTTCTTCTGCTGTGGATACCTGGCCAATGAGAACTGGACCAACTGACCTACCACCTCATTTCACACTGTCAGACAAATGATAATCACTGCTGGTCTGGGCTGGATTTCACAAGTAAGGTGAAAGACCTTGCTTTCCATTCCCAATGCCCAGACCAACCACTTCCATCCTCACCCCTCAAACACACCCAATCTTTCATTTTTAAATGAATGGATGATCTTCGTTTTCTGAGTTTAACACCGAGACTTGTGTGTCTCACGAATGGCTCTGGCATATCCACAAGAATCTCAGATCTAGATCAAGAATGTTTTCAATTGTGATATAATGTGAAAGGTTAAGGATTAATAACAGACACTAAGAGTTAGCAAGAAAAGGCTCCAAATCCTGCCACCTGATTTAACTGAGCACACACACTTGCTTTGCTACCAATTCAAACAAATCACTTAGCATGGCGGTAGACTGTTTCATCTATAAAGCACAAGACCTTTTATTTTGTACACATTTAGCAACCTCCATTCAGCTATGTAATGTGCTTCTGCACAAGGCCTGCAGCAGCAGAGTTTTCAGCTGCAGTTAACAATGTGCTTGTAACAAAAATTAGCTGAAAAAAATTGTAAGGTCCCACACTCTGGATCTGGGACAAGGCAGGTTTGTGGGCTCCAGAGAGATGCCCCCCTGATGTGGAGGAGTTAATTTGATGTATGGGGTCAGATTCTGATCCCTTCCAACCCTCTGATGCTCTTTCTCCTGCACTTCCTTCAAAGTAAATACGTCCCATATGTCGCTGTAAAAAGTAGCCAGATAGGCCATCACAGGTGTCATTAAGCGGCATACCATGGCTACTTGGAGTGTGACTAATACCAGTGATTGATTCAATTCCCCACTGAACATGGATGAGAGACGTCCATGGGAGATTAACTTGCTGATACCAGATCTGTCTGTGGCCTATTAAATCTGACTTTCACCACTGACTTCAATGGGGAGTCTCATGGGCATTAGGAGCTGACAAGTAATGTTAATGATTGAATCCAATGGGGACTTTTTACAAGGGCAGTCCTGCAGATCCACTGAAAATCTGCCCCAACTGTGTCTGTCCTAGACAAAAAGGTCTCTGTTATTAATGACAGTCACCTGAAATTCATTCCCTGGCTCACTAAGCAGGTGTTTAGAAAAGAACTGCATTGCAAGGTTCACATCTTTGGGAATTTGCCCTTTGCAGATTTTATGCTCTCTAGCAAAGATCTCTCCATCCATCTTTCATCATTTGTGTTATCTCAGCTAGCAAACATGATCAATTCAGGGTGCATTTGCCTGAGTAAGGATGGTAGCATTTAGAACTCCAGGTTAGGAACAACCAGTACGCTGCAACAATCTCTTTTGTTTTATAATATAAGTCATGATTAATTCAGCCTAACATCCTGCCTCTCCCCTTGTCAGCTGCTTCCTGGCCACATCATATAAAACCATGAGCATGCAGTCTCCTTCCCGGGCAGAATCGTTAGCATGGTCCCTCTCCCTTCATTAGAATCTCTCCTCTTTTGCTCCAAGGCTCTCACCCCTCCATTTATCTAAATATACTACTTCCGTCATCTATTAACACCTAACGCACATAGTCCGCTGAGGGCCATTCCACCAGCCAGAGTGACCACAGTTGATGGCGTAGCACTAGGCATCATGTAGTGAAGCTCCCTGATCTGGCTCAATTCTGAAAATCCACAAATCTCTGGGGCAACCCCAAAGATACAACAAGTAGGGTCAGGGTGTGCACTCTTTCACGCTTCAATGGAGAGCTTGAGAGCACGGTGTGCTGGGGTGATTTTGTCCCCACCCCCACCCAGGCCATGCCACTGTTGAATACACTGACTATTAAAGGGACGCTAAATCTCTGCAAGACTGTGACATTTCGCACAAAGTCAAACCACTTTAAGCCCAGGATTTGGCACTGACAGCGCACATGGAATGCCCATGGTCACTGCCAGTAAGATAGTCCAGGTTTCTAACCCATGTAGCAATACAGGTGGTACGCAGGTTTGACAGATCCTGAACTTTGTTTCAACGCAAAGACATTTTTGCATCCATAAGCAAGATAAGAACTTCATGCAGGAGGCCATGAGACGTATTAGTCAAAGAACTCAGTTTGCAGCCCAGGTGGATGAACTCATCAACACTCTCCATGGTATTTGACCTCAGGGATTCTGGTGGCCCAGCTCCAAGGTTCTGGACCCTCGTCTTCTCCAATGAAGCATTCAACTCCATTTGCGAACAACATCTTAGAGACCCTGGAGGGCAGGGCTGAAATTCTCTAACTTCTCCACAAGCAAAGCGGCATTGTCGGTGTAGTTTTGGTTGGTAAGCATTTCTTCACCAACCCTGATTCCAACATGTGGAGTGTCAAGTCCTACTATCCAGTTGATAGCTCAGCAGAAAAGCGCTGTGATGAGAATGCATCCCCGCCACACCCCTGAGGCCCAGGTACTTTTACCGCAGGTACTTAAAAGGATTTAAATTCATCTTTGACTGCACCGTTCCTCATTATTTAATTTCTAGCACAGTGATACTCAGACTGAGGCTCTTTAGCTGCAAGTGGCTCTATAATTTGTCTTCTGTGACTCTTTGCAGCACATGATATTAAAACATTGTGTGATTTAATTATCAAGCAATCCAAGTTGTTAACCGATCAGGAGGCTTTTCCTATGTTATTGCCCAATTGTAGTTGATAAAATAATAATACTTAGTCAGTCATTTTGGCTGTGCAAATATATATAACTAAATGTTTTCCCATCATACTATTTAAATATGACTCTATAGTACTATAGTCAATGAACACAATGAATTTACACTGCTGTGGCGCTTTTGGGTAATGTTGATCGCTAATTTGTCTCCTGAACCACTGAGGTCTGAGTACTTGTGGCACCTTAGAGACTAACAAATTTATTAGAGCATAAGCTTTTGTAAGCTACAGCTCACTTCATCGGATGCAGTGAGCTGTAGCTCATGAAAGCTTATGCTCTAATAAATTTGTTAGTCTCTAAGGTGCCACAAGTACTCCTTTTCTTTTTGCGAATACAGACTAACACGGCTGCTACTCTGAAACCTGAGGTCTGAGTATCACTGTTCTAGCCTCATTTGTACATTTGAAAACAAGGCATTCATTACCATGATGTAAGTAACAGATAGGCAGGCAGGGCACTTTTCTAGGTCAAGGCTTGGGTTTGACGACATGCTCAGCCATTGGCTCAAAGGGAGACACTTGATCACATTACGCAACGATGGCCAACTGGGAGATATGAATGAAGTGTCTCAACTCCAGGAAGACAACGCCAAGCTTCACACACCGCTTGAGAAGAGACCACCTCACCTTCCATCCTGGGGCACTTCTTGCGGGCTCCCCATTCCTTCCGAGACCCAGTTGGATATTGTTAACTTTCATAAGGCTGGTCAAAAATTTCCCATCTAAGATGTTTTGCATTTTGACAAGAAGCAATTCTTCATGGGGAGTTTCTGCTTCCTGCAGAAATCTTTGACTTTTTGTCAATATAAAACCCAAACACTGAATTTTTCCACCAAAAATTTTCAGTTTTTGATTTTTTTGGCAAAACCTTAAAATTTTCTGCTAAAAAACCCCACTCTCTCCTACCAGGTCTGTTTTTTGAGCTTGCTCCCTTCTGCCTCCCAGACCATCCCATGATCTCCTTCCGTCCCCACCCCAGCCCCTCTGTTTGTCTAGCACAACCCTCAGCTCTGTCCCCTCCAGTCTTCCCACTGCTGGTGGGAGAGCTTCCCGGTGATCAGCCCTGCCACATAAACAGCTCTCTTGTATCTCCCTACCCTATCAACTCTCCACCTGATTTCAATTCCCCGCTGAAAACTCATTGAACCTCATCTCCATGTAGCTGCTCTTATGGATGATGTAACTCTTAATGGTCCAATCTAACTCTGCAGAGCCTTTGGGGACACAGCTGCTCCATAAGTCATCACACATTACTGGGCAGTACAGTTATTCACTGCAAGAGGGCCTTGCAGACCTTGGTCAGTAACTTTTCACCATTCATGGTTGGTGCTCTACCATTCTGACCACTGCTTGCTGTGAGAGTTCCCATATACTCCATATTCATTCATGTCTATTATCCTTCCCTTCTCTAGCCAACTGACAGCAAACCTTCTCCCACTTAAATCCATTCAAAACACTG
The DNA here is from genome assembly GCF_009764565.3 of Dermochelys coriacea. Taxonomy (NCBI): domain Eukaryota; kingdom Metazoa; phylum Chordata; order Testudines; family Dermochelyidae; genus Dermochelys; species Dermochelys coriacea. The sequence goes on along the minus strand of NC_050083.1, from coordinate 21,384,112 downwards.
CTGCAAACATCTTCCTGGTTAGTTGCTCCATTTCACCCCCACTTTGTGTCTCTCCCCCACCTCCCCCCCAACACAAGCTACTTGTCTTCACTTTTAAAGCCCTTTGTGGCCTAGCCTTGCCTTACCTTTTATCTCTTGTATGATGCAGAGCTGTTGACTTGCGCCTCAAATCCCACCTGATTCCTGCCAGTCTTCATTGCCCATTAGTCGCATTTTCCAACAAATCCCTTTGTGATTTCACCCTCCTGCCCCTTAAGCCTGTGTGGAGCTCCAGCAAACACCTGCTCTGTCTGATTCCCTATCTGCAAAGCTGCCTAGCTATAGATGCAGCATGGTGCATGGAGAGGACACAGGACAGGGAGTCTGGAGAACAGGAGTCCCACTACTGCTTCTGTCACTGACTCATTGAGCAGCCTTCAGCAAGCCCCTTGAGTAGTCTCCGATCCCCATCTGTAACATGAAGCTGATATGGCTAATCTCCTCCTCACCAGGGGTGTTTTGCAGCTAAAGCCATTAAGGCCCTGGCAGATGCTTGGATGGGAGCAAGGCTAAGTGGAAAACATTGTTACTGTAACATTCCGACCCACATGATAACCCAGCTCCTGTGCTCAGAAACCTCCTTGGCAAACACCTAATCAAACATGATAAAGAATCTCATGGTCCACTGTCTAGAGCTAAGCAGGATTTATTAGCTTGACATCCCCAATGTACAGCACGTTTGCCAGAGATGGAAGTAAAACCATCAGCCGCATTCAGTCGTTCAGGCCATCTGTGGAGAAGGGGGCTGTTGTCCAATATTTTCGCTATGTGCAGTACATGATGATAACCCTCGATTAAAAGGTCTGAAGATCTTTAATCATCTCATATATCCATGCCCTTCCTTAAAAATAACATTTTTCTGGCCTTTTGCCAAGCTTCAGGGCTCTCTCCTGACTGAGGACTCGTAAAAATTTCTACTGCAGCTTCTCTGGTTTCTGTCTGTGTTGTCTGCACCTGGTGCCTTATCAGTTGAAAAGCTTCTGATCTATAAATAAGACCTAGGAGTGTCAGCTGTGGGCTTTTTAATTCCTCTGCATCTTTGGTTCCCAGAAAATCCCCATCCTCTCTCATTTAGCAGAGACACATGAACAAGAACGTTTGACATCTCAGGCTTTCACTCACTCACTCTCTGCACCATTGTTCTGGAGGAGCCTTTCCATTCAACGTCCACCTACAACATACACCCTTACCTAACATTAGTAGCTGATCTGGATGGTGGAGACCAACTGATTGGTTTTTCCTTTTGATTACTGGAATTTATTTAGTTGGTTTTGTTCACTTAAGTGTGGCTCTAGTAATCAATAATCCACATAACAGCCAGTAGGGGATGCTCTCCCCTTCCATGCTGGGATTTTGAATCCAGGGCCACCACCTGCTGCGGGGGTAGGGAACATGTGCTGTAGTAACTGTTGTGAGGGCCTCAATAGTGGTGCTCTTCCCTCTGCGTCAGAATTGAAGCAATGCCCAGGCTGCTGGAGTGGCTGTCTTTTGGATGCCATATAAAACTGAGGCCTGGACCAGTCCTAGTTACTAAAGATCCATTGGTGTTTTTCCAAGAAGAGCGAGGCTGCTAGTCCATCCACCCATCTTTCCTCATTGCTTTAACATATATAGTATTCCTTTGTTTCTTGTTCATAATCTGCCAAGGGTGCTGTTATAATGGTTACTGCATCCCGCTCCTAGGTAGCTACATTTCAGTGGTGTGTGAAGGGAAGTAATCCCTCTGTTTAATTGCTGTTTGTAATTCTGTAAAGGCACTGGCGGCATTATATATATAAATATAGATATAGATTAGATACAGATATATAGAGCTATACAGCTATATATAGATATACATACACACACACATACACTATGTTTTATATATGTAATCTCCCTAACTCCTGGTCTCTTACACTTCCCAGGAGTTCTCTGCTTCTTTGATAAAACTACTATGGATCTTTCAGTTTTACCACATACTGTAAATTATACTGAAATTAGCAGGTATTGCTCATGTCTATTTTTAAATCCCTCTCTTTGTTGCCAACTGGAGTTTGGGGACAATAAAGGATTCCAATTACATCCTCCTGTCTTTTTGAATGCCTTGGATTTTGTTCTACTTTTCATACTCTCACAGACATTTCAGACCAATTACTTACGATTGCTCTCCCAAAATGTTCACTGGCCTCTATTATTTGCCACATACCTGGTTCGTTTCTTTGGAGTAAGTCCAAACTGGCCTGTTAACTTGTTGGCTGCTCAGCAAGCAATGTAGGACAGCAGGCTAGTATTAGTCCAGAAACACACACCCATTAGTGGCCAGGCTGCAGCTATTTCAGACAATCACAAACATTCCCCCAGCCAGGACATGGTGATGGCATTTAAATTTATCACCAGTCTTTTCTGTCGGCAAACACCCAGCATCTCTCTTGGACTAGCCTCTTTTCAGGATTTAGAATACTTTTCTGTGGGATTTATTTTAACCCTTTCAATCTTGCCCCTGAGTGCAAGCCTGCCATTTCTATAAGCCAGCCTTTTTCACATGTATTTCCTCTCCATATACACCATGCTGTTGCTGATAATCAATTGATATTGCTTTCATGTAAAGATCTCACAGCCATGCAGAGTTGCTCAGTAAAACAGTTTCTTTGGCTACTGCTGTGTTTTAGTGCCTGGAGGAGCCTGATCCTGCAGGCACTGAGGACCTTTGTCTCCCATTCTCTTGGATGGAAGTTGGGGACACTAAGACTTTGTAGGATTGGGCCTTAAATTAAGAAGGAACCAGTATACTGGGACACTACAGATGAACCAATTTGGGGCTGTGGCCAGGTGAAGTAATGATGGTTACAGCTCTCGCTCTCTCTAAACAATGGTTGTATCACAAAAAATATACTTCCCAAAATATACCAGTTCCCCTTATGCACAAAACACTAATCTACCTCCATTCACGCATCTCTGCTCATTTGTCTTCCAAGTATTAAACTGTGTCTTCACTTCCTCTGCTCCAATTCTCCTACCCTCATGCATATGATTCTTTACCTCTCCTAGTTCTCAGAGGCAACAGATATGTACATGGTATTAGAACCTGAACAGAAGGAAACCGTGCATAACTGTCTCAACTCTTCATTGTTCTCTGCTTGCCTCAGCCCTTAAAATGTGAACCCGTAGATGTTATAATGTTTTAATAGTTTAAAGATGGTTCTTCAGAAAAACACAACTAAATCTTGTAATGCTTTTGATAATGTAACATCAGCAAACCATGCTCTTTGATAACAAATTTTCTCAGAAATACCTTCAGTAAATCTCTCCTGCAATATTTAATGTTTTATGCAAAAAAGAGTCCACTGCAAACAAACAGAAGCAGAGATTATAAATGGAAGGGGGGATCAATTGTTAATGATCTGTGTCGAGTGCCACATTACAGCACTATTTAATCACTCAATATTAGTTTAACATGCTTATTCTTTCAGCTGCCATCCCTCATTTCTTTTTCCCATTTTTCTCTCAGCCCTGTAGGTAATACTCAGAACTGAACTTCTAAAAATATCTAAGAAATGGATTTAGCTCCTAAGAATGTTCCTTTCCAATATCCATTCTACACAAAACCTGAGCCCTAAGCTTTCATTATATAAGGCATGTTCAAAGGACACTGTGAAAGATCAGAAGACCCAAATTTCTCGTAACTATGTTTTCTTATAGCATTTTGAAAAGAGCATACAGTCCTGGACATGGGGTTTTGCCCATGAACAATATTTCAGTGTTTTTATCCCCTTTAAAAAAATCTTAGCCAGCAGTCTCACATTTGTGAACAAGCCTCCATAACAAACCAGCATACACAGTCCAATGCCCGTAAGCAACCCTATAACAACAAACCAGCTTTCATACAGAACAAAGTTGAATACTGTGCCACCCATAGACAATCATAGCACCGTTGTTAATAGATCCCATGGAACGTGCATGTGCATATGTAATAACCTCCCTCAAATCCAACTTCTAACTCTACCTTTTTGCCCACATTCTCTGACAATGCCAAGCTCCTAACTCATTATTTAGAAGAAAGAAAAAAACCCAACAAAGGTCCAAACACGAAGGTGTGCTGTGTAAAAACAAACTCACAACCTTATTCTGTGTAGTCTTTCCCCTCCCCTCCATCCAATGGCCTTTCTCGCTGTGTCGTTATCTAAATCTAACCTAACTTACCTACTCCCCAGAGCAGGGGCCATGTCTTTGTTCTCTCTGAAAACCATCATCCACATTCAGGGTGCTATAAACAAATGTTCTATAACAATAACAACAATAATGTTGCTTCTCTATGCAACATCCTAGGATGGCAGCCCCTACAGGAAACAGTACAACAAGCACATCCAGACAAGTGCACATAGAACACAAAAAACATAATATTTAGAGGCTGCATGCAATTTCCCCAGAGCCAGGAAATTCAGAGCTGAGGAAGGATTGCTCTAGAGTGAGTTTAGTTCATCACAGTGATACAAATTAAACAAGTTATTTTGGGGCTTGCAAATTCTCAATTGCTGGTAGATGAGGAGGAGTTTACGCTGTCAACCTTTATCACTTTCCTCCACCACCATACAGAACAAAAAACAGTGTGGGCTTAAACGTATTGTTCTGGGGATGAGTGTGTTGGTCTCTCTTTCTTTCTGCCTTTCTCTCAGATGCTTGACAGTGCGATTTTGGGGGAAATCCCCAGTTCTGTTCACTTCCTCTCTGCTCTGTCCTTGGAAGCCCATCAGCAGAAAGTTCCCCCTGAGAAGGAGATGACTGGGCCCACCTGCTGCTCTGCCATCCTCGCACACACACTTTAAAAGGGCTGCTTTAGATCAGAACAATCCATCCTCCTTTCGCTCTCATATGTGCTCGCTTCACTGGCAGCTCACCCCAGCTCTCCAAATCAATCATCTCCAGCAGATCACATCGGAGTCAATAACACATTTACTTTTTCTAAAACGTGCAAGTGAGTTCAGCGTTCACAAAGTTGAAGGGCCAGGAGTGCTGGCTTACATCTGGCACTGGGTAGGGGGACACTGGGTAAGCTTCCCCCAAATCCAATGCTCTGCCAAATACACGGCAGCTTTAAAACGCAACACCTCCTTCTGTTCCAGTCTCAATCCCTCACTCAGCTCTGCCAGACACATCTCAGTCTTCACCTACAGTATCCCAGATTCCCTGCTATTCCAGTCCTTCACAGGTTTCCATGTCGGTCCTGACCAGCAGCAACCTCTGCTTTTCCAGTCTTTGGGCCCACCCCCAGCTCTACTGATGCATCACAGAGTGTCACCTGGGACAGGAATACACGAAAGGCTTGAAGAGTCTAAGTTAAGTTAAGAATAGCAGAAAAGTTCAGTCAGGGCTGTTAGTCAGGTAGTACACCCAGGTGGGTGTGTATTTCAAGGGGCTAAGAAAAGCAATAGATAGTGTGTGCTTCAATACCTAGGAACAGTGGTTGTGGTAGTCTGAGTTTCCAGGCTTTGTGGGCTTATATTTAAGTCTATGGGCCACATTCATCCAGGGTGTAAGTGGGTCTCATTCCACTGAATCCAATGGCTGAATTTTGCCCACAAGGCTGTTTAAAATGTACTTGTAAAAATATGTAATTGTAACGTATTTAAAAACGGAATTAGTAACACACAAAGAAATACTGCGAAGACGCACAAGACACCAAATTCAGACAGATGAAACAAGTGTACCACTATCCAGTGTAGCCTCATAAACTGTTACTCACAGAATCAGAAGCTGCAATGAATGTACAAGGTTCAGATACTTTGCAAACAATGGCATAGTTTTCAGAGTAGCAGCCGTGTTAGTCTGTATTCACAAAAAGAAAAGGAGTACTTGTGGCACCTTAGAGACTAACAAATTTATTTGAGCATAAGCTTTCGTGAGCTACAGCTCACTTCATCGGATGCATTTGGTGGAAAATTTGTTAGTCTCTAAGGTGCCACAAGTACTCCTTTTCTTTAGACAATTTAGGGTTATGGTTTCAGAATCAGCACATTCCTAGGGCAATGTGTGTTCCAAGCAGAGTTCTTTGCATAAGAAGCAGAAAACCATTTCAGCATGTTTAAAAGCTAGAACTAGCAACCAAAAGCAAATGGCAACAACAAAGTCCTCCTTGAGGTTCCCAAGTTCCAGAAAGAAAAGGCAGGTCTGTGTGGCGTGTGAGTGTGTGTTTTTCAGAGACCTGCACTTTCAGGTCACCTAGCCACATGGGTAGGACTTTGGATGCTACTGTAAGAAACAGGTCACAGCACTCTATGACCATCTACACAAACCACAGAGATGGTATCAATCATATGTTCAAAGTACAGCAAGTCTTACAGCTGAATGGAGAAGAGTAGAGGAAATTCAGACGTGAGTAACTTGCGTTACTCACTAGTTTCTATTTTATTCCACTCACTCTCTTATGCTGCGGCAGCTTAACCAGCTCCTTTCTGAGGGTATTATCACAATGGACAATCCCTTCTCAGAAGTTTCAATTACAAGGAACGATATACATGTAATAACTCTTCATTGAGAAGCCAATAGCCTAATTTGTTCAAAAGCAGCTTTGATTTGTGGGAGAGGAAAGAGAGAGGAGACTCCTCAGTGCTGAACAATCCCATCCAGGCCCTACTAAATTAACTCACCCTAGCACTGCCAGGGAACGACAAGGCTGCAGGAAAGAAAGATCAATTCAAGAAGATATTTTTCCCATGTATTCTTCAAATTGGCTTTTCCTGCCATTAATGATCCATTTATTGGGCAGGAAACAAATGACTAAATCATGAAGTGACTTTGGCTTCACCTGGAATTCTAAAGTGCTCCAGACGGTTAACACTCATCTGATAAAGACCACTGGGTGGTTCAAAAATAGTAAAATAGCTTCCCTTTTTCCAGGGATGAAAGGGTTTTCCATTAACGTTTTTGGTGCCGAAAGAGACATCTTTACTGGATAGAGGCAGAGAGGGGTCCAAGTTATGACTGCTTCCTGGGGCACTAAGTGTCACATGAGCAAGGAGAACACATTCGTTTTCAGAGTCTGAGTAAATTTATAGCAGCTCAGTTGGTTTTTGAGAATGAAAGGGATAAAGGAGCCCTTCCAAGAATTATGGCTACAAGAAAAACTTCTCAAAGGAGAGAAATCTTTCTTCCCAAGCACTCTGCTGACAGCACTTTGAGGAGTCACTATTGATGGAGTTCATGCAGAGTAATGCATGGTATGTCACAATAACTAACTACCCCATAAGTCCTGGTAAATAGTTTGTGTGTCACTCCCACAGCTGGGGAAACCAACAATCTCCTGTCCCTGACCTCATAACCGAGACCATGGCTTACCCCATTGGCTTTATCCTACAGCCAGGACAGTTTAAGTCACAGTAACTGGAAATAATTTAAGCAAAAGAAGTGGTTAATTTTTTTGTCAGTCTAGGATTCTCTCTGGAGGCATTCTTGTATGGTGCCATGAATGCTTAACAGTCCCTAATTCCTCACTTTGTGAACACACTTCCCTGTGTCTGCTTCCTTGTTCAAATATTCAGTAACAAAACAATTTTCTTCAGAACTTGACAAAAACACTTTACACATCTCCGGAGAGAAGAATGAGAATATTGTTCATCTCAATATATTCATTCTATATTTAGGGAGCTATTATGTAAGAAATTCATATTTGACATTATCTGAAAAAACAGAGCTAAAGTCATATTTCCTGTAGAATTAGGGACATTCTCTTTGTGGTTCTTGAAGCCCAGATTCCAACATTGGGAAAGGCAAGAAGACTTGTGGTACTTTCAGTAACAGACCAAAATGTGCAGTATTACTTCTATAATCTTCAAACTCCCCACTATAAGGAAGGAAACTTGGATTCAGTTCTATGTCCCAATGGGACAGAAGGTTACGTTTATTAAGGTGTTGTACCTTTGCAACCAGAGAGTGTCAGTCAAGTGAAAAGAAAGAGTCTAGAATATCAAAAGGGAAAAGCATGATTCTCTTTTTTAATTTTTAAGTGCAATTATCATCACTTGAAACATCCCTGCAGTCAGTCCCTGACTATTTTAGACCAGCCAACTTCAGTGTGGCACGGAGCCCCAAATAAAGCACCACTGCCCACCCAAATCTGGCCAGCCAACTGCTTGCATAGTTTAAATGTTACCTCATTCCCTTAACTACATTCCTTCCACAGTATTTAAGGGCCACTGTGGTATTAATACTGCAGCTGGGTCTCTCTCGAGGACTCAGTTTTCCCCAGGGAGCACACCCAGGAAAATCTGCAATTAGCCTTTGAACCATATTTTTGCAAAAAGCAGAGAGTGAAGGGTTCCAAGTGTATCCAGAAAGGTACCAAATGCACATTAAAAAGCCAGCAATGAGTTTATTCTAAAATCACCATCTTAAAAACACAACTTAAAAAAAAATGACAAACAAATTATAGTGCTCAAAGCAACCCATTCATTCTATTAAAAGGAGAAAAAGGGTTTGCAGTGGCAAACAACTTCACTCCAATGTTACGCAGATCATCCTCCTTCCAAGGTACCAGTCACAATAACATGCAGCCTGTGGGATGCTATAAATCCAGGGAATGGTTGCCGTTTTAACCATAGACTTTAATTCCTGGGTAAATTCCTCTGGTCTCCATCTAAATTTATCTTCCTAACTAAATTACCCACTGCATTGCCTTTAGCAAAGCTTCCTGCAGATAGAGTTTGTGAATGCTCCGTTTGACAGAACAGAAGGTACAAAGTTGCATTCTTTTCTTATTGGCAAAAATTCCTCCAAACTGCATAACATAGTGTGTAAGTTCCTCTTCTATCTGCAAAGTGTCTAGGACACAGGCTGATAACAAAAAGCATGGATTATGCTTGATCTATTGCTTCTTACAGTATCCTGCACTTTTCAGCAGACTGTGTGTTTATCTCCAACATTTCCTCCCCATAAAAGTGATTTCTAAGATAAAGTGAAGTACATTACCCCATCCTCTCCATCTGATCCAGGCAGATGATAGTAAAAAACACATGCTTAACCCTCTGCCTGAAGTAGGATGTGTATCTCAGACACTCTTCCTCCCTGTTCTTTTGTATGTTTTATACTCCTTACCATTGGAGTTGTCTTGGTCCAAGGGATTGTCTGGCTCCATTACTTCAAATAAAAGCATCCAACATGCAGTTCTCCATGCAGCAGAGGCATAAAAACACAGCAGTTGCCTAAGATGATTCACCTGATTTATGAATTAGTGCTGCATCCATAAGAGGCTGTGTTTCTTCTTTTGTATTACATCTGGCTGCTTTTCCAGCTAGATGGCTGGGTATTACAGCATGCAGGCCCCTTTCCAGCATTCTCTTAATGCATTACATTTAAAGTAGCAGTAACCTTTTTTCTCCCCCCTCGCTTTCTCCCTCTCTCCCCACCTCGGACTAAGTTAAAGCAGTATGACTAGGCTGAGCTGGCAGAGAATGGAGCACATTCAGACCAGGACCTGCGAGCGTTTTCCAATTCATGTTGCTGCATAAAGAAAACGACTGATACAATAAAAAGTCAGTGGGGTTTGCTACAGGACTGTGTGCGCGGCAGAGAATCACACCAAAACCCACAGGGTTTGAGGAATGCCAGCGCCCAGCCCCTGCCACTCAAACACAAATTGAGTGCCCCGCTCCAATCTTTTGGAATACTGGATCTCATTCAACGATAGTCTGCTCCCTGACTCCGTTTATAATGAACTCTGCCATTCCCCCGTGTCCATGCGCTGCCTTGGAAAGGAAGGAGGCAGTTTGCAGAATGAATAGAGCAGCCACTGTCGAGAAGGGAGGGAACTCAACGACAGCACTGGGCAGTTGCTACAAGCTGCAGCAGGGACCTTCTACAGTGACCAATATTCACCCTCCCCTGGCAAGCCAGCAGCTGCTCCTAAATTGGCTCTGCAAAGAGCCTAATGCAAACAGGATTGGAAGTGAGCAGAGGCTATGCTCAAATCATGCAGCAGGCTAGTCCAGTGCAACTGCAGCCTGTCTCAACTCAGGCAGTGTTGTCTAATGGTTAGATCACAGACTGTGAGTCAGAACTTCCTGATACTGGCTGTACCAATGAGCCACTGTGAGACCTCAGACATTTTACATTGGAAAACTGAGGCACAGAGAGGCAATCAGTAATATGGGTACTGTAATACCTATCTCACAGTGACACTGGGAAGTTTCAATAGTAATGTTGGTAAAGTGCTTCAAGCTCTTTGGATGAATGATGCCAGGGAAAATGCAAAGTATTTTTATTTTGGTACAAGGGCTACGTGGACCCTGCTCTCTGTTTGGGAGTTACATGTGGTTCACTGGCCCCAAAGACCTCCTCTGAAAAACGATATTACCATAAAAAAACTAACATGTGTGTACCAAGCTGCTTGGCAGAGAGCTAATTTCATGCTGCCCAAACCACACTGCAATTTCAGCCAACGGATCCTGCAGCAATTCGAGCTGGAGCAATTTTGCAATCCCAGAGTTTCAGGGTCCATTTTATTTGGAACCTAGAATTCAAACTCCCACTGATACATCAAGCAAACCCCACCTCCTCTTGTTTTAAGGCTTCTGCCTACATCTAGGGCAAGGATGTCTCTACATGTCTATAGTTGATTTAGTGCCCTTGGGAATTGGTAAGGCTGCAGCCGTGGCACTCTGAAACTGGATAAATGCTGTGGGCTCCCTAGGTCTGAATGCTTCTGCAGGGTGCAATCCTCAGTAGCACATGCTGTACAATTGTATAACCAGTGCTTCCAAGCTATCGAGTCTTGGTGTTGGATGCTGTAGGCGAACAAATGAATGGCTAGCTGAAGGGAGAAAAACACATGGCTCTGTATGTACTAGGTTGGTGTGACTGTACTGTAATTGTACCCTGCAGAGAAGCATTTCATTGCTGTTCTCATGGCTTATGCCATATTAGCAAAAACTCCCCTCACATTCCCACTTATTGTTGATAAGCTTCACACAGCATATGGCCCCTATTAGCTAATGATCTCTGCCTTGGTCCTAATAATGTTACTGCAAACCCCATAGTCTCGCTCCAACCTCCCACATTCCCTACGCTCCTCACAGCTTCCCTCCTTACTGCTCTTTTCTACTTCTCCCACTCACTGACATAGACCACGCAACCTCCCTCTCTCTATCTTCCCCCAGCCCACCTCCTCTGGAAAGTATCCCTGCACCTATGGGAACATGCCACTCTGCACTTAACTCTCCTCTACCTGCTGTGTGTCGTCTGGACCAAATCCTGGCCTGCATATCCATGACAGAAGAGGGGTATTAATCCAACTGACACATCTATTGGCCCTCTCCACACTGCCCTGACAAATCCTGAGGCTGGTTGGGGAAGGGGTTGGGAGAGGCTTGGGGATCCGTGGAGTCCCCATCTCTCCCTAACCAGCATCTGCAGACAGACCCTTCCATAGTCCCTACATCAATCACCAGCACATTCTGTCCAGCCCGACAACCGTCACAGTTTGAAATCCTCTTTTCTTCTGACCATCGTGACCAACACTGTCCCGGAGCTCACAGGGTCCCTAAGCAGCACTCAAGCAGACCCGTAGCTCAGAGAGAGAAACGACTCTCACTCTGAGATCCTCCATGGTGCAGCAGCGCTGATGTACAGTGCACCCAACTGCTTTTCGGAGACACAGAAATATTTTGTTCCCTTTGTGAAGGGACATACCCAGACCCTGCTCTCACTGCAGTGAGGCAGGACTAAATCAGCCCCAAGCCCACAGACTGAGATTTAAGAAGACCCAAAGGGCTGACAGGTGCCAAGGCAAAGAAGGCAGAACCGGAGCCATTAGTTAATGATGAGTTTCTTTGCTGTATTACAGAACTGAGACTGAATCAAACCCCTGGATTCACCCCCCCTTTTCTCCTGAATCGGGGTAAGGGAAGATCAGGATTTCACAGCTTGGATTCATCTCTCCTCTATAACTACCTGAAGCAGGGGTAATGTCCACTCCACACTGTAATTAAGAAAACATCACAATGGAGCAGACCCAAATGCTCTCCTTACACCCAGCCCAGGTTCCAGGAATGCAGCTGCAACATGCTACCCCGCTCCCCTAAATTGCATGAGCAGCAAAGACAATGGTGACCCTCCAAAATCCAACCTTGCAGCACCCACCAAACTCCTGCTTTGAACAGGACAGGTACAAGATATTCTGACAAGGATGTGACTTCAAAAAAATCTACTGATACTTTAACTGCACGGAGGAAATTTCTCAACAAAGCTTTTAATTATCTGGGGCCCCATTCTACAGCAAAGCATGATTTATGGAGTTTTGGCTGTGAAGTTTCTATGTGGCTTTCCCAGCTCTGCCGCCTAGATCAGGATCCAAAAGTTATTCAGCCTTGCAATGCCCTGTCTCTTCTCCCCCATGGAGCTCAGAGCCTAGGAGCTGGCAGCAGAACCTGGAGTCACACTCTCCACTGCCCGTGTAGTCACAGTGGGTGTGCACAGCCAGTAAAATGCCACATACAATGCAGCTTTACTTGGCAGAGTGTTTTGCATTCACCTCACCCCAACAGGTTTGGCAGAACTAAACAATAACGTATGGGAGAGAGGCAGCAAGAACTTACACAGTAAAGTCAAGGGAGATGATTTTAGCTGATGTATGAAAGCAAATGGAAAGATCATGAGGCAGAGGGATACAGGGAGGCTACCAAATGGCAGCAGATGGAGAAAGGACTCTTGCACACACCGTGACCAAGTTGCATGGAATTGCACCAATCGTGACAAAGTTGCATGGGAATGGACAGAGAGGAAGCTAGTTCTAGGTTAGTTCGTGGAGCATAGAAAGGAAAAGCAAAGACGAGGAGGGGGATTTTGAACTGGATCCTGGAATGAACAGGAAGCCTGTGAACTTGTCTGAGGATAGAATGATATGGATTCCTGAGGCAGCTGAGCAGGTACCATGGGAATAGACACCATGACTTCTGAAGATCAATTTCTGGAGTAGTCTTGACCCTGACCCTTATTGACCAAACCTCTCTAAGAGAAAGACCCCTTGACTGTTGACTAAGGACCTGACTGCTTTATGCTTTCACTGCAGTTTGAATGCCAAAGGCAGCCCATGTACATGTAGCCAGAGACTATTAGACATCAAAAAGCGCGGCAGCCAATCTGGGTGCTGCTGCACAGCCTGAATCAATGAAAGCTGTGAGCACGAGATTGGCCAAGACCAAGAAACTGTTCCCATCCCTTTGTTTAAAGCAGAACAAACAGACTCAGCCCTGCTCCAAACCTGGTGTGTGAAAAATGGTCACATACGCTATGTTTCACTGGAGCGCTCTCTTCTGTAAAATCTAATCTCTCCCTCTGTCCTGTTCTGCCCTATGTGTTTTCATTGCACTCAAGCCACAGGGAGAGAGTGTGAATGCTGGGAAAGCCATTACCCCATGTCCTGCGTTCTCACACACAGTTCCCAAGTGCTCTTCAGGCACTAATGCTGGGAAGAGAAAAGTATAGCAGATGCACCAACCCACACCACACTGGCCAACCAGTGTGGGATGGGTTTGGCCAGTCCTGGCCTAGATTTCTAAGGAATTTAGTCATTGGTTATCATTGCAGGTGGTTATGTGACTATAAAGCAAAGGAAGACTGGGAGAAAAGTCAATTTCTTCTGTTAAAAAAATAAAGAAGCTTTCTAGTGGCTGAACTGAACTTGTGTGTTTTCAAGGATGAACATATCATTAGTCAAAGCCATTGCAGAGGCCTGGAGGAGGGCTTGGAATAGAAAAATACCAGGGTTTATGGCAAGGGGAAAGCAAAATTCATCAGTAATTGGTGCATATCAAGTAAAATGAAGAAGTTCCAAATTCAGGTTTGATTCAAATAAGAAATGGAACCAGCTCAAAGCACATTAACAAACTGTTAGTGCACGGCAGCAGAGTCCACAGGGACAGTTAGAGGTGCAGCAGGCTAGTGCAGGGTACATTCACATACCAGCTGGCTGCAGTCTAGCTGTTTGTATAGACATACCCGAAAAGTTAGGCTGCTTAGCTGATCCTCACCAGTCAGCAAACAAGGGCTAGAAGCAGAAAATTTATGTTAACGAAAGTATTTCCCACTTCTGGCAAGGCCTGAAGTATCTCGAATAGAGCCTCGGTCACCACGTGTCGTCGTTTTCACTGCGATCCAGAGCATGGCAATGCAGAGAAGGGGACAGTGAAGAGTAATGGTTAGCTAGACACCAGCAAAATTCTATTTGAGAACTGAGTTGATTCACATTTTACTCATCTCTAGCGGTGGTCCTAGCAAGAGTTAATCCTCTATCTTCCAAGAGGAATTATGTCAATATTTTGGCCAATGCAGCAGACACAGTGTGGAGCAGTTGTCAGGTGCTCTTAATTTAAAGCATAGCTAAAGACCTAGGGCAGTTAGGAAAACTAACTCATGCCATGATTTTGAAGATAAGGTGCTAGTTGGCAGTCTGGGACTTTGATCACCAGGGAGATTAATTACTCAGGCAGTGGATGGAGAAACCACAAAAATGAAGAAGGGAAGTGATGCTTGATTGGTGGTTTTAAAAGTGTGAATTGGGAGTGCTTTGTTCCAGGTGAGCCTTGAGTGGGCCTGACTGTTATAAAAAGCCAGTCAGCTGCAAACCAGCTGAGCAGCAAACAGCAGAGAGGCTAACAGAGGGAGTTTGCCTGAGAGTTAGCTCGGGGAGAGCCCACTGAGGTTTACATCTTGCCGGCTTCTCTGAGTAGTTACTACAACTCCTGAAGAAGCTCGTAGAAGGAAGGTAATATGGATGGGGAATGTTCAGCTGTTGTGATCTGCACTGGATGTGCCATGTTTGTCTTTCTTCCACAGGACAGAAGCAACTTCGTCTGTACAAAGTGCAAGCTGGTCTCCATATTGAAAAAGAAGGTTCAAGGTCTGGAGCAACAGGTATTGACCCTGCGTTGCAAAAGAGAAACTGAAGATTTCCTGGACAGACATCAGGATATGCTTCTACAGAAACAACGTTCTGAATATTCAGAGCAGGCTGCACTGCGGGGACAGGAGGACGGTGAAGAAATTTGGAAGCATGTGACCTCCAGGAGAAGAAAGGAGAGCGTCCATGTACCAGCAACGCAGATACAGGTAAGTAACCATTTTCATGTTTTCTCCACAGGTGCTAATGCGGAAGGTGGACTAGCTAATACATCTGAGAGAAGGGAACAGAAGGAGACTCTGCCGATTGGAAGGCATGAGATGCACTGTCCTAGGGTTGGGGGTTCCACGACCACCGCTCCCAAGAGAAGGAGGCGAGTGGTGGTAGTTGGGGACTCTCTCCTCAGGGGGACTGAGTCATCTATTTGCCGCCCTGACCAGGAAAACCAAGAAGTCTGCTGCTTGCCAGGAGCTAGGATTCACGATGTGACGGAGAGACTGCTGAGACTCATCAAGCCCTCGGATCGCTACCCCTTCCTGCTTCTCCACGTGGGCACCAATGATACTGCCAAGAATGACCTTGAGTGAATCACTGCAGATTATGTGGCTCTGGGAAGAAGGATAAAGGAGTTTGAGGTGCAAGTGGTGTTCTTGTCCATCCTCCCCATGGAAGGAAAAGGCCTGGGTAGAGACCGTCAAATCGTGGAAGTCAACGAATGGCTATGCAGGTGGTGTCGGAGAGAAGGCTTTGGATTCTTTGACCATGGGATGGTGTTCCAAGAAGGAGGAGTGCTAGGCAGAGATGGGCTCCACCTAACAAAGAGAGGGAAGAGCATCTTCGCAAGCAGGCTGGCTAACCTAGTGATGGGTTTCCTTTGCACAGCTGCCACTGACTCACCGGCCACTTCACCTCTGTGGCTTGGTTTCCTCATCAGTCATGTTGGGATAAGAGCCCTTGCCCCTCTTGGGGGCCGGATACGCTACATCCGAGAGTGCTAAAGGAGTTGGAGAATGTGATTGCAGAGTCACTGACCATTATCTTTGAAAACTCATGGCAATTGGGGGAGGTCCCGGACGACTGGAAAAAGGCTAATGTAGTGCCCATCTTTAAAAAAGGGAAGAAGGAGGATTCTGGGAACTACAGGCCAGTCAGCCTCACCTCAGTCCCTGGAAAAATCATGGAGCAGGTCCTCAAGGAATCAATTCTGAAGCACTTAGAGGAGAGGAAAGTGATCAGGAACAGTCAGCATGGATTCACCAAGGGCAAGTCATGCCTGACTAATCTAATTGCCTTCTATGACAAGATAACTGTCTCTGTGGATGAGGGGAAAGCAGTGGACATGTTGTTCCTTGACTTTAGCAAAGCTTTTGACACGGTCTCCCACAGTATTCTTGCCAGCAAGTTCAAGAAGTATGGGCTGGATGAATGGACTATAAGGCGGATAGAAAGTTGGCTAGATTGTCCGGCTCAACGGGTAGTGACCAATGGCTCCATGTCTAGCTGGCAGCCGGTATCAAGTGGAGTGCCCCAAGGGTCAGTCCTCGGGCTGGGGGTTTTGTTCAATATCTTCATAAATGATCTGGAGGATGGTGTGGATTGCACCCTCAGCAAGTTTGCAGATGGCACTAAACTGGAAGGAGAGGTAGATATGCTGGAGGGTAGGGATAGGATAAAGAGGGCCCTAGACAAATTAGAGGATTGGGCCAAAAGAAATCTGATGAGGTTCAACAAGGACAAGTGCGGAGTCCTGCACTTAGGACAGAAGAATCCCATGCACCGCTACAGACTAGGGACCGAATGGCTCGGCAGCAGTTCTGCAGAAAAGGACCTAGGGGTTACAGTGGACGAGAAGCAGGATATGAGTCAACAGTGTGCCATTGTTGCCAAGAAGGCCAATGGCATTTTGGGCTGTATAAGAAGGGGCAAAATTGAAAAAATTCCAGCGGAGGGTAACAAAAATGATTAGGGGACTGGAACACATGACTTATGAGGAGAGGCTAAGGGAACTGAGATTGTTTAGTCTGCGGAAGAGAAGAATGAGGGGGGATTTGATAGCTGCTTTCAGCTACTTGAAAGGGGGTTCCAAAGAGGATGGATCTAGACTGTTCTTAGTGGTAGCAGATGACAGAACGAGGAGTAATGGTCTCAAGTTGCAGTGGGGGAGGTTTAGGTTGGATATTAGGAAAAACTTTTTCACTAGGAGGGTGGTGAAACACTGGAATGCGTTACCTAGGGAGGTGGTGGAATCTCCTTCCTTAGAAGTTTTTAACGTCAGTCTTGACAAAGCCCTGGCTGGGATGATTTAGTTGGGGATTGGTCCTGCTTTGAGCAGGGGGTTGGACTAGATGACCTCCTGAGGTCCCTTCCAACCCTGATATTCTATGATTCTATGATTTTCACACAGTTAAATAGTTCAGAAAAGCCTCTGACCATGTAGGCTAATTGCTTGGAAAGGAGCCACACACACGTACTAATGAGTGTGAGAACAGAGGCCCAGTTAGTGTATTCTCTGGAATACCTAGGAGCTTCTGTACGACACTCAGCCTGGCGCTTGGCTAGCTGACTGTGCAGGGAGAGTTTTGAAATGGTTGGAAATAAATAGAAATTAAATGTATTCTGGCTAGGCCTAATCAGAGTATCTGTTCCCTTTCCTAGAAGGCCAGTTTGAGACAGAGTGACTGAATGAAGGAAATTAGGTATAATCACCTAATGTCTGCATGCGGTTTTTCATCCTTTTTTGTATTGTAGTTCAGCCGCATTTGAACATGAGACAGTCCCCTGTAACTGATTAATAAGAACGAATGTGTAGTCAATTACTGGTTAATTCGCATTTCTCTCCATAACAGAGCCAGACATCTTCACTAACAGATAAGTCACTGCTCCTCCTAGTCATCATTTCACACCAGGGCCCTGACACGAGGAATCAAAAGAGATGGGTTTCCTTTGCACAGCTGCCACTGACTCATCGGCCACTTCACCTCTGTGGCTTGGTTTCCTCATCAGTCATGTTGGGATAAGAGCGCTTGCCCCTCTTGGTATGGCACTTTGAGCTCTATAGCTGAGAAGCACTATGTACTGTAAGTGTACAGTAGCATATTACTAATAGGGGACCAAACTTCCCCCAGTGGAATTCCTTTGCACTCAGTGGATTTACAGCAGGGATTAATTTGGTCCAGTGCTCGATATATTATGTAGAGTCCCTAAAGGTCACATTTAGCAGGTAGATCTGTGACACAAAAGATGGTAAGTTCTATGAGAATTGCCTTTTCTTTATTGCCTGCCTCTTATAAGAGCTATAGGAAAAGGTTACCAGGGAACATGTGTATGTACAAATACGCAGAGGCACCAGGGCTCTGGTAACAGCCTCTCCTCCTCCAGACATGAACAGACACCTCAAGGTAGGTGATGGTGGTTTTATATTTCACCTGGTAACTGATCATTCTGCTATTATGAGGTACACATGTCTAATTAATAATCCAAGGACCCCACAATGTGTTACAAGCATTAATTAAGCCTCGCAAATCCCCTGCACGCTGGGTAAATATCCCCATTTCAGTTGGAAAACTGAGGCACAAAAGTGAAGTGAGTTGTCCAAGGTCACACACATGATCTTAATTTCAGATCCAGGAATCCTGACTCCCAGTGCCTGTGTTTTAATCATTAGACACTCCTAAGTGCAGTATACACTGGGTACAGTATAAGTGTAATGGTCAACGGTGTATAATGAGAGAGGGTCTTTTATAGTGGTCCCCAGATGATAGATTAAAAGATGCATTATGTAAATATTGTTTCTTGCCACTGGAATCTCTCAATCTATATTTATAACAGAAGAGTAACTGGGGCTGTGGTTCTTCTGTTTCAGCTCAATTATGTGACTAGAACAGGTATTCCTGTACCACAAGATGCACTATTACAGAGACAGCACTCCAGGTAGAATGGCATTAACAAAGTGAAGTGTAATGTTATTTTCCACAGCTATTGCATCAGCCAGATAAGGATTCCAATGCACTTCCTGCAGTAATGAATTAAGCCCCATTACCCAGGCATGAGTTTTGCCCATTGTAACACTGATGTCAGCCAGGTGCTTCTGCTGAAGCAGGTAGCCTATAACTAAGTGCTCTTCCTTGAGACCAGCTGCAGTAAGAGAGAACAGATGTGCTGGGTACTGGGCTGCAATTGCACTTGTGGTGTTAGTACATGCACAGACACCGAGTGCTGCCAGTCTGTTCTCAGCGTGCCACCCCATGCCCAGCTGCAGCACGTGTGAGGAAAAGGGCAGGAATGGAGAGCTCGCTATTACTGAAAACCAAGAGAAAACATCAGGCTGCATGATCAGGAGAAAGGAGTGAGGAAAAGGCTCTGATTTGGTTCTCCTCTTCTGTAGTGAGAGCGCAGT
This sequence comes from Dermochelys coriacea, assembly GCF_009764565.3. NCBI lineage: Eukaryota > Metazoa > Chordata > Testudines > Dermochelyidae > Dermochelys > Dermochelys coriacea. The sequence continues at coordinate 21,364,811 of NC_050083.1, read as the reverse complement.
ACAGTTCTTTGCCTGGTGTTTGATTCAATCATTAGCCAGTATAAAAGATCAGCATGATGCTACCACTGCCCGCCACCGCACAGTCTTGCTTAGAAATGTAAATTCATACGTAGGAGGGAGTGATGAATGCATGAGCTGAAAACCCAGCAAAGCACAGAACTACTTAACAAAACACTTTGCCAAGGTTACTGGGGTGTCATCATAGTCTTCTCTTTTGTAAGGGCTGCATAACAATCCACAGAGAAAACCCTGAACTGAGTGAGCAAAAGCATTGACATCACCTGGCAACTTCTCAAAGCCAGAGGTGACAGTAAGGGCCTCCTCCCAGTAAGCTGCTGCTGCTCTTCCCCTGGGTGAGAGGAACAGGGGTGATCTCAACCCCCTCCCAATCCTCACACCAAAGCCCCACTTTGGCTGACTCCTGCCTGATCATTGTCTAAGTGTTTGGATCATGACTCGGGGACAAATTGGGACACAAAGTGCCTGTAGTTACTTTAGCTGGGGGAAGAGTCCTGCTGCCTCAATGGGAACTGACGGCAGCTTAGGCACGTGTTTGGATCAGGTACACCTAGGAATTTTGGAAAGCCCTAGTCTTAGAGGCAAGGGCTTGCTGAGTCTCTCCATAGATCAAAATGTCTGAGCCTGGCAATGCTCACTCTTAGTATTGGGTGCATGAATGTGACCATATGTGTCGAAGGAACAGTTACTCGTCAAGGGCTCTCAAGGGTCCTCCATTGTGGCTGCTGGGCTGTTCAATGCAGTGCCTGAGCCCACCATGAAATCCTGTGCAGCTGGGTCTCCTGACGGGAATGTGCATTGTGTAGTCAAAGGAGCAGCTGCCCGGCATGGATCCTTCAGCTAGAGAGATGGAAGGCATGGTGCTGTTAAATCAACAGCCATGAGAGGCACAAAAATGAGGATGAAGGTAACATGACTTAGATTTCTCTGAGCTGGGTGATGACACCATGATAGAACCCCTTCTGGAGCTGAGGTGACATTTCTCCACCCAGAACACAGCCAAGTCCATCTTCTCCTGGAAAGATGGCATCATAGGGGCATTTGTTTGATTGGGTGGGTAAAAAGAAGGAAGCCCTGCAGTGGAGAGACAGCATTGTGTGAAAGAAGTCAGGCTCTAGCATGTCTTGCTCTTTATATGTTCTATGAGATTTCTTCTGCTAGTCAGTGCAAGATGTAGTTTATAAATGTTCCCTCTGGAACAGAGAGGTTTGGTATCTCTCACACCCACAAACTGGCACCTACCTCCCTGCGCCATCTTCAGCTTCCGAGTCCAGAGAGAAGGAAGGCCCTGAAATGATTCAGCCTCAGAAGTGCACTTCAGGTAGACCAAGAGACAGAGTAAACAACGAGAGATCAAGTACCAGGCTCTTTCAGGGACTCTGATTTCCTTGTGAGAAGCTTTGAGCAAGTACTAATGTGCCAAAGTACTAATTCTCATGGCAGCCTCATCCCTCAGAGATACAGGCTCATGGAAAGCATGAGTGAGAAATGCCATTACAGCGTTGGGAGGACTGGACATTAAATATATGCTGTGCAGGATGCCACAAAATAGTTGGATGTAGCTGAGGAGAAACAAGCTCCATCTCTAAGATGGGGAAATGAATAATGCTGTGGGGGCAGCATTAAAGCCAGGACAGCTGGAGGGAAATGTTATCTCTTGATAGTGTACACATCAATACTGATGTAAATATCTTTGAATGCCTTTGGCGGAGTCCTAGTGGCAATTTAAGGGAGGAAAATAAAACTAAACAGACTCCTGGGCAAAGATAACAACAGGTTTGCAACATGCAGAGAGTTGTGCACAATTTAGTAAGCTGTCTGAGATTTCACCTTACTTGACTTTACAGATTCCTAACTATTTTTCTGCATTTATCTCCTTGGAACAGGAAGCCATTTAGAAAAATCTGCAGCAGCTTTCCCCACACTCAGAATCCATCAGCAATAAATTCATGTTTGCTTGAGGGATAGACAGCCCTAATGGATGGGTTGCTGTTTGACAATAGGATGACTAGATAAACACAGGTTTCAGAGTAGCAGCCGTGTTAGTCTGTGTTCGCAAAAAGAAAAGGAGTACTTGTGGCACCTTAGAGAGTCTAAGGTGCCACAAGTACTCCTTTTCTTTTTAGATAAACACAGCAGCCATTGAGGTAATGGGATAATGGTAATGAAAGCATGAACAATAAATAGCAAGGGAAGGTTCACAATCCACAGAGGCGCCAATCCATGCATTTGGATACTTACCAGAACCGCAAGGGGCTCCCAGAACTGAGTTAGAGGTATCATCAGAGCATGGTCTGTGATGAAGAGAAGCTGGTTACTTTGTGCCTGCATTGGGCTGGAATAGCCATGAGAACAGCTGTGTCTGGGATTTGGTGCTTCCATCCAACAGTGGAAACGGAAAATTAATGGAAGTTTCTTTGAAGTTAGGCAGAGGTTCAGTCTGAGTTTTGGGTGAAGGTTCAGGCTAGAATAACTGTCCAGCCAAGCCAATTTATACATCATATGAGCAACAAATGTAGGAGAAATAGCCCTGTGGGAGAATATATTATATAAATCCCTTTCCATTTCATCTTCTCTTCCCTCCTCCAGACATAGGCTTGTCATTCTAACTGTATGTTGTTTGTTTCCTGTTATGGGGCAAGTGCTAATTATTGTTTTTGTTTCTCCAATTGGCATCAGGATGCCCAGGTCTCTGGGCAGACCATTCATTCGTGTAGATTTGTTCTAATATCTTTCATAAGAGGTTTTCTGATTTGTTTGCGACTGATTACTTACATCACCAAAAATGGGCCTTTGATACAAGTGATGCAAGTATCTTACTTAGGGCCTTGCATTTTGAGTGGGAGCTGAGCTGGCAATTCAGATGTGGGACTGGAAGAGAAAACTTACATCTAGATTTCTTCCCACTCTGGAGTCTTGTGTCCCTGCAAGATAGGGCACACAGCTAGAGAATTTGCTAATGAAAGGAAATACAGCTTTACATATGCAAGTTCAATAGACACATATACAAACACACATTGTTTATGGAGGAAAAATCCAACACAATATTTATGGACATACCACCTCACCTAGAATTAGTTGTGTTCTGAAACCTCATAGGCTGCTGGGTTGCTTGCACTGAGCTGTTCTCTGCTCCATTTGCCATTTCCTGTGGATCCCTCTCTCTTTATTTAGGAATTTGGCTAGTTGTCCTTCCAGATCAACGATGCTCTTCACTTCAGTAGCCTTTTTGGGCTACATTGTTCCATATTTGTCTTGTTTTATGTGACATCCCCAGACCAAGTGAAGATCTCAAAATAGCTTTTCTGTTTGTTGCTTCATTATTGCTTGGGCACTAAAGGAAAGAAATGCACGCACGAGAGAGAGAGATGAAATCTTCTCATGTTTCCAGATCATTTCACACAAAATAGTTCTACAACGCCTTTTTTTCGGATGTACCTCTGTCGTTCTCTCCCTTTGTTGTCTGTTACATTTGATTTCACAGTCACTTTTCCTATGCTCTTTCTAGTTTAGGAATAGTAAAATAATCAGACTACTGGATCCAGTTCTATAGGCCAGTAGGAGTGCTGACTCAGTAAGGACTACAGGGTTTGGCCAACCATCTGACATGGATAACACCTTTTTGGATTCCAAAGCACTTTTCAGATGCTTGTTTCCGTGCACAAAAGTATACTACAACCTAGCACGGGAAATGAAGACTACCCCTACACTCAATTGAAGAAGAGGGGAAATTTAGGAAGGCAAAACTATAACTAGTCACACTGGAGTGTATCTAATACTTGAACCCTAACAAGAAACGACCTGGGAACTTTAAGACCAGAAGTGGTCAGGATTTTGGTTTTATGGTTCATCCAAAAGACGACCTCTGGAGCAGCATAGCACCCTAGCACATGGGGGAACACGCCATTTCCAAGGAAGTTTCACTTTTGTGCTCTTCAGTTCTTCCTCCTTTTTCCCCCCACCCCCCACAGTACCCAAAACCTGTCCACATTCCACCAAAATGAACTAGTCTCTCTACACTGTCAGCAATTATCTCTCCTGGTAGCTTTCCCCTGTCAGCGCCTGGGGTCTCACCAATCCTCCGCTGACTGTACCTCTCAGAATTCATTCAGTTCTCTCTCATCTCCTGCTCCTTGTGCCTGCAACAGCTCTCCATGGCCTCTTTGTCTGCATGTCACCTACAGTGCATCCCAGAGAGTGTCTCGGGTTCCTTTCTCTATTAGAGCAGGTCTCTTTACATATCAAGGATTTTGCACCTAATCAAGTTTGATTTCTCACTTAGTTCCGTTCCACCCCCACCCGGCCCCACGCCCAGTGGTTCTGATTTTAAAAACCTCACTGTGAGGGTGGCTGCCAAAGAGACACAGGAAGAGCTCATCAAGAGAAAGTTAAGATCTGTCACTTTTTTGGATGGCACAAAAAGCAGGATAATGAGAGAGAATATTCCTTGGAGGAGTTTTGCCCCTTTGCCACCCAGATTCCTGATTTTTTCTCTCCCTGCGCCCCCATGGGATGTTTCCCTTTGCAAGGGTGAAGGGTTTATTTCGACTGAGACTGTCAGCTCTCTTCATCTGAGAATGGTCTCTTACAGGAGATGACCCTGACTGGTTGTGCACGCCCTCTTCCTCGACCCTGCCTTTCAGCTGTTTTGCAATTACTTTCTACAATGCCCTCATAGCCATTTAGCAAAAGTTCACACAATTGCTTAATCATCATTAAAATCACTATTAAACCCAGTAGGGGGGGAAGGGGAGTGGGGAATCATAGAGAAAATCTTTAAAACAATTATGTGGGGGCTTTAACCTACCTCACTGCAGTGCAGCATTCCTTTACCAGCTGCTAGTGTGTAAGAGCCAGGCAATGAACATGTCACAGAGGGAGGTGTTGGCCATTTGTATGCTGTGTGCTGACTGTCCTCCAGACCTAGTGAAGGAGAAAAGGTACAGGGAGTCACCCCGAAACCTGGATATTTCTCCAGACTCCAACGCAGACTGTGGGCTCTCTTATGGCTTTTAACTCAAATGTGAAATTCCAGAACTACTAACTGTAGTCTGTAACCTATTGTTTTAATCAGTTTCTGTACCAAATGACTGGAGAATAGCTAATCTGACCCCAATTTTTAAAAAGGGATCCAGAGGTGATCTCGGCAATTACAGACCGGTAAGCATGGCTTCAGTACTGGGAAACTGGTTGAAACTATAGTAAAGAACAAAATTGTCAGACACATCGATGAACATAATTTGTTGGTTTTTGTAAAGGGAAATCATGCCTCACCAATCTACTAAAATTCTTTGAGGGTAGTCAACATGCATCTGGACAAGGGGGATCCAGTGGATATAGTGTACTTAGATTTTCAGAAAGCCTTTGACAAGGTCCCTCACCAAAGGCTCTTAAGCAAAGTACGCTGTCATGGGATAAGAGGGAAGGTCCTCTCATGGATTGGTAATGGGTTAAAAGATAGATCAGAATGGAGAGAGGTAAATAGTGGTGTCCCCCAGGGGTCTGTACTGGGCACAGTCCTATTCAGTATATTCATAAATGATCTGGAAAAAGGGATAAACAGTGAGGGGGCAAAATTTGCAGATGATACAAAATTGCTCAAAATAGTTAAGTCCTAGGCAGACTCTGCAAAGAGCTACAAAAGGACCTCCCAAAATTGGGTGACTGGGTAAGAAAATGGCAGATGAAATTCAATGTTGATAAATGCGGAATGCACATTGGAAAATATAATCCCAACTATACATATAAAATGATGGGGTCCAAATTAGCTGTTACCACTCAAGAAAGAGATCTTGGAGTCATTGGGGATAGTTCTCTGAAAACATTCACTCAATGAGCAGTGGCAGTCAAAAATGCAAAGAGAATGTTAGGAATCATTAAGAAAGGGATAGATAATAAGACAGAAAATATCATGTTGCCTCTATATAAATCCCTGGTACACCACTTCTTGAATACTGTGTGGAGATGTGGTTGCCCCACCTTAAAAAAGATCTATTGGAATTGGAAAAGGTTCAGAAAAGGGCAACAAAAATTATTAGGGGTATGGAATGGCTGCCATATGAGGAGAAATTAATAAGAGTGGGACTTTTCAACCTGGAAAAGAGACAACTAAGGGGGATATGATAGAGGTCTATAAAATCATGACAGGTGTGGAGAAAGTAAATAAGGAAGTGTTATTTATTCCTCTTCATAACACAAGATCTAGGGGTCACCAAATGAAATTAATAGGTAGCAGGTTTAAAAAAAAACAAAAGGAAGTATTTCTTCACACAATGCACAGTCAGCCTGTGGAACTCCTTGCCAGAGGATGTTGTGAAGGCCAAGACCATAACAGGGTTTGAAAAAGAACTACATGAATTCATGGAGGATAGGTCCATCAATGCCTATTAGCCAGGATGGACAGGAGTGGTGTCCCTAGCCTCTGTTTGCCAGAAGCTGGGAATGGGTGACAGGGGATGGATCACTTGATGATTTCCTGTTCTGTTCATTCCCTCTGGGGCACCTGGCATTGGCCACTGTTGGAAGACAGGACACTGGGCTAGATGGACCTTTGGTCTGACCCAGTAGGGCCATTCTTATGAATGGGTTGCTTAAGATGAAAGGCGGATATCATCTTAGGCCGTTCTTATGTTTTTAACCACAGCTCTGCTTTGAGAGTGGGACAGAATCAAGCTGCCTAGTTGAAGCCCTGGGAGGCATTTCACCTCCAGAAAGCACATTGAATCCTCCCATGCCCAAACACGCTGTGGTAACCTCCTCCATGTCTAGAGTCAGCTCAGCATAATCTGCTGGGACAGGCATCTGTACCGCAGTTCCTCCTTCAATGAATCGGTTTGTACACACCCAGCATTTTCAGTAACATTTTCTCTTGCAGGGGCTGTTTTTTAAAGCCATTTTGGTTCCGTGATCACTTCCTTTGGCCCTTACAGGCACATGTCATTCTATGCAAGTTCCTTTTAACAGGTGGCTTCTGTGATTTGCAGCATGGGGCTTAGCAGAACAAGGCTGCAGGTTCCCTCCCTTTCCTACTACCAGCTGGCTCTTCCCTGAACCAAACAATCCCTTAGCCCTTTGCTGGCTCAGACAGTTCCTTAGCCCTCACAGCAGGGCTTCTCACCTCAAAACCTTTTGGCTCTTGGATCAGGGCTCCAGCTGAAAGCTTCCTGGCTCTCCTAGACTGTTTTCCCTGGGCCACCCTCACTATAGATAGCCTCCTAGAACACCCTGCAGGCCTCTTCGCAGCTCTCTCCCCACAAGGGCCAGCCTAGATCATAGCAAGCTTCCACAGCCAGTCACCCTCCTGGTTCTGCTGCAGGAGAGCTTTTCTACTGCCTGCAGCTCTACCTTTCTGTGAGACCGGGCCACCCATTTTATAGGCAGCACCATCTTCAGATTGTCATCACGTGACCCTGGGTCACCTGACTCAGGCACCAGCCAGAGCGTGGGGCTCTAACCCCTTCCAGGTGCAGCTCGCCCCATGACAGATGGGCTGCACATTTCCACCCTAAGTACAAACTTCTCCAGAGTCTGAGGCTAGCTGGATCTGGTTTGGCCCGTTTTGGAGTGAGGGCCAGCTGCCTAGTCTGGATCTGATTGTGGGGATTGCGTCTGGCCTATAACTAGGAGTGAAATTCATCCATGTGAGGCAGAAGGCCAGCAAAGGCCTGTGCCCCTGTTGAATCACATTAAGGTTTAGGCTGTGCTGGCCCTTTACACAGCTCAATATTACCCTAGGAAAATAGGCTTCTCAGTGAACAGGTAAGTAAATAGCTTCTGAAACTTCTCCAGTTTCTCCTTCCTTTCACTCAGCACTGAGATATGGGGCCAAAGCCTGGTCCTGATGAAACCAATGGGAATTTTGCTACTGAGGTCAATGGGACCAGACATTTGGCCTTATAGGTTCCAAGTCATTTTTCCTTATCTATTTTCAAAGCTCCTGAGCCCATAAATAATATCTGTGGGATCTGCACTGTATTGCTTCCAATTCTCACCAAAATCTGCTTCCTGATGCTGGCAAATGCTCTCCTTCCCCATTGCAAGACTGATGCAAAAAATAATTAATACCTCCAGTCATTCTTGAGCCTTCATTTCCAGCCTCCCCCATATCTTTCTTTAACAGCGATGACAAATCTTGCTCGCTGGCTGCCCAGGAGCTTCGCTTATGGACCCTTTCTAATGTATCTTAGCTGGAAATTCTTGCTCTGCTTGATGCTCATTTTTCATTTTGGCTTTTCTAATTATTTTTAAGCTGCCTTCACTTTTATTTAATAATGCTCTCATTTGCATGTTCTTTATTTCTGCCCCTTATGGTCCCTGGTGAACTACAGTGGCTTCTGCTTTTGTTGTTTTGACAATTTTATTTTGTTTCAATGATAATAGAGTGCATTGTCCCCATCTGGGGTTTTATATGCAACACCTCCTCATTTTCCAAAAACTGATTTTCTTTTTGAGTTGATTCTTGTCAACTTCTCCCCATTCATTCTTCCACATCCTCTTTGTTAGACCTCCACTGTACCAAAGGCTTGTACTAAACAGCTAGCTAAGCTTCATGCAGAAACCAGCATGCATGGTGCATATATATGTTACAATGTCTGCTCTGCAGGCCACAATTCTCTGTGCGTGTGTGCTCACACTACATAGGGTGTCTGTATGGTTGTGCCATATATACTTACCCATGACACTTACGAAACACTTTTTACCATAGTCACGGGGGCGGCTCTGAACCAGAACTTCTTGTACTAAAGCATAGACTTCTACTACTTGAGCTAAAGGAGTGTCTCCATTAACCAGTAGCAGTAGGCTGTTATCCTCAGTAGCCTTACCACTAGAAAGGCACACACTACACACCTTACAAGCAAATTACATTTTTGCAAATAGACCTCTTTAATTGACTATTCTATGCCATGTCCACGCAAACCTGTTCCTGTGAATACGGCAAATCTGATATAATTGTGGTGTATCGAATTGGAATGATCAAGTCCAGCTCATTGCTACATGTTAGCTCCAACTACCTAATACCTGTTGGCTGTTCCAAGGCAAAAGAGTCCTGGCTTATCTGCCCAGTGCAATACTGCCCCACGCCACCCACACCACACACTCCCCTCATACTAATTCCTTGTCTAGCTTTGCCAACATAACCTGAAGTGCCCATTAAATGTGCTCTAAATTTCTCTTTCCCCCTTTTCTTTTTGCAGAAAGCTCTTATATGCTTTATAAAAATGCCCTGATTCCCCTTCTTATCCTGCCTAGCGCTTCCTAAGCTCAGCTCCATCATTGACCATCATTTCAGAGTATATTAAACTAGCTCTTCTTTGCTCATCACTTGGAGAGCTTCTGCGTCAGTGATTAGTGCGCATCCTCCCTCACTTGCTGCCCAGTCTGTGACCCTAACTCACCTGTTACATAATGATCCACCCTTGGAACACCGCACATGGGCTCAAAAGCTTCATAGCCTCACCCTGCCTTGTGGACCAATGATCACATTCCATTTCTGCACTGAGTCTTCATTTCCTCATGATGTTTTAGCAACATTTTGTTTCCAGTCTGCAGCATTCATCATTAGCCTCTCTGTCTTTTCTCACTTTTTGTATCCCTTTCCCACTCCATCTGCTAATTTCAAAGGAAATTGCCTAGTATTTAGCATGATCAGCCAATCTCCTTCCCTGTTCAAATGAAACCAATTTATCACACACTGAGCTACTCTCTTTCACCCCCATGTGCACTATTATTTATCCACAAAATCTATGTTTTCCGCCTCATGCCTCCTAGAGAGCCCGTCATCCTCAAACTCTTACAGATGCTTACAACTCCAGAAAATCTCTCTCTTCCTTTAATGAGATAGAACATGGAAATGAAGAAGGGAAAGGGACAGAGGTCTGGGTTTGGACCTTGCTTCTCACTCCTTGGATAGCCACCAGGCATTAAGCACTGTGGCATCCAGAGAGAAAGGGAGCTCCTGCATCACTCAGTCGTGATCCCTCTGGCTACTGAGGGAGCAGAATTCACAATGGCTCCAATCATGGTTTCCACAACTAGCCATAGAGACTGTTCCTCAATTGAAGAGATGTCCCTGATGAGAAACAGATCTCAAGTTACCCCCAATATTTCCTTTGCTTAGGGTCAGCACAGCTGTTCTTAGCTGTAAACCTTTGAAACACCCGAACTAGCTCCTCTCCCTCCTTGTTGTTTACATGATATTCCATGGCACATGATGTGTTATTACCCAAAATAATACTGATGACAACCTTGCTCTCCAGGTCCTTAAAATAGGAGATTAATTATTTGAATCCCCTTTTGATGTCCATTGGAGAGGCTAATGGTAATAAAAAAAATGTTTAACAGCCCTTGATAGCAGCAATTTGAAGGTTTTATGTACCCAGGCATGGTAATCATAGCTGCTATTAATGGTGTTTAAAAAGGCAATGCCAAACCTCTGATAGGAAAGGTCTTATTAGATCTGCAAAGATAACAACCATTTCTCTCTTGTGATCCAGTGAAGCATCTCAAGTAGTTTGGACAGACACTGTCTTTTAGAATGCAGAGATTTAAAAAAAAGCATGAAAAATAATTAACATTGGAACAAAGAGACGGTCACAAGAATTGCACTGAAATGGCCATCTATGTTCCTTTAGAGATAAGGGAGGCTGGGGAGAAGGCTCTCTGCTATCCAACATGATATGTTGATTCACAAACTATCAGAGATCAGATATTTTCAGATTCACAATTATCATGGTTTGAAATTGAGCAATTTGAAATAAATGAGATAATTAAGAATTCACCTCATCAGATACAATTGTGTGTACAATAGACATAGATACGGTAGACAAGCATGTACATTGCTCTGGATATACAGTCCAAGGGCCCATCTCTGCCCTCCGTTTGGCACCAATTCCGCAAGGTACTTAAGCATGTGCATAAGTTTAAACATGTGAGTAGATCGCCTAAAGCTAATGAGTCTACTCATCAGCTTAAAGTTATGCAGACACTTACAGATTTTGCTGAATTGGTGCCTTCAACAAGTACAGCTCCCATTAAAGTCAGTGGAAGTTGCCCCAACTGTAAGTGAGAATACTACTTACTAGCTTCATGGGGGTTGAGGGGTAGGATTATTAATGTATCTAAAGCCATCTGAATTTCATTTACCAAGTCATTTGGAAGAATCAAAAGGAAATATGAAATCCCCACCACCTATTTGGGATTTTTTTTTTTTACTGTTACTGCAAATCCTGACTTCTATGATGAAATAAACTGATTCTTATGTGACAGGAAAGGAAGCCCACCACTAGAAAGAGATTTGATTAGATAGAAGAGCTTGCTGTCTTCCCAACGGCAGGTGGATAACATGCTGCTATACTGTATGTTGCTTAGCAATGTAATGTAGGAAGCAGCACTGCAGCCCTTGATAACATCATTGCCCATTGAATGCTTGTGATGTTATCTCAGTTATATAGGGTACCGTATAATTTCCAAGCAGGATGAAGAGGGAGAAGAGGGCTACAGGGGGAAAAAAGGAGACTACTCTATGGTAAGAATGTTTTCCAATTCTAACTATAATATCAAACTACCTCTCACCATCTGAGATATGTGGAGCATACATTTCACACAAGGTTGATAACCATTTGAACAACGACATACTTCTTGTTATAAAGTAACTGACAACAGTGATATAAAATACTATAATGTACTGGCAACTCTGTATGTACCCTAATGCACTCTTTCATGGAATTAAATCTGCTTCATCTCTGTGCCATAGTCTCTACACTGCTGTCCAATAAAGGAGAATCTCCTTTAACTGATTGTTAGGGCTTCTTCCTTTGGAGGAAGATCAGATTTCTAGCTCTGTTGGGGTGAAGCATAGGAACAACTGAGGTACTGAGGAGCATTAAGCAGCCATAGATTTGCTCCATGTTTTTATATATCTATATTATACACATTCACAAAACCTACATTAAAGAACCTTAGTGAGGTTGCAAACCCAAAGTAAAAAAATACCAAATTATTAGGGTTGCCTACGCAACCTTAATTGGGCCCCCTTGTGCATATTCATGATGATAAGGTCTTTAATTACATGACAACTTCCTACTTCTCCCCCACAGGACCATGCTTCATATGGTGCACAGAATGGACAGTGATCACTTAATGAGGCAGCTATTTAATATTTTATTTTCTCCTCCTTGTTCAGTGTATGGACTGTAGAAAGATGGACACACTGCTGTCACAGCCCCGCATGGCTGAGTGCAGCACGACAGACTCACCTTCTCTAACACCTCCTAGGAACAGCCAACTCTGGCCTATGGGGGGTCTGCCTCTTCCTTTGACTCAACACTCCAACCAGGCCACTTTGAAGCTCTTCCTTCCATAGTATCAACTTCCAAACAGATGTTTTCACACAAACACTCGTCATCCATCTAACATCTTCTGCCCCTCTAGGGCTCCTCTTCCGTTCCGCTCTTCTGTCAGAGTAGTGGCCTCAGGGCTTCTCCCTGGAGGCTCTCAACCAAACTCAAAAGCAAAATTAAACATCAAAAGCAACTTCTGCCCCTTCCCTGGGCTTGAACTTGAGCCCATCCTGGGTGCTCCCCAGCTCTGTCCTCTGCAGAGCACTGATTCCCAGGAGTTACCTCACTGGAGTCTTGCTGCTAGTCTGGATCCTCAATTCCCATCTACCCCAAAGGCCATCTGCATGGGTTGGCCTTCTCTCAAACCCAATTCAGGAGTCTTTTTCACCCCTGCTACCCTCTCCTATCAGAACCAGGGTCTAAACTCCCTCCTGAAGTTCCTCTGCTCTCTACTACCCAGAGAGAAATTTTCCTCTCTCCCTGCGAGCTCCTTTAACCTGTGCTTCCTTTCTCTACAGGCATCACTGGTTTCATCTTTAAATTAAGCCTGGCCCACTCTTCAGGTGCAGCCAGGTAGCATAATTGGCCTCTCAGGCCCACCTGAGCCCTATCATTGCCTGTGTGGGGTACACACCCCATCACAGGACACAGGTTTCATTCACTGCACGCTGTTTGAACCCGGATCTGAATAGAGAATTCTTAATTTCCTCATGAGCTGTTATATGGCACTCCTCATTATAGTACTGAGTGTTTGGCAAACATTAAATAATTTATCTTCACAACTTCTCCGTGAAGTGAGGTGGGGGGAAAATCACCCCCATTTTACATATGGGGAACTGAGGCACAGAGAGAATAAAGTCAAGTAATTTCGGCTGCCCAATTTAAGCGTACTTGACAATTGATAGTACTTTATGTTCAAAGCACAGCCCCTATTGACTTCATCTGCAGCTGTGAGTGCTTAGCACCTGTGCAAAACGGACCATCCTTTCTCCTTCTGCAATCCTGCCTCATTCACTACACACTTTCGTATTTCTGAAACAAGTGAGACGGGGTCATATAGACAACTGACTCCTTAGTACACAACTCTGCTCCGTCCCCAGAGCACGTCCCATGTGGTGCACTGAATGAGACAGCGGTCCCATGGGGAAAAAATGTGATCATGTAATTTCAAATACATATACACGTGTGTGGGGGGGAATTAAGGTTACATAGGCAACTGTAAATCGGGTATTTCCTAACTTTTGAATGATTGACTTTGTAACCTCAGTTAATACTCTTAATGTTGATTTTTTTATTTAGTTTCCTAGGGATCTTTTTAATCAAAGGAAAATCGCAGCAGAATCAAACATGCATAGCCTATTGAGGACTGTTGAGCCAGTCAGAATGACCACAGTTGATGGCATTTGTAGAGTGCAGTTCCTAGATCTGGCTGAATCCTGCAAATACAGGAATCTCTGGGGCAGCCCTGCGGGCATTATCAGGTAAGGCCGGGCATTATCAGGAACCCCTTTGCACAGCGATGGAGCGTTTCCGAGTACAGTGTGCTGGAGTGTTTTGTCCATCCCAGCAACCTGGCTGAAGAGCGTGCAATGCTGCTTTTCAATATGATGAGCTATAGAGGAAAGACCAGATCTCTGCAAGATTATGGCATTCTTCACAAAGTCGAACCACTTTATGCTCAGGATTAGGAGCTGACAGAGCATACAGAATGACTCTAGCTGCTCCGAGTCTGCCTGTAAAAGGGTGTGGGTTTCTGACCTGTATAGCACTACAGGCAGTAAACAGGTTCGATAGGTTCTGAACTTTGCCTCAGCGCAAAGACCCTTTTGTATCCATAAATGAGACACTGACTTCGTGCAGGAGGCAGCAAGCCCGGTTCGTTGAGGGACATCTGGTTTGCCGCAGCCTTCTGAACTCTGCTTACAGCTTACATAGAGGAACTCATCAACACTCTCCACAGTACTCGACCCCACCTGCGCCAGAGGCCTGGTGGCCCACTTCCAAGGTTCTGGAACCTGGAATTCTGCCATGAGCGGTTCAATCCCATAGGATGGGTGGATTCTTCGAGACCCTGGAAGATGGAGCTGTAATTCTCTGACTTCTCCCCTATCAAGGTGGTATTGTTGGTGTAGTCTTGGTCAGTGAATACTTCTTGACCAAACATGATTCCAGCACATGAAGTGGCAAGACCTCATATCCAGTCAATAAGCTCAACAGAATAGTGCCTGATGGGAATGTATCCCAGCTGTACACATGATGTTGTAGAAACATGTCAAAAGCCATGAACCAATGTGCACTCTTCCACTGGTTCTAGAGTGAAGATCACACAGTAAATTCGACAGAACATCTGGGGCACCAACTTCTTTCAGTTCAAGTCATAATGCTGACTTGTCAACCAAATCAGAAGCCACTTTGTTGTCAGTATATAACACATGAAGTTGGAGATTAAATTTCAGTGCAGCTCAGCCAGACACTGGAGGGTAAGGACAACGTCTATGGTCAGCTGCCCAGCAGGGAACATGATTGCAGTGGAGATGATGTCTATTAAGGAGTGGCTGCATCCTACCAAGCAGAGTGAAAACCTTTCCAGGGACTGATAGCAATGAGATTGGTTGTAATTGCCACACTCAGTTTGAGAACCATTGCCCTTGTACAGGGATACTGTGATGCCATCTTTCCATTCTGCTGCTATTCTGCCTGATACCCTCACTCTTAAGAACAGTTGATGCAGGCCAATGCTCACTGATTCCAAGGCACCTTTGAATAGCTTTGGTAGAATACCATCAGGTCCAGCAGCACGTCCGTTCTGTAACTTTTGGATGGCCTTTTGTACTTCCTCGAGTGATGAAGGATCAATATTCATCCCCAGGTCTGCAGCCAGGTGGTCTGCCAGGTCATATAACCCTGGAGAGTTGTCAACAGATGCATGGTTCAGCATGCTTTCATAATGTGTTTTCCATCTAATTGGGACCTTGTCTGTTGACGAGCAGGGAGTCGTCCGGTTTCATGATGGGGATGTTAGAAGGCTGCTTATGGCTGCCAGCCAGACATTTGATAGCTCTGTAGGCAGGATGCAGATTGTTGTGTTTTAGGCCATCCTCTGCTTTGTCAACCACGGAGTTGATGTAGATCTCATGTTCATGTTTTGCAATGGCCTGGAAAACGCCTTTCGGACATTTACGTTCTTTGACACCTCCCTGCTTGCATGCTTGTCTTTTTTGCTAATATTTCAAAGTCCTCTTCAGAAAGCTAAGGTTTCTTGTACAACTGTCTGAAGCTGATTGTTTCAGAGGCAGCCAGTAATATAAAATTACTTATACCATTCCAAGTGATCTCCATGTCATCCAAGAGGGTACCGAAATTAAGTATGTGATCTTTGATGGCCTGTGTGTTTTTCACAGCTTCCTCAGGATCCTCAGAAAGACACTAGGGCACTAGAAGCACTGTTAGGGCTTGGAGATTTCAGTGCCATGACTGGCTGTCATTGAACTGGGCATGAAACTATGATAGGTCCCTTTGGTTTGAGTTCCCCAAATGACACTTCCACCTGTCTTCATTATGTGTCACGGAGGGTTGTCCATCATGGGCTACTGGTTCAGGTGCCTCAGCTATCACTGGACCTCGATTTCAAACAATGACTGTGCTGTGAAAGAAACTGACCCCATCCTCATGAGAAATCACTCCATAGTGAAATATCACTGGTGACCAGTGGCACAGAAACACCAGCAAGCTCAGATCATAGACTAGTTGGTGCTCATCTCTCCTTGCATTTTCTAACTTCACAAGCTGGACACACACAGAACAGTGTCCCTCGTCTTTCTGAGGAAAGGAAAATGGTAAAAACTAATTCAGCTATATGCAACTGTAAGCCTCCCCAACTCCCCACCACCTCATAATTATGGCTTGAACCCTGAAGCTTCAGCAGTCTTCTACTACTTGAATTTCAGGACTTGCTACATTAGCCAGCAGCCAGAGCAGGCTGTTATGTCAGAGAAGAGATGTAGCCATGTGCTAGGTCTGTGGGTGGGTGGGTGGGTGGATGAAGCCCAACCTAGTCTCGCTCTGACTCACTCCAGGAAATGGGAGGTATTTTCCCTCATGTGATGCCCCCAGAGAGATGGATGGACCACTGGGTCATTTACCAGTTCGGGGAATTGCTGGGGAAAAGTCCGGGGCCCACCTCTTCCTGCTACAGCTGCTCTGGCAGCAGCTGGGCTGTCTCCTCATGGGATTCCTAGAGCAACATGTGCTAGTACACCTCCTGCTGCTTTGGTCCAGCCTTTGAGTAGAAGGATTATTTTTGGTTATTTGGGCACACTGCAACATAAGTGAGAAAAGGGAAGTATCCATTTTTCAGCAGTCTGTAATTCAGCTAAGTCTGAACAGAAGTTCATGGCACAAAAAAAAAGGCACTTTTCTGGCCCCAGGGCCTTTTCCTTGCTGAATTACAAAGGCCTGCTGCACTCAATGGAAGTGTTAGAACTTCTCATGAAAAGGGTCCAAAAATCTTTTTGATTGGAAAAAGTGTTAAGCAATCTAAATATAGGGAATGCTACCAGCTCCCCATAACACTGATATATATGTCTGTCTGTGTATATGTGAATGAATAATTACTTATTCTCCATACATATTGAATACCAATGTGAATGATATTAGTGTATTGAGGGGACTGTAATTCTCATTACTGCTTAAGTTACATGAATCTTTAGACAACAGTAAGTTGGAGTGGTTACCATGGAAAACTCTGGTCTACAGTGAATAATATGTTTCTCTCTATGTTTAAATGGCTCTGGGTAGGCATCTTACCTTTGGGAGCCTTACATGGTACAGTCTGTAATATGTTTTTCATTTAATAGGTGCAGTCTGTTCTCCAGACTAGGCAATGCCTTTTTAAAGCTAATTACAATGAAGTTGTACTGCGGGAATTGTTCTAAACTCTGCTGGGGTCCTGCTATCACCATGGGATCCTCTGGCATTTCGATTTTATAAGGACTTTGTTGTCTCAAGGCTCTACAGTTTCAGAGTAAGATATTTAGAAAAAACAAAACAGGACAGGTTTTCAGCACAATAATGAAGCAAATCCTGTCATCTGACTGATTTATGAGAGGGTTAAAGGACAATCCACTTTCCCCATCCCCTGAATCCATCTCCAAACATCTAGCTCCAACATTCCCCAGACAAGGACTTTCCACAGTCTGAAATGACACATGATGGGCCACTGCCAATAGTGATGATTACAGCTCCTATACCAGACACGTCCCCTGAATTGGAAAGGGGAGTCACTCCAAAGGAAGGCAGACCGCATTACCGTACTTTCGCCTGGGGTTTTTGCCAATGAAGTGTGGGAACAGCCTTCATTTATGATGCCAACAGAGGAATCAGCACATGTGCTGGCTGCTTCGACCCTTCTAGGTCACCTCCATCCATGTTATGGTCTGAATCATGCATAGCAATAGCATTTTCTTTCTCCACAACCTCCTGTGTTGCACCATGGATTAGCACAATGAAGCATACACCAGGCTGAATACATACACAGGAAACCAATCTTTGTCAGCAGGTATTGAAGCAGGTTTTCACACACAGCACATTATAAATACCATCATTTGACACAATCACACCTCCAAATAGTGATCATTAATTTCAGGAATCCCCTTACCCCCATTCTCACTTCTCCCCATGCTGAACAAAGCTCTGATAAAAGTTACCATGTTGCAGATACATGCAGGAGTGCATCTGCATCTCCGTAAAGAACACTGGGCCAAGGGGCCTCTCCATGGAACAATTCAATATTCCCTTTTATAGTATTTGGCATGAATACATCACAGAGTTCATTCGGCTTCAATTAACTCATGGGTTGGATCTTGCTCTTGAACAATGAGAAAAGATGGTGAGTTACACTGACTGCCGGGTTACAGACTCTTTGGACAAATCTCACAAACTCTTACTACAAAATATGTACTGGCTGTTCTCTAAGCCCAAGGAAAACACTGCTTCAGATTTCAATATTTGTATTCATAGAGCTGACTAAAAGGCTCTTTCAGAACATTCTCGGGGTTGGCACCAGAGCCAGCAACAGGCATGGGGAACTGGGATTTGTTTATAGAAAGAAAGCGTAACGCTGTTGTAAGGTACCAGATTGGCAGCACCAGACTATTATAGATGGCCCAAACTCAAAAACCTGGATGGATTCTAAAATGCCCTGAACACTGACAGTTCAGCTCCACTGGTGAGCTTTACAATTTGGCTCACGCTGAAAAGTTAAACTCTCTGTTTAGCCACAATTTCCCTAGTTCAAGATCCCGGCCTAGATTCATTAATGGATTTTAGCCCTGAAGGGACCATTAGTTATCTAGTCTGACCCCCTTGTGACACGCTGTACTCCATGTGACATCCTGTACCCCATGTCCACCACTTTTATATGGTTATGATATATTTTGTACAAAGTATGCCTTGTGAGGTATCATTTGAACACTCATAATCTACTGAACATCATTGTCCTGTTAAAATGTGTGTATCCACATTGTATGAGGAACTAGGAGATTTTACTTATGATTTTTTCTGAAAGATACTGTAGTTCTGGGGAAAACATTTCCTCAAAGACAAAGGCCACACCAGCTAGGTGCTGAAAGGCCATTATGCATTTAATTGGAGATTCACCAGCAGGAGAGTTATAAACAAAGTATTTACAATTCACCTGAAGGACAGGTGGCAGAGCATGTATGCAATGGAACTGTTGACCCCATGACCAATGGAAAGACTTTTCCAGTACAAAGCATCAGAATATAAGAAAGGGGGGAAAGGTCACCTCTCCCTCCCCTTATTCTATTCACAGCAGCAAGATCACTTGAAAGACAAGAGGAGCATCATTAAATGATGGGGAAGGGTCCTGTCTGGAATGCTTCCCAGCTAGCATGGACTGCTGTAAGTTTTTGGGTGAGAGAAACCTTTTTGCTTTCAAATCGTATTTAGCTTGGTAAAGGTTAGGAATTAGATTGCAGTGTTATCATTTTATTTCCCTTGTAACCAATGTTGACATTTATGCCTTAACATTTGCCATAACTTAAAACCTATCTTTCTCTAGTTAATAAACTTGTTTTGCTGTTTTACCAGAACCATTGATTGAAGTGTTTGGGGAATCTCTGCGCAGGTTAACAAAGCGTGGTGCATATTCATTTCCTCTGATGAAAGGATGGACTATTAATAAGCTTGCATTGTTCAGCAGAGCATTTGACAGTGCAAGACTTACATTTCTCAGGTGCAAGGCTGGGACTAAGAATTTGTAGGTGTTGCCCTAGATGAAATTCATGAATGACTGGGAGAGCATTCATGTAACAGCTGGGCGTGACTTTACATGCTAATGGCTGGGAGTGATCAGAGCCTGGACAGGTCTACTTTTCACTAGCAAAGCAGTGAAAAAGGCACCTTGGACTGGAGAGTTAAAGGGACACAGCGATTCAACAGTCCAGATTGTACCCTGGGGGATGTTACAGCCCTGTATAACACAGACCAGAGAATGTCGTCCAGTTACTCCTGTACTAAGACCAATAACTTATGTTTGACTGGCCTGGAAACATTGGGTATGTCTGCACGGCAAAACCCCCCATGGAAACAAGTCTCGGAGCCCGGGTCAACTGACTTGGGCTTGCAGGGGTTGCACTACAGGGCTAAAAATAGCAGTGTTCCCCCTTGGGCTGGAGCCCGGGCTCTGAAACCCTGTGTGAGGGATGAGACTTGGAGTCTGGGCTCCAACCTGAGTGGAAATGTCTACACTGCTAGTTTTAGCCCCATAGCAAGAACTCCATGAGCCTGAGTCAACTGACCTGGGCTCTAAAACTAGCTGCCACAGGTTTAGTGGAGGTTTTTGCAGCGTAAATGTACCCATTGAGTCTTGCACCAGTGCCAGGTCTAAGGTCAGGTACCTTGTGAGCCAGCAAGGCTAGAAGTTGGAACTTTATACTCGAGGTATGGGCAGGCTCCTAGCTTGCTAATGGGATACATAGCACTAACTTCTAACCCTGCTAGGTCCCCAGGTGTCGGGTTTTACCATGGCAACATTATATTTAGAAACCCTATTTTAGGTCATCTTAGAGTTTTCTAATATATATATTGGCTATAATTTTCCTCTTCAACCAAAGCATTTCCAGTTGGGCTCAAGGCAGCCTGGTTCCTCTGTAAAATGGCTCTCATACAGAACAGGTGACAGTGTTGTGTGCTATAAAGACTGTACTGGCACTTGTTCAGCATGCCCTGAATCACTCACTCATGGTAATGCTACCATTCCAAACTCAGAAGGGAAAAACTTTCAGACCATGCCACACCACCATGTATTCTCTTTTTCTGTCAGACACACTTTTCTTTGCAGTCTCCAATTTTGGCATGCAGACAAAGGGGGCAAGAATTATTCAATGAGTCCCTTTAATTTTAAAATGCATTTTAACTGCTGTCCAGCTATTGCAATGCCAGCAAAGGGCAATTGAGAGCAGTCAGCAAGAAATCACCTCTCCACATTTTTAATTAATAACTTCAGTTCCATGGCATTTCCTTTCTCCCTTTCTCTAAATGCTCCGAAGTGGTCATTTAAGCATTGCCTATTGTAGTCATACAATTGGTTCTCAAAGTAGAGACGACTCTTTTCTGCTGCTTACAGTAGCTTCCCACTGAGTTAGATTCCAATCCCTTAGAGCCTTTAAAACCCCACTTTTATTTAGACTGTTAACGGAAAAAAATATACTCTCGACTCCCCCTCCAGATAAAAGGGTGGTTTCAGTGCAGCTCCAGGTGCTGAGGAGATGGACAATGCCACCCATGCTGGGGTTTATAGTTATAAGAAGTTGAATAAAAGCATCAAGCTTTGCAGCCAGCATAGAAAGAAATGGAGATATTTGCACAGCCCTCTAAGGAATGAGTGGAAACCAGTTAGAATAGGGACAATTCAGCTATTTATTTAACTTCATGATGGTGAGTTTTCCTGCTAGTGAAAGGGGCTGGAGGCACACCCCCAGAAAGGGGAATATGGGCAGAAGCAAGGTGAGCCTCCCTTATGTCACCCTGCTACCGTGTGTCTGTAGTTACCAGAAGAGCCCACTTCTGAGCAGAGTCTCCACAGCCCATTTGATCTTGAACCTCTGTGGAGATTCCAACAAGGAAAGCAAGTGTGCTGTGCGGAAATCTTTCCCTCTAGCTGCTATGAAGCAGACGGACACCCCACAACAGTATAGTAATGAGACACAGCTAGGACACAAACTCAAACTGATGAACCTCACCACTGCGTCTCTACAGCAGTTCTCCCCCCATCCCCCAACTTCGTTGTGGAGCTGCGTACTTGCAGATCTCCCTGTAAGCCCATTCCACCCTGCAAGACTGAAAGTCCCAAGGAGTGCAGATGTGTTGTGTGCAGACCCTTTTGCTTGAGTTCCCTGCATCTGGTCCCCATCTTCTCCAGGGCAGCAGATGTTATGAGGGCATGATTTACCCATATATAACAGCAGTAAGCCTCTTTCGTAATCCTTAGGCTTGAAGCAATATGGTTTAGCTCCTTATTGGGGACATAGCTGACATACAATAGCCATTCGCCTAACTCGACAATAAACAGGGGGTTAATAAGTGAGGACACTTGTTGCAAGTGGTAGCATTTGTCTCCACGTGACAGAGCCTGAGGTTGCAGTCCGTCACGTATACCAAAACAGTGCACAGTTACCTGAGATAAAAGAAAAGGAGTACTTGTGGCACCTTAGAGACTAACAAATTTATTAGAGCATAAGCTTTCGTGAGCTACAGCTCACTTCATCGGATGCATCCGATGAAGTGAGCTGTAGCTCACGAAAGCTTATGCTCTAATAAATTTGTTAGTCTCTAAGGTGCCACAAGTACTCCTTTTCTTTTTGCGAATACAGACTAACACGGCTGCTACTCTGAAACCTTACCTGAGATAGAAACCCTTGTCCATGACCCCGGAGTTGAAGGTGGAAAGAGAAGGGCCCCATCATTGCGTTGCTCCCAGAAGTCAGCATTATCCCTTGGCAGCAGGAATGCCTGTTCAGGGTATAACTAAACACAGGCTCTGCTTCCAGACTCACGTGTGGTTCCAGCAGAGGGTCCATTTGATGATTTCCCCTCTTCGCTGCAGATCTCTTGGAGGTAGCAGCTTCCCCAGCCCGTCCATCTACCCCCTTCTTGGCACCAGCAACACGATCATTTTATCACGGCTTTCCTTCAGCCCTTTAAATTGTTAACTTCAATATTTCACATCTTTTTGAAAGCCCTTAATTGGATACCTCCAACTTAGTTTTCTAAGCTTTTGACACATGCTCTGGGTGCCTTTGCCTTGGACTCTCTTTTATCTGATCTTAAATTAAGATCTGTTCCATGGCCCATATGCCTCTAATGGATTTTCTGGTTAAGGATAAGTGAATGTATAATTCAGCCACAAGATTTTTCATACCAGTGCAGTCTTAGAATAGATTAAAAGCTGCTAGCTTCTATTAATGCAACCCCCTTTTTGAATCCACAGCTTCAGAGAAGTTTGATAGAGACAGGCCTCTCTCTGTATTCCTTACTTTCATCTCCAGGAGAAATCTCTCACAGTTTCAATAAGAGTCACAGTTCTTTAATTTTTCTATTTTCATTTCAGCAACTTGCAGCTCAAATACGGAGAAGCTGACGTGATGCCCCACTCTGCCAAGCTATTTGTAGTCTCCAAAAATTACATTTTAATTGAGGGGGTAACTTCTGTTTTTGCAGTGAATTTTAGAGCCTGCCCTTGCCCCATGAACCCTCCCAAGCATTTCAAGAGTCACAGAGACCCCCAGGAGAAGGGAGCAGCCACAGGTAAAGGGTGAAAAGTAAGCCCATGGCTGGCTCCTACACAGCAGAGCCTTTCAGCCTCAATTAATATCATTTACTTGGTTTGTCAGTGCAAGGCCACAAGGTCACTGATATTCATACTTGTTTTCCCTCTCACTGAGCCAAGCCGCTGGAACAATTCCCTCTTGCCTGCAGAAGAAAGACACACACCTGCCCAACAGGTGGCATAGGCAAACCGCCTGCAGTGCACAAGTTCAGGAGTTGCTGGTGTTAGGCTAGGTTTCTTAGCATTTGGAAGCTCAACACTATCACCAGGAGAACTTTAGAGAGGCCCCCCATAGCATTACAAGTTTGAGACTTTCCTCTCAGGCTTGTATTTCCTGGTAGGTCACCTGCAGAGCTACTCAAAGTCAGACCTATCAAGTGTCACCATTTAGCTTTGCTGGCCATTTCGGACAGTAGCACCTGAGGAGGGGCCCATATTCTATTATGTTAGATATTTGCCCCTTCCTCACACACAAGGCCAGATCATTTCCCTAAGCATCACACACTACAGGTGGGTGCAAAACCAAGGATTTGGCACATGACAGCAGGTCTGGGATGCCAGGTGTCATTTCAGGTACATGATTATTATTTTCAAACTAGATGCTGATATCACACGTGTACACAGTCTGTGTAATGCACTTCGCCAGAGCTGGTAGAAAGTAGATTACTAGAGTAATTTATAAGGAGAATTGGTTGGGCATTCCATTCCAGCCAGGCATCATTAGATGAAAGCCAGGATCAAGAAAAGTTAGATTTCACATTAGCCCAGGAATGCCTCTTCCCCCATTTTAGCTGCTGAGGAGCCTCCGTGTTGTAGGAAGAGTGCTTACAAGGCCCACTAGGCAACATGCTACAGAGGGTAAATTGATACACAGGAACAAAACCAGTAGCCCCATTTTGGCCTAACAGATGAGTGCATTTTAAATTGTCTGATGGTGTGGACAAATGGCTGCAGGTCTTATAAAAGGTACCAAATGAACAGGCCTGGAGATGAAAGTCCCCTGTTCATCACAAAACAGGTACAGCAGAGGAAGTTGTGTGGCAAGCTTCCCTTACACTGACCTGCTGACATGTGTCATTGCTGGTGCAGACTGGTTACCCGGAGACAGGAGTTTAGTCCCCAAGCCCATTCAGTCCTTGCCCTCTCTGATGCCTCTGCCACAAAGGAAGCCAATTAGCACCAAGTGTGATGACGTATTTCATGTTATTGACACATGTTCTCTGGACTGAGATCCACCAAACTCATTGCACACAGAGGCTACCAAACAGCTAGCAAGTGATAAATTTCAGTCCCTGTTAATCTTGAGGGGGGGGTTAACCCTACCCGCCCAGAACCTAAAGGAATCCTATTCCACTGACAATTCCTTCAGCCATCCAGCTTCTTCCAGGAACCATTTTAGATCATTTACGACATGATTCATTTGGCTCTCTGCAAGGGAAAGTGGAAAGTCAATTGACTTCAGTGGACTGGGAACAGAACAGCAGCATAGCCGAAGCAGTGGTGGACCAACAGTAAAGGAGTTAATGTGGGGTTATTTCGGAGAAGAGGAGGAGGAGGTCCGGGCTCCCTCTACTGGCTACATGATGAAGTAAGTGGTGAATGAGCAGATGTCTGAGTAGTGATTTGGTCCTTCCCACACAAACTACAGTCCACAGCACTCCCAGAGCTATAGTACAATGGAAGAACATTCCAATAGGCTCTAGGGTGACCAGATGTCCCAATTTTATAGGGACAGTCCCGATATTTGGGCCTTTTTCTTATATAGGCACCTATTATCCCCCACCCTCTGTCCTGATTTTTCATAATTTCTATCTGGTCACCCTAACAGGCTCCTGTGCGCACACTA
The DNA here is from genome assembly GCF_009764565.3 of Dermochelys coriacea. Lineage (NCBI taxonomy): Eukaryota > Metazoa > Chordata > Testudines > Dermochelyidae > Dermochelys > Dermochelys coriacea. Next base: position 21,339,760 of record NC_050083.1, on the reverse strand, counting down.
GAAGGTCACATCTCCCCACAGTGCACTGCCCCCTATAAATGTTCATGGGGTCCTGCAAGCACAATGAGGGGATTATGGAGCCCCCCCAAAAGTGAGCAAAACCAGGATGGCAGCATTTCAGAAAGAGCCCCATGCTAATGTACAGCATCTGTGTGAGCATCTAATGACACTGTCAGCTTGGGACTTGTGAAAATGGACAACCCAGTCATTTGGCCCTTTAACAGAGTATTGCAGACATTAGTTACTGCTCCATTACATGGAACACTTTAAATTAATGTTATCCCTTTATATTCTTCCTGGAAAAGGCTTAAACTCCTTTTTGTGGGAATCTGAAGAAAATCCTCTCTTCATAACAGAGGAAGTTGTTTCCAAATCTGTCCAGAGTTTTGCATCACTCCCACACCTTTAATAAAAAGACAAAGCACGGGTACTTCTGATGGGTACCTTATAGACTGCGGACTAGGTGAGGGCTGACCGGGACGTGAGAAGGAAACAGAAGTAGAGCAGAAGAGAGTGCATGCTCAACATTTCAGAAACCCTACACTACTCTACAGCAACAGCTCTAAACACAGGTGACCTCACTGTATGCTTCAACTCATTTGGGGACATTGCTATGGAATGCTTGGGTAAGCGTTTATACTAAGAGACCAATTTCTAACTCATCTGCACATCACATGAAGAAAGACTAAAGATGAAATGGACCATAGAGATAGAATTAATCACTTTGCAGTCTCTAGAAGTCAGCTTTGAATCACACTGACAGCACCACCTGAAGAACTATTATCCAACACACCCCTACACATTCATTCACTGTAGAAACTCACCTGCACCTACATAGTGACAAAGAGGACTTGTGGTTTATTGCAGCCATACTGAACCACACAACAGCTTGGTGCAACCAAGTGACACTGCCCACTCATCTTTATTACAGTACTGTATAGAAATAAAATAATTGCAGTCGGTTTGCATAGTGCTTTCCGGCCACCGCTCTCAAAGCATTGTACAAAGGGGGATACATATTGGAGGCAGAGATGTTAAAATTACTTGTTTAAGGTTGTGACATCTAGCAAGTCAGTGGAATAAAAGTCAGGTCTTGACTCCCAGTCCAGCATTCAATGCACTGGAGCATGCTGCCTCCTCATTAAGACAATATCAAGAAGCTAACAATGGTACATCCTGGTTGACTTGGTTTACCCAACACAGCAAGATGGCAAGGGACGATCACAGAAGACCTGACAGGAAGGCAAAGGCAGAGCGTACAGCTCAGAAAACATCTAGCTCCGAAGTCCATCCATAAAAATAAACATTTAATGCCCTTTTTATCTCGAGTTCTTTCTGATAATGACGTTTCATAGCACTACAGGGATCAGAATCTTTGTTTGGCTCAGCTGATCAAGGTTATAGCCGTTAAAATGCTCTCCAGATACAAGCAGATCTCCATGTTGCCTGTCAGTATAACAGGAGTCCTACACTCTCTCCCCCTACCCCTACCCCTAATTTCTTTGGTAAGTGCATTTAGTGGTCATTTGAACAAAGGACTGAATGACACTGGCTTTATGCCAGTGTAATGTTGGGCACCTCGCAAAGCAGAGAAGCACCATTGGGCTGAACTGTGTAGTGAGGTTGCAAAGAACCTCAGTGGAAGACACCCGAGCTCCCTTTCACTTGTGATTCGAGAGAGAATCTCAAAGGGGAGCTACCTGTGGATCCCATCCCCAAGCTGGAACTGAAGTTGTGTGATGCAGACGATACTGAGGGCATCTCTCGCTGCTTAGGTTGCAGTGATGAGCAAACCCAGCACAGATGCAGTTATTTGCAATTCTCCATCAGGGAAGCTGACTGCACACACTATAACAAAATGCCTTTTGCTGTAATATTTTGGGGCCAGGCATTGGTACAACAGAGGCAACATTTTATCCCTGCTTCAAAGCAGCTCCCACAACATCCCATTATCCTCGTGCAGCCTGTGTCCCAGTGGGAAGGACATACTGTACAGCTTCCTTGTTGCAAGTGTTGGAAGTATGAAAATATGTAGGACTGGTCATATGAGAGCTGCAGATTCTTCCTAGGAGAGTAACAATGTGACCTCCCCAGTGAGATGGTGTATTTTCTTTTCAGTTCCAATGATTACCCAGCATTAAGGCTGATTTTGAAAATTATTAATGCACCCAAATATACTGTCAAACACAGAACAGGCGGCTAATGAGTTCTGACTGGTGGCAACATGCCATTAGCAGCTAGGAACAACCTTCCTGTCTTAGATCCTCCAGCTCTAGGTGTACTGGGTCCTATGGAGAGTAAGTACATCCAAAACACTTCATTCAGCTCTATGATTTGAAAGTTTCTCCTGGATAATTAATACAGCACAATCCTGCAGCAGAGTGGTTAAACCCAGCAGAAGGCATGAGAATTCCAGCTTAACTCTCTCCTTAAGGGCTCAGGATATTTTTTAGGAAGCATAGAACCACCCTGTTTGGCAATTCCTAGCCCCAAAGAGGCACATTAAAAAAAAAAGGAGGGTTGGCTTAATGGCTTTAACAGAAGATCACCCTGCTTTGCTTTGTTTGTGCGCAGCAAGAATGTTATTCTGTGCACGCATTGTTTGGGTTCATTACATGTCTTCAGCATTTAGAAGGTATTGGTGGCAGGGCTGGGATTCAGGACTCCTGGGTTCTGCCTCCACAGTCACATGCTATGCAACCTTGGGTGTGTCCCTTCCCCTCTCTGTGCCTAACTGTAAAATGGGTATAACAATATTTAATTCCCAACCCCACAGTGGGCTGGTGAGGATTCATTCATGGTTTGATCATGCTCCCATTGCTGTTGTTCAGCACTCCATGGTTTCATTTGCTGGGGAGCGCTGAAGTGGACACTGAAAGTTACTGCCTAAGCCAGCAGACCAATGCTAATTTACACCAGTGAGGATCTACCTCTCACTCCCCTCTCATTAGGACTCCAGTTCAGCTAAGCACATGCTGTTATCACACTGAGGACAATGAGACTTTAGCATATGCTTAAGTGCTTTGCCCAGTCAGGGCCTAGTTCTGGAAACATTTTTTAAAACTGCAAGCATGGGACTAATTGATTATTAGTTACCTCTCCAAGTTATAACTTGATGCTGGACTGAATTTGCATGAAGTACGACGTGACTTGCCGAAGGAGAATTTGTACTTATGTAAAAATCAATGAGCTCTTAAAAACTTTATTAAAAGAGCTAAGCTGCACTAACTTGGATCTTTATGACATTAAGTACGTCAAGCAATTCTCAATTACGAAGTGAATGTTATTTAAGTTAACATGTCATATTCAATTTACAATAAATTAGGATATAAACTCTCCAAAATATAGCTGATGAACATGGTAGCAGAGAGGCAATGGACATCTGATCCTGGGGTTATCTGATTCCAGCCATATATACGTAAATCCTGCTTTTCTGAATCTCCAAGTTATGTACCTAATCCCCTAGCCACAATACAGACTGTAACCATTAACTTGTCCCTAGAGATCCCCCACTTCACTCATTCTTCACTTTGGAACCAGACTTCTTCTGAAGAGCTCCCACATGGTGCTCCTGCTTCACACTGAGCACTGCTGCCCAGGAAGTGGTACTTTCCCAGAACGAGCAGTACCCATTAGGAAGGCATTACATACATGAAATCCAGTAATGGAAGTACAGTATGGGTGGTCCAAACTCTGCCCCTGTAGCACCAGAGCCTCTTCACTGAAGTTGATGGAGTTGCAACAGAATAAATGGGCTCAGGGTTGGCATGTAATGGAAAAGGCTTGCTAGGGACCTGCTGTTGAAGGACAGTGGGTGAAGGGAGCATATGGCAGTTAGAGATGGTGCTTGATGTGAAATGCTGCTTGTCAGATTTGACATTACACCTTAATAATTATATCTGTCTTAAGGAGATGGAGTTTGCTGACAGTGAATGATGGCCATTAAAGCAGGAATAAACCTGCTGGGAAAATTTGTCCAAATCAGTTTAACTGGACTGTGCTTGTTGTTCGGATTATTATAGCCTGTGACAACTCACCCACTGAAATTATTTTTCTTTTCAAGTCCTTTCTCCTTACCTCTTGTCGCACAAGCTGGGAACACTGTTGTTCCTGACTCAAAATTACTTTTGGCCAGGCCCAGCTGGGGGCCAAATTCAAGCTTGCTAGTGCCTCGCTCCGGTGGAGCCCACATTGTATTGTGCTCTGAATCACAAAGCAATTTCAGGACATGCAAGATGGCTTCATGCCATCATTTAGGAAGCACCTGCTCATGTACTTAGTGGCATAAGGAAATGCTTCTTTTTTGATCACTGGACACTGAGACATATGCTCACCCTGACAGACAGAATGTGCATGTAAGGACACAGTCCGACTGCCCATGCACTTTGTCCCTTTCCTCTATGGTATATTTTTTCCTCCGTGAGTTTAAAGCGAAAGAGTAGGAAGATTTTTCGGAGCAGAGGATGAGAATCCACTAATTTTTGCATAAATGTTTTTGATGTTTCATTTTGTGTCCCTTGAATATCAGTGTTTGCTGACATTTGACAACACAGCTCTTGTAGCAACGAGAACATGCAAAAATTCAAAATGTCAAATCTCTCATTTTAAAGCCACCTTTTGTTGAAAGTTGAAATTATTTACACTGGAAAGAGTAAAAATTTTAAATGAACTTCCTACATTTTCTTCATGAAACATGATGAAACTGAAAGTGAGGTGTGCCCATTTCAATGTTTATGAGAAGACACTGACAAGAACATAGACTCTCTATCATCCTGCTAAGGAGTTTAAAACAGCCACGTAACTGACTCTGTGTGTGTGTGTGTGTGTACACAAATGCCAAGGAATCACTTGGATTCCTCTGGAAATACCAGTCACCCAAGATTTATCATAATTTTTCTCCACGTGCTTCAGACATCCCGCTGACAGAACTGCAGAAGTGAGTAATGGGAAGAGCTGTTAAGCTGGGGAGCACCAGGGATGTCCAGCAGTAGGACAACTGACTCCCTCTAAAGGCTAAGAGAAGAAGAGCAGGGAAGGGAAAAAATGGCCAGATGTGTCATTGGCTCTCTTAGGCTGATGTGTGTGGGGAGTCTGGAGAGCAGCTAGCCCCTCCTTACACATTGCTTTACAATTGCCACTTCAGGATGAAAGCTGCCCAATTAATTAATTAAAAAAAGGACTAGACACAACCAAAGGGGTTAATCTAACCAACATCTGGGAATGGTCACTGCCCACCCAGTTACACAGCTCTAAGCTCTGTACACATATTTGGCCCTGATAAGCCATTGACAATAGACATTGTTTTAAAGTGTTTGGCTTAGTTTGCAGCAAGGGAGATTTAGGTTACATATTAGGAAAAACTTTCTAACTCTAAGGATAGTTGTGCTGGACAAGTTACCTAGGGAGGTTGTAGGAAGGTCCCCCCACCCCCAACTTCATCATTGGAAAGTTATAAGAACAGGTTAAACACTTGTCAAAATATATATCCTGAAGAGAGAGGAGAACAGTTGGGTAAGGAGACAGTACACAGGAGACAGTATAAATGCACTTGGAAAAGCATTCCATGTTGCTGATGTATTCATCTGTCACCTAATTGCTAAAGCTTCGTGATAAGTACCTGATTACTAGAAAACCAAGAAAATATGTTTAAAACACTTAGATTTAATGGGATAATTGCTTCTCAAATGACAATTGATTTTAAATATATGGTTGCCTTTCAAAATATTATGCTTATTCACTGGCAAATTGATACTTAATTGAAGTCACATTCTTCACTCTTTCCGTGTCCTGCACCCTCCTGTTACATCCCCTTTTCCGCTCTTTTCCCCCACATAGAAGATAGGTAGTGACCTTGTTCCCTCTACTAAAGGCATGCCACAAAGATATTACCTGTCCCAAGCAGGTGCACATCAGATGAATTTTAACTTGTTACTAAGGCAATCTATTGCATATGGCCCTAAACCAGACATAGGGTAGTGGGGGACATTACTGTATCTAAGCCAGGGGTCACACTCCAGCAGTCAGAGCAGCCCAAAATCAGAAAGGCACAAAGGTGGCTTAAAGCCATTGTAGCACTTCCTCCCCCTGGGCTGTGTGTTGGGTGCTGCACAGAATCTCACCACTAGTGAGAACTCTAGGGCTCCTCCCTAAGTCCTGAAAGACCTATGTGGTCTTCACACTGTTGCTGTCAGCACAACACTCATGAAGATGTTGATGGTCTACCAGGAGGTGTTGCCAGGTGTCCTCCACCTGTCCTGTGGCATGATGTTAGGGGAATGCCCACTACTCCAGTTCATGAGGCTAGCTGCACACATGGTGTTTATGCTGTTCTACTTACAGGAACAATTCCTGCCTACATTTTGAATAATGGTGCATGTGAAGTGTTGAGAGAGAAATTTTCACTTCCTAATAGGATCCGGGATATATGAGATCTGATCATAATCACAAATGTATGTAGGTTGTTGCTGCTGACAAGAATACTATTAAAGTCCATATTAACACTTTTCAGAGTAGCAGCTGTGTTAGTCTGTATTCGCAAAAAAGAAAAGGAGTACTTGTGGCACCTTAGAGACTAACAAATTTATTTGAGCATAAGCTTTCGTGAGCTACAGCTCACTTCATCGGATGCATTCAGTGGAAAATATTAACACTGTCAGTTGTTCCTATGATAGGTACTGAACTGTACACGGGGGCCATTTCATTTGATTATTCCTCTTTGTACTTACAAGCCGTTGCTTACAGTAATAAGCCCTTCAGCGAGCATCAGAAAATCATGCCTCCTGCACTTACGCTGTTTTAATGTGATAAATGTATTTAGCTCAGTAACATTCAGAGTACCCTGGTTACTCTTATAGGTAGGCACCTATTCAGTGTATGAGATAGACCTTCTTCCCTGGCTAATTAAACCCAGATTCTCCCATTGTTTAAGAGAGAGGAAACTGAATGTTTACAAAAACAAGCTACAGAGTAGCAGCCGTGTTAGTCTGTATCTGCAAAAAGAAAAGGAGTACCTGTGGCACCTTAGAGACTAACAAATTTATTAGAGCATAAGCTTTCGTGAGCTACAGCTCACTTCATCGGATGCTAGGCAGCTTAAGTCTGTTCTGGGTAGCCCTGGGCAATATAGTAAAACAGAGTTAGCACAGCAATTCTGCTTTACAGGGTGGTAGAAAAAATGATTCCTGGCTTTTCGAACACAAAGCATGTTACTGGAGAGTGCAGAGGTAGGGCAATACTGAGTACTTTTGAAAATCTTACCCTAAAGCTCATTTTTATTTTCACAGTAGGAGTGGTCAGGGATTGAGGAAGCAACCACTGAATGGCAGAGAAAGAAAGGAAGGACAGATGTGTAATAAACAGGCATTCAGATCCAGGTGCTGAGTGCACTATTCTGCATAGAGTAAAATAAAAAAGCAGAAACAATTAGTTCAGTTTATAGCTTTTGATTTGTTATGCTGAAGACATTTTAAGGCTAAACATGAGAGTGCAAGTAGCATTAGATTGTATTTTACAAGGATCTTGTACTCACAAGTTGAGATCCCTGAGATCCTGATAACAGGATGTCACTGTTGATAACAGAGCTAGTCAAAGTTTTTCAACTGAAAAAAAACTTTCCTGCTGAAAACTGGCATTTTGTTGAAAATTATTTCAAATTTTTTCTACAAGAAATTTTAAAATGAGAAGTTTCAGTTGAAATACAAATTTGTATTTCAGTTATAAAAATTTATCTGTTTTTGGATATTTTCCTTCCTCTTTTCTCCTCCCTTTTTTTGCCACTGAACACAAAAGAATGATCCCTGGGGTTGGGAGATTTCTAGCTACTTTTTTCCCTTTTCCACTCCAGTTTTTCAAAACTCTCTCAACTTTGGAAGAAGTAAAAAATAGCAAAATGAAAAATAAAATCCTAAGAGTAGAAACCTGGCCCTATTAAAGTCAATGGCAAAACGCCCATTGACTTCAATGGGGCCAGGATTTTGTGCTATCATTTTGCCCCTCTGTAGCTTTTCCAAAGTGGAAAAAATGAACAAACCCTGGACATTATATACTATTATCCTAAGGGAAAAAGGGGGGAGAAGTGGGAGAAAATGAAGATTCAAAATTCTGAAAAATCAGTTAAAAAATAGCAAAAAATTAAATTGCTGCAATCCATGTGCAAGGGAAGCAACTTTTAAAATGTTCAAAAATTGTTTTTCTATTGTCCAACCAGCTCTAACTGATCATCATTCCTGACTTTCCCCTCCTGAAATCACTGGCTACATAGGAAGTGACACATACAAGGAGAATGAAGACCTTCCAATGGATGAGATGATCATGTAGAGAGTATTATAATAAACAGAAGTACGAAAAATCTTCTATAATGACAGGTTTCAGAGTAGCAGCAGTGTTAGTCTGTATTCGCAAAAAGAAAAGCAGTACTTGTGGCACCTTAGATACTAACAAATTTATTTGAGCATAAGCTTTCGTGAGCTACATATATAAATCTCCCCTCTGTATTTTCCACCAAATGCATCCGATGAAGTGAGCTGTAGCTCACGAAAGCTTATGCGCAAATAAATTTGTTAGTCTCTAAGGTGCCACAGGTACTCCTTTTCTTTTTGAAAAATCTTCTGAGCTCTTTCCCCTGTCCCCACAACATTTAAGTTCAGACCATTGAGTTTCCCTCCAAGAACTGATTCCTTCTCTTGTTCATATGTTTTACACTTACATTTTTACTTCAGTTTCCTGCTTGCTGCATAAGATTTTCAGCCAGAAGGGGTATCCACTTGATGTTGCTCCAGCCAATGTCAATGTTACTCCTTGGGAAGCTGGTAATGTAGAGTAGAAATGTGGGAAATTAATATGAAATTGTACCATACAGCCTAGGGGAATAGCAGATTACTGGTGTTCTTAATGCAAACCCTATCTGACAATGTGTAAATAATGAAAGCCTGTAAACGGTTCAAGTGTGGAGTGGTGAATAGCAGATGGTATCATGTAGCTAATATTTTACACTAAATGTAAATGGCTGTAGCAAGAAGTTGAAATCTATAGGTGCAAATGGAACATAGGCGTGATTGTCAATGTCATGCAATAGAATTTACCAGAGCCTCATAAGCTAATTTCTGCTCAGTTGGTACCATGCACCTTGGCTAAATACACCAAGATAGAATAGATACTGAATAGTTCATCCATCCACCTACAATGGGCTCTATAGTAAAAGCTGAGTACAGGGATATATACACAGGGAAAGAAACTAGACTGCTAGGAGAGACTAATGCAGGATTTACATGGGGCTTCAGCAAAAACTAGATACAACTGTGCTGCCTTTTCCTCCTACAGCCAATGGTATGAGAAAGAGAATACCACCCCGGGGAAACCAGCAACAATAGTTTGAGCACAGATGTCAGCACAGTTGTCAGCAGCCAAATAAGTAACTCTCGCATCGCTCCTGTTCAGAGGGCCAGCACAAAGCCTGTGTACCACTAATGCCTCTCATATGCCCTAATTAGAGCAATATCATAATTCATAGGCCATGTACTGGCCCTCAGGAAGGGGTAAATTTCACCCCATCTCTGTTACTCTGTCAGACTGCACAAAGGAAGCCATTTGAAGATTCCACTGCACATGCCTGGAATATTGATACACTGTCAGCAAGGAGCACCCTAAGCTGTATTTCCTGCATTAAAATTCTCACTTGCCAGATATTAGCTTGAATATCCTTGTATCCTCACACTGGTTGTTGAGTATACCGGGGAGCAAAATGTCCAGGGGTGTTTAAAAGTCCATCTTAGTACATACCACTAGGAAGGGTGCTTGGACTCAGATGGGGCATGCAGTTTTTCTAGTTTTTTATTAGTGTGCAATTGCAACAGAAAGAAATATTAAGCACAGTAGCCAAATGTACCAGGATCCTTTAGATATTGGCAGCAGCATAATTTCAGAGAAAAATAATATGCTTCTCTGAAGTACATAAGGGCTAAAACTCAGCCAAACTATTCAGGCCTTTTCCTCCCCCTGCCTTATAATAGCTCAAAAATGGGCAAATGGAGTCCTTAAAACAAGTTTCAAAGCAATTTACTCCTGACTGGACACCTTGTTTACAACAAACTACTTGCAGCTGAGTAATAAAACCCCAAGAAATGCAGTTTATAATGGAAATGTTGGCACGATACTAACTGCTTCAGCACTGGGGCCTCTCAGTCTGTTCGGCCACTTTGGGGCTATTTTTAAACTACTGAAGGAAAGAGCCAAAGAAGGATCCTATATGCTGAGCAATGGAAAAGAGATTCTTTCCAAATGCATGAGGACTCTAGCAGAGGAAAGTTCAAAAAGTCTTCCCATTAGGATTTAGTCTCAAAGAGAGAAATACGGGAAGGACAGCAGAGCTATTTCGCCCATCTCAGGTGTGATCCTGGCTCAGTCCTGCTCACATTAAAGTTAGTAGAAGTTGTACTGATGACTTCATGAGGAACAAGATCAAACCGCTAAAGCAAACTACTTTTGCAGGTTACTGTTCTTCACAGAGCCAGTGGATTAGAGAAAATAGGTTTTAGGCATAGTGGGGAAGGGGAGGAGGAAATGTAGCACCATCTGCTGTAAGAGAATGGGCATTAAAATCCTAATTCGTCTGTCATGGCTTTGCTTGGAGGCCAGCAGGCCTAGTGGTCAGGCCACAGATGAACTCTCCCCAAACCTTAGAGGTGGCTCTTCCAGGTAGTACAGGGGCCTGGCAGCCAAGCCACAGTTTGTTACCCCCACCATCACACACCCCAGAGTCGTCCAGGCTCTCTCAGGAGGCCAAGGGAAGGATAGGGGGACCTGGGCCTTCCCTGTTCACCAGGTCCCAGCCAAGAGGCGAGGATTGGCTCAGTGCCTTCTGGCTGCCACTCCAGATCACTCCCCTGGACCATTTCCTATCTTCCCTGTTTTCCCCTCCATTTGGAGTGTGGCTCCAGCCTTCTGCTTACACAGTCTTGGTAGTTCAGGGCTCCAGCTGGGGGGTGGGATGCTTCTCAGCTGTCCCTCAGAGTTCAGTTCCCCCCATTTAGTTAGGGGGATCCCAGCTAAATCTTATTCAGTCCTGGTCCTTCCCCTGCAGATTGCTCTGTCTCAGCGGCGGCAGCGTCTCTCCTCCATGCTCCCCCAGCCAGAACTCCCTTTTAAGCAGGCCCTCCAGAAGGTGCAGGTCCAGCATACTTCTTGGCCCAGTACTTCTCCACCACTCTTTTTACTTTAATGCTGGGTCTGTAAACCCCATCCCACCTCCACACCAAAACACAGCAGCAAAACCAACGCTGCTTTGGAACTTCCACAAGTTGCAGGCATTACTAGCCAAAAATAATCTCAAGTTCTCATTGTTGCCTCAGCATCATTTTTCCTTATCCCTCAATAACTGTTAGCTCTCCTCCATTGCAATCATGGTGTTAACTTAGATCAGGAAGTCTTTGGGACAGGGATACTGTCTCATCTGTTAAGTGCCATGCAAAGTAGTAATCATGAACAGGGAAGCAATGATATTTGAAGATGGCTATCAGTGGCATGCAGATACAGTCTTGAAACATGGTAGAGAAGGAGTCGGTGTGTTAAATCACCCAGCAATAACCCACCCAAACTTTTTCTGTCTCTACCTGTTTGGCAGCTATTCTGTTTTTGGCCACTTTTTTGTGCATCAAGCACATCTGTTCATCTGGTAAGGCAGGTGGATGGAGAATTTTCTGTTTGGATTCAGAAAATTTAGCCCTTTTCTGACAAAAAGTGTAAAGAATTAAATGAATCCTGGGCATGTCACAGCCCTCGGGCCTGATCTTGAAATCTCTACACAATGCAAAACTCCTGGTTAAGACAACAAGAATTGAGTCTGGGGAAAAAATGCAGGATCATGCCCCTGGCCAGCTGGTCCTTGACAATAGTGCCCTCTGCTGGCCACCAAAAGGGCAGCATCCACTTAAAATAGCTGTTCCTTCAGTTTATCTGGAGGCAGTAATTGAAGAACTTCTGTTATCCCAAAGTGGCTGAGCCAACCATCACTTTCTAGATTCATCTGCACAGAATCTGTCTCATTACTAAATTCAAACCAGCTGGGGAAAATTCAGTTTCATTAAACAGAAGCAAATTCCTTTTCCTAAGCTGGAAGCTTTTATACATTTCAGACACAGACTATTTTGAACAATGAAAATATCCTGAAATCTTCCAACGTGCCAGAATGTTTTTTCAGAGGAATAGAAGAGACCGAAAGGTATTTAAAGCAGGAGATTGGTTGTGAGGTGATAATACATGGCTTGGGAAAGCTGATCAAGATGAATTTTTGTGCAAAAAGGTGCTCTATGAATAATGAATTCAGCACTGTATAATGTGGGTGCTTAACAAACAAAACAATACACAACAAGAGGAATGCCTGTGTGGCAGGGACACAGCCTCTGCCCTCATCCTAGGGCCAGGCTCCATGTCAGGGAGGGTACACTTCTCCACAATTTGTTCCTCATCAAGCCCTTTATCAAGCCCTTTATCAAACCAGCAACTCTCTCCAGCTGCCCTGATGGGTTGTAATCAATTTGGGTAGGATCTTACACTCCTTGCCCAGCCAAAATAGTCACTGGCTCCATGGGAGTTTTTCTGGAGCTAAAGAAGTCTATTGTGGGTAATGGCAGATCTGCCCTGGGAGGGAAGAAGACAGTGGGCTAGCCATATTCCACACTGCTATTTATACCTCTGCTCCATTCAGGCTACAGGTACTAAAGTGAAAATATAGCACGGTATGGTACGTTGACAGAGTGCCTGTCATTCCAGAAGATCCCATAGTGCTTTACAGATTTAATTCAGTACAAGCTATACAGGAATCACTTCACCAACTTGGCGTGAAGTGTAGCAATTACTTAAAGGCACAGAGGAGCATCTCAGCTGTTTAGAGCAGGAGACGAGTGAGGACACTGGATTCAAGTGAAACTGCCAGAGGAATCTAGAGAAGTCTGGCACAATTACTCAAACTGGAATTCAGACAGGACACAAGAAATGTGTCCCAAGAAAATGTCATGGGATCTTTAAGTGCAGCATGAGAAGTCAGGAGCTCCGCTTCACATTTCCGCAAGAGACAGCAGCTCCAGCAGATTCCCTATAATATTAGGCATTGGTTTACTATTGACTCTAAGCGAAAACTCTCTCATACTGAATTCAAGCACCGTTTCCCCAGCACCATGGGTGTTCCTTGGAGGCCTCCTGTTGAACACTGACACAACCCAACTCTGCTTACTTCATGAAATCTGATGGGACTACAGTACAAGATAAGGTATCAGAGAGTAAAAAAGAGCCAACTTTCAGGGACATGTCACATGGATAGCACGTTATAGATAAAACAACAGTTCCTGATTGACATACACTGATTAAAAAGCAACTAAGAGAGAACAGCACAGCACCCCAGTCAGATTATTCAGTTTTATGCATTTGGCAAACTCCCCTCTTGTCATTATGTAAAATTGTAAAGCAGGAAAGAATCTCTAATTGTTTTAAGTAAAACACTTGGCTGTAATAACCCTAAAATAAAGGCTTCCCGATCAACAAGTTTGAAAGTATGGCAAAAATTAGCCCTATAGGGAAACCATAAAGCAATTTACCTGACAAGGAACTTCAAGATATAATCCCCTTATGGTGCAGTTTCTTGTGGGGTCTTCATGTTACTTCAGCTAGGAATAATGAGAACAGATGCCCTGGATATTAAATTGTCGTGCTGAAGCAACAGAAATAAGATGCAACGTTCATTTCATGCAGCATACTGGATATCAAGCAGCTGATTATATGATAATACAAGCACAATGCACATTGCACAAAGGCAAGGAATAAACGTCATGGACTAAAGAGCCATCCTGACAGTTTTAAAGAAAGCTCAATTAAAAGCTCTTGGAAGCAGTGTTGCATTAGTGAGATTTACTGTGTACATCAATGAGGAGGGTTCCCTTTACAAGAAATGTAGTTATTTCATCATAATTTGTGCCAAATTACCCAGTTGCCAAGCCAATGTTACTTTGTTCACCAAACACGTTGTCAGAGGCAACTGCGTTTGGTTAAATAATCATTTCTATTTGCCTTCCAAATAATATAATTGCTGATCATAAAGAAACATATCACTTTATTTGGTTCTGCTGAGTTCTGGTTTAACACACAGTACAACATTACACACTATATATTTGGTGTGTAGTGTCTAGATTGTAACTGAAAAATTGAAGCAGATCATCACAAATCCTAGTTAAATATATACATATGGTTTGTGTGTATGATAGTTTCCCAATCTCATTGGTGTTGATAGAGAGGTTTTAGAACTTATCGGGGAAGTTTTAGTGGCTAGGGAACTATGTTGGCCATTAAGAGTATGTGGGCTAGTGGTGAGAGCAAGGGACTGGATTCTAATCAAAGCCTTGGTACTGATTTGCTTTGCACTTGGGTACATCACTTGAAGTTTTGTTTATCCATCTGTAGAGTGGGTATAATAAAGCCTGTGTCACAGGGGAGGTGGGAGGCTGTATTCATTAATGTTTGTATGGTGCTAGGAGATCTTCAGATCCAATGGCATGTTGTATAAGAGTGTAATAAAGTGAAGCCCAAGAGACTGGAAGGGGCTATAGGTGGTGGCTATAATCCTCTCCACCATTTGTTATGGCACCGTCTGTAGGCTGCAAGAGGTGTGGGGAGAAAATGGCTGGAAATGCTCTTAACAGGCAAGCTCTGCTCCCCATCCTAATTGTAGCCCATGCTGTAAAATGACCACTGCATAATAAAACAGTTGATCTCTTTTCAATCACCATAAGGCTGGAACAACAGTAACTTCAGCAGTGACAACTATAATAGAACTGCAGTTTGAGCTAACTCTAACCTTCAGTGTTGGCGAGACCTGTAACTCTGCAGCTGCCTACAGTAAGCTCCCCACTGCATCTGCAACCAGCTTCCCGTTCCTATTGCAGAGGTGCCAGGTCAAAGGTAACTAACCCCAAGAGGGGCTTCTTCCTGCTAAAGTTTAGATTTGCTGCAAGAACAGATTGCAGAATTTTGAGGTTCAAGTTTTTAAAGCATTAGAATTTTCATGGAAGCCTGGATAAAACCCTGCTAAAGCCTGACAAAATGGTGACTTAGAGGAACCACGCCATGAAGATCTAGACTTTGCAGTTGAAGTCTGCAAGTCCAAATGCAGGAATAAGGAACAATGGTGGGCAAGGCTAGATAAGCAAGCTCTGGTCGCAGAAGAGATGAGGTTAATGCAGTTCGAACTGCAATGAGCCAATGTATTACAGAGAAGTGTCACAATTAGTCTAGAGATCACAAAGACACCTCTGGGGAGCTGGGCCTAAATCCCTGGTCCTTCAGCTACCATGAGCTATAGGACAACTTCTTTAACTGGTAGTAGTCTAGACTCCTTTGCCCTCTCTGTGGAGCAGGTCATAGACATATGTGTTTCACTCAGACACAAAGCAGTACCAGCTGCCCCAGAAGGAGGTGCAACAATAAATATCAATAAGCAATAAGCAATGTTCTGTTAGGTTTATACAAGGTTGTGAGACTATTAGGTTGTCAGGACACAAATACTGCATAACAAAGAAGGGCCCAGAATTGCTGCCTCCTAAATACAACAGGAGCTTCCATTTTTGCTCATCTCATCCTGCTGCTGTCTACATACCATGGGAATCTGTCTGTGTCTCGGTTGCAACACATGTAGGATGCAGAGAGAGTCCAACTACTGGATGGGGGATTCCTCTAACTGGTAAAGCCAGTGTCAAACCACCACAGGAAGCCACACACAGAAGACAGCTGCTACTGCAGATAGACCCAGTGCAGAGACACAGAAGGCCGACATATCACAATTCTGCCACCAAGAGAGGGTGAGAAAGATAAATATAAGCATCCAGTAGCTATGGGAATATTGGAAGCACATCCTCACCCAAATGGAGGAATATAGATTTCTTTAGACATCAGATATAGGCTAGCCAGAGACACGACAGGCCAGGCCATGACACACGACAGGCCAGAGATTTAAAAAATGAATCCTGACATTTTGACATCCTATGGAACTCCTCAAGAATCATAGAATATCAGGGTTGGAAGGGACTTCAAGAGGTCATCTAGTCCAACCCCCTGCTCAAAGCAGGACAAATCCCCAACTAAATCATCCCAGCCAGGGCTTTGTCAAGCCTGACTTTAAAATCTTCTAAGGAAGGAAATTCCACCACCTCCCTAGGTAACACATTCCAGTGTTTCACTAGTGAAAAAGTTTTTCCTAATACCCAACCTAAACTTCCCCCACTGTAATTTGAGACCCTTACTCCTCACTCTGTAATCTGCTACCACTGAGAACAGTCTAGATCCATCCTCTTTGGAACCCCCTTTCAGGTAGTTGAAAGCAGCTATCAAATCCCCCCTCATTCTTCTCTTCCGCAGACTAACAATCCCAGTTCCCTCAGCCTCTCCTCATAAATCATGTGTTCCAGTCCCCTAATCATTTTTGTTACCCTCCGCTGGAATTTTTTCAATTTTTCCACATCCTTCTTGTAGTGTGGGGCCCAAAACTGGGCACAGTACTCCAGATGAGGCCTCACCAATGTCAAATAGAGGGGAACGATCACGTCCCTCGATCTGCTGGCAATGCCCCTACTTAGAGAACCCAAAATGCTGTTGACTTTCTTAACAGCACACTGTTGACTCATATCCAGCTTCTCGTCCACTGTACCCCAGGTCCTTTTCTGCAGAACTGCTGCCGAGCCATTCGGTCCCTAGTCTGTAGGGGTGCATGGGATTCTTCCGTCCTAAGTGCAGCACTCTGCACTTGTCCTTGTTGAACCTCATCAGTTTTCTTTTGGCCCAATCCTTTAATTTATCTAGGGCCTTCTGTATCCTATCCCTACCCTCCAGCATATCTACCTCTCCTTCCAGTTTAGTGCCATCTGCAAACTTGCTGAGGGTGCAATCCACACCATCCTCCAGATCATTTATGAAGATATTGAACAAAACCAGCCCGATGACTGACCCTTGGGGCACTCCACTTGATACCGGCTGCCAAATAGACATGGAGCCATTGATCACTACCCGTTGAGCCGGACAATCTAGCCAATTTTCTATCCACCTTATAGTCCATTCATCCAGCCCATACTTCTTGAACTTGCTGGCAAGAATACTGTGGGAGACCGTGTCAAAAGCTTTGCTAAAGTCAAGGAACAACACGTCCACTGCTTTCCCCTCATCCACAGAGACAGTTATCTTGTCATAGAAGGCAATTAGATTACTCAGGCATGACTTGCCCTTGGTGAATCCATGCTGATTGTTCCTGATCACTTTCCTCTCCTCTAAGTGCTTCAGAATTGATTCCTTGAGGACCTGCTCCATGATTTTCCAGGGACTGAGGTGAGGCTGACTGGCCTGTAGTTCCCAGGATCCTCCTTCTTCCCTTTTTTAAAAATGGGCACCACATTAGCCTTTTTCCACTCGTCCGGGACTTCCCCCGATCACCATGAGTTTTCAAAGATGGCTCTGCAATCACATCCGCCAACTCCTTTAGCACTCTCGGATGTAGCGTATCCGGCCCCATGGACTTGTGCTCATCCAGCTTTTCTAAATAGTCCCGAATCACTTCTTTCTCCACAGAGGGCTGGTCACCTCCTCCCCATGTTGTGCTGCCCAGTGCAGTAGTCTGGGAGCTGACCTTGTTTGTGAACACAGCGGCAAAAAAAGCATTGAGTACATTAGCTTTTTCCACATCCTCTGTCACTAGGTTGCCTCCCTCATTCAGTAAGGGGTCCCCACTTTTCTTGACTTTCTTCTTGTTAGTAACATACCTGAAGAAGCCTTTCTTGTTACTCTTAACATCTCTTGCTAGCTGTAATTCCAGGTGTGATTCGGCCTTCCTGATTTCACTCCTGCATGCCCGAGCAATATTTTTATACTCTTCCCTGGTCCAATTTGTCCAATCTTCCACTTCTTGTAAGCTTCTTTTTTGTGTTTAAGATCAGCAAGGATTTCACTGTTAAGCCAAGCTGGTCGCCTGCCATATTTACTATTCTTTCTACACATCGGGATGGTTTGTCCCTGTAACCTCAATAAGAATTCTTTAAAATACAGCCAGCTTTCCTGGACTCCTTTCCCCCTCATGTTATTCTCCCAGGGGATCCTGCCCATCAGTTCCCTGAGGGAGTCAAAGTCTGCTTTTCTGAAGTCCAGGGTCCGTATTCTGCTGCTCTCCTTTCTTCCCTGAACTCGACCATCTCATGGTCACTGCCTCCCAGGTTCCCATCCACTTTTGCTTCCCCTACTAATTCTTCCCGGTTTGTGAGCAGCAGGTCAAGAAGACCTCTGCCCCAGTTTGTTCCTCCAGCACTTGCACCAGGAAATTGTCCCCTACACTTTTCAAAAACTTCCTAGATTGTCTGTGCACTGCTGTATTGCTCTCCCAGCAGATATCAGGGTGATTGAAGTCTCCCATGAGAACCAGGGCCTGCAATCTAGTAACTTCCATGAGTAGCCGGAAGAAAGCCTCGTCCTCCTCATACCCCTGGTGCTGTGGTCTATAGCAGATCCCACCACGACATCACCCTTGTTGCTCACACTTCTAAACTTAATTCAGAGACTCTCAGGTTTTTCTGCAGTTTCAGACCGGAGCTCTGAGCAGTCATACTGCTCCCTTACATACAATGCAACTCCCCCACCTTTTCTGCCCTGCCTGTCCTTCCTGAACAGTATATATCCATCCATGACAGTACTCCAGTCATGTGAGTGATCCCACCAAGTCTCTGTTATTCCAATGACATCATAATTCCTTGACTGTGTCAGGACTTCCATTTCTCCCTGCTTCTTTCCCTGGCTTCTTGCATTTGTGTATAGGCACTTGAGATAACTTGCTGTTTGTCCTGCTTTCTTAGTATGGGGCAGAAGCCCTCCCCTCTTGCGCTCTCCTGCTCGTGCTTCCTCCCCGTATCCCACTTCCCCACTTACCTCAGGGCTTTGGTCTCCTTCTCCCCATGAACCTAGTTTAAAGCCCTCCTCACTAGGTTAGCCAGCCTGCTTGCGAAGATGCTCTTCCCTCTCTTTGTTAGGTGGAGCCCATCTCTGCCTAGCACTCCTCCTTCTTGGAACACCATCCCATGGTCAAAGAATTCAAAGCCTTCTCTCCGACACCACCTGCATAGCCATTCGTTGACTTCCACGATTCGACAGTCTCTACCCAGGCCTTTTCCTTCCACGGGGAGGATGGACGAGAACACCACTTGCACCTCAAACTCCTTTATCCTTCTTCCCAGAGCCACGTAATCTGCAGTGATCCACTCAAGGTCATTCTTGGCAGTATCATTGGTGCCCACGTGGAGAAGCAGGAAGGGGTAGCGATCCGAGGGCTTGATGAGTCTCGGCAGTCTCTCCGTCACATCGTGAATCCTAGCTCCTGGCAAGCAGCAGACTTCTCGGTTTTCCTGGTCAGGGCGGCAAATAGATGACTCAGTCCCCCTGAGGAGAGAGTCCCCGATCACCACCACCTGCCTCCTTTTCTTGGGAGCGGTGGTTGTGGAACCCCAACCCTAGGACAGTGCATCTCATGCCTTCCAGTCGGCGAAGTCTCCTTCTGTTCCCTTCCCTCAGATGTATCATCTAGTCCACTCTCCGCATTAGTACCTGCGGAGAGAACATGAAAATGGTTACTTACCTGTATCTGTGTTGCTGGTACATGGACGCTCCCCTTTCTTCTTCTGGAGGTCACATGCTGCCAAATTTCTTCACCGTCCTCCTGTCCCCGCAGTGCAGCCTGCTCTGAATCTTCTCTGAAGAGGACAAAGAGGGCAGGAACATGCTCTTAATTTTTTATCATACCTGTCACAAGACATTTTTCCACTGGAAAAAGCAGCAAATGCTTCACTGCACAGCTACTGCCCTTGCATGAATGATAGCCAATATCAGTTGTGTCCAATGGTATTATCTCCTGTCAAGAGAGCAAAGTGAAGCAGAGAGAAACTCAACTGGCAATTTTCCCAGAGCAGTGCAGCCAAAAGAGTAGAGCAAGTGAATTAAAGGTGGTTCCAAGCATGAGCTAAAGGTGTCTCGTACTACAGACTGGGGTCACATCCTAAGGATCCAAGAACCCAAAGCATCTGACTACAATATTATCAAAGAGAACATGAAGCACTGCACATATGTTCCTCAGTGCCCTTCTAATGTGCCCAGCACCATGCTAGTCAATTAAGTATTCCTGGGATTTTGTCTGCAGAGACTCTGGAACTCTGTTACTCCTTGTTTCAGCCATTATCCCCTCTCTCCTCATCATCAGTATGTGTGACATGTTGCCAAGATGGTTCTGTCATCATTATATAGGATTGGCTTCCTATTGAGTTTAACCAATTTATGAGAAGGAATTAAGGAAGCTACCTTTAAACTGCAATAGTTTCTTTGCATGACAGAGATTTTTCTCCTTGTCCTGACATATCAGGAGGTAATTATAGTGGGCAAAGGGTTTATCTTGCAATCTCTGGACAGCTGAAAAGATTTATGAACTTGTCCAGTTTCTTCCAAGGCAGGGAGGAAGTCAAAAAAAAAGAAGGAAAATATACCGAAATCTCCCATAACCCATCTGTGACCCCAATAGGTCAGGGTTCAGACATGCATATGTTGCCTGCTCTAGCTCTTTGGCCTCTTCTCTTTCCCAAGAACTATTCCAGGGTCCTGATTACCCACAGAGTCTCTGTCTCTAAAAGTTAGATTATAAGTCAAGGAAGGAAAATACCCACTCTTTCAATTCATTAGGGTCATTGATTCTTTCAAACCTTTGGCTAGAATTTCAGCTTGTCCCGCATTCTGCATTAGTATCCTGGACTATATCTATGCATCCGATGAAGTGAGCTGTAGCTCACGAAAGCTTATGCTCAAATAAATTTGTTATTCTCTAAGGTGCCACAAGTACTCCTTTTCTTTTTGTGGACTATAGGGGAGACTGGATAAGAAAATACACCTGAGGTGGTACTACAAACATGGAGAGTGCGTAATAAAACTCTGCAGGCTTGTCTTCTCTTTTGAATTTAGAGCCCATTACTGGGATAACTGCAGCCAGCTAAATACATGCGTCCTCGGACTTACGACACAATTGGTTCCTGAAAATTGTGTCATAAGTCGAAACGTCGTAGCTTGGAACCACAACCCACTCCATTGTGGGACCAAGCATCATAAAGTCAAAACCAACTTTGTATGGTGAATTAGGGTGTCAATTCAGAAACGTCGTAAGTGCCATTCGTCATAGATTGAGGACTGTCTGTAGACCAGTCTCACGGAGCTAAGGCAGTGTCATTCATTGGTTTTTGATGAGACACTGCCTAGCTGTTAGTCCCTGCCTGTTCCCATTCCCTTTTATACAATGCAAGTGGTAGAACTGCCTTTCACTGAATCATGTCTGCTAATTTAAAAGTGACTAAAATCAGAATTAACAACAACAGGCTAGTGCTGTGTGTTACAACCCCCAACCACTGGAATAAGCTACCTGCTCCATTTAAAATAGCATTGATATGGTCTGATTCACAGAAACTTTTGACTTTGCATCTCAGGAAGCTTTTAATATGAAAACTTGAGGCTGCTGCTCACTAGCTGCTGTTTGAGAATCAATGTCCTTACTGTGTTTAGTGCTGAAGTATAGGGCTTGATGCTACAATCTCTCACCAGCAATGAGACCAGACAGGATGTGGATCTCAGTAAAAGTCTCAGTCAGTCAGCAACAGTTCTAATGAAATACTTTCTGGTAATGGACCAATACCATTGTCAGGATTCTTTGTTTTCCTAATATTTTAAATACCTCTTTCTTATTATTCTTAACTCTGTTGGCCACAGATTTTTCCTTTGTGGTCCTTGGCTTCCCTTATAAATCAGAAATTAGGAATTGTAGAAAATGAATATTTATTATGATCAACTTCCCCTTTCATCCATTTGTTATAATTTTATATAAATAAGAGGGTTTTTTTACAGCAGCCTTCACTTCTCTTCTAAACCAAACTTTTTTAAAACCAACACCACTTTCTTCCTCAATTGTGGGACTGGCTTTTTGGGTTTGTACTAAGGAATTCTTAAATGATTTCCAATTATCATTCACATTTTTCTAATTAAGTTCTTCTTCCCAGCTGATTTAGCTCGTTGTCAGCTTTGTGAAACTGGCCCTATCAAAGGCCATTTATATATATTTGCTGTTCTGGAGTTTATTCTGCTGCCACATTATAAATATAATCAAGTTATGATTATTTGTACCTAAGCTACCATTAACTCTTAGTTTTGTGATAATTTCCTCTTTATCTGTTAGGACAAGGTCTAATATATAATTCCCCATGTTGGTAGCAACACTTTTTCAGATAGGAAATTGTCATTTTGGAATTCCAAGAATGTTTTAGTACTAGCCGCATGAGACCCCCTAATGTGTCAATCAAGTTGAAGTTGCCATGATCACACAGGTTTTATTCCTACACATTGTAGATGACTGCCTCCATATGCACCTATCCTGTTCCCTAGCTGATTTGGTTGTCGGTAGCAGACATCAATTAGTACCCCATCTTGCACTTTATCTGTTAGGACAATGATCCATAAGCATTCAACTCAGAAGAAAATGATGTAATGCCATTTCTGACATAGTACTACTCACTCCCACTCCCATTTTGCCCACTTGATCCTTCCTAAATAGATTAGGACCGTTGATTTTAACATTCCAGTTGTACAAATCATCCCATCAGTTTTCAGTAATACCAACTAGATTGAATTTATGCTAATAAATGAGCAGTTCCTATTCCTCATTTGTTCCCAGACTCCTAACATTAGCATATAGACAATTTAAGGATTTCTTCATTTCATGTTCTTTGGTTTTGTTCTCAACATCTCAGTTTTGTGCTGACTGAGTGCTTATATCTTCCCTCTTTTTATCTTCCCTGTAACAGGGTCAGCACCCACCTCTCATGAGTGCCCCTCTTCTGGTTGGTGGTTTCTTCAGCAGGTCTTCAGCGCTCTGGCTGAGTCACACTGTAGATGGAACAAACAAACAAACCCCTTCTGGGGTATACAACCTTTACTTTCTCATGACCCTGGTATATGGCAGTACCACCAAGGCTTCCTCTCTGGAAACACTGCCTTCTATAATTGTCCAACAGGGCCCATCACAGTACCCTCAGTTGGTGTGTCCTTTTCAGCAGCCTTCCCTGGGCTCAGTCTTTAAACCGACTAGCAGGGCCCATCATGGTATCCTTGCCTGGTCTGGCTAGGTTCTGGGCTCAGGCCTTGCTTGGTCCCCTCAGCCAGCCAGAAGCCCCCTCTTAGCTCCACTGGTCTTCAGAAACCCTCCCTGGACTCAGTCTTGCCTGTGCTGTGCTGTGCTGTGCTGTGCTGTGCTGTGCTGTGCTGTCTGCAGTCCGCTGCTCCTTCAGCTAATACTTCCTCTTCCAGCTCCAGGTAGCAACTGACTGCTCTGCCTCTGCTGCTCCTTTTAATATGGCCCTTCTTGCCCCTGATTGGCTGGTTCCCCTGCAGCCACTCTACGCTGCCTGGAGGACTTTTCCTCTGCTCTTTTCTGATGGGCAGGAGGGTGAGGCATGGCCACGAGGCCTCCAGCAGGGGGCCTCTGGACCTAGTCCACCCCATCACACTCCTTTTTTGTTATTAGTTTAATCTCCGACTACTCTAGCCAGCCTGTGCCTGAGGAGATTGGGCCCCCTTCTATTGAGGTGGACACAATCCAAACTATACAGATCCCTTTGAAGGTTGACCAATGTTCCACAAAACCAAAGCCTTCCACACTATACCACTTACCTAGCCAGCAAATCACTTGCAGAATTTTCTGCTTTCTGTCTTCCTTTGCTTATGGGACAGGAAGGATCTCAGAGAGGATAGTCTTGCTTGGATAGTCTTTTTCAGCACATTTCCCTGAAGTCATCTACTATCTACCAGATAATCCTTGATGCAGTGTCATGAGTACTAATCACTAATAGATCCTTACCCATAGACTTCAGAAGCCTATCCAATCTTAGAGTGACATCTTGTGTCTTGGTTTGGGAAGGCAGCACACTATTCTCTTGTCCATCTGTTATCAGCCTGTCCCTTGCAGAATGTTCATTTATGAAACCTCACAACACTTCTAGGAAATACATGAGTATTGATACCTCTATCTGACAGATGAGTAAACCATGAATCCTGTGAATTATTATTTCATAGCACCTGAGAGCATGACTAAGTGGTGTGAAAACTTCCCACCCAGTGCACCTCAATCCTGATTGCAACACTTCCTGCTATTAGAGTCCTTGGTCTTTCTTGACTAGAGCTCCCAACTGTGCCACATACTCTTTAAAAAACAGATCAGTATGTGTTTGCCATGTGCATTTGCACTTGTAACTTGAACTTAGTTGTAAATCTGCATTTTCCCAGATTCATGGTAAAAATGACCCTCATCCCAGTGCACTTGCTACCCAGACAAACTGCTCTGACTAGAGTGATTACCTGATGGAACTAGCTGTGGCTTCTCTTTTATGATACGGCAGTTGTCTTTTGAATGCCTGAATCATGTAGGTGTGCTAAAACAAAATACCCAGGTGCATTCTTTGTGGATTGTTGGTTTTTAAGCCAGTCATATCCTGCTGGAGAAGATAGTAAGCTTTAAGTATCTTGCCCAGGGTCATGTAGCAAGTCAGTAGCACAACTGGGGGTAGAAACCAAGAGCTCCCTGTTGCCTGATTTTATAACCAAATTTCTCTTTTTATAAAGGTTCAAATGTATTTACTCAACAATAGCACCACTGGGCTGATAAATAATATTTTTAATGCAGACAAAGCAAGGCTGTCTTTTTTTCGTCGTATTGCACAGCTGCACTTTGACACATGTCTTTCTGAAATTCAAACTCTTAGGCATAAACAAAGATTTTCTTTTCCTTCACCACACCAGGCTTTGGAGCAGCTTATATAGAGCAGACAGCAAGCTGATTAGTAAATAGAATTCACCCAGAACCAGCTATAAGAGGAAAATCAATGTGGTAACCTAATTATTGTGATTACACGTCTACAATAAAAACCATATGAGACAAATCACAATAACTCACATAACTTTTTTCTTTTTAACATTGGCTCCAACTGGGACTGCCTGCTTTGCGGAGTCATTTAAAAGATTGAGACAAAAAAAGTAGGTCTGCATTAGATGAGATACCGTTTCAAACAATGTTGATTTCATGAACTGGCTCTCTTGTTCTTCTGCCTCTGTCTGTTTTAAGGGGACAAGGCTAGATTGGTTCAACCAGACTACAGCTCCAGACCTCCCACAAGCATTGTAACTAATTGGCATAAATGTCTTCTGCATATGAGCATGACAGATTGTACAGGTGGAGGAACCTCAAGGGGTTCCAGTCAATAGTTTAAGGCACACTTTTGCCCAGCATAGACAAGAGAGACGTTAGAAACCAAGATGTCTGCTCTCCATTGACAAAGATCCTACAGAATTTTTTACGACAGCAAAGGTTTGCAGCAGAGACTTTTGCAAAAGCTCTCCTTGCTCCTTCCCCCTGGTGGATGTTGGGTCTCAGGTGATGGGGGTAGTCATTCCTGTGTGCATATAGATTGTACATTGCTTTTAAGATATGCTACTATTTCAAGGCCTAGAATGGATTGACTTGTATTTGAGAAGCATTGCTGGTAGCCACTAGATGGCATACCTAAGTAGGAAAAAAGAAAAGGAGTACTTGTGGCACCTTAGAGACTAACAAATTTATTAGAGCATAAGCTTTCGTGAGCTACAGCTCACTTCATCGGATGCATTTGGTGGAAAAAACAGAGGAGAGATTTATATACACACACACAGAGAACATGAAACAATGGGTTTATCATACACACTGTAAGGAGAGTGATCACTTAAGATAAGCCATCACCAACAGCAGGGGGGGGAAGGAGGAAAACCTTTCATGGTGACAAGCAGGTAGGCTAATTCCAGCAGTTAACAAGAATATCAGAGGAACAGTGGGGGGTGGGGTGGGAGGGAGAAATACCATGGGGAAATAGTTTTACTTTGTGTAATGACTCATCCATTCCCAGTCTCTATTCAAGCCTAAGTTAATTGTATCCAGTTTGCAAATTAATTCCAATTCAGCAGTCTCTCGTTGGAGTCTGTTTTTGAAGCTTTTTTGTTGAAGTATAGCCACTCTTAGGTCTGTGATCGAGTGACCAGAGAGATTGAAGTGTTCTCCAACTGGTTTTTGAATGTTATAATTCTTGACATCTGATTTGTGTCCATTCATTCTTTTACGTAGAGACTGTCCAGTTTGGCCAATGTACATGGCAGAGGGGCATTGCTGGCACATGATGGCATATATCACATTGGTAGATGCGCAGGTGAACGAGCCTCTGATAGTGTGGCTGATGTGATTAGGCCCTATGATGGTATCCCCTGAATAGATATGTGGACAGAGTTGGCAACGGGCTTTGTTGCAAGGATAGGTTCCTGGGTTAGTGGTTCTGTCGTGTGGTGTGTGCTTGCTGGTGAGTATTTGCTTCAGATTGGGGGGCTGTCTGTAAGCAAGGGCTGGTCTGTCTCCCAAGATCTGTGAGAGTGATGGCTCGTCCTTCAGGATAGGTTGTAGATCCTTGATGATGCGTTGGAGAGGTTTTAGTTGGGGGCTGAAGGTGATGGCTAGTGGCGTTCTGTTGTTTTCTTTGTTGGGCCTGTCCTGTAGTAGGTGACTTCTGGGTACTCTTCTGGCTCTGTCAATCTGTTTCTTCACTTCAGCAGGTGGGTATTGTAGTTGTAGGAATGCATGATAGAGATCTTGTAGGTGTTTGTCTCTGTCTGAGGGGTTGGAGCAAATGCGGTTATATCGTAGCGCTTGGCTGTAGACAATGGATCGAGTGGTATGATCTGGATGAAAGCTAGAGGCATGTAGGTAAGAATAGCGGTCAGTAGGTTTCCGATATAGGGTGGTGTTTATGTGACCATCGCTTATTAGCACCGTAGTGTCCAGGAAGTGGATCTCTTGTGTGGACTGGTCCAGGCTGAGGTTGATGGTGGGATGGAAATTGTTGAAATCATGGTGGAATTCCTCAAGAGCTTCTTTTCCATGGGTCCAGATGATGAAGATGTCATCAATGTAGCGCAAGTAGAGTAGGGGCATTAGGGGACGAGAGCTGAGGAAGCATTGTTCTAAGTCAGCCATAAAAAGGTTGGCATACTGTGGGGCCATGCGGGTACCCATCGCAGTGCCGCTGATTTGAAGGTATACATTGTCACCAAACGTGAAATAGTTATGGGTCAGGACAAAGTCACAAAGTTCTGCCACCAGGTTAGCCGTGACAGTATCGGGGATACTGTTCCTGACGGCTTGTAGTCCATCTTTGTGTGGAATGTTGGTGTAGAGGGCTTCTACATCCATAGTGGCTAGGATGGTGTTTTTAGGAAGATCACCAATGGACTGTAGTTTCCTCAGGAAATCGGTGGTGTCTCGAAGATAGCTGGGAGTGCTGGTAACGAAGGGCCTGAGGAGGGAGTCTACATAGCCAGACAATCCTGCTGTCAGGGTGCCAATGCCTGAGATGATGGGGCGTCCAGGATTTCCAGGTTTATGGATCTTGGGTAGCAGATAGAATACCCCAGGTCCTGGCTCCAGGGGTGTGTCTGTGCGGATTTGTTCTTGTGCTTTTTCAGGGAGTTTCTTGAGCAAATGCTGTAGTTTCTTTTGGTAACTCTCAGTGGGATCAGAGGGTAATGGCTTGTAGAAAGTGGTGTTGGAGAGCTGCCTAGTAGCCTCTTGTTCATACTCCGACCTATTCATGATGACGACAGCACCTCCTTTGTCAGCCTTTTTGATTATGATGTCAGAGTTGTTTCTGAGGCTGTGGATGGCACTGTGTTCTGCATGGCTGAGGTTATGGGGTAAGCGATGCTGCTTTTCCACAATTTCAGCTCATGCACGTCGGTGGAAGCAGTCTATGTAGAAATCCAGGCTGCTGTTTCGACCTTCAGGAGGAGTCCACCCAGAATCCTTCTTTTTGTAGTGTTGGCAGGAAGGTCTCTGTGGGTTAATATGTTGGTCAGAGGTGTGTTGGAAATATTCCTTGAGTCTGAGACGTCGAAAATAGGATTCTAGGTCACCACAGAACTGTATCATGTTCGTGGGGGTGGAGGGGCAAAAGGAGAGGCCCCGAGATAGGACAGATTCTTCCGCTGGGCTAAGAGTATAGTTGGATAGATTAACAATATTGCTGGGTGGGTTACTGGAACCATTGTTGTGGCCCCTTGTGGCATATAGTAGTTTAGATAGCTTAGTGTCCTTTTTCTTTTGTAGAGAATCAAAGTGTGTTTTGTAAATGGCTCTAAGGTCTCTAAGGTGCCACAAGTACTCCTTTTCTTTTTGCGAATACAGACTAACACGGCTGCTACTCTGAAACCTGTAAGTAGGAAAAGGAGCATTGCCTGCTCTGTAGATTTCTTTAGGAGGTCTTTTCGCAGATACAGACTAACACGGCTGCTACTCTGAAACCTGTCTTTAGGGGGTCTAATTTCCAAGTGCTTGCTGTAGAATGAGCCCTTAGAAACTCTGGTTTTACTCTCCTTGCAGCTTGTCTGGAGGGCATGGCCATCATGTCTACAGTTTTCTCCTGTAATCCCATTTGGAAAATATTTAACTCAACAATTTGGACTAGAGGGACAGCTAGAAATGTGTTGCATGTGTGAGCCAGAGGCTCTTTGAGAGCAGCTGGTACAGTTTTATAAGGGATCTCATGAAATCTTAAAAAGAAAAGGAGTACCCGTGGCACCTTAGAGACTAACAAATTTATTAGAGCATAAGCTTTCGTGAGCTACAGCTCACTTCATCGAATGCATTTGGTGGAAAAAGCAGAGGAGAGATTTATATACACACACACACACACACAGAGAACATGAAACAATGGAATCTTAATTGCAGTTATGTAATAGGAGGGCATAGCTCACCTGGAGGTTGTTGGCACTGAGCTTTCAATTATAAAAGCCCAAATTTAGGAACTCTAAGAAAGCCAGTAAGGGCTTTGTCTAAACAAATGTACACCACAGAGGTATTTTACCAGAGGGATTTCATGTATCAGAAGTTTTTTTAAGAGAAGTTTGGCAGAAAATGTTTTACCCTTGCAGAGTAAGTTATTTATGGTATAACAATTTTGATGTGTATTAAATGTACGTTCTATTTCTGGAAGAACAGTGACTTTCTGCATGAAAAAAAAAGCTTTCAGCATGGAATGGTTGGAGCTCTTGGAATGCCTGATTTATTCCACACTACACTGTCAATCTATTCTTAACAGACCAATAAGGGTCTGCTTGTGGCAAAGGTGCCACACTGAAGGCATGGTCACACTGCACACCACTGGTGGTGGCACATAGGGTATACATAGCAACATGCTGCAGTGAAAAGCAGGCTGTGTCCACTCTGTGGTGTGATGATTCCCTTACCCCAGAGAGCTAAGCAAGCTGCAATGAGGTGAGGTGGTCCTATAAAGAGAGGAGGAGGAGGAGAAGGATTACAGCCTGCAAATCCCTGGGTTACTGGGGTTAGTAATATGCGTGGCGAGTGTTTTGTAATTGGAGTCTCAATACTGTAACCTTCCACTGGGAGTCAATGAAACTGTTGAAGAGTCTGTTTTGTGCTTATGGGGCTGTATAGATCAGTATTTCAAAAATCTAAATCAAAACGAATAAGCCTTTGTATAAAACTTTCCATTTGCATACATCACTTACTATATAGAAGGTGTGGGTTAGGTGTGGGTTAGGTATTACCTTCATTGTACAGAGAAAATAGCAAAGAGCTGATGTAACAAGGTCACACCATGAGTCGATGGCTGAGTCAGGAGTAGAACTCAGACTTCCTGACTACTAGCTCCACATGCTGCCCTGCCTAAAAAAATCCCTGTAAAGAGCTCAGAGATGCTCAGCTGAAAGGAACAAAGTTATTCTCTTTGCCCAGCAAATGGGGTTCTCATTGGAGGCTGCTGTCTTAATGACAACACAGCATTGTACTGCTCAACCTCGTGATTTGGGCAGAGTCAGAATTCAGGTCCCATTTAAAGCATGCAAAAAAATCAGAGTGCACTTCAGAGTGATTATAAGGTAACTTCTCCTCTATTCTTTGAAGTGTGGATGGGGAGCCGGCGTTGTCCAGGAGGGCAGGAGAGATTCCAGTAGTGGGATTCTTCAGTGGCTAGATCTGGCATGAACTCCATGGGTAAAGTAACTTTGGAGGACTTCTCTTCAGAAGCTGTAAGCTGCTGGCCTGTCTCCCCATCCCACAAAAGACTCACTGCACACCCAGAGTCACTTAACCAAAAATAAAATTTAGTCAAAACCTCAGACATTTTCCAGAACACCCTGGGCTGCAGCTCCCACTGGATTCTCACCTTTG
This sequence comes from Dermochelys coriacea, assembly GCF_009764565.3. Taxonomy (NCBI): domain Eukaryota; kingdom Metazoa; phylum Chordata; order Testudines; family Dermochelyidae; genus Dermochelys; species Dermochelys coriacea. The sequence goes on along the minus strand of NC_050083.1, from coordinate 21,309,414 downwards.
CTCACAGTCCCTACTGCAGAACCTGTCTCCCTCCTCTAGTCTAATGGCATAGGAGTTATCCTTCTCCAGGACCTACCACAAGCACCATCCTCCTGTAACACTCCGTTCAATTGAGGCCAGGCTTGCTGGCTTTTATAATCACTTTCTTTCTTCCCAGCTGGGTCTAAGAATTGACCAGTGCTGGCTGGCCCTAGGTCCCCCAGTCCTTAAAGGGGCAGACTACTCTGTTACACATCCCAGTATTGGTAGGATTGTACATTACTCCAGACCAACCATGAAGGCCAGAGGAAGGAGTTCCACTGGCTTGGTAAATTGCCTATTGTACATTAATATGCATTAAGTTATAAGTTTATTTGGTCATGGGCCTCCAACCACCTTTTAAGTCTATTTGCAATATGGCCAGACCAAGGCCACTTTAACTTCTTCACACTCTTCAAAGCTGTCTTGCACCTCCATTTGTTCAATCTTGTGTCTCTCTCTCTGACACTATCACCTTTCAGATTTCCACCACAGCTCTGTCTTGCTAGCAAGGCTCTATTCCTATTTCAAGGAATATGGTGGTCTGTGCACAACTGTTAAACCCAATTTTTGGAAAGGAGAGGTATTGGTTGCTTTTCCAAAATAATTTTCAACCTTCCACATGTCCAGCCGTGATTATTCTCATCTACTCCCATCCTTAGTGCAGAACAGCATCAGGAATGCATAGGGACAGAAAGACAGGAAAGGTGGAATTGCTTGACATCTGTTGCTGAGATATACAGCCAGATTTGTTGATGATTATCCTGTCTGAACACACAACATACTGTAGGAAAAAAGCTTCTGGCAGATCATAAGTCAGAAATACGTTTGGACATAATTTATTGCAGAAATGCATGTACTGACACTGAACCATCAGAAGGCACTGAGTACTGGCTATTCCACATTTATCAAAACAGAATCACTAGAGGTCAGTGGGAGACACTATCATCAATTCACAGTTGGGCAAAGTTTTTCAGACAAAACTTTTTTTCTGAAAAATGCAGATCAAACAAAACATTTTGCAAATTCATGTCAATCTCAGTGAATTGTTTCAGTTGAAATGAATGAAAGAAAATTGGAAGTGTCAAAATGGTTCATTTTGATGTCTTCAAAGTGAAACATTTAAATTTTTTTCAGGCTAGATTCCAGTGCCATTCACATATCCAGATAAGGAAGTTGTGATACTGCTGCCCCCAATTTTGTCCACTATCCCACTGGTTAGGGCACTCACCTGGGACATGAGACACCTCCCTCACAGCCCCTGCTCTGGAATAAGAATAGTTTAGGTCCTTGGGAATGTCTACAGAGGTTCTAATCTGACCTCCTGATTGCAGTGTAGATATACTCACAGATTGTCATCAACAGGTCAGTGCTGGGATTTTACCCTCCATTCTGAAGCAGCAGGACAGCAGTGATTTTAACTGTCATTTAAAAGTGAAAAATTTAAACTGAAAAAAGAAAAGGAGTACTTGTGGCACCTTAGAGACTAACAAATTTACTTGAGCATTAGCTTTCGTGAGATACAGCTCACTTCATCGGATGCATTCAGTGTCTGTATTTTCCACTGAATGCATCCGATGAAGTGAGCTGTAGCTCAAGAAAGCTTATGCTCAGATAAATGTGTTAGTCTCTAAGGTGCCACAGATACTCCTTTTCTTTTTGCAAATACAGACTAACACGGCTGCTACTCTGAAATTTAAACTGAGTATGTCATGTAATGGTTAAAGAATGGGATTAGGAGCCAGGACTCCTGCATTGTTTCCTGCTCTGCTACTGGTTTGTGTAGAGTTCCTCTCTGTGCTGCATAGTTCTTCTCCAGGCCATTTCTTCTACTTGTAGAGGTGGGAATACTCCTCACCTAGCTCAAAGTGATGTTGAGAGGATTCATTACTCTTTTCTGACCTCTTTCTTCTGAGAATCTCAAAGCACATTAAAGTATTACCTAATTCTTTTGCAAAAAGAAAAGGAGTACTTGTGGCACCTTAGAGACTAACAAATTTATTAGAGCATAAGCTTTCGTGAGCTACAGCTCACAAAAGCTTATGCTCTAATAAATTTGTTAGTCTCTAAGGTGCCACAAGTACTCCTTTTCTTTTTGCGAATACAGACTAACACGGCTGCTACTCTGAAACCTAATTCTTTTGGTCGCTGCTCTTAACTCTAATTGTTTTAGGCCTCCATTGTGACATAAACCAACATCACAGAAACTAATAGACATTCTGTCATGGATGTTAATAAGCATCACAGGTTACTATTATGCATACTTCACTTTGTATCTTGGAACAATTTGCAACACTACTAAAAAATTGGCCCGATGCAAAGGTGAACAGTCAGATATTGGGAGCACTTTACTACAGCCAAATCCACTATCTTAGAAAAAAGTCTGCTATGATATTTTTAACAAAAGAATCCCATGGATTATTATTTCATAGCAGCCGAGAGCATGCGCAAGTGGTGTAAAAACTTCCCACCCAATGCACCTTAATTCTGATTGCAACACTTCCTACTACTAGAGTCCTTGGTCTTTCTTGACTAGAGCATCCCAACTGTGCCACATGCTCTCTAAAAAACTCAACAACAGATTAGCATGATCTTGCCAAGTACATCTGCACTTGTGACCCAAACTTTGTTTTAAATCTGGATTTTCCCAGATTCGTGTTAAAATGACCTTATCCCAGTGTACTTGCTACAATGATCAACAGCTCTGAGTAGAGTGACTACCTGATATAAAAGAGAAGCCACAGCTAATTCTGAGATGGTAGCTGTCTTTTGATTGCCTGAATCATATAGGCGTGGCAGAACAAGAATGCATCTGGGTATTTTTGTGGATTGTTGGTTTTAAAGCCAGTCATATCCCACCAGAGGAGATGTTTGTTTCCTGGAAAATTACTGCCATTGGAAAGGTGAGATGTTGTTGCAACAGAGCACCAAATTTCTACTTTATCCTTTTCCTAGACATGTTTAGGTCCTGGAAAGGAAAGGCTAGAATACTAATGCACCACTGAGTTCTCAAAATAAGGTTGCGTCCAGTTTCACTTGTGTCTCAGGTCAGATTATGGGAGTCTATCCTCATTTAGGACTGAAAGCCTGTCCTCTTGTCCCCCTTCCCCCATAAAACACGATTGTATCTGAACTGAGGTTTTTTTCCATTTCATATGTTTTTGCACAATGGCAGGAAGTAAGGCCCTCTCTTACAGGAACAGGCGGCCCCAGCAGGAAACGCCATAGCTTCTCTTTTTCATAATTCTATTTCTGCCCTGCTTTGAGGTTTAAAGTTGACCCCTCAATGATCAAATATTAAGAGTGAAAGCTAAGGACAGCTCTGGTAAGCATATTGTTAAGTTTGGATGTTTTATGCCCGACTGATATTGAGTGCGGGTGGGGCTGCAGTCTGGGGAAAAAAGGAATAAAACAATGGCAACATTTGCAAAGTGAACAGAAATTATCGACAGGACACAGTGTTCTGTACTATGACTAGCAGAGCCACTGCAAGGTTCTGTCTCAGTGTGCTGAGACATGTTCGTGGGGAGGAGGAGGAGATAGGATTGAGTAATGAATAACGGAGAAGAGGGGAAAAAAATACCAAAACCCAAACAAACAAGTTATACAGCACACAGCACCCAGACTGGAGTTATTTGCTGCTGGAGCGGATGGATATTTTCCATTGGGCACGGAGCCATTATGGTGTTATTACAAGGGCTTTATGGCTGGAGGTATTGCAATGGAGTTCTGTAAGGTTGGTTTACTTATTTCCTTCATTTTTAAGTCAGGGAGGAATCCTGCAACATGTTCTGGTTAGAGGGGGGAGTTCTGGAGCTCTGGCTGGCAATGGCAACAGATTTTCTTTATAAAACGTTACTCTGAAGTGTAAAATATTTTACAGAGCTAGGCGGGGGGGGGGGGAATATGAGGTGCAAAGTAGAAAAACCTCAAATGCTTTCATAGAGTTTTAATCACAGAACTGAAGAAAGAAATCCTAGAGATGAACAGGGCAATAAGAAAGAGAGCAGAATGGACAAAGATAGATGGACAAAGCTCTCCATGGGGGCGGGATGTGGGGGGGGCTCCGCATACCAAAAAAAGAGGGGAGGGGAGAGGAAAGTCTTCAGCTTGCAGAAATTTAACTAGCTTTGGGGGAGGGAGTGAGAAGGGGAGTAGAACAACAACAACAAAAAAGCTCATTTATCTGAGTCTAGGGGCAAGGTGGGGGAGGGGGGGAGAGCAAACACCAGCCTAGGTAACTTTGGTGCTGCGCAAACCCCCCACCAATCCCCCCTCCTCAAAGAATCAAAACCCCAAGAGCTTTCAAACTGCTGCATTCAGAGAAGTGTTAAAATATTTCCAAGAAAGTTTAAATACCCTCCCTCTCTCCTTGGCAAAAAACTAAACTCTGAATATTGCAAAACACCAAGTGACCCAAATGCAAGAAATAGGAAAAACAAAGCTGATCCATGAAGTACAATCCCAAACTTTCCCAAAGTCTAGGGATACTGCACACACTGTAGCAGAACTACTCCTCCACAGGGCATATTTGGCCAGTGTCTCCCAGTGTGTGGTTTTCTAACACAAACTGAAAAGCAAAAAAATAAAGGGCAAGTTGAAAAAACAGTTAAGCTTTCCAGCTGTGGAAGAGCTTGATGATTTTAATGTACAAAGTGGTCAATTTATGCAGAAATAAATATTTTACACAGGACTTCTTAAAGGAAATTCTCTTATCCACTCTGGAATTTTACAAACCCCCCCATGGCAACAAGTCTCAGAGCCCGGGTCAACTGACTTGGGCTTGCAGGGCATGCACTACAGGGCTAAAAATAGCAGTGTTCCCCCTTGGGCTGGAGCCCAGGCTCTGAAACCCTGTGTGAGGGATGAGACTTGGAGTCTGGGCTCCAACCTGAGTGGAAATGTCTACACTGCTAGTTTTAGCCCCATAGCAAGAACTCCATGAGCCTGAGTCAACTGACCTGGGCTTTAAAACTAGCTGCCGCAGGTTTATTGGGGGGGTTTTGCAGCGTAAATGTACGCATTGAGTCTTGCACCAGTGCCAGGTCTAATGTCAGGTACCTTCTGAGCCAGCAAGGCTAGAAGTTGGAACTTTATACTTTATCCAACCCCCCCGCTCCGTTCCCCCTTACTGTGCTGTCTGGAGCACCGGTGGCTGGTGGTGTGGCTGCACCAGGACAGGCAGCTGTGCCGTGCAGCACAGAGCACCAAGTCAAGCTGGGCTCTGCAGCTGTGCAGCTCCAGGAGCTCACAGCCTTGTCGCCCAGAGTGTTGCGCTGAGGCTGCGGGGGAGGGGGAACAGCAGGGGAGGGGCCGGGGGCTAGCCTTCTGGGCCAGAAGCTCACGGGCCGGGCAGAATGGTCCCATAGTTTGCCCACCTCTGTACTAAGGGTACATCTACATTTAAAATGCTACAGAGGCATAGCTGTGCCAATGTAGCACTTCAGTGTAGACATTGCCTTTGCTGACGGGAAGTGTTCTCCTGTCAGCATGGATAATCCACCTCCTGCAGAGATGGCAGCTAGGGCAATGGAAGAATTCTTCTGTCAGCCTAGCTCTGTTGACACTGGGAGTTAGGTCGGCTTAACTACACCACTCAGGGGTGTGGATTTTTCGTGCCCCTGAACAATGTAGTAAAGCAGACTTAATTTTCTACTAAAAAAGAAAAGGAGTACTTGTGGCACCTTAGAGACTAACAAATTTATTAGAGCATAAGCTTTCATGAGCTACAGCTCACTTCATCAGATGCATTTGGTGGAAAATACAGAGGGGAGATTGATATACACATTTTCTGTGTGTGTATATCAATCTCCCCTCTGTATTTTCCACCAAATGCATCCGATGAAGTGAGCTGTAGCTCACGAAAGCTTATGCTCTAATAAATTTGTTAGTCTCTAAGGTGCGTGTATATCAATCTCCCCTCTGTATTTTCCACCAAATGCATCCGATGAAGTGAGCTGTAGCTCACGAAAGCTTATGCTCTAATAAATTTGTTAGTCTCTAAGGTGCCACAAGTACTCCTTTTCTTTTTGTGAATACAAACTAACACGGCTGCTACTCTGAAACCTGTCACTTAATATTCTACTGTAGACCAGGCCTAAGACACACTGCCTCCACCACACTAGTCTTCATTTTCTGGTTTTGGCCAAGCAGGCTACTGCAGGAGAAAAAGCTCTACCTTTGTATTTAGCCACTTTCGCTTGAGAACTGCTGCATCCCAAAAAAAGGTATTCACATTTGACCAGAAGCACGCTACACAAAAAATGAGGTGAAGAGATCAGATTGGCAATATTGAGGTTATGTTACAGAAACTCCTCTGATAGCAGTCTAGTGACTTGAGAGGTTCCTCAAAGCCAAACTACTAGCTCAAGATGTTCTCAATATGAACTTGGTGCTTTTATTAGCAGATTTGGAGGAATGGTGGAGAGGAAAAAAATTCTACACCTTTTAAGGGGACAGCCATCTTCCCAAATGGAGAGGAAGTAGAGTCCATTCTGGAGGTTAAAATTGGCACCTTCCCAATCCGCTGAGAAGTATCTTTCTTCAACCCTTTCTTCAGGAACTTTCTACAGCCCTTAGAACACATTCTATGTGGAATCACACACTGGAGTGACGTGGGTCCCTCCACCCCCATTCCTTTGTTCGAAACAGTGCTACATATTTTTGGAGGCTGCAGCAGCCTTTTCCAATTGGAAATTATTGGCAGCATGATCAGGAAGGCCTGCCGGAAAGCCAGTTCCAAGACAACAGCATTCAGCAATAAGTCTTCCTTTCAGTCCTTAGCTGGTTGGGAAAGTATTTCTCTCCACCTCTTAGCTCAGCTGTGACTGGTCAGCAGGTCTGAGTGTTTGAACCCAATGTTTGAGCCTGATACATAGTCAGGAGCTAGTGAGAGCTCTGGACATGGTGGTGAAAAATGAAAACAGAATTGATATATGTATTCTAGGGAGGATTACAAGTGGCCCAGGGGGGAAAAAACCCTGAAAACTTTCCATATGAAATGGGTCCCTCCTCCTCTGATGGGATTTTTTCTTCATCAGTGGAAGATCTTCACTCTAGGCAAAGTTTCACTACAAACAGAAACGCAGTTCAAACACAGCAAGTACATGGAAACAGTCTGGGTTCTTTTATATTACATTTATAAATGGTTTCAGAGTAGCAGCTATGTTAGTCTGTATCTGCAAAAAGAAAAGGAGGACTTGTGGAACCTTAGAGACTAACAAATTTATTTGAGCATAAGCTTTTGTGAGCTACAGCTCACTTCATCAGATGCATTCATTGGAAAATACAGTGGGGAGATTTATATACACAGAGAACATGAAACAATGGGTGTTACCATACACACTGTGACGAGAGTGATCAGGTAAGGTGAGCTATAAACAGCAGGAGAGCGGGGGGGGGGGGGAAACCTTTTGTAGTGATAATCATGGTGGGCCATTTCCAGCAGCTGACAAGAACATCTGAGGAACAGTGGGAGGGAGGAGGGGGGGAATAAACATGGGGAAATAGTAGACTGCTGAACTGGAACTAACCTGCAAACTGAACACAATCAACCCAGGCCTGAACAAAGACTGGGAGTGGATAGGCCATCGCACAAAGCAAAATCATAGAGCTTTACTAGTTCAGCGTTCACCAGTAACTGATACAAAACCCACTGTCTCAACCTAATGACACATTTTGCTTCCTCATTCTTGCCACCCCAATTATGGTATACTTTTGCAAGAGTGTAGGAGCAGTCTCATCTGTTTAGATACTTAGTCATAAGACCTAGATTTTGCTGCAAACTTTAGGTTAGACCCAACTCAATTTCAGAGTGAAACTGTCAATCCACCCCGTCCCCAAGTTTTGCCTCATTTGATGTCATAACTACTGTACAGGATGTGAAATAACTTCATGCAAATACATACTAAAGAACCTTTTGATGGCCCTAGTGAGAGTTGCTAATGAAACATGCAACCATGTGGCATTCACTCCAAAACTAGATACATTTTCTTGCAAATATTTTGAAGAGCTGTAATTGTTACATTACCCTTCTTAGAAAACTGTCTGCTTTACTGCTAATTTTGATCCACACTGAATCTTTTAAGGGTTAGACATCTGGTAATCCTCTTTAAAAAAAATCTTATTGGCAACAGGATGGCAGAGTGTATGGAAGGGGCTGGGGGAGAACCTGTAGCCATTTGGGTTAACCCAAAACCTGTTGTTAAATAGGTTCAGAATTGAGATTAGTTCTCTGAGCATAGTTCAAGAGCAAACAAGAAACAACAAGTCCAGCATGTGAGGCTTTCAACATAACAAAAAGCATGGGTACTTCATGGAAAATCTAGAAAGCCCTCAAAAGCTTAGTCTCAGGCTTTGTCATGACATGAAACAGAGGTAACAGATGGAAGCAGGAGGAAGGCTACTGTAAGATAGTTATGTAGTTGCTCAGTTTAGGAACATGCCCCTTTTAGCAGTTCAGTTAAGGTTTTTGGGTTATTTTTTATAAGAGATAGAAGAAGTGTGTAAAATACATTTTGGAGATTCCAAGTGTTCCTAGTTATTCCTGATATTCTGTAGGGTCGTTTATCAACCTCCCCTTCCACATCATGAAGTGGCTCTTCCAGGTCTTCCACTAATGGGAGCAATTCTGTATTTAATAAACAAGTCAGTCTTCTTTCTTTGCCCAGTCACATTTGCTGCTTGTACTAAAAGGCTAATCTTGCCTCAGACTCTCCCACCACTGAGCCAAACTCATCACCTGCAAAGCTGGCCACATGCAGTGTGGGCTTCGTTACCCCTACGAGTTTTCTTGAGCAGTCTAGGCAAGGTGTGCACTTACTCTGTGTATCTGGGGTTCTTTTTGTCCATTCCACAGTCCTTCAGTGCCAAGTGTCCAATGCCCCCCATCAAAGAAAAACAATTAGGAAGTGTTTTCATTAACACCTCTAGATTCTTCTGGTCTCACACTTGACATTGCTGCCACTGAAATAAGATCCCTCTCTTAAATTGTAGGCTGCTCCTCCTGGGCCCTGACAAATTACTGTCAACTGACTGACCATCAGTGCCTAATAAGTGATGACTTGTGCTCTTCCTTGGAATCCCTGAACTGTGATCTTTAAAAAAAATGGATTTAAGAGTTGACACTCACCCTGAAGTTAACTTATCGGGTAAGAGCATCAAAATCAGATACCACCGCACTTATAAAAATAAAGCAGATTCACAGTGTGACTGATTTTAACAAGCAAAAGTCTTATTTTTATAATAGAGTTTGTAATATATTATAGGTTTCAGAGTAGCAGCCGAGTTAGTCTGTATCCACAAAAAGAACAGGAGTACTTGTGGCACCTTTGTTAGTCTCTAAGATGCCACAAGTACTCCTAATATATTATACACACCCAGCCCGATGAAAGAAGGCTGCTGAATGAGCCACTTCTCTGCTTTCTAGAGCCCAGCCATCAAGGAAAAACAGGGTAAAATGTGTGTTTAGAATTTAGGTGCTGTATTCTACTCAGATTACTTCCAAATCAGGATCATGGCATTGACATTGATGTGAAAATGATGTGAACATGATGTGAATGATGTGAAAATGTTGTGAACAAAAAATGAAGGCTTTGAAAACAAAACTAACATGGCTTTGACTCACTACCTCAAACATTTTCTGTTTGTGCAGTTAAACCTTTAGGATTGTACAGCAGGATAAAAGATTAGAGCAGCAAGATATGGAAAGGACCTATTAGCTCAAATTCACCTCCTTGCCATAGCAGGATATATTCCCCTAACAGAGAATATATCCAAGACCACCACCTACTGAGGTGACTAGAGGAGCCACCTCACCCTAGATGCTACGAGGGCCCACTAAACTACGCAGGAGCTTCTAGGATGCTAACTGATCTCCAGATTCAGGAACTACGCTGGGAAGTGAGGATGCAAGTTTTTAAAATGAGTGATGAGAATCTTTAACTACATGTATCTTTGGAGATTAATAGGGAGTGTTACAGTGTTAACAGATGGTTGATAGGTTTCAGAGTAGCAGCCGTGTTAGTCTGTATTCGCAAAAAGAAAAGGAGTACTTGTGGCACCTTAGAGACTAACAAATTTATTAGAGCATAAGCTTTCGTGAGCTACAGCTCACTTCATCCGATGAAGTGAGCTGTAGCTCACGAAAGCTTATGCTCTAATAAATTTGTTAGTCTCTAAGGTGCCACAAGTACTCCTTTTATATTGGGAGGGTTTCTGTGCAGATATTTAGTTATTTATGGATGTTCTCCTGATGAAGCTTTATACTATAAACTTGCAGTTTGATGGTGATAGGCATAATTATTCATATGAAGAGGGTACATTGAATATGAAATAAAATTGTTGAACTATGCAGAAGGAAAGAAATGTTAAAGTTCTACATGGCTTTTACTGGACTTTTGCAGAACACTCAGCTAGAATGCTTTCTTGTCACTGTAGCTTTAGAATTTGCCTACATTGATAGTGAGGTTGGTAAGCCACAGTGTTCATATTTGTTTGTACAACAATTAGTAGAGCTAGGTTCCAGTCTACATTAGGGACTTTGGAATAGTACCCAGTCTCTCTCTTTCCTTAATTTAGATTACAGTAGCATCCAGAGTCAGGACTTGAAGCCACAAACATCTGTTATTCAGCTTCTGATACTAACATCTGTGATCTCAGTGTCTCCATCAGTAACATGGAGATGATACTCTCACACTTTCACAGGGATACAGTGAAGATCAGTTAATGCTTACCATATGCTTTAAGATGGGGAGCACCATATATATGCTATTGAGATGCCATGAAACCCTCCCCCAATGAGGGAGAAACTGTCCCCCTGCCTTCATATTGCTTACATTGAGAGAGGATTGGGTATCATTTTGGTCTTTATGGAAAGCTATTTTGAGATTTTCTGCATAGTTGGTCTGTTTGGTACAGAGATGTGTATAAAGCAGCAGTTTCCAACCTTTTTTCATTTGCTGACTCCTAAAAATCTTTGAATGGAGATGCAGACTCCTTTTGGAAATCTTAGTCTGCAGACCCCCAGAGGTCCACAGACCACAGATTAAAAGCCACTGGTATAAAGCATACAGTTAAAGTTTTGATAAAGTTAACATATTTTAGCACTTCATTTTCAGTATTACATGGGATTCATAAATCTACAGTACTACTTTGGTAGTTGACTGAATTTTAAAATCAGATTCCAGCCTAAGAAACTACAGTCCCAAAGTGCTACACTTACACTAAACTGAATTAACATGAGTGCGTAATGAAAATGCAAGTCTTAGCCCTCCACAATAGAAGTAGAATCTTTTTAAGAAGACAAAAGAGATAAGTGGCTTAGGGTTCCGATCCAGAAAATAAGATTCCACATAGCTGCTAGCCAGTGAAAGCTCAGATTTCTGAGCACCAATGTCATGGAGGCCATTCTGGAGTTCGAAGGCATTTTCTTAGTCGCCAACTGTCACAGAAATCTGCCTGAGGTATCTGCAGCTATCTACAACAACTAACTCTCAGGTCAGGAGTCTGACCAACTTTTTCATTGTTGTCAATCATGGGCTTACTGGGGATGTCATTGAAGGGATTGTCACAAACACCTTCAGTATTCTTGTATGGAAATTGTATGGATTTTTCCATAGCTGGGATGATTTAACTGGGACTTGGTCCTGCTTTGAGCAGGGGGTTGGACTAGATGACCTTCTGGGGTCCCTTCCAACCCTGATATTCTATGATTCTATGATTCTATGATTCTATGATTATTCTTCCACAGCTAACCAATCAGTAGTCAGCTAGTGAAGAACTGTAGAGAAGCACCAGACCAAAAAAATTAGATCTCATGGCAAGCAGCTCCACTTTGTTACAACCATTCTCCTGACACAACCAGCATATTTGTCAAGCAGGCATGGGATGGACTTTTTGTAGAAAAAGGGAAGCAGAAAAGGCCTTCTTCTCTCAACAATTGTATTTTACCTTTCTTTCTCTTCCTGTTCTAGGCCAACTACCTCCTCTTCTAACTATTACCTTCTCTTCCTTTATTCACTCAGAACTTGCCAAAGGAAATTATAGAAAGCTGAAAAGACTGAAGACCAGCAGCAAAGTCTACAGCAGTTGAGAGAAGCCAGGAATAACTCTTAGAGAAAACTAGAGAGTTCTTTCCCAATCTGTTTTTCTAGCCCAGTTCACCTGCGGGATTCTGTGATGTGCAAGTGAGATGCAGTAGTTTGTTATACATTCTAAGAGACTCCCCCCTTAATATCTTAGGAATTTTAAATAGATGAATAATTAGTTAGGTGAAGGAGCCTGCTAGCCTTGGAGAAGCAAGATTGGTTGAATTCTTACCAGGAAGGAATAAAGGTAAGAACAGGAGCATGAAGCAGGTGGTAGTGCTGTACTCAGTAAGGGAAGAATTTAGTGTTAATCAAAAGTAGTCTCATTAACATCAGCGAAATGAAATTAATCTAGATTTCAATGTTATAATCAAAGCAGAATTAATCGTTTTTCAAGCAGTTGGGAAGTTAGGATGTAGTTGCTACATGCTACAGGAGAACTCTTAAGGAGCAGGGTTCCTAAGAATGATTGAGATTTTATCTTTGTATTTATAGTTGTTCATTAGTCGGGGCTGTGGTGTTTTCTGACACTGCCAGAGACTTCAGGTCACCATGACTGACCAATCCTTGGAAAACATTAGAAGAACTGAATATATCTGCATAACAGAATCCCAGAGTTAAAAATGCCTAAGTGAATTGGACCTCAAGCGGTCATGTAATTCAACCCCCTGCACTGAGGCAGGAGTAATTATACCTAGACCACCCCGGCAGGTGTCTGCCTAACCTTTTCTTTAAAACCTCTAGAGATTCTACAGCCTTCCTTGTTAGCCTGTTCTAGTGATTAACTATCCTTGTAGTTGAAAAAAGTTTTCCTAATCTACAACAGAAATCTCCCCTGCTGCAAACTGAGCTAGTTACCTCTTGTCCTACCCTTGGTGGACACTGAGAACAATTGATCGTTGCCCTCTTTATAATAACCTTTTACGTAGTTGAAAACTATCATGTTCCCCCTTAGACGTCCTTTTTTTAGACTATGGATGCACAATTTTCTAAACCTTTTATTGTTTTTGCTCACCAGTGAACTCTCTCCAATTCGTTCACATCCTTATTAAGTACAGTGCCCAAAACTGGACACAATATTTCAGCTGAGGCCTCACCTATGGCCAGAGGGTGAAACAATTACTGTCTTTGTTTTACATCCAACACTCCTGTTAATGCCTCCCCAAATGACATTTGCCTTTTTTGCAGCGTTACTCATATTCAATGTGTGATTCACTATAGCCCCCAGCTCCTGTTTCTGCAGTGCTGCTGCCTGAACAGTGATTGCTGCCGGGCGTGCAGGCTTGTTGCCACTTGATCTGCTGATGTGTGGCATCATAGGCATAGCTTGACTTCTATACTGGGGGGCAGGACACTTAATACTAATAGGTATAGGTCTAATTTCCTCTTTTTTTTTAAAGTTGTACTTAAATAGCAAGTCAGAGGGTGGAGGTGGCACTCCATGGCGTCGCCACTTTCCCCCCAAACATTCCATCCTGTCACCCATTCCCAGCTCCTGGCAAACAGAGGCTGGGGACACCATCCCTGTCCATCCCGGCTAATAGCCATTGGTGGACTTATCCTCCATGAATTTATCTAGTTCATTTTTGAACCCTGTTATAGTCTTGGCCTTCACAACATCCTCCAGCAAGGAGTTCCATAGGTTGAATGTGTGTTGTATGAAGAAATACTTCCTTTGTTTTTAAACCATTTCTCCACACTCCCTAGGGGGGCACACCCCACAATTTGAAAAACTTTATAGCTCAGGAGGTGATGTTTGGATGGTCACATCCCACCCCCAGCCCCCAAACCCTTAAATTCCCCACCACCACCACCAGTTATGTGTCACCTCTGGGTAAGGGGGGAGCTGTGATTCAAGCTGTTTAATGGGTGGCTGAACCATTAATTTGTGCCCCCCTACTATCAATGTATACAGTATGGAGGGTAACACCCCTCACTCCCCTGTAGTACCGAGTACTGGCAGTACAGGTGAATGTTACATATCTTTAAAGCTGATGGCAAAATCATTCAGATGCTTAACTGGATGGACAGAGGACTATGCCCTCTAGAGAATACAACTGTTTCTCCCCTCTGCTTGCAATTGTAATTTGGTGACTATTTGGATCTGAATTAAACCCCCTATGCACCTAAGTTCCTGTATTGAAGATTAGGGGCACTTGAGTCTCATGTGAACCATGACTGTGGAAAAATCAGTGCCACACAAGCCAAGAACACAAGAGAGCTTATCTCACATTTCCAATTTAGTGGAAGAGACATATTCAGTGGTTTTACAGGCAGTCCAAAAAAGAGGAACAAGAGCTAAATCAAACATCACAAGAAAAAGACTGGTACCAAAACCCTCTTCAGCTGTCAGGCATAATCTAGTAACCGTCCATCTTTACAACGATGCTGTGTTTCCACCAGCAACAGTCATCAAATATACTCCAAATACACCAGGCAGACATCACAAATTCAAACAGCAACAGGAAAGTGGTAACAGGTTGTCAGGGAAAGCCCCTCAGGAGCTATAGGGTACAAAGGGGGCTAAGTTGCTTGCTATAATTACATCCTGAACTAGTCCCACTAATCACACAGAGATAGACTGTTGTCATAAATATAAAGGGAAGGGTAACCACCTTTCTGTATACAGAACTATAAAATCCCTCTTGGCCAGAGGCAAAACCTTTTCACCTGTAAAGAATTAAGAAGCTAAGATAACCTCGCTGGCACTTGACCAAATGACCAATGAGGAGACAAGATACTTTCAAAGCTGGAGCGGGGGAAACAAAGGGTCTGTCTGTCTGTGTGATGCTTTTCCCAGGAACAGAACAGGAATGGAGTATTAGAACTTGTTAGTAAGTAATCTAGCTAGAAATGCGTTAGATTTCCTTTTGTTTAAATGGCTGGTAAATAAGCTGTGCTGAATGGAAGATATATTCCTGTTTTTGTATCTTTTTGTAACTTAAGGTTTTGCCTATAGGGATTCTCTATGTTTTGAATCTGATTACCCTGTAAGGTATTTACCATCCTGATTTTACAGAGGTGATTCTTTTACTTTTTCTTTCATTAAAATTCTTCTTTCAAGAACCTGATTGCTTTTTCATTGTTCTTAAGATCCAAGGATCTGTGTTCACCTATGCAAATTGGTGAGGATTTTTATCAAGGCTTCCCCAGGAAAGGGGGTGTAGGGCTTGGGGGGATATTTTTTGAGGGAAGACATCTCCAAGTGGGCTCTTTTCCCTGTTCTTTGTTTAACACGCTTGGTGGTGGCAGCATAGGGTTCAAGGACAAGGCAAAGTTTGTACCTTGAGGAAGTTTTTAACCTAAGCTGGTAAGAATAAGCTTAGGGGGTCTTTCATGCAGGTCCCCACATCTGTACCCTAGAGTTCACAGTGGGGAAGGAACCTTGACAACTGTCCTTCTCTATTTATACTGCTTCCCCATTCACACAGGAAGGCAGACCTGTCTGTACCAGTACACCTGCCAAAAACAGAAAAGAACGAGGAGGAGTAAACAAACATCTGCAAAACTAGGATCCATGGCAGACAGACAACAAACAAGAAGGTAGGTTGCAAGGAAAAACAGAGGCGAGTACTAAGTATTTGTAGTGGGATATTCTATATGTTGAAAGAGTGAAACTTATGTTGTGTGAGACTTGTGTTGGTGAGAACTGTGATGGAAGCCCCTTTTTGAGGGCAGCAGTATGGGAGGGCAGCTGTGGAAACGCAAAGCATCCACAACTGCACTTACAGTATGTAGGGGTGTAAAAGGTAGAGCTGTCCCAAAAGTGGGAGGTGCTGATGGAAAAGGGGCAGAGACAAGATATGTTGATGCAACATCTGTCATCAGCTGCTTTCCCTCACAGGGCTCCTATGGAGCACAAATGTGAATTCCTGGCAGAACTCTGACTCACCTGCCCACTGTCTCTCTAGACACTGGCAGTGGCCCCTATCACTCTAGAATCTGAGCACCTCCCCAGAGATCATAACCAAGCTTACAATTAGCCTGTCATCTCATTTTTCTCCCTACCTTCCTTAAGATAATCAGGGCAATGCTGTTTCTTTTCTTTCCTTTCATTTTCCTCTCCCCTCCTAATTTTCCTTCTCTTTCCTCTCTTCTTTCTAGCCTTCACCACTTTTTCCTCCTCTTCCTCGCTTTGTTTATCTGCAGCTGTGGGAAAGACAAGTTAAAGAAGTGAGTTGCACACTTTTTTCTGTAGGCTGTGAGATTTCTGCATATTCATATCTGCTCCATTAATGAAATCCAGAGCATTGACGCTGGTTCCAGAAAAGCCCTGGCTCCTCTCTCTCATGAGTTCACCCTTGAGGTTAACAGCTTTATAGTTCATATATACTTGAAGGGACGAATTATTAGTGGAACGGGAGGAGACAGAAGGAAACGGGTATGCTGAGATACCTTGGAGGCCTTGTTAGATTAACAGTGAGACCTTGAATTCACCTGGTGTTCTGTGCAGAGCCAGTGTTGTGAATGGAGCTCCAAAGTGATGTGTTTTCATTCACCAGCATTGCTGAAAAGGCAGGCTGCTACCTTCTGCACTGATTGGGACAGATTTTCAAAAGTTCATCACCCAGAATCAAGGACACATTTTTGAAACCCAACATGTTGAGCAATTTTGAAAATCTGGCATGAATTGTAGATGTTGAAAATCTAGCCCTATGTGCTCAGCAGCAGTAAGGAGTCCAGGAGATCGGATTTCCCAGTCTGGAAGTAGATCCCCTACAGTGGAGGGTGATCTGGTACTGGTTGCTAGGACTTCCAAGAGATTCCCCTTCTCCTCCAATATCACCTCCATGTTGCCTGGGTTCAGCTTCGTGCAAGTACTGATTCTAAGCAAGACAGTAGGGAGATGGTACAACTGATGTTGAAGTCAAAAGAGTAGCAGAGTGGGGTATCATGTTGAGGGATTGGAGACGCTGGTGTCTCACAAAGACCCCCATTGGTTCCATGAAGACATTTAAAAGGATGTGGGAGAAGACTGAGCATTTCAGGATTCCACTGGGGAGTATTTAGGAGGTAAAAGTACAGATGCCATTCTCTGTGAGAATCCTGTGTCAGCCTGTCAACACGGGCTCCATCTTTAAGCTGAGATACTAGAATGCCATGGTCAGCAGTAGGAAATATCACCAACAGATCGAAAAGGACAAATATTTTTTATTATTTAACTTGCTTATTATGGTAGAGCGTAACAGCCAATAATGAATGGGTCCCCATTGTGCCAGCCACTGTACAAATGCAAAGTAGTAGATGTGCCTGTCCCAAAGAGCTTGCAATCTAAATACACAAGACAGATACAGGTTGAGGGAGGGGAATAACACACAAGTTGAGTGAACAATGTGACAGCAGCGAATATTGCACTAGTTCCAAAATTTTTTAATTCTTGTTGTTTTTGGTTTTGGTGGGGTTAGGTAGGAGCAGGATAAGCTAAATGGAAGAAAAAGTTGGGGGATGGGGAATCAGTGTGGGGAAGAAAAGGGTAAGAGGGGCAGGTGTGGAGTGAAGCTGAGGTGAAGAGACTGCAAGGGAGGAGAAGCAGGAGGGCTGGCGCAATCAGCACAGGGCAGAGAAAGTCCACATAAAACTGCTGAGTTCTCTGAATGTCCGGAAGTCCAAAGGTCCCTTCCCAACTGGAGTCTCTGGCTGGCTTCTCTCTATAGTCCACATGGGGGTGGGGAGGCACTTACTGGGTCCTACTGCCCCAAATCCTATGTGTGTGTTTGTGGGTGAGCTGCACAGTTCTGGTCTGGGGGAGGGGTGGCCCAGGCTGGGCCCCATTTTACTCCCTCTCCCCAAGTGCAGAAGTCTCTGCTTTGCCTGCTTCTGCCCCTACCCAGTGAACTCTCTGGCCCTGTGCCTATTTGTATTCAGCTCCCTGATCTGTACACTTTCCTGGAATTTACTTCTGGGATTTCACTCTGTCCCTCCTCCAGTTCAGCTGTAATGTCTGTCCTATGCCTTTGAACCCAAGGATAGGGTTCTCCTGTTGCTCCTCTCCAGGGAGTCAAAACTGCTCACCCAAGGGCAGGGGCCGTAGGAGGTTATCCGCCAAGTGAGGCCTGTTAACTGTGAGAACCAGCAGCTGGCCAAGAGAAAGAAACAACAAATTTATCAAGTAAATGTCCTGTAATCCTGGTGGGAACAGGAGGGGTTGCTGATTGCCTCATAGCACAGAACCAGAATTGGGTCTGCAGGCCCCAGTCCCAAGAGACGCTGAGAAACCCCAAATTGGAGACAGCCTGACTACTGAACAAGAGAAGCAAGACAGCAGTCTGCTGAAAGCCTTCCCCAAGCTCTTTACAGCCCAACCAGGACAAACCTCCTTCATGCAGCACACGATCCTGGCAACCCTGGGGAAGATCATCCATGAGAACACTTGGTCTCTGCTGCAGTAAATGTGGGGGAGAGTGAAGGAGGAGGTCTGAGCCATAATAGAACTAGGGGTAATCAAGGCACAGCCCCATCATTCTGGTCCCGAAACCCGATGGGACCCTCAGGTTCTGTATAGACTTCAGGAGGGTGAATGCCAGATCTAAGTTGATGCGTATCTGATGTCTTGGGCCCATGACCTGCTTGACCAGCTGGGTGATGCCAATTACATTACCACTCTAGACCTCAGAAAAGGGTACTAACAGATCCCACTGGATCCAACCTCCAAGGAGAAGACAGCCTTTGCCACCCCAGCAGGACTATATCAATTTACCAGAATGCCCTTTGGGCTCTGTGGGGCACCAACCACCTTGATGGACCACATCCTATGACCACACGCACCTATGCTGCCGCCTACTTGGATGATGTGGTTGTGTATATCAGTAACTGGGGGGACCTTCCCAACCAAGTGGTGGCCATCCTCTGAGCCTTACACATCGCTGGGCTCACGGCAAATCACATCAAATGCAAACTAGGCTGAGAAGAGACCACCTACCTAGGATACACCCTGGGGTGCAGTCAAATCCACCCCCTTGTTGGTAAAGTCCAGGCCCTAAAGACCTATCTACCACTGTCAACCAAGAAGCAGGTGCGACAGTTCTTGGGGTTGGTGGGCTATTATTGCCACTTTGTCCCCAACTTCTTATTGCTCGTGGCCCCATTATTGAGCTTCTGAAGGACAGCCCCCAACAAATTTCACTGTATGGAAGATTGCATCTGAGCCTTCCAGGCACTTATAGACTGCCTGTGCCAAGAACATGTGCTGTTCAGCCCTGTCTTCTCTTGAGAGGTTCATCCTCCAAACAGATGCCTCGAGGTGTGGCTGGGAGTGCTCCTTTCCCAAGAAGTTCAGAGGGTGGAGCACCCCGTTATAGGAGGCCCTCACTGTCAAGTTGACTGTAGATACCTTGCAGTATTATCTGCTGAGAGCCCCTTTTACGCTAGTGACTAACCATACCCATTGAATTGGCTGCATACCATAAAAGAGACCAAGTACCCTGAGATGGTACTTGACCTTTCAACGATTCACATTTTCAGTTTGACACCAAGCTGGTAAGACACCCCTAAATGCAGATTTCTTTTTTCCAGGGTGGGGAAAGGTAAAATTGCCATCTCCAATGCCTCAGAGATTGACTTAAGGGGTGTGTTTGTGTAATGAGATGTAATGGCCTCATTTTGTCCATTAATTCACTGTGCTGGACGCAGTTAGTCCCGCCCCATCCCACTTGCAGGAATTATAAGGGCCAGGCTCTGCAGCTCTGCAGTTGAGGTCAGACCAAGGAAAGAGTCTGAAGTCCTTTCCAAGGAGCCGAACCACTTGTGGAGTCCACGACCGGCTGGGGCAGGTGACGACACTCATAAGCCAGCCTGGAGAGAAGGCAAGCCGTGGCCCCAGGAGATGGGGGAACCCAGAGGAAGCGCAGAGGGAGCTGCTCAGCATGGAGACAGGGAACCAGGCCCCAGCGGTTGTGGAGCAACCCAGCCAGACACCAGTAGGAAGCAGCCCAAGTAAACGAGACATTGGACTTCTTGCATTGCCAAGACGTGAGCCAGCAACCTCCAGCAGGTGACTGGACTAGATGACCTCTTGAGGTCACTTGCAGTCCTACAAGTCTATGATTTTATGATTCTTTGTTTCCCCATCAGCCCAGCTTAAAGGGCCCGAGGCTGGGACCCAGTGGAGCAGGATGGGCCAAGTTCCCCCTACCCTTTTCCCCCACACTCGGGGTTGGATGAGCACTAACCCCTAGGCCAAAGGGCCTGAGCTAGTGACTGTTTTTGCTCAGCCCACACCCAGAAGGTCTGAGCCTTTGACTATTTATCAGTTTAACCAGGGGTGGGCAAACTTTTTGGCCTCAAGGTCACATTGGGGAATAGAAATTGTATGGTGGGCCATGAATGCTCATAAAATTGGGGTTGTGGTACCAGAGGGGGTAAGGGCTCCGGGGTGGGGCTGGGGATGAGAGGTTTGGGGTGCAGGAGGATGCTCCGTGCTGGGATCAAGGGGCTTGGAGAGCAGGAGGAGGATCAGGGCTGGGGTTGGGGTGTGAGGAGAAGCTCAGGGGTGCAGCGCTTACCTCAAGCGGCTCCCATAAGCAGTGGCATATCCCTTCTCCAGCTCCTATGTGTGGAGCAGCCCCCCACCTTCAGAGTGGGGCCACGTGGCTGCTTCTGGGAGCCGCATGGTGCAGCCCCCAACCCTGCACCCCGGAGTGGGGCCAGGACTGGACCTCCCAAGCATTTCCACAAAACTACTACTATTAATGATAATAGTATGCTTTCTATTTTTATTTTTGCTATTTTAACCCTTTGGAGACTCCAAATATATTTATATGTTGACCTTGACATTCATTTGGATGTGAGTCAGGAAAATGCAAATATGCTAAGGAATAATGTGTAATTTTTACTACAAAACACATCAGTATAGGAGTTATTGTGTCTATATACCATTGGCCTCCACTGGATAAAGTTAGAACAGTTCAGCCGTGTGTCATAGACCCTGTATTGCTAAAGAATAATCTCATTTGGTTGATATGACAGAGGCCTCTGCTTTTTGAACAAGAAGATCTAAGAACTTTCCATTCTTGCTACTGTGAAATTTCAAGTAGCCATGTTTCAATTTCATGCTTAAATATAGGTAAGAATAGACTTGAGGTTTTTTTTTCCAGTTATTCTTGCCTGTTTTGTTCAGGATCAGGGCTATTATTAGTAGAAAAAAGGATTTTTCTAAAAATCTTTAATGTAGGATTTGCTGGTGTGATGGGGTTAAAGCTAGTAGGAAAGGCCAATTAGCCATAAGCTGCACCTGCTGGGGATCTAAGGGAAAATGCTGCTAACTGAGAATGAAGCTCACCAAGGCAGGAACAGGTGAGGCTTCTATAAAGCCTAAGAGTTGAGGCTAGCTACTGACTGCAGTCATGCTCCTTAATGCGAGGTAGAGCCCACTTAAATCAAAACCAAACCCAACTCAACCCTATTGAAGTCCTGGGAAAGAGCAGTAAAGGCAGAGAGTACAGAGCTGAACTGCTGGTTTGAAGGTCCTTGGATTGGAACCCAGAATACAAGGTGGACCTGGGTTCCCCTGGAGGAGACTCAAGGAACCTTACTCCTCCAAACCTTGTCAACTTTCTGTGCCAGTAGCTTACTTCTACTTTAGTGAAGGTTCATTAGCTCTGTGTAGGCCAGCGGTGGGCAAACTGTTTGGCCTGAGGGCCACATCAGGGAATAGAAATTGTATGGTGGGCCATGAATGCTCACAAAATCTGGGTTGGGGTGACAGAGGGGGTAAGGGCTCTGGGGTGGGGCTGGGGATGAGGAGTTTGAGGTGTAGGAAGGTGCTCTGGGCTCAGATTGAGGGGTTTGGGGGGGAGGGGGATCAGGGCTGGGGCAGGGATGTGGGAAGGGGTGCAGGTTCCAACTGGGGGTGTGGCCTCTGGGGTGGGGCTGGCGATGAGAGGTTTGGGGTGCAGGAGGATGCTCTGTGCTGGGATCAAGGGAGTTGGAGAGAAGGAGGGGGATCAGGGCTGGGGCAGGGGTTTGGGGTGTGGGGAGAGGCTCAGGGGTGTAGGCTCCGAGTGGTGCTTACCTCAGATGGCTTCCTGGAAGCAGTGGCATGTCCCTTCTCCAGCTCCTACACGAGAAATTGCCCCCGACCCTCAGAGGGGACATGAGGCTGCTTCCAGGAGCTGCGTAGTGTGGCCCGCAATCTGGCACCCCAGCTGGAGCCCCGGAGGGGGGCAAGCCCCAGACCCCGCTCCCCAGCGGGAGCTTGTGTGCCGGAACCGGCCCACGGGCCATAGTTTGCCCATCTCTGGTATCCATAGATCTATCCCTTCCCCACAAATCTCCCCAGTGCCTAAATAATCTAATCCAGATAGGTTCTGCTGTCTGATTGCAAATAGTGGGTCTGACAAGCACAGGGGTATACTTCTTATGTCTATGTCTACACCACGGATCTATCCTTTGATGTGACAAGCTATACATGTTTTAGTTTGGCGGTAATCTGTGTGACAGCGGTTGAAGGAAGGCATAACTTCACAGCAACCTGTGCCAGCACAGCGATAGAACTTCTATAAAGGGCCCCATTACTGTAATTTCGGAGTGGCTCACAATCTTTATTGTATTTAACCTCATAATACCCCAGTGAGTTGGGGAAGTACTATTAGCCCCATAGCACAGATGGGGAACTGGTGACTTGCCCAATGTCAGACAGGAGAGCTGTGGTAAAGCAGGAGATTGAACCTGTGTCTGCCAAATACAAAGCTAGCCCTGGAACAACTGGATCGTCCAGCCTTACACTTTTGGCTTGTGCATAAAAATGCATCTTCCTTGTTGGGAAAGCTTTACAATATTTTTTTAATTTTTAAAAATGGAAATTATAGTGAATTGTGAAAATCAGACCTCTTTTAAAAATGGCCGGTAATCCTACCAGACAGAGACTGAATAATGCTGCATCACTAATGAAACATTGAGCTTGCTTAAAATGAAAATGAGTGGTTTCCATGGATGCCAATAGGGGAAAAAAATTAAATAACACAGATATCTGGGGTTTTATTAGCTAAAAATATAGAGACACAAAATGAATATGATGGTAATCCTCAAAACTATGAATGTACTGGCTTTCAAAGAAAGAATGAGACAAAGTCACTTGATATGTTATACATCTCCAAAGTACATTAGGACCAGCACAGAGGACACAGACCTGAAGTTTCTAAATCAATGGTTCCCAAACTTGTTCAGTTGCTTGTGCAGGGAAAGCCCCTGGTGGACTGCGCCGGTTTGTTTACCTGCTGCGTCCGCAGGTTTGGCCGCGGTTCGTTGCTCCAGGCCAATGGGAGCTTGGGAACCACTGCTCTAAATCAATAGTCTTCATTTTCAGCAGAACAGTTGTGACTTCTCTTTGATAAAAGGATACCTAGGTGCGACAGCTATATTTTGTTAATTCAGAGAATCATCTAGGGACTGGGAGCAGGAGGAAATCTTAGTACAAAAATGTTAATATAATATATGGTTGTAGGAATTTTGTTAATTGAACCTTCTGATCTGCTTGCAGCATGCAAGCCAATAATGTGTATTGAGGCAGGTTTTATTGTTTTTATTTCCTGATAACAACAGCGTGCTTTTTTGTTCTTGTTAATGGTCTATATTTGTATAATGGTTTTATGCTGTAGATTTTTATTTCTGGGAGTCAACGATCAGGAGAGTTGGATATGTCTAAGGTAAGGCTTGGGAAGTGGATAGATTAGATTTGTAATGACACGAGATTCTGGGCATTTCTGTATCTGTGGTGAAATTCACCCATCAATGTGCAGGGGCTCTGGCACCTTCCTTGTTCCCGTACAACAGAAATGCAGTCTTTGTACTGTGTGGCAGACGGTCTGCTATGAACAGAGGGCCTCCATCTTCTCTGTGTGTTTTACCAGGACTCCTATGCTACTTCCACACAGCCCAGCACAGAAGCGGCCTAAAGTGAGGGTTGCAAACCCCCAACAGGGGTCATCATGTCATTCCAACATAGGGCCCAGAATAGCTGCTGAACATAGGCTGCAGAGCTATTCTATTTTATATAGGTTCTGATACCCTACACCCTGCCCATGTGTCGGGGTGGATTCTCTAACCCTCAAGCACTATATATAAGCCCCTTCATTTTCAGTTTAAACTGATTTTTACCAAAAAAATTCCCAGGTTATAGAAAAAGTATTTAGTTTTTTCTGATTTTCACCCTACTTTTGCATCATTCAAATATATAAAAATAACTTGTTTTATTAGGAAAATACAATCCATTGCGTGAAATCTATGTATTACGATAATACATTAGTCTGTGTGTATGTGCAAAGCTGCCTGTTGAAGTAAGGCTATGTATTAGTTTAGAACAGAGGTGGGCAAACTACGGCCCATGGGCCGGACCATCCTGCCTGGCCCCTGAGCTCCCGGTCGGGGAGGCTAGTCCACGGCTCCTCCTCCACTGTCCCCCCTCCCTCGCAGCTATGCCGCCACGTGGGCTGCGCTCTGGCCCGCTGCTCCTGTCAGGCAGTGTGGCGGTGTGGCTGGCTCCGGCATGGTAAGGGGGTGGGGAGCAGGGGGGTTGGATAAGGGGCAGGGGATCCCCAGGGGTAAGTCAGGGGACGGGGAGCAGGGGGAGTTGGATAAGGGGTGGGGTCCCAGGAGGCGGTTAGGGACGGGGGTGTGGATAGGGGTTGTGGCAGTCAGGGGCCAGAGAGCAGGGATGGGGTTGGATAGAGGGTGGGGTCCCGGGGGCAATTAGGGACGGGGGGTCCTGGGAGGGGGCGGTCGGGTCAAGGAGCAGGGCGGGGGTTGGATGGGTCGAGGGTTCTGAGGGGGCTGGAAAGTGGGAGGTGGTGGATAGGGGGTGGGGGGCCAGGCCGTTTGGGGAAGCACAGCCTTCCCTACCCATCCCTCCATACAGTTGTGCAACCCCGATGTGGCCCTCGGGCCAAAAAGTTTGCCCACCCCTGGTTTAGAAGATACAATAAACAGGCACGCATGCAAGTTCTGAAGTGCATATGCAGCTGAAAGTACTGATTAATCTCACGCCTATCATGTATACATTTCAAGCTGTTAGCAGATAACCCTTTAAAGATTTTACACACTAAAATGGGAACAAAATGAAAATCTGTATGAGAATGTTTCAGAACACAAGGAAGCATTTGAAAAAATTTTTAAAAAACAAACAAAAACGGGAGAAAAGGATGAAGTTGAGTGTATGAGCGGCAAATGGTGGGGCCCAATTATTAAATGTAAATATTTATAGGCTAATAGTTCTAAGTCTACAACAGTAAACTGTTTATTAAAATGAAAAGTTTTATTTGGGAATTAGAGATATATTGTGGCCTTGTGGTTTGAGTTCTGCAGCAAACTACATTGATAAACAGAATTCAAAACATTAATCTACTGAATACTTTTTTTTCCTGTCTTTCTGTCCACCAAAATAAACCCCGGTATTTACCCAGAAAAATTATTAATAGATTTTTGCACTGATTTTCACCTGTTTTTGTTGTAGTTCCCAGGAAAAATTAAATAAAATCAAAACTTAAAATGAAGGGCCCTAACCATATAATTTAACGAATAAGACTCATATAATTGAGTTTGTGGGTTATGTGAATTCCACTCACAGGATATTAGTTACTGTTTACTCTCAGACACCCGGTGCTATGCAGCGTGGAGCTTTTTCCAAGATTCTATTTATTTATGAGAAATGATGCTCTCCAGGGTAGCCTCATGAATTACAACATCTCATTTTCATTCGTGAGGAGCAGCCAGTAGCCACAGCTTCCAGGGGGAAGGGGGCAGGGTTAAAGGCAGGATCCTTGGAATCCAGGCCTCATCATCAGAATATAGACGGAGTGGAGCAGGAGAGGCAGAGTAGCAGGCTGCAGTACGCTGCCTGCGATGGGTTGGGCTGCTTCATTTAGGAGGAAGACCAAGGATCCAGGAGTGGTAGGAAGATAAGTCTCTGCTCTGGAGCATGGGGATCGGGGCTTGAAGAGTCTGTCAGATTGTATGTGTGTGGGAGGGTGGGGGCGAGAGAGAGTGTGTGTGTGTGTGTGTGTCCATCCCTGACGTTGCTTATCTACATAAACACAGACGATACCATGCTTTTCAGGCAAAATATTGTTGTTAATTTACATAATGCATTCATGGTAGAATCACTCAATAATAAGGCTCTTCGCACGGTTTCATTCTGAAGTAAAAAGAGACTTCTTATGAAAATGGTAACCAGGTTATGATACACCTGATAACACCAATGCTCCCCCACAAAATATATATTTCTCCATTGGATAGATATGTTGGCTGAGAAAGATGAGGGAGAGAGTGGATTGCAGATCGGCAGCAATGGCTGCTTATGGGAGAGATCATTTATATGCTAGTAAACAAAGCAGAAGGTTTTGATAAGCTCTGGAAAAGGGTTTTAAATGATATCAGAAAGGAAGTAGCTGACAGAAATAAAAGCAGATGAGCAGGGCCCCATGGGGGTGTATTAGAGCTAGGGAGTGACCCAGCAACCAGACATGCTTTTTGTTGCCCTTTTTAAATGCTTTTGCTTTATATTGGTGTAAAAGGCTGGCAGTGTGTGACTGAAATGATCAGTCCTGTTGTCAGGTGTGCAGCTGGCTGAGAAAGGGAGAGAGGGTATGCAGGCTGAGCAATCTTGAGAGAGGAAGCATGTCTAGGAGCAACCAAGCCTAAAGAGAAGGGGAAGTTTGAGCTGACCACATGTAACAGGGTGGTCTGCCCCTTTAAGGGCCTGGGGCCAGCCAGTCTGTTCAAATATCAGATGCAGCTGGAAAACAGTCAGGTGATTTCTATAAAGGGCTGAGAGAGCTCCCTTGAAGGGGAAAACCACAGGAAGCAGGTGGGTACCTATTACTGATCCTGGAGTAAGGGGGCAGAGATGCAACAGGAAAGGCCTTGAGGTTCCTGCAATTTGATTTTGCCAGGGAAATGTTGTCAGTTTTGTGCATGAAGAATAAAGTATTGTCCTGAGAAAAAGGCCTGAAGTGACTTTTAGGTGTGGTGTTAGTCTTTCCTGAGCTGGGGAGGCAGGCCAGTGGTTTACGGATACATCCGATGAAGTAAGCTGTAGCTCACGAAAGCTTATGCTCAAATACATTTGTTAGTCTCTAAGGTGCCACAAGTACTCCTGTTCTTTTTGCACTTAATTAGTTATACAGTGACTTGGGAATG
Organism: Dermochelys coriacea; assembly: GCF_009764565.3. Taxonomy (NCBI): domain Eukaryota; kingdom Metazoa; phylum Chordata; order Testudines; family Dermochelyidae; genus Dermochelys; species Dermochelys coriacea. The sequence continues at coordinate 21,282,181 of NC_050083.1, read as the reverse complement.
GAAAATACTGATGAGAATATTTAACTAATCCCCTTTATCCAGTACAGGAAGCTTCCTTGCACTGTTTTTTCTAGTGCCCTCTAACTGTTGTTGCTGAAAAATAAAATTCATAATCGGAACTAATAAAATATCTCTACTTTATGAAGTGCCTTGTGAACAGGTGCCTCTGAGCATCCAGCATACTGCAAATAAACTATATAAATCAAAATACAACATGACACAATATCTAGTACACACAGGGTGCAGGAAATAAGACAATCCGACTATTAGTCCTAATGAAGGAAAAACAGCTCTTCCAACAAATATTAGTACAGGAAAAAAAAAATTCCCTTTTAACTTTGGGGCTTTTCCAAAGCCAAGCATGAGGAATGTGAAGCAAACTGGAATGGCCTAGTGATTCAATATGTGTTGTGCTCTCCTGCTCACATTGAGTTTACAGGGAGAGTGCCAATGGAAATATCTACACAGAGAAATTAAGCCGATTTTACTAGTCACAATAGCCAGAAGCAAATATATGAGGAAACAAAGCCACAAATCTTACTATACACAACATGTAGTTAGTAAACTGCAATCTTGTGAAATATCAGGTAATTAATTAAGACAAAGGAGAAGACTTTTGGGGGCTGCATCTTGCCTTTGTAAAACCAGAAATGGGACAAGTCGGATCTGTGTTCAGTTGATCCAAAACCCCAGTGTTGAGGCGGGTTTAAGTAACTGGTTCCATGTTCGGCTCCTTGGTGCTCAGGCATCCTGCTCAAGAGGATGAGAGAGAGAGAAGACCTTGCCTTTGGATGTTTGAGGCCGCAATCCTGCAAAGACTTCACACATGCTTAACTTTACTACCAAGAGTAGTCCCATTGAAATCAATTAAACTTACTCATGGTTGTAGAGTTAAGCATGGGTGTAAATCTTTGCAGGATTGGGGCCTCAGATCTCTGTTGCTGTGCTCTTGGGCTTGAAAACTTCTTTAAAAGGTGCAGTAAAATAAAACCTACGATATCAGCTTCTAGTATCTATCTACATGTGTATCTGGCAAAATGATATTCTGTAGGGTTTCCTCAAATACTTGTTTCAATTTTTGTTTTGTTCAGTGGACTCTATCATAGAGGAATCAGTCCCTGCTGTGAGGGTTAATTCATAATAGTAAAAGCAGCAAAAAATGCCCTTCTTATTGTGAAATATTTAGTCTACTGCCATTTAAATCTTTCCTTTAATGACTGCATCATATTTCTGATATCTAAATTGACTATATTTAGCTGAGAGTTGGCACCATGTTCTTTTTATCCCAATCCAAGAAGCACTGTGTTGTGGCAGAGTTCCATTTTCTGAAGCCATGGGACAGCTAAGAAAAGTTACTGACTCTAAGTGACCTTTTGGTCCCTTTCTACTTAATTTATATGTAGTATGACTGCCAGTTTAGCACTATTTCTTGCTTTGTTCTCTCTCCCTGCTCCATCCAGTAGTCATTTTCAGGATCCTTCTGTGTGGAATATGCTATGTTCTCCTTTGTACAGGACCAGAACCTGGAACATCTTGATTAGAACTTTGCAACCATGATTTACAGACTCTTAAACTTTTTGTGCCAGAGAAGGAGGAAAAATAATAACAAAACCAATTCTATGCAGCCAGCCAAGACATAATCTGGGGAAAATATGCACCAGCAGTGAAAAACTGCTTCAGTTGCAGATATTTAATTTCAAGCATAAAACTAGCTGATACTCTAATTTATTAAAGTCCACATAATCATCCCATGTTTGTTAAAATATTTAAACACTACGTATTCTACACTGTGTGGAAGGCCTTTCCACCTATTTGCTACTCAACATAAAATAATGTATTTCAAGATCTTAAATGTATTACCACTTCAGTTAAGCTTACTCTTGTTCTACTCTTCCCAGTAAACTCTAATCACTGAACAGTATAGATCATTACCAAGTTAAAAATAATATTCTGTTAAATAACTCCTTTTTGCTTACACCTTAGATAATATACATTTTAAAATGTAATTTGATTTCATTATTAATGTTCATTTAATTTTTGTTTCAATAGGCCCTGGTCCTGCAATTGGATCTGCACTGGTGCTTTCCCTTCCTCTCCTAACGTGTCATTGGCTGCATATGGGCAGACTCCTGTACTAGCATAGAGTCCCAATAGCATTTTATGCCAGGAAGAAAGAGTGCCTTTGCAGATTTGACTATAGGTCTTAGCAAGGGCAATGGAAAAAACAGACCCGTCATCTTTGCTTTCTAGCTCTTGTGCTTTAGCACAATGCTGTAATGTTTGGGTTTCAAATCCTGTATGGAAATATTTACACTCAAACGGAAAACTTGCTTCCACTAGAATTTTAAGAGAAACACAGGATAGAAACCTCTTTTGATCTTAGATTTTATAAAACGTAAATTTACTTGGCAGTGTCCCTTTAGTTTTATAATAATCCTTTACTAGTTTATGATGGAAAGGATTATATACCAGAACAGAAATCCAAGAAAAATTCTTAGAGATACAGGATGCTTTCCTGGAAGTATCTGAATGATCCTATTAAATGCATACTCTGCCCCTCACCATCCCTCACTTCCCCCTACTTTCTGCCCACTTCTTTCCCTCCTGATCTCTATCCCCCACCTTTGAATTTTGCATCTATTATTTTTCTTTCTTTAACTAATTGGATTTTTAAACACAAATTTTGATTGTAAATTATGTAATATAAATTGATTTATATTTTAAACATTCATGTGAATTGTTTCAAGTATAGCTAAGGCTAGGCAGAAAATGGGTAATATGGTATGAAGTTTATAGTGTTTTCAATTTATATTTTAAAAATTAATAAAAAGTTAATAGAAAAAATCCTTTACTAGCTTAAATTTGTGTCCCTTTTAAAGTGAGATATTAGAGTGTAAAAAGCTTAAGTTTTAGAATTTTTTTGTCATGAGTGATATCCTGTGAGATCATGCTGTAGTTTTAGTTGTCATTGTAAATGGGTTCACAGCCAGAAATATATGACTAAAGCTCCCCACAATTTGTCTGAACTTTTGGGGTTTGGATAAAACAGAATCCAGTGAGGAATCACTTTCATTTGAAAAACCAAACCAAAGAGATTTTGCAAAAATAAAAAAAGCCCAATTTGATCATTAATATTTTTTCTTTTTTAATGATTAAGTGTTCTTTTGACTCTTATCCTGGGAGTACTGAATGTCTCTTATTTAATTGGCACCAAGGGCCCTCCATTCCTATTTAAATCATTGAAAGCTGAAAGTGCTCAGCACCCAGAGTCAGAGGTGCTCAGAATCTTGGAGGATTAGGTTTCTTAAGATTGTTGTTTTATTCTGTAAATAAAGTTTTAAAAAGAATGAACAGGCAAAAGCAAAACCAAAAGCATCTCTTGGAAAACAAGCTAAAAGCACCCCCTCAAAACTTATTTTCTAGGAGCTCATGAAAGCTTACCATCCAATGTAATGTATTTTAGTTGAGAAAGGAAGGGTGCCACCTTCAAATGTTTGTCTTTTCCGCCTTATTTGCATTAACGGAAACATGACTTGTCACTTTTTGCAAGCAAAAAACAGGAAATGTAATATATAAGATACCAGAAAATATGCACCTTCTATGCCTGTTTTTTTTCATAATTTTGTATCAAGCAAGGCAGGATGACTAATCTTCACTTCACCATTCTGCAGCACAACAGGTTACTGTAGAAATGTTCAAAATCCTGTGTTGAGAGAAATTCCCCCCCTCAAACAACAGAACAGGGCTTATTTTTGTCAGAAAGGACTGGAACTTTGTTTCCTTTTATTTCAGTCCTGCCTGGTTCAGGAAATGCAGAGCTCAGCAGGTTATTTTTTTGCACAGAAAAGTCCAGCCACATGGTATGTATGTAGTTGAACTGCTAACTTCTTCTGCCTTATAGGGAGATTTTAATGTTGCTATTTGTTCTGTTAAGAGCCTAGTTTGGGGAGGGGGTGTATGCTGTGCTATATACTACTTTCTCGCTGTACTTTTAAGGGGGACAATGTAAGCCTTCAAGGTCTTTTTTTCCCCCAAGCCTTAAAACTTACTCATTTGATAAAGACAAGGTGGGGCAATATTTTGTAGAGATGTTTTTAATAGCTGTATAATTTTTTTGTTTAGCCTGCTAGTCTTGATGTAAACAGAACATGGCCATTGCTTGCTGTACTGACTTAATAAGTGCATGCTAAGAATACAGATTCTGGGGTCTAAGTTAGAGCCTTTCTTTTTTTGGGAAAATGCATGTATTTATTATTTTATCTGAAAGTATAAACTCAGTGAGATGCCACCATTTCTTTATACCGTTGTTTAAAGAAACTTTTTCATCAAGATTCTTTGGGCCAGCTATCAGGCATCAAAAGTCAAACAGACATCTGTCCCAGAATTGCAAAAAAGAAAAGGAGGACTTGTGGCACCTTAGAGACTAACAAATTTATTTGAGCATAAGCTTTTGTGAGCTACAGCTCACTTCATCGGATACATCCGATGAAGTGAGCTGTAGCTCATGAAAGCTTATGCTCAAATAAATTTGTTAGTCTCTAAGGTGCCACAAGTCCTCCTTTTCTTTTTGCGAATACAGACTAACACAGCTGCTACTCTGTCCCAGAATTGACAACATTTGCAATCATTTCAGTGGCATTAACAGTTATCAAGATTATCGTTCTCATTAATATAGCTTGCTGCTACTTTGAAAAGCAGCAGCTGTATACACCTCAGCTAGCCCTTGCTGCTGACAACAGGAGATACTCTACATTGCTCTGGGCATACTCTTAAACTCCCTTGGAGACATGGTACATAGCCGATTAGATGGCCCTCTCCCTAGGCACTCTTCTGAGAGCTAAGGAGGGATTCTTGGTTGGAACGTGACATGAGAGTGAAAACTTGCTATGCCCCCTGAGCTGTGTTTGCACCAGGACAGCTCAGGTCAGAGTCTAACCCTCACCAAACTAGAAATGCAAACCCACTAGTTGCAACACAAAAAGCCATCAGCACAGATGTGTACAGCAGTGAATAAACAATCTAAAACACACTACTAGTGTGGTCATTGGACTGTGTGTTTGCAAAGTGGTTATGGATGTGTTTTATGTTCTGTCACATAATCCCTACTTACAGAAATACAGCAGAGCTTCTACTAAGAGGAAGGGACTTTATTTTACAGATAAAATCATTGTAAAAATGAACTGTAAAAAGTCTGTCACTACACATAAAATATCAATGAAACACTAATTGGTATGGATTGCCATATGCTGATTTAATAGTCTTTCAAATCTGTGATAGGTTTGTTGTATAGGATCGAAGATGCCTTTATAGATAGGTAATCAATGTATGATACTTCACTGTTTCTATTAGGTAGGACACCTTTCTCCCTGTCATGATATTTTTGTTTCTATTCTGATTAAGATGGCTAGAGACATCCCAACAATGCAAGTATTTGTTTCTGCCTTAAAATTTTTTTTTAAATAATTAAATTAAAAATTCTTTGGAGTTATGCAATCCTAAAAGGAAGCTGTGACTTAGTTCCATTGAAGCTCGTCAGTCAGTACCAGTTTGCTGGTGGACAGGATAATGATACACCAAGAAAAGGGCCCTTTTGGGCCAGGAACATTTTGTAAATGATCAGATACAGATTTATGTTGCGATTATCAAAATTTACAGACCTGAGAATCACAGAATCGTCTCATGATCAGTACTTGCCTCAAGGGACAATAAATCTTGATTGTTACTGGCTGGCAGTGTTGATGTTGCTGAGAAAGGATTCTGACTTCTGCTGATTGTTTGGGGTCTGGTGATTGGTTAATCCACTCCAATATGAAACATGAGAGGCTCTGTGGGGAAAAGGATCTGGGATATGAGCTGAGCAGTCCTAAAGGAGGAGTACTATGAGCAGTTGCAGAGGTTTGAGCTAGTCCTTATGATATTTCGTCGTCGTTCTTTTTTAATAAAGCCAAAACCCAGGGAGAGGCTGAGCTTGGCCTTTATGTAATGTGTGGACTGTTTGTAGAAAAAGTTGGAAAGCAGTTGCTTAAAGTCACCAAAATATCAAGTCTTCCCAAGCATCCTTACATCCATCCTGATTGCCTTAATCAAAAATAGCTGCAAAGTTCTATTATTGTAAACTTTAAGTGTTTAACAATTTTCTTCTAAAGGAAAGAGGTGAATCTGGAAGTACCTCACAGAATGACCAGAAAGCACAAGCCCCATCAGTGTTGGATTGGTGGTGCTCTAAACCTAAACAAATTAATAAACTGAAATCTCCATTCCTGGACTGGATCAAAATTGAACATGTTTTTCATGAAGATGCAGCCTTTTGTATATTTTTATCTGGTTTGATAACATTGCTCTGTATTCTTCACTTCTTGGGAAGGAAAGGGAGAAACTTAAGATAAGATCACCAAACCTATGTTTCAACCAATTATCAGACAAGAGTTTAAGGTAAATCTATAGCAGCATCTCAGGGCTTGTCTACACTTACAGTGCTGCACCAGTGCCGCTGTAGCACTTAGTGAAAATGCTACCTATGCCAATGGGAGAGCTTCTCTCATTGGCGTAGGTACTCTACCTCCCCAATATGCAGTAGCTATGGCAATGGGAGAAAACGTCTCCTTGACATACCACTGTCTAGGTCAGGAGTTAGATCAGTATAACTGTGTCATTAATCCACATCCCTGAGTGATGTAGTTATACCGACATACAGTGGTAGTAAAAACCCAGGCTCATTTTCTACCTTGTACACTCAGTTACACTGAGTTGTAAAGAATGAGCATTAGAAAAGATATTGTATAAATGGTTTGTTATATCTGGGAAGACGTATGTATGTGGGATTTAAAAATAAAATAAAATATTTATTTTAATATCATGGATCAATCCATCCACATAGCTTGTAAAAAGGTTTGTCATTCTGGAACTATGTGCTTCCTCTCTTTCTCTCGTTTCATCTCTCTTTCCTATAAAGGTGCTTTTACATATTCAACAGTTCACCTTTCAGTTATGCTAAATGTTTTTAGAAAGCCCTCATGTTCCCTAAGTAAGTGTTCTTGAATGTTATAAAAAATAAATAAAATAAGCCTTTAGACCTTATGTTGCACGAAGTAAATTATCTTTGAAAGATAATTAGGTGTTCAGCAGAGGTTCCAGTTATCTTCAGCAAAACTTTGAGGCATGCTGCTCTTTCTCAGTTCTTTGTCATTTGTTTCCATACTTCTTCCACCTGTTCTTGGCAAATCAGTGTCTCTCCTCCTTGTGGCATGGAATGCTGCATTTCCGGTTTACGTTATTCTGCCAAATTCCTTAAACACTTATGTATCTTATCACTGGAACTTTAACTTTTGCCCTGTTAACCAGGACAGGTTCCAAACAAAAAGGAGTAGATACTTGCTATGAAGTTATTTATCCTCTGCAATCTGTTCAGAGCTATTGAGCGAATGAATGTCAGATAGAAACTATTACTAAAATCTTTTTTTTTTTTTGGACTTGCTCTAATTTTTTTAAATAGTTTTGCCATCTGCTCAGATTTCAGTGATACCGTGTTTTAGTCTCAATCTTTTTTTCTTTATAAACCATAAGAGGATCTTAATTGTTTATTGTGCTATAATACTGGATAGTTGCCCAGGCTTCAATTTCCTTTCCTATCTAGTAGCTTTCTGCAGAAACCAAATTTCTTAAGGAACTAAAATTTCTGACTCCTGTTGTCTGCAGCTGGGACCACAGCAAGTTTGGAGTAGTACAGGGGGAGCCTGTGCTACTACAGGTGTAGAAAGCTGATTTTCTTTCTTTTTAACTAGAGATGGTTTTTATCTAAAATTGGAATTGGCCATGAGCCACAAAGTTTGGATCTGGATTTGAATCTGAATTTCCCCAAGGTTTGAAGATCTGTTTGGACCAATCTCTGATCTGGATTTTGAGCTGATTTGGGGGTCTGAAAAGTTTACCAGAAGTGAAGTTAAGAGGTGATAGGGTGTGTTGTGGGGGAGCTTTTCTGGACTGACGGAGCAGTGAGTGGTGGTGCTGTTGCTTGGTGATGTGCTGTCAGCATCTGAAGAAAGGATTTCCACAAAACACCCCCACCCACAAGCCTCTGGTCAAACCCATTTCCCAAGGAGATGGTCAGGGAAGGACTAGGAAATTTTTTTTTCTCAGCCAAACACACCATGAAGGAGGCAACACCACTAGGACAACATACTTAAGTCCATTTACAGCAAGTGTTTCTACTTTGTTCTGGAAGGAAAGAGTGAGAATATTGACAGTATAGTACCTTGTTTTGTGTGTAAATAAAGACTTTGTAGTAGGTCCAGTGCATCTTCTTCGCAGAAGAGTTTCTAGAAATACTTGCTACTTGGTGCATTATAAAGGCAAAATATTTGCTCTTAATACATTTTGAGTGCCAGTGATGAGTCCTTTCTAGCAGAAATCGTATTGCAGTATCCAGCAAGGGAGTGACCTCCATCAGAGATAAGAAAACCACTCCAACAGTCTCTTCAGACTGGTGGTAGTCTTGAAAAGGGGCTGTTTGCAACATATCTAAAGCAACTATCACTGTGGTATCTAAGTGAACATGTATGTTGCTCCTTTATTGAAGTGCACAGAGCTCTTTGCAGCTTTATACTAAAGTATACTTTGTTTGCAATAGAGACTACTGAGCATTCAGTGGCATTTATCCAATTCCAAGTTGCCATCCATTTATTGGGCTTTCCCCTGGCAGAGCCTGCATTTATGGCATTTGCAAAGGCCTATTGCCAGTGTGCAGAAATGCAGAAGTGACCAGGCATGTTTCATCTCCATGTTCACCAAAGACTGAAAGTGTCACTACCCTTGACTGGGACCTTGCACTGTCACATTTCAGCTCAGAGGGAATTTTTCTGAGTTCCATTAAAGCAGCTTGAAAGATATGGCAATAATGACTGAAAGAGACTAAGGTGAAAATTAAAATTGTTAAGGAAAACATTGCTTCCAGTTGGGATCCCCAGAATCCAGAATATTCATGAGAATGGTTGGTTTCATACTTTTGCTTTTACTGCTGCTATGGTTGGTAGAGTGTCCCACCTCCCATAAGGCCTCCTTTACACCTCCTATCTTCCATAGATCCTTCTTAACTTTCATCTCTGCATCCTTCAATACTTGAACTACTGTTCCATGTTTGCTTTTTTGTTTGAATGTATTGCAAGATTCTAGACTTATTCTCAATGTCATATATGGCCCTTTATAATAATTACCACCTTTTGACTAAGAAGCCTACTTTGATTTTCCTTTCTGATATGTTAAATGACCGTAGTAGGAATAATTATATAAACAGATAACATATTGACACCAGAATAGAAAAAAGCACTATTAACCAAGGGTTAATATTAATTGACTCCACCTAATTACAGTAACCTTTTGGAGACTGTAAATAACAGTGCATATACACCCTCCAAGGCACTCACTTAAAAGATGCAAGTGTTCTGATCTTGTATTGTGCAAGTGTAAATTGTAGCTGAGCTGCCAGAAATTGGCTGCTTCAGTTTCAGACTGACATGAATTAGCAGTACTTTATCTCTGTTTTAATCAGAAAAGTAACTCAGTCTGGGAATTTAAGGGCAGAAATGGAAGAAGCTGTGGAATGTTGTTAATTCTGTAGGGAAACTGAGCTTTTTTCTTTTACATAGGGCAAAGAACTGACGACTGTCAACTGAAGCCAAATATCAAGTATCAGATATAGAATCCTTGACTGTTGTAATCCCCAGACTTGATGGAGGTAAATTTGTTTTGTATTTTAGCTTGTGCTATGTGTAGACACTCTTCTTTTGTTCGAAGATTGGTGTTTGTATGCTTGCAGGGTTTTGCTTTAGTTTAGCTCCAGTCAATTAGGAATAATTTTAAGCTAAACCACAAATAACTCTCAATTTCAACTGAAATAAAGGTCCACATAGCCTTATGCACTCGTTTAACTAAATTGGTTTAAAACCCAGTTTAAGTTAAATTGGTGAACTTACCCTTGTTTGAGAGAGAGACCAATTTCTCTCAGACTTTTGACATAATTGTACATTTAATGCATCCTTTGCTTAATTTAGTCTCTTATAAACTTTACTAAGTTCTTCTTTTTCTTCCATTAGATAAAAATGCACCCCAGAGGAATGGCCTTTCTGATATTTTGTTTGGGGAGTGGATTTGTGTCTGTTGTGTATCTTAACAGGTAAATTTTAACTATAAAACCAGAATTAAATGTGTGTTATTGTACCACTGGGGGACTTGCCAGCATCTAAAAAGCGAAAGATCTGATCCTAGGTCTTGAGGAAAACACTCAGCTTCTACTGACTTTGGGGCAAATAAGGGCTGGGCCTCTTGAGCACGCACGCACACACACATCCTGTTTTGACCCTTTAAGATGTGTGGTTAGTTCATTTCTCATTTGAATGACTCCCTCTGCTCTTCTGGGTTCCCACTGCAACTAGAAACACCAGCACACAATCACTTGGGGACAAGGTGGGGAGCTCTTCCTTTCTTTCCAATAACAAAGAGAGGGATTGGACATGCTCAGATGAATCTCTCCCTTGCCACCTGCATTTACTTAATTCCTGTTTCTAGTCCTGTCTGGAACTCAGAAGGGCAGAGATACATACAAAAGAAAAATAATTGGTGAGTAGGGAAGAGAACTGAATGCTATTGAAGCTTGTAAAGCACTAGTGTTATAAAAGTTCAACTGGGGTGTGTGTCTATCCATTGGAAGTAGATATTCAAATTAAATTTCAAAAATTAATAAAAACATATTATTTGCAGGTATCACAAACAAAAGCCCCCACTCAGGCTAGCGTTGCCAATTTTGGTTAGACATATTACTGGAGATTTCATCACATGACATAACCTTTAATTTCTGGAGACTCCAGGACAATCCTGGAGGCTTGGCAACCTAAGTTCCCTGTAAGCGACACAGCCATGGAGTGGCCTATTAAGTACTGCACGGGTGCACAGTCGGGACCTGCTGGGGGCTGGGCGCCCCGCCCTCAGCTCCAACCCAGTCCCGGACCTGCTGTGGCTGGGGGGAGGGGTGACCCTCCCCTAGCCCTGGAGCTGCCATGGCCAGGGCACCCCTCCCCAGGCCCAAGCCCAGCCCTGGACCTGCTGCAGATGGGTGCCCCTCCCCTGGCCCGAACCCAGAGCCCACATCCCCATCTGAAGCCCTCACACCCCTGCACCCAAACCCTCTGCTTCAGCCCGGAGACGCCTCCCACGCTCCAAACCCCTCAGCCCCACCACATTAATTTTGTTATGTGCACCAATGTGGAGATGATGTTACATATCACGTGTGGGAAAAATCAGAGGGAACACTGTTGCCAACCTTAACGCAGTCTGGTGTTCATGTTTTCTGTAACCATTTTCTCATTTGTGTTAAATTAATATTTCCCAGTTCTATTCCCTATTTTACTTCCCTCTGTCAGAGATGTCATACTTAAACATATTTTTGTTGCCAATTTATTTGGCTCTTTGGAATTGTTTTGCAGACTGTACGGTTTTAGTTGTATTTCAAAGTGAAACCTTAAATACAGTAAGCTTTTCATATCTTTGCTAAAACTTGTGTCCTCAAAACAGAGAATCAGTCCTCATTCTCTGTCATATCCAATAAGAATGTGTTGCTAAATCCCACACAGATCTATATAATCTCTCTGTGTGTGTATTTAATATCCAACAACCAGATTCAATTTTCTAAAAAAAAAAAAAAAAAAAAATCTGGAAACTTTGCACCCATATTTGAAATTTAATGTTTTACAGAGTAATAGAACACAATGGTTAATTACCCTCCCATTCATGATCACATACAACCCTATGGCAATTACAGCAGTTGCTACATGGAAAAGTAATGTTGGGAAATTATGTATGTAATCCAGTAGCATTAAATTAGTGCCTAAAGGAAGAGGTTCAAAGGCAAAATGGCACTTAGGCATTTAACTGCCATTAAGTGTTCAAATAAAACACTGCCATTTTTCCAACTGTGATGGACACATAATAAGAGACAGTCTCTTATAATACTTCAAAATGTAAACAGACAAAAGTTGGGTTAAAGGAAGTGCTGCTATCCTTATTCTGCAGGTGAGAACCTGAGGCACAAAGATTAAGTGATTTTGCCCAAGGTCACACACTGCCAAGAACTGAACTCGGATCTCCTGATTCCTAATCTAGTCCCTGAACTGCAAGACTACCCTGTTTCTTTCACTGTCTTAATGAGAGTTAGCAGCTGATAATGAAAAGGAAAGCCAGCAGCATTTTTCTTTGATGTATTATTTGCATTACTATAATCGGCCAGTTTTCTGCAAACCAGCGTGCACCACAGTTGCGGAATTTCTGCCCTAGTGGTCTGGATGAGGAACTAAGAGTCATTCCCCAGCCAGATCTTCCACTGATTTGCTGTGTTATCTTAGATAAATCTCTTGACCTCTCTGAGCCTCAGGTCCTCCCTTTGTAATCTTATACTCTCACACAGGGACTGGTGGAGGTTGGCACAAGGTCCCATTGCCTTTACTGTGACATTTAAAACTACATCCAAAGTACAGTGCCCTTTTACATACACAAAAAGATTGGGTGATTTTAGTTGTAGTAATTTTTTGTGAGATGAGGGCAGATTTCTTCCTTAATTTTTTTTTAAATGATTTTTTTTTGTTTTAGAGGAGACTGGACCTTCCTCTGGATGTACCGTGAGAAGTAAGTGCATGCCATGTAAAAATTTTATAAAGTATTGGTACTGTGTTCTCTCTCTTTGACTTGACATTTTTTCCTTATACAAATGGCCAAGCTTGTGCTATTATGAAAAATACATTATCACCAGGTGCATTGCTGTACAGTGCATTCATTTGAGAAGTTGATATACTCCTTTCTAGGCTACAATGCAGCTGGCCCTCTGCACATGGGAGAATTTCATCCTGAGTCATTAGTGAGAGAAGTACTACATATTTTGATTACATTTCCTTTCAAATTGCTTTTAGTCCATTTACTATATAGCAGATTGAGCGTGTGTCCTTGGATAAGCCACAGTATGTCAGAAATATGTGTATCTGTACTATAAATCATAAAATGCCCTCAGAGGGAGACTTTTGTGAACAGGTTTAAATTATACTAATGCTTTCATCTGTTTGGTCTGAAATAGGTTCAATATAATTTGCTGCATTTTAAAATAGGAATAGATCAGTGTTGAATCTGTATAGAGTAAATGTATTGATTTTTGCACCCTTCTAACATACCTTCATTCTAGTAGCACCATCTCAACCAACTACCTTCTTCCAAGCCTGTTAGTATCATAAGGACATTTCTCTGCTACGAGGAGTATCTAATGAGATTGTGTAGCACGAGAGGCTATGGAAACCTTCAACAAATTCTTCAGTGAAACAAGCCTGTCATTTCAGTGACATACAAGGGTTTCTCCTGAAACTGAGTCACCTGTATTGTAGCGTGATACACTGCACTGCTTTAAGATGCTTGGCTGGCTTTGAATTTATTCTAGTGGGTCTGTTTTGTTGTCTCTGCTACCTAAGGTGGCTTTGGTTTGGTTAAACATGATTTTCCTTTTGTGTCATTCATACAGAAGCCAAGAAATCCCTATATCGAAAAATCAAACAGAACACTGGCTGACCAATTGGTTCAATTGCAGGTAAAGTTACTTCATAACCGGCAACTAAAACCCAAATACACATGAGTAACATAGGTGGACACAGTGTGTAAGGAAATGCAGGTGGAAAATCTCTCATGGAACTCTGAGAGCAGCTCTAGTGTTGTTTACTTGCATTAGGTTGAGAGCTTATACAGCTAGTGTAACAATAACACAACCAGATTTTCTAGCCCACAGTTGCTCCATTCCTAACTCCCTTAGCATGGGAAAGTCACTAGCAGACACAGAGCCAGCATAGCGGCTCCTGCATAATCCTCCACATAGCCTCTGCTCCAGAGGACAGCTGTAACCTGCTCTAAGGCCATGGTAGGGGCAGAGAATCATGGAAATGTAACTGGCTTCTTGATGGACTGCTGGGCTTGAAGCTGAGCACCATGTAAAATTATGGGTTTGGGAGATCCAGATGGCCATCAATTTCTGTGAAGATCCACAGAGCTCAATTAGATTGTTTTTTGTAAAATTATTGTTACATTGTGGTGTTCTGATCCATAATCCACCACACCTTAAAAAAAAAATTCACAATGCATTTAAAACATCTTAGCACTGAAATGATTTACTGCAAAATTGATTGAATGTTTGGTTTTTATTAGGGCTGTCAAGCAATTTTAATAAATTGCATGATTAAAAAAATGAATTGCACTGTTAAACAATAGAATACCATTTATTATAATATTTTCTACATTTTTAAATATATTGATTTCAATTACAACAGAATACAAAGTGTACAGTGCTCCATTTATATTTATTTTTGATTACAAGTATTTGCACTTTGAAAAAGAAATATTTTTTCAATTCACCTAATACAAGAACTTTAATGCACTCTTTATCATGAACGTTGAATTTACAACCGTAGAATTATGTACAAAAAAATAGCTGCATTCAAAAATAAAACAATGTAAAACTTTAGAGCCTGCAAGTCCCTTCAGTCCTACTTCTTGTTCAGCCAATCGCTCAGACAAAAAAGTTTGTTTACATTTATGAGAGAGAATTCCGCCAGCTTCTTGTTTACAGTGTCACTCGAAAGTGAGAACAGGCGTTCACATGGCATTGTTGTAGCAGCATCACAAGATATTTACATGCCAGATGTGCTAAGGTTTCATATGTCCCTTCATGCTTCAACTTCTATTCCAGATGGCATGCATCCATGCTGATGACAGGTTCTGCTCCATAATGATCTAAAGCAGTATGGACTGATGCACGTTCATTTTTGTCATCTGAGTCAGATGTCACCATAAGAAGATTGATGAGAAACTACAGAACCCGAACCTCCAAAAAAGAATCAGAGTGTTGCTCTTTTAAGATTTCTGAAAGCATGCTCCACACCTCATCCCTCACAGATTTTGAAAGGCTCTTCAGATTCTTAAACCTTGGGTTGAGTGCCGTAGCTATCTTTAGAAATCTCACATTAGTACCTTCTTTGCATTTTGTCAAATCTGCACTAACAGTGGAAAACAAATATGTGCTGGATCATCATCTGAGACTGCTATAACATGAAATATATGGCAGAATGTGGGTAAAACAGAGCAGGAGACATACAATTCTCCCTCCAAGGAATTAAGTCACAAACTTAATTAACACATTATTTTTTTAACGCGCATCAGCAGCATGGAAGCACCTCTGGGATGGTAGCTGAAGCATGAAGAGGCATATGAATATTTAGCATATGTGGCACGTAAATACCTTGCAATGCTGGCTACAAAAGTGCCACACAAACGCCTGTTCTCACTTTCAGGTGAAATTGTAAAAAATAAGCAGGCGGCATATGTCCTGTAAATGTAAACAAACTTGTTTGTCTTAGCAATTGGCTGAAGAACAAGTAGGACTGAGTGGACTTGTAGGCTTTAAAGTTTTACATTGTTTTGTTTTTGAGTGCAGTTATGTAACACAAAAAAAATCTATATTTGAGTTTCACTTTCACAATAGAAATTGCACTACAGTACTTGTATGAGGAGAATGGAAAAATACTATTTCTTTTGTTTTTAGAGTGAAAATATTAGTAATGGAAAATAATATAAAGTGAGCACTGTACACTTTGTATTCTGTGTTGTAATTGATATTAATATATTTGAAAATGTAGAAAAACATCCAAAATATTTAATAACTGTCACTTGGTATTCTATTGCTTAAGAGTGCGATTAAAACTGTTATTAATCGTGATTAATTTTTTTTAATAGTGACTAATTTTTTTGTTAAGTGAGTTAACTGCAATTAATCAACATCCCTAAATGCTTCATTTATTTTTGTGACCCTTACTGTCTCTTTGTGTGTTCCCCTATAGAAGCCAAGATACTGCTGACAAAGAGCCAAATACATTGCAGCTAGATGACTGGTTTCATGCTAGGTAAGGAAAAATCCTGGAAACACATTTTACAGCCATCTTAAATTCCAAGTATGCTGGTCACCACCCATAACAGTTTACTAAGGCTCAGTAGGATACCAACTAACGTTAACTTTTTGAAAATCTGATGGTGTCATGTGGACAGAGTTCCCGTTTTATTTCTGTCACTTTATCTGGGCTGGTTATTGTCCTAGGAAGCGAAGTTTATAAAGGCAACTGTGAGGCCACTTGCAATAATCAGGTGACAAAGACATAGAGCTTGAGATTCCAATTTATAGAACTGTGCTAAACAGCTTTTTTGGAAAAAGACATAGGACAAGTGTTTTACATTTTTTTCTCTCATGAAACAATCATTCCATAAAATGCATCCAATAATTCAAGCACGTGCTATGAGTGAATATGTAAATATTTAGGCTTGGCAGAATGTTGAAATTATTTTAAAAAAAATCAGATACCAGTGTTTATATTTAAGCATTTTTTATTTTTATGCATTTAAATTTGCAGTTGTGAGAAATTATGGCTGGTTCAGACAAATGGGGGTTTAGACAATTTGATGGAGTTGATATTCAAGAAGTTAAAGCTTTATAGCCATTAAAACACAAATTGTCAACATCACATGTCAAAAGATAAATATTTAAAGTAGCCTTAAATCAAACTCTAAAATTTTCAAGCAGCATTTTTGTCTATCTGTAAATTCTGATTATCAGTGGAAATAGTTTTCAGAAGTTTGTATGTGCCCAGTGAAATCAACATGATTTAGAAAATGGCATAGAGAGTATACTTAAAAAGTTTGCAGATGATACCAAGCTGGGGGGAAGGGGAGCGTTGCAAGTGCTTTGGAGGATAGGATTAAAATTCAAAATGATCTGGAGAAATGGTCTGAAGTAAATAGGATGAAATTCAATAAGGACAAATGCAAAGTACTCCATTTAGGAAGGAACAATCAGTTGCACATATACAAAATGGGAAATGACTGCCTAGGAAGGAATCTGGGGGTCATAGTGGACCACAAGCTAAATGAGTCAACAGGTAGCACTGAGCGCAAAAAAAAAAAAAAAAAAGCAAACAAGTGTTGTAAGCAGGACACAAGAAGTAATACTTCCACTCTACTCTGCGCTGATTAGGCCACAGCTGGAGTACTATTTCCAGTTCTTGGCACCACATTTTAGGAAAGATGTGGACAAACTGGAGAAATTCCAAAGAAGAGCAACAAAAATGATTAAAGGTCTAGAAAACATGACCTATGAGGGAAGATTGATAAAATTGGGTTTATTTAGTCTGGAGAGGGGACGAAACTGTTTTCAGGTACAAAAAAGGTTGTTACAAGGAGGAGGGAGAAGAATTGTTGTTCTTAACCTCTGAGAATAGGATAAGAAGCAATGGGCTTAAATTGCAGCAAGGAAGGTTTCAGTTGGACATTAGGAAAAACTTCCTAACTTCCAGAATGGTTAACCATTGGAATAAATTGCCTAAGGAGGTTGTGGAATCTCCATCATTGGAGATTTTTAAGACCAGGTAAGACACATACCTGTCATGAATGGTCTAGATAATACTTAATCCTGCCAGGAGTGCAGGGGACTGGACTAGATGACCTCTCGAGGTTCCTTCCAGTCCTGTGATTCTATATTTAAAGACTTATCAGGTCTTTTTCTCAAGACTAAACATGCCCAATTTTTTTACCTTTCCTCATAGGTCAGGTTTTCTAAATCTTTGATAATTTTTGTTGCTCTCCTCTGGACTATCTCCAGTTTGACCACATCTTTGCTAGAGGGTGGCACTCAGAATTGGATACAGTACTCCAGCTGAGACCCCATCAGTGCCAAGCAGAGCAAGACAATTGCCTCCCGTGGCTTGCATACAACACTTTTGTTAATGCATCCCAGAATATTGACCTCTTATTATTCTTCCTACATTTCCTTCACATCAGGATAGTTTGCAGTTGTTCTTTTAATAATGTGTTCTTGAGAAACTGCAAGGAGCTCTCCTGAACTCATTTTCCCCTTAGATTTTCTTCCCATGGGACTTTACCTACCAGTTCTGAGGTTTTTTTGATATTTGCTTTTTGTTTTGTCCATTGTCCTTATTCTGCCGCTCATTCTTTTTTCTTTAGAAGCATTAAATCATCATTTCAGGATCACTTTCACACAAATTGCCTTCCACTTTGCAAAAAGACTAAACTAACCATTCATGTATAATGAGTAGCTTATAGCAACATATTCTTCCTTTTATTTCTGTTATCCCATACAACACTTAGTACTCTCAATTCAAATGTAGTTGTTCCTCTTCCTGTTTTTCTGGGATGAAATAAAATACAAAATAAATTTGAATTACTTACAGATGCTCCCCAACTTATGCAAGCGTTCTGTTCCGGAACGCCTTGCATAAGTTGAAATTTGCCTAAGTCGGGAATGTATCTCCGGCCATTATGCAAAAACTAAAAACAAAAAAACCCCAACGACTCCTATTTCTAGCTTACGGAAGTTTTTCCATAAACTTGGATTTGCGTAAGTCGGGTTTGCGTAACCTGGGGAGCGTCTGTACAAGAAAAGTAAAAATAATATATAATTGGTGGAAAGTAAATGTAGTTAATTTTTTAAATGTTTTCAATTTTAATAATGGAATAAGGAACTTTAATGTGATTATCTGGACGCATCCTTCTAACTATAAATCTTAATTGTGTTTGGGATTCCCTCCAAGACCTCTTCTACTTGGCTTCCCAAAAACTCAGTTCAACTTCAGATTTTGTCAGTCAGGTTTCTTTAGTCGGCATACAGCAAAGCTATGCGGGGTTGATCAGACTCAAATGCTTGGGGTACATCAAAGATCCCCAGTTACACAAAAATCTTCCTCCTTTAGATACATTTACATTGCATTACTAAACATTATATCACACGTTTTGCAGTTTGGGGATTGACTTAGTTACTTTGTAGGAACCAATCTCTGTAAAGCATGCTTCTTCAACACGCTGTGCAAGTTTACCTCATGTTACGTTTCAGGCTTATCTTGTCCATTATGAAAAGTAATGAGGTGTTCCTCCTTAGGATATCTGTACTAGATAAGCTATCTCTAGCCTAATGATTAATTTAATTCCCCACCCATGCTTTCTGAGAAATGTCCTCATCCATATTTAATTACTCATGTCAAGCCAGGCCTACATACTGTATTTTAAAAAATATTTAGGTATTTATTATGTTGCATAATTTAATATGCAGTTTTCACAGTTCGTATTTTGCAACTGTTTGCTTAGGTTTTTTGAAATTGGGAAGCATAACCATGAAACATTGCCAAAGAGGAAATAATTATTCCCTATTCAGAACTTTACAGTATAAGATGATGTGGATCTATGTACTGTTACAATAATTGGGCCTGCAATTTTACCCTAATTGTGAGCTCAACTGTAAAAAATGAGTGAAAGTTCATAAAATGTCACTATGGTCTATAAAAAAGGTTGATGAGGAAAAGGTGCAAAAGAGACAGACTGAAATTAGTCCAAATAAAAAGGCCTACTAATATAAATCAAGGACTGTGTTAAGATCATGCTTGGTAAACAAGAAAAGCATGGAATTGGATATCAGTGAACCAAAATTGGTGCATTGAAAATTAGGCCTAACTGGTAGACAAAATGAGAGGACAGGCTAGTCCACCCATCCCTCCCTTTTTGGGTCCTCAAAAATAAACTTTGGAAAGAAAAGTGAACCATGATGCTAGCTAACTGAAAGAAGAGGAAGGAGCCAGCTTCACCATCATGGCTGCCACCCCTCAGTCTCCTGGGACCCCAGACCAACTTCCATTCCAATCTTGAAAGATGTCCTGGCCAGAGACAAGGAGGCAAGTTACACTGCCACTAGCTCCAGTGAAATGCCAAACACCATCAGGCACATGAGACTCTCGTCCCTCCCTCCACATGTCCTTTTCCTTCCCTTCCTTATTTCTTCTTTTTCTATCTTTCCTTTATCCTTCTGTAATAATAATAATAGTAATAATAATAATAATAAGAGGTGTCAGAGTAGCAGCCGTTTTATTCTGTATCTGCAAAAAAAAAAAAGGAGGACTTGTGGCCCCTTAGAGACTAACAAATTTATTTGAGCATAAGCTTTCGTGAGCTACAGCTCACTTCATTGGATTCACTGAATGTATCCGGTGAAGTGAGCTGTAATTCACGAAAGCTTATGCTCAAATAAATTTGTTAGTCTCTAAGGTGCCACAAGTCCTCCTGTTCTTTCTGTTTAATAAGAGTTTGCCTTAACCAGCCAAGATTGCATATTTTGCAACACTGCTGTAAGCCTGTGCTAGAAAGGCAGATGAAAGCAACAGCCTAGACAGTCCAGTGCTGAAAGGAGTTTGCCAGGTCTTGAAGTGGCTGAGAAGACAGTGTGCTGTGCCGGTTTTCTTTTTTCCAACAGTGAGGTTGCAAATGGGTCAAAACCAGAGACAGAATCTGCATTTTCTATCTTTGCTGTTCTTTCCTTTTCCCTTTTGTGGGTTTCTTTCATTTTCTAGGAAACAGGATTGGACTTTAACAAGGGTAATAAACAGCTCCAGCCCATCTCAACTAACTTTTCCCCCAAAAGGGATAGTGCTTAATTTGTAATGAAAGAAGTGCTGGGGCTCAAGCAATTTTTTTTTTACTTTCATAACTGACGCACCAAGTCCAGAGATGCTGGGGCTATGAACTGCCAACCCTCATGGCACAAATTAAGCACTGGTTATTGCCATCTAAAAGACTGTCAAACAAAGAATTTTTTTCCTTCTAAAAACTCGTCCAATTAAAGGAAACTAAGGATATTGTTAAAATTAGCTATACTTAATACTTTACATTTCAAATGCTTTAACTGTTTCTCCTTTTCTGTATCCTTAATGAAAGATTAAACACATTTTTATGGTGTATTTGCCATGATACTAAGCAGGCTGAGGTCTCTTGTTTGACACTGTTTAATGTTGGACAGTGACTAGGTTATGTTAACACCTTTGACTTTTTTTGGTTTCCTTTATTCCATCTAAATTAATATAACAGTACTGACATCTCAAATCTTTCCCTCTCTTGTATATAAAGCTATGTAACTTTGACTATTTCTGTAGAATGCACCTTTAAGGATTCGGATTCTAGAAACAGGAATCCTTTTTGTGTTCTGTGCTGATTGTTACAAAAAGTGCACATTGTGAGCTCTTATGGATATTGGGTAAAATTTTAAAAAGTTTCTAAGTCGTTTAGGAGCCAAAGTTCCAATTTTCAAAAATGACTTAGGCACATCAGGTTAAATCCTACTCCACTGAAGTCAATGGGAGTTTTTCCATTTACTATAACATGGCCAAGATTTCACCCAAGTGCCTGTGTCACTTAGGCGCTCTTGAATATTTAACCCACTTTATTTTTGTGGTGCAGTCTCTTAACCTAAAATAAATCATTTAGACTGAACATATGTTTTCTCTATGTACATAGAAACATAACCCCTTTGACTGAGGGAAAGAGGCAATGTATTTAACAACACCATCCATCAACTAGATCAGCTCCCAGAGGAGTTAGTGTGGTTGGGCAATTAAGACGCATTCTGTTTTCTATGCACACAATTCTCTGGAATTGTACTTGTTTAGATTAGACTGCATGACCATTCCAACAAGGACAGAAGTATTACATGAAAAATTCTTCCCGGAAACTGAACGGTCTATTTTCCTGAGCTACTGCTGGCTGTGAATTTGGAGAGTGCAAAGTTCAGCAAAGAAGGATGGTTTTGTTTTTTTAGAAAAGGAGTATCAGTTGTGTTGGTCTAGTCATTGCAGTTTTCTCCTGTTAAATAATGGAATTGTGATTTTTTTTGTGCTATTTTAGTATTATCTCCCAAAAACACAGGACAGCTGCTCATCCTAGGCTCAAATAGACAATAAGGCAAAGTTGGAGAATAACAGAGAGGGCACAGTTGCCAGGATATTCTTAGAGAAAGTATGTGAGAGAGATCCAGTCTCCTTTGAAGAGGTCAGATGAGAAAGGAGCAGTATGCTCTAGTAACTAAGAGGGAAATGGAAATAACAAAACTTGGATTCTGTTCTCAGCTACTCACTGTGAAACCCAATGTCAATAGGACTTGGTAGCCTAAGTTAATTAGGGCTCGATTTTTTGAAAGTACTATATTTAGATAGGTTCCAAGTGGAACTTTCAATAGCACCTACATGCCCTAACTATAATTGATTTCATTGGGAGTTCAGTGCGTAGGCAGTCTGAAAGTCTCACAAGACATTTATCAGCATCTTTAGGCAACTGCTAGATACCTTTTAAAAACCTGACCCTTACATAATTTTGAAAACTTTACCTGTCAGCATGGTGCCTCAATTTCTTCATTTGCAAAATAGTGTGACGAGGCAAGGCCAGATGGCTATGGAAGAGTAGTGGGAGATAGATATATTAGCTCCAGGCTAAACAAATCCCTGGTACCAGGATAAGTGAAATGGCAGCTGCTCCAGGTCAATTAAGACACCTGGGGCCAATTAAGAACTTTCCAGAAGGCAGAGAGAAGGCTAGGTTGATTTAGACACCTGAAGTCAATCAGGGGCTGGCTGAAATTAGTTAAAAGCCTCCCAGTCAGTCACGTGGGTGTGCATGTCAGGAGCTGTGGGAAGAAGTTGCGCAGTTGGAGAGGCTGAGTAGTACACACCATATCAGGCACAAGGAAGGAGGCCCTGAGGTAAGGGTTTCATAGATACTAAGGTCAGAAGGGACCATTCTGATCATCTAGTCCAACCTCCTGCACAGCGCAGGCCACAGAATCTCACCCACCCACTCCTATGAAAAACCTCACCTCAAGGGTGAAGTGGAGCTTGAGGAAGTGAGGGCTGCTGTGGGGGAAGTAGCCCAGGGAATTGTACATGTCATGTTTCTAAAAGGTCAGCTACCATAGCTGATACTATTAGGGTCCCTGGGCTGGAGCCCAGAGTAGAGGGTGGGCCCGGACTTCCTCCCCCCCCCACCTTCGCCCCCAATTAATCACTGAGACTGGGAGACAACAGAGACTTTGCAAGGAAGGATAACTTCTCCTCACCTCCCTCACTGGCTTATGATGAAAATGGCTCAGTAGACTGTGACCCTTGTCTCTAGAGAAAGAAAGGTTACGTGGAGGGTCACAGTGAGCCTCTGAGGCTAGCGAAATCCGCCAGGAAACGCGGGACCCACGGAGGCAAGGACATAGCTTTGTCACAATAGATTCTAAATACTTATTTTGTAAAGCATTTTTAGAGGTGCTCAGTAAGTGTATGTTTATTACAGAGTGAGAGAACATGCGCATGCACCTTCCCCCACTTCTGGCAGCCCAATGATAAAAAATTTTTTACAAGTGTACCTTTCAATGTCTATCTGTGGCTAGATAGGCCTATGAGCAACATGGTCACAAATACAGAATGCTGGTATATGGGTCCACTCTTAGCACATTCCTATCTTAATACTGATTTGAAAAAAAATAAGTTCTGTTTCCACTGAAAAACAATCTCACAATACAAAAATATCCAGCTAAAATTAAGTACAGACAGTCATAACAGTGACAAATGTTAGCCAGATGAGCATTCAGGTTTTATTTCAAGTTTGATGCTTTAGGGGAGACTAATCCCAGGCAATGTGCTTATGAATAAAACTGTTCCTCATGTCTCCAAATTATGTGCACAGAGACCTACTGCCAATGCTTAATGAGATGTGGAACATCTGCCCTGCAGAGACTAAAGCCTGGATTCAGCAAAGTACTTAAGTATCTTGCTGATACAGGGTTTACCTATACACTCCTATAGTTAATAGGGATGGCAAGTGTGTATTGCCACACTTGTGGGGGAGACTGGTGCACAACAGTCACCACACTATCCTTGACAGATAGAGAACTTGAAACCAGTGGCATGGGCACCATGACGATTGGACATCGTCTATTTGCTGCAGCCTTCATTCACCTTCACAGTCGTAACATTACACAACAGTTTCACTTCCATTGTGCAGTTATCCTCCATCTGTTCTGCTGTTAGGGATTTCTTGGATCACACTTTGTCTGGAACCCTTGTCCTTGACTGTTCTGCCATGGGTAGCTCTAAGGGAGTACATTACTCCAGGCAGCATCGCTCTCTGGATCATTGAGACATGCAAGCCTCTCCACCACTAAAAGGTGGTGATCCATGGAGAGGAAAAAAGAAGTCCTGGACAGGCATCTTCCAGTTTTTGGGAAAAATAATATTGCACAAGTCAAAAGTCCGGTGTGATCAGTGAGTGGCGACGGGAACAGGACAGTGAAATCCGGAAGTTCCTAGTTACAGACTGACACACAGGCGGTGGGTATGTGATACAATCATCTTGCTCGAGGATTAAGGCGGGTCGAGCATCTCGGCAGCTGCACCCACAACTGAGCAGTCCTTTTTAGGATCCATTCTGCTCACCCCACATGGGGAGGGGGTTAGAAAACGTAATTAAAAATAGTCTTGCCTCTGTTTTTCCTGGCTGGATAGCCGCATCCGGCAGGATCACCTCAGCGGTCGAAAATGTAAGAAACTCTTCAACTTTGGAACTTATGTACCCTGACGGACAACTCAAACAGCGACCGACCAGAGCAATGTACAGCCATTATTGCTCGTGAATTGAGTCAGTTTAATGACGGTATTGCTGCTTTGTCCGAAACTAGAAGAGCTGATGAAGGACAGATGAGGGAGGAGAAAGGAGGATACATCTATTTCTGAAAGGGAAAATCTATAGATGAACCTTGATCGCATGGAGTGGGCTTTGCTATAAAGAACAAGCTTGTAAAGTGCCTCTCTGAGGTACCAGTTGGCATCAATGAGCGGTTTATGACATTCCGATTGAGGCTCACCAAAAATCAACAGGCAACTATTGTGAGCGCCTAGGCACCAACACTGGATGCTGATGAGAATGTAAAGGTAGATTTTTATTCTCAGTTGGAAACCATCTTATCAGAGACCCCCTACGGAAGACAAGAACATCCTTTTGGGGGATTTCAATGCACGTGTGGGACGAGACTCAGACCTGTGGAAGGGAACAATTGGGAAAGAAGGAGTTGGCAAAAGCAATTCAAATGGAATTCTGCTTCTGACCAAGTGTGCTGAACATGAACTTATTATTACGAATGCTCTCTTCCGACAAAAGGAAAAGTTCAAAACGTTTTGGAGACATCCACAGTCAAAATACTGGCATCTCCTTGACTACATTATAGTTCGTGCCTGAGATCGTAGCAACGTACTTCTCACAAGAACAATGACAAGTGCTGATGACGGTTGGACTGATCATTGCCTTAGTCAATCCATAATGAAAATTAAGATGCCTCCCAAACGGAGGCTGCAAAAGAAGCAGGTTAGGCACAAGTTGAAGATTCAAGATTTGAAGGACCCTATTAAGTGTGACCACTTCCAAGCAGTCTTAGAAGAAAAGCTGTCATCAGAGTTTCCAGAAGAAATTGAGGAACATTGGAGCCAGTTGAAAGCAGTAATCATCAATGCCTGTGAGGAAACCAAAGGCTACCAAACCAGAAAACATCAGGACTGGTTTAATGAGAATGATACTGAAATTGAGCAACTCGTTAATGAGAAGAGAATGGCATTTTGTGCTTGGCCGAATGACATAAATTGTAATATAAAGAGAGAAGCCCATGCCAAGGCCAGGGCGGAAGTCCAACATAAAACCAGAGAACTCAAGAATAAATGGTGGACTGAGAAAGCACAAGAACTCCAACATCTCGTGGACATCCACAATACATGTGGTTTCTTTAGTGCCACCAAGGCTGTTTATGGGCCAATTTGCCATGGTATGAATCTTCTTCTCTCTATGGATGGAACCACACTTCTGAAGGACAACGAAGCCATCAATTCTCCCTGGAAAGAACAGCTCTCCTTAACCGTAATTCTAGGGTTGCAGATGAAGTCCTTGAGCAAATCCCTCAACGACCATTTAGGGATGAGCTTGAGACCCTCCTAATTTGTCTGAGGTACAAAATGCCACCAAACAGATGAAGAACAACAAGGCAGCAGGTCTAGATGGGATCCCCACTGAAATCTTTAAAGATGGTGGACAAGAGCTAATTTGGCAACTTTACCTGCTTATTCTTAAAATCTGGATAAAGGAGGAGATACCCAGTGAAATGAGGGATGCCCTGATTGTCACTCTCTTCAAGAAAGAGGATAAAGCAGATTGTGGAAATTATCGTGGTATCTCCCTCCTAGCCATTGCAGGCAAAGTTCTGGCATGGATCCTTGCAACTCGCCTTCTGCCCCTGTCAGAAGAAATTTTACCGGAGTCCGAGTGGTTTATGACCATCTCGTGGAACTGTGGATATAATCTTCAAAGCACGGCAGCTGCAAGAAAAGTGTCAGGAGCAAAACCAACCACTGTACATGGCTTTTATTGATTTAACTAAAGCCTTTGATTCAGTGAAACTCCATGCCCTCTGGACTGTACTCTCTAAGATTGGATGTCCTGATAAATACATCAATGTCCTAAAATTGCTTCATTATAACATGAAAGCGACTGTTCTGAGCAGCACTGGCTCCCAGAGCAAACCTTTCAAAGTACAAACAGGAGTAAAACAAGGCAGTATCATCGCTCCAACCATGTTTGTAGGTTTTTATCACCATCATTCTTTACCTAGTTGCTGGGAAGTTTACAGCTGGCGTTGAAATCACTTACAGAATGGATGGAAAGCTGTTCAGGCTTAGCAGGCTGAAAGCCAAGAGTAAAATCGCCACAACATCTATTGTGGAACTCCAGTATGCTGATTACAACACAATCTTTGCCCACTCTGAGAAAGATCTTCAAAGTATCTTGAATGTGTTTGCCGATGCTTACACATGTCTTGGTCTCACTCTTAATATCAAGAAGACTAAAATGCTCTATCATCCCTCTCCAAATAAGGTATTATATGCCCCATCTATCAAAATCAATGGAGTGGCACTGGAGAATGTCAATCATTTCCTCTACCTTGGAAGTCATCTTTCATCCAAGGCAGGTATTGATGCAGAAATTCAACATCACCTGAGCTGTGCCAGTGTAGCTTTTTCTCAGTTACAGCACAGGGTTTTTGAAGATCACAACATTCAAACAGACACCAAGCTTCTTGTTTATCAAGACGTTAGTCTCCCAACATTATTGTATGGTCCAAAACTTGGACAACCTGTAGACACCATTTGAAAGTCCTTGAGAGGCACCATCAACGCTGCCTTCATAAGATTCTGAAGATCAAATGGGAAGACAGTGTCCTGGAATAGGCAAAGACCACCAGTATCAAGGCAATGATCATCTGTCAGCAATTCCGTTGGACTGGTCACATTGTCTGGATGCCAGACCATCGCCTCCCAAAACAGGTCCTGTTTTCTCAGCTGAAAGAAGGGTACCGTGACGTGGGTGGACAACGGAATTGATATAAGGACTTACTGAAGGACAACCTAAAAATGTGTAATATTGACATTGACACTTGGGAGACACTTGCCCAGGATTGCTTAAAATGGGGTGAAGTCCTACATGATGGTCCCCTGCATTTTGAACTTGTTTGCCAACAAGCTGAAGAGGACAAGAGGCACAGAAGGAAGGAGAGACTGACTTCCAGTCACGGTCAACAGCCTCCTGCTGAGCCTGAAAACATCTGCCCTCATTGCAGTAGAACTTGTGGTTCAAGGATTGGTTTTATTAGCCACCTGTGGATTCATAACTCCCATGGAAGATGATCATACACGGTAATGAGTGATCGCCCATCATCATCAATCATCATCATCATCATTATTACTACATTTAGGATAAGTGGCAAGCAGCAAATTACTTTTGGTGGAGGAAGGGGAGGGAGAATCTCACTGTTGGTCAGGGTGAGTCATCTGCTAAGGAACTAGTGCTGTCTCTTCTTTGATCTCCACATCTATTTTCTCCCCCTGTTCTGGCCCATTCACCATAGTGCAGCTAAAACTATCTTGCCCAATACCGACCACTTCACCTAGTGGATCCCAGTTCTCAAATCTCTCCATTGGGTTCATGTCTCATTCTTCAGCAAGATCAAACTCAGTCTCACCATAAAAGCCTTATATGGGGCAACCTCTTGCCTACTTCTTGGCTTCCTCACCACTTCCTCTTGTGAATAGATTGATTTAGGATTTAATTAAAATGGTCCTATCCGTAGCTCTGGGCACATCATACACTCAGAATCTGTAACCTCCTCAACCCTGAAAAAGCCTCACTCTTCCGTTATGCCAAGCAACCTCACTCCGTTCGGTGGGCTAGCATTTCCACCCTTTTACTTTTTAATTTGGCTTATGTTAACAAACTACAGAGCCCCTTGGAATTTATAAAATGAGGGTGCTGCTCAATTGCCCAATCATTTGCTTTTTTGTTGCATTCTCCACTGCCCTCTATGCTGATGTCTTATTTTTTCTTACATATCTTTAAAGTGCCTAGCCAACCTAAATGGTGCTATGGAAAGAATAAATAACATACAATGTAAACAGAACCTGAATAAATAAAACGCATAACCTACAGTCGAGTCTTGCCACCCATCCTAAGACTGCAGAACTGAATAATGTAGAAACATTTTTGAAAATAGGGAAGAGAGACTGCAGAAATCACCTATATCTATATTCTTGGGGGACTCGCTTCCTGCTAACTTTTGGTAATCTGTTGGTTCTTTCATTCTTTCATGCAGTGCGCGACCAGAGGTATCAACTTTGACTGACTGGTCTGCCCCAATTGTATGGGATAGTACATTCAAGAGATCTGTGCTAGAAGACTATTATAGCAAGCGAAAAGTGACGGTGGGTTTGACAGTTTTTGCCATCGGGAAGTAAGTACTGCTAGTTACTACTCTGGACTTACTTTAAACCTTGGAATTGCTACAGAAAACCAGCATGTTGTAACTTACAGCAAGGAAATTAGAAGCCTTTCCACTGTTATAAAATGCTTAAATGTGCACAGCACTTTTTAAAATGAACAAGGTGACGTGGTCCCACCTGTGTGGAACATATAAGGTTATGAACAGAAATATCAGGGCTAGCATTCAGATTTGGATGAAAGAGCAGTATAGGGGTGTGAAAGAAGTAGGTTTTAAGGAGGAAAATATGTCTTAGAGGACAAGAGGAGGGACTCCCATGAAAGAGTGAGGGGAAAAGCAGAGGAAGAAGGCAGTAAGGCTTGGGGGGAGCAACAGGAGATAAGAGGTGGATAGTAAGATGCCAGGTGAGGAGATGACCGCTAGCAATGTTAAAAATATTTAGAAGACTAAAATCTATATTTAAACTTCCAAGTTTAAGATGCTATATTTTCATAACAGTAGTTAGGATATATGTGTATTTTTCAACTTCAGAGTGCTTTGCAAACATTAGCTATTTCTTAGAATACTCCTTGAAGCAAGGGATCATTGTTCCCACTTCAAAGATAGGGGAATAGAGTCAGAGAGGTTGTGAGTGCTCAAAGCCACAGAAAGAGCAGGTATCAGAACCCAGTTTAGAACTCCAGTTCTTGGTATTCCGTCCTGTGCTGTATTGGGAGCTCATAGTGCGAGTAGCCTGTTGGGCTTTTTATTTGAGCACGGTACAGTTTACATAAATTGCCCATAAAGTTGCCACTGCCAGCATTAGAGAAACCTGTTGAGATTTTTCCTTCTGAAATTGCTTTTTAAAGCACTTTACAAAAATTTTTGCTAATAATGCAAAGAGCAAGTAAATTATTGAAATTGAATTAGGGATGGCACTTCCAGAATAAATACTTTGGCTTTAGCCAAAACTTTAATTTCTGAACCAGCATGGCCTGGTCCAAAGTAGCCAAGCAATAATACCCTTCCTCTTCTTGCAGTTCTGCAGGTACCCCCTCCGCTTTCAATAAGCAGACATTTCTCAAAGCATGATCTCAAAAATCCAGATTCTTAACTCTTCACTTGTGCTATCTTCTAATGAGCTATCTAATCCTTTGACACACACAACAATTGGATTCAGTATTACTGCTCCTGCTGTCATTTGATTTTTTATAAATACATTAATATATGGAAAATTAAGCCTAATATTTAAGGCATTTCTCCAGTTGACTTGAAATCTTAGTCACTTTTTAAAAATTGCTGAATCCCTCTCCATGTCAGAATAAACTGAATATTGCATGCTGGACCAAAACAGGCTACATGCTGACAAACCCCTATTAACTACATTGGGATTGCCCAGGTTTGAAGATTGCATCAGGTTTGGCTCACTTTTTTCCTCCCTCTTTCTTCACAACATACTTCAATGTAAAAAGATTTCAATTTCATCTCTACTTATTGTGGCACATATACAGGAGCAGAGATGGCCAACGTGATATGGTTAATGCAATAACGTAAGGGGCTCCTATTGAGAATACAAGCATATTTTCCATAATATACCTTATAACCATCTGTCTATATTAGCTTATGTGCAACAGGCATGTCAGAAGAACATCTGATGAAAAACAGAGGGTAGAACTCTTAGAAGATTTCCTTTGTATAGAACAATGGTTCTCAAACTTTTGTACTGGTGACCCCTTTCAAATAGCAAGCCTCTGAGTATGACCTCCCCTTTATAAATTAAAAACACTCAATATATTTAACACCATTATAAATGCTGGATGCAAAGCGGGGTTTGCGGTGGAGGCTGACAGCTCGCAGGGTTGCGAGCTAATAGCCTCCCAACCCCCAGTTTGAGAACCTCTGGTATAGAGTATACACAGCACTTGCAGGTACCCCACTTCTTAAATATTACTGTGTAAAACAAAATTGTATTTACCTGTTAGCATAATATAAATAGCAAGTTTTAGAAGGTAATTATAACTAATCTGTAATGTTTTCTCTACTCAGAAATTCTTCATTATATGGCTCAAAGTCAAAAACAAATTTTTTTTCTTTGTTTTATTTAAAATATGGTTGCCATTTTTTAAAATCAACTACTATTTCCTCTTTTAAAAAACCCCAAAAAAGCTCAGACTTCTAAAAGTTTAGAACCTAACTGCTGGTTTATTTTCCAGTATTTTCTTGTTGTTCTAAGAAAGTTTTTTTTTCTTAATTATTCAGTCTGTTACATGTTGACATGGATATGTAACACTTTTCAAGCACACGCAATTCTATATTATGTACATACATTTATATACCCACTCTTTGTATATCAGACATGCAATGGTTGAGACAATCTTGAATCACAAGCACCCAAGAAGTTTAATTTTCTCAGACTGCACTGTTTGGAGTTTATTATGAAATATTACTGGACCAAATTCAGAAGTGACAAATGGTAGATGATGTAATTTACACTGAGAAGAAAGAAGGGTGGGGTTGTAGCAGGAGCAGCACATTGAAGTTGTAAAATAACGCAGCTTCCGCAGCTCATCTTGTTTGAGAAGCGTAAGATCAAGTGTCCATCCTTCCTCCCCTGACTTTATTTGAATACTACTACTCCTGTTTTATAGTTACAGTTCAGTAGTTCTGAGCCATGTCATGGTTCTATAATCATGAACTGGAACTTTATTAAAGTGATTTTTAAAAAGGCAGGACTGGTGTAAGAAAAGTCAATGTAGAGTCAAAACCCTCCCCTTGCAAAAACCTCACTGTTTTTCTATACCCATCCTCTCTGGAGGAGTTTGGAGGCCATGGCTCTTCCCAATGTTAGAGGTCTTCATAGAGACAGGAGTCATCCTGCAGGAATACCTGCTACTCTGCTTGTCCGCTTCTCCTCCCAGACAGACGGGCTCTAGCAGGAGCCATACTAAGATTGCATGGGGCCCCCCCCAGCTCTTCTTTGGAGAAGTAATTCACCATTATTTCCTGAATGTATATGACTTGGGTAATATCCCTTTAAATTGTTTTTGAACCTTCTAGGGGTACAATGTCTTCTAAGTTTCATAGAACCCCGCCAGAGCATGAATATATGTAACTAGGCCTTGCATGTTGTATATAGTTGGTGTAAACAGTTATTTTGATCCCACCATGCCTGTGTGGTTCCTTCCTGTTACGTTTCTTGTGTAAAGACCAAAAGAGACAACACTAATCTGCTGAAATCTTGCATTCTGCAAGGCACAGTGCTGTACAAAGCAGCACCTTCCCAT
This sequence comes from Dermochelys coriacea, assembly GCF_009764565.3. Taxonomy (NCBI): domain Eukaryota; kingdom Metazoa; phylum Chordata; order Testudines; family Dermochelyidae; genus Dermochelys; species Dermochelys coriacea. Next base: position 21,250,177 of record NC_050083.1, on the reverse strand, counting down.
CTCCACTCCCTGTTGCCACACATCTCTGAACCTGACAGAGGTCTTTCCATGTGGAATGGAAGGGTTCCCCCTTCTAGGCAGAACCAAATGAGACATTTTGGATGAGACTGCAGGGTTAAATCTCCACTATATTTATTTTATAACATGAGCATTAGATGCCAGTGACTGCAAATGATACAACTATGAATGCTAGCGTTGTCTGTCTGAGATGTCTGAAATTAATTTACCCCCAAGAACTACAGCAGAGCACTTTCCCTCACAGGACTGTGCTGAAAAATTTTGTCCCCAGGACAATTCCAAAGCCTCCAAAACCTGATTCAGGCAAGAAAATCAACTGCCATCAAAGAAAACTAGTGGCCACTACACAAATTGTCCTCAGTGTTTTCTCCATAAGGGAAGAAAACTCATCTACAAACTGTAATCACATACTTATTAATTAAGACAATACAGAAACAGCAACTGGTATCTATAAACCATATATTGATCAGATATCTCTAATAGATTATATATGGGCTGTAATTACATTTGATGGAGGAGAGAAACTGTCTCCAGAACACTCTCTGCTTCAACACAGTACTGTGGCTAATAAGCTGATTATTAAAAAAACAAAAGTAAAGAGATCAGAATTCAAGAAGATTATGTAAATACAGGTTCTGCCAGGGACATAAAGGAGTGTTAGTATTCATGTAAGAATTTCAGCTTTGGGAATGGGTGTGACCCTGAACTTCTACAGAAGGCAAATCTCTCAAACTCAATGGAATTTTTGCCTTCATAAGGACAAGGGATTGGATTTAATAAAATTTATTTAACAGCCCACAGTTACCTTCTGAACATGCTAAAATTCAGCCCCTTGGCTGCTTCTATTTACCAATTTTTAAAGCCGATAAGGACAGAAAGATTATGTAAATCTGTTCACCAAAATATATTCTCACTTTTCCAGGGAAAAAATTAAAACCTTTCTTGGCTTTCTTCTGTTTCTTATTGTTACAGGTATAGTCCAGCACCCACTCTTGCCCTCTTGTCAAACAGCTGTGAGTCTCATGTTTTAAGCCCTCAGAGTCTTAATGGAGCCATGGCTATGCCCCTGTCTTAGGGTCTCTGAGCACATTCTTGGAGTGCAGCTCTCAGGAGGGAATATAACATAAGACCTGGTCGCTCCCTGGCACAAGTGCTGAGCCCTCAGACTGCCCCCGCAATCTCTTAAAAATACCCTCTTCCAGAACTCCACCATGTGAATCTTCTGATTTACCATTTATAACTTCAAGAGCTATGTGATATGTATAACGTGAAACATAAGGCACTTTGCACAACATTCTAACATGCTATTGCTCATTAAAAATAATAAACATTATATGCATTTTCCTGCCTCAGTTTCCTCACCAATCCAGAGCATTCTTTGGGCTTGTATCAGGGTCTTCTCTGAGATCCAAGATCCTTCCCTGGCAGCTTCATAACTTCTGTTGCGAGACAGGGAGCCTCTCCCCCTAACCTTGGGGTTCTCAAACTGTGGGTTGGGACCTCTCAGGGGGTTGTGAGCTGTCAGCCTCCACCCCAAACTTGACTTTGCCTCCAGCATTTATAATGGTGTTAAATATGTAAAGAAGTGTTTTTAATTTAAAAGAGCGGGGGGGGGTCACACACAGAAGCTTGCTAAGTGAAAGGGGTCACCAGTACAAAAGTTTGAGAACCACTGCCCTAGCTCATCTTCTGTGACTTTGGTCCATCTCTTCTTCTCCTGCCCAAAATTTCCTGTGTGGCTCTGAGTCATCCCCCTTGAGTCCTTTTAATAACCTCCCACTTTGTCATCTCTTTTTGTCCTGCTTGGAGAATTTCCACTCTCCAGATTAGCAAGCTCATTATCCCCAATGTGTTTCCCCTTGAATAGCTGATGGCCCTATCATTGTCCTTGCTTTGGCAGAGACATGGCACGACCCTGCCAGTCCATGGTGGATTCCACATTTATATAGAGGCTTTCAGTGATATAGCAATTTTCATAGTAACACCTTCATAATATCAACCAGAAATCACAAGTACAGACAGATTTCCCAAATTTTCACACTTATCAAGTGTATACTTAAGGGAGGAAAAAATCCTGTTGAGTTGTTGTTAGAAACTTACTGCAGTCACAAACTAAACTTTCAGTAGCCAATTCTTCCTAAAATGTTCCACTCCATCTAGTGAGGAATTTCTGGCATGGAAATTCTTTTATTATTACCCTCTCTGGTGGTTTCCAAGGAATCTATTTGAACATTAAGCGGATAATTCAAGCTCTTTAACAAGATCTGCAGACTGCAATCATTCTATCTCCCACCTGCTGTAAATTCAGACTTAGTCACTTTTCTCTCCGTATTTTTCAGCTACAAGCCAAGACATTAACATTTTTGATCAATGGCAAAAGTGGTTTTCTGAATATACAGAAGTATAAAGTCAACATGTTCCCTTTAAAAAGGTTTTGCAAGAGCTTTTTAAAGTTCAGGGATGCTGTCTGGACTCAAGTGGAGATGGCTGCAGATCCTGGCAGTTTCTTTTGATGCTTGCATTTTAACATGGCAGGTTTGCTGCCTTAAAAACAGTTGTTTGTTCTTGGAAATTATGAGGCATGAAAGCAGGGAGTCTTGTGTCCCAGTAATCTATACTGTTGTTCCAATGAGCCACTCTATCCCAGAGAACAAAGACATATGGTTCCTGAGAACCTTTTCTGGAGCTACACACATTTATAGATACATTTTAAAATAAAGGGTTTTATCCTGTTCCAGCTGGTATGAATAGGAGCAGAACAGGTCCAAAGAGGAGCAACTAAAACTATAGTAATTTTTACAGTTTAATAAGAATAAAGTCGGATGATGATGCAACTTTACTTCACTAACTACCCTAACATTAATAATTAAGTTATAAGTTAACAGTTCGACATTATAGGTGGAACTGGTAACACCACCAATTAATAAAATTGCCTAACACTTCCCATTATAAAACACTGTTTTTAGTACCATATAACTTTACCAAATTTAAACTGTTTGGGCTGCAATTTTCCACGCTAGTTGGAAATTTTGTCCAAAATGTTTCAGCTGTTTCCAGGAATTAAGCTCGGTAAAAATGTTGTTTTGCCCATGTTAAAAAAATGTGGTGTCCTTTTCTTTGAGAACATCTAACACTTCCATGGTTTGGAGGCACTTGAAATTTGGCAGGAGATAGCCATTGTGTCAGGGATGTGCCTTTTGCTAATCCATGAAAATCTACCCAAATTTGGACAAGTTATCAGCCTTAGAAAAACTGCAGTTCGCACATGCTAAGTAGAGATTTGCTAGAGCTTTGCAGCTAAAACTCTGAAGATTCAGTCACATTGAGCATGTTGCAGACCAGGGCTATAAGTGGCTGGGCAAGCCAAGATGGGTCTGATACATGAAATGAAAGCAGGGAAACTGTCTCCTGTGTTCTCAGTGCTCTCCTAGCTGGCGCCCAGGCACTGAGAAGGAGGAAGTTGCCTCATTAAAATACTCTCTGGCTCTGAAACGAGCCAGACGGGGGGTAAATTGGACAAGCAACTTGAGTAGTTGTGGGGGGGTGGGAAAAGGAATCTGAGAGTCTGGGGGAGGCTGGAAGTCAAGGGAGGAAATTGGGGGCAAATGACTGAGATTGGATGAGGAACTGGTGGGAGATACTTGCATTGGCTGGGCAAAGAGTGGGACTGGGAACCAGTGGGGTAGAAGTGAGGGTAATAAATCTAATGGTGAGCCAGTGTGTGTGTGTGTGGGAGAAGTGGGACTGGTTGAGCAAAAAGATGTGGCCAAGGAGCTGATGGGAGTTGAGTGGACACTGAGATTGGGACTTTGAGATGAGAAATGGGAACGTCAATAGGGGTGGGAGGGGAGCTGGCTGCGCAAGGGGACTGGGATAAGAAGCCTGAAGAGCAGAGACTGGGACCAGCTAAAGAAGAGACAGGACTGAGACAGAAGAGTATGAAACAGAAGAAGTTAAGCTTTGGGGCAAATGGGCAGAAGAGTCTATGCCCACTAAAGCCTGGGAATGGAACCCGTGATTCTCAGTGTTCTTCTGCTGTCAGCAAATATCTGTGAAAACCACTGGCAAAAATATGTCTCATCCCCCTCTAGTGCTGGTCCACATAGAGGATGACAATCTACTACCATCAGTCACTCTGTTAGACCAAGTAGCAGAGTGGTGGTGTGGTGGATCTAAAGGTTCCAATTCTAATGATCAAACATGAGGGTGTGAATATGATGCCCCATGATGGAATTTGTTTTTTCAATTTGCTTTTTTAAATACCTAGGAAATTACACACACAACCTATGTGAAAAGAACATTCTTAAGGTTGCAAACCAGGGACTCAGCAGTTAAGAAATGCTAGTACCCCTACTCCATTCAGTGCACAGGATGGATCTGCTCAAGGGAAGAACCAGGATTGTTTAGTAAAGGAGGTAGGGGGCCTACAGACAACAATCTAATTTGTTGGAAGTTGGAAGATATGGAGAGAATGTGGCAGGGTACTGCAGGAAGAGAAAGAACAGTTTCATGGTTAAGGCAGTTGAATGGGGCCTGGGAGAATTAGATTCTATCTCTGCCTTTACCACAGAGTTTGTGTGATGATCTCTTAAACCCAACTTGCCTCAGTTGGGTCCTCATTTTCTGGGTGCCTGTCTTGAGATGCTGGGGTCTGACTTGCAGAAGTGCTGAGCACTCACATCTGTAAATGAAGTCAATGGAAGCTGTGCTTTGAACGTATGAAGTGCTATATAACGCTCAATACTTTGAAAAATAATTTCTAGAAGTTGAAGGGATTGTCAACATGGTGCATTAGTCTGCACCAGAGGGGTGTAAATTCTAGTGTACACAACTGTGTTATGCACTAAACTGGCCCAGGCAGACCCTGCTGGCATGCACTAAAAGTTCCCAAGTGCAGCGTTTCTCAAACTGGGGTCCACGAGGGTATTCCAGGGGATCCACAGGCCACGTTGATCAACTCCTTCCGCTTCCTCCCAGCATCTCCTGCAATCTGGGAAATGGCTGTTTCCCAGCATGCAGGAAACGCTGGGAGGGCGGGGAAGGGTGCATAAAGAGGCAGGGAAGAGGAGGGGTAGGGGTGGAGCAGGGGCGGGAAGAGATGGGGCAGGGCTGGGGCCTTGGGGGAAGGGGTGGAGTGGGGGTGGGACCTGGGGCTGAGTGGGGGGCTTGGGGGTCTGCAGCAAAATTTTAAATCAAAATGGGGATCCTTGAGTTGCTAAAGTTTGAGAACCGCTGCTCTAAGGGAATACTGTTGAAACAGGATTACATTAACATGAATTTGGCCCACTGACTCTAGTTTATTCCCCAACTGTAGATAAAGAAAGTTAACGTTTTTCCCATTTTTTTCTAGGTATCTCGATAAGTATTTAAAAACCTTCTTAATATCTGCAGACAATTTCTTCATGGTTGGTCATAAAGTGATTTTCTATGTTATGGTGGATGATCTCTCGAAAATGCCTTTGATAGAACTGGGACCCCTGCGGACATTTAAAGTATTCCAAGTTAATAAAGAAAGCCGATGGCAAGATATAAGTATGATGCGCATGAAGACCATAGGGGACCTTATTGAAAGCCACATCAAGTATGAAGTAGACTTTATGTTTTGTATGGATGTGGATCAAGTTTTCCAGAGTGACTATGGTTTGGAGACGCTTGATGAGTCTGTAGCACAGCTCCAAGCTTGGTTTTATAAGGCAGATAAAGAGAAATTCACTTATGAGAGAGATCCCCAGTCAACAGCTTACATTCCATCGATGCAGGGGGACTATTATTATCATGCTGCTGTCTTTGGAGGTACTCCTCTTCGTGTTTTCAACCTTACCAGGGAATGTTATGAAGGGATTATAAAGGACAAAGAAAGGAACACTGAGGCAATATGGCATGATGAAAGCCACTTAAACAAATATTACTTTATAAACAAGCCTACTAAACTGTTATCTCCGGAATACTGCTGGGATTACAAAATTGGCAAAAATAGTGATATAAAAAATGTAAAGTTATCATGGATGCCAAAGGAATATGGTGAGGTCAGAAGTAACTCCTAATTTATAAAGGATCCTGGGAGAGTAGCATTGGCATTGGAAAATCTAATCTGCTGGAGTTCAGAGTCTGATCATGACATGACCAATAGATGGTAGAAAAAATAACATTTTTTTTAAAATGTAGTTCCATAAACTGCAAGATAAGACAAAATTTATTCCTCATCTTTTTAAATAATTTACTGATGCTGGAGAATTATATGTAAAGTAAATTTTATAACATATTGGTAGGGGATGGAAAACACTTGACCTTGTTTATCATGAAAAACACATCCAGCAGAGATTTGGTAAAAATCTGATTTAATAAAATTAATTTATGCTAGCGGGCAAAGCGGAAAGGAAAATACTGAGTAAAAATTTTACACTGAATAGATCCACTGCTGCTGTCCAAGTCTTCTACACATCTCTTCTCACTTTCATAAAAGGAGAAGATGCCTTTGACTCAACAGTAGAAATCTCTCAAAAAAGCAAAGCTATCATACTGCTTTTGAGTTTGTGGTTATCCATTGTCTGACTATAGTGTGATTTCTCAATGTCTCTGGAGTATAACACTGTGTTTAGAAAGTTACATGTTCCTCTGTTATTTGTTTATAATCAGAGTGGTGGCATGGTCTACAACCTGAGTACAGATCAGGGACTGAGGAGGAATTGAGTTCTAAGTACTGATTTGCTGTGTGGCTTTAGGCAACTTGCTTATCCTTTCCTCCAATTTACCCTTGTAAAATGGGAATATTACAATATATACCTACCTCATAGAGATGCTGAGGATTATTTGATGTTTAAAAGGCACTATTACATCTCCACTTTTGAACAAGAACAGGGCACTAAAGAGATGGAAGAAATTATTGCCCTGAATCAACCTCCATTCAGCTAAAGGGGGATTGGGTGGAGTGCAGTGGAGGGGAAGAGTAACCACTGTAGAGAGATTCTTGTAGTACGAGATCTAATCACATGACTCCTATTGATGTTGATCCTAAAACTCCACCCACAACACTTTGAAAATGTACTCCTAAGTGGCTAAACCATCCAGAAACAGTCCCTGAACATAAGAACGGCCATACTGGGTCAGACCAAAGGTCCATCCAGCCCAGCATCCTGTCTACCGACAGTGGCCAATGCCAGGTGCCCCAGAGGGAGTGAACCTAACAGGTAATGATCTAGTGATTTCTCTCCTGCCATCCATCTCTACCCTCTGACAAACAGAGTTGAGGGACACCATTCCTTATTCATCCTGGCTAATAGCTATTAATGGACTTAACCTCCATGAATTTATCTTTTAACTCCATGAGTTCTCTTTTAAACCCTGTTATAGTCTTAGCTTCACAACCTCCTCAGGCCAGGAGTTCCACAGGTTGACTGTGTGCTGAGTGAAGAAGAACTTCCTTTTATTTGTTTTAAACCTGCTACCCATTAATTTCATTTGGTGGCCCCTAGTTCTTATATTATGGGAACAAGTAAATAACTTTTCCTTATTCACTTTCTCCACACCACTCATGATTTTATATACTTCTATCATATCCCCCCTTAGTCTCCTCTTTTCCAAGCCGAAAGTCCTAGCCTCTTCAATCTCTCCTCATATGGGACCTGATCCAAACCCCCTAATCATTTTAGTTGCCCTTTTCTGAACCTTTTCTAATGCCAGTATATCTTTTTTGAGATGAGGGGACCACATCTGTACGCAGTATTCAAGATGTGGGCATACCATGGATTTATATAAGGGCAATAAGATATTCTCCGTCTTATTCTCTATCCCTTTTTTAATGATTCCTAACATCCCGTTTGCCTTTTTGACTGCTGCTGCATACTGCGTGGACGTCTTCAGAGAATTATCTATTTTTCTTTCAGTGATGTTCTCATTCTATAGTCCATCAGGTTAGGGCACAAGCAGCTGGATTTCTCTCTACTTTAACAGAATGTTTGCCTAGAACAGGCATTCCAGATCTGTAGCTTCCAGCAACAGAGAGATTGCCATCAGCTCTCTGGAGGCTTTACTGAGCCTTTGTTCCATTCCGTGGATCCAGCATTTCACTAAATTGGACTCTGCAACTGATCCTCTTCATATGCCAGAAGTACACCACAAGAAGTTCTCTTGGAATCAGTGCAAAGGATGCTGAGGCACAACTGAAGAGGTCCATTAGGAGCTGAACATGAGATCATGGTATGAAAAGTAACTGTTTTAGCCCTGGTCCAGAAAATGACCATAAGAAAGTTGATGTGATGACTTCATACTAGTGTATTTTTATATACTATATTGTGAAATGATTTTTATCACCAAGAAACTGAAATCCTAGCAAAACTCTTAAAACTGAATACTAGAAACATGGGAAGGATATAATATTTCTTTTGTTTTGTGGTGGAGCGTGAGTTTTTTTGTTAAGTAAAGAAGTTAATTCCTTTTACAAAATTTCTTGGAGATTTTGGGGCTGCTCTTTCTTTATTAAATGGCATCAGTGAGGCCTTATATCCGGAAGGCTGATGTGTACCATATTAAAATAGAATCATGTTGAGAGATTTTCCTGTGTATATAGATACTTGTATGGCTTCCAGCACCATAGTACCTGAGCACCTTAAATGGATATTTAAAAATACTGTTGACCTGAGTTTTAATAAGCATGGAGTGATGGGAAGCAGGAAACACCCTCAACACTGTCATTCTGGGACTGGATCTGGACTATGGATGGGAATGTTTGAGATAATATTGAGTTTTGTGTATAGTATTAGATCTGGCTATATGAATTTAAGGGCTTAAAATCATCTTCTAACAGTTACTGAATTTAGGTTTCTTTTTTAAAAATTTTTCCTAATATACAAATTGACAATGTTTTTTAAATTATTTGCTTTATTTTGTGGAAAATCTTGAATGTTAATAAATATTCTTATTTTATCAAAAAATTTTAGTTTAGTTATGTATTTCTGTTAAAAGGTGTTTTGGAGGTGGATGGTGACTTGTATGACCGATTACCTGTAAACTATTACCTGATGGCTGTCTGTCCTGTGTGCCATGGGTTTTTGGGTCGCAGTCCATTGACCAGGTGATCACACCACAAGAATCTCCATCACAATTGATACCCTCTACTGGCAATCTCAAGGCAGAGGGAACAAAATTTAATAGCCATGGAGACTGAACTACTCTGTCACGCCTAAAAGTGGTCACTCTAGGGCAGTGAGTGATGTAGGGAAACTTATACTGCTATGGTCTATGCTATAGCTGTTCTCTGGACATCACTTTGAAAAGATGTTATAATATGGCACCTTTAGCCAGCATCAAATTCAGTTTTTTAAGAAAATTAAAACAAACAGGCACTGGTGACTGGTCCCGTTTAACCTGCCATCTTATGGGAAATGGCAGAGGAATATTTATTGCATTACACAATAGTACCATCTAGCTGTCAGTCTGGGAAGGTACACAAGATTCGCTGGAGATTCCCAAGGCCCACTCTCTGTGGGCATTAATTCTGCACCAAAACCACACAGACATGTTGAAAAGAATCCTAGTGTTCCCCCTCTATGCAGCTAAGTACTGCACCCAGTGAGAAAATATTACGTTATTTAATATTATATGCAATGCAAAATGGATGTCAGTACAGTGTTTGAAGTAGCCTGTCCTGCACTGTTAAAATGTATCGTTGTTCATGGCATCTATAGGGGGACCAAATAGCAAGTATGAAAAATCGGGACAGGGAATGGGGGTGGTAACAGAAAAAGCCCCAAATATCAGGACTGTCCCTGTAAAATCAGGACATTTGGTCACCCTAGATCCATGGCCGAAGGCCTCTGTTGAAACACTCAGAAAATGTAATATGTAAAATGACAGACTTTCATTGCTCAACCTATATCATAACAATGGGTCAATGCCATCCAGTTGAAATTGATAGGAGTAACAGCTATAATAAACTCACTTGAAGTTTAGCAATTCCAGGAATACCTGCCCTATAAAGGCTTCCCCATATCATACAAATGGGCTTCTGGATATCAGTGAGTAAAGAGTAGTAACATTGTTGGCTAATTCCAATACTCTATAATTATATTAACCAAGGGGAGCTTCCTTCTCATACCCCAGTCTTTCATGAATCTCAGATTTTTAAAAAGACAATTTTTTTCTAGTCTCAGAGCAGTTAAATGTGTTAGGATTATTTAAGCGTAGATGGTGCAGGTAGCAATACCTATAGTTAAGGTTGCTCAAAACTTTGCAGAAGACCCTCTTTTCAGTTGCCAAACTAACTATTTGAGCTCATATTTCCATGTCAGAGGGTTGCTTCGGAGTGAATTGTTTTAGAAAATTTCAGTAAAAACTGTTTAGCTGCTTCTCAGACTGAGATTAAGGAAAAATACATTGTTTTGCCATGTTAAAAAATTCTTACAACTATTTTGTTGAAAAATTCTAGTACCTACATGACTGGAAATTTGCCATAGTGACAGGGGTGTGCCTTTTGTTGCCTCCATGAAAATCCGCCCAAATGTGAATAAGTTATGAGCCTCTGAAAATTTCAGTTCACACATACTCAGAGATATGCTAGAGTTTAACAGCCAAATTCTCCGAGTATTCTATCTGAACTGAGCATGCTTAACTCTTCACATTGCCTAGGTGTGACTGGACTGAGTATGCTCCATCCTGGGGCTGCCAAGGGGCAGAACATGACTTTCCTTGCAATTGCTCCTCCAGCTAAGACACTGGGTACTGGAAATGCAGCAGGGAGACTGACTCTCTGATGGTCTCAAAGCCCCCACCCCCCAAGGTGACACCCAGGCAGCACAAAGAAAAAGGATGATGCACTCTTACTGGTACCCAGACAGCATCTAGGAGAAAGCACCGTCACTGGAATGCATAAGAGTCAAGGTTGAGAAGGGGCTGAAGCCAGAGAGTGGATAATACGAGAGGGGAGAAATAGATAAGAATGGCGGGAGGGGAAGGAAGCTGTGTGGACTTCTTGATTTTCAGGGTACTCTGCCAATTGTTTTGGTTTTGGAGAGATTGTTGAATGCTTTAGTTCACATAGTCAGTTTTTAATACTAATTAATATGTCCTTAAAACATATATATTTAGAGAACATGATCGATTCTTTTTAAAATTGAAATGTATATTTGTAAAAATCAGTTTGAGAAAATAATTCTTACTTACAAACATCAGCAGCCTTCTTCAAATGAATCTAAGTAGAAAGGATAAGTTGAAAGACAGACCTATGTATAGACAGATGGAAGTAGCTGGACATTTTTTTTATTATTGCATGCCTCTCTTAAGTATTATATGTTCAGGATGGATGAAAATAACATTTGACTAATATGATAACATAAATCACTTCTACAGTTTAAAGAAAAAAATATACATATAGAAACTATTGATTAGACTGGTTAACTTTCTACAATTACATGGATGTAAAAACAACAAGGAGTATTTGTAGCACAAATAGAGACTAATAAATGTATCTGTGCATAAGCTTTCGTGGGCTAAAACCCACTTCATCAGATGCATGGAGTGGAAAATACAATAGGAAGATATATGGATGTAGTACATGGTATGGGACACTCGATGGCAGCAACCATCCACAGAACAACAATACCTTTGTGTTCATCCCGAAGTTTTTCCATCACCAATGAGTATCACTGAAGTCACTGGCAAAATTCCCATTGACTTTAACGGGAACGGGATGAAATCCTCTTTAAGAAATCAGATAAAAGGATTTCTACTCTAAAATCCTTGAGCAAAATGCTGTAATAAATATGTATTCATAGATACTAAGGTCAGAAGGGACCATTCTGATCATCTAGTCTGACCTCCTGCACAGCGCAGGCCACAGAATCTCACCCACCCACTCCTATGAAAAACCTCACCCATGTCTGAGCTATTGAAGTCCTTAAATCATGGTTTAAAGACTTCAAGGAGCAGAGAAGCCTCCCTCAAGTATTAGTTTGTAGCTAAATGCATGAAATGATAATGAAACTCCATACAACACCTTGATACTTGAGTGTTCATGAAGTGATTTTTTTTAGCTTTACTAAGGTGAAAATGCCCAAGCCTTAACAACTGATATTGATTTTAAGAGGAGCTAGCTGTTATCTGCTTACTATTCATTGCTGAAACTCGCTCTAAAGTAAATCATCAGCTCACAGTATCTATTTCTTGTATTTCAGCGGCATTCTCTTTTACCTCTTAACTTACTGAGGTTACTGTTAGGAGTTGTCCTTACCACAGGACAACACTTTCAGCACAATGATCCCCTACAGCAGAGATGGCTCCATTTTCTCAAAAGAGATCAGCACTGACAACTTGTCAGAAGTCCAAGGGACTGCACTTAATTTGTACAAACAAAATAGAGAAGACTGCAGTCTCCTTCATCTTTAATATGGTGGTGTAGCCTCTTGATACTAAATGCCCCAATATGCAGTGTTCCAGTCTGCTGTAAGATCTGTTCTGATCAAGATGCAGTAATGTATGTTGGGATTTCTGGTCTCCATATTCAAGAAGACAACAGTCATAGAACTCGCTGCCCTAAACTGTCAGGCATCTGACTACCTCGTGTTGATATCCTGCTGTAGCTGCTCTCGGGATAAAGAGACATACAGTTTCCAAGGTTGTTTGTCTGACATCTTTTGAAAGAAGAACTACAGGTAAGTTTACACAACAGTAACATGAAAAACAAAGCCTAGAAGCACTACTAGCTTGAGAACCGTCCCTTGGTGACAACATCTATGAACATATTAATCCAAGCTCTCTACAGACAATATTCTTAAGCTTATTAGTAGTGGTGGTCAGAAAAGAGAGATTCAAAAAAGTTAACAGAACTCCAGGACCATAAAATAGATTTGGTCTTTGTTTTCATTTATCCCTGATTTGTTCTGAGGATTTTTTTGCTACTTAGAACTAGTCTGGAATCTGCTAGCAAAGTGATGCAATTAGAAATTAATGCCAATTGATGATGAGAAGGGCTGTTTATCAGGCATCTTAGGCCCGGTGGGAAAGAGTTTTACCATTATGCTCTTGCAGCGATGCTGTTCATACCATCTTGGGATTCACATGCTTCTGAAATAAGGTTGCAGAGGACAAAAAAAAAAATCTTTCATTTTAACTAAAAAAGAATGTAATTTCTCTTGCCCATATATAGAGAAGAAGCTTACATATCACTTATCATGCATTTGTTTTACTTAGCTACAAATCACTCTACATAAACAGGAAACTCTAGTCCCCATGCCTTTATTAATCACATAATGGAAAGCAAAAGCCAGGGCATTTCCAAGGAAAGATTCAAACAAAGAAGAATTATTATACATTATAGTTCACATTAAACCTTTGAATTAACCTAGTAACACCTAGCTACTATATAGCACTGTTCATCCATATAGCTCAAAATATTTTCCAAAGGAGCTAAGTATCATTATCTCAATTTTGCAGATGGAGAAAATGAAGCAAAGTTATCCAGTAAGCTAGTGATTATAAACTGTAAATATAATGATGCCACATAATAAATATATGTGTATGTTCCTTCCCCATTTTCATAGCTGTGGAAAACGTTTATTCCCCATAATCCAAGAGTGATTAAAGAATAGTCACAGGTCACATATAGCCCCCTAACAACTTCTAATGCCAGGACTCAGCCTTGAAATGTTTACAGGTGTGACACCTTGCACAGCAGCATTGCTACAGTGCAGCAGCTGATTAATGTAATTACCTGCTTCTATGGCTCTATTGTTGTTACCATGGGACGAATCTCATAGGAAAGCTGCAAAGATCATGGCTTTGTTTTCTGCCACAAAAAAATAAAAGAAAAAAAAGAAAAAGGTGGGGCGGGATATAGGATCAGCACTTTACTAGGCTAAGCAAGCAGTGTCTCAAGAAGCATTCAGTAAGAGAGAGAAGCAGCAAGAACCTCATGGGCCACCTAAGGCCAAGACCCTATAGGTGGAATTTTCAAAAGTGCTCAAGCTTAACTCTCCTCCCATTTAAGAAAACAATAAACTCTTTTTCCCTCCCCACACCCTCCCACTGACTTCAGCAGGAACAGTGTTACAATGCTGAGCACTTTTTGAAAATCCTATCCTAAATGGCCATGGACTCTACATAAAAGAGAGACTGAATGACCTAGAGCCCACTTCCCAGCCCCCACAGAAACACCTTACTTCTAGCAATATCTCCCCTGAGCCCATTTATCCCTCCGCTGGAAACAACATTTACTATTAAACACCCAGAAATTTTCATTTTCATATTCAAACAAACTAGAGGCTCACTTACCTTCCCAGGGAATTTCCCAGCCTGTTTGCTTTCATTGCTCTCATATTCTCTTTGGATTTGTTGGTTTCTTCTCTATCCTCCCCCTTTCTTTTCTTTTCACCTCACGTTCATGTCCCTGACTCTGCTCCCCTCACATACTTAAGGTTACAGCCTTTCAAATTTATCTCACTTTTTTCACCCCCCATCAAGGGGGCTCTGCTGTTGTCACTGCACTTTCTTAAGAATTTCTCCTCTTCTAATGGCCAGGTGCCCATATGCCTCTCCCTCTTCCCTTCCCCTTAAGGCCCATTTCCCAACTGCCTCATCTGTATCTGCTTCCTATCATGCCCTATAGTCATTCAGCCCATTTCCCAGCTCACTCAACAGCTGTCACCTCCCCCACCACATTCGAGGGCCCCTCTGCCCAATTCCCATCCAGGGAATCGTAACTGCCACAGAATATTCTGGCCTGAACAATTCCATCCTTTCCCCAACGGTCACCCCAGGTGCGCTGCCACAGTGTGAACAGTATCTGGATAAGAGGGGGTATTAATTAGGGTGACCAGATATCCCGATTTTATAGGGACAGTCCCAATGTTTGGGGCTTTTTCTAATATAGGCTTCTATTATCCCCTACCCCCGTCCCTATTTTCAACACTTGCTGTCTGGTCACCCTAGTATTAATCCACCCTCACATCTCAGTAGCAAAATAATTCTTTCTGGCTGTTCCCTGCAAACCTGTCTCAGCCCTGCCCTCCCTTCCAGCCTGCACTGGGCTCCAAGGGTGACAACCCAACACAAAAAGTGACAAACAAAAGGGATAACTTAACAGGGACACAGCTTCAAACCCAACCCCAGAGCCCCCAGGATATGCCCCTCAAATCCCTGTATCTCTGTCAGCCCCATATCCCTGACAACCGCATATTCCTGTAACCCATATCTCTGCCCAGGCCCCACATCCCTGACAACACCCCCATAACCCTGTGTCTTGTCAGTCTCCACCTATACATGCCTCCCATATCCCTGCCCCTCATAGCCCTGTATATGTCTCCCCATATCCCGGACACCCCATGCCCCTGCCTCCTATTGCCCCCATCCCTGACACCCCATCCCTGTCTCCCCATATCCCTGACACCCCATACCCCGGCCTCCTATTGCCCCCATCCCTGACACCCCATCCCTGTCTCCCCATATCCCTGACACCCCATACCCCGGCCTCCTATTGCCCCCATCTCTGTCTCCCCATATCCCTGACACCCCATCCCTGTCTCCCCATATCCCTGACACCCCATACCCTGGCCTCCTATTGCCCCATCCGACACCCCATCTCTGTCTCCCCATATCCCTGACACCCCATACCCCAGCCTCCTATTGCCCCCATCCCTGACACCCCATCCCTGTCTCCCCATATCCCTGACACCCCATACCCCGGCCTCCTATTGCCCCATCCGACACCCCATCTCTGTCTCCCCATATCCCTGACACCCCATACCCCGGCCTCCTATTGCCCCATCCGACACCCCATCCCTGTCTCCCCATATCCCTGACACCCCTGTGCCTCACTCCATATCCCCGCACACCCCCTCACCGCAGGGGGGAAATGAGGGGGCTCCTCCCCAAGGCAGCCGGAAACCAGAGGGGCCCCGAGCCCCGCCCCGAGCGCGGCGGGGCGGGGTCTGGCGCCCGGGGGCGGCCCCGGGGCGCTCAGGGCGGAGGGAAGCGGCGGGCGGGCTGCGGCCAGTCGGCGGAGCTGAGGGCCGCGGGTCGCAGCGGACCCGGCTATGGCTGACAAGCAGGGAGCGAGAGCTGACCGCACGCGGCAGGTCCCGGACACCTTCAGCGGTAAGGCGCGCGGCGCGCGGGACTCGCCCCTTCCCGCGCAGTCGGGACCGGCCGCTGCGGGCCCAGCCGGAGCCTCGCGCTCCGCGCCCCCTTCTCCCCTCAGGGCGCCGCCGGCCCCGCTGGCCGCTCAGGAGGGGGCCCGTGTGACCCCGGACCGCGCTCGCCAGGGCGCCGAGCGGAGCGGGGGGGGGGGGTGTCGAGGGGAACCCGCGGCCGCCGGAACGGGGCTGCTCCCGGTAGCCGCTCACGGCGGGGCGGACCCAGGGCAAAGTTCGCTTCAGACGCTTCCCAGCCCGTTCCCTTCGCCCCCGCTCCGGGCACCGCTAAATCCTGCCAGCAGCTTCTGTCCCGCCGCCGCCGAGCGCCGGATCTTGTGACCGGGGCAGGGTTGCCGGGTGTGGTCGGGCACGCGACCTCTTTAATTAAACATTAACCGCTAATTGCGGGAGGCTCCTTCGCCACCTGAAGCGAGACACGAGCCCGCCGTCGAACCTCCGCGTCCCCACACGCCCCATCTGGAGCTGGGCGGGCCGCGTGTCCCGGTTTCATAGGGGCAGTCCCGGTATTTGGGACTTCTTTCTTACATAGGCACCGATCACCCCCCGGCGCCTTGTCCCGGGTTTTCACCTTGGTCACCCTAACGGGAGGTTCGCATGCAGCCCCCAGCAGAGACCGGGGGAAAGGCGAATACAATACCGTGCTGCGTTAAACAAACACAGGCGCAGCATCGTTTTCCTTCTGCAGAGTAAAGTTTCGGAGCGGTATGAGGTCAATGCTCAGTTGTAAACTTTCGAAAGAACTGTAACGTTTTGTTCAGTTATGAACTTTTCAGAGTTAGGAACAGCCTCCAGGCCCAAAGCGTTCGTGGCTCTGAAGTTCGACTGTATGGCCAAGAACAAAAGGTGGGGCACAGGCCTCTGATAAGATTCCCCACCTCGGAATGGGGTACACAGTAAAAAGGGATGAGCTGGAGGTTTGAAGTTGTCTTAATTTTTTAAATAAATCTAAAGTTTTCACAGTTCCTTGTATGAGGTGTCAACTTGTGAGTCTGGTTAGCTCAGCTGATAAAGCATCAGACTTTAATCTGAGGGTCCAGGGTTCAGATCCCTGGTCAGGTGATAAACTATATCTTGCAGGGGAGGGATAGCTCAGTGGTTTGAGTTCTGGCCTGCTAAACCCAGGGTTTAAGGTTTAAACCTCAAGATTCAATCCTTGAGGGAGCCATTTGGGGATTGATCCTGCTTTGAGCAGGGGGTTGGACTAGATGACCTCCTGAAGTCCATTCCAACCCTGATATTCTGTGTTTCTATGAACTTGTAGTAATGAGAATAAGAAGGTAGGGAAAGGGGGTTCATTTCATTAGCAAATGACCAGTAGAATGATGTACCAGATTTGCAGTTTTCTTTTGGACTGTAAATAACATGGCTGGATCACTAAGAAGTTAAACAACGTACAATTAAGATCCTTGTCAACAAAGCTAGACCCCCCCTTAGGGAATTCTAACTGTAAATGAGAATAAGAAGAACTGATTTGTTTACTCCATTAACTGTGTTTGGTATTAGCAAAATGTTAGGTGGATGATACTGACTGACCAGATTATTCAGTATAATAGTGAATTTTAAAACAAACTGTTTTATTAAGGATGGGATGGTGAAAATAGCATCACATCCTTGTAATTTAGGAAGTGGCTGATGGTTCCACAGGATTGGTGGGATGTGAAACAATCCTGATAGGAAGATTTTCAAAATAATCATAATGGAAGTTCATACCACTTTTATTTTAACCAAATATTAATTTGTATGTACACACATACGCGCTTGCATCACTAGAGACAGATCAGTCTTCTTCAATTTCCACTTTTTTCCTCAGTTTCTCAGTGATGCTTTATATTATCAGTTTGGGCTATACTAGAAAAAGTTAGAATATTCAACATTCTTTGGTCTTTTGGGTGTCATATATTATCTGTTCTTATCACTTTAACATCTCATATGACCTCTCAGAGTTGGTTTTCAGAGGATGAACTCAATATAACGTATTTTCCATGTCTTATCATCCTACAATACTAATTTGACTACTGAAAACCAGTTTATTTTGTTATTAAATACATGATGTAATGGAGATTGAGACTGCTAGAATGCAACTAAATATGGGTTTGTTCTGCACTGTAGCCAGTTTGGGGTGGAGAGAATTATTCATAAGATTGTTTAAATATAAAGGTTTAGTTGAGCAGTTTGTGTTGTGTAAATATCAGCATGCCTGTTTGTATTGTCAGGCATGTGGCCAAAGCCTAGTTCCGATATCCACTGAAAGGATCTATATCATTCTTTGTGTATCTTGGATGTTAATAACTAAACCAGTCATTTTGAATAAGTGCCTGGAATAAGATTAAGTCAATTTCTCTCTTACCTTTTCATATTCCAAGTTATCAATCATTCAGAAGTTATTGTATGCTTTATGTTCTCATGGAGGCTAAGATACCGGCTGTAAATTATTTTTGCTATAGTAGATGAAGTATTTATACAGTAAATTGTTACGACTTATTAATGTCTATAATTATTTTGATTCAGTACAATTTGCCATCATTAAATCCATTCATCGCTTCAGCCATTAATGCAGAATGAAGTATTAATTGCTTATAAGGAGATAGAGTTGCTTAACTGTAACCAAGGAGAAGTAGAGAAGCTTGTGTAAAAGGTCCGTTGCTGGCTCTAAGGGTACAAATTTGTCATCCTTTTGATTGACAGGATCCTACCCAACTGGTTAGGAGAGGATCAGTAGTGGTAATAGTTCACTAGAGACCAAAATAACAAACTTGCGCAAGGGAACAAAGAACAAACCCAATAGTTTATCAGTGAGTGTGCCCCAATAGGATGGAAGCATCCTAGAGGGACAGAAACTCGGTCCTCATCCCATTAACTTTTTTTAAAATTGATATTCATGAAATGTGTTGAACTGACATACCCGGAGAGTTAAGTCATCTGTTTTAAGTATAGGTACAGCATGGGCAATACAAATACAAGTTTCTGCCCCAACACTGGCTTGTAGAGAGACTTTCTTTTAGGGATGAATGGATAGTTCAGTCCTCACTTTTCTATTCTGCCTTGCTGCTAAGGGGGTAAATTGGTGCCAGTGGTGGTGGCTTTTGTGATATGGACAACTCTATTCTTAGCTGGACTGAGACTGCCAAACTTGCTATATTGTCTATTGGTCAGAGTATTTCTGATCCTGAGGGGATCCTTAAATCTCTGAATGCTGACCTGACTTCTTAATCATGTTTACGATCCCAAACTCTATATACAAAACCCAGTTGTGATGTTACAAACAGAGGATGACTGATTTTTAAATAGGGAGTAAGCAACAGAAGACCAACAGTTAATGAAACAGACCTTGTTTTCTTGCAAATGTCTCTTATAATAAACAATAGAAGGAAATATTTACAAACAATACCATTTGTTTTGTATTTTAATATGTATTTTGAAAAGTTACAGGAGACATCAACAGCAAGCTAAGAATGCTAAACAAGTGATATGGTATGGAAGTGGTTCTCAACCAAGGGTATGCAGAGGTCTTCTAAGGGGTACATCAACTCATCTAGATATTTGCCTAGTTTTACAACAGGCTACATAAAAAGCATTACCAAAGTCAGCACAAACTAACATTTCATACAGACAAAATGAGAAAATAAGCAATTTGTCAGTAACAGTGTGCTGTGACACTTTTTTGTATATTTATGTCTGATTTTGTAAGCAAGTAGTTTTTAAGTGAGATGAAACTTGAGGTACACAAGACATATCAGACTCCTGAAAGGGGTACAGTGGTCTGGAAAGCTTGAGAACTATTGTGGTATGATATGGCCCAGAAGCTGTTTAATGGACATGCGGGATCTGCCTTTCAAAGAATTGTGCACTCTTGACAAGCAAGTTTTTTTTTCCTCTTCACATGCTGAAGATGTATCTACACGGAAGAATTAGAATTTGTATTACAACAATAGGTGAAGTTTCACCTGTGCTAAGCTGCTAGCGCATGTGGGACTCAGATACTTCTGCCTATGAATAACTCTGCTCTGAGGAGGTTGATAGCACTGATGTAAACAGCTTGCTGTTGCTGGTGCTGCTGAACTACTGCTGGTAGTTGCTGTAATACAGGTACTGACTTTTGTAGACCTTGACCGCTCTAGGGAGTTATGGCTCTGAAAAATGATGCAATTCTGTAAGTGGTAGCCGTGGTGGCAGCTGTAGTGTAGATGGGACTCAGGCATTTTTGCCAGCATGTAACACTACCTCAGTTTTTGAGTCTCTTACTGTGGAGGAATTATCTAATGGGTTTTCTCTTTGTTCACTATGATTATTAAAGTCAGTTTTTCAGCAGTTGCCTAAAAGATTACTGTAAAAATATATTAAATCTTAAATTTGTATGCTGAGCAATAAATGATAGTGATCATACAGTGTGCGAGTGAATTTTTTCTTCTCCTGAGATGGAGTGGAACAATATTTGTCCTGTCAAGTTTGACTATGTAGTGATATGGAAATGTTCATTCCTACTAATTATTTCATATGAAATGCTGTTGAAATTTGTGTATGATTGTGAAATATTTGATTAATCAGAGCACTCCTTTCCTGATAAATCCTGTGATAAATGGTAGGAATTCCTAAATGAGCTAATTCCAGAGCGTTAATTGGGTGTAAAAAGCCAAGCAAGGCACGAACTATCTCTGTTTTGAATGGCCTCTTGAGCTCATCCTGACAACTTCTTTTGTGATCTCATGAGTATCCTGTCACTGAAATATGCTATTAAATATTGTTACAGCAATAAAATACTGATGAAAACTACCTTTCTGCTCTCACGATAAAAGTGTGTTTGTTCATGTGAATTCCATTAGCATTGCAGAGCTGTATTCTACCCAGTTTTATATTGGATTTGACTTTGGATAAGTGAATTGAAATATTCTATTTTTAAATGCCTTTTTAAAAAGAAGGCTGAACTCTCAAACATATGTTAAACAACTTCCATCCAGGAAAGATCTTTCCATAACCTCTTAATTGGTAGCTCTGAGAAGCAGCAGTGGAACTGGAAGTCTGATTGTGGGGAAAAGTTTCCTAGGATTTGGGAAGGGTAAAAGCTTGTCTAGTCACTGAAAAATCTGATTCTATACAACAACAGATTGCTCCTTAGTAGGTTTAAGCCAAAACCTTTCATGATCCTTTTCAAAATCTGAATACTCACAAGCAAAGACTAAATACAGTTGAATAACCCAGTGATTGCTCACCAGAAATTGTTTGCAGGTTTGGCAAACTGTATTTCCTTCCTGAATATGCAGGCATTTTGTGTCCACTATACACAATTTCTTTGTGGAGGAGAAGGAAGAGGAAGATACAGATGTTACATTTTGAAGGCTCTTAGAAACCAGAAGGGCCAAATTTAAGAAGGACGGATTGCAGCACTTTAGCTGCTGATATATATCATATCTACATACGGTTCTGCATCTCCAGTAAGCTGACATAAATGACTGTGAACATATGGGTATATATTATAGTCATTTTTTGGTAACCTACCTCTTACTATATTATCACTTTAGTTATATATTAAATAGAGTAACAAAACTGCAGAAGCTGATTTTCCCCACCTTCCCTGTCTTAATAGAACAGATAATCAAATTCACCAGCTTTACAAATTGATTGAAAATTAAGGTATTCAGCATAATTTGACATAGTGAGCAGGGATTTATGTAATCCATTAATCTAATATGTAAGCATTGTAGATAACATGCACTTGTGGCAGTGGTTATGTGTGGGTGTGAGGACCACAAACCTGTAAAATCAGCTTCTAGCTGTGTATGTTTTCTGTCAGATTTTGGAGACTATGGCCGCTTGTGGAAAGAACCTCAGGCAAAATCCTCCTCATACCAAAGGGGAGTACTATCATATGTATATTCTCCCCCTCTTCCCACAGGCAAGAGTGGCTATCCCCTTGCCATTCCTCTCACAGGAGTTCCAAATGTGTAGGGAGAGCAGAATATTGAAGTTCAACACAGTGACACCTGTACAGGAACTCATCCTTATTAGGCAACTACTTCGTATAAGATGTGGCCCAAAATATACTGAGTAAAATTCTTTTCCTCCTGTTTAAGCAGCCAATTTTTGTCAGTTTCTTGGTTGGTTACATAAACCAGATTTCACTGAACTACTTCGTGGAAACAAAGATAAACTTGCTCTGAATTTGCAGAATTCAGTCTCTCTCTGCTCACCTGTTTCTATTTGGGAGAGACTCCCTCTTATTTACTAGATACAGTAAATCTATTACTGTACAAATACATTTATCTGACCCTCCATTAACTGGCTCTCTGCGCTAACCGGACAACCAGACTTCAGGGCCAGAAGCAGGTGATCTCTCCTGTGGCGGCTAGATGGCACTGCAGCGATTTATTTTCCAATTCTCCAGTTTACCAGATTTTTGATTATTCTGTCTGGCTCCGGTCCAAATTAGATTGGATAAATGGGGTTCTGTTGCACTGAGGTTTAAAGTATGGATTTCCATATTTTGTATGATAAAGCTAAATCCTTTATTTTAGGTTAGATTGCTATGTGCTGGGGCCACTGCCAATCATGTTGACCAATATTGTTTCCTTCTACTCCCCTATCTGTATCCATCTGTTGACTTTTATTTTATGCTTAGATTGTAAGCTTCTTGGGGCGGAGAGGCTTTTTGTATTTGTACAGCACCTAACACAATGGGGTCCTGGTCCATGACTAAGACTCCTAGGCCCTACATTAATGCAACTAATAATAATTTGTTTTTGATGAGCTTTTATATAGTGCTCACTGCTGTAGTATCAGATGATCTCATGGACCCACAGGTTAATCCTCACAATATGCCTCTGGGATGGGAGGAGTGTCATTTTACAGATATGAAAGTGAGGCAGCTTCAGTCACCCCAGGAAGGCTGTGGTAGGACCAGGAACAGAACCCAGTTCTCAGAATCCCGGTCCAGTGCACAAACCATTCTTCCTCTCTGCCCATTTCCAGCTCAGTCTGTTAATCTGTCTTCATCTGATTCTCTTGTTCCCGTGGAACTGGAACTCCATTCTCCAGTTACCTGTGCTGAAACCAAAACGTGTCTTTATTCATTTGCTGCTGCTTTCAGCCTGAAACCTAGTAGGCTGCATGCCTGTTTTCTTAGTGATTTTGTTGTCGATTATTTGGCGGGCATGTAGTGAAAAGAATGATTTGTTCTCTCAGAGTAGCAGCCGTGTTAGTCTGTATTCGCAAAAAGAAAAGGAGGACTTGTGGCACCTTAGAGACTAACAAATTGAAAGCTTATGCTCAAATAGATTTGTTCTTTGTCACCCTCTGCCAAGCACTATGGTACTGTAGTTAGAATCTGTTAAAAGTGTGTGGGAGGTGGACTGAGTCCAGGAATGAATGGTGTATATATAAAGCTGTGTGAAATCTTTTTTTTTTTTTTTTTTTTTAAATCTACTTGATCTCAGGAGATGTAGTGTCTGTCCAAGCAAAAGGCACAGGGCTGAGACAGGGCACCAAACATATTACAATATCATCTTTCTTTTTTTTCTTTTTTTCCCCCCTGTGACTTTAGTGCCACCAAATGGTAATGAAATCGCTGTCCCGGAGAGCCAGTCTGAGCCTGACCACCTACACTGCAATGAAACACAACCCCTGAGCCTGAGAATTGTGAACCTGAGTTAGCTGGTACGGGCCAGCTGTTCGTTTTTAATTGCATTGTGAACACACTATGAATGGCCAGTTTTTGACAGCTGATTGCTTAATAGTTTTGTGCACAATTGTTTATCATTTCCTTGATTACCAAACTGCAGCAATAGTTTTTGTCCTCTGTATGTCTCCATTACCCACAAATAACTTTATTACTCAGAGCTACTAAGCAACAGGTCATGGGATCTTTCCTTCAAGAA
Organism: Dermochelys coriacea; assembly: GCF_009764565.3. Taxonomy (NCBI): domain Eukaryota; kingdom Metazoa; phylum Chordata; order Testudines; family Dermochelyidae; genus Dermochelys; species Dermochelys coriacea. Next base: position 21,226,149 of record NC_050083.1, on the reverse strand, counting down.
GCCCTGAATTGGTATTGTGAGCACATTCTTGAGCTTGAGCAAACTTGTCTTTTGATGTTTCTTTTCATTCTTGGCTAAGGACAGGTGGCTAATCAGTTCCCATCTTTCTGAGTAATACTGGATTGTGACCTCCATCCCCCATCAAGAGCAAGCTAGTTACATTGTCTTAGCTGAAAGGCCAAAGAATACCTCAGAGCTGATCTGTTGACTGAAGGAGGAAACTAAGCCTCAGGGCTTCTTAGACTGACTTCTTACGTGAGGTGGTCAGATCAGTTTAGGCCTAAATTTTCAAATTTTTGGTGTCTCAATTTTTGAGACCGTTGGAGCACGATTTTTTGGAGGCACTGAATAGATGCAGCTCTTACTGATTTCAATTGGGGTTCTTGGTGCTCAGCCTCTCTAAAAAGCGGGTCCTAGCTGTCTAAAGTTAAGTGCCCAAAGTCAGTGGACACACTTGAAAATATAGACTTTAACCTCTCTAAGAGTGTCCCAATCTGTGAAACGGAACCATACTTACCTGCAGGACTTGATAGAGCAGGGAACATGCAGGTTAATCCTTTGTGAAGCTGTTGAGTTACTTTGCTGTAGGAACTATATATAGGGCAGGGGTGGCCAACCTGAGCCTGAGAAGGAGCCAGAATTTACCAATGTACATTGCTGAAGAGCCACAGTAATCAGGAGCCCCCGCATCAGCTCCCCCCACCACTTCCAGTGCCACCCGTCCACCGGCAGCCCCGTTGATCAGCACCTCCCCCTCCCTCCCTGCACCTCCCGCTCAGCTGTTCCGTGGCATGCAGGAGGCTGGGGTGGGGGGGGAGAAGTGAGGGCACCGCAGACTCTGGGGAGGGGTGGAGTGGGGGCATGGCCTGTGGCAGAGCCAGAGGTGGTTGAGCAGTGAGCACCCGCCAGCACACTGGAAAGTTGGCACCTGTAGCTCCAGTCCCGGAGTCCGTGCCTATACAAGGAGCTGCGTATTAACCTCTGAAGAGCCGCATGTGGCTCCGGAGCCACAGGTTGGCCACCCCTGATATAGGGAATTGCAATTTTATTGATTACGGAAAATAATCCGTTGTGTGTTTCCTGAGGGGAAAGACACAGAAGTCTTCAAATAAAACCCAGTTGAAGCTGATAGGTACTCTGACCACTATTCTTAGAACTCCAGTATCTGATTAGCACAGTCCATTGCTTAATAAATCCCAGGTCCTGTGAAATGGATTGAAAAGCGGAGTTTGGCAATTATGTCAGGATAAAATGACTTTTTGTTTACAGTTGAGCATGCACCATCTTGATGTTTGTGGAATATAGCAAAACCCAGAAGCATGGTCCAAAGGAAAGTCTTATAATTTAGATGTTAAAGGATTGTGTTCTGTGTATCTTAGCATGATGATTTTTTTTTAAATTTTATTTCATTATTTTTGTATAGCTGTTCTTGTACTACATGTCAGAACTTTTGTTCTTAAGGATTTTAAAGGGCTTAGGAGTCGGGGTGATGGTGGGGATGAGTTTCAGTGGCATGGTGATGGTTTTAATCCCCAAGTATTAATGCAGCCTTTGCCCGTGATCAGTTTCACCCTGAGAACTCCACAGTTGGCAACAGAGACTTTTGGCCACTAGTTGAGAATCTTAGCTGGAATGATAGGGAACTTCGTCTTCAATGAGTGTCCATTTTCACTGTTTGCACCCGACAGCTCAGCATCACCTGGTGGCAGTTGGCAGACTCCTCTCAAGCCCTGAACAATTCAGAACTACTGGCTGTTGTTCTTTGCTCCAGGAAGCCTTCCTCATGGAGTGTGGGTGAGAGAGAGAGCAGCCATTTCACAGCAGAGGACTAGCATGTATTCCTCTAATATGAGGAGCCTTCAGCAGGAAGGTGCTGAGCAGGAACATGTCCTTTGCTGAGGGTCCAAGATAGCTCCCTGGGCATTGTATCTCATCCTACTTTCTAGAATATTTTTTTGATAGGACAGCTCTGAGAATGGGCATCTTCTCTGGTCTTCAGTGATTTTGGGGATGGGAGGCAATTGCAGCACTTTGCACCTTCTGTGGTAGGTTACTCAGGATTCAGTGGTGTAAATCACTAGAATTATTTGCAGAAGCAACTGGTGTTTTATGCCTTTCTTTGGCAAACAGCAGTATTGCCTCTAAATCAGCCTGATAGACAGGTTTCTATTATTACTCCACAGTCTCTCTTGGCAGAGAGAGAGGAAATTGATTTGGGTAAAATATTGCAGTGCCTTAAATTTAATCTTTATATCTTTAAGGTATGTGGATTAAACATACTTCAATTCTGTGTTTTCATTCATTGGCCCAAATTCTGCTCTCAGATAGATACATTAAAGGCATTACATCTCAGAGAGTTTTACAAATTTACAAATGCATCCAATGAAGTGAGCTGTAGCTCACGAAAGCTTATGCTCAAATAAATTTGTTAGTCTCTAACGTACCACAAGTACTCCTTTTCTTTTTGCGAATACAGACTAACACGGCTGCTACTCTGAAACCTGTCATCATGCAAGGCACAAATTTTGTAGGAAGTAATAAAATAGGAGTCCTCGTAGTTTAACCTTAAATGAATTACATTAAAGACATTACATCTCAGAGCATTCCAAATGCAGCTTTAGTGACGTTACTGGAAGCAAAAACAGAATTAAGTCCATAATGTGGCCAACATTCTCTAATTCTAATGGGGTTTGGCTTTGTCCTAAGGGATGTTTCTCATGATGACTTGTAGCATGGAACATGTAGTTGTATCTTTAAATTGCAATAATGTAATAGAACAAAGATGGTTCTGCTTTAACTATTAATATATCTACATTTCTCTTCCAGAAGAGATCGACACTGGCCTTGGTGTGTGTGGATGGCTGCTAGTGATCTTTTCATTCCTCTTCATCCTTATTACCTTTCCAGTCTCAATCTGGCTGTGCATAAAGGTAAAGACATTCACATGAAAGCTTGATGTAAAGTTTAAAAGGTGCAGGATGTTTCCTAATAGTTTAACAACATTGTCCAATTCACTGTTTTGTCTCAAAACCCAGCTGTTCCTGATCCCTCTTATTTTGACCATAACATATGGCTTAGGACAGTCCTTAACATCTCAGGGTATTCAAGCACAAGAATTGCCATGTGTCTGTAATATCTGTCAGAAGGCTAATTTCAGTGGCATCTCAATTACTGCCCTGTAGGAAGGAAGAGGAAAGAGAAAATGCTGAGAGGTTGCGGGAGGAGAGAGGAATCCCAAATTTTCATCCTTGTCTAAACTGCATTGGAGGGTCAAAATAATAGCAAGAACAAGTATTAATTTTGAAGATGCACTCCTTACATTTATAATGGAATGACAAGCACTTACAAGGTTGTGTCATCACTAATTCCCTGAGCTTGGGGTTTCTGGACCCTGGGGAAATGCTAACTTCTGCTTATATTTTGGCTTAATCTAAATCCACCATGCATTTTGAATGCATTTCAATTGGGGCAGAGGAAATTATAAACCTTTTATTAAAAAGAAAAAAACACAAAACAACTTGAAAAATTAGAAATGGAAAGGCCATTAGACCCTATCTAGTCCATCTGCCCGCCTCAGTGCAATAGTGCTCCTGATAGTGTATTTCCAATGTTTTGTCCCCCTCCAGATGACAGAGCTGCCACCTCTATCCTTAGAAAATTACTCCACTCTCCAAAAAATTTAATCTTTAGAATATTTTTAGTATATGTTGCTTAGAACAGCTGGGGTGAGGACGTGAAAAGTATGCATGATATGTTCTGCAAGACCAGAGACTGTTCAGAGTTATCCTTAATATATTTGGAAGCCAAGATATTAAATTCTTGATGGAGACTTTTGTATTAAACATCTGATTTCTCATTACAGATCATAAAGGAATATGAGCGAGCCATCATCTTTAGACTTGGACGCATCGGAAGGGGGGGAGCAAAAGGACCAGGTCAGTCCTGTGTAGGATCCAGTATAAGGCATGTAATTCAGTTATAGGATGATCTGCAAGATGAAAGCACATTGGCCATGTAAAGGCACTTTATTAGCTTGATACAATTTTTTTTAAATTGACCCACCAAAATGAATGAATAGATTTCTTTGAAATTTAACTCAAACAAATAGGCATTGGGTGGCCTATCTTAGCTTAAGGTAAATGTTAATTGCCTAGAAAATAAAATATTTCAAAATTATATTACATGTCAGGTCCCCTGGAGTTTAATGGTGGTGGTTTTTTGAGCAAAACTGAAGAAATTTTTGTTTCCCTCTCTAATTTATTGGAGGGACTGTATGGTGTTGGACCTGTCTTTCAAACTAATTTCAGTAAAATTCCTCTTATCAAGGAGCCCCAATTATATTTAGTGGAGGTAATGTCTTCAACTTGCATTGATTAAATTGAATAGTTCTTTGTTTATACAGAGATTCCCTGTCCCCCAAGCTATTTGGATATATAGAATTCTACTCTTTACAATGGTAGAACATGCTCTATCTTTAAGGTGCTCAGGGTCTGAGGGCTAACTTGCCTAATAAATACATTGTAGGAAGTAATAAAATAGGAGTCCTTGTAGTTTAACCTTAAATGAATTCCATTAAAGGCACTGGATTCATAGCCCTTGAGAATGAAGGCTTCTGCTTATCCAGTGAGTAGTATGTTACAGGCAGTGACTGCCTAGCTTCCCTGTCTTCTCCCTACGAAGTGAGTCTTATCCAGCCCTCCTTGGGCTATGCATATTTTTAGGGGGAGAATAGGGAACAATGTATGAAACAAGCAATCTAAGCAAATTAAGGCATTTTTTTAAAATTAATATGTGGGGTAAAGTTTTCAAAAATGCCTACATGACTTAAGAACCTAGATGCCTTTGAAAATGGGACTTAGGTTCCTAAGTCCCTTAGGCACTTTTGAAAACTTTATCTGTGTACTTTAGAAGTGTGCCAGGACACTAAAGGATTACAACATTGATTTCAGCTGTCAAGCCTAATGCTGGGAATGAGGAGCGAAAACACTCATTTCCTGTCGTATCATCCCATGATCTCGGTGCTTCTGGAATGTTTCCCCATGTCTGGCACATTGGAAGTAAATAATGACATCCCCTCCCCAGTGCCACAGAATGTTATAACGCCTGCCTCCAAGAACGAGGTCCTACAAGTAGCCACTTGGGACCAGATTTTCAAAAGAGCTCAGCTCCCTAAACCAGAGTCAGATTTGCAGAAGAGCTGAATGCATTGTCACACATTGTTGATATCTCTTGAAAATCCTAAGTGAGAGTGCTAAACTCTTGAAAATCTGGACCCTGATAATGTCTGAACCCAATTTAAGATCCATTAACTGCTGTGCAAAACCCTGATAGTAAAATCAAAAGCTGCCAGGATCTTGACAAGTATAGCAGCACTATCTAGAAATGTTGAATTAGGATGACATGATCACAAATTGCTGCTAAAATAAACATGTATAAATGGTCCACTGTCTCATTGTGTGGGATTGATTTTTGTGTACAGGTCTGTTCTTCATCCTGCCCTGCACAGACAGCTTCATCAAGGTGGATATGAGGACAATCTCATTTGATATACCTCCTCAGGAGGTAAGTTTTTTCCCTTTTTCTAAGTGTCTTCTTTACTTATTATCAAATGTAAACAGAGTTCAAAACTCTGTACCCCTTTCTTCTCTTTAAGGTTCTCCGAACCCCCTTAGTACTTCCTGATTTGCTAGGAGATGTTTTCCAAGGAAATCTCCCCAGCTATTGCCCTATTAAAATATGTTGGTGTTGATCAAATCAGTTTTTTAAGACATGCCAGTGGAACTGTGTGTGGGATTCTGAGCAGTGTGATCTGACACATTAAAAAGTCTTTCCTTATGACGTTACTGCTCCAACAAGTTTGTAACTAATGTATTCTGGGGTGTAAGGGCAGCAAGAGAAGTTGGCCAAGCAGACCACATGCCCCCTCCTCTTCCATGACCCTTGGCAAAGGCCACAATCCCTTAGACATGGACTCTACTTTTCCCAGCCCTGCACACTGCAATGTGTTTTTATCATCATCTTAAAAGAAACTAATATTATAAGCAGCCTCATGACTTTATTTTGTGTATCATTTTCCCTTTCCAGAGATCATCTCTCCCTAAGTCACACTTTGTTGTATCTATCCTTGACTATAAACTCCTTGGAGAGAGGAGGTATCTTTGTTTTCTCAATTAAGTGCCAAGCGTGTCTCTTGCACTGCTTACAAATATTAAAAAAATAGTATAAACATAATAGATCATTAGAACTTGGCTTGGAAAATCTCTGCAGCATACCATTCCCACTGCAATCCAGATATAACATCTTAGTCCAATTAAAAGCGTGCAGTGGATGCTCAGCAAATCCATGTCTCATTCAGTTATCAACATCCATAAGAAAAGCAATCAATAAAGCTGGTGCCAGGCCAGATGAAATCCATTAGGCCTTCCTGCTGGCAAAACTAATTTCTTAAGTAGCCAGGTGATGAGTGGTTCCTCACAAGCTTTTCTAGAGTAGTTTTGGAGTGTTTTTCCCCATTCCTCCAGTTTACTAGGAGAGCCAAATTCAGTGCTTTAACAATTTAAAAAAAAAAAAAAAGTCATAACTTTGCTGTGGTTTGTTCCTACTATTCAGAGAGCTCACACTGCTGAAAGATCCCATAAAACCCCTGAAGAGCCATATTTACCTCTTCTGTTTTCTTTGCATTTTTTTTTTTTTTAAGGCTGGGTGCTGCTTGGGAAGTGCTGTTTTTAAGCAGCACCATTCCAGCTACTCTTTTTTAATCTCTGTGGAGGCATCTGAATGCAGAGCTCTGTGTTCCTTGGCAAGCTACGGTATTTTCCTCTCTCCTTTGAACCTGTTAAGAAGTAATATAAACATTGGGTCCTGAAGAAGAAAAAGGGCTTCTGCCCCGGGTCTGGTTAAGTTATCGTATGAGTGCTTGCAATTTACGTTTTATTTATGCACATAGAATGGTAGAGCAATTTAAAACCATCTCATCCAGCCAAAGTCAAAACTGTTTTATGTTCAGAGAGGAAAGAGCATAGTTAGGTGTTGTGTTGAACCTTCCTTTTCCTATGTATGTACTTTTGTAACCCCTGCTTTAAAGAGTAGAATGGAAAAAATCAAAGTCCTTTCTCTGTGTAAAGCAGGTGATAGGGGTGTTATAAACTGACGTAAATTGGTTGCCTCTTGCTATGCGTGGAGTGCTGGATTAGGCAACATGTAATTAAGCTATTTGTCTCCATAATGTCCTACAGCTATAAGAGTGCAAAAAAGATTATTCAGAAGAAAAGCATCTGCAGTTGCACGTATTGGGGAAGATACTTGCAAGGATTATCAGTGCCTTGGGCATTAACCGGCAGAAACCTCTGTCTGTTGTATAACTTTATAAGGCAAGGTATCTTATTTGGGGGTTTACACTTCTCTCTAAAGAAGCTGGCACTGGCCGCTGCTGAGACAGGGTCACATGCTAGGTTGGTTTTCCTTTTTGTGAGATAAGCACTGACTAATGGCATTGTCTTCTGTTTTACCCGCACCTACATGCAAATTCCTATTTTGAGGCATTCCTTTTAAAGAGCAGGGTGAAAATCACTTCCTTTTTTCCTATCTGGTTTCTAAGTAGGTCACCTACTTTGTTCTTGTTTTATATATTGACACACAGAATCAGGTGCATCTTATCTGATGAGTGTGGTCTCATAAGTAATGTACCATGGATGTGAGAATCACAAGCACCATATATCTGCTATGTGATGGCACCCATGTTATAAGTGACCTCCCCACATATACAAATATCAAACAAGTCATCTGTCATTATATGTTGTTTTGATAGTCTGCTTTTTTGCTCTTAACCAGAGAGCAATCCTTAACCATGTGCAAATTGAATGGTCCAAACTCCTACCTTTGCATTTAAACAAAAACAAAAAAGCTTGGAGTATTCTCAGCCCTATTGCTTTCTGAATGTTCTCAGAGCCTCCCCTGCCAGAAGGACCTAGGGATTTGGGCACTCAATGATGTACATTGCCTCACAGTACTATTCAGTCCAGGGTGCTAATATGAGCTTTTGCCCACACTCTGATATATGGTATCTGTCCTTTTATCTTGCCACTTTGCTTATGACAGATTAGTCTGCTCTGCTTTTGGGAAATATCCTGGAACTAGCAAAGCTTCCCATCTGCAGGACAGGTATATTTAGTGTAAATCTCTCTCTTTTTAATGAGTGGGGTTTTTTGTTTGTCTACCTATATGGGGATTTTTAACACCTCATGACCTTGAGGTCAATAACACCTTATTGCAAACCTAGCAAAAAGTTACTTTTCAGTGACAAGCGGCTTGACTTCAAATTCCTCCTAGTCTAAAGGAGTTTAAGTCTGAGATGGTTTTTTCACATATATGCGTATATATAAATATAAATATACATACACATGTGTGCCCCTACATAGTGTATTCTTTTGAGATAGAAACAACCTACAGTTTTCGGACTACCCTCTCCTAGCAGACTCTGGATTGTTTCCCACATAGTATTACCAGCATATAGTTGTGAGGGATAAAGATATAAATTTAGGTACAGACCTGAGTAGCTCTTAAATACTTTAACCTTGGGGGAAATGTTGACTCTTGATGCAATTTGGAACGAAAAAACAGCTTTATTATTTTTATGGATTTTATTACAAATTAATAAAAGGCAACCTTAAAATCAAAACTCCTACCTACTATAATTTTTACTGAACTAATTAAGGATTAAATAGCACAAGTATCAAATCAAAATTACAGTTAGAATGGAATCAACTATTCACCAGCTCATTGAATGAACACAATCAAGACATGACTCAGGAAGTTAATGTAACACATGATCAGTTTTATACATACACTCCCTGGAAACCTAAGGAGGTTCCCTGTTACTAGGTGACTTCTACAGCTGACTCGTTCCCTGACCAGTTAATTTCTACTATGGTGCACGGTGATTAACAGCCCGTAAGTTCCCTTTGGGAGCAGAATAGTTTGCACAGACACATTTGTATGGTCCATGTTAACACAAAAAGAAGAGGAGTACTTGTGGCACCTTAGAGACTAACAAATTTATTTGAGCATAAGCTTTCATGAGCTACAGCTTGCTTCATGAAGTACTCATGAAGTGAGCTGTAGCTCACGAAAGCTCATGCTCACATAAATTTGTTAGTCTCTAAGGTGCCACAAGTACTCCTCTTCTTTTTGCGAATACAGACTAACACGGCTGCTACTCTGAAACATGTTAACACAAAGTGATTTAAAATAGATCTTAGAATTTGGATTTGCATGTGCTATTTCTTACACACACACACACACACACACACACACACACACTTGCTCATTCACATATTAGAAAACGTTAGAGGAAAAATCATAATTAGGGGTGATAGGCTTCCCTGGCAAACCACAATAGGGAAAAGAAAAAGTTCAAGTAAAAAACAGAGAGTTGCTCTTTTTTAGTTCACTGGTCTTCAGAACATCAGAGGCAGGACTGCAGTTCAGGGAACCAGAAGATGTTGTCGCTGCTCGATACTTTATACTGGCTGGCAGCTCCTCCAGGCACTTGGTTGGTCAGGCTGACATGGTCTGTTCTTTCCTTCCTGGGAGAAGGAGAAGCAGCTGCCCTTCTTAGTGTTGTGATGGCCAAGGTTGATCACACCATCTTCTGCATTTATCTGGATCTTAAATGCTGTGATTATAGCTTGCTCCCCCCTTGGAAGCTCCCCAGAACTTTTCAGAGTATATCTGGGGTTACAGGTCTGGCTGAGGATGGGAGAGCTTGACCTCTGGCCAGTGTGAAAAGCCCATCTCTTACGGGCAGTTTGAGAATATATGTCACCAGACGTGCTCCAAAAATATCAGATCAACGGGAGATAACTCCACAGCTGTGCTTTTGGCTCTGCCGCCCGGTATCTTGTCTGGGGAGTTAGATTGTCAAGTACCTCTGAGTTTCTACATGTTCTTGATGTGAACAGTGATGTAATAGCTTCTTGTTTCTTATTTCACTTATACTTAGGCCTGGTCTACACCGGGGGGGGGGGGGGGGAATATCGATCTAAGATGCGCAACTTCAGCTACGAGAATAGCGTAGCTGAAGCTGACATATCTTAGATAGACTTAGAATCACTTACTTTGCGTCCTTGCGGCCCGGGATCAACGGCCGCTGCTCCCCCATCGACTCCACTTCCGCCTCTCGCCCTGGTGGGTTCCGGAGTCGATGGCAGAGCAATCGGGGATCGATTTATCACGTCTACACTAGATGCAATAAATCGATCCCTGATAGATCGATCACTACCCACCAAAGTGTAGACGTGGCCTTAGACTCATCCATACTTTACTATAGAAAATTCTTTCCTGGGTATCTGGCTGGTGAATCTTTCCCATATGCTCAAGGTTTAGCTGATTGCCATATTTGGGGTCGGGAAGGAATTTTCCTCCAGGGCAGATTGGAAGAGGCCCTGGAGGTTTTTCGCCTTCCTCTGTAGCATGGGGCACGGGTCACTTGAGGGAGGCTTCTCTGCTCCTTGAAGTCTTTACACCATGATTTTAGGACTTCAATAGCTCAGACATGGGTGAGGTTTTTTGTAGGAGTGGGTGGGTGAGATTCTGTGGCCTGTGCAAGAGGTCGGACTAGATGATCAGAATGGTCCCTTCTGAACTTAGTATCTATGAATCTATACTTCATTCCCTTAGTATTGCTTAAAATATTCTGGGCTTTTTCCTGGCAAAGAATTGGAGCGCTAACAATTGGTGACCTCATTGGATGAAGGTCATCTCAGAGCAAAACCCCTGTCAGATTCTATTAATATAAATCCTACTTAAGATTAGAAGAAGAAGAAAAAGTTTACAGAACCTAAAGAAAATTAAAAACTTATAGATTAGGCCTCGCTCAAATAGGCATCTTTTTTTCATTCGTTGTTGTTGTTCTGCTTAATTATTAGCCTTCTTACCTTCCTATAGATCCTTACCAAGGACTCTGTGACAGTTAATGTGGATGGAGTGGTTTATTACAAAGTTCAGAATGCCACCCTTGCTGTTGCAAATATCACAAATGCTGACTCGGCCACCCGGCTCCTGGCACAAACCACCCTGAGGAACGTTCTGGGGACCAAGAACCTCTCTCAGATCCTGTCTGATCGAGAAGAAATAGCACACAGCATGCAGGTATGAGCAGTGTTGGGTGTATTGCTTCTCAAATCAGAAAAGCTAAACTATAGGGCTAGGAGCCCCTTGCAGGGGCAGGCTTGTACACCAGTACAGAGAAGAGCTGAGCATATCTAGGTGAACCTTGGATTTGGGGTTTTGTATAAAGTTTCCATGAGAGCTGTCGCAACAGCATACAGATTTTAAAAGGAGCAAATAAGGCAATAATGGCTATGAGATCTAGTTTTTAGCTTTAAAAATTGTAGGTGGCAGGTTGGAGTAAAGAAAAATAATCCCAAAGAGGCAAAACTACTGCCTGACTCTAATAAAAAGGTCCTGCCCTGAGCTGTGAAGACAGAGGGATGCTAAATTGTGTTCATAGACCCTGGAGAAGACCCTCCCCAGCTTGGTGCAGACAGAATCTTGGGACAGAGGGAGGACCATTGTGCTGATCCCAGTTGCCTGAAGGGTGGGTTGCACTATAGTTCGAAGAGATGACCACCAGTTTGTGCATCCTTCTCAAAATGTTTGCGATTACATGGATCAACGATGACACAACAATCAGCTAAGTGCATCGAGATCCTCAGACACAAGGAGTAGTCCGAGTATTAATATTATTGACTCTCAATTCATGTGTTCTGTGTCTGTTTAAACACTACGTTTTTTTTGTTTTGTTTTTTTACCTATGATTTTTGTAATGTAGCCAAGTAAATGAATCTAGCATCCTTGTCCTGCCTCTTTAACAGGCCACACTCGATGAGGCAACAGACGAATGGGGGATTAAGGTGGAACGTGTGGAGATTAAGGATGTGAAGTTGCCAGTCCAGCTACAGAGAGCAATGGCTGCTGAAGCAGAAGCTGCCCGAGAGGCAAGAGCCAAGGTAATACAGTAGCTTCAACATACTTTGTGTTTTCATCAATAACTTCACGTGAAGCTCTCTCTGAGGATGGAGATCTTCAGCCAGACTAGCATGGGGTATGCAGGGTAAAATTTGTTGGTAGAGCTGTCTTTGGAAGCCAGAACTCATCCTGGATCACACCATCTGTCTCACTTTTATGAACCCTGAAATCCCTACCTTCCCCCCAAGAGCAAGTTCTGAAAAACTTAAATAGAATGGAGTTTTGAGAGATCATGTGATCTAGTGGCTGAAGTGTGAGACTGTCATGACTTCTGCATTGTTTCCAGCTCTTCTATTAACTTGCTGTGGCTTTAGACAAGGCCCTTGTACTCTGTCTCCATTTCTCCATTTGGAAAAAAAAATATATATAATGCATTAGGGAGGACATGAGGCTAAATGTTTGTAAAGTACTCTGCGCTCCTCCGCATTTCCGCAGCCCTCTTAATCCATTTGGTTGTGTTACTCCCTTTTGCTTGTAGTGAAGGGTGGGAAAATCTGATGTAAAGCATTTTAAGATCCCGAGATTTTTGGTTTTGATAGGTGGAAACTCAGCCCTGTTGCTAAGCCCTGGGAAGCTTTCTCACTTGAAAGAACCTTGTGCTGTGGAACTTGCTCCCTCTGGTGGTTTCCCGATCCTCTGGGGAACCCGGAAAGCATTTTGTGTGCTCTATATTTACCGAGGTAGCTTGAATGTGAAACTGCAGGTTATGTTTAAGAATTCCAGTCTGAGACAGTGGCCGATGCAGCTGGTCCCAGGGACTCCTGGTCCTGGGGCAGTCAGAGCAGCCGCTGGCCTCCCAGGGCTTCCCCATCCTGGCAGGGGCCAGAGCGGCAGCGGGCCCCCCCAGGACTCCGACCCCAGTGAGGGCTGGAGTGGCGGCGGGCCTCCTCGGGTTCCTTCCCTGTAGCAGGCCCCCAGCTTTCCCCCCCGCAGCACCCCCCTCCAAGATTTAATGGTGAGAATTTTTAGTATAAATCATGGACAAGTCAGGGGCCGCAAGTTTTTGGTTTTTAGCCCGAGACCTGTCTGACTTTTTTTACTAAAAATACTCATGATTAAATCGTAGCCTTAATTATCATATGCAGACAGAGGAGAGACTCACCCCTAGGGAAATAGTTAGTGAGCCCTCTTTAGCCACTTGTATATTCCTGTTTAAAAATTGTTCAGACTCTCTTATATTTCTGTGGGGAAATAAAAAGAAGAGCAAATCTGTATTTCATTAGACCCAGGTGCTATGAGTTACGGAAGGTGAACTTGGGAGGGCAGCTAGAAAAAGACCTTGGTTCTAGGTAGTAACTTGTATGTTCCAAATGATAATTCCTAGACCTGTTTTGCGGTATCTAAACGGTATGCAATCTGCAAATAATTTAACTTTAGTCTGATGGTTAAAAGGATGGAGAACCATTGCAAGAGTAATCAGAGTGGACTAGATTATATAGAAAGAAGTATCTTCCACATACCTATCTTGCCCCACTCAGGAACCAGTACACTATAATTCACGATGCCACCACCCTTATTCTATCCAGTCTGGCTTCTGTGGATTTAAAGGGATCTGGTATTGATGCACAGTCTCTGATCTGGGCCCCCGGTGGGATTACTAGCTGGTGAAGTCTATAATCATGCATTCTGATATTGTTGGTTTAGCTGTTTAGTATGTTGCAGTCACCCTTAAATCTGAGGACAGCCACTTTATATCTATCTCTCAGCTTGTTTCATAGCTTGATATTCAAAGTGAATCTTAGGTCACTGAAATATGAAGATAAGTTTATTCCTCTCTATCCCATCCTATCTCTCCCAGGGTGTAGCAGTAAAGTCAGTGAACAGGCTGCTTTGATTTAGCTTACAGTAGGAGTCATGTTTAATATATAACTTTATTGCAGTGGATTCAGGTTTAATTGGCCCCTCCTGGCTTCTCTGCTCAGGTTTCTGTAGTATAATTTCCACTAATACTCACAAGAAGTGCCTACAAGGTGCAGCAGTGTGTGTTATAGTCCCTTCTGCTGAATGCTGAAGGGGGTTGTTTGGCAGGATCCTGGCAAGCTGTTTCATAAGTAGGGCCCTCCTAAATTCACGGCCATCAAAAATGCATCACAGATTGGAAGTCTGGTCTCTCCTCATGAAATCTGGTCTTTTGTATGCTTTTACCCTATACTGTACAGAGTTCACGGAGGAGACCAGTGTACCCAAATTGGGGATCCTGACTCAAAAAGGAGTTGCAAGGTTATTTTAGCGGGGGGTCACGGGTATTGCCACGCTTACTTCTGCACTGCCTTCAGAGCCGGGTGGCTAGGGAGCAGCAGCTGTTGGCCGTGTACCAAGCTCTGAAGGCAGTAACCTGCCAGCAGCAGTGCAGAAGTAAGGGCGGCAATACCATACCATACCACACCACCTTACTTCTGTACAGCTGCCGCAGGGTACAGCCCAGCTCTGCAGGCAGCAACACAGAAGAAAGCGTTGCAGTACCACACCATGCCATCCTTACTCCTGCGCTGAACTGGCAGTGACTCTGCCTTCAGAGCTGGGCTCCTGGCCAGCAGCCACTGCTCTCCAGCTGCCCAACTCTGAAGGCAGTGCTGCCACTAGCAGCAGCGCAGAAGTAAGGGTAGTAGTGCAAACACCCCCCCCCACACACACACACACACAACTCCTTTTGGGGTCAGGACCCCTACAACACAGTGAAATTTCAGATTTAAATAGCTGAAATCATGAAATTTTTTTATTTTATTTTTTTTTTTTCAAATCCCAAGACCGTGAAATGGACCGTGAATTTGGTAGGGCCCTATTCATAAGGTACAAATCTCTTAAGTTGTAAACCAAATCTACACAAAGAGTGCCCAAAACTTTTGTTTGAAGATCTCCCCCTTTTTAGCACTGTCTTGTCTCACAACTGAAAAGGGTGAAATAGTCAAACGAGCCTCCATTTTACCACTGTGGTAGACCTGCTGTTGCATGCATTTTTCTTCCTCAGGTAATTGCGGCCGAGGGTGAAATGAACGCCTCCAGGGCCCTGAAAGAAGCCTCTATGGTTATTTCAGAGTCCCCTGCTGCCCTTCAGCTTCGCTACCTTCAGACTCTGACCACCATCGCTGCAGAGAAGAACTCCACCATCGTCTTCCCCCTGCCCATAGATATGCTGCAGGGCATCATGGGTGCTAAATGCTAAACTTGTTGGGATGTAGTGGAAGAGGGATCTTCCCCAGCAGGGCTGATCTGTGAAACCAAATTAGCTGCTAAAGCTTAAAGCAATGGTAGCAGAGGGGATCTTTAAAGGGGGCCTTTTTTGTGTGATACTTGTGTGTAAGTGAATGTGACTGACCAAAATCTTCTACAATTTATATAAACAAACTCTGCTCTTAATTTAAAATAGATGCTTATTTTAATGTTCCTGTGGATCACAAGCTTTTGTAACCTACACACACATCCTATTTGCAAATGGTATGATCACTTTGTGTGACAAGCTCAGTTTTGGAAGGGCTGTGAGATGATCACTCACCAGAGAAGTGGTTACCTCTCATCAGCCACACACACTCTCTGAGGTGATGTTCCCTTTAGAGAAAAGGGTCCCTGGCGCTGGGTGTGGAGGGAAAATGGCCCTTTACCACTTGCTTTGTGGCCAATAGCCTTGTAAGTTGGAATCTCTTGGTAGCCACACAGATTGCTCCTTCAGTTCTTCCCATTTGCTCAAGTAAAACAATGTGTATACTCAATATCTCTGAAAATCAGGTCAGCGGCTTCTTCCCTCTTGCCAGATACAGTTTGCCAGCACTGCTGAAATGAAACTTTCCACCCCTGTAACAGCAGAAAAGGTATGAGCACATTATAGTTATGGATACGTTTGTATACGCTATCCAGTTGTCACAGTTTGTGTGGTTGTCTATTGATTAATGCCTTTTTTAAAGCACTTAAAATGTCTCTGGATCTGCCTTTATTTGTGCATCCTCTTTTTCAAAGAATGTTCCTTTTAAAAAAATTAATAAATAAATAAAAAAATAAAAATAAAATGAGTTTCGTTTGTAAATAAGTAGCCTTTTTGGTCTTGATTTTAAATATGCTTGTAAACAATTTTGAAGTGCTATATGTTAGTCCTAAGACTTGCATCTCTTGCAAATAAGGTAAATTTAAAGTCTTATACTTAATTTTTTATAAAAGATCTATATACACAGCTTTTCTGTCCAGTAGAGGAAATTGGTGACTATTTTTACTTGTTTTCTGCTGAAAAGCAACATTTGACATTTAACACTTACAGTTGTGATTGCATACTATGTGAAGATTTCATAACCTTTTAAATTTTATCTTGTTAATCTTAGTGCAGTGTATGTGTGATGCAAATTAAACTTTTCTATGTTCCAGTGATAACTCTGCTAGCATAGTTATCCTGTTTTAAAGAATTGTGCAAGAAAAGAGAATTAGCTATTTGGTCCACCATTTCAAAATTCAGTCAACTCCCCTCTTTTTCTGATCTCAAAATTGGATTCCTTATTTGTAGTTTGGATTCACTTTGACTCGCTTACTAATGTAATACTAGAAGTTTCATTGCTTTGATCTTTACAATTGGTATTGCTCTGTGCAGTGCTACTAGTTTTACAAATCTGTCTCATCTGACAAAGCAAATGATCACAACAGAGAGGAAACGGGAAATAAAAATTCTCACCGTGATTTGCTAAACCAGAAGCACGTGGCTTCTTCAGTTCTGCTAATCCTTGCCTGCATGTGCATATCTGTGAAATGCACAGCCATATCTTGCACCTGTTTAGCAGATGTAATTGGAGATTGTGGTGAGATGTTGAGCCAGATTCTGCACTGGAACAACTCCACTGAACTAGTCCCCCCATCTTTAAGCATGGGTAGTTGGAGTGGAGGACAAAAACAAACACAAGAAAACGATGCATGGATTCCAGAAGTGCCCTTGTTCTCACTGCCCTTAATAAAGTATGTATTTTCTTGTTTAATCACTTCTCAGGTGTGATTCATTTTGTGTTCGCATCGCTTCTATAGTAATGGAATGATGAGCCAAAAAGCACCTTTTGTTCTTGACCAGCATTTTCTGGATGAATTCTTCCTGCCCCACAAACTATGTGCATTAAGAACCCTTCTTGGAGCACTCCATTCTACGTTGTGCATGACTACTGGTCGGTCTGTCTTATTCCTACATGCTATGAGTCAGGATTTCCTGTATGACAAAATGTAGTATTCAATCCTTTCATGAGGGCTTATTAGCGGTAATACTGGCAATGTAAGTGGTGGTTGTGGTGGAATAGTCCAGTTTTGGTACTGTGTAATTAAGCAGTATGTACCAGCTCCTTTCATTTGTAATGGACCGTTTGACTTGCTAGGATATTGGAACATACAAAGTCTAATTCGAATGCTCAGTGCACTTGCGTGCCTGGCATTTGTTCTGCAGCTGTAAGAATTAGCAGTTGAGCTCTACTTGCCCTGGCTAGTTGATAGGGGATGCCATTAGTTCTGGAGTCAGTAAGAAAAATCACTGTGGGCAGCTGGGAAAAGGCTTTTAGGGATTTGGGAAAAGACCCAGAGAGCGGCCACAAGATTACACAGACAATAACTTGGTGCCTAATTCTAACCAGCACTGCTCAAAGTTCGGTACTCATGCTGTGCATGACCCTTTGTTTGCACCTTCCCCCTTAGCTCACTCCATTGTTTCATACAAATGAAAAGCTCTTACGCCTTTCCTGAAGTGTCTGTACTCCTGAAAGGAGTGTGAGCCAGGGCAAACTCGCCATATAAACCACTTCTTGTACAAGTTGATACCTGGAGGTGACAGCAGCAAATTAAGAGGGTAACAAACGATTTGCTTCACTTGTAAGGAAACACACAACTTTTCTGTGTTTTACAGTGAGTTGGAGCCAAGATCATTCTTTTAACAAGAAGGAAACACAGGACCAATAAAGCTGAATATAGTTCTGCTAAGTAGCAGTTACTATGCTGTTTTTAAAAACTAAAGGCCAACTGTGGTGTATCCGCCTTCAGAACTAAAACCTTATAGGGACTTTATACTGTTTTCATGTAAAAATGACAGAATAGATTTTCTTTGAGAATTGAGAGGAAGCATCCAGCCTGATGCTATTGCAGCCTGAGTGAAATGGTCATCCCCAACATGAGAGCATACGCAGACATGCTGGCTTGCCCTCCACTTAATGGAGGACATTAAGGACATGTTGCATTTCCAGACTCAAGAACAGATGTGTGAAGGGAAGCCATGATAACGCAGCACCATTCCTTTCTCTCTAGCTGAACAGTCTTGACTTTTTTTTATTTGCACTTTAAATCCAGAGATTCTGTCTTAGCCTTGATTTTTAGCAGCTGCTTTTAGCATTAGCCTCTACTGTTTCTTCCACCAGAGATCTTGCTACAGCTTTGCTCACTGGCACATTCTTTATGGAACCAGTATGCTGCCATTTGAGGATATTTCTGTAATACCAGAGTGCTGTAGGCTGAAACCTGCGGAGCGTCTCTCTCTTGTGGCAGAAACAGCAACGTGCTTTTGCAGGGGAGCGATGCTAACAGCTGTTGATGATAAAAAGCCCAGCTCCAATAATTCCATCTCACTCAGTTAGTAATAAGGCCAGAGAGCTTATTCCATTCAGCTGCATTATTGGCAATAAAACCAGCTCTCCTGGGAGTACCAATGAGTAGCAACATATTGGATCCATAGTGTAGTTGCATGGTATTGTTCTGTCTGCACAGTGCAAGCCTCAGTCCTGGGGTTCAGCATTTCATTCAATACATGAAGATGCTTTCGCGTTTAGTGCTGGGGTTCCAAGCCTGCTACTAGCAACAGGTTAATAAAATGAACAATTTCCTTCAAGGATCTAGCATTAGTTCATTAAAATATCTAAAGCAAGTGAACCAAACCTCAGTTGCTTCTATACTGTAAACAAAAGAGGCAGCTTCTATAATAGCGGCAGAGTCCTGTGGCACCTTATAGACTAACAGACATATTGGAGCATAAGCTTTCATGGGTGAATACCCACTTCATTGGTATTCACCCATGAAAGCTTATGCTCCAATATGTCTGTTTAGTCTATAAGGTGCCATAGGACTCTTTGCTGCTTTTACAGATCCAGACTAACACTGGCTACCCCTCTGATACTTAGCTTCTATTACTATATATTCCATAATCCTACCAATTCAGTCCTTTTCCACACACTTAGTAGCACTGGAATTTAAAAAAAAAAAAAAAACTTTAAAAAGACCATAATTTGCTTCCCAATCATTGGCTAGTTTTGTGCAATAATAAAACATTAGGAACATTAGATCTGCACCAACAGAAGGACCTCACACGCAGCAGCTAATGCATTTGTGAAAGTGGCACAAGGAAGTTTGCGGTTTTTTATTTCAAGATAGTCCAAAGTTTAGACCAACGCTGCAATACAATTTCTGTTTAACCTAGTTTTCTTCCAAGTAGCTGAAACAAAACAAACGGGAACATTTTTAGTGTTTGTATGTTCCATGTAAGCTTTATTGTATTAAATACAATGTTCAAAGCAGTGGGTAAAGTGGTAGGACTCATCATGAATTTCTTTAATTATTGCACAGCTAGTTGGCTATTAGAAACAGTTACCACATTAATGTGTTTCCTGCAGGAGGAAGTAGCTCTGTAGGCATTGAAGGCACCAAACTTGCTCTATTTAAAAGAAGATCCTCTTTACTTAGGCAGCCAGCTCTGCCATGGCCCTCTCCAGAGGATCAACAGTCCAGTAATCATCATCCCAGCCCAGGAACCAGCCGGAGAAGGTGGGAGGTTCGAATCCTTGCTTGATGATAGTGATAGGAGTTCTCTTATCTCGGTTGGCAGGATCAGTCTCAATGTATCTTTTAGCTGCAAATACACAAGAAGAGCCCATAAAATCACATCTCCATATGGAGCAATCAGAGAAAGAGGCTCTGGAAAAGTTAAACGCAAAACAGAGGCATAATATCAGGCTGGCTCTAGTTTCTGAAATGTTTTTTTAAAGAAGTGACACTGCTCGTGGAATTTTATCTAGGGCTACTGGCAGCCTGTCCCAGGAGCTGCTTTCAACCACAAGCCAAGCTGCTAGCAGGGTTCAATCAAGGATATAAACTGCTCTTTTCACATGTGATTTACATGACTGCCCCCCGATGAATATTACTATTTAAACAGCAAAGCACCATCCTATCCTGTCAGACACAAAGTGATCACTTAACTCCCATTAGGGACTTAACCTTCCATTAAGAACAGTTGTTTACCCACTGTACTGCTCAGCTGTGCATTTAGGTGTAGGGCTTATAGGGCAGGCAGCTGAGACAGAAAATTATGGGTTCTCTCAGTCACAAGTAAAATCATTCATTTATCCTAAGGGTTATTTTTCCACTGCTGGAAGCTGAGTGCTGTATGTATGACAACCAGTAGCTCCTGAGGCAGGGCTACAGGGATCCTTCCAGATTCCTACAGACATAAGTGACTTCTTGTAAATGTACTCATCTGTCAATTTTATGCTGTCATGAACTCGTTCAACCCTCTACTCCAAGTGATCAAACTGGAGGTGGAGATCAATAGAGAAGAGTTATTTAGGAGAGGGGCATGTGATTGTTACCGGATGTCACAGTCTCTGTCTTTTCCTCTTCATGAGCCTCATTTCCAATCCAGACAAAGACCTACGGATTAAAAATAAAACAAACAGCATCAGCCTCTATCTGAAAAATGTCCCCGGGCGCTTGATACAGAACTAGAATAAATCCATGCTACTTTGACTGAATTACTCATCCTGGTAAACAACGAGATTACTACTGCTGTCAAAGTTTAAGAGCTTTTGGCCAGTAATAAGTCTCCACTGTGGGCACAATTACGTGCTAATCTGATACATGGGAGAATCTGCTGGTGTTTGAACTGCATCTTTACACTGAACAGCTACAGTGTGCCCCTCTCCAAACTGCCTTTTGGTTGACTGGGGCAAGGCAACCAAGAAGCTGTCTTTTTTTCCTTAAGAAACCAGTAGCTGATATAATTATTTGTTGAATGCTGATAACATGCTCAATCAGTCATATACAGACAAGGCATGGGACCAACCCCTCACAAGCAGACTGTGCTAGGATCTACCATAGCCTGTCTCCTTTCGTCCACCATCTGACTAAAGGAAGTGGCAGAAGCCCAACTCCACCCTCAACCTTTGGGTTAAAATGAATATAGTGTAATATCTGATCCATCCTCTGTTGGGTGACTTGGTCCCAAACTTTAGGGGGGTGGATTCCATGATCTTTTCCTTTCTAATTATTGTGACTGTCAGTCTCTCACCTTAAAGCCACATGGCCCATATGCAATATCCTCTCTTTGCTTCCCTTCTAGTAAATATATTTGGAGGTACCTGGTCCCATGTGTCAAGGATCATAACATCATCTGTAGCAAGGTCATCTTGGGTTAGCTCTCCAGGAACCTCTTCAATCTGAAAAGAATGAAGTTAGAGGGGATCAGATCCTTCCGGGGGAGCCACCCAAGTTTGCATCATTTTATGTCACATGGAGAAATGAGTTCATGGAGGCGCTGATAATACCACTGGGGAATGAGGTGTGTGATGGTACAGTCTGTCCCCTTACGGGAAGTGGAGCCTAAGTGTCAGCCCACCCCAGTCACGCGACCTGGCCTTTTAAGATTTTGTGACATCTGAGGTGTAAAAATGTGTACATTCGATCTGTGTTAAATTATGGCTGTGAAACATGGACATTCAAACAACCAAATAATAAAGAAACTACAATCCTTCAAATTAGGGTGTTATGGAAGAATTCTGAAAATATGAATAGACCACATAACCAATTAAAATGGATTGGGATTTGTAGGGCACATTTTAAGAGGTTCAGGGGGCAATGCATTCTTACAGCCACTGGAAGGGAAAGTTGATGGCAGAAGAACACAAGACAGAAAATGATCTTGGCTGGACAATGTGGTATCCTGGGTGGATCAAAAGGTGTATTCATCCACAAAGAGATTAGCAGAGGATTGTACAGAATGGGCTACCATGGCTACAAACCTCCAATAATGGACATGACATATAAGAAGAGGTGTGCAAGGACCTAGGAAATATTGGAAGACAGGAAGAGGTCCTGGGAATAAACAGAAATTGGGAAGAAAACCCGTTACTGTCTCTTTAAGGGTCTGGGACCAGAGGCCCTGCAGAGTGGGCGGGGAAACACTCCCCTCTCTCCCAGCCAGTTGGGATGAGCTTTGGGAAGGGGATCAGCATATATGCTGCCTCCTGGCACATAGCAGGGGAGACTTGGTGGGAGAAGGTTGGTTTATTTGCCTGCTGAATCCTGCAAACTTGAGGCCTAACTGGGGGTAAGGTGTCAGCTGAAGGAGAAGCTGGCTAAGGCCCTACAGCTGGCCTAAATCACCACCCCAGCTCCGAGGAGAGCTTGTGGGGAAGAAGGGACTCCTGTTTTAAGGAAACAGAAAGGGAGAGAAAAAGGCTGCCTGCTTGAAGTATAGCCTAGCTGCTACTAGCGAAGCTGGGAAGGGCCTTAGGAAGCTCCTCAGTAACTGCTTGGGAAGAAGCTGTATGAGGAGACAGCTTTGAGTATGAATAGTGGAGTCTGCAGCCTTGTGAGAGACGCTGACAAACAGGTAAAAGGTAGGAGCAGCCCAGGGAAGTGGCAGTGGATTGGAATGAGCAGCCCTTAGCTACACAACACAGGGTCCCTGGGCTGGAGCCCAGAAGAGAAGGTAAGTTCCCCTTCTCTCCCAGTAAGAGAGCATAGCCCATAAGGCTAGCTTAGCTTTTGCTGTAACACAAGGAAACTACAAGCCTGCATTCTATCAGACAGTAGTTTAAGCAAGTTTTCATAAGTATAGTCAGTAAGCCTGTGACCACTGGCTACATAAATGGCCTAATAGTAATGCTTAGATTTTGGGGAACTAGGAATAGTTTGCTTAATAGCAGGAGCTGAAACCTAATGGTAAACAACAACTGCAAGATCATGGAAGTAAAAACTGCAACTCTGCTCAAGCAAGAGGTGACTAATATAATGAACTAAATGGCATTAATATGTTAACCTATAGGATAAGTAACCTCAATATTTGTGAGGTGAGGAAGTTAGATTTGGGCATGTGGGGAGGGATAGCTCAGTGGTTTGAGCATTGGCCTGCTAAACCTGGGGTTGTGAGCTCAATCCTTGAGGGGGCCATTTGGGATCAGGGCAAAAATAGCTCCTGCTTTGAGCAGGGGGTTGGACTAGATGACCTCCTGAGGTCCCTTCCAACCCTGGTATTCTATGAAAGTCTAAACCTTTGCATGAATCGTCATGATGATGATGATCAGACCCTATAATTACCATATAGAAGGGAACTTTCCCATCATTGTCTGTGTCATTTGCCCTTCTACTCTATTGTTCTCTACCACCAGTCTTGGGCATTGAGAAATCTGGACCATCAGATGCATTTGGCATGCCAGAGACAATGCTGGTCCTTTGTCTCTTACCACCAGGGCCTCCAGGATGGGTGTAATTATGCAAATCTAAGAGCTTATGCAAAGAATGATGCCAGAGACAGGAATATTACAATATTGGGGATATCTGTTTATGGCTTTATTCCTTATTTTAATACAAGTCTCTAAGGCTTGGCTTTGCCCTCAGTTGGCATGTCCTTGCCATATGCCCAAAGGGTCCCTACAAGCTATTGAACTCATGGGTTTTAGTTCTGTGTCCCGATTCTGGGACAAGAACCGTATTACCTTTGGCTCAAGTGGCTATCGCTACATGTACTCTTGGCTATCCAAAAGGATTGGGCAACAAGAGGAAGCACAAGCATCAGGATTTAAAGAGACAAAAGACAGACTAGTCCAAGATGGGGGCCGAAGGCCTGGCATACAGAGCATTCAGCTTTGGTTTTTTGTTTTTTTTTGTTTTTTTTTTTTTTCCTGTTACCCCAGAGGGGCTGAACTGAGAGAAGACCCACCCAGAAGGCTTGGCCATGGAAGCTGGAGATTGCTACAGCCCAGGATGACAGGTGTCCGGCACTAAAGAAGAAGCCCGGCAATGCCGCAGCATGGCCCAAAGGGGTGCACTGGTGGGGACAAGGTACATTAGCATATAAGGAAGGGGGAATTTGCATGGTACCTGATCACACCCCACCTAGCTGGCCAGTGTTAGCAGCTTGTTTCTTCCATAGAAACCAGTTCATTCACAGTTCATACAGGTAAACAACGAAGTTTAAGCTCTGGTGCTGCTTAGTCCTTCACACACCCTGTTCTCCTAACCATAACACCTGTCACTTAGCAAGTGCTGGAGTTAAAGCCAAAACAGCCTGAACACTAGCCTCAGGCAAAGGAGCCCTCACTTGATGCTGCAGGGATTTGGTGGAAAGGGGACAAGGCTTTAGAGCTGGCCGCTTTCTTTGCAGTGGAGTGGCGCTAATATGCTCCTTCTGCAGAGCCCCCTGGGGAGGAGCCCCCTGGGCATTTGTTGGGGAATGTCCTGGGAGGCAGAACTGTAGCCTGCTGCCTGGCTGAGATGGGTCCCCCCCAGTCCTGGCTGCTGGAGGCTCGATTCCCTTATGAAACGCCGCCTCTTAGTACATCACACACTCACAGTGAAACGTCCGCTCTTGTTTGAGCAGGCAAAGAGGCGAGGAGGGTTAACGTCCATCTTCCTGCTCTTCAGCCGGGGGGAAGTGCGATACGCTGCTTTCCCACCCAAAGCTTCCCAGAAGCTATCTGTAAGAGAGAAGGGTATGCTGATGCTCCCTCCATGTACACCTGCTGTCACGTTACTGGGGGGCTCCCCACATTGGGACCTCACTAATTCCCTCTGCTTGTCTGAGACCTGGCTGGACAGCAGGACATGCTGCTGATGCACAGAGCATGGCCAGGGGTGTTTGCTCTCCTTATGCCTACAGCAAAAATCCCCAGTGGCTGCTACACGAGTGTAAAAAGGTGCTCTGGAGTGGCCATTCTGCGCCTGTGCAGTGCACCAGACTGTGCCCATCCTTGGGGCGGCAGGGGGGCAGTGAAGGACCCCTCCTGTGCTCCCTATAATGTGCTTTATCCAAAACAATAGGACATCAAAGGTACATCCCTTGCCCACCCACAGACTGCAAGGGACTATAGCAGAGTCTGATCATGAACTCCAGTGACTTATGCAACAGTGCTGCTTCAGTGGCACATCCGCTCCTGAATACATCTGTGCGGGAACACTACAGCAGCCTAGGGAGTCACATAGGATCCTTGACGTGGGAGGGCAATGCCACAGCCACAGAAGCATCATAAAGTAAAGCTGAGTCAGAGCACATGATATCCCCAGCTTCCTGCTTGCACATTGATCAGGTCGTCAAGAAGCTAGAATCTTTGTATCTCAGGGAAGGGGTGGGGTTGACTTTGTCCCCTGATTGTTCTCTGGCTGTTTAGAATTGGCTCCAACCATGACTCCCCTAGTGACTACCAAAGGCATCAGGAGGGGAATCTGTTTCTAGCAGCAATGAGATGGGGTGAAACAAATATTTAGGCCCCTGCCTGCTAAACTGACCTGATAATTTACAATGGGTGCTCAATGGGTCCCCAGAGCAACCTTCCCTCTTTTGGGTGTGTGCATCTTAAAACTGCTCCTACTCCCATGGCCTCTCCCAGATAAGCCGGGGGCCTCTTAACTTGAATATCTCCTGTTGAGTGGCTGGACTCCCCCCTGTATGACATACACTTAGCTCTTTCAGTGCAGAGCCTAGAAGAATGAGCTTTCCTGAGGCGGAACCGCTGGTCACCTCTTTGATTGGCCTTGATGTGGGAATCCAAAATACCCATTGGGCAACTGCCAAGGAGAGGAAGAAACTGCAGCTATAATGTAAGGAATCTGTGTGGCCCAGCCAGGCCTCCCTCACCTGGCTCGCTTCCCTCAGCAATTTGTACTGGGCGAGCTCCCAGAATCTTCAGCAGCTCTTGTGCCCCAGATATCTCGGTGTCGCTGGCTGCTTGGCCAACCCAAAGGTAAGCAGCGGAAGGAGTTTTCAGGACAAATGCATCGTTTGAGTTCAGTTCACTGGCAACAGCATCCAGCTGAAAAGCAACAGCACCATAGCTATCAAACAGGTTGGTAGTCTTGCCACTGACAATTATATAAGGACTATGATCAGTGCCCCTGGCACTGCTGAACAAAGTTTAACCATCCACTGTAAAAACATCAGTGACTAAGGGATTGTATAACAAGCATGAGAAGATTAAACAGGGGTGGGTGGGTGTGGTATGTATGATGACTTGCAGCCAGAATAGGTAGGGCTGGGATCTTGCCAGATCTCACAAACAGCAGCAGGATACTTAAGTACTCAGAGGGGAAACCTCCACAGAACAAACTCCATGCTGCTAGCATTGGTGATTCTGTAGTTGGCATTCTTCCCCTGGGTCAGTAATGAACCAATACCCTAGCATGGAGCTAGGAGGCTGCTGGAGTATTTATGACTAATGAGCAAGATTTATTTTTTTTTATTTATGTATTTATTTATTTTGCAAGAATAGGTGAATGAACCCAAGTCCTGGCTCAAATTCTATTTGGATACAAGATACTTCTCACTTCCTGCCTTTAGCTGTTAAGTACCATTGTTGTGGGCTGTTAAACCAACTGCTGCATCCCATCTCAGAGGCTGATGCTCTTCAAAGGTGCATGAAAGTCTCACTTTATATTAGTATGCAAAGTCCTTTGGGCACTGTGGAGAAAAGCCCTTAACAATATAAAATGGTATTAATAAACTCATGGGAACAGTGTGATTATTACTACTTACCCATGGGAAAAGGGGAAGCTCTCAATAGCCTATCGAGACTCTGAAGTTTGTTTCAATTCAGCACAAGTCCCACAAAGTTTAACGTGGCCTTGCCTTTTCTCTCAGAGGGAATGTGGTGTGACAAGATACAAGATCTTGCATTCCAACTGCTACGTGTGAACCCAATGTTTGGGATTAGCTGGCTTTCCCATCACGTACCTCTACTGCTCTGGTGGCTCCAGACGTGCTGGACCGGACCTGAAACAGCCGTGTTGCAGCTGGTGCTGTCTGGCCTCCATCTCTGGAGGTTCCACCCTTGTAGACAATCAAAGGTTTCCTGCCAAACATGCTCATCAGATGAGCTGGCTCTTTTCCCTGCACCACTCGTTTCTGGGGGGAAGGAAGCTCTGTGTCACACATGAGATGATGCACAACAGCAGGGATTCCCAAATAGGCTGCTCCTCTTTGCCCGTTGAGCATGCCCCCACTGGAAGCAGGGAACCAAACCACTGCTTCTCACACAAACTGGTGTGTGGGTAAATTAGGCCCTCAAAATTGCATAGCAAGGACCCCACATGCGACAGCCTGACCTAGGGTGACCAGATGTCCTGATTTTATAGGGACAGTCCTGATGTTTAGGGATTTTTCTTGTATAGACTCCTATTACCCCCACCCTGTCCCAATTTTTCACATTTGCTGTCTGGTCACTCTAGGCTGCCCCAACTAGCAGCAATAAACACTAGTGTAAAGAGTGTTAGGTGCCTTCTAGCTATGCAGCTGAACAGCCACCTCATCTTTACTATTCTTTGTCAAGCCCTTTTAGTGGGACTGGGGCCACCTGATGTAGATGCAGCTATAAAAGTCCCTTGTCACATTGCAGAAACCACCTGAAAAGGTGGCACCTTGCACCGCAACTGAAGAAGACACTAACGGGAACTTGGCCAATCATAACAGGAAGTAAAGCTGGCAAGGGCTAAGTCAATAACTTTTACTGGGCTTCTGGTTTCGCCTGGCACAAAGCCTCTTCCAAGCAGCTCTGGCAGGGCAGGGTGTGCAAAGGCTGCTGCACCATTGCTGGGGTCTGGCAGCAGAGAACTGCATGGGGAAATGAATGTGCAATCAGGCCCATTGCCATCCAGTATCATAAGGGGAAGTTGACCCTCACCACAGATGTGACATTTGCACTGAGGATGATCCTGAAATCATCATGGGATGGATTTCAGTCCCCGCCTCTCCTTTAGAGTCACGAGAAATCTACAAGCCACGTGCTCAGGGATCTGATGATGTTAGACACCTAACACTCTACACTAGTGTTTACTGCTGCTAGTTGGGTCAGGCTAGGGTGACCAGACACACTTTTTTTTTCCCCTTTAAAGACTAACAAACTGCATGTTTAAGCTTCTTGCTGCAAAACAGTCACTTCCCTGAGCCCCTAAGGCCTTTCACTTTGGGTGGGGGAGGGGGAGGCAGTAGAAACCCTGGGCAATTCATTCAGCTCTTGGGAGCTCTTTGCCTCTTTCTCCCACCTGCGTTTACACTCTGGTGCTAGAGGCTCTCTTCTTACTCACATTTCTTTTTTCCTTGTGCTTTGATTTTTAAATATAGCCAAGAATCCAAAAAGATGTCTACACTGACTCTGGAAGTTTGCACTTCAGATCAGTACAGCGGCCTACAGAAAGGGAAGCTAAATATATCCAAGATTTTTTTTCCTCTCCTTCCTGCCAGGAAGCAGTGTCAACTGCCTACACTTTGCACCAACTGTCATGATGCAAAGTTTATTCACCCCTGAGCGTTATTAACAGTGAGGACAGAAGAACAGCATCCCTCACCGGAGTGGGGTACAGGTAACTGGCTTGCCATGGCAAAGGCACACACATCATTAGTTACAGAAGCGGTGGGCTTATTTACCTGCACGGGGCTGCCTCCCAGCTCTTCATCCAGCTGGACGCTGAGGAACGCGGAGGTTGTGATCTCATCCTGGGAGGAATCTGCACCCTGCCTGAAAAACAGAACAAAATTTAAGTCCTCAGATCACAGTGAAATTTCCTATGCCCTAGAGAGGTCAGGAAAAGGCAAGGGACTCCTGGTTGTTAACTAACTTGCACAGCATTTCACTGTAGGTGTGAAGAGGAATCCGCTAACAGACAGAGAATGGAATGTTTAGGCAGGGAAATCGATACTTTTCA
Organism: Dermochelys coriacea; assembly: GCF_009764565.3. Classification (NCBI taxonomy): domain Eukaryota; kingdom Metazoa; phylum Chordata; order Testudines; family Dermochelyidae; genus Dermochelys; species Dermochelys coriacea. The sequence continues at coordinate 21,197,223 of NC_050083.1, read as the reverse complement.
AGGTGAGCAGGGTTTTCTAAGTATCCACATTCTTCCACTGTGCCTAACCCTGTGGTAGCTGATTTAACAAACAGCTGCGGTGGCTGTTATGAGGAGTCACGCGCTCAACCTCTACACTGTGAACGCTCCCTTAAGATTTCAGCTGCACAGCTCATGATGGTGTGTAAGCCACATGAGAGAGCTCTCCTCCCCTGGCTGTGGCTGCTGCTTTCTCAGCTCCACGGGGGACTGCCTGGAAGGCCCAGTCACTGTGTGCCTGATTTCCTTTTTGCACTGACCCCTTCTTACCCCACATCCCCCAATCCCTTGCTATCCCCTACTAGTATTTGGCCTGCAGGGGGAGCCTCTCCGGGGAGAAATCTAATTGCGGGGGGATCCCGGGGTAAGTAGCAGCCCCTAATGATATGATCGCACATCAGTGGACTCCAGTCCCATGGAGTTACAGTGCAGGGCATTTGCCTTTTGGCTCCTCTCTAGAAAATCCCTCTTACCATGTGTAGATAATCTGTCCCGTTTTTCCACTGTGCTTGTAGTCGTACAAGATAATGTAGCTGTCCCCGCCATAGAACTGGCCATACAGTGAAGGATTCACGGGCACTTTAGCAGAGCCTTCTATTCTCCAGATCTACAAAACCAGCAGCATGAAGGGGGAGGGGAAATACCTCAAACCGGGAAATGTGAGAACAGAACAAACTGTGCTACATTAACAAGCGGCTTTTTTTCCCTGTTTACTTCTTCCCATGAGCCATGACCCTGCAGTGCCACCTGCTGGGGAAAGGTTGTAAAACAATGAGCCCCTCCCACAGCCAGCGATGTACAGCCTTGTGCAAAACCTTCCCAGAGAGGCCCAGAATCAAGGCAAAACTTGCCTGGTTTTGTTACAAACCCCAGACTTGGGCCAGATGCACCAAAAGGTGCAGAGCCCTTGGGGTAAATGTGGGGCTGAGTGCCTGTGTGCTGGGTGCCAAGTCTTCTTAGGGGTACCCAAGAGTTTCTCCAGCCTAGGGCAACCTTGTGCTGAGCTTTCAGCCAGGCTGGCGCCCCCCAGATTTCCAAAGGGGCAGACATTGGCCAGGACCTCTTTTTCAGTTGGAACTGGGACTGCACAGCAGAAAGAAGAGGATGCCTCAGTGTTTAGCCCTTCTGAGCACAACCTCGGCATGGCTTCTTCGCACAAACCCAGGAGTCCAGGTGGAGAGGGGAGAAGCTCTCTTGGGCAAACCCTCTGCCCCAATGCACTCCCAGACAGTCACCCTCCCCTCCTCCCCTGCCAGGAGGCAGATAATGGAAGAATCAAGAGGGGACACAAACTGGCCCCTGGGGGTGCTGGTGCCGCCAGGCTCCCTCCATGCCACCCCCTACCTGTTTCTTGCCAGAGCCATCGTCCTCCATGCCGTGCTGAGCAGCCATGGCCATGGAGTTGTGCAGCGTGGCGGCATCGAAGGGCACCTTCTCAACCCGGGCGATGTGGCTGGAGATGTAGGCCGTGCCCAGCCCCTCCGTCTGGTCCCTGTCCCGCCAGTTCTTGAAGAACTGCTTGAACAAGGGGGTCTCACCACTCTCAGGCAGGACTTGGATCTGAAACGAGGGAGCCGGCCTGTCAGGGGGAGTCTTGCCCAAAGCCTGGCAGGGCTGCAGTTCTAGCCAATCCCAGCTGTAACTCGGGCACTGGCTTCAGGAAGACACGGGGCCATATAAATCCCTAGGGCGACTCCACAGTGGATGCCCCAGGGCGGGATTCAGCCACAGAGAGCAATCCTGGGGCAGCCCTGAACTAATACATTGCAAACCCACAGCCAGCCGGCTGCCTCTGAGGTGCCCACAGGTCACACTGGCCCCATAAGGGGAGACTTGGCAATCATTCCCTCCCACTATCACCAGGAGAGAAGTGCTGTTCTACACACCCCATTGCGGGGCTCTCACAGCATTTCCACCAGCAAAGTGACCACTGGCTGTGAAGCATTCATTTGCACCCAGCCCATGTGTCTGTTCAAGCCTGTTTTAAGCACAAATATACCTGGAAAGTCTGTGCTACCACAATAAAACCATGGACCTCAAGAGCGTGTTCCACTGCACAAGGGGGGCTGGGAGAGAAGGAATCTCTCTTAAGAAAATGCTGGAGAAGCCATGGGGCAAGTCATCCCCTAGGGACAGGTTAGTCAGCGCCTCTTCATGCTCAATGGGAGTTGTTCTGAGTCCTTCCTGGGCAGTTTCTCTCTGTTTCTCCTGCTGGCCCTCAGACAGACTGAACCACCACCCCAGGTGTCTGGCTGAGGAGAGTTTGAGGTGCACCCTCAGTGGTATCTGAGCATCAGCCCAAGGGCAGGGCGTGCAGCCGTCCCCGCCGGCGCTGCTTACCTGGGTGTGTTTGGGGTACTGCATCTTGGAGATGAACTCGGAGGCAGTTTTCAGGGCTGCCTTCTTCTCGTCGGAGTTGGCCTTCTTGCCTTTAATAAGAACAAAAAGGGCAGGGTTGATGATTGTTCAATAATACACTCTGATTTAAAAACAAAACACCCCCCCGATTTCCTTCACGCCTAGAGCGGAAAGCAAGTCACCCAGTCCACAAGTTAAATCTCTTCCACTGCTGCACTGCAGTAGGGCTCCACCTGCAGGTGACGAAGCAAACAGCAACCATCTGTGATGCAGTGAATGATTAGGATCACCTGGGAGATAGCTTATTAAATCAATTCTCTGCCATTTCTGGGGGCCTCGAGCACTGGAGCGCCTCGGTCCCTCCTGTCCTCTGGCTGTGGCACAGGCTAGTTTAGTCTCCTGACGGCTGTAATACTTTAGTCTGATTCTGGTGGCTGGTCTGTGTGTGGGGGTGGTTGGATGGTGTTGGTGGCCTGTGATGTACAGGTCAGACTAGAGGGCTCGTGGTCCCTTCTGGCCTTGAACTCTATGACTCTATAATTGTACGTGCCAAGTCCTGTAGCATTTGGCCCAGGGACTCAGTCTAAACCCCCTCCCCCTTGCACCAACCCAGTCATCCATGATCCACAGCCCAGTGCCCTGTGGTCAACACTTGTAATGCTCTGATGGGCACAAGCCCCACAGCTGGAGATCCTGCACTGGCTACACCCTGCCTTGTAGGCTCTAAGAGATGGACAGTCAGCAAGACCCTCTTCCCTGTGCTCACGCATCAGGATTGCGCAGAGGGAAAGAGGAGACTGGCATAGCTCATGGGGAACCATTTCCACACGAGTGTCCTGCATGCCTGCCAGGGCACCCTATACAAAGATCCCTGCACAGGTATCCGTGAATCTAAATGATCTTCCCTTCTACTCAGAACTTCTTAACTTTTTCTGCTAAGTCTCCCTCCTGAGACCCCCCCCAGGTGTCACATTGCAGCAGCCATCCCTCCACCTGAGGAGCTACAGGTGAGATGCCCTTCTGAGCCCGCGTGCTGTTCCTTAATTCCCTGGAGGAGCTGCAATTGACTGGCACCATGCACTCCCTCCCCCCTCCACTTGCAGGAAGCAAAAATCAAATATAGATCAAGCGCATGCCTGCCTTTATCTATTTCTCCTCCCTCCCCAGGGTACCTTTCCAAATGAAGATTTTCCCATCAGAGCCATGGTCCAGAATGAAGCAGTCGTTGGAGTCCAGTGCAGCCTGGGAGAACGGATTCTCATCTGCCACCAGAGAGACTGCCATGTTCCCTGCACCATTGGAAACCTGGGATAATGCAACACGAGGATCAGTTCAGAGACACTGTGTGGAAGAACCTGGAGACCTTCTCCCCTCAACGTTCTACAGCTACATGTAGCTGTTGGAGGCGGACTTCAGGACTTGGGTGCATTGGTTTCCTTCATGCCTCCTGTCCTTCAAACGTGATGTTCCTGGCACAGCAGTGATGTGATACGAAGGTGGTCTGCCCCACAGATTTCAGGGATTTCTCCCACCACTGCAGCTTCCTATGAGACTACAGAACTGGTGGCCCATCTCTCCAATGTCCTCAGTGCAAATGTAGCCAAAGGGGCCTTTTCAGCAGAACTGTCCTGTGCCCCAAGAACTGAAAAGAGCCATTTCGGCATCCTGATGACTATCCTGAGGAAAAGCCCTGGTGGGTTTGCTGGTTCACATCAAATGAGTTTGGTGGACTCAGACTTGAGTTATTAATGGACAAGTGTTGACATCATAAAACCACGTCCATACTTGTTTACTAAATCACCCCCAGCAGATTGAATGGCCATGGACCCTAAACTCCCTTCTCGCCCCTAGAAGTGGTCTCTTCAGGGCAGGGCTGAGGGACACTGGCAGGTCCCTGTGGGCAGTCTGCCCTGCTTTTGCCCACACCGTGGCTAGCCAGAGCACTGAACCTCCAGAGCTGTTGAGCCAGCCTGCCCAAGGGGGACAGAGGAGTTAACAGAGTTGGGTCCCAAACTCATTGATTCTAGTTCATTCCTGACATCTCCCTGACAGGACACAGGAGGGCTCCCTCTTCCCCCACTAAATACAGCTGCTACACTGATTCATTTCACATCACTTCCTTCTCTCATTGACAGCAACTACGTGCTTTCCCAGTGGGCTGGCATATGCGACATTTCACCTCAGTTTCTGACAATTCCAGCTGTCACATGGAAGTCAGTAAGGCCTGGTCAAGGCAATAAAGCGATGGTGGCCACTTAGATGGTTCGTTGCTAACATTTCGTAAATAGTTAGTGACACGAGGGAGAATCAGAGTGCCTCTGCTCTGCTCCAGCTCTGTCTAGTTAGAACACATTAGACAAACACCTTTCAGTGACAGTCTAGGTTTATTTGATCCTGCCTTAGCACAGGGGCTGGACTAGATGACCTCTCAAGGTCCCTTCCAGCCCTACATTTCAATGATTCTATGATTCCACCCTTTGCAGGGCTCCTCTGTCAGGAGCCATCTGCTTCTTGTTACCTTATACAGCTTAGCCAGCTTTCTGTTGGATGCATCAGCTCTGAGGTCATCAGAGGCTCCTTCTGGCAGATCGGGCTTAGGTCCCAGAATCTGAGAGGGAGGAAAACAATCTGCTAGCTATGTGTGTTGATCCAAGAGAATTTCTGCTCCCCAGATGCTCTGAACACACACAAAAAACCACACAAGAGAAAACTGTAGGTCAACAACATCAAAACGTATATATTCTGATCTCCAAACCGGGCTCAAATCCCAGTTTTCTGTCCCTTGCACAATAGAATGGTCAGCAGAAATAACACTAGTACTGTGCATGTGGATAGCCCCTTCCCTCTGAGGACCTCAAAGCACTTCACACACATTCATTAATTCTTACACTGTGGTGCAGGAAACAGATGGGGAAATTGAGGCACAGACAGGCTATACGACTTGTCCAAGGCCACACAGCAAGTCAGTGGCAAGGCCAGAGTTTGACCAAGATATCGTGACTCACAAGCCTGCGCTGTAGCCATTTGACAGCGCTTCTCCTGCTGATATTGTATATCAACACACACATTCTGCACTGCACACACGCGTGCAGGCCGTCCTTTCATCCGGATGCCACACTTATCACTCCTGCAGCTGATTGCACAGAGAGGACTTTGCTGTGATGTTCAGTGAAATACAAAGAAAGTGACCTGCAGCATTTGCTCCCGCTCTGACCCTTCCTCCACGACGTAGACTTTGCCACGGCCACTCCGCTCATTATCCCGGATCCCCTTGGCCACCTGGGTGGCCTTCAGCTGCTCAAACCGATTGCTCTTGGAACCGCACCACTGGTGGATGTCCTTCAGGGCACAGACAAAGAGTATGGCATTTCAGAGAGCCTCATCCCAGGAACACGAGGCTTCTTTAGGCAACATAATGCAAAGAACACCCCAATGGTTGGGTTAACAGGCCTAAGCTAAGCAGCAGTGGTGCATTAGGGCCTTTTCATGCAGGCAGGAAGGAGAAGCCTGCAGCAGCATTTGGTGAGGGGATGGGAAGCGTGGATCTAAGGGGCTGGAGTCCCACAGCTCAACAGACCAGGAAAATACAGCTCATTTAATAGATCGGCTGTGCAGTTGGTGAAATCACTGGTGACCTGTGGGAGCCTCGCACCGCTTAACACAGACTAGGAAGAAAAACAAACGGCCCACCAAGACATCCCCCATTCCCCAAAGATTTGCCAAACGGGTGTTTCCCTAGCAGACTTACACTGCCCAGATCAAGGATGAAACAATCTCCGTTGTTGAAACTGTCCCAGCTCACAGGGACCTCAGTAGCTCGAACCACTTGTCTGCCTTTGATCTGAAGGACTCTTTGGACAGCCACCTCATTGGGAACCACATGCTTGAAGCCGGAAGCCACTCCACCAACCTTGAAGAACAAAGACAACAGTAACTCCTACTCACATGCTTGCTCTGAAGGAACTGAGAGACTGAAGTTGTTGTTCCTGTGTCAGAGGTTCTCATCTCCCAAAGGCAAGGGGTCACCCACAGCTGCCTCAGAGGACAAGCTAGTCCCCAGTCTCTGTCTGCACATATCACTACATCAACCATCATGCCAATCCCCGGAGCCACTTCTCCAACATATGCAGGGAAACAGATGCAAAGGATCCTGGGACACACCCAAGCTGTGTAAAGCAAGCCTCTGAATATGAATACAAAGGGGGTGAGTGGGAAGTGGAGGAAGCCTGGTTTATGTTGGCCTTTTTATTGCACTGTGTGGAACATGCCCCTTCACCTACTCCAGGTTGCTCAGACTCTACCATTCACTCTCACTGCTGCTCAGAGAAAGAGGGAACAGAAAACAAAGTGAATTCAAAAGAGGAAGTTACAAAGACCATATCAGAGCCGAGCTGGGAATAGTACTCACAATTCCCGACCACCCAGCTCGTTGCTCTAACCACTAAAATACGCTGCCTCCCTTTGAGCAGTCTGTCTCTGGACAACTGCCTATCACACATTCTTTCACTCTCCATACAACACGCAGTAAGAGAAAACTCACTTTTTTGCTACCTGTCCTTTTCATTGTATTTGTCCAAGGTGAGGTTTAAAACACTTTCAAAAATGATACATCCACAGATTATCTGGCAGAAGCTTCTGTTCTATTCTTGGATAATTTGCGCAGTAGGTTTCAGCCATTCCCCAAAAAGTGAAACCAAATTAAAATGAGAAAGAAATGGAAACTACGAGGGTTACGAATAGGCAAATAAAAAAATTGTAGGAAAATTCTGGACAAGGAAAAAAATAGCCAACTGCGGAAGAGTCTGGCGTAATGTTGCTTTGCTTGGGCCAGTGGATAGCTAATGTGGATGACTATTTCTGGAGAATCTAATTCCACCCCCTCCTATCCCACCATTTTGCACCACTGATTCCAAAATGCTTTCCCCCACCTTCCCATAATACTACCGATGATAGATGCCAAGAGAGGTAGGAGAGGAAATGTGGTGGGCATGGAAATAGTGATACTGGAAAGGCCATAGCTAGTTGGCTAATTGGGGAAGGGTACAACCAACGCACAGGGCAAGACATCTGCCATTAACTCAGATTTCTATTTCCCAAATCAGTTGTAGACGCCTTGGGGCGGCTCCCTTCTTCCAAGAAAAACAAAACTCCAGTCCCTACAATTGCCCGGGGCTTTCATTTCTGTCTCATTGAATCCAGCCCAGGCTTTCTTACTAGGAGTTGCTGTTCTGTGCCCTGTCATTGAAAACATCTGGTGACAAATTTATTCCCTGTGATCGACAAGAAGGCAATTCTTACTTCTCCTCGGTGACATGGATAGGCTGGGAAACCTTTCTGCTCAGATTCTGCTAGGCTGGATGTCCAGCAAATACATACTTTGTACTTCAGGCCGGATTTGAAGTATCCCAAGAAAGTTGACGACTCGTGCCCTTGCACCTCCCGATGCTGGATAGCCTTTCCGTGAAGATAATCGTCCATCTGGACAGTGAATATGGCAGCTGCACCACTTTCATCCTGACTACAGAAATCCCCTAGAAATCAAAGGAAGACACCACAGAGTGAATGCAGGGCCTCTGCCTTCTCATTCGCTGTTTCATCCTATGCAAACAATTTCCTGGAGGGCTAGTTTCCTGGAAAACCTCTACTGCCAGATATTTGATTACAGCCAGGTAGGGACTGAGTCTCTAAAACAGCTATAGGGACATTGACCTCCTTTGTAAAGCGCTTTGAGATCTACAGATGAAGCTCTGGATAAGAGCTTGGTGCTACTACCACTGACAGCCTGGCCAGCTGACTTGGCAAGAAGATGCATTCAGTTTGCTCAAAAGTCAGGCAATCTAGCAGACCCTTAGGGGGCACTAGTGGATCAACAGCCTGGCTCTGCAGACTGTCAGGAACCCTTGAGAATCTTTCTCTCAGGTTATCAGGCATTGCTACAACATAGATATGACAACGCACTGAACTAGAACCCCGTTTCTCGTTAGCAGGCTACACCAGTTTACAGCACCGCAGAGCTGCCATGGGGATGCATGTTTTGTATGAGAGCTCAACTGAGGTCCCATCTGCTCTATGTGAGCATTAAAGATCCCATGACACTTTACAAAAGTGTAAGGGTTTGTTGTAGAGTCTGAACAACATTTTCCCTTCTTGTGGTTGTGCAGGGCAATGATTACCTCCACCCCAGAGGTGGCTGCATGTCAGTAGTGCAGTGTTCAGAGAAAGCGTGAAACACTTTGGGATGAGAGGCACTATGGGAATATAAAATTACATGACCTTAATAGTGCCACTTTTGCCTTCTTTTCCCTTGTGGCAGGACAGGTTTACCCAAGAGTCCTGGACCAGTGAGAGGAACACCGTGCAAGAACTTTCACCTTCCCAGGCTTAGCTCCAGGAGTTGGAAGAACTGCCAATGTCCATTAAGACAGAGACAAGCCCCTCGGACCTTACCTAACCAGAAATGCAGATCATACTGCAGGTTCCCACTCCGCTGTTTGACGGTGTTCAGAACCAGATAAGCATCTCCGGTGAAGAAGTCTCCATACAGATTTTTTGGCACAGGTACTAAATCAAATTTCTCAATCCGCCAGATCTGTAGGCCCGGCTCTTTTCCAGCCTTCAGAAACTCAGCGTGTTCCACCATGCTGACAGGCTGGGAGAGGGAAATGAAGTAGAGATTTCTCTTAGGCATGTGCAGTACAATGAAGCTTTTGTTAAACTAAGACTGCTTCTGGACTCCTAATTACTGCGGTTCCAAACAATGGGAAAGTTTCCATTGGCTCTTGCACTGAAATCATCTAAGGAAAATCCTTGTTGACCTTTATTACTTTCCATGTCCACCCACCTCCATTTCCTGACTTCCTTCCTAGCCTCTTTTTGCCTCTAGTCCCTGTTATCTGATTACTTTCTCCCTATCCATTCAGCTTTGCAGTTATTTTTTCTCTGCTGATGAGTCATTTCTTTGTATGGAATGGTGGAGACAAAAGACATGGAAGTTCCCTTTCTATTGGTTCCTTTATATAAACGTTCCATAAGTTGGAAGGCTCCAGGGAATATATATATATATATATATATATATATATATATGTATATATATGTATATATATATATATATATATATATATATATATTTCCTTTCATCTATATATTTTACATGGTTTGTAAAATCACTGTTATATTTCCTTATAACATATGCGATCTATTAGTCTCTCACCGGCAAATGCTAGGAGTCCTATCATTGCTAGGCTGGGAAAACTATGACAGAGAACAATCTGACATTGGCAGGGAGATAGATAGGTGACCTAACAGGACTTTTACATCCCTAACGTCTATGCTTATATGATATGATGATGCACTATTTTCTCCAATGCTTTTATGTGGCTTCTAAGAATTATACGAATAAATCTCTACTCCTGACAGCTGTTGAATCCCTTCAAGCTACCCTGTCCCTGGCAAACTTTGCAATTCTAACTTGCCATTGCTGCCTCTATATTATTATTGTTTATTAAGCACAGACTATGTATTATCACTTCTTTTGAGACAATAAAGTTCTATGGCTACAACTAGAGGGAATTCAGGATAGCAATATTAAAAAGAAATAAACTAATCCTGGTGTATTTTAGATTAAAGGAAGGCCTGTGTCCCTCTACCAGGGCAGGCCTAATATGCCTCCGAGTACTATAAACTAATAAAGGCAAGTAAGAAAGAAATAATATTACATCATAAGCATCCAGTACTTCGACAAAGAGGAAAGTTCACAGCAGTTAATGGACAAAAATAAAATTTATGATTAGCTCACAAGGCAGAAATACAAAATGCTGCAGACTGGAAAGCAATACAGCAAGTTAGCTGTGAATCCCTATCTAAACTGAACCCTAACATGAAATGGATACTTAAATTAGTACCCTCTTACAGTTTCCACTCCACTGACTGCACAGCTCAGTTAGGGAAGCCTAACCCTTGCAAGTATTTTTTTAGCAGAGGAAAAGTTTTACATTGTGTAATTATATGATTGGTCACTTACCACAGCTGAAAGAAGAGCGGCTGTAACGAGATAGCTGAACCCTGCCACAGACACAGAGCTTCCGTAGCTTAACCTCAGAGCCATTGTACAAAAAATTGTGAGAAGAATGCAACTCTAGCCCTGTTTGCACTGGAATTTAAGAAGCGTTTTTAGCAGCAAAGGGGTTCTTCACTCTTTCACCTCCAACAGAAGAGGGACTGAGGAGTCCCAGCTCCTCCTTTGTTTCCCTGTCAATAAAGACTGCATAAGCCGGTGCTTTATTACAAGGAAAAACACCCAGATCCCTCTGAAATATAAGGGTGTAACATGCCTTTGCACACGGTCCACTGGGAGGCCACACAGATTTATTCTGTACAGTCATTTATGGAGGCTCAATCCCAAAAGACAGTAATACAGGACAATATGGTATTCATTACAGCGGGCGGTGCAATAATGGACAAATAAACTAAATATTTGGTCAACAGGCCAATAACAGAGAGAGAGAGGCATCAGCAATGGAGACAAAAATGAATCAGCTGAGAAATGGAAATAGTCGGAGAGTTGATGAGGTGCTGAGGATCAAAAAGGTTGTTCCAGATGGCAAGGTCTATGGAGGAAAAGATTCTCACACCAATGTCACTGAACTGTAGGAAAGGACAGAGAGTGCTAAAGGGAGCCGGCTGAGTGATCGGAGGATGAGGATGATTTGTTCATATTTCCCTGTACATATAGATAAGCAAGAAGCAACATTTGGCAAATGCTTTGGGTCTCTTGCACATAGATTTAAGCCTCTACACAAGCTAAAGTGAAATTGGTGTGGAGCAGTGGGGTTCTAGGTACAACAACGAAGGACCACTCGTCTGCTAGCAAAAGGACTTCCCTTGCCAGACAAGATGGGAGAGCAAGAGCTAGCTCAATAATTTCACACTGTATGCTGTTAGGGATTTAGCAAGATAACTGTGACATGCATCTAGCAGTCTTTGGGCCTATTGAGTTCAACGATAACAACGTAGAGTTGGCATCAAAAGACTCAAGAACCAGGCCTACTGTCTCCTGCCATGCGGTCAACAGAGCCAGCAATGAGCCTGCTTCATCCAAGTAGCGTACAAAACAATAAGTGCCCTATAATAAGATTTCTCAGTGATTGCACCACTGGGCCACATTAGAACTGTGTGTGTCATATGCCCCTCAGGTGGTCCATTAGAATATAACAGTCTAACCGCTACCACATGATGGAGTTACTCCTAGAGCTACAGGTGGCGCTGAAGGTTTGTTGTAACCATGCTTTACAGTCTGTGATGGTATGGAGGTCAGACAGAGAACACTGGTAGGGAGAAAATGAATCTCTATATGTGTTTATACTGCAGGCTACTTGAATGTAGAGCGGAACTGAGTGGAATCTTCAAATTCATTACCTGACTTTCTGGGAAGATAAACAAGGGTCTGCTGCTCCTCCCACCCCCACTGAAGTCAGTGGCCAAACTTCCATTGACCTCAATGGGAGCAAGATGAGGGACACACACACACACATCCTGCAACATAGGAAAGCTTTCTCCTCTCCTCATGAGAATCGTTTTCGATCCCTCTCTCTGTTTTGCTAGAACATTGTATTTTTCATTCCAGTTTCCGAGCTGGTGCTCTGTGTCTGAACATTTGACTATTAAGTATTTCAGATCTTGGCAAGCTCCTGCTCAGTTAATAGACCTTTGACAATAAATATCAAAACAAAATTTCCTTGGAAGTTCTCAATTTTTAACAGAGAATAAAAACAATTTATTCATCTGGCTGGGCTTGGACGGATTTTTTTCCTGTCCCTGGGGAGTGAGCTCACACAGAGCATCAAGGGTCTGAAAAGCAGCAAACGTTTGCTGGAATCGTAAGTGTTGGTCAAGGCAAGTAGAGCAGCGCTGGGAAGCCATCAATGAATGGCTCTTACAGCTGTTTCATTTGTGGTCCACCCAAATCCAGAGGACTACACTCAAAAACAAATTAGTAACAATGTTGGAAGGAGAGACAAGTCTCTTATAAATGGAAAGATAGTTTCAAGTATTTATTCATAAACATTTATACAGTGCCAAAACTTTGCATGCAACTCCACTGAGACTGAGGGAAAAAGACCCAGGGCAAAGTGCCTAAGTAATTCAGGAGCCTACATGCCATTTTCAAAAGTGACATAGGCTCCTGCATCCCATAGACTGAGGCTCCTAAGTCACTTAGGTAGGTTTGAAAATGTTGCCCCCAGCCCCTCTCCTGCAGAGCTTACAATATCAATTAGACAAGTGCAAAGCATGAAGGTAGACAAAGGAAAGGGGTAAGGAAAGGAGAATGAAACAAAAATAATGTGACCAACATAGTGAGAAACTAATAAATTATGGTGCTTTTAGGACATAAGGAGTACATGTAATATTCATGTGGCTGGTCCAGCCTATTACTGCTATCAGCAAATGTAGTTATGCCTTTAACTGGAATCGTTGAAAACTGAGCTTTGGTGTGACGGGTTCAAAGCTGGTTGCTAACATGAGGCAGAAGTCACATCCCCCCACTGTTCCTCAGACGTTCTTGTCAACTGCTGGAAATGGCCCACCTTGAGTATCACTACAAAAGGTTCCACCCCACCCCCTGCTCTCTTGCTGGCTCACCTTAAGGGATCACTCTCCTTACAGTGTGTATGGTAATACCCATTGTTTCATGTTCTCTATGTATATAAATCTCCCTACTGTATTTTCCACTGAATGCATCCGATGAAGTGAGCTGTAGCTCACGAAAGCTTATGCTCAAATAAATGTGTTAGTCTCTAAGGTGCCACAAGTCCTCCTTTTCTTTTTGCAAATACAGACTAACACGGCTGCTACTCTGAGAGAAGATGATGTCACTGGTGGAAAGCATGGCAAAGAAGTGGTGTGAAGCAAATACTAGTATATACCATCCAAATCACCCTAACAACTGATGCAAAGTAAACCCAACATCTTACACACAGAAAAGGCATTCGAGGAGAGCCAAGCTCCATAAACACAGGGCACTGAATACACAGTTTCAGTGCTGGGGAATTATCTGAATGAGGCCTGGCTGCTCAGGGATGAAAACAAAAGCTTTTAAGGAAAGAAGCCCCTGTGTTTTGAACAAACAGCAGAAGACAACTGCTTATTATGGAAGCCAGCTGTGTGATTAACATCTCAGTAAGCATGACAGGTCTATTCAAGAACATCTTATAAATGTGTACCTTCCTATTGAGATAATTATGGGGATACGCCCACTAATTACAGCACACAGTGTCCCAGACATAGAGTGAGCTTTAATTGTCTGATGGCTCAATGGCAGGGTACATCAGTATTCCAGTTTGGAGCCTGCTTTTTCAAAAGAAGTTTTCAGTGAACTGTGGTGAGGTGTCAAGGAGTGCACAAGGAGTGAAAGGATTAATGTGGGCCCCAAAGGCCAATTAACCCACCTGGCTGAACCTGGAGAGTGCCCCAGGTCTAATGAAAGATGAAGCCCAGCTGGAGAGGAGCTGGGTGGAGCTACAAGGACAGAAAGTCTGGCCCAGAAGAGGTTGTAGGGGAAGAATTGTGCAGGTGTTCTCTGGGAATTAGAGTCAGGCAAGATCTGTGGGAAACACTCCTGCAGGGCAAGGAGGAAGCTTGTGTGGAGAAAGATACCTGAAGGCAGAGGACTGGAGCAAGCTCCTATAGCTGACCCTGATAAAGGGTAGAAAGCAGACCTCTGGGGAAAAGCCCTGGGAGGCACTGCTCAGTACAAAGAGCCCAGCAAGGAGCTGGGGAAAAGGCCTGAAGAAATGCTCATGGTAGGATGGGGTCCAGGGAGGCCGAGGCAAGGTGTCTGATAGAGCAGACTGTTGTTGCTTCCAGGGTCCCTGGATTGCAACTCACTGTGCAAGGTGGGACTGGGTTCCTCCTTCTGCCACTGGGAAGGTGGTGTGAAGCCCCTGACACAGAGGGATAAGGATGCTTTAAAGCCCTGAGAGAAGCATGTATGGACTGTGGGTCTGATGCCCAGATTTGAGGGCACTGGATTTTTGTGTTGGACTTGCTGTTACCCCAAGAGGGGTGGAACTAAAATATGACCTGGCTGAGTGGCAAGAAGAGGCACTAGAGAGGAAAGAACCGTTAAGCTACACCCAGCTGTGAGACAGGGCACACTAGTGGTGAGACCACTCTTCTACAGCAGCGCTACTCAAGCTATCTGATGTGGGGGACAGGCAAATTTTTTTTTTCAATGTGCGTGCAGACCGGCAGCCGATGGCTTGCGGACCGGCACCAGTCCATGGACCACCACTTTGAGTAGCACTGTTCTACAGTACGTGATTGCTGCGGAAAGGTAGGCTGGCTGCCCTGGGTCCTGAGGGCTTCCACTGAGCACCAGAGTGATGCAGTTTAGGCTCCTTTCTGCCCCAGTGCTGTCCTTGCCAGCATGCCTCAATTCTCTTCTGATTAGACTCCCTCCAGGAAAGGGGCACTCCATCTCCTGGGCCCACTTACTTCTTGGCCGCTCCTAGTGGCTAGGAACCAGGGGTCCAGTTGCAGTGGGGCATTCTATGAGGTGGGTGTCTGTGCACTAGCGACTAGACTGGAAATGCAGAACTCCGATTACAATGTTACTATCCCTTTTGGTAAAAAATGTGACCTATCCTAGATATTGATGTAACAAACACTTGTTAGTGCATTGGCTGAGGGGGATGGGCCCAATGTCCCCCTACCATATATCTTCTCTGGCATGCTGTCCAGTCTCCTTTCAAAACTCTTATGGGACACAGCTCCCATCAGTTCTCTCCAGAGACAATTCCACAGAGTAGTTTTTTTTCCTAGTATCCAACCGAAGAGTACCTTTTCTTTAGCCCACCCAACTTCTCCTAATGATACCTGCTTTTTACCTCCCTAAATAATTCTCTCTGGGCATTTAAGCCCTTCATATATTTGCAGACTGGCATGCTTTACACTCAGCTGTCCTGCAGCCAAGCTACATAAGAATGGCCATATTGGGTCAGACCAATGGTCCACCTTGCCCAGTATCCTGCCTTCTGACAGTGGCCGGTGCCAGATGTTTCAGAGGGAATGAACAGAACAGGGCAATTTATCAAGTGATCCATCCCCTTTTGTCCACTCCCAGCTTCTGACAGTCGGAGGTTCAGGGACACCCAGAGCATGGGGTTGCATGCCTGACTATCCTGGCTAATAGCAATTGGTGGATCTATCCTCCATTGAGGATACGCTCATACTGATCCCCCATAAACCTGATCTTTTTTCACCTTACTCATTTTTGTTGCTCTTCTCTGAATTCTTTCTAACTTGTCTCTATGTTTCTGGTAATGTGTCTGGAGCCGACTGACATTCCAGGCACGGTCTCACCAGAGCTCCTAAGTGATTCAGTTTTCCAAATAAAAACAAAATGGACAGAGAAGAGCTATCACTGCCCAGATTCATGACATGATCTCTGGGCACTTGTAGTCCAGACTTGCATCTGCTCACTTTCCCAGCTGTATCCTATTGCAACATCAATTACAGGGAATCGACTTTCTGATGACTCTAGTCTGACCTACCCCAGCATCTCTAATTCAAACAGTCCCTTACCGCCTCACAGCAAACACCACCTATAACTCCTACTGCTGCTATCCAAAACCTCCTTTTTAAAAGGTGGTTACAGGCCCTGGAGAATCATCTGGTGCTCAGTGAGAAAGGTGAAAATGCTGCAGCCAATGCATGAAACAAGATAGTTTTCCGCTTGACTCAAGCTTCTGATTTACACTCAACCACAAACATTTCAGCAGGCTCACCAAAGCTTAAGGAATGCACAAATTCTACCAAGACATCCACTGATGGTGGTATTGCCAGAGCACTGCAGAGCACAATATGTGCAAAATAATAAAAATATTCTAAGGGTTTCCAAATTAAAATTCACTGAAGTGAGATTCCAGTTTAATAATTACACTGGAATAAGAGGACTGGCTATTCAAAGAGCCAAATATTCAGGTTTATTAAAAAAGAAAAAAACATTTGCACACCGGTCTTTCCTCCGAACAGCTGCAGCTCTGAAAGCTGTAGGACTTGGAGGACAGTACTTCTACATCTCAGTCATTCCATGAAGATTAAGGCTTTTATCTGCCTTTATTTACTCTTTAATGCATGGTAAGGCAGGGGACAGAGGTGGAAAATTACTGTTCCACATCTGCTTATAAATTAGATTATTGATAAAAACAGTATGAAACAGGGAGAAAAAGCACATCTGTTTGTTGGTGTACAGACTTAGCTGAGAGAAGTCTCTGTGTTTCAGAAAGAGAAAGGGTGTGTGTGTGTGTACTTGTATGTAAACAAAGTTGGAAGTGGTGGTATAAGCATCAAAATTAGTTTTCCCAAACAGGTAGGAAAACAGTCAGTTGTGTTTCTGAAACAATAAACTGGAAAGAGAGGAACCAAGACTCCTTTAGAGTTAAAATTGCTTTGTGCAACAGTTTACATTACTATTCCAGTGGGCATCTATTATTGTTACAGACTTTTTAGAAGAGAGAAACACTGCATTTGAAGAAGGGAGGATTTATAGTGGGTCCAGTTAAATTGGACTAGTGTACACGTACATCCCCATCATATCACAAAACCTCTAAAATGTCTGCTTCTTAGTTGTTTACGCTTCTAGGACTGTAAGGGCTTTTTTTTTTAAATAAATAAACTGCTTTTTTTTTTTTGTAAGAGCATTGAAATGAAGTTTCAGTTCCAGCAGAGACTGTATTTCTTTAGTGCATATGGACAATGCCTAATAACTGCTCTGCCAGGTACCAGAGTGCCCTCTTTCTATAAGTTTCAGAGTAGCATGTTAGTCTGTATTCGCAAAAAAGAAAAGGAGTACTTGTGGCACCTTAGAGACTAACAAATTTATTAGAGCATAAGCTTTCGTGAGCTACAGCTCACTTCATCGGATGCATTTGGTGGAAAAAACAGAGGAGAGATTTATATACACACACACAGAGAACATGAAACAATGGGTTTATCATACACACTGTAAGGAGAGTGATCACTTAAGATAAGCCATCACCCACAGCAGGGGGGGGAAGGAGGAAAACCTTCCATGGTGACAAGCAGGTAGGCTAATTCCAGCAGTTAACAAGAATATCAGAGGAACAGTGGGGGGTGGGGTGGGGAGGAGAAATACCATGGGGAAATAGTTTTACTTTGTGTAATGACTCATCCATTCCCAGTCTCTATTCAAGCCTAAGTTAATTGTATCCAGTTTGCTAATTAATTCCAATTCAGCAGTCTCTCGTTGGAGTCTGTTTTTGAAGCTTTTTTGTTGAAGTATAGCCACTCTTAGGTCTGTGATCGAGTGACCAGAGAGATTGAAGTGTTCTCCAACTGGTTTTTGAATGTTATAATTCTTGACGTCTGATTTGTGTCCATTCATTCTTTTACGTAGAGACTGTCCAGTTTGGCCAATGTACATGGCAGAGGGGCATTGCTGGCACATGATGGCATATATCACATTGGTAGATGCGCAGGTGAACGAGCCTCTGATAGTGTGGCTGATGTGATTAGGCCCTATGATGGTATCCCCTGAATAGATATGTGGACAGAGTTGGCAACGGGCTTTGTTGCAAGGATAGGTTCCTGGGTTAGTGGTTCTGTTGTGTGGTGTGTGGTTGCTGGTGAGTATTTGCTTCAGATTGGGGGGCTGTCTGTAAGCAAGGACTGGTCTGTCTCCCAAGATCTGAGAGAGCGATGGCTCGTCCTTCAGAATAGGTTGTAGATCCTTGATGATGCGCTGGAGAGGTTTTAGTTGGGGGCTGAAGGTGATGGCTAGTGGCGTTCTGTTGTTTTCTTTGTTGGGCCTGTCCTGTAGTAGGTGACTTCTGGGTACTCTTCTGGCTCTGTCAATCTGTTTCTTCACTTCAGCAGGTGGGTATTGTAGTTGTAGGAATGCATGATAGAGATCTTGTAGGTGTTTGTCTCTGTCTGAGGGGTTGGAGCAAATGCGGTTATATCGTAACGCTTGGCTGTAGACAATGGATCGAGTGGTATGATCTGGATGAAAGCTAGAGGCATGTAGGTAGGAATAGCGATCAGTAGGTTTCCGGTATAGGGTGGTGTTTATGTGACCATCGCTTATTAGCACCGTAGTGTCCAGGAAGTGGATCTCTTGTGTGGACTGGTCCAGGCTGAGGTTGATGGTGGGATGGAAATTGTTGAAATCATGGTGGAATTCCTCACGAGCTTCTTTTCCATGGGTCCAGATGATGAAGATGTCATCAATGTAGCGCAAGTAGAGTAGGGGCATTAGGGGATGAGAGCTGAGGAAGCGTTGTTCTAAGTCAGCCATAAAAAGGTTGGCATACTGTGGGGCCATGCGGGTACCCATCGCAGTGCCGCTGATTTGAAGGTATACATTGTCACCAAATGTGAAATAGTTATGGGTCAGGACAAAGTCACAAAGTTCAGCCACCAGGTTAGCCGTGACATTATCGGGGATACTGTTCCTGACGGCTTGTAGTCCATCTTTGTTTGGAATGTCGGTGTAGAGGCTTCTACATCCATAGTGGCTAGGATGGTGTTTTTAGGAAGATCACCAATGGACTGTAGTTTCCTCAGGAAATCGGTGGTGTCTCGAAGATAGCTGGGAGTGCTGGTAACGAAGGGCCTGAGGAGGGAGTCTACATAGCCAGACAATCCTGCTGTCAGGGTGCCAATGCCTGAGATGATGGGGCGTCCAGGATTTCCAGGTTTATGGATCTTGGGTAGCAGATAGAATACCCCAGGTCGGGGCTCCAGGGGTGTGTCTGTGCGGATTTGTTCTTGTGCTTTTTCAGGGAGTTTCTTGAGCAAATGCTGTAGTTTCTTTTGGTAACTCTCAGTGGGATCAGAGGGTAATGGCTTGTAGAAAGTGGTGTTGGAGAGCTGCCTAGTAGCCTCTTGTTCATACTCCGACCTATTCATGATGACGACAGCACTCGTTCACCTGCGCATCTACCAATGTGATATATGCCATCATGTGCCAGCAATGCCCCTCTGCCATGTACATTGGCCAAACTGGACAGTCTCTACGTAAAAGAATGAATGGACACAAATCAGACGTCAAGAATTATAACATTCAAAAACCAGTTGGAGAACACTTCAATCTCTCTGGTCACTCGATCACAGACCTAAGAGTGGCTATACTTCAACAAAAAAGCTTCAAAAACAGACTCCAACGAGAGACTGCTGAATTGGAATTAATTTGCAAACTGGATACAATTAATTTAGGCTTGAATAGAGACTGGGAATGGATGAGTCATTACACAAAGTAAAACTATTTCCCCATGGTATTTCTCCTCCCCACCCCACCCCCCACTGTTCCTCTGATATTCTTGTTAACTGCTGGAATTAGCCTACCTGCTTGTCACCATGGAAGGTTTTCCTCCTTCCCCCCCCCTGCTGTTGGTGATGGCTTATCTTAAGTGATCACTCTCCTTACAGTGTGTATGATAAACCCATTGTTTCATGTTCTCTGTGTGTGTGTATATAAATCTCTCCTCTGTTTTTTCCACCAAATGCATCCGATGAAGTGAGCTGTAGCTCACGAAAGCTTATGCTCTAATAAATTTGTTAGTCTCTAAGGTGCCACAAGTACTCCTTTTCTTTTTGCGAATACAGACTAACACGGCTGCTACTCTGAAAACTGTAAGGAAAGTGATCACTTAAGATGAGTCAGAAAACACTTCAATTACACAAAGTGAATGAAGTGAGCTATAGCTCATGAAAGCTTATGCTCAAATAAATTTGTTAGTCTCTAAGGTGCCAAAAGTATTCCTTTTCTTTTTACACAAAGTAAAACTATTTCCTCATGTTTATTTCCCACCTTCCCCCACCCCCACTGTTCCTCAGAAGTTCTTGTCAACTGCTGGAAATGGCCCACCTTGATTATCACTACAAAAGGTCCCCCCCCCACAGCTAATAGCTTATCTTAAGTGATCACTCTCCTTACTGTGTGTATGATAACACCCATTGTTTCATGTTCTCTGTGTATATAAATCTCCCCACTGTATTTTCCACTGAATGCATCTGATGAAGTGAGCTGTAGCTCACGAAAGCTTATGCTCAAATAAATTTGTTAGTCTCTAAGGTGCCACAAGTACACCTTTTCTTTTTGCAAATACAGACTAACACGGCTGCTACTCTGAAACCAGTCATGGTTGGTTACTCCACGCAGCTGGAGACAGAGTAAATTACTGCACCATTTCTGCTGTGGCAAGTCAATCTGACTGCCCACGCCAATAAAACTCACCAGCAGAGGACAGCACAGGCCAGCCCACAATATTTAAAACAAAAGTAAAAACAACTTTAAAAAATCACTTGACACTTTTTTTCTTTCCTTGGATTTTAACTGTTTCTAGAACTTGAAAACACTACTCTGTACTAGTCCTAGGAAGCTTTGTGTAAACCTGAAAAGTAAGTGGGCTAATCAGCCATTGAATTTATTTCCATCTGAGCTTTATTGCTGTGTCTCATTAGCAAGGAGTAAGAGCTATAAATTACTTCCCTTCTATGAAGCTAAGTAATAGGTTGATATCAGAAATTTTGACACCTACACAACTGCAGTGAAGAACTTGGAAGTAGGTAAATTTAAAACCTCTTTTTAGCTGGCTTTGTTAGTCTGAACCCAGCATGCTATCCAGTCTGCACAAGATCGGCTACAATATGCTGTTTTTTTTGCTTTATGGTGCCTGCTTCTTTAACTGGAGTGCCCTCTCTTTCAAACCTGGGGCTCATGCACTGTCTGCCCTGCAGGCAGAGGGAAGGATGCAATCTAGTTGTTAAGCTGATTGCTTTGCATTTTAAAAAGAGAAATTAACTCTTACGCTAAGCAGCCAGCTTCTCCTTTAACATCCCAAAGAAACCAGCACACCGTGCCCTGAAGCCCTTATCTTCTGCAGTGCAGGGAATTCCATTTACAATAAGGAGGAAGCTGAGAGTTTGGGGGTTTGGTTTTGTTAAACAAAGCTGTGCTATAAGCAATGCAGGCAAGGCCATTGTCTGGCCCTAATGTAGACAAATGCAGACTGAATTCCCCTTGCCAAAGTGGGATCACAAGAAATCACGGCTGGCTACGTGGAGATGATACAGGAGGCCTCACTCACTGCTGGAAGAAAGCTGAATGGCAGGGAATGTTCGGCCAGCACAGAAGTGAATTACACACTGTCACGCCTGCACTCTTGCCTCCTTCATCCCTTGTGCTCTCTCCACACTTAATTTGGGTCTGTGGCTTCTCTTTACCCCAAGTTCCAGGAGATACCTGATTGCTTCTAACAGAGGAGGACCCTCCCTGGGGCAGACTGTCAAGGCTGGGCTTTACACATGCGGGGGAGGGGAGGGGAGGCGAGGCAGGTGGCAGACTAGAGATTTAACACCTACACTAGTGAATAGCCAGCCTTAGTCCAGTAGGTGTACAACCAACACTCGTGCTGCAGTAACTTCACATTGCACCCTGAAGGCCCATGCCTGCCTTTGCAGTCAGCCAGTTCTCGCGCTCTCTCCCCCGTATTACAGCACCAGCAGATTCGTAGGGCTACATTTGCACAGCCCTGTGTTGGGAGCAGTGCAGAGATGCACACACCAAGGGAAGCCTTAGGGACGATTCTGTCTCAGGGAGCTTCGGGGTACACATATTCCTTTCTGGAGTGCAACACAAACCCCTCCATGCAGCTTGTGTGCAGGGGAGGCAGAATCATGGGCCCACCTCCTCTTCACCCCCTTTGGGGCACTGTGACAATTCCCATGTCAGTGCCTTGGGACGTCTCAGAGAGCCACTCTGAATGGTAAATGAGAAACAGTCACTACATTCTCTCTGCCACATATACTGAGTCCATCTGGTATGGGCTCTGAGTCTATTAACCCTTCTCCACCAGAAGTGGGGACTTCCCAGCATGCAGTGCATCTGTGGCCAGGACAAGTAGACTTGTACTAAAATAAGGCTTTTCAGTTCAGAAAATTCTACCCCAAGTTGCATGTTGGAACAAACCCTAAAACCAACTCAAAATTCAGCCAAACCCACTGCCTTCCTCCTGGCTTTGCACTGAAACAAGGAACCAGAGAGATCAGCATGGTGTTAACACAAGCCCATAAGTTGATACCAGGTTTGCTAGAAACCTTTTGAGGAACCTGGTCTGAGTTTGTAATGAAAGCTGAAACCACAATGATTTGAGCTTGGCTGGAACATTTTACAGAGCTCTCACCATGACTTAATCATGCATTACATTTTTCTTTCATCACTTAGCACTTTGCATTGTGAAGAATACAATTAACTACCTGGTTAAAATAATAATGGTAACTGGCACTGCGAATTATTACATGAAAGCTTATGCTCAAATAAATTTGTTAGTCTCTAAGGCGCCTCAAGTACTCCTTTTCTTTTTGCGAATACAGACTAACACAGCTGCTACTCTGAAACCAGTAATAACACTGGGTTTAAGAATAAAAAGCTGACTTGCACCAACAAACATACTTGTCTGAAAGTCCTGCCTGACAAATGCTCATAATGTTTCCTTAAAAGAGGGATTTTTTTTTTCAAACTAGTTACATAGGAGATGTAATGTTCTTGTCTGTCCTATACATGTTCCACCCATTGGAAAAAAAGCCTTAATTACACATTTGCATGAATGGCTTCGCTAATATTCTGGAAGTTTAACATATTTTTTTGTTTTGGCTTAGTAAATGCTTTTACAGTGTGACTGATCCATTTTATCCAAAGGGACCAGAAAGGCTCTTGAAAAGCCATCAGTGTCACACGTATAATTACTTATGACCAGCAATGTGTTTTCTTTTAATAAACTGTCTATGGAGCCTACTGTTCCACAGACAGTCGGATCCTATATTATTTTACATTGCCTAACTTCCTGGTAGTAATCCTTGCTTGTAGTAATTCCCCTGCTGCATTCCGATTTTGCCTTGTTACTTGACAAGTCCATACTTTGCACATTGGTTTCTACTCAGTTTACAGGTTTACATACATGCTTATAAAGAGTATTATTCCTCTAGCAAGACAGGAGGGCAGTGTTGCGTGGCACCATTATTGGGAATAACCCTTGGCTGGCTTCACAGACTTATTGTCTACCAACTAATGCTGCTTTGCATGGCTATAAATAGTTATTTAGATAAAAGGCATCAAGAACAAAAAGCACAAGCAGCCTATCTCAGTACTTCCAGCTGCAACTGATCAGCTGGTTTGGAAGGCATAAGAGGAAACTCTTTGGCAAGCATTTGGACAGCCATCTAGCCTGGGTTATGTTCCATAATCCAATCTGTAGGTAGGTTCAAGACTCTAGATACAGAGAGTAGCAATCACTGAAATGCTAAAAATTCTCACTTTTCTTCATAGCCGATTGGTGAAAAGCCTTGATGAATTTGCACAAACTGTGGGAATTTGTGGGATCAGCAAAGAATCTCTGCAGCTTTAAAGAAACCCTCTGACATGCCACAAGACAGTATAGTGGGAGAGAGCAATTCAGTACAATATTAACAGCTGATGATACTGCACCCTGGAAACAGTCAGAAATATTTGTCTTTATTTTTTTTCATCTCTTTGCCAAATTTGCATATAGCGTGAGTGACTAAGTCTTAAGTCAGCCACTGAAAAAGCCACCAGTTCTATTTCAGCTTTATCACCAAGGTGACAAGCATTGAAAAATATCTAAAACAGTTGATTAGATCAGTCTTTGGTCTCCAGGCAGCATTAAATTCATACACACGCAATTAAAAACAATCCCCACGCTGTGAAGCTTGTAACAAAAGCATCATTAGGACAATCACGGTGACTCCATAATCTATTTTTGTTTTGTCTCTTGCCATCTGAGGAACAGCATTGCCAATGGTGTTCCTAGTACTGACTGCTGCTTATGCATGCTAGCAGTAGTTAACTGCTGCTCCCAACCAGAAGGGTGGATACGTACAATACTACTTTTTTTCCTTTAGCACACACAGCCCAAAACTTTTGTTGTATTTTTTTTTCACATTTGAAAAAATTCATACTAATGAAAACCAACACCCAAGCGATATATATAAAATGAACAGTACAAATGTACATTTAAAATGAAATTCAGGACACTGATTAAAGGCAGCTTTATTAGAAGCTCACAACCTTCAAGTAGACAGTGTCCTTTTAACAGCTCTTCCCTCAACTTTAAAAACTAAATCCTGTAGAGAACAGGTTTAAATTTCCCTCCCCCAAAGCATAGCAATATCTATGTCATGGGCAAAGTTGGTTTTTGCATTCAGAGATTAACATTCCCGTGGAAACCTTTTAACAAATGAGAATAGCCAGGTGAAACAGGCCAAATTATTATATGCATATTCTGGGCACAGTCAACCTGCGGAACTTTTTGTCAGAGGATGTTGTGAAGGCCAAGACCATAACAGGGTTCAAAAAAGAACTAGATAAGTTCATGGAGGATAGGTCCACCAATGGCTATTAGGTCAGATGGGCAGGGATGGGGTCCTTAGCCTCTGTTTGCCAGAAGCTGGGAATGGGCGACAGGGGATGAATCACTTGATGATTCCCTGTTCTGTTCATTCCTTCTGAAGCACCTAGTATGGGCCACTGCCAGAAGACAGGATACAAATGTCTTTGCCTCATGATTAATAATTCCAGCTCTATTCTGATATTTCCAACAACTAAAAGTTTTTTGCTGCTGGCTTTTAGTCACTTAAGAGAGACCCACCCATTAAACACAAGGTTTCAGGAGAAAGTGCTAACGTTTAAAATCTCAATTCAAGAGCCTGATTCTCTTCCCACTTGCACTGTTGTAAATTAGGAGCAACTCCACTGAAGTTATACCAGGGTCAAACTGGCATGGGAGAAAAGAACTAGATCCTCTGTGAACATTCTAGGACCACATATAGGATGAGACACATCCATCTGACACAGTCACACCCAGCTGAGAATCTACTGACTCAACCACAACGCCCTACCCTAGTGAACACAGTAAGCAGGAGTTCAGTAATGCTCTTAAATGCACAGTACACAAACCACTGTGGATCTTGGAAAGCCAGCTGCTTTCTTTTATTTGTGAGCAAACAAATCCTAAATTGAGTACTTGTGGCACCTTAGAGACTAACAAATGTATAAGCTTTCGTGAGCTACAGCTCACTTCATCGGATGCATGCAGTGGAAAATAGTATTTTCCGCTGCATGCATCCGATGAAGTGAGCTATAGCTCACAAAAGCTTATGCTCAAATAAATTTGTTAGTCTCTAAGGTGCCACAAGTACTCCTTTTCTTTTTGAGGATACAGACTAACACGGCTGCTGCTCTAAATCCTAAATTGCATTCAAATGCAAATCAGTGCTAAAATGCTGACTAGGTGTTCTAGTTCACACATAGAGTCAGTAAGCAATACGCAAAAGGCATGACATGTGGCCAACAGGCCAATAGGTGTGACCAGCCTGGTGCAATTTCACAGAAACAGGAACATCAAATCTCTTTAGTATAAGATGAGCAATGATAAGAAAGAAGAGGCTGCAACCTGCTTTAGTGCTCTTGCCTGTCCCAACGATAGCAGCTGAGGCGTTATGCAATCTGTCAGAGGAGAGCTGGCTCTTTCTTCAGAGAAAGAAGGAACATCTTTGTGCAAGTCTGGATCAGGTCTGAGGTAAACAGGTGTTCTCTATCTGCACTGAGCCTGTAACGTTTCTTTTAAGAGAGCTGAGAGAGATGGAGGTCGTCATTGTCCACTACTTTGCATCTTGTGTGGTCATTTGCACATATGCAAAGGGAGTGAGTATGAAGCTACCATGGCATGATGTAAATGGTGACACAACATGCAAGTCCATGGAGAATCAGACTCATTGTTTTCCATACTGTCTTCCAAATTCAAAGAGATTCCCCACTTGGGAAGGTTCTCTATTCAGCAATTTTTTAGACTTCCATGATACTTCCTAAACATTATCACCTGTGAGCTGATCCTATGCCCCTGACCATGAAATTTTAATACTGCCTTTTATCTGAATGCAGATGATTTCCCACAGAACCTGAAGTGTTACTGAAGGAGTGTCACTAAAATGTGATGGCAGGGCTCCTCAGCACCTCTGAAAATGTATCTCAAAAGCTGAGGTTCTGACAATCGGTGGCCACTTTTGGCCCAGGAGACTTGCCCTAGGCCACAAATGGAGGGTGAGGCAGAACCAGGAAGAAAGGCCAGATCTCCTGACTTGATCGCAAAGACCTGTACATCGGCCTCAAGACCTTCTTTCCCTTCCTTCAAATCACTTGCTGAATTCTAGCTTTCAAGCAGGCACTAATGCCTCATCAATCACTAATCTGATCAGTGATTGCTTTGGTTGTGAATATCAAATCCTATCCCCTCTTTACACATGAAGCACACACTTGTCAGTATGTTTAATAAAGGAAAAATAGCTTTGGATCTGGGTTCACTCAAAAATCCCAGACCACACTCATGCTGAGCAGTTATTCTGCATTCCTAAAGTGCACGTGCATGCACACACATCCATTTAAGATTGTTTATCCCTGATTACAGGTGTAAACACATCTTACTGGAACAGTGGCGGATTAATGATTTTGCCGCTCCTAGGCCCTGAAATGATTGCCGCCGCCACCCCCCCCAACAGCTCCCCGCCCCCCACCACCCCAGCTCACCCCTGCTCCACCTCTGTCTTCTCCCCTGAGTGTGCCGCCAGGTCCTGTTTCTCCCCGCTCCCTGCCAGTGCTTGTGCGCGAAACAGGTTCGCGAAGGAGGGGGGACGAGGAGGGAAAGCAGCATGCTCGGGAGAGGAGGCGGGGCCAGGGGGAGGGCATGGACCGGGGCCAGGGGAAGCAGCCTCTGGCTGCTATTATAAATTTGCTTCCCCTGCAATTTTGTCGGCCTAGGCATTAATATGCCGCTGTACTGGAATATGTCCAGCATCTTCTCCGAAGGACAGAAGACCTGGTTATTTATTCTACAAGAACCAAGCTATTTTTTTTACCTGCTTCCCACTGTGGTAAGTATGTAAACAAGAATATGTCTTTGGTTTAGTAGCTCAGGATGATTTTGCACTGCAGACAGATTATGCACAACTGATCTAGATATGCACATTGCCAACATGCTGAGAATAGCTCACGTCTTAGAGGAAGACATATGTACCCAGTGAGATACAGTTCTCCATGTTAAAAGCCAACAATCTTGCCACATTATAAACCACTCTAAGATTAGGTGACAATAGCAAAAAAACAAAAGCTCCTTAGATGTTGACGTAGGAGGATGACACAAGTGCCAGGGTTCTACACAGCATCCACTGGAAGGACACTGGCATATGTTCATCCCACCAGCCCCCAGTCACACAACACAAACAGGAGCAATGTTTTGCAGCTTCCGGCAACTACTTGCTCTCCTGGTATGGTAGAGCTGGCAAAGCTGTATGCCTCCCAGCAACACAGACATTCTTGTTCAATTCACAAACCCGCTGACCAAATCAATGAACAAGTAATAAATGATTCCTAAGAAAAAAAGGAACTGGAAACCATAGCAGAAGTGCCCATAATGAGTAGTGAGATGACATGCAGTCTGCAGAGGCCCAAAACATGGCTCTTCACAGTAACTGTAGCATAAAACACAAACCTGACGGATAAAAATTGTTCAGACTTCTGAGCTCTGACAACAAACCACTATTATCAGCCTATCAAGGGAGAGAGAAGTATAAGCAATTCTTACGTTTGTAGAAGATCTATTTGTGATTAAAAACATTTAGCTGTAACTTTGTCGTATCCCAGCAGAAGTCCAGTTCTGAGCGCTAGTACATGGTCCCTATAGTGCCCCTATCCCAAGGGCACACAAGCACAAGTGATCCTTTCAGTTCATCCGATGAAGTGAGCTGTAGCTCACGAAAGCTTATGCTCTAATAAATTTGTTAGTCTCTAAGGTGCCACAAGTACTCCTTTTCTTTTTGTGAATACAGACTAACACGGCTGCTACTCTGAAACCTGTTTCAGTTCATCGTCCCTGCTTTTGCTGCAGGATCTTCGTTCCTCAAAAGCAGCATTTAAAAAGTGGGGGCCAGGATTTACCCAGTTGCTTTTCAGGGTTTGTCTCCACATGGAGTTATTCTGGAAGAGCTGTATAGTGTAGTCAGTGTAACTAGAGGGACAGTGTAGTCCACTGAACAGTGTCTGAGGCACAGCCCACACTAGCTGGGTTTTATGCCTGGCTTCTCACTGACCCGTCAGGTGAATCAATTTAGTTCTTCACGCCTTTTTTTTTTCCCCTTCTGTTTTGTTGGTCAGCAATTTAGAGCAGGGATTTTCTCTTGCTGTTTTTGTACAGTGCCTCGCACAATGGAGACCCTGATCTCAGCTGTGGCCTCTGATTAAAATGCAATACAAACAACTTTTGTTGTAAACAAATGCTGCAGGTTAGCTTTTGTTAATCCTTATAACAGGTGGCTCATCGCTCCTGAAACAAAGTTGAAAGTAAACATTTTAAGGCCTTTGTGGGAGAAGAGGCTAAATTACTGCCTCTCTATCAAGGGAATGTGGTTATACTGGCTCCTCAGTGCAAACAGTACTCATCTGCCGGCACGGGTTTTTCCACTCACTGCAATGGTTGGGACAATGGTGAATGGTAGGAACATCAGATTTCAGAGTAGCAGCCATGTTAGTCTGTATTCGCAAAAAAAAAAAAAGGAGGACTTGTGGCACCTTAGAGACTAACAAATTTATTTGAGCATAAGCTTTCGTGAGCTACAGCTCACTTCATCGGATAGCTCATGAAAGCTTATGCTCTAATAAATTTGTTAGTCTCTAAGGTGCCACAAGTACTCCTTTTCTTTTTAG
Organism: Dermochelys coriacea; assembly: GCF_009764565.3. Classification (NCBI taxonomy): domain Eukaryota; kingdom Metazoa; phylum Chordata; order Testudines; family Dermochelyidae; genus Dermochelys; species Dermochelys coriacea. The sequence goes on along the minus strand of NC_050083.1, from coordinate 21,168,056 downwards.
GAACATCAGAGGTGACCATTCAACCCACATTCTGAGTTCTACCCCAATTCACAGCCGGGGACTTTGCTGAACAACCACGCTCAGAATTTTAAAAGAGGTCGGATGTGCTTTTAGAAATAGCTAAAGAATCTTCCACCAATGAAAAGTCAAAGGTGACTCTGCTCTTTTCCAAACCCCTCTACCCTACAAAATCGGCTCAATCACAAATGAGATCCAGGGTTGTGTTCCAAACATGGCATAACATAGTTTTCTCACCCTGAGTGGAAAGGAAAATCATGTTTTAGCCCCTGAAGAAATGACACTAACTTGCTGACATAAGTTGATGAACATTGTGTTCCTTAACATGTTTGGGGGGGTTTCTGTCTACATTAGTAATAACACTCTTGCAAAACAGATGGGCAACATTTTTAGACCTGATTATTTTTATAGTATAGAAATGGTATTAAATAGCCTGGTCTTTCAGAAAGAGGATTAATGGATTCCAATCCACTGCATGTAAACCAATTTTATCTTTCCACTTAATATCCCCAGATTGTAGCTGGCTAACAGGGCAAAATCATAATCCTACAATGAGATACAAAGACAAAAACTAAATGCTCCCTGTGGGCACTTAAGTTCCTGTGACAGTAACTGGGTGTGTTTTTACTAATACATATTGACATATATGACAAGTCTATTGTTTATCTCTGTCACGTTACTTACACCAAAACCTTGACTTCGTTAGAATGTATTCTTTTAAATAATCAGGTTCACATTGAAAAACTTTTGTTACCAGTAGCTGACATTATTAAAAGATAAAGTAACATTCTAATTTATTTTTCAGCCTTCATGCTATTTGTTTACATCTTTCATTTCATTCAGTTTGGACAGTCAAACATCACAGAGCTCTTGTGGTGATTTATAAAGTTAACGTTTTCATGCCACTCTGAAAATACAAAGGACTATATGAGTATATTTTATCAATTCTCTCCCCTGATATAACAAACCTAGACACAACTACTGCATTCATCATACACATTTGAGGAGCCAGGACTGGAACCCTTGTTTTGTTGCAAAAAGAGAGTCCATCACCACCTGAGCTAACGAAGTAGTCCCTTACCAGTTAGCTGATAATCTCTGACAGCCAGTCACTAGAAGGCAATATCATTAATACATAAACAGTATACTACCTAGTTCCTCTTCATATTAAGGTGTGTAAAGTTCTCTTTATGGTGATTACACAGATAGCTCTCAGGGCTTTTTTAGTTAGTTTGTTTGTTTGTTTGTTTGTTAACATGAATCAGACTTTTGGTATTGAGGAACCAAAGTGTTACTCAGACAGAAAGCGAGAGAGAACAAAGCCCTAATGATTTTGCAAAAAGAAAAGGAGTACTTGTGGCACCTTAGAGACTAACACATTTATTTGAGCATAAGCTTTCGTGAGCTACAGCTCACTTCATCGGAACCTGTAGTTCACGAAAGCTTATGCTCAAATAAATTTGTTAGTCTCTAAGGTGCCACAAGTACTCCTTTTCTTTTTGCGAATACAGACTAACACGGCTGCTACTCTGAAACCTAATGATTTTGATTTCAGCTAGTATTTGGAGCTCTGCCCAATCTGAAAGATCTGGCTTCTTTTGGATGATTCACTTCATCCTGCATTTTATATATTTTGTTTTGAACTGTATCTATCATTTTTTTGTGTGGAAATGTTTACTAAGCCGATATGTTTAAACGTTGTCAGATGATTTCCCACTGACTCACCGACTAGCTCCTAATATAGACAAGCAAGTCTCTCTCCAGTGATGGCTGTGCACAGAATAGAAACCTCCATGCCTGAGATCAATGGGGATTCTCCAGGCTCCTCCTGGGGGAGCAGGGTGATCAAAAACGCAGATCGTCCTATAGACTGGGGCAGGAGGGGTGGCTATCTTTTCAGCTAGGTAGGAAGGAACCAGTTTTCCTGAGAGTCCACAGAAGCAAGTTCTTTTCTTACCCCATTACTTCTCAGAATTCTGTCAGGGTCACTGATTCCTACTCTGAATATCCTGCACACACACTTAACTGGATGCATCTCAATGCAGTTCCAAATGGAGAGAACAACTGTGTCTAGACAAAATTACATACAATTACATACACAGCAAGCTACTATTCACACTCCATGAAGTGATATTGACTAGCTATGGATTGATTTGATGTTTTGAATTCCCATATTGCTCCACAAAGCCCTTCTAGCATAACCTTGTGACATATGCTACAATGAATCCCCCTAAGAGAAGCTGATAGAACTGCAATTAGGCAGATTAGTCCCTGTGGAAGACAGCCAAATGTTAGAGTTTTCCTTTCCCCTCAGCCTAGCATTATGCTAATCTCATAAGTTATTTACCTAGGTAAGGTATGTCCCTAGGACTTTAATGTTTGAAAAGATACTAGCCAACCTGTTGCCTTCCCTAGCTGGATGCAGAATACCCATAACCCCCAAGGTGGCTGCTATTACTTAATACCATTACTAGGCACACCTTCAACATCTGAATGAATCAAGTCAAAGAACAGGCAGTTAAATTCTAGAGATAGGTTTTTAAAAATGCTTATAGCCTAGGTAGCCTTGAGATAGGTGCTCTAGGCTTTTGAGTGCCTGACAATGCTGCTAGAGGGCACTGGGAAAACAGTTAATTTACTAATACACTTGTTAAGAACCCACCCGAAAAATAATCCTATATGAATATAGCAGATACCAGTATAAAAACAGGTTTCATCCGATGAAGTGAGCTGTAGCTCACAAAAGCTTATGCTCAAATAAATTTGTTAGTCTCTAAGGTGCCACAAGTACTGCTTTTCTTTTTAGTATAAAAACAGTACTCTGCAAACAGAACAGGTACAGATTTGTACTAATAGAAGAGGTATAAAATAAGCTCTTTTGGGCAGGGTTTACATCTTTATGTGTGTTTGTACAGCACTTTACACAATGGTCTTGATTGTAGCCTCTGGTGCAGTGGTGAGCTGGAGCCAGTTTGCACCAGCTCGCTAGAACCGATGGTTAAATTTAGAAGCCCTTTTAGAACCAGTTGTCCCACGAGGAGGGCCATCCGCGCTGCAGCAGGTAACCCCAGGGTGGGGGGGCAGGGGAACCACTCCCTGCCCCAGCTCACCTCCGCCTCCCTGGGCCTGAGCGCAAAGCCACTGCCTGCTTCTCAGACCCCCAGGCATCCTGCGCGAACAGCTGATTCGCAGGGAGCTGGGGGGGGTGGGGGGGTGGAGAAGCAGAGCGGGGCGGCGCATTCAGGGTAGGAGGCGGAGCGGAGGTGAGCTGGGGCTGGGCGCGGGGCGGGGAGCTGCCGGTGGGTGCTCTGCACCCACCAAATTTTCCCCGTGGGGGCTCCAGCCCTGGAGCACTCACAGAGTCGGTGCCGAAGGCACCACTTTTCATGTGATCAGTGGGGGGAGCGGCTGCTCCCTCTGCTCCCCCTTTAGCTACACTCCCCTGCCCCTAGGAGCCAGAGGGACCTGCCAGGTGCTTCCTGGGAGCTGCCCCAGGTAAGCACCACCGGGACTCCCCACCTCGCCCCCAGTAGGTCCCTCTGGCTCTTAGGGGTGGGGTGGGCACCCACTATGGTGGCCTACGAGACCCTCCTGCCCAGTTCTGGAAGAAGTCGGGGGGGTTGGATGGGGTAGGGGTCGGGGGGGCATCAAGGAACGCAGGGGGTTGGATGGGGCAGGAGTCCCCGGGGGGCGGAGGTGGGCCACGACCCCCTTGTGGGGTAAGGAGGGAACCGGTTGTTAAGATTTTGGCAGCTTATCACTGTTCTGGTGCAATAGAAAAACTAAATAAATAATGTATGCTGGAACAGGTACCAGCTGAACTGGCACAAATGGAGGAGCACACACAAACATAGTGGTGCAGTTTTAGTAAACAGAGTGATCTAGCATTGTGCTAACGAAAAGCCTAACATACTCTGCCAGTCAAGAAAATCTGAGATTCCATGATGTGGTGTCAATAACATATGCTTGCCAACATGATCTTTCAGGAAGCGGGGGTGACGCAGGAGGATAGTCCTCTGGAATCCCAGGTCCTGCTCTGCATGAAGTCTGTGCAGTGGCTTGTCCCACTGACTCCTTTTGCTTTTACTTTCCCTTTTCCTGCGAAAAAAAAAACCCTTTTCTCCTCCATCTTTCCTAGGACTGTGCCTTGAATGGAGACGTGAGCAGCAAATCCGTGTAGAAAGCAGAGAAGGTATAATGGGCAGCACGCTGCATTTCAGTTCCCCTCCTTTCCCTCTTACCCTCCATTTTCTTTTTCACAGTGCTGCATTAAAAGCAATTTTCTGCTCAGACAACTATTTTGGGAAGATGGATATTTTTCGCTCAGACAAACCCCACAGGCTGTGCTGCCTGATTACTGAGGAGCAGCCTCACTCCTCCATTGTGGACCATGCAGCAGGGAAAAGAAGTTACCCAGGCTGCATTTTAAGGTGGCAGCATTCTAGTGGACATGTCCAGCAACTTCCACAGGGATGCTGCTTTGAGATGGGTCTTAGAGGAAGCAGAACTGGGATCTAATGAATATAGATCCCCCTCTCTGAGGTCTTGGTCAGGGTAGAGGGCATGACATGGATTGCAGAATCTGTTTTGAAATAGCAAGACTGCTAATACTATATATTTGAACTATCTGCTGCACTTGTCCAAGTAGCTACATCTTGTCCTGAGCATTAAGTGTTTAACTTTTAACATGATCATTGTCCCATGGACCTTTCTGCATCAAAAACATGTCAGATTTATGAAAATCCTTGACATACTAAAAACATCACGTGGGCTGGGTGCTGGGTGCCATCCCCATTCAAAGAGTTTTCTTTTTAAAATCTAGTCTCTGGTATCATTTCCAATTAACACAGGACCCAAATGCAAATTCATCCCTTTATGGAGAAGCTGATAACCTTTTTAAACTCTCTTTCTCTATCCCTCAGCCTCCTAAAATTTGTTTGTTCATACTTTTGTTTGGAGTGATAAATGCATGATGATCTTGAAAAGACTGGGATTTTAATTTTATGTGGAGGAGAAGAATGAGAGGAGACATGACAGAAGTATACAAAATAATTAATTGCACAGAAAAGATAGATAAATCAGGTACTTCTACTTATACAAGAAAAAGGGAACCTCCAATTAAATTGAAAAGCAGCAAATTTACAAAGGATAAAGGGATTTTATGTAGAACATAATCATAGAAATGTAGGGCTAGAAGAGACCTCAAAAGGTCATCTAGACAGCCCCCCATGCTGAAGCAGGATTAAGTTAACCTAGACCATCTCTCACAGATGTTGTTTAGCCTTGTCTTAAAACCTCCAGTGATGAGGATTCCACAAACTCCTTAGGTAACTGTTCCAGTGTTTAACTATCTTTATAATTAGAGTCCTCTTTATAACAGCCTTTTACCTATTTGAAGATTATGTCCGTCCCCCCCCCCCCCATTCTTCTTTTTTCTAGACTAAACATGCCCAGTTCTTTCAGCCTGTCCTCACAGGTCATGTTTGCCAAACTTTGTATCATTTTGTTTCTCTCCTATGGAATCTCCCCAATTTGTTCACATCTTTCTTAAAGTGTGGTGCCCAAAACTGGATACAGTACTCCAACTGATACTTGTGGAACTCAGTGCCACTAGACATCACTGAATCAGGAGTTCAGGAAGATTCAAAATAGGATTAGAAATGTATACAGAAAATGAGAACATCCACACTCTGCATTTCTTAACTCTTCCTGTGGAGATACTGATGGAGATACTAGCTAGTGTCAGACAGAGGATACTGGACTAGACAGTCCACATGGCAATTCCTATATTTCTAAATACTGTATGAATGAACAAAAACTAACCTAGAACATCTGCTTTTTGTTGTTCAGTGTTACTTTAGTGTCTTACAAAAGTTACTTGATAATTCATCTTAACAGTGGTTTGCATTTGATTTGAATGAAAGACTCAGAAAATTCCACTAGCTTAAATGCAATTTGGTAACTCTTGCCCCATTTCAAAAAAAGCTGTTTTTTGAGGTAGAAGTAAAAGTGGCGATACGCTGGTGTGTTGAGTGGCACATCCCTACTATCCAGCATGCTCCTCCAGCTGACAGCTATTGATTAGCTGCACTGATGTTCAAACTCGGATTATAAACCAAAAAGATCATATTTGTGAAGAGAATGAAAAAACAAATGTAACCACCAAATACATGGCAGCTATTTTAGGAATGGCATGGTACCCACCAAAAGTCCCTAGATCAGATCACTTTCCTGCACCAGAAAAAAAAAAAAAGTTGTATTCAAACCCATATAAGGCAGCATTTAGTTAAGGTGGTTCTTTAAAATATTAGTACTGTTTTCTGTATTGTCAGAAGACTCTTGTCGTCTTGTTAGCTTTTCTCTTTTTGCATCAGTCGCATCCAACTTTGTGATGTTGGCAGACACACTAACAATTTGAGAGTTGCCTGAAATTTGCTTACATATTTACACAAAATATTTATAAAACAAGGTTTTATAATGGAAAGTGTTAGACAACCTGTATTATAGGTGGAGCTGACAGTAACACTGCTATATTATGAAACTCGCTTGTAGCATGCTTGAAAGTAGATGCTGCCTCCCCCTTCTAGGAATTAGTCCACAGAGGTCAACTGCCCACTACTGCAATTGGCTAATGTTGCTTCTCCTTCAGCTCAACTGGTAAAGGTCTGTGTTTTGGTAATGAAAGTCCCAGGTTAAAACACTTATGATGATCAAGGGTTGAGTTCAGGTTACATTACGTTTAAAAAAGAAAAGGAGTACTTGTGGCACCTTAGAGACTAACAAATTTATTTGAGCATAAGCTTTCGTGAGCTACAGCTCACTTCATCGGATGAAGTGAGCTGTAGCTCACGAAAGCTTATGCTCAAATAAATTTGTTAGTCTCTAAGGTGCCACAAGTACTCCTTTTCTTTTTTGCAAATACAGATTAACATGGCTGCTACTCTGAAACCTGTTAAGATTAAAGTTGAAACAAACAGAACTCTCTCTGATTTCTGCCTTGCTGCTCTTTAGTCATTTAGAAACAGGCAACTCTTGATTTTTGGTCCAGTTTCTCCCTCTTCCCTCCCAACACATTGATTGTCATCAGGCTGTGGAAAATAGCCACTCACTGTGCCATGTTTGTTTTACAAGTTAAATTTTATTATGGGGGAGTTTTTCAAAGACACAAGTGGCAGATAGATACCTAGCTCCCACTAAAATTCAATGCCAGTTGTGTCTCTGAAAATCTCCCCAGTAACTTTCAGATGCATATGAAAATGTTCACCTACAAACTCACTGACTGATCATTGCTGTTCAATGAGGTATAACTACATCCCACGCTCTCCTGGGACTACAGGTACTTCCAGATAAGCCAGACTGTCTTCAGGCTGAGTACCACTGAAATCCATGGTAAAGCTCCCATTGACTTTAGTGACTGGATGATCAAGCCAATAGATGGTAGAGATAACAAACTAATTCTTTCAAATGGCTAACACTCAATATAGGGTCACTGTGACTCAGTGGCCAGCATTCTCACCACCAGGTCCGGAGGTCATAGTGTGGAGTCCATTCTAAAACTTAAGACTATAGCCACTACATACATTGCAGTGCTCTGCAAGAAGCCTGCTGAAATGCTAGAAGCCATCAAATGGAGGAATCTCTTCTGCTCATGACACTTTATCAAAGGAACTATGGTGCAAACTTTCCCATAGGTAAAATTAATAACCTGGCTGCAATGTCTAAGGTTGTGTGAGAACTATTCCTGGTCACACAAATGTGGCTTCACTTGCCTCGACAGTCATTGTAGACAGTATTTAACTCATTACTTTGTACAGTAGTTTGTGAAACCTAGAGGAGGAAAGATGCTATAAAAGCTCCCCTTTTTATCCTAAAGTAGGAATACCCTGTGCTGAGCCATGCCATGCCCCAGCAAAGGGAAGTTTTTTTGCCATTAAACTTGCATCATGCATAAAGCTGGCTATGGAGGATGGAAAGAACTGCAATTATCAGTTAGAGAAATAACAGACGCAGGAAAAAGAATGATGGTAGGATCCTTGTTAGCAAAGTTGGATTTTTACATCCAAAAGCAAGTTAACATTCAAAGCAATTTATTCAAAGAGGATCTACTTACTAATGAGGCCTCCTTGAAACAAGTCATCCCCATAACTTTTTTAACTCTCTTCCTAGGAAACATTTTAAATACGTTTAAGTGTATACATCTTTGAAATTTCTATTCAAATAGTGTTTTCAAAACATACATACTCCAGGCAAAAAAACAAACACAAAGCCCCCAGTATTCCCGGCACTAATGTGAACAGACTTGTGCTATTTTTACCAGTGTTTGGCATCTATCCTAAATCAGTTGTAAAGCAGAGGAAGATGACCCTTTACCCGCTGATCTCCTCTGCAAATCCACCAATACAATTTTCACAGGTTTCTTATTAAGATATCCAAGAACAGCAGTGGGATGTTATGGGTAGAAGCTTCTCCAGGATTTCTGTATCAGATTACACCAGGGTATTTTTGCCTCTGGGCAACAACAACATGCATCTTCAGTATTTTGAAAAAAATTGTAACATTGTCAGTGATTTTATGAGAATTAAAAAAAAAGTTAAATTCCTTGAAACACAAAATATATGATGTGTTGTTAGACTATGTAATGCCAAATCACACAGCAGGTGCCCTGTCATTAATCTCACATACCACACAAAACCTAGGAATTTGTAACATACATTTTCTGTTCATGTCAGGGAATGTTTTACCTAAGCAAATATATTTTCTTTAATCTTAGATTGTAAGATTCTAGGGACAAAGAGCTTGTCTACTCCATGTACTGTACAGGGCTGTGTACGTTTTCAGCAGACTACAAAAAAGTAATTCTATTTTGAATCAGCTCTCCTTTCTGCAGTTAATAATATCTTTGAGCTCTCCCCATTCTATCTATCTAGGTACTTATACTGCACTCAACACTGTAGTAATAGGAAATACCTTATTGTGCCTCTGAAATCATCTCACTGATCAGTCATTAATATCAATCAGTTGGTGAAATGATACCATAGCTATTAAATCAGCTGTGCGGTATTACTATATTTTCTCAAAAGGAGAATATTCTGTTGGCTTGTTTGTTTTTAAGGCAACAAAAAAACTGCTGCAAGCTTATATTTCCATTTCCACTATGGTTTGTCATCCAAAACCATTTCAGTAATGCTCATTGATGTGGGTGTGTGCAAATGCAAGCGATGACTCATAGTGACCTTCCATCTTGTCTCCTAGAATTTACAACCATATAAAATTCACAGCAGCAGCTATTACCCTAAAGCTACTACATAATTACCAAAAAGAACACCCCAAATATGCAACCAAAAAGCAGCCGGGTCCATTCTGCTGCTAAGATTGAAAACAAAATGTTATCTGTTAGCAGTTGTATATCTGACTACATTTTAAGTGTCCCTTTGCTAATGAAACATTTGTTTACTGGCTATTGAAATTATGTGTGAATATTCTTTCAATTCCAATGAGTCACTTTTTTTAGTGTAGATGCAGCACCTACGCTTCGCCATTAAATGAAAAGTGGTGTACCAAAAAGCAAAGTTAGCTCTGCAGAGAGTACCATTAGTAACTTTGGGCAGTTTTGAACTTTTTGCACATGAGCTTTCTTTCTTATAGATTTTGAAACAGTGCCAGCGCCTCAGGCAGGAGCGTTTATTTAAATATCAACATTCGCCTCCCTTCTTGGTTAATGAGTAAGAATTCACGATGCCTCCGAAAAGACTCTAGGGCTCGGTCCTGCAGGCTGCTGCGCACCTTTCCCTCCCCTGGGAGTCAGGGAGTGGAGGGCACCCTGCTCCTTGCCAGGATTTGGCCCCCCCCGGTCACTACAGATACCATCCGGTGCTGGACGGGCACCCGTGGGATATTTCACGTGGGTTTCTATTAGACACATCAAAGCAGCCACGGGACGAGGGACAGCAGCGCTCGCCCCAGCCCCCTGCAGCGCATCAGGATTGGATTGGGTGGGTCCCTCCCGGCTGCGCTCAGGCGCGTAAGCCGGGGCGCACGGCGGCTCCCTGCTACCCAGGGACCCCACCTCCGGAGTCCAGGGCGCTCCTGTGCCGGGGGCACAAGGGCGCCCCGCACCCCGGTGCTCGGCCGCACCCCAGCTCCTGCCTTCCTGTGGAAGCTGCCGCGAGTCAAAGCCAACTCAGGCCTCCCTCCTCACTCGCTGGCGTCCAGGGGGAGCTTCCCATGGTCCCCACCCGCGGCGGGTTCGGGCCCTTCGCCCCAGACGGGACTGCAAAGACTCTTTCCTCCGCCCCCAGCCGCTGGGGAGGCGGGAGCGACACGTCCCCGCTCTGCCCCGCCGGAACAGGGCAGCTGCGGCGCCCCGGGCTGCCTCCAGCAGGGAGCGGCCGATGGAGACGAGCCCGGAGCAAGCGCAGGCCCCGGCCTCCCCCTCGCCCCGGCACCCCCGAGCCCCTGCAGCGGGGCTCTCGTCGCGGACCTACCTGCAGCTGTTGCTTAAAGGCAGGAGACGGCTTGGCGGGTTACTGCAGCCCCGGCCGGCTGAAGGAAGCTGGCGCAGAGTGGGCTGGGGCTGGGGCTGGGGCGGGGGCACCGAGTGACTCGCGGCTCTGTCCTCCACTGAGCAGCCGCAGGAGGGGGATCCTGGGGTGGGGCAGGGCTGGTCCCCGGGGCTGGGTGCAGCCTGGGTGCTGGCGGCTCGCGAAGCGGGGGTGCCGTAGGGCTGGCTGCGCTGCGGTGCGTCTGTGTCTGTGCAACAGCCCGGACGGACGCGGATGCAACAAGAGGAGGCCGGTGCGGTTAGGGGCATGAGCCTAGAGGATGTTCAGCAGCTGGGCTGCGAGGCTGCTGGAGCAGCAGCAGCAGGTGCTAATAGGGTTCTGGCCTGTGATCCAGGGTCAGCAACCCGCAGCCCTTGCCTGTGGTCCTAAAAGCAAAAGGACACAGCAGCCGAGCTAATTGGATGTGAACTGTTTGAGCGCGGTTCATTTCAGTGCAAACTCAACCGCTGAGAGAAAAGGAGGACTTGTGGCACCTTAGAGACTAACACATTTATTTGAGCATAAGCTCTCGTGAGCTACAGCTCACTTCATCGGATGCATAGGAAGTGAGCTGTAGCTCACGAAAGCTTATGCTCAAATAAATTTGTTAGTCTCTAAGGTGCCACAAGTCCTCCTTTTCTTTTTGCGAATACAGACTAACACGGCTGCTACTCTGAAGCCTGTCAACTGCTGAGGATGATTTGCATTAGCAAGGAGTGTTAGTGGTCTGAGTAGATAAATTAATGAGCTTCATCTAGGTTCCTAACGGTTCTTGGATCCAGGGCCTGCCTTAACGTTGGTGGGGCCTTGGCCGATTCCACTCCTGGAGGGAGAACTGGATTGTGACCTGCTGAAGTTGTCTGTGGGGTGCTCAAATGTCCGACAACCCAAGCAGCCTCCTGCCTGGCACATGCTCTTTCATGGTCCTGTCAGGATCTGTAATTTTGGAGAACTTTATACAAATGTGTACAAATTAGAAACAATTGAAAAACTTTTTTTACAGGTCTCAGATTCCACTAAAACCATCGCTACACTTGGTACTAATTGGCTGCCTTATCAGCAGTGGCCAAGAATTGAATGGACTTATGGGGATTAATGGACCATCCAGGTCAAGGATGAAGCACATGGGGTTAAAAAAGGCAGAGGGAAAAAAAATATGTATTTTAAAAATTGGAGGTCAAATCCTACTGAGGAAAATAGAAAGGAACAAAAACTCTGGCAAGCCAAGTATAAAATTCTAGTTAGGCAGGTTAAAAAAAGAATTTGAAGAGCTACTAGGAAAAGATACAGAAACTAACTGCAATTTTTTTAAAGTCCATTAGAAGCAGGAAGCCTGCCAAACAACCAGTAGGGCCACTGGATGACAAAGATGCTAAAAGAGCACTCAAGGAAGATCAGGCCATTGTGGAGAAGCTAAATGAATTCTTTGCATCAGTCTTCACTGCCGAGGATGCAAGGGAGATTCTCACACCTGAGACATTCTTCTTAGGTGACAAATCTGAGGAATGTCCCAGACTGTTGCTGCTAGCAGGCTGGCTTACAGGACAACTGAAACAGTTGCTGGTAAAAAGCACTTTATTTCCCTTCCCACAGCCATATATATACAGCACTTGTTTATTCCTTTTCTGTTGTTTATCACCCAATGTTCTCATCATTCTTATCTTTGGGTTCCATTATCTTGTGGTGGTAAAGACTCTCAGGTGCTGCTTATATCATTAGTCCTTAGTTCAGCCAAAGTTTAGTCCTCAGTCCAGCCAAAATTCTCTGGCCTTGTCCTTCAACTTGTTACCCGCAGCCCCGCCTCTTGTACTGTTCTTTTCCATTACTTGGTACACATTTCTAAAACATCTGATACTCAGCATTTCCCACACCAGACCACGGTGTCGAGAGGAGGCTTTGGAACAAATTGTTAAATTAAACAGTAATAAGTCACCAGGCCCAGATGGTGTTCATTCAAGAGTTCTGAAAAAACTCAAATATGAAATTGCAGAACTACTAAACTATGGTGTGTAACCTATCACTGGAAATCAACCTCTGTACTAGATGACTGGAGGATAGCTAATGTAACACCAATTTTTTTTAAAAGGCTGCAGAGGCAATCTAGCAATTACAGGCCAGTATGAATGTGACTCATTGGGGAAGAGCCAACATGGCTTTCATAAAGGGAATCATGCCTCACTAATCTATTAGAAGTCTTTGAGGGGATCAACAAATGCAGACAAGGGTGATCCAGTAGATGTAGTGTACCTGGATTTTCAGAAAACTTTTGACAACGACTCTCACCAAAGGCTCTTAAGCAATGTAAGCTGTCATGGGATAAGAGGGAAGGTCGTCTCATATACCAGTAACTGGTTAAAAGATAGGAAACAAAGAATAGGCATAAATGGTCAATTTTCACAGTGGAGAAAGGTAATTAGTGGTGACCCCCAAGGAGTTGTGCTGGGACCAGTGTTGTTCAACATATTCATAAATGACCTGGAAAAAGGGGTAAACAGTGAGATGGCAAAGGTTGCAAATGATACAAAATTACTCAAGATAGTTAGGTCCAACACAGACTGCAAAGAGTTACAGGTGGATCTCACAACACTGGGTGACTGTGGAACAAAATGGGAAATGAAATTAAGTGTTGAAAAGTATTGCACATTGGAAAACATAATCCCAACTGTACATAAAAAAGAGATCTTGGGGTCATTGTGGATAATTCTCTGAAAACAACTGTTCAATATGCTGTGGCAGTCAAAAAAGCAAACAGAATGTTAGGAACCATTAGGAAAGGGATAAATAAGAAGAAAATATCATATTGCCACTATATAAGTCCATGGTATGCCCATACCTTTAATACTGTGTGCAGATGTGGTTGCCCCATCTCAAAAAAGATATTTTAGAATTGGAAAAAGTATAGAGAAGGGCAACAAAAATTTAGGGATACAGAACAGCTTCCATATAAGGAGAGATTAAAAAGACTGGAACTGTTCAATTTAGAAAAGAGATGACTCGGGGGGATCTGATAGAGATGTATAAAATCATGAATGGCATGGAGAAAATGAATCAGGAAGTCTTATTCACCCTTTCATGTAACACAAGAACCAGAGGTCACCCAATTAAATTAATAGGCAACAGGTTTAAAACAAACAAGAGAAAGTACTTCTTCACAGAGTGCACAGTCAACCTGTGGAACTCATTGCAAGGGGATGTTGTGAAGGCCAAAAGTTCAAAAAAGAATTAGATAAATTCATGGAGGATAGGTCTATCAGTGGCTAATAGCCAAAGTGAACAGGGACACAACCCATGCTCTGGGTGTACCTAAACCTCTGATTGCCAGAAGCTGGGACTGGCTGACAGGGATGGAGCACTCAGTAAATTGCCCTGTTCTGTTCATTCCCTCTGAAGCATCTGGCACTAGCCACTGTTGGATGACGGGATCCTGGGTGAGATGGACCACTAGTGGGAGACATGTACATTACTGCTCTTCATGCTGCACCTGTTCTGTGCATTTAGTGAGGATTTCATTCCACAGGGTTGTGTCTAACGCTAACAATTCATACTCATAATCACTTGGCATTTCTAAAGCACCTGTATAACATCACCTTTATTGAACTTTTCAACAATATCAGCAATTAATCTTTCTTTTACCAAATTTGAGCAAACATTAAAAACAAGTATAAACATGAACACTAAAATGCATTACTCTATTAGGACATGAAACCCTTGAGATGAGATCTGTGTGAGACTCTGAGCACACGTGTGTTAAACAGTAACAAACTGACTACAGAATCCAGAGAACGTTGATCATTTTAAGTAGCAGTCTGAGCCAGTTAAATTCAGCCTCAGCTGTTTTCCAAGGTTGACACCTGAAACTAAATAGTCTGACAGATTTTGCAAAAGAACTGAGGAGCATAGTGACCAACTTTTCATTTTCTGACTAATATAGTGTATCAGCCTAGGGATTTATTTGTAGAGGATGTGGAGGTGGGGAAGACATGGAATTCTCTGATATTGAAGAACTCTCTGTCTTCCATGTCTTTTTTCATGCCTATAATTGTTGGAATAATTTCCAACATGCAGAATGCCAGTTCCTTTCTTCTCCTCCTTAAACCTCTCTAATTCTTTCCTGAAACCTTTCTATGTTGATCTCCTTACTGATGGCATGTCCTAATGCTATCTCTCCATCTTATCACATTCGAGCGGTTGTCCTGTGTGTTGTAGTTGCCCAAAACATGTATTTGAAGTCAGTGGGGCTGTGCACTGGTTCAGGGATCCACCCATGCAGAGTCAGTTGCAGGATCAGGACTTTCGACTGGCAACCTTGTTGGCAACATCACCAGAGAGGCCAAGGAATGAGGCTCATGGGGCTATATGGCATTTCCTGTAAAGCTGTATGGGTATTGGTAGTGCTAGATTAATAATTATAATTTAAATAACTTCTCACCCAGGGAACGTGGTTCTCTTCTGCTACTTGTTTGTCTGTAGTTTGCATTATCATTTGCTTAATATCTTATTATATATTCTTCTTTACCTCAATCTGCAGTATACTAACTTTTGCATGGCTTCCTCTGACACCTCAGGTTTTACAAAAAAGTTACATGGGGCCTGGCTCCAATTCTTAAGTGGGTGCTGTCCCTCATATGGCTACTGTCTTTTTTCAATCTGGAGATTACTGGCAGAAAAAAAAGTGGCTTCTACCTTTCCTTTTTCATATCTTATATAAAACACCAAGAAGTTAAACAGCATTTATGCATGAATATGACGCAACCGCTGCAATATAAAAGTTACACAATTCTGATTTTTGGCTGCTATCCTGGAAAATCTTAACACCCCCCACACCCCCCCCCCCACACTGTCCAGCTGTATTGTATCTCATCTCTGCTCCTGAGTGAAAGAAAATGTACACACAAAGTCTGAGAAACAAATCAGACGTCCATTTCTTTTTTTTTATCAGAGCTGCTCAGTTGCTTAGTGGGGGGCTGCTGTCCTAAAATGGAGTCAGTGTCTCTGTTCTCCGGTTTACATTTAGCTCTCCTTGCATTCTAAATTCTCAATACAAAATTACGTTAAAAGAATGCTAGGGTTGGGAGACCAACCAACAAATACAAAAGAAGTGGCAAGTAACCAAGCTAAGCTTACATTGAGATCAATGCTTAATTTGTGTCAGGGCTGAGCTCTGGCACGTCTAGGCTTGGCAGTTCATAGCCTTGGCACCTCTGGGCTGGCTGCATCAGTTATGAATGTAAAAAAATTGCTTGAGTTCCAGTACATAATTGCTTGAGCCACGGCATTTCTTTCATTACAAATGAAGCACTGATTGAGACGGCGTGTCATTGGTCTAGTTCCTGGAAATTCCATCCTGATCTAACTCAAGTATTTTCTATGGTGTTTGGGTTATGCGGACACCTGATGTCTTCTGTACCAGGCAGAATTTATCTAGTATGGATGCAGTTATTATGTAGGGTGTTAAGCAGTTTATCTCCTTAATAAACCCTGAACCTTGCTTCACCTTACTCCAGCTCCAGATTAGAACACTTCTCCATCAATGATTACTTTTATCTCTCGTTCATAAAAATACTTCCAAAGAACAATATTATTTATTTATTTTATTTATTTTTCCTGTGAAGTGAGCTGATTGCACTAGATGGCAGATATTTAAAATATTTCCCAATCTATTCCCCTAGACCCTCCTAAAAAGAATTTATTTTTGCCACATCTTCCTACTACTTCAAATTACTAATTTCAAATACTGTTTAACTTTCTCTTAATGTGGAATTTGTTTTATTTGTTTTTTGATGTTAAGTAACTTAATCATTGGATCTATACATACAGAAACCCTATCTAATAATCTAATGATAACATAGATTTATACAGTTAAGAATTGTTAGATAATCACATCACATCATTCTGTAAATTTGTGTAGTGATATCATAACAATTCTGGGTAAGCTGCATGAGAAGTTGTATTGCACATGCATGACATATGATTATTTTGTATACACTGGATGGATGCTCTTTATACTTCTACATCTCAGCCATTAGAGAATTTCCTTCCCCCCGCCCCTCCATGTTCCAAAATGCTAAATTAACAGAATAGACTCATCCTGCAAAAAAATTGTTAATCTTTGATTTTTTTTTGTAAACATTTTTGGGTGAAAATGTATATTTGTAAATAATGTTTTCTGTTCATGTAAATGAAGGTACAGTAGCAATAGCTCAGCCCAGGCACAAAGTAGACAGATGCTTTACAATATTCACACATACACAGCTCCTTAAAGGCTCCTTAGATAGCACTTCCATATTACTATTCTAGTCCTCCACCTGACTCTACCAATGCATGTCAGTCCTGACCTGCCACTTCCCACAACAAGCATGCCTACTACAGGAGTTAACATGAAGATGTTTCTTTCTGCAAGAGCAATGAGACTTTGGTGTTCAATTCAAGAAATTGCTTGATTTTAAAAAAGAAACAAACAATCTGAAATCCCAGGACAAATTGTATGTTTAAAATACACCTCCTAATCTGTAGTAGATCTGTACAGTTATATCCCTGTTATAGAGGGAGCAATTCAAAACAGTTTAAAAAAAATCTTTCAGTCCTTATGGGAAGATTTTATAAAAGGGGCAAACTATCAATATAGATTCAGTTTAAAGCCTACCAACCTGTCAGGTGACCTTTTAAGCATCCTACATTGGAGGCAGTTTATGAGAATTGGCTTTGGAGCCAGAGTGACTGTGGTTTTCTTCTGAGCACTGCCACTGAGTCCAAACCCTATTATATGGATTCATCAAGTCTGTTCCGATGTTGGAGTCTTGGGCCGTCAAGGCCTTGGAGCCGCGCAGGAACGGAACAAATGGCAAACGATCGCTGCAGCCAACTGTTCGGCTAAGCATTGAAGAAGAGAGACTGCCACTGAGTGACTATGTGATTTTGGGCAAGTTACTTAATCTTTCTGGGTCAGTTTAAAATGGGATTAATAACAATAGTTAAAATGGGATAATAATTGTGGGGTACTGTATGTAAATTCCTTTATAAATTATAAGTATTGTTACTACCATCATGTTACTACCACCTTACCTCCAAATTTTAGAACTCTAGCTTAATCTAAAACAAACTCTTAAACACCATCATGTTAAAAATCAAATGTAGACATTCGACTTACTTGTGATAATGGTGATATCAGTGTTAATTCCAGCCAGTGGTGCAGAAACAGCAGCTGATTTTGTCAATCCTACCAAGCCATTTCTGAATTAACAGTTTCATTCTTCTATACTCAGTGATCATGACTATCTGTGTTTTCCTGCTGCAGTACACGGTTGAAAGCTTTAAACACAACCTAGATAGATTGAAAATGAAAGGTTTGCTTCCATTGTAGCATCAGGAAAAGAATCAGATTGCAACTTGCTGAAAGAGCAGAGGTTTTAACCTCAGTTGCCTGGCTTTGGGTACTTACATTCTGTCTATCTTAATTCCCCATGGAGTTTCAAGTGGCAAAGTTATTCTCCACTTCCAGATCTAAATGGTTGGTTAGTTCTGTTGTGCAATGTTGTTATAATTCACCCCAGAAGTTTCTTCTTTTTAGTGGTGGGTGAAGCGTGCATAGTGTGTATATCAGTTTGGTAAACACATTGGGATCATTCAGGATGAAAGGTGTTCTATGTAAGCTATTATTATTTATTGGGCAATTTACTTGAGCCCCTGAGAAATGAAACAATTTTTAACTTCTGAAGTATTTCAGCAGTAGATAGTTTACAACTGTATCCAAAGGGAATCATTGTTTTATTATTCTTCTGTATTGTGTTATAAATCAAACAGGGCTAGATTCATCCTTCATGCAACTCCATTGATGCCCTAGGGATGAATGTGGCTATTGAAATTCATTAATCTGAGTTTTGTGACATATTTAACATAGCAACATATACAAGATCTATTGATACATTTTCAACATTTCTCAAAAAGAGTTTAATTTCTAATTAATTACATTTTTGCAAAGCTTTTCTTACCTACCAAGCTGTGTGATGGCAAATATGACATAGGCAGACAGACACCTACACAGCTGGCTATGTTTTTTCTTTCTTTCTCTACACCTTGCATCAGAGAAGTGTGCCTTCCCACCCTGACAGAAGTATTGTACTGTGATAAACTGACACAGTGCCACCATGGTGCAGCAATTTACAAAACAATTCCTATTCCTTTAACAATGCTTTCTACAACCGCTGGAGTTGTAGAAAAATGTGATGAGGCCATGGCTAACGTTAAAAAACAATTGCCAATGTGTTTCTCTTGGGTGATCATTGAAGCTAAAGAAAAAGGGTGCAATTCATATTCTAAGCAAAAATGGTTTTGCCAGAATATTTTCAGGGAGAAGGTTTCATTTCATATTGATTTTACAACCTGGTATGTAATGGTGTATGAACCAGGTCAGTAGGGGGCTTCTTGCCATATCGGTAACATATACTATGAGGTCAGGTACTAATGCTGTTACAGAGCTACACGCAGAGTTCTGCTTTCATAGTATGGGACTTCCATTTATTTATTTTGTGAGGGGACACTTCATCTCTATCTCATTTACCTTGTTATTAATCTAGATGCCAGACCCACATAGCCCAGCTCCAATAGATATCTGCAACCCCCTCTCTTTGATCCTGGCTTGCTCCTCCTATTTCTTCTTCATTTGTAAGTCTCAAACTCTACTGAAAACCCAGGAATCACCAATGGTGTTTTGGCTGGACTTATGCTGACCTTTTAGAAACATGACATGTACAATTACCTGGCTACTTCCCCCACAGCAGCCCTCAGTTCTTCAAGCTCCACTTCACCCTTACCTCAGGGCCTCCTTCCTTGTGCCTGATATGGTGTGTACTACTCAGCCTCTCCAACAGCACAGCTTCCTCCCACAGCTCCTGACATGCACGCCCACCTGACTAACTAGGAGGCTTTTAACTAGTTTCAGCCAGCCCCTGATTGGCTTCAAGTGTCCCAATCAACCTAGCCGCCTCCCTGCCTTCTGGAAAGTTCTTAATTGGCCCCAGGTGTCTTAAATGACCTGGAGCAGCTGCCATTTCACTTATCCTGTTAGCAGGGATTTGTTTAGCCTGGAGCTAATATATCTATCTCCCACTACTCTTCCATAGCCATCTGGCCTTGCCTCGTCACATAAACTACAACAACACTGCATACAATTATTATTATATCCTTGTTCCTTGCCAAGGAAGTTGCTAACACTTTCAAATCTGTGCACACACATACATTTCCTTTCAGTGGTATTCATAGAGAAGACTGATATTATCTGTTATATGATGACTGAAATATCAGGTACAGTGCTGATGGAAAAGGAGTACTTGTGGCACCTTAGAGACTAACAAATTTATTAGAGCATAAGCTTTCGTGAGCTACAGCTCACTTCATCGGATGCATTCCACCAAATGCATCCGATGAAGTGAGCTGTAGCTCACGAAAGCTTATGCTCTAATAAATTGTTAGTCTCTAAGGTGCCACAAGTACTCCTTTTCTTTTTGCGAATACAGACTAACACAGCTGCTACTCTGAGTGCTGATGGAGATAGTTTGCATATTTAAAATAAATCATAAGAGGGAATGATTAAATTACAGAAATCTGTTGGCACCACTATGTCCTTTGATAGGTTGGAAAACAGTACACTAATCTTGCCTTATTTCATGCAAGAGAATCTCACTCATATGTTCTGTCACAGATGTTGAGAAGGTCTGGCCTGGAGAGGTGTTGTCACATCATCCAGGAAGATGATGAAATTCTCTTATGTCTGAAAGGAAGACTCTGTGGTATTTTGCAGATAGTTCTAGTGCAGCAGTGGTCTTTTTTGTGGTGTCATTGTAACTATGCTGGTTCTGGTGGGACCCGACTGAGAGTGCCAATTCAGGACAAATTGCTCAGGGCAGTTATAGCCCAAGGCTGGGGTTTTTCCACCTCTAAGGCAAACCAAATCAGCCAGACAGAGAGGACTTTGGTTTTACCCCACTGGCTAATCACAAGTCACACAAGCAATTTCCTTAGGCACTCCAGTTTCCCAGTATCACCACCAGTGCCACTCGTTATGGGGACAAATGGTTATGAAACCAATACCCCAGTAAAAGAAAAAAGATTCTCTCGATCCCAAAGGACCAAGCCCCAGACCCAGGTCAATATACAAATCAGATCTTACCCACAAATCACACTGTTGCCAATCCTTTAGAATCTAAAATTCCTTTTATTCATAAAAGGAAAAAGATATAGATGAGAGCTAGAATTGGTTAAATGGAATCAATTACAGACAGTAATGGCAAAGATCTTGGTTCAGGCTTGCAGCAGTGATAAAATAAACTGCAGGTTCAAATCAAGTCTCTGGAGTATATCCACAGCTGGGATGGGTCTTTCAGTTCTTGGTTCAAAGCTTCAGTGTAGCAAAGGTCTTCCAGAGGTATGAAGCAGGATTGAAGACAAGATGGAGGAGCTGCAACAGCTTTTTATAGTCTTTGCTATGTGGTCTTTTTTTCTTTGTTCCAAAGACAAGCACTCCAACACATGGCATGAAAAAACCTCAGAGTTCTGTCCATAGGCATGTCCCTGCATACCTTGCTGAGTCACAAGGTGTGCATGCCTGCCTTCTCTCAATGGGTCATTTGAATATCTGATGGTCCTTAATGGGCCATCAAGCAGGCTAGGCAGAGCTGACACCAACTTGTCTGCAATGTCACCCAGAAGCATAGCATAAGTTTGAAATACAGACAGTGTAGAGCCAATATTCATAACTTCAACTACAAAAATGATACATGCATATAGACAACATAGTCATAACCAGCAAACCATAACCTTGTCTTAGACAGCTTATTTGACCCCCTTTATACAAGATTTGGTGCCACTACAGGACCTTGGTTGCAAACATGTTCTATATGGTCCCAGTTCAAGTCAATAACATGACAGTCATACAGACTTGTGCTACTTCCTTAATGATGCATGAGAGCATAACTGGTGTTCAGATTTTAAGCTAAGGTAGGAATACACTGGTCTCAAAGACAAACACTTTTAAAGATTTGGTTCATGGGGAATTTGGAGTCAGTTTGGGTTGTATGGTTTGTATGCCTGGAGTTTGGCTTTGAGATTGAGTTTTATCCAAATCCAGTGTGATATGGAGACCCAAAATAAAATTGGAGTTGCCTTAAAAGCTGTCATTACATGAGCCCTGTAAGGCTTTGTGAGGTCCATGAGGGTTCATTTGACCCAGAAGCTCTGCCATGTGAGAAACAAATTTCATTACAGAAACAAAATCATGATAGTGGAGAGGGCCAAAGAGTAAGCAAAGCCATGGTTCCATCCCCTTATGCACTGGCCAGGGGGGATGGCTGCCATGTAGAGGTGAAGAAAGTATATAATACCTTCCTCACTTCTCCCCAGAATAACCCTGAATCTCCATAGGCCAAGCATATTTATTTGAACTAATGATCTAGAAAAGCAATGGACACAATAATAATAGACCCAGAAATATATTAAGGTATTCATAGACATGGGGGAAATGAATAGAGGAGACAGCTAGATATTGGTAGCTCATACTACTTCTCCTGCCCCTCAAGGGACACCATTTGAAAGCAAAAGAAAAGGAATACTTGTGGCACCTTAGAGACTAACAAATTTATTTGAGCATAAGCTTTCGTGAGCTACAGCTCACTTCATCGGATGCATTCGGTGGAAAATATAGTGGAGAGATTTATATACACACACAGAGAACATGAAACAATGGGTTTTATCATACACACTGTAAGAAGAGTGATCACTTTAAGATGAGCTATTACCAGCAGGAAGAGGGGCGGGGAGGAGGAAAACCTTTTATGGTGATAATCAAGGTGGGCCATTTCCAGCAGTTAACAAGAACGTCTGAGGAACAGTGTGGGGTGCGGTGGGGGGGGGGAGAAATAACATGGGGAAATAGTTTTACTTTGTGTAATGACCCATCCACTCCCAGTCTCTATTCAAGCCTAAGTTAATTGTATCTAGTTTGCAAATTAATTCCAATTCAGCAGTCTCTCTCTGGAGTCTGTTTTTGAAGCGTTTTTGTTGAAGGATAGCCACTCTTAGGTCTGTAATCGAGTGACCAAGGAGATTGAAGTGTTCTCCAACTGGTTTTTGAATGTTATAATTCTTGACGTCTGATTTGTGTCCATTCATTCTTTTACGTAGAGAATGTCCAGTTTGACCAATGTACATGGCAGAGGGGCATTGCTGGCACATGATGGCATATATCACATTGGTAGATGCGCAGGCGAACGGGCCTCTGTTAGTGTGGCTGATGTGATTAGGCCCTATGATGGTGTCCCCTGAATAAATATGTGGACAGAGTTGGTAACGGGCTTTGTTGCAAGGATAGGTTCCTGGGTTAGTGGTTCTGTTGTGTGGTGTGTGGTTGCTGGTGAGTATTGCTTCAGATTGGGGGGCTGTCTGTAAGCAAGGACTGGCCTGTCTCCCAAGATCTGTGAGAGTGATGGGTCATCCTTCAGGATAGGTTGTAGATCCTTTATGATGCGTTGTAGAGGTTTTAGTTGGGGGCTGAAGGTGATGGCTAGTGGCGTTCTGTTATTTTCTTTGTTGGGGCTGTCCTGTAGTAGGTGACTTCTGGGTACTCTTCTGGCTCTGTCAATCTGTTTCTTCACTTCAGCAGGTGGGTATTGTAGTTGTAGGAATGCATGATAGAGATCTTGTAGGTGTTTGTCTCTGTCTGAGGGGTTGGAACAAATGCGGTTATATCGTAGAGCTTGGCTGTAGACAATGGATCGTGTGGTGTGATCTGGATGAAAGCTAGAGGCATGTAGGTAGGAATAGTGGTCAGTAGGTTTCCGATATAGGGTGGTGTTTATGTGACCATCGCTTATTAGCAGCATAGTGTCCAGGAAGTGGATCTCTTGTGTGGACTGGTCCAGGCTGAGGTTGATGGTGGGATGGAAATAGTTGAAATCCTGGTGGAATTCCTCAAGGGCTTCTCTTCCATGGGTCCAGATGATGAAGATGTCATCAGTGTAGCGCAAGTAGAATAGGGGCATTAGGGGACCAGAGCTTAGGAAGCGTTGTTTTAAGTCAACCATAAAAATTGAAAGCAATTTGCTGTATGTATCCAAGGGTAGAGTTAAAAAGCTAGCCAATGCTGAGAAAGAGAGAATGCCAAAATCTGTTCTTAGTTATTTCACAGACTTCAATGGAGCTGCACCATTAACTGAGAGAATTCAGTGGATTTGCATCTGCTTACCCAGAAGTAAAATTGGTCCATATATGTTCATACCATTATTTACTATCATTTGAAGTCTATTGATTGCATAGGCATAAATGGGGACACAATTTGACCCATACACTGTACAGCAATGAAAGAAATAGAATTGAGAATAAGCTATTACACCAATAAAGAGAAACAAAATAAAAAATAGCTAGAAGAAAATTCCCACAGAAACCACAAAACTGAAATGGCAAAACAGTGGCAGAAAAGCTCAGCAACTTAAAATAGAAAAGAAGGAAATGCCAAACAATTAGTCATTTCAGAGTAATTCAAAGATTTAAAAGAGTGAAAGAAATAAATGATTAACTCTTGCAGAAGTAACTTCCACATATACTATTTCTAAATAGTTCCTGAAATATCATGTGGTTCTTCCTTGTTGCTTAGCAGTATATGTATACAGTACATATATGCACAAATCACAGGGAGAAAAAGAAAAATACAAGGACGGAAGATGAGAGACAGAGTTTCAACAAACATTAAATTTCAATATATTTTTACTTTTTTCAATGATTTTTACAGCAGCAAGTTAATAACTATAACTATCTCCAAGCTTTATTAATTTAGGTTAATTTTCCTTTTATGTTAACTGATAATGAGTGTGTTAATGGCAATGAGAATCCTATATTGCTCCACGAATGTCAACAATGGTCAAGTTTTCTGTAGCTGTCCTTTTGGGTCACTTGTATTATAACAAGGACAAGGAGGAATAAGTATCCTATGTTAACAACAGGTTACACCCGAACGCTTTCACCTAGAAACTATATGCTTAATGTGGAATAAGCAATACTGTGTTATTAATATTGGATATCTGTGTTACCATACAGCTGCTATTATTGGCATTATACCTGGTGCCATCTAAGGCATTGAGTGATGTTAGTACATATTCAGACAACCTCACTCCAAATGGAATTAACTAAATAATGATCCCCAATAAATAATGATTTAACTAAATAATGATCTCTAATAATCTCCAACTATACTAATACTTTGCACTTTTATATCATCTTTCATTCTAGGATCTCAAAGCACTTTATAAATATTAAATAAGTTTCCCAAAACCTCACCAAAGAAATATTTATCCCTGTTTTATAATTGTGTAAACTGTTCTGCAGAGAGTTTAAGTAACTTTTGTTTGGGAGTAGCAGCTGCGTTAGTCTGTATCCGCAAAAAGAACTGGAGTACTTGTGGCAACTTAGAGACTAACAAATTTATTTGAGCATAAGCTTTCGTGGGCTACAGCCCACTTCATCGGATGCATAGAATGGAACATATAGTAAGAAGATATATATATATACATACAGAGAACATGAAATAGTGGAGTAAGAGGCTAATTAATTAAGATGACTGACATACAGCAAGTATGTTGCTAAGCTGGGATAGAACAGCTCATCTGATCCTAGTTCTGTACTTTAACCACAAATCCATCTTTCTTCCCCACTGTGAGCAAAGTATAATTTAGTATCAGCATTACTTAGTCTTAGATAAAAATTATAACAGATCCTCTGTTGTTTCCAGGGCCACAGCTTACAATCATTTTTCATATGGAACATCCCCTGACTTTGGTAGGAATTACGTGTGCATGAGGAATGGAAGCTCAAGCACTACTTTTGCAGCACACCAGTAACAATTTCCCAACAGGAGGGGCATTTGGATGTGAATGTGATTTTTTCTTATACCTCAATGGGGCTATCTTTCTACTGCTGTTTTGGTGTGTGGACTATGAGCAACATAAAATTTGTGTCCAAACAAATCAGATCCCTTTGAGTAAGAAAAGGCAGACATATCATCAAAGACCATTTAAAAATCCTACAAAACCAAAGAAAAGGGAGGTGGGGAAAAGCTGCTTTTTGCAAGAAGATCCATCATGCTTATTAGTCTCTATTGTGCAGAAGATCACAGAGGCCTTCAGAAATCTTGAGACCCAGATATCTTAGGGTCTATTTCTCTTTCTGGCCCCAATCGGCAAATAGGATGCTTCAGCTGAGGAAGACTGTCTTTGGCACCTCAGGTTCAGAGTGTTGTCAGTAGAGGAGCTCTGGCTAAGGAATTCACTGCTGCTAGAGATCAGGCTAAGCCCTAATTTTACAACCTCAAGAGTGTGGTGAAAGATTCACCTGTTCATACAGATTTTTTGGCATTGATCAAGTTGTAAGTGTCCCTGACAATGCTTTGCTGTAAGTCAACTGATGGGATATGGTCATTAGAAGGGACTGCTATAAATGAGGGAGGTGAATAGTGGTCTCATTTAGGATAGAAAGAAAGAAAGGTTTCTCTTAAATTTGAGGGCCCATAGATATTATGGTAAGGAAATTATGAGAAATTAATAATAACAATGTTAGCTCAAAGACAGTTTAAAGCTTATTCCCATGATATGATTGAAAAAAGCTGTGAAACTGAAAAATTGCAGATGCACTGCTCAGTAGTTAACAGCATCAAGACCTGTACAGGTTTCAGAGTAGCAGCCGTGTTAGTCTGTATTCGCAAAAAGAAAAGGAGTACTTGTGGCACCTTAGAGACTACAAATTTATTAGAGCATAAGCTTTCGTGAGCTACAGCTCACTTGCATCCGATGAAGTGAGCTGTAGCTCACGAAAGCTTATGCTCTAATAAATTTGTTAGTCTCTAAGGTGCCACAAGTACTCCTTTTCTTTTGCGAAGACCTGTACAGAAGCAGAACAAGCATCTCCTGAAGGTTAAAGTGCCTAAAATGTCATTGTCTATTTTGTCTTGTTTTCACAAGCTTTGATACAGTTTTCCAAAGGAAAACAGCGTCTCCTCTACAGCCAAGAGATTTCCTTCCTGAGTGTGTGTGCAGGTTTTCCTAGCAGATTGAATGTAACCTGTATTGGGTGAAAAGAACAGGGTGAGGTGAGAGAGACATGATCAACCTTAAGCACAAGCAACAGCTTAAGCCCTGTGCTTTGGGATGCCACTAACCGTCCCTGGGCCAGTGAAACTGGAAGAGAAGGCATCTCTGCTGACCAATCCTTTGGCCATCTTGCGACCTGTCTCTTACTTGGAGCCTGCAAACTATAAGGTCACCCCTGGTGGGAGGACTCGTATGCATGTGGACAAGTCTTAGTAGAATGGTGAGTGAAAATCTGCAGACAAATTGTTCCTATTTACTTGTTTCTCATGGCCTTCCTACTCCATGTTTCCATGTAGTCAAAAGGAATGTCCCCCTAATTTTTCCCCCTGGTTGTCCGTTTTTGTTGCTTTCGAATGGTAGCAAGTTTATGAAAACTGTAGTGTTGAGGTTTTAAGCTAAGGTAGGAATGGAAACCTGAGTTGCAATGGAAACCAGGATGCACACCAGCCGTCATGGAGCTCTGCGTCTACCTCTGAAACATATGCAGCCTTGACTACACATAACCAACAGCACAAATGAGGCAGATTTTCAGATTTATGCCTCTATTCAAAGTGTCATTTCCTTGTAGGCTACAGAACTATTGGCAGGAGGGCAAAAGGACAAACATATTTAAAAACTAAGTGCACATTATTTGTGTTTAAGATAGTCCTCCCGACCCTAAACTGATGTGTAATTCTGTTG
Source organism: Dermochelys coriacea (assembly GCF_009764565.3). Classification (NCBI taxonomy): domain Eukaryota; kingdom Metazoa; phylum Chordata; order Testudines; family Dermochelyidae; genus Dermochelys; species Dermochelys coriacea. Next base: position 21,140,689 of record NC_050083.1, on the reverse strand, counting down.
TGTACTCTTAATCAGTAGCTGCTTTTCATGATAGAGGTGGCTGCACTTCCGTAGTGGGTGACATCATTTCTGTACGTATGGTTAGAAAATTTTGTAAAGCACTTGGGGATAATTTTGGATAGAAAATATTGTCAAAATGCATAATATTATTGTTATTATTTTGTTGTAATCCAGCATACTCTATAATATGGCACCAGAATGACTGGAAAAAATGCGTGAAGCAACCTGTCATGTTAGCATCTGAAAGCTTGGCACTTGCTCCAGTCTTTGCTACCCATTCAGAAATTAATGCTAATCCCTGTTGGGTTCAGTCCAAGAAATATTTTCAATGAACTGAACAATCTTTTTTATGTGGCTTAGTGCTTGTCTCTTTCAGGAAGTGTAACGTATCAATAGATGAGTGGCCATCTTGAATACAGCTCAATGCACACTGTAACTTTGTTAAAATAAAGGACAGTGGTGCTAAAGGAAAGAAATACCATCTGAACATCAATGTTCCTATTGCCTACATATTTCGTAGGACAGGGTACACGAGCAACAATTAATAAAACTATAAAAATATCCTCAAATTAACTAATTAATCCTTACAAAACTCTTGTGAGATAGGTTTCAGAGTAGCAGCCGTGTTAGTCTGTATTCGCAAAAAGAAAAGGAATACTTGTGGCAAATACATTTGTTAGTTTCTAAGGTGCCACAAGTACTCCTTTCTTCTTGTGAGGTAGATAACTAATTGTTATTCCCATTTTCACATGAATAATTGAATCTTCAAGAGGATATGCAAAAACTACAAGAAGCTGAGAACATCCTTTCATGTATTTTAACCAGTGTGAATGTATTTCTCAATCTCTTGTGAAATCATTGTAATTTTTGGGTCTATTCTGAGCTTGGGTTACATTTCCTTTGTGTGTGTGTCTCTCCTATGAACATTTTCCTAATATCATAAAGCAAAAACCAACAACTGTTGCTTTATTCTACTAATAGCATACTGGGTAGCAAAGGAGCTGTGTAGTTTGGACTCCCAGGTTTTATCCCAGACATCCAATGAAGTGAGCTGTAGCTCACGAAGCTTATGCTCAAATAAATTTGTTAGTCTCTAAGGTGCCAAAAGTACTCCTTTTCTTTTTTGCGAATACAGACTAACACGGCTGCTACTCTGAAACCAGGTTTTATTTGTGACTCTTCCATTGATTTGCTGCATGACCTTGCGCAAATCATTTGACTCCTCTGTGTTTTACTCTGTTCATCTTCATAACAGATATAAAATTACCTCCCTATTTCACAGGGATTTTGTGAGGTTTACTAGTTACTGTGTGTAAAGCACCTTGAACTTCTTAGGTGAAAGGTGTTATAGAAGTTCACAGTATTATTCTGATTGTTTTTGCTGGTTTCTCTATGCAAATGTAATTAAATAAGGAAAACAACCACTGACTGAGATTTGACTGCATCTATTTGAAGGACCTATTTACCAATGCGGGAGCGGGAAGAGTATTGCTGGTGGCTAGAACAGGGAGCTACGAGTCAGGAATCCTGGGTCCAACGCCCCGATCTGTCACTGGTTTTCTTTGTGTCTTTGTGTCACTTAATTTCTCTGTGCTCTCTACAGAATGGGATTAATTAATGCTTCTTTGTTTCACAGGGATGTTGTGAGGATTACATCATGTTTAAAAGCACTTTGAGATCCTTGAATGTGTCTAGCTATAATGTATATTATAATTACAGAGGCCTATGTTAACTGTGGTGTAGAGCAGAAAAATATAATCATCTTTTTCTGAACTAAGGTATAAATAAAATAATTGCTGTTACATTTTCAGAGAGATCAAAGCACAAAGCATCTCAGCAAGAACTCAGGGAACTGAACTCCTTGCAGAATTAAAATTAAATATTGTTGGTTGGTTGTATCATTAGCAATGTGACAGTCAGCAGAGCTCAGCAGAAAGGATTTAGTTGTTTGGCTTATTTGAAAGCCTTTTGTTCCAAGGGGTCATTAAATATTGCTCTTGGGGGTTGGTATAAAACAGACATTGTGGTTCTCTTCTGTCTTGGAAGCCTGCAGCATCTATTTCCTGAAGAACTAAGGGATATGGTTGATCAAGCAGTTTATTTGGCAGTGCAATTGTTTTAAATTCTATTTATATTTAAATCCAATGTAGAATGCTGGCCACCTCTCACAATTTGCATTTGCATGCTCCCTTATTCTTTAGCAGAAAGAACGCTCTGAGCTAGCCTTCAAAAATAGCACTGAAAAAAGGCATGGCCCTTCTCACATCTCATCAGGAGTAAGTGTGTGAAATATGCACTGCATTGCATCTCCTCTAGCTACAGAAGGTGGACTTCTGCACCTGCTAGGGTCAACTGCATGGAATCAAAGGACTGAACGTTGCTCTCAGTAGCATCCAGGCAATCCTTTTGCCTTTCACTGGGTTGTATTGGTATCACTGACAGCAGAATATGGCAAGGATTGAATAAACTACAGAAAGTAAACTACTCTCTCTTCACTGGGGTAGTCCTTCTGTTTGGGGTTCAGGCACAGTAACATGGCAGTGTGAGGAAGGTTCCCGTGCCTCTTCCTTGTTGTAATGTTCTTTGGATAAGTAGAGATCTTCAGTCTCCACAAGTTTCAATGCCACATCTTTCACAATACTGGCACATACAGTACTTTAAATAGTCATTCATTAAAAAAATATACAGTCAACATGAATTTTACAACAGGGAAACAAATAATATACATATATTTGAAATAAAGCCCTCTACCAACTGTACAAATATAAGGCTGCATTTTTCCTGAGGTTAGTGGTGAGAAAATAAAGAGAGCAATGTGTATGTAACTGGAGCCCTGAGTTTAAAATAGAGCTTTGGTATATGTACAGTTTAGGTGTGGTTCTCTCTTTATAGCAACGTCAGAAACATAGACACACAGGACAAGATTTTCAAAAGCACTCAGTGTTGACCTAACTGAAAATCCCACCCATATAGGAGAATTCCCTGTGAGTCAGGTGCCCCCATCTCCCCTTCTCCCCCACCCAAGAATGGTTCTGGCAAAGGAAGCCCTTTGCTGGGGCCACAGATTTGACTCTATTGGCTCTATAGCCCTAAACAGTTAACACTCAGCCAGTTAGCACATGCCAAAGTATAACTTGTCTTGTTTACACTGGACAGTTAGAACCTTTAATTAGAATGTGGTAGCTAAAATATTCTAAAAACAAAAAACAAACAAACAAAGCCCCATCTTGTATCCTAGTTTAGACATATCCTGGCATCATCTTCTGCAACAATATATCATAAATATGGTGCTGACCGTAGTATTTTTTGACAATAGGTTATAAGTTACTAGACATTTGCATTTAAAGTATTTTTCTCAGAAAAGTGTTACTAATTCCTGAAAATGTTTTACTTAATATATTACAAGTAATTATATTAATAACCATACTTGGATAGTTGGTTAAATTGATTTTATTGTTAGAGTTAATTATGTTTATTATATTATTATTGCTGTGGAAATTAAAATGTGTATAATGCTTAAAAAGAAAAATGTGAAACATTAAATATGAGTCATATAAGAGTATCTGCATTTTTGTTGTACTAACATGCAAATGCAGTGGTAGAACTACAAAATGTGTCTCCCTCTCCCTCCACCACAAGAAAAAAATGTAAACAGTTCTGTAAGTAAAATTAAACCTATCATTTAAAAGTAACTTTTCCATAATTATTATCAAAGTATTCTGAAGGTATGAACTAGAAACTTACATAAACTAAACAGTGTCCAAAAGAATAACGTCATTTCCCTTGACCTACATACGTATGATGGGTAAAGAATTAGTATTTGGCATAGTCTATACTTTCAGATTTCTGTTATCTTTACAGGACAATATATTTTTTAAACAATGCAGTAGTTACATAAAGCAAGACACATAATTTAACAGTCTCTGCTTGCTACTGTGAACTCTGTTTCTGATATGTTGAATTCCTTGCACTGCCTGTTAAAATAGTTTGCACCATACAAGCCACTAAATTCTGACTCTTGCCTTCTTTGTAACTTGAAAGTGATGAAACACTTAAGACAAGACTTTGTTACATTTCCACTTTTAGCTGATCTGTTGTAGTATATAGCATTTCCTTCTGGATAGTCAAATTACGAGTTTCCTGTTGCAATATGCAATCCACAGAAAAGGGTAGAGCAACATGCTCTATGGGTGGGTTTTAATTATTGTTGTTAGGTTTGTCCCAGATGTCCAGTAGGCTGAAGTCATCCTTTTCTGAAAACTTCAGTTAACAAGACTTGTACAGGCTTTCAAGAATATACTAGAATAAAAAAGGTCAAAAGAAAATAATACATGCCATTTTTCAGGCTTTGGGGTGTTTTAAATGTGTTTTGTGTGCTTTAAATACTGGATAAAAGTTCACAAAAATGATGTCTAATTCAAATCCACAAACACATGGAAAGTGAAATGTAAAGCTAATCTATACTGTTCCTCATCTCATTTGACAAAATGTTGTAAATAAGGTCATGTCTACACTATAAACTTCAGGTTTCAGAGTACAATCATGTTAGTCTGTATTCGCAAAAAGAAAAGGAGTACTTGTGGCACCTTAGAGACTAACAAATTTATTTGAGCATAAGCTTTCATGAGCTACAGCTCACTTCATCAGCTGCATTCAGTGGAAAATACAGTGGGGAGATTTATATACATAGAGAACATGAAACAATGGGTGTTACCATACACACTGTAAGGAGAGTGATCCCTTAAGGTGAGATATTACCAGCAGAGAGCGGAGGGATGGGGGGGGGGGAAACCTTTTCTGGTGATAATCAAGGTGGGCCATTTCACATTTGGGGACAATGTATACCTTCAATCAGTGGCATTGCTATGGGTAACCGCATGGCCCCACAGTATGCCAACATTTTTATGGTTTCAGAGTAGCAGCCATGTTAGTCTGTATTCGCAAAAAAGAAAAGGAGTACTTGTGGCACCTTAGAGACTAACAAATTTATTAGAGCATAAGCTTTCGTGAGCTATAGCTCACTTCATCGGATGCATTTGGTGGAAAAAACAGAGGAGAGATTTATATACACACACACAGAGAACATGAAACAATGGGTTTATCATACACACTGTAAGGAGAGTGATCACTTAAGATAAGCCATCACCAGCAGCGGGGGAGGGGGGAAGGAGGAAAACCTTTCATGGTGACAGCAAGGTAGGCTAATTCCAGCAGTTAACAAGAATATCTGAGGAACAGTGGGGGGTGGGAAGGGAGGGAGAAATACCATGGGGAAATAGTTTTACTTTGTGTAATGACTCATCCATTCCCAGTCTCTATTCAAGCCTAAATTAATTGTATCCAGTTTGCAAATTAATTCCAATTCAGCAGTCTCTCGTTGGAGTCTGTTTTTGAAGCTTTTTTGTTGAAGTATAGCCACTCTTAGGTCTGTGATCGAGTGACCAGAGAGATTGAAGTGTTCTCCAACTGGTTTTGAATGTTATAATTCTTGACGTCTGATTTGTGTCCATTCATTCTTTTACGTAGAGACTGTCCAGTTTTGGCCAATGTACATGGCAGAGGGGGCATTGCTGGCACATGATGGCATATATCACATTGGTAGATGCGCAGGTGAACGAGCCTCTGATAGTGTGGCTGATGTGATTAGGCCCTATGATGGTGTCCCCTGAATAGATATGTGGACACAGTTGGCAACGGGCTTTGTTGCAAGGATAGGTTCCTGGGTTAGTGGTTCTGTTGTGTGGTTGCTGGTGAGTATTTGCTTCAGATTGGGGGGCTGTCTGTAAGCAAGGACTGGCCTGTCTCCCAAGATCTGTGAGAGTGATGGTCGTCCTTCAGGATAGGTTGTAGATCCTTGATGATGCGTTGGAGAGGTTTTAGTTGGGGGCTGAAGGTGATGGCTAGTGGCGTTCTGTTGTTTTCTTTGTTGGGCCTGTCCTGTAGTAGGTGACTTCTGGGTACTCTTCTGGCTCTGTCAATCTGTTTCTTCACTTCAGCAGGTGGGTATTGTAGTTGTAGGAATGCATGATAGAGATCTTGTAGGTGTTTGTCTCTGTCTGAGGGGTTGGAGCAAATGCGGTTATATCGTAGAGCTTGGCTGTAGACAATGGATCGTGTGGTGTGATCTGGATGAAAGCTAGAGGCATGTAGGTACGAATAGCGGTCAGTAGGTTTCCGGTATAGGGTGGTGTTTATGTGACCATCGCTTATTAGCACCGTAGTGTCCAGGAAGTGGATCTCTTGTGTGGACTGGTCCAGGCTGAGGTTGATGGTGGGATGGAAATTGTTGAAATCCTGGTGGAATTCCTCAAGGGCTTCTTTTCCATGGGTCCAGATGATGAAGATGTCATCAATGTAGCGCAAGTAGAGTAGGGGCATTAGGGGACGAGAGCTGAGGAAGCGTTGTTCTAAGTCAGCCATAAAAAGGTTGGCATACTGTGGGGCCATGCGGGTACCCATCGCAGTGCTGCTGATTTGAAGGTATACATTGTCACCAAATGTGAAATAGTTATGGGTGAGGACAAAGTCACAAAGTTCAGCCACCAGGTTAGCCGTGACAGTATCGGGGATACTGTTCCTGACGGCTTGTAGCCCATCTTTGTGTGGAATGTCGGTGTAGAGGCTTCTACATCCATAGTGGCTAGGATGGTGTTTTTAGGAAGATCACCAATGGACTGTAGTTTCCTCAGGAAGTCAGTGGTGTCTCGAAGATAGCTGGGAGTGCTGGTAACGTAGGGCCTGAGGAGGGAGTCTACATAGCCAGACAATCCTGCTGTCAGGGTGCAAATGCCTGAGATGATGGGGCGTCCTGGATTTCCAGGTTTATGGATCTTGGGTAGCAGATAGAATACCCCAGGTCGGGGTTCTAGGGAGTGTCTGTGCGGATTTGTTCTATGCTTTTTCAGGGAGTTTCTTGAGCAAATGCTGTAGTTTCTTCTGGTAACTCTCAGTGGGATCAGAAGGTAATGGCTTGTAGAAAGAGGTGTTGGAGAGCTGCCTATAGCCTCTTGTTCATACTCCGACCTATTCATGATGACGACAGCACCTCCTTTGACAGCCTTTTTGATTATGATGTCAGAGTTGTTTCTGAGGCTGTGGATGGCATTGTGTTCTGCATGGCTGAGGTTATGGGGCAACAATTTCCATCCCACCATCAACCTCAGCCTGGACCAGTCCACACAAGAAATCCACTTCCTGGACACTACGGTGCTAATAAGCGATGGTCACATAAACACCACCCTATACCGGAAACCTACTGACCGCTATTCATACCTACATGCCTCTAGCTTTCATCCAGATCATACCACACGATCCATTGTCTACAGCCAAGCTCTACGATATAACCGCATTTGCTCCAACCCCTCAGGCAGAGACAAACACCTACAAGATCTCTATCATGCATTCCTACAACTACAGTACCCACCTGCTGAAGTGAAGAAACAGATTGACAGAGCCAGAAGAGTACCCAGAAGTCACCTACTACAGGACAGCCCCAACAAAGAAAATAACAGAACGCCACTAGCCATCACCTTCAGCCCCCAACTAAAACCTCTCCAACGCATCATCAAGGATCTACAACCTATCCTGAAGGATGACCCATCACTCTCACAGATCTTGGAGACAGGCCAGTCCTTGCTTACAGACAGCCCCCCAATCTGAAGCAAATACTCACCAGCAACCACACACCACACAACAGAACCACTAACCCAGGAACCTATCCTTGCAACAAAGCCCGTTGCCAACTCTGTCCACATATGTATTCAGGGGACACCATCATAGGGCCTAATTACATCAGCCACACTATCAGAGGCTCGTTCACCTGCGCATCTACCAATGTGATATATGCCATCATGTGCCAGCAATGCCCCTCTGCCATGTACATTGGCCAAACTGGACAGTCTCTACGTAAAAGAATGAATGGACACAAATCAGACGTCAAGAATTATAACATTCAAAAACCAGTTGGAGAACACTTCAATCTCTCTGGTCACTCGATTACAGACCTAAGAGTGACTATCCTTCAACAAAAAAGCTTCAAAACAGACTCCAGAGAGAGACTGCTGAATTGGAATTAATTTGCAAACTGGATACAATTAACTTAGGCTTGAATAGAGACTGGGAATGGATGAGTCATTACACAAAGTAAAAACTATTTTCCCATGTTATTTCTCCCCCCCACCCCACCCCACCCCCCACTGTTCCTCAGATATTCTTGTTAACTGCTGGAAATAGCCTACCTTGCTTGTCACCATGAAAGGTTTTCCTCCTTTCCCCCCCCGCTGCTGGTGATGGCTTATCTTAAGTGATCACTCTCCTTACAGTGTGTATGATAAACCCATTGTTTCATGTTCTCTCTGTGTGTATATCAATCTCCCCTCTGTTTTTTTCCACCAAATGCATCCGATGAAGTGAGCTGTAGCTCACGAAAGGTTATGCTCTAATAAATTTGTTAGTCTCTAAGGTGCCACAAGTACTCCTTTTCTTTTTGCGTCTGGGTGATGGTTTGGGATCTAAGACAGATGAATTTGTAAGCAAGGGAAAAACCCATTTGTAGGTTTTGAAGGACTCAAATCTACCAGAGTTCTAGGTTGGAGCTGCGGGTGGCCTCTGGTGTCCTTTTTAGTATGTGTCTAGGTTCTTTTATTGTTTTAATGTTTTCTCTGTAACACTTTTACCTTACAAATAAATGTGCTTGCTTACAAGGAGCTGGCTGGTAACTTATAACTGTGAGCAACACAGGGGTCTAGCCCTCAGAGAGAAAACAAAGTGCAGGCACTGGCTTATTAGGCAGTCTGGTTTGCTGGGGATATCACAGTGTAAGGCAGAAAGCTATATAGCCTTAAAATCTTCAATCAGAAGGGAGTGAGATGCAGGTCTCTGTCCAAAAGACAGGATGGCTTGGAGCTGGAAGCTTAACTGGGAATACAGAGAGGGAATACAGGTGCAGTTGCTTTGAAACTGTGACAGTACTCACCAGGAGTGCTTGAGTCGATGTAAAGCGTGGTGCACCATGGGTAGCTATCCCAGTGTGCTGCATGCCGTGGTCCAGTACAATGTCCTTTGTTTTATGGGACAGTAATGATTCACCCAGGGATTTCTGGGAGCTAGGAATCAAGTTCCTGAGAATACAATTTTTTCCATCCCATACTACCTTCCATAACCCATAATTGTCACAGTTTTTTAAATATCCCACAACCCTATGCAGCACTTTTCAGTCTCAGCAAATATAACGTGCAGTTAATTGTAAAAGAGGCTAGTCTGCAGGGCAACACCAGATGTTTTGTTGCCCTCCCTTACCAGGTAGTAACCCTGGAGAAGTTCCTTCACTTTCATGCTGCACTGCTGCTGATCTCTGTCATGCCCTTGCCTATGTCCTCCATGCCTCCATCTGCTCATAGATGTCCACATTTCTATGGCTGTTCCATAGCTATGCTTGTAAAGCCTCTTCTCCCCACAGGCCCAGGAGATCCAATACTTCTTGCCTGCTCTGGAGGAGCATGTCTTCTACCTCTCTGTAGAGGTTGGCTGGAAGCAAGCACAAAGTTGAGCTGCTAGGTGTGCTTGTCAAGGTGGGGAGCCAGGAAAGGGCATTTAAAAACACACAGGGTTTTTTAAAACGCAGGGGGAGCTTCCTGTCTCTGCAGCCCCTTGGCAGTGGAGTTTAAAATTGTGAGCAAAGCAGTTATTGCTGCAGGGACTGAGACAGTGGCTGGAGGACTGTTAGAGTCGACACAAGTCATGCAGTGTTTACACTCGCACCGTGTTCCAAAGTACTTGACTGTGCTTCTATGCTGTTCAGGGAAGTTGTTTTACTGTGTCTCTGTAATGGGGTGCTTACATCAGCCGGAGACAAATTTGACTGTAGACACATGCCTAAATAGGTTGATGGAAGGTGATGTACATCAACAGTTAACATAACTTTGCAGTGCAGACGAGGCCTAAGGTGCATGTGGGGATTGGATGGGAAGTAATCACAAAGGTTGAAGAATGAGGAGTACCCGAACACAGCTACCATTCTGAAACTTGTCACAAAGGTTTGAGTTATAAATAAAATACCTGATCTTGCTCCCACTGAAAGAAATGGTTCTGATTTTCTCCTTCGCTGAAAAAAGTAACTAATAACTTTATCCTAGAAATAGTTTCCATACTAGGATTAGAATATGCCTTTCAGACACAAGCCCATGGGTTAGCAGGTGTTGGAGACACATTGGCCTAGTGAGTGCTTCTGAAGTTAATGTGCCTGAGCAGGGGAAACAGGGTCACTGCTACAGCCATTGCATGGATGAAAAGATATGCTGTCTCAGTGGTGCACCAACTCTTCTGCTCTATGCAAAGGCCTTGTTTTCTTCCTTTTGGAAAGCCAGTATCACCCTGTGCACTATTCTCAAGTAGGCCTTGTTCTGCCAGAATTAAGAACTGGGGTTGCGTTTGGCCTCTGCACTGGGGCACAAGATAAGGCAAATCATCTAGACTATTTAGATTCTCTCTCCCATAGTATATCCATGTAATCTGAACTCTTCACAGGCTATGCCTAAAATGAGGACAGCTACCGGTGAGGCCCCTTTTATATACAACACATGCAGCCCTTAGGTATTCGTATTGCCATTGCAGCCTTCAGAAGGGCAAAATCTGGATGCCCTATATCTTGCATCTCAAGTGCTGTAGAATTACTTAAATGAATGATTAATTATTTAAAGTACAGAGTCAACAAAACATAATACAATTTACAAAGCAAGCAGCTGTGAACTATTAATTGTGATTTCTGTCTTCTAGTTCTGTATCAGAGGCTGAACTTTTCATTCACTTTATCTGTAAATATAGACAACATTGTATTAGTATTCTTTGGTTATTATTTCTAACTTGCTGAACATGACAATACAAGTGCTGACGCACTTTGCAAAACTCATATTTAGTTTTAAATTATAGTTAACTCTTTTTTCCACAGAAGACAGACAAGGATGTTGCTTCAGAGCTAGAATTTTATGCTCAAATATTTACAGTCTGAGCCTGACCTTATCGTATTTGCTTGAGTCACTGAGAGTTTGCCTGTCAGGCCAACTGAGTAGCCAGAGCCCACAACTTAGAGATTTAGTCTTTATCAGAACTTCTTTCTTCTCTGAATTTCCTAAGACCAAATCTTCTACTCTTTATTCAAGCAATATCCCCTTCATCTTCAAGAATTTGGCCTCTGTTTAGGAGGAATCAGTCAAAGGCAGTTCCCTCTGCCCTAAGAAATATTCAGGGTAAATAGGCCAAATCCCCTGAGATGGGATATTAGATGGATGGGATCTGAGTTACCCAGGAAAGAATTTTCTGTAGTATCTGGCTGGTGAATCTTGCCCATATGCTCAGGGTTTAGCGGATTGCCAATATTTGGGGTCGGGAAGGGAATTTTCCTCCAGGGCAGATTGGAGAGGCCCTGGAGGTTTTTCGCCTTCCTCTGTAGCATGGGGCATGGTTGACTTGAGGGAGGCTTCTCTGCTCCTTGAAGTCTTTAAACCATGATTTAAGGACTTCAATAGCTCAGACATGGGTGAGGTTTTTCATAGGAGTGGGTGGGTGAGATTCTGTGGCCTGCGCTGTGCAGGAGGTCGGACTAGATGATCAGAATGGTCCATTCTGACCTTATTATCTATGAATCTATGAATCTAAGTCTCAGGCTCTCCTGGGAGGGTTTTTTCCTTTATTCTTTTCAGCCAGTGTGATGCACCTGAACCTTCATTTTTATGTTATGTGTAAACTTAATAATGAACATTTAACAAAGAATGAATAATTAATAATGTTACATACCTGGTTTCAGAGTAGCAGCCGTGTTAGTCTGTATTCGCAAAAAGAAAAGCAGTACTTGTAGCACCTTAGAGACTAACAAATTTATTAGAGCATAAGCTTTCGAGCTGTAGCTCATGAAAGCTTATGCTCTAATAAATTTGTTAGTCTCTAAGGTGCCACAAGTACTGCTTTTCTTGTTACATACCTGCTTTCCCTACCAAGCAATGTGACAGAGTGGAGTCAGTTAGAAAGTTTTTTCCTTTATTCTTCAGTAGCTGATGTTCCTGACCAAGACCAGCAAAGATCAGGAGGAATCAGCTGTTCTGGGAAGGATAACCAAACTGTATAAAATAGAAATATTCTGGCAGTCCTGTTTTTTGTTTGTTTCTTTTCCCCCTTCAGTTGTGATGTAATGGTTGAAGGTGTAATCAAGACTTGTGCTGAATTCAACACACAAAATTGTTAGCTAAATCACACACATATGCCTCAGAAGTGAGGATTAGACCCTTGAAACTTCAAATCTAAAAGAACGGTCTGCTACTGCTTGAACTAAAGGAGGTTAATTAAACTTGTAAAAGGCCTTTTAACATATCTGTGGGTCCAATCACTAGCAAGCAGTATGGTCTCTCTCTCATAGACACACACATGTAAATGTCCCTATATAAGTGCAAAGTATGATTGTTCTGTGCCTGAGTGAACAGTTGGACCATAAGACTTTGTCATTTTTTGAAGTTATGATTCTTAGTGACCTAATGTTGCTTTTAAATTAGCCTTGTCTGCTCAAGCACTGTCTTTACTTATACCACCGGTGACTCATTTTAAAAAGAAAAAACATATGTATCTTTGTGCATTGTAAAAATTAAACAGAAGGACAAAGGCTAGATAGGAGCAAATTCCTGATGCAAAAAGGAACAATATTTGTTACCCACACTTCAATCTCTTAGACAAAGCAGGTCTTATTCTCTTATCAGGATGACATACAACTGAAACTTGCCTTTCATCTCAATTAATTCATAAAAATGGAAACTATTTTTTTCAGTTTAAAAAGAAAATATATTCTTGGCAACCCTGACTCACAGGCTGATATGTTAATATGTACACGAGCAAATAAAATCATGTTTGAAGTCCAGTAGCTTTACAATTACTTGAAATGCATTTTTTACCAAGACATTACTTTCAGTGTTTGCAATAACAATTGCTTTTTCAACCCCAGAATACCAATGGGCTGCAGCTGTTTCTGTGGCCTAGTTGTAATTTTTCATTAATGATTTGTTTGATGATTAATACTGATTTTTAAAATCATTATTAATGATGTTGACAAGAATGTGCGGTCCCTCGTTTTCATGTTCCCAGGGTGCCCCAAATAAGCATGAGCTTTCCAATGCTACCCCTTTTAAGCCAACCTGTGAAAAATCCATACTCCCAAGCTATGTAGTTATAGTGACCTAACCTGTGGTGTAGACAGTGCTATGTTGGCAGAAGAGCTTCTCCCATTGACATAGCTACCGCCTCTCGAACAGGTGGATTAACTACGCCAATGGAGAACGCTCTCCCATTGGCGTAGCAGCATCTTCACTAAAGCGCTACAATGGCACAGTTGCACTGGTTCAATTGCAGCACTATAGGTGAAGAAAAGCCTAAATTTGAAAGCTTGTCTATCTCACCAACAGAAGTTGTTCTAATAAAATATTACCTCATCCACTGTATCTATTTAAGAGCTTTGAGTCATTTTCTCTGAGAAACTCCCTCTTGTGGAAATTCTTCCTTGTGTTTTGTTTTCAATTATATTTCTAGTAAAACTGATTCCATATATGGTACTGCAACATTGGAATTTTTTTCTATTGCACCTGTGTTATCTGTTTAAAATTATTCTTTATGTATGTTTTTATACTGTACTCATCACCGTAGTATTTGAAGTACCATAGTTAGGGCTTTGACTGTAACAGCTGTGAAGAAAACAAATTGATGGACGTCGGTAATTCAAATGTAATAGACTATCTATCTATCCTTTTCTAATGTGCCTATCACAGTGGTATCAGGTTTTTATTGTTCATACATATTTTATATTTATTTTTGCTATAGATGTAGAACACAAATACACTATTATTTCTCATGTAGTTATTTTCAGACTCATGCCATAACCTCTACCCACATATTCTTGGCAGTGGAATTCCAGTGCCTGTACAATGAGAGGCTGAATTGGGAGCAGGGACTCACTGTCTCACAGCTGATAGAGGTCAGTTCATTTGGGGGAGGATTTTCTACACAGCTGTATACTGAGGAAAAGGAATTCATAGGGTCAAAGTAGTTAGAAATGGAAAATACTCAATAGATCTCCTGGAAGGATACGATATTGCCATGGGATCTTTACTATTAATCTGGATGGGCAGCCAGGATCTCAAATTAATGTTTTATGGGAAAGCTGGATTTGTATCTCATTTATGGTGTGCACCATCATATCTTGAAAAATATGCTACTGTACAGGAACCATCATCACTGTGTGTTGATTTATCAGAATACACGTTGGTGTGGTTCTGTATGTCTGAGATCAGAATTAAGCCCTTATTATGCTTCAATAATTTGGTAGGAATAAAAATTACAGAATCTAGATTTAGTATCAAATATATGTTCTAACATGCAGAACCATTAGCTCTTTCTAAGCTCACTTAAAACCTAGTGAACTTTTAATCCTAAAACTAGTAAATGGAATCTCTTCACCTGCCTTAATTGAGGCTTTTGCTTTTGGTGCAATGAAGTTGACAAAGCAGTGTGTTCATTCTTAAAAAGAAAAGGAGTACTTGTGGCACCTTAGAGACTAACAAATTTATTTGAGCATAAGCTTTCGTGAGCTACAGCTCACTTCATCGGTGCATCCGATGAAGGTGCCACAAGTACTCCTTTTCTTTTTGCGAATACAGACTAACACGGCTACTACTCTGAAACCTGTTCATTCTTAGAATCATAAATCATGCATTGAAACCTTGCCACATGACTGCCCTCTAGCAGCTATTGTAAGAATCTCTCTCTCTCAGTAGAGATGTCATATTCTTAAGAGGTTTCAGAGTGTCAGCCATGTTAGTCTGTATCAGCAAAAAAAAAAAACCAAAAGAAGAACCAAGGAGTACTTGTGGTACCTTAGAGACTAACAAATTTATTTGAGCGTAAGCTTTTGTGGGCTAAAACCCACTTAATCGGATACATGCAGCAGAAAATATAGTAGGAAGATATATATACACAGAGAACATGAAAAACTGGATGTTGCCATACTCATCACAGTTGGCACAATTGGTTAGGAAAATGAAAGCTCGTTATATTAACGAAGATGAAAATGTTACATTGTGTAAATCTGCATATAGAATCTTTTATATTGTATAATCTGCACTCAGACCATTAAACTATAAGGGGTATTATTGACCCAACATAGAGACCCAACACACTGGTCTAACTTGTGTATCCATAGCATTAGTGCAATCTGAAATCATATTATTAACAGTTGAGGTGTGAATACACATATTTTACCCCTTCCCATAATACAAGGACCAGGGGTCACCCAATTAAATGATAGGCAACAGGGTTCAAACAAACAAGAGAAAGTACTTCTTCACACAATGCACAGTCAACCTGTGGAACTCATTGCCAGGGGTTATTGTGAAGGCCAAAAGTATAACAGTGTTCAAAAAAATATTAAATTCATGGAAGATACATCAATGGCTAATAGCCAAGATGATCAGGAACAGAACACCACACTCCTAATGTCCCTAAACCTCTGAATGCCAGAAGCCGGGACTGGACAATAGGGGATGAATCACACAATATATTTCCCTGTTCTGTGTATTCACTCTGAAGCATCTGGCATTGGCCGCTGTTGAAAGACAGGATACTGGGCTAGATGGGCCATTGGTCTGACCCAGTATGTCCATTCTTAAGTTCTCAAATTCTTAAGTACTTTTTCAGTGTGCACATATTTGTAATACGTTTTAAAAATGTATTTTTCAGCCATTTAAAAATAGCTTTAAATATCCAAACCCTTACTAAGGACTAAATATATGTACAATTTCCTTTTAAAGACAAAAAAGCTTGGGAATAGCAGCAAAAATATTAATAAATTAGAAAACTTCCATTTCCCCCACCCTACAACAGACAGGAGTGTGGTGGGTAACCAAGCAATTAGAAGACAACCCAGTGCATGTGGAAACATCTCCCTCATCTTTCAGAGCTCATATACTAACTCTACTTAGGATGGATGAATGCCTGATGATGGTAAACGTTACTCTGATTCAAATTATACTTTTTACTGAAGTAATAATATTGATAATGTGTTGCATTCATATAACAGCACTACTGGAATTCTGAAGGAACGTGGGAAACATGATGTGTTTCTAAGTCATTAATGGCCTTCTAGTCATGGCTATTTTGAATGCCATAGGTAATTTTCTTTACAGTTTTGTTTGTTTATGCTTTACATTATTGATACAATAAAATGACACCATTAAGGTTTATTAGACTCAAAATTTCAACTATCAGCTGGATTTTGGGTGTGTGCGTATTACAAACACTTTCTCTTTGCTTTATTTCTAGGCACATAAAAAATGCTGTTCTTGGTCCTGTGTGATTGAAGGACTGGAGGTTACAGATATAGTGGAGTTGAAGATCTTCGAGCTATGTGCACTGCCTGTTTTCTTAGGGAGAAAGTCCACTTGGTTTATCTTTGTAGACTCACTCAGAAGAACAATTTTAAGTTAAAGTCTGGTTGCAGTAATTGTTTTCTGAAGGGGAAAATCCCATAATTTCTGTAACCAGGAGGGCAGCGTGAATGCAAATATAGTTCCCTTTTCAACTGAGGGATTCCAGCAGCATCACCATATCTGCTTACAATGGAAAAATTAAAAGTCTAAGATTTTCCTCTTGGCTAATACCTCCTTACTCATCCCCCCGTACTATTTGAACTTGACCATTATTTTTATTGTAGTCTGCATGGATAGTCTATCTCTCTGCTCAATCTCTATTTTATTCAGTTTCTTTTTACTCTGTGTAGCACATCCTTGGTGCTGCCAAAATTCCAGAGATTTTCCAGCCAGCACTGATGGCCTGAGAAATCTGCCACAAAAGCTGAGGTCTGAGTGTCACCCATTGGGACCAGCAAAATGCTATGTTGTGATGCTGCATTATGACATGCTGATTTTTTAGACGTAGTATCATAATTTAATCTCATCATATTGCTGGCATCTTTATGGGATACCATGTTTATGAGTCTTACTCATGGGTCACTTTTAGGCCACAACAGCAAATCATAGTCCCTTTGTGAAACTTCTTGATGTACTAGTGTCTCTATGAAACAATGTATTTGTGTGTTTTCTTGTGTCCTCTGATTAATTTGTGTGTGTAGGGGAGGGGCAGGGGGAGAAGGGTGAGGAGGTCACACATTAAGACCCTGGAAGCCATCAGCAAACTATCATTGTAGCATTGTGGTCCACTGCCATCTGGCAGGCTGTGTTGTTGCTACCTCCTATTGTGAGAGGCTGGTGTCTTTCCATGTGCTGTTTGTGTGGGTTTCCTTGTGTCCTTTCATTATTGTGCAGGTAGGACATTTGATCCCCGCTACCCCAGCGGCCAACAAGTGATCATAAAACACAGCACCTGTCCTCATTGCCATGTGGCCCCTTGTGTCTGTGCTAGTGTTTGCCTCCTGACCCCTTGTTAATGTCCGATGAAGTGAGCTGTAGCTCACGAAAGCTTATGCTCTAATAAATTTGTTAGTCTCTAAGGTGCCACAAGTCCTCCTTTTCTTTTTGCGAATACAGACTAACACGGCTGCTACTCTGAAAAGGGTCACTTTGTGACACACCCCTGAGACAGTCAACAAATTGCCATGACATTGTGAGGCTGGGTCGGGGCAGGCTGAGGTGGTTTACGCCAGATCCGCTCGCTATGGTGCCAGGTAGGGCAGACAGCAAATGTGAAAAATCGGGACAGGGAGTGGGGGGTAATAGGAGCCTATATGAGAGAAAGACCCCAAAATCGGGACCGTCCCTATAAAATCGGGACATCTGCACGCCCTAGTGTGAAGGCATCGTGTGTGTGTGTGGCAAGTATCTGCCCTCAGCCATTTCTTTGCCTGGGCATCTCAGGTCTGCAGCCTCCTCTCAGCACCACAGTAGACAGGGACCCGGCCCTGCGAGGCTTGAGGCTGCACCACCACCTCTGTTGGGGTGACGAGCAGCTGTGTCGGGGACACCCTCCCGTGCTGTTTAGATGAGTCCCCGCTAGGGGCCGGTGGCCACGGGCTGAGGAGGGGCAGCGGGGTGGGGGCGCGGCACGAAGGAGGAGCAGCCGCGCCCGTGGCGCGGGCGGGCTTGATTGGCGGCTCACGGACCCAGGCCGAGCCTTTTCCCCACTCGGCGCGCGCCCCAGCCAGCGCGCGCGACTCAGGACGCGCCCGGGGGCAAGAGGGGGCGCGTGGCCCGGCGCGCGCACCTCCGCCCAGCGCGCGCGCGCCGTCGCCCGCTTTGGCCACCGCCCGCCGCGTGCAGTTCGGAGGGGCCCCGCTGGGGCAGGCGTGCTCTGTGATTGGCCCGAGCTCTGAATCCTGCGCGCCGCTTTGTGCGGCCGTGGAGAGTGGGAGGGGAAACCCCGCGCACTAGGACACCGCCATCTTGGATAAGGGGTGGGGGATGGGGGCGCCGTAGAGCCGTCAGAGCTGAGCCTGTGCGAGCCCCGGAGAGAGGCGGAGACCAAGACCGGCCGCCGCTGCCCAGCCCGAAGCAGAGCCGCGCAGCGCCCAGAGGGGACCGGGCTGCCGCCGCCGCCGCCAGAGCCAAGCTGCACAGCCACCAGCTCCCCGAGCCTAGGTAATAAGGAAGCGGCGGCACCTGCTCCACAACGCCGGGCCCAGAGAGCGATCCTCGGCCCGGGAGGCCTCCTCCTGAACCCGGCCGGAACCCCTCCTTGCCTGGCGAGTCATCCCAGGGAGCCCGTCTCCTGGCCCCCTTGCCCTGCGAGCCTTTCGGCCCCCGCAGCGGTGCCCTCCTTCCCGCCCCGCAGCCACCCGCGGCCTAGCCTGGTGATCGCTCCGTGCCCGGGCCTCGCTGGGTCTGTTCCGGCTCCTCGGCCTTCCCATGGGCCGCTTCCCTTGCTGGGAGGCCCGAGGCGGATGCAGCCTGCACCCCGCCTGCTGCCCTGCCGCCACCCGCCTGCCCATCTGTAACGACGAGGCACAATGGAAGGGGACAGAGCTGGGGGCTGGGCCTGCCGGGTAGGGTGAGGCTGGCTGGGCCAGGAGCTAGGCCTCCTCTGCGCTGGTTCTCTGGCCTCCGCCGCCTCTGCGCTGCTGCACGCTCGCATTCCCCCCATGTATGTGTGCAGGATGTGCCCCTGCATAGTACGTGTGACTGCACACGTGTGTGTGTATCGTATGGGCACTCGGGGTTTGTATACAGTAGGGTATGTGCTTGCGATGTCGGCTGTTTCTGCTGTCCCTAACTTCAATATTTAAAATTTTATGTTGTATGAAACTGTGACAAAGAATCTTTCATGTAGGAATAATAACAAATCCTCCAAATCTTTCTCCGAGAGTCCCCCAAAACGTTGTGTAGTTCACTCCTTTTAGGCAAAATCGTTCTAGATGCTGCATAGGAAAATGGATTAAAAGACTCGGATGATTGTCTTCTGTCTGTCTGCAGCACATTTCTGAATTGTGTTTTAAGGATGATATTCTGGAGTGGGTGGATGGCTTATTTTGGAAACAAGTTTGTGACAACAAAAACACTGGCTTCATCAATTCTGTGAAGCAAGGAAAGGTGTGTGTTAGGCTCTGTCTACAGTTATATTGCTTTCAAGTCCATACTGTTGTGGCCTTTCTTGCTACTCAGTTTCTTTCTAATAGTCTTAAATTGAGTGGCTACATGAGGGGTGGAGGACACACAATTAAAAATTCTTCTATAAGATCTTGTATCTATATTTGTGACTATCCTGACAACATGAAAATGGCGTTTTGTCTACACTAAAAATTGACAGGTAATCTAAAAAATTCTTAGTATTGGGTTTTGAACTAGAAACTGATTCTGTAGTGGATGTGTCTTTTGTGTATTATTATAAATGTTGCATAAAACTGCTAGAGACTTTTTAGCCGCAAAAAAATAAAACATTTAAATTATAGTATTACTTAAAGTCCTGGGTTGGGATTTGGTCTATGTTATGCTGAGCAATTTACAAACATAAGTGAGAGAGTTTCTGCTCTGGGGGAGTTAACATCTACAAGTGCAACTAACTGCATATGGATTAAAAGGAAAGTTACTAACTCCTGTGAAGGATTGGGGAAACCACTTAAATCAGAGCTGTGGTAAGAAACTCCAATCTCATGTTTTTATGACTTGTTGATGATCTTGAGATTGGGGAAACATGGTGTTTACAAGCATACTGGATACGTTTGGCCTGAATGAAGCCATCATTAAAGGGGAAAAAAAGATGGAATTGTTTAACATATTAAAATTAGAAGTTTCTAAATGATGTTTAGAAACCTAGTTATAAGTTTTTTTTTTGTTTTTTTTTATTTCTGTACTTCAGTGTATCCAGTGGGCTCTCAAGACTTTTTTTCCTCCCTCCATCTTTCTGAACCAATGAAATAGGCACTTTCCCCACTGATCAAGAATGTATTGCATCAAGCTGGTGACTTAAACAGCCCAGTAACTAATTGCTAGAGAATCAGAGGTAACTTTCCGTTATCTGTCTAGTTGTTACCAAAACTTTTGGTGTAGAATGTAATTTGCCTGTTCAGGCTTACCGTGCAGTAGATATCTATGGGAGAATGTGGCTTTGCTGCTAAACAAGCAGTGAAAGGAAACTCCTCATACACAGGTTTCAGAGTATTCGCAAAAAGAAAAGGAGTACTTGTGGCACCTTAGAGACTAACAAATTTATTAGAGCATAAGCTTTCGTGAGCTACAGCTCACTTCATCGGATGCATGTAGGATATAGGATGCATCCGATGAAGTGAGCTGTAGCTCACGAAAGCTTATGCTCTAATAAATTTGTTAGTCTCTAAGGTGCCACAAGTACTCCTTTTCTTTTTCCTCATACACAGTTGAATGAATATAAAATTTTCTTTTGCTTCAAGGTAGTTGCTAAAATGTAGCTTTCTGAAGGTGCTATGGAGTGTATTTTAAGTGACTTGTGTTTTACCTTGGGCATTATCTCTGGTTTTGATTTGAGTGGTCATACTCATAAGCACAAGATTAATTCTTATGGCTGTTGAGACTTCTGTACACAGAGGACATCTGGTACACCTTCTCTCTCTCCTCTTCTTCCCTCCCCCTTCCGCCCCCTCCCCCCCCGCATCTGTAGAGTAATATTCTGTTCCATTATTTCAGCACAATGGGCAATAAAGGCATGGTTGTTTTGTCCAACACACTTTTTAGTTAAAGGAATTGTAGGGTTTATTAATGGTTGGTGAATCTGAACAATTTTGATACAATGTAAATGTTAGAAGCCATTTTTCGTAACTCTACAGTCTTGGCCTGGGTTCTTGCTGTATAATGCTTATCCATTCATATCAAGGTCCTGTAAGCCAATGTCTTCAGTGACACCTGTGCATGCAAGTCATAGCCTTTAGGTTGGTTGCAAAGGTATAACTGATACCAGGAAGGAAGAACATTAGTTGCTATGGCTCTGCAGTGTTAAGGGGAAAACATAATTGAATTATTTGTCAATAAAATAAACAGATTGAAATCGGAAAAGAAACTGCTGTTTCAAGAGTGCTATCGTATGGTCACAGAAGAACTGCACTCTTAATCAACAAGTTAACTGTGAAACTTAGATACTGCTTAAATCTTACCAAAAAGCAGCTGCTTGTGGTAGGTCAAGTTATGTGCCTACCAGACTTATTTCTTTATATGCTGCTTTCCCAAAAAGCCTCAAACTTTCTTTATTAAGGAACACTGAAGTGCCATCAGTTCAGTACTCATGTACAACTCTACCAGATGAAACCAGTTTCTCACTGGGAAGAGAGAACAAACGTTAAACTGCTGCTATGTCAAATAGTTCATAGATGGAGTAGGAGGGGGATGGTGGGTAGAGGCATGTATATAAATGGTTGGCTGGTGGTGGTGGTGGTGGTGGTGGGGGAACAACCTTAACAGAACATGCTTATAAGTACATTTCCTCTTCTAGTTTAAAAAGTTAAAGAAAACTAGCAGGAAACAAAACTTAGTCAGTGACCATAAATGGCGCCTGATCATTAGTAATGTAGACTAAGCTGTCATTCTGTATTTTATTTTATTTTTTTCTTTAACAGTCACTCCTGCTTTGGTGCATCCTGCTGACTATTTAATGGGGATTTGATAAATGCAGATCAGGTGATCTGACATACTTTCTGCTGTTTAAGTATAAGACTCACTTTTCTCTTTATGGAGGTGTGTCTGACAGCAGAAATATAAAATCCTTAGTAGTAGTGAGAAGTTCCCATCAATAGAAAAAACTAACAGTGATGTTGCTGGAAAATTGAGGGCAATGAGATGTTTTCTGATAAAACTAAGAACTTGGGAGTTGATTCTGATGGCTCTAGGCATTATTCGTATGCTACTGTGTAATAATGTGGTGTGACCTTGATACTTCCTCTTTGCTCTGAGCAGGACTAGTAAGATTGCAGAGGCAATGTATTTAAAGCTGTTATCTTTTTGCACCTGGCTGTTCCAGTACCACCTCATGTAAGGATGAGGGGGACGAGAATAAAAACTGGTTTAAAAACCTCGGACTACTCACACTGACTCTACCCAGGGACTAGGTTAAAAATTGGTACCTTGTTCATCAGATCTGTCCCTCTTGTAGTCTCACATTTGCTGACTCCAGTGACAAAGTTACTGCTTGCATTTTACTCTTGTTGGCTGCTTTGGCTTTCAATACGAAGAGCAAGTGTTCTTTTGTTCAATCATGCACATAAGCAGAATTGTTCACAATGTACCAGTTACTCCCATGCAAACCCATTCAAGGCAGTGGAGTTGTGCAGTTATAAATAAGGGCCTAGTTTGGCCTGCAGAAACTATTACTAATGGTAGTACACACGATTGGAAAATAATCTTGACACTTTGAGCTCAGGATGAGTTTCCATGGCTGCCAGTTTAGTTTCTTGTTTTGTTTTAAACAGAGCAAACTCTGCTTGGAGATCAAGAAACACACACACATGAAAATCCCTGATGCCATTTTATGTCACTTTTCAGAGTAGAAGTGCATTATCACGCTATAATCATAGTTGGAGGGTATAGTTGCTTTCTGGCGCTTATATGGGTGTGTGAAGCAGGTGTGTTTTGTGATTCTGATGGGAACTAGTAGGCACATAATTACTGAGATGACATTATGTCTAAAGCACGTCAGTTATAACTAGTATTCAGATATATTGCTTCCATTATAGCTTGCCATAACCTGATTGTATCTAAGGGCTACTCTACACTGGCAACGCTAAAGCGCTGCCGCGGCAGTGCTTTAACATGGCTTGTGTAGGCATGGCACAGTGCTGCAGGAGAGCTCTCCCAGCGCTCTTAAAAAAACCCACCTTCACAAGGGGCATAGCTACCAGCGCTGGGAGCCCGATTCCCAGTACTGGTGCTTTACAGCGCTGAAATTTGCTGCGCTCAAGGGTGTTTTTTCACACCCCTAAGCGAGAAAGTTGTAGCACTATAAAGTGCCAGTGTAGACAAGTCCTAACATGAGTAACGACTAGGCCATTTTCAGAGTGTAGGAGATGTAAGTAGTAACTACTAATGTTGCTACACTTATGTAGGTAAAAGGGGTTTGAGTAGCACTAAGTTGCACAAAGACAGGAAGGCATATTTTGAGGTTGCTTTAGAGTATTTTGTGGGAGCAGGAGAAACAGACTTTATATTGAACTGTATCCATGTAAAACTACTGTGGATAAATTGAGGTGGTGGAGAGTGTAAATCACCAGTAGACCACTTTTTTCCTTGAGGATTTAATATAGAAGACAGTACTTAAATAAGTCATTAAATACATTACAGTTCACTTCTATCCTAGGACTTAGCAAACACTTTACAACTCTCAAATTAAACTTCTCAACAGGATTGTAAGAAAAAGCCTTTTTGGGTACTTAGTCTTGGATTTTTAATTTTTTTTTAACCATGTTAATAACTATAGGACAAAAAATCCTGGTCTTTCGGTCTTGAAACTAGTAGTTTTAAAATAGATACTCTTTGAGGGAAATGCCTCTCTTCTAAACTAGAAGTCACTCTATGTAGCAAAAAGAAAAGGAGTACTTGTGGCACCTTAGAGACTAACAAATTTATTAGAGCATAAGCTTTCGTGAGCTACAGCTCACTTCAACACTCTTGTCTATGATGGGGAGCTAGAACCAAGAAGATGCTGGGGAGTCTCAACAGGACGAGGATGCTCTTCATTTTTTTTTTATTTTTTCTGTAAGATTGGAAAGATGAGGAAGAAAGTGTATGGTACTGGAAGAGTGGCAGAGGAGACTATGCACGTGGCAGTTAAGATAGTAAAATGTGGTATTTATACATCTGACTTCTTTCACTTCAGTGTTTCTCTGAAACTTTTCCCTCTGTCATCTGCTGGACTAAGAGTATCTACCTTTATCATTTAATGTTGAAGAGACTTGATGATGAGTACTAGTGAGAAGCAGCATGGTCCAAGGGACAGGGCACTGGGTAGGGACTCGGGAGACCTGGCCTGCTATTTCTATTTCTGGCCTACTAGGTGACTTTGGGCAGGTCATTTGATCTCTGTAAAATTGGGATAATACTGGCTTCCTTTGCAGAGTTCTGGGATTAACTGATGAAAAGCAGTATATAAGAAATTAATATATTGTAGGGTATATATTCACTGTGGACTAAATGATTGGGACCCTTTAAAAATGGAATGCTGTAGTCAACATGTCGTCTAAGGTGTTGTTTACATGGGAAAGTTGAATGGGTTTAATCAAATTCATGACTTTGAAACCAGCACAAACCGCTGAGTGGCTCTTTCAGTGAAGTCAGTTGGGAACTGGTTTTTCCACTTCAACCTAAGAGTGTTAAGCTGGCACAAAAAAAAATAAAATAAACTTGTGATGGTTAACCAACCTAGTTCAAACTAATTCCAGTTAACCTGCTGCAACTCTACTATGTAGACAAGCTCTTAATCCTCCATATTTCACTCCCCTTTGCATTCCTCTTCCTCTTCTATGCTCTGCATAGAAAATGAAGTTAGTCATTACGTAGCCCTCTAATTCTGTTTTAAGAATGGCCAGTATTGGGTTGAGTTCATTTTTAATGTGGTATTTCTTTGAGCCTAGAGCTCTGTCAAAGGAATGAGGTTGGATAGAGATGATTCTGTTACTGGGACTGAAAGCCATGAATATGGGATAAATACACCTAATCTCATTGATTTGAATACAAATGATTGGTCTGAAGGTGGCTAGTCAGTTTGTGTGCTGTGACTGTTTGTCAAGCATGATAGTTTCTGTGCCTTGTCTTCCCCATCCTGATGTCTGTAGTAATGTGTTAAGATTGCAAGCTGTTTTAGGCTCTGTACGCACCTGTAACAAGAAATAACGTGTTACCATCTTTTCTCTCCTTCATGGTGAGACACACACTAACCAACCTTTTGTGTTTGAGGCACAGGCTGTCACCATGGGCATGGCTATACTAGAAACTTCAAAGCGCTCCTGTGGCAGCGCTTTGAAGTATGAGTGTGGTCACATGCGAGCGCTGGGAAGAGCTCTCCTAGTGCTCCTGGTAATTGGAGGGCTCCCTGCGTCCGGTGCACTGGGAGCCTGTTTACACTAGCGCTTTAAAGCGCTCTGACTTGCTGCACTCGGGGAGTGATTTTTCACACCACTGAGCCAGCAAGTTAGAGTGCTATAAAATGTAAATGTAGCCAACCCCTATGTCTGTACAGTGGAGTCCTGACCTGCTTATGGCCTGTAGTTACTAATGCCATGTATATGGTGGTGCAACACTGCTACTAACAAAATATAGGTTAAATAAACTCAATCTTTTTTAGATAAGGGCCGGAGTAACTTAAACCAAAGATCTAAATCATGTCACCTTTTAAAAATATTGATTATGCTTTTTCAATTATAGATAATTATGAATTATAAACATTTTTAAATGCCATTACTTAATGGGCTATCTTATTTGAATCCTACGGTACTGTTATAGGCAAAAACAAAATACTGAAATTAAGGCCTTAAGCAGGTACATAACTTGACTTCAGTGGAACTAATCTTGTGTTTATAGATCAGCACATGCATAAGTGATTGCAGGATCAAGGCTAAAATTGTTTGTTTTTCTTTTTGTCTTAGGGCATAACTATAGCTGAACCCCTTGGTAACAGTGACTAATGTAATTAATCTTAGCATCCCAAATAATACCAAAAAAACCCCACCACGGTAATATTTAGCTTTAAAAAGGGGAACTACATAAAAATGAGTTTGTTACATGGAAAGTAAAAGGACCTATCAGAAGGGTTAAATGCCTGCAGACAGCATGGGGACAACTTAAAAACACCATAATAGAGGCTCAGACTAAATGGATACCCTAAATCAGAAAATACAGTAAAAGGATCAAGAGTACCACCATGGCTAAACATCAGAGTAATGGAGACCATTATAGGCAAAAAGGCATCCTTTAAAAATTGAAAGTCGGATCCTAGTGAGGTTAATTTGGAAGGTGCACAAGAACTTGAGAAGCAACTTGCTAAAGAAAAATTCTTAATTTTTTTTAATAAGTACAAATGGAGTATGTCTGCACTTCATTTAAACGCCTGCAGCTGGCCCATGTCAACTGAATTGGGCTTTCAGGGCTCAGGCTGTGGAACTGTAAAATTCCAGTATAGCTGTCTGGGCTTGGGTTGGAGCCCGAACTAACTACACCAGAATTTTGCAGCTTGAGCCCTGTGAAACTGAGTCAGCTGATGCAGGCCAGTTGTGGGTTTTTAATTGCAGTATAGACCTATATCCTAAGAAGCCTGCCAAACGGGCAGTATGGCTACTAGGTGACCAAGGTGTTAGCAGAAATGCTAAATGAATTCTTTGCATTGGTATTCACTGCAGAGGTTGTAGGGGAGATGCCCCAAAAGGATAGCTCTAATATGGGTAACAAATCTGAAGTGCTGTCCCACAGTGATGTATCAGAAGATTCTGATTCTGTCAACTACAGGCCAGTGAGCTTAACTTCAGTACAGGGCAAATTGATAAACTATAGTAAAGAACAGAATTCACTTCACAAAAGCCATCTGATTCTTCCCACACAAAAAGTGAAGTCACGCTTCATCCATCTGTTAGAATTCTCTGAGGGTGTCAACAAGCATGAGGGTAAGGGTGATCCAGTTGATACAGTGTATTTGGTTTTTCAGAAAACCTTTTTGGTAAGGTTCCTTATCAAAGGCTCTTAAGCAAAATAAGCAGTCATGGGATAACAGGAAAGGTCCTCTCTTGGATCAGTAAGTGGCTAAAAGATAGGAATAAATGGTTAGCTTTCACAATGGAGCGAGGTGAACGGAGGGTCCCCAAAGATCTGTACTGGAACCAGTGCTGTTCAGCATATTCACTATTTGCTCCCTTTTCCAGATCATTAATGAAGTGGCAAAATTTGCAGATGATACAAAATTATTCAAGATAAAGTCCAAAGCTGACTGCAGAGAGTTACAGGGGGATCTCACAAAACTGGGTGAGTGGGCAACAAAATGGCAGATGAAATTCAATGTTGGTAAGTGCAGAGTAGTGAACACTGGAAAAAATAATCCAAACGACACTTGTATAATTGTGGGTTCTAAATTAACTGTTATCACTCTGGAAAGATCTTGGAATATTCATGAACATTTTTTCGGAAAACTTCACCTTGGTGTGCAGCAGTGGTCAAAAAGGCTAACAATGTTAGGAACAATTGGGAAAGGGATAGAAAGTATTATAATGCCTCTATAAATCCATGGTGCAGTCACACCTTGAATACTGTCAAGTTTTGATCATCCCATCTCAAAAAAGATATAGTAGAACTGGAAAAGGTTCAGAGGAGGGCAACAAAGATGATCAAGAGTAAGGAATGGCTTTGATCTGAGGAGAGACTAAAAAGATTAGGGTTGCTCAGCTTAGAAAAGACAACTCGGGGAATATGATAGAAGTCTATAAAATCATGATGTGGAAAAAGTGAATATAGAAGTTATATCTAGGAATGTAAAATATTAAGCAGTTAACTGGTAAGTATTACTCTTACCATTAACCCACTCTAACCATTAACTCCCTGCTCGTGAGTCTCTAACAGGTTCTCCTGCAGCAGAGAGGCCATTTTGGGATGCTGGCAAGAGGTGACTATGGCAACCAGGAAGGAATGGGCATCACGAGAGGTCACTGGGAGCCCCGCCTCTTCTTACAGGGGCCAGGTCAATAATAATGCTCTAGCCCAGCTGCGGGGGGCAGCCAACCAGACCGGGAGAGTGTATTTAGACCTGTGTGGTAGACGGGCTGCGGGCCCTGTTGGGGGGTAAAGTAATCTCCAGCCTCCCCCATGCCACTGAAAGGGGTTTGGCTGCGGAGGCAGACAGACAGCCCGTCATGAGCTCAGCTGCTCTTCACCATCTATCTGGGGCAATGGGGCAGAGGAGATCGAGGCATCCTAGGAGCAAGGATCCTGCCTGAAATGGGGGGAGAGAGAGAGATTCCCACAATACAAAAACCAGGGGTCACTTGATGACCCTAATATACATCAGGTTTAATACAAGAGGAGCTACTTTGTCACACAATCCACAATTAACATGTGGAATATATTGCCATTGGAAGTTGTGATGGCCAGAAGTATAACTGGGTTCAAAAAAGAATTAGATAGGTTCATGGAGGATAGGTCCGTTAGTGGCTATTGTCAAGGACACTACACTATGCTCAGAGTATCCCTAAACCTCCAGCTGCAAGAGGGTGGGACTGGGTGACAGTACATGGATCACTCAAAATTGCCCTCTTCTGTTCATTACCTCTGAAGCATCCTGGCACTGGCCAAAGTCAAAAGAGAGGATGCTGGGCTGGATAGTCAATTGGTCTAACCCAATATATCTGTTTTTATGTTCCCCTTAATATCTTGCTCTTTTGCCATTATTATGCACAGTGACATCTAGATCTCTCTGTATGATTAGTTCACACTGTTCTTTCCAGTGTACATTGTGATATCTTCAGATTACTTACAGTGCAGTCAAGTATGACAATCAGTTAGTCTTGTTGAAGCAACCTAATTATATAAATTTTGTTCCTTTAAAAAAAAAAAAAATTCTGCCTTAAACTAGTGGCTTTCAACCTTTTTTCATTTGCAGACCCCTAAAATTTCAAATGGAGGTGCAGACCTCTTTGGAGATTAAACCTGTGGTGTGCGGACCCCTAACATAATCTTGGACAGAAAACTGACTGAACAGAATTCAGCTATAAATGTTGCATGTGCTTGGCATGGCATTTGATGTAGCATGGAAAAGGGTGCTGAACTGTGGGCTTCTGTGGTGATGACAATTCCGTGTTTTGACCTCTAAGTGGGGTTATTCACATACTCTTGATCAGAAAAACAGAATGTCTCTCTTGGGATCTGAAACTTCATTTTCATAGTCAAAGACTGTTTAGACATAGTCTTTGAACCCCCACATTAAAAACCACTGCCTTACACAATACAAACTTTAAAGAGCTACCCAGTTAAATGTAGAATCTGACTTGCATGTTGCTCATTCTTTAGAGATTTAAGACCATAAAATGGGAAGGAAGTAAAATGGATGTTTTTGTTTAATTCCTTAATTGTTAGTAAAGTTTCAGATTTAATAGATTCTCTACGAAAACAAGTTTCACAATTCTCATCTATGCTGAAGAAAGTTTAGGGCCTTACTGATATCCTGTCTGTTGCATCAATTTTGTGTTGAACAACTTTTCATTGTTAACACTGAAGCAATTTTGTTTGGAAGCGTCAAGAACTGCCATGCTGGGTCAGACCATTGGTCTGTTTATCCCAATATCCTGTCTTGTACAGTGGTCATTACTAGCGCTTCAGGGGGATCATATAGAACAGGGCAGTTGCAAAATTTCATTCCCCCCACCTCCTTTCCCTCCCACCTTCTGGCAGTCAGAGCTTTAGGGCCACATTCCTGAGTATCTTGGTTAATAGCCATCAATGGACATATCCTCTCTGAACTTATCTAATTCTTTTTGAACACAGTTGCACTTTTGCCTTTGCATCATCCCATGGAAATGAGTTCCACAAGTTAACTGTGTGATGTTAAGAAGTACTTATGTTAGTTTTAGCCTGTTGCCTATTAATTTGAGTGAACCAACCACCCCTGCCTCCCGCTCCCCCCCCGTTCTTGTTATGTTTAGGGGTAAATAGCAATTCCTTATTCACTTTCTCCATGCCATGACAGAGGTTTATAAAATCATGAATATCTGCCCTCCTCCCCTTAGCCTCTTTTCTAAGCTGGAAGAGAATATTGAAATCATGCTACTATTCTATAAAATTGCTGGTACACTTAGTCCTTTGGTAATCTGAAGTCTAGTTTACACCATCCCAAAGAACATAGTAGAAATAGAAAAGGTCCTGGGAATGGCAATGAAAATGACTAGAGGTGCAGAAAGTCTTTTTGAATGGCATTAAAAAGACTAATACTAACTAAACAGTGGACATGAGGCATAACACATGATAAAGCTGATAAAAGAAAACTAATCTATGGAATGCTGTCTTTATTCCTACTACACTCTTTGCCAACCAACATAAAGGATTAGACATTATGATCGATACTAATAGGTAATCTTAGGTTAAAAAACTTATAGCCTGGCAAATCTTTTGGTATACTTTAAAATAGCGTAATTGCTTGGGGTTAAGATTTCCCCTCGCCCATGTTTTATCCACTTTCCTTATAGAGATTTTTACAGCTTTTGAAGTATCAAATAGTCCACTGTTGGAGATAAGATAGTGGCCTAGTAGGGCACTCTTTTATGTTCTAAGTAGCGATCTAACTTTTAGTTATGTAAAAGTGACTATATAACTCATCAACAGATTAGATGCTAATTTCAAATTGGAGTTACCTGTATTGGACCAAAATGCTTTCAGACATCTGGAAATGGTTAACTCAACCTGGCTTGATCTTAAATTTGATCTGATAGGTTCTTGAGTGGTCATTAAGATCTTGAACTTAGTATCTCAATTGTACATTCAGAAGTATTAATCAGAATGGCAATTCTTTAGCTACTTTAAGTAGTGTACAATTTCAGTATTGATTAGACTTTGTAGTGTTACTGATGTGTAACATGGTGATTCACAGTATGCATCTGAAAGTTTTGTGGCTTCATAACTTATTCATTGATGTAGTTGGGAATTGGCCCTGCTTTGAGCAGGGGGTTGGACTAGACCTCCTGAGGTCCCTTCCAACCCTGATATTCTGTGATAGACTTTTTTGAAGTGATCTTATAGCACAAATGTAGATTGAGAAATGCTTTTATGTGCGTTTTAAATCTTCAGGTATATTTTGATCATTCAAGAAATATTTGACTTAGGCTTTGTTTCTGAAATATCTATTCTTGATGAATGCTCCAAATATTTAAAGATTTAAAAATTAGAAGGAGTTAAACTTTATCTCTGGTCTAGTCTACATTTAATGGTTTTAGTGGCATGGTTATGTCTGTGACATGGTTAGAAGTGTGTGTTCGGGGGAATTGCACCCCAAATTGACATCACTATGCTGGCAAAAGCCTGATGCCTGATCTGCACTTAAATTAGATCAACCTAGTGAAGTTGCTCAGAGTTGTGAAATTTCATGCCCTGAGTGCCGTAGTTAGGTCGACCTAACCCCCAATATAGACACGTCTAGGTTGATTGATTGATTGATAGAGAATTCTTTATATTGTCCCTATATATTATAATGGGAGAAAAAACAGTAGCCAAACCTAAGTTTATTCTGATCTTGTTAGTTCAACAAACCTGTTAAGATTTTTTTTCTGACACTGAATGGTATTGCTCTTGGGACTCGTTCTGCTTCCTTTCCGCATATAAAACCTGGAAGATGCATCAGAAAATCTGCAGCATCAGGGTGTGTCCACACTGGAAAAGCTGCACTGATGATGAACTCTTTATGTACTTGGAGCATTAACATTTATCTGACACTGAAGTAATTTTCCTAAATATGATGAAGATCTTCAGGAATATAGCAAGAAGTATCACTGCACATCCAGCTACTGGTGGTGTAAGCTTGAAAGAACTTGAGCCTTTTATGTGGAGGGACAAAGCTTGATGCTGAAGTTACAACCCTACATCAGTGGGTTGTTTGACTCCCACAATTGCTCTTCTACCCAGTACAGCAGCAAGAAGTACTGTCCTTGCAAAACTACTTTCTTGCACTGCTTTCCGACAATCTCTGGAGGGGGAACTAAAGTCTTGTTCTGAGAACTATAGTCTGGGGTGGAAGGGGAAGAAAACTATATTGTCCTGACCATCACTTCCTCTCCAGTTCTCTCTCTCCTCCCCTTTCCCCTCCCAACCAAAATAGTGTCAAAGGTGCTCTGAGCTACTGCAGACCATCTCATGATGGAAACTTGCCTTGCTGTTACATTACCAGAATAACTCTTAGCCCAAAGGAGTTTTTGCACAATCTAGGCTTAGTTTAGGCCTAATAGAATTTAACTTATGATGTTTTAGATGGTTTGCTTAGCTGCTTGGGGTACATGGAGTGGAATTACCTAATTCAAGAGACCTGAGAAAGGTAGAGAAGTGTTCGTTGTCTGGTTGGACAGAGGGGAAAGGGGAACTTCCTCTGAATAAAACAGCTGGGGAAGGGAAAGTCACTGGTACTGCTATATCTTGCCCGGTACACATTAAGACCTTTAAGCTATTCTTATCCCCCCCGCGCCCCACCCCCCAAAAAAAGTCCCTGCTGGAGTCTCTTCCTGCTGTGCTCTAAACTATTGTCCACACCATCTTTTTGGATTCACACTGTATGCAGTTCCTGTTAGTCAGTCAACTCAGTCTTTTTCCTTTTCTTGAGTGGTCATTGGTTTGGATTAGTTTCCTTTTTAGGTGAGTAAGAAGAAGTGTTTACTGTGGTATATATCAAAATGACATTGAACTGTCAGCATTTCTAGTGTTCCCCACTGATTTTACTTGACTGATTCTTTTAATATATAAACACACTTGTCCTATCTCGTGAGGTGAAGTTGCCCTAACTTGTAATATGGCTTAAGTGGACTAGAGATCCAAATCCCTCTATGTAACTGGTGGTTATCTGACATGCGGGGGGTAGGAAAAGAATGAGTGAGTACAGAAGGTGTTGAACTAACGAATACTTAACATTTAGTCATATGGGTGAGCAGCACTATCCTCATTTTAAACTGGTGGCTGGGGTGGGTAGGAAGTAAGATGCATGAGAAGTGCCACCAAGGGAATTAATGAAGCGACAAGGCTGCCAAGGAAACATCAG
This sequence comes from Dermochelys coriacea, assembly GCF_009764565.3. Taxonomy (NCBI): domain Eukaryota; kingdom Metazoa; phylum Chordata; order Testudines; family Dermochelyidae; genus Dermochelys; species Dermochelys coriacea. The sequence continues at coordinate 21,107,494 of NC_050083.1, read as the reverse complement.
AGCAGGACTGGAACTCGGACATAGCTGTACTTTGAAGTAGTAAAAGGAGTCTTCAGTGAGGCAGAGGAGTCATTCATAAATGTTAAACTCACAAGAACTGTAATTCCAGTTTTTGAGCAGGTATCTGAAATTGTTTAGTTCCAAAAATTGCATATATTAAAGTAAATAATGGCAATGACTTGGTATGTCAGGCTAGACAGAACTAAGCATTCCTTATTCCTATGTATGTAAACTTCCAAGAATAATTCACCTTATCTTACTTAGTATACCGTTTATAGTAAAGTTTAAGTAAAAGTTAATTAACAGGTTGATATGATATAAAATGATCAGTTCATGTAAAAGTAGTCAAATTACTGAGGCTTGTTCACTGCTGTCTGGCTGACAAAGCAACAATTATTGTCCAATTTCCTGAACATCTGACGTATGGCTTTAGCTCTCTCAATGCCTGGGTGTAGGAAATCCAGACTTCTTACTCAACAGAGCATGGGGCCTGAAGTAGCCTTCTCTATAAACTAGAGTGAGCAGGTTAGCTGACTTAAAATATGCAAATCTGTAGTGTTTATCTTTGGAAAACATTCTAGGGTATACTGTAATTTAAGTTATTTGTCATGGCAAAATGGTGGTTATGGCTTTGTTTCAAATCTTAAAGGGCACTTTTTTTAGAAAAGCTTTTTGGGACTTCAAAAGAGGTGTTCTAAATTGTAACTACAATTGTTTTGTCAAACTGAGACTTCTCTACAAATGTGGAAGTTGGAATGTCCCATTTTGTCAACCATCTACACTAAAGAAACTGATTACACCTCTACCCCAATATAATGTGACCTGATATAACACGAATTTGGATAGAACTTTGTAAAGCAGTGCTCCGGGGCGGGGCGGGGCTGCGCATGCTGGTGGATCAAAGCAAGTTCACTGTAACGCAGTAAGATATTTTTTGGCTCCCAAGGATAGCATTGTATCGGGGTAGAGGTGTATATTATACACTCCCACTTGTGCCAGAAGCTGCTTGAGCCTTCTCTATGGAGCAGCTAGACTAGTACTTGCACTGGTGAGAATTTGTTCATGGAAGTCCCTAGTGCAGACAGTGCTTCATGATACGTGATGTGGAAGGGCTGTTACTGGATGTCTTGTGTTCTGAGTATTTGCATATCTTAATCCATTGGCTGCATGGAAATGCAGTAGAAATCTGAGATTGGAATAAAAGGATAGCTTAAGGAAAAAAACATGCACTCATTTTATACCCTTCAGGGAGAAAGGATGCATCTAAATCAGCAATACAGATTAACCATTTAAAACCACTGATCTATTTCTTTTCTTTTATAGTGCCACAATGGCAACTGCACCTTACAACTACTCTTACATATTTAAGTACATCATTATTGGTAAGTATGAAATTGAAAAATGTTTTTACTTTAAAAACAGATGTTGGGATAAATACTTGTGTATATACATGGATACTTGCTTTCAGACATTCTAAAGTGTATCTGAACTTTGGGAGAGTTCCTACTGAAAGGAAAACTTCCTGTTAAGTGTGCATCTAGAGCAATGTTCTTCATTATGTACACTTCACCTTGCATCTCCTATTGTTTCTACTCTTTTTCTCTAGCCCCACAAAACTTCATCTATGGAATATTGTGTTTTAAAGTTAGTGGTAAATATGCACTATTTACTGAAATCCACCTACCTTTGCTTTCTGAGCACCGCTTACCAGGCATAGTTCTAATTGCATTTCATTGTTCCTCCTCCCAAAATCCTTATTTCTAAGGCCACAACACTTAGCTCTGTGTATACCTGGTTTTCTGGTGCTTGTTAAAAGTTGTGCTGCAAACCACATGGAGTTTAACTACTTATGGGATGGAGGGGGGAATCTGGGAAGCATGCAAACTAATTTCTATAGAGAACATTCAGCCAGTCTGCTGCTTGCTCTGATTTAAAATTAATGAAGATAGTATTACTACAGTATTGGTATAATTGCAGTTATCTGCTTTATTTTTTGTAGCTGGATTATCCTGCTACTGTTGGTTGATATGCGCAGTGGTTGCTTTCTAAGGCTAGAAAAGAGAGCAGTCCAAACAAGGCCATTAAAACAAAAGCATATTCGGTAGAGTGTAGTTGTCTCAGCAGAAAGCACTACACTCAAGACGCACTCTTCCCAGCGAAGACCCGTTTATGAGCAGATAGTGAGTGCAGGTTCAGTATTCATTCCCTTAGCAGGGTGGGGCTGTATTCTGGTGCAATCTTACAAGACAGAAATGTTTGTCAATCCCAAAGGGTTAATGACTGTAGCCCCCATTTTTGGCTATTCTTGGTCTCCAGTATACACTTCCACAGTGTAAAGGGCTTGAAGGTAGCTAGATTCTTTGCTGCTTTTCCCCTCTCACCATGTGTAGGTGGCTGAAGGTTAGAATGACTTAAATCACCAATTTTAATCATGAATTAAATCAGTGTTTCTTCCTTGCTGATTTAAATTGATTTTAATCTTGTTTTGCATCTCTGCCGTCAGTTTTCCTAGAGAGAGGTTGATTCTCATTGGTTGGCATGATTTGGTGGTACTCTTGTTGACCAGGAGGATAAACTATAATCGCTTGATAAGTATACAGATGTAGTATAACACACTTCTCAGATGCTTAGTTCTTATTGTTTTAGAAACTTGAATGATACATTTTTATTCAGTAGATTAATTTTTTACTAGTGTTGCTGCATTTGGTGGAAATTGGAATTCAGTTAAATACAGACATTTTAAAACTGTTTTTATTAAATTACCTTACATATGCTGGATACTGAACTTTTCTTGTTGTCACATTTTACATTTTAAAGCTGATTTTATTAACAAAAATAGTGAATTGAATGTTTCTGGTAACTATGGCTTTCAAGATTTTATAACTAGTAAATCTTATCCTCATTCCTCATTTTTATTCATAGATGGGAAGAGAGAAAACAAGCTTTTCTGCTTTCTCAACTACAATTGGTTTCTCAACTTAAAACTGAACTAGTTGAATAGGTATGGCGGGGAGGAAAATCCTTCATGTTTGTCAGTTGAACTTGGAACCCACAGCACCAAAAAACAAACTTTTGTTTCTTTTCATGTATAAAAAAATGTAACTGAGAGATTAAGCTGTATAGTCACTGGGGCCAGCTGCTTGAGGACATATGATTGCAAGTACACTCCTAAGCTGTCTTTTGACTGCAGAGTGTCAAAATTTAAGTTTTACTATGAGGACCTTATCTTGACCACAAGAGATGTGTGGAGTATTGTGGGTTATCTATACTGTTGCATTTAAAATTATAAGCAAATTCGGGAAATATCTAAATGAAATGACAACAATGAGGCAGATGCACAACTGGATGAAAGACCATATTCAGAATAGTTACCAATGGTTTGCTGTCAGACTGGAAGGACATATCCATGGGGTCCTGCAAGGGTGTCTCTGATCCAGTAGTATTCAATTTCATTAACAACTTGGATGATGGAGAATAGGCTTATAAAAGTTGCAGACACCACCACACTGGGAGGGGTTGCAAGCACCTTGGAGGACAGAATTAGAATTCAGAATGATCTTGATAAATTGGAGAATTTGGTCTGAACTAGAGATGAAATTCAATAATGACAATTGCAAAGCACTACACTTAGGAAGAAAAAGGTCAAACACAAAAACAACCAGTTTTCCCCATTGTAGGCAGCAGTACTGTATAAGAGGATCTGGGAATTACAGTGAAACATAAATATGAATCAGCAACATGATGTAGTTGTGAAAGGCAAATCTCATGCTGGAGTTTGAGTGTTGAGACACAGAATGTAATTGTTCCCCTTTACTCTGCACTGTGAGGCCTCAGCTTGCATACTGTGTCCAGTTTTTGGGTATCATGCTTTTAAGAAAGATGTGAACAAATTGGAGACAGTCTAGAAGAGAGCAATGAAAATAAGAGGCTTGGAAAAGATGACCTTCAAAGAAAAATTGAAAAAATTGTGCGTTTTTAGTCTAGAAGAGAAAAGGCTGAGCAGGGACTGAAGTCTTCAAATAACTGTCCTCTAGCACTTTTAAGTTATCCATTGTTCTACCCTTGGTAGACATGGGGAACAAGAGGTAATTCTCTCAATTTGTAGCAAGGGAGATTTAGGTTGGATATTTAAAAACAAACAAACAAAAAAAAAAAACAAACAAAAAAAACCCCCACTTTCTAACTGTGAGGATAGGTAAATGCTGAAACAGGTTATCAAGGGAGGCTGTGGAATCCATTCTTAGAGGTGTTTAAAAACAGGTTAGAGACAAATGCTTATTGGGGATGGCCTAGGTTTACTTAATCCTGCCTCAGTGCAGGAGAATGGACTAGATCAGGGGTTCTCAAACTGGGGGTTGTGACCCCTCAGAGGGTCACAAGGTTTACAGAGGATGGTCATGAGCTGTCAGCCTCCACCCAAACCTTGCTTCGCTCCAGCATTTATAATACTTTTAAATATTAACAAGTTTTTTTTTTAATTCATGGGGGAGGGGGATCTTGCTCAGAGGTTTGCTGTGTGAAAGGAGTCACCAATACAAAAGTTTGAGAACCTCTGGACTAGATCTCCTGATATTTCTTCCTGACTTGTTTGTCTTTTTATGATTATCACAGTAGGATTGGGTTTGCTGTGTTGCTCATACAACTGTAAAGGGTTTTGTGTAGATGACTCTGGGGGCAGTTTTGCCTTAAAGGTGTGCAAATCAAGGTTGCTATGAGATCCTTGATTGTTTTTGTTCTGTTTGAAAACAATTTATCATTTAGTTCTGTATGTGAAGCACACTGCCATGATTGGGCTGAAGCCTAATACAGGACTAACATGACAGTGTAGCAGCTGCCTCACACTTGCTCAGCTACTGGGAGATGCCTAACTTCTGGTATAAAATGTTTATAATTAAAGGTCTCTGCTCTAATGTCTGTCAGTATGGAATTTAAAATTTCTGTTGCCCTTCTGAAAGTTGCAGATAACCTTGGTATCTCTCCCACTCAGAGTCTAAGAGGTCAGCTTTCTGTATGACCGTGCAAACCTTAAATAGTGATATCGCATGAGGCTGTAACCTGAATTCCTTTCCTTTTGTTTATTCCTTGGACACCTCTACTACCCTATGCCTGTGAATAAAGCTATAGGGAAAAGTACTGTTACCAGGTGCACTGTGAAGCACCTCATGCATACAGGCATAGCAAAGCATGGTCCAGCAAGGCACTTGCGTGTTCAATGTAAAGTTTGTCAGATGTTTTTAAATTGAAGCCATTGTTACCAGAACAGTAACTGTGTTTTCTGTAACAGGGGACATGGGTGTAGGAAAGTCCTGCTTACTTCACCAATTCACAGAAAAGAAATGTGAGTATCTTCATTCAGAGCCTTTGTTTTAACTGATGGTATGCTTCTTCCCTCTTTTTCCTGCTTCCCTAGTTCTGAAAACTATTTTCCAGCATGCATGAGTTCCTTCTGGTGCTTCACCCATTACAAATAGGTAGACTAATTATCATTCTGACTATGAAGATAGAAGCAAATAGTTATTTAGCATAGTCTGCTGCCTGTCAGGTCATTTGTCTGTCCACATGTCTGGAGAGTGACTTCTGTGAAGTAAAGGCTATAGCATTCCCAAAGCATATACAGGTATCTGTAACAGGCATGGTGCTGGGAAAGGTCATGCTACATGATGGCTTCTGAAAGTGTGCTACTTCAATCACCAACTCCACTTGAAAAATATTCCTACACTTTTTTACATTGGTATTTGGTGAGAGTAGAGCCTCTGTTGGAATGCAGAAGCTCACTTTGAGGGGAGTTAGTACTTTTGACATTCAAAGTGCGATATAACTGCTAAAAATCAAAGGCAGCCTCTTACAGGTTTAAGTAACACTGGAGTTAATTTTATAGCTTGAATGTCATGAGTCACAGCTGCTGCATCTGCATGATACATGCTCCTTAAGGAGTGTATGTATATATCCGTTTTATAACGGCAATGTCCTCTTTCTCTTCTGTGTTAGAGATGTGGTAGATAAGCATTGACTCAAGTGTTGCTTCCCAGTTCTGAAGCTTCACTAGTTTTTGTTTCTTTAGTGGTGGTGAAAGTTTGTTGTGGCTCTTAATACTGTCTTATCCTTTCCATGCAGTTTTCTTATCGTGGATAATGTAGCTTAGTTTTCATGTCCTTGGGCTTGCAAAGCACTTACACAGCTTTAAAGTGTGCTTGTGTGGTGAGAACTAGGGTTCTGAAAGTGACTTTCCAGTGTGAATAGGTTAATCTAAGGTAATACCAAGCAATCTCTTGCATGTGGCCTGACTTTTGAAGAGACCATCAGATGTTTGAGAGAATGTTTTAAGTATTTTTAATTCCTCAAAAGTTCTATAAACTTGAAGCAATAAACTTTAAATTTTGAGCACAAAGACAGGGCATAAGCTGATCTCTAGTGGGGATTAGGAGATGATTTTTCCTTTTGACAGGTTATCCTAGAACTGTCTTCTGACATGTTTCTTAAACCTTCCTCAAACATCACATGGCAAGTCTTCAAAATGTGATGCTAAACTGGATGGATCTCTGGTGTGATCCAGCATGATCACTCCTATAGTCATGTGCAGTGTTTTTAACCATCTGTTGGAAATTTATAAACTTCATTAAACTCTTTCAAGTCATGGCTAGTCTCTCTAAGCCTTCAAGTTAAAGTTGTTTCCACAAGGGTTGGTTCTGCAGCTATCTAAATTGACTCAGTTACTCAAGGTGTAGTGCCAAACACCTCGATGATGCATATTTTTGCAACTTCCATTAGGAATTTTCTGATTTATGAATTGACCATTCTTAAATGTTTGGCAGTGCATTAAAACTATCATTGGTTATTTCCTGAACACAATCATTCAATGTTGCTTTAAATTAAAAACAATTTACTGTTGTAAAGTGGGTTGATTTAGATAAGGGGTTTGGTTTTCCCCCCCCAATATGAAAGATGGCATTACTAAAATCTTCCTCTGTAAGAGGGAGAAGACTTCTAGCAGAAGATGTGAACCTCTGATTTATCTTTCTGTGACAGTTATGGCTGACTGTCCCCACACAATTGGGGTCGAATTTGGTACAAGAATAATTGAAGTTAGTGGCCAAAAAATTAAACTGCAGATCTGGGACACAGCAGGACAAGAGCGATTTAGGGCTGTAACACGAAGCTACTACAGAGGAGCAGCAGGAGCGCTCATGGTCTATGATATTACTAGGTAAGATATTGTATGATTTTTGTCACCTGTAGCTATAGCTAAAATAGAACATGTGGTATGACTACCAATTTATTTCCAAGCCTGTTTGGGACACTGCTTTACAATGTCACTACATTGTATGTATATGACTACTTTTTCTGGGTCTCAGTCCTCTTGTTTTCTAAACTAGTTGGGTATCTGGTTAGTGGATTTCACCCTTTATGTAGGCTCCCCTTTATTTCCCTCCCTTCTACAAATGGCTGTTTAAAAAGTAAAGCACTGGTAGTTTACTTTCAAATTGACTTTGGTTAATGTGAAACTTCAGAATCTCAATATCCTGCATAAACACGCTTCTCCTTGGAAACGTCCGTTATTGACTTTCCCCCTTCAGGCATTGTGATGTTACTGCATTCTGCCAACTTATTTAAACTATCTTACCTGAAAGGTGGTTCTGTCTGTCTCTCAAGATTTCAGGGTATGGAATTTAGTTTCTGTTTTTATTTTATTTTTTCATGATGGGGATATGAGAATACTCCCAGACTCAAGTTGTCTACCCTGGAGATAGTATGTAGTGGAATTCTGGGATATGGCATTCTGTTGCAAAGATCTATTAAAAAGCTTCCGGCCCAGGAGTGGGCAAACTTTTTGGGCCCAGGGCCACATCTGGGTGGGGAAATTGTATGCAGGGCAGGGGGTTGTGGTGCAGGAGGGGCTGCAGTGTGCTGGAACAGGCTCAGGCAAGGGATTGGGGCAGATATGTGGGATATATGAGGGGGCGTAGGGAAGGGGGTTGAGGTCCAGGAGGGGTGCAGCAGGCAGGGAGTTGGGGTCCAGGAGGGGTGCAGGGTGTGGCTGGGGGCTCAGGGCAGGGAGTTGGGGGACAGGGTACAGGAGGGGTTTGGGTGCTTGCCCAGTACCGCTTACTTAAAGCGGCTCTGGGGTGGCAGCAGTGCGCCCTGGGGCCAGGGCAGGCTCCCTGCATGCCTGCCAAGACCCCATGCCACGCCGCTCCGCTCCGGGAAGCAGCTGGCACCACGATCCTGTGCGGCCCCTGGGGGGGTGCACAGCGCTCTGCGCACTGCCCTGGCCATGCCTCCAGGTACCTCCCCCAAAGCTCCCATTGGCTGCCGTTCCCGGGGCCCTCTGCCATATTTCCTTCCCTCCCTTCCCCCCCCAGACATGGTGCTGGCTGCTTCTGAGAGTGGTGCAGGGCCTACGGCACCACGGGGGGCAGTCCCGCAGGCCGGATCCAAAGCCCCGAGGGCTGGATCCGGGCCGTGGGCCGTAGTTCTGGCCTGTTCTTGAACTCTCCCATTTATTTTGTAGTCTTTCAAACAGAGGTGGCCTAGCTTTCCCTGAATGGGAAGGAATACAATAAATAGCGAGTAGCTAGCTGCTTGTACACACTCAAACTTGGTGTAGTCGTCTTTTTTTTTTTTTTATAGCAAAGACTTGATATTTTGAAGATGTAGTAACTTCCCTGTCACTGAAATAGTTTCAGAGTAAAACTAAATATCTTCAAGGTCTTAACTAATAGTCATAAATTACATTCCCAACTGCAACTACCTTTCTTTTTGGTGTATAATCTGTAATTGACTTGCGTGTAGGTATACCAACGATATACATCTTATCAGCATATTTGATTCAGTATGGAAAAACAACTGAATATTCACGGTCAGGTTGCAGATGAATGAATGTCTTGTACTCTACACACTTCTCTAAGTGGTGGTGGTTTTGAGGCACCCATTTAATACCTTGCTACACATCCCTTATTGTGTGTATTTAGAGAACTAAAAATTTTTTTTGTTTTAGTTGTCCATGAAGAAATGAATGGTGGGTTAAAAATTTAGAACAATGAATAAAATGATGCAATGCGTGGAGAAGCTGTGTTTTGAAACTTAAGTTGCATTGCGATGTAGAAATGATTAGAGGGTACTCGGCACATGTCTGATGTAGCTCCTTTTTAGAGGCTGGGAATGCAAGGTGTTTCTTTTAGGAAATGGTTAATAGGCTGTTCACAGGGTAAGAAGAACTTGTGAGCTCTTTCCAAAATAAGGAGCAAAGCATACAAAAACCTTCTTGCAGGGATGCAGGCATACACCAATTAGGCTCCTTCAAAAGAGGCCATTGTCATTTCATGGCTTTGATTCCACGTGCAATCCAAATTCCTCACAGACCAGGGCATACCAACTCAAAGCAGCATCAGACCGTGCCAGAAAAGATGCAAAACTTGCAGACATATCTCTACTGCTACATGACTTTCTCCCTTCCCCCCAACTTTTCAAGATCCATAGATCCTATGCCTACCTGTCACATCATGTGGTATACTACATTCAGTGCACTAAATGCCCCAATAACTCTGTGGGTGAAAATAGACAATCACTATGCTCTTGAATTAACTCACAGGAAAAGAACACAAAAACACGATATCACCTGTGGACGAACACTTTTTTTTTTCTTCACAAAGCAGTCACTCTGACCTATCAGTTCTCATCCTCAAAGGAAGCCTGCATAACACTTTCAAAAGATGAGCCTGGGAGCTTAAATTCATAACTCTGTTCAGTCCATGATTTTTAGTGTCTCAGACACTGGATTTATGGCTTTTTATAACAATCTGTAACCCATTTAGCGCACCCCCCCCATGAGTGCAGAGGTGTTAACGAGCCACTTCACCTTGAATGGTTAACTACTTATGCTAAAAAATCTGTTGCTCCTTGGGTTTAGTGGTGCTCCTGGGAGTACCTTTCCCAGACCTGAAGAAGAGCTCTCTGTGGCTTTAAAGTTTAAAGCGTCTCTCACCAACAGAAGTTGGTCCAATAAGAGATTCTCATCCACCTTGTCAGTCCAAATTCCCTTCATTTGAGTAAGCTCAGCTATTGATCTGCTGAAGAATATACAGTCAGATAAGAGTAAATATTTTAATTATCAGTTTTTAAAGGAATAGTTGATACAGAATGATCAATGGGACTTGATGGCTTAGAAAAAAAAGTTACCTGAAGGTATTGCCTGTCTTCTAAGTAAAGAACAAACTTAATGAGCATTCCACAAGCTAAATCCTCATACGTTTGGGGCACAGTTGCAGGCACATCCTTGTCCTTAAGTGTGTGGTTTCATGTCCAGGTTTTTCCGCCGCCTTATACTTTCTCTCCATCTCATGCATCCTAATTTGCTGGAAATAGGTTTTGCTTAAAGAACACAATCTTATGCAGTGTTACCTAAGTAGTATTCTACAGTGCAGTATTCTTTGAGTATTAGATAGAAAATCTTTTAATGAGTTTAATACATCACTGTGTCTTAACATGTTGCCCTCATGGAAAGCAGTAATACTGCATTTGATGTAGCTAGCCTATGCTCCAGAGTTTGTGCTGCTTCATGGGTTGACTGAGTTGCTTAAGTTCTATTCTGAATTCAGAACAGAAATTATCACTTCATCTCTGGACAAACCTATCTTTTAAACACTAAAATTCTGAAAAGTGTACTATTGGGAGTAACTACATACTATAGTTAAATTCTCCTCACTTGGCTCTTCACAGAAGAAGCACATATAACCATTTAAGCAGCTGGTTGACAGATGCAAGGAACCTCACCAATCCAAATACTGTAAGTTGGACTGCTTTTTATGTTTTTAAAAACTTTTTATCCCAAAGCAAGGAATACATTTGTTTCAACCTTGGATTTCCTTGATACATGGTAATATTCTTTTAAGTAAGCTTACAGTGTGCTGTCCTTGATGTATCGCATGCTATGAGTTTATTCCAGGTTGTCTACTCCTAGCTTTAGATCTTAATATTGAACATACCTTTGACTTTTTCTTCTGCCCCTCTTCTCACCACAACTCGTTGCTTTTAAACTGAAAGTTTAACTTGTCCTTTACTTAGTAATAACTTATTTTGTTCTTCTCAATTTGATTGTGGGCTTAAATCTTATCCAAAGGAACTACCCAATGTCTGTCTTCCAGGGTTCTCTTTTCCCCTCTTGGAGGCCAAAAGACTTTCCAGCTCCTGTAGTGTGCTTCTAATCTTATGTCTCTCTAATTAAAATGCTTTGTAAGGGTTGGCCTATGCATCGGGGAGGGGAATCAATCTAAGTAACGCAACTTCAGCTGCATGAATAACGTAGCTGAAGTAGACATACTTAGATCTACTTAACATGGTGACTTCACTACGGTGTGTCGATGGGAGAGCATCTTGCGCTTCTCATTGAAGTGGGCTACTGGAGTCGATGCTAGAGCGATAGGCGGTTGATTTATCATGTTTATACTAGATATGATAGATCGACCCCCGCTGGATCGATCGCTGCCCGTTGATCTGGCTGGTAGTGTAGACAAGACCTAAGACTTCATATATGTCTGACTCTGAAAGTCAAGACGTGTTCTTCCTGTTAGTGCATTTCTGATTGCAGAACAATCCCTTTCCTACTCTTGGGTTGCCTCTGCAATATTTGTGGGTTTTTTTTTTGTTTTTAGTATGCATTCAAATCAAATCAGCAGGTGACTCTGAATACATACGAGGTAGGTATGAGATAGGCCTCCTTCAACAGAGTCATGTTTAGAATAAACCTGTATTTTTTTTTTTTCACAAACCCTCAGGCCATGGGAATACTATAGTGGAGAAGGGTTGAATGTGGCATCTGGAGTTCTTATCATTCCTGTCTTTATGGTGATGTCGCTAGAGAAACAAGATACTATCACTAGTCTGCCCTACTTGCTAGAGTGAGGGACTGTGCGCGGGTGACCTGTCATTTAAACTTTTGGGCAGTGTCCTCAGTTTTACTGAGTCTTGCCTATCAAACGTAGGGTGACCAGATGTCCTGATTTTATAGGGACAGTCCCAATTTTTGGGCCTTTTTCTTATATATATATATAGGCTTCTATTAACCCCTCAACCCCCGTCCTGATTTTTTCACATTTGCTGTCTAGTCACCCTAATCAAATAAATGGGTCTGCCTGTTTTTTCGGGAGGGAATGCTCATAGTTTAGGGACAGACAGTGGTAGCAATGCTGTATGAAAGCTTGCAGAGGTCCTGGACATCTGCAGACCCTCTGATCTGGGAGAGTTTGTATCAACTTCCTCTTCCTGGGCAGAGGAGGGGAGAAGGAGAAAGAGGTGCACTTCCTACTGCTTAGCTGCCTATCTTAGGGCTTGTCTACACTAGCACTTTACAGTGCTGCAGCTTTCTGCTCAGGGGTGTGAAACACCCCCCTGAGTGCTGCAAGTTTCAGCACTGCAAAGTGCCAGTGTAGACTGAGCATGAGCACTGGGAGCCGCACTCTGAGCTATTCCCCTCATGGAGGTGGGTTTTTTTGTTTTTTGTTTTTATTTTTTTTTATTTGTTTTGTTTGTTTTGAGCGCTGGGAGAGACCCTGTGAGTGCCATAGCACTCTCCCATTTATCATGGGCAGGGTGTGTGTGTGAGTTGCCATTATTCTAATTTCATGCCTTGTGGAGGAAACCTTTGTTTAATAGTAACTTGATTTGGAGTGGGGGTTAAAAGGCAGTTGAACTATTTTCCAGGCTAACATTTTTCTGTTCTGAACCAGGTGATAATCCTCATAGGAAATAAAGCAGATCTGGAAGCACAGAGAGATGTTACATATGAAGAAGCTAAACAATTTGCAGAAGAAAATGGTTTGTTTCCTTTTCTTTTGTGCTGTTATATTTCAATGAGGTTAGAGGTTTTAAAGTGAACCTTCTGCATTCATAACTGGAAGCTGTTTAAAGCACACTTTTTTTTCAAAGTAACTTAGTTGTATATAAAACTTCTACTTTGCCTCGAATAGTCTGCTAACTTGGCTTATCTTACTACTAGGAATGCAATTTGCGTATTGACATCGTATTTAAAAAAAGAACCTTAAATACTTTCAAAAGTATTATTTAGCATGAAATTTCAGTGGGCCCTCACGTGTTTCTCAGGATTCAAAATTCAGTGACTACAATATGGTTCTCTTGAAGTATTTCATGTACCCTAACAATTTCAATTTTTGTTTCTAAATAGGGTTGTTGTTCCTTGAAGCAAGTGCAAAAACGTAAGTGATAGACCTACTATCTGATGATGATATGTTTAGGTTCCCTGGACTTTGAGCAAAAAGACCACACTTCCCAGAGAGACATTCTTAAGTTTAGTATACATTTTCATAGAGGGACTTAGTCTGTGGTTTTGTGGGTGAAAGTGAACTTGATTTCTCAGGTTAGATTGCAGTAAAAATATCATCAGGAGATGGGGGAATAGAGCATGCCTAGCATTTTTGCTTCATCTTAACCTTAACTTGTAATAACCATCTTGTTACTCTGCTTTTGGGCCATCTTCCAAGCAAACAGTTGCTGAATTGTGATGAGCTGGCATTTAAACAAACCAAACAAAAAAAATGTCCAATTGGAAACCGAAACTACTAAACTAATTTCATTTAAGACCTCACGCAAACTTCCTCCATCAGAGTTGCACTGATAAAATGGAGCACTTTATTGTGTGTGCTTTAAGCTGCAAGCTGACTTTAACTGATTAAATTACACTGGTCTAATTGTGCAGCTTCCTCATTTTAATGACCGTGCCAGTTCTGTGGTGGTCGGAGTTCAGACTTGAAGTGTGAAACTTCTCCTGTATGGAGTGCAGAGCACTTGCACCTGTACAAGGCTATGCAGCTACATGACAGGTACTATTGCTGGATTGGGGTAATGTGATGCCAGAAGCTGCTGTAGGGAGTTTCCTTGTAACCTCCCCAAAAGAATAGGGTGACAAATTGTTCCCCATAACCATCAAGGACAGGACAAGAAGCAGCAGGCTTAAATTGCAGCCAGGGAGATTTAGGTTAAATGTTAGGAAAAACTTCCTAACTGTCAGGATAGTTAAACTCTGGAACAAATTACTTACAGAGGTTGTAGAATCTCCCTTATTGAAGGCTTTTAAGAACAGGTTAGTCAAACACCTGTCAGGGATGGTCTAGAAGATAACACTTAACCTTGCCTCAGTGCAGAGGACTGAACTAGATAACTTAGCAAGGTCCAGTTCTACGTATCTGGGATTTCTATAATTTATTTTTGTAGGAATTATGAGATCTATTTGACCTATATATTTGTGTTCTCACAGTGTGGTAAGCCTATATGGCTTGACAAGTCTAGGAACACTCTTAATAGAAACCAGGCCTACCATAGCACCTTGCAGCACTAACAAGTATAGTTTTTGTTTTTGTTTGTTTGTTTTTTTTTAATTCAGAGGCTTCACTAATAGCATGTCGCTGTACAGATTATAAGGGCTTCACTCTACTGTGTTCACACTGGTAAAACTTCTCTAGCAGTTGCTAATGGAGCTAGTTGGAAAACTTAAAGTTCATTGCAACTTGCTGATTTGTCAGAACTGTAATGTTTTGTGGATCTTGTCTGTTCAACAGAATTCAGCTGAGAATCCTGCCTGCTGGGGAGAACAGCTTCAGGCTCGCAGCTTGGCAACCTGGGCTACCAGGGTCCCCCGCTCCAGTATAGGCCATCAGGCATGCTGCTCCAGTGCCAGGTCTGCTGGTAGAACTGGGCAGAGAGCAATAATTCATTTTTTTTTTTGCTGAGAATTTTAAAACTTTTTTCTTTCAAATTAGAATGAAACCAAATTCTGAAATCTCAAAATCCTCCAAACCAGAACTACAGTTCTTTTCCCATCTGTAGCTGCTAGTACTGAGCTAATAGTGAGACCATTGAGAGGATATCACATCTGATCAGTGCTATGCAACAGGTGCTATGGTAGATGATGCAAACTCAAAAAACAAGTAAACCCTAACTTAGAAAGATTTACAGAAACTAATAGAACAGTTGATGCAAGTTACGACCACAGATTATTGTGCCTTCTATTATAACTGTCAAAATCCATTATATGAAAATTCTTGGGGGGGGTGAAAAAGCCCATCTCTGTTGTGCAGCCTATTTTAAAACTGATGTATTTTGAAGTCCAACAGTACTAATGGCTAATTTACTTCAAGGGTGAACTGACAGATTTGATTCTTTCCCCCTAAAGCTGGAGATAGCATCTGAAAACTGTCCCCGTTGCCTGGTAATCTATAGGACTTCATTAGACAGTTTACTTTTTCAAAATCTTCTAAGGGGATAGCTGCTTCAGGTTGGGAACATTGGACTGTACCCAGCTTTTTCTGTCTTTTTAGCTGTTCTTACAGAACATAAAATCAATGCATAATTGCTACTATTAGAAAATCTCAGCTAGTGACTGAAAGAGGTGGATGGTAGGCCAAGCACATTCATGACTTCTCATTCAATCTAGAATGTAATATAGTGTGCAACTCAAATTAATTTTGCTGCTCCTTTTTAAGAGGAGAGAATGTTGAAGATGCATTCCTGGAGGCTGCCAAGAAAATCTATCAGAATATCCAAGATGGAAGCCTGGATTTGAATGCCGCAGAGTCAGGTGTACAACACAAACCTTCAGCTCCGCAGGGGGGTCGACTAACCAGTGAACCCCAGCCCCAGAGAGAAGGCTGTGGCTGCTAGTGACCTCTATTCCATGGCTCCATTTTTTGACCTTTCACCTCTGTTGGAAGCAGTACTTTTGACTGCTTCATTGTCTTCTGTACATCTTACTGGGTTTAATTAAACTCCGAGACAACAGTTTAACACAATACTAAACTGCTAAACAACTTTAGATGTAATCAGGTTATCAAAGGCAAGTAGAGTAATAAAACCTCTCCTGCATGGTAAATCTAGAAGTTTTTTTTCCAGTTGTCCATGTGATAGTGTCACCAATACATGATTTAAATTGAGCACTGATGCTGGACTCATGATTTTACACTTTTGCAGGGCCTTTTCTTGTACGGTTTAATTTTATGGTTCTTCAGCCTTCCTTTCCCATCTGTAACTGTTCTAAATCTGTCCATAGTAACTGATGTTTATTTGCTGTGAAATGACTTGATGGTAGAAAAGGGGCTCTATAACAATGTGCTTTTGTTGGAGGAATTCCCTGTGGTGGGTGTGTATGTTGGTGGGCTAGCTTGTTACAGGAGTATACAACTTACTTCTGTCTTAGCCTAGCACAGGGAAAACAGTCCACTCTTTCTTCTTGTGCTCAGTAGCTTTACATCATTTTTTGCCATTTTATCCTTTACATTTGTTAACAGAGCGTAAATATGTATAAAATTTGAAGGAACTGAGCTAACAGTTAAATACATTCTGTGTATATGATTTTAATGAAGAAAATAAATTGATTACTGGCATTAGAACAGTATATAAGAAAATATCAGTTTGTACAGTATGATCTATGTGACCACGTTGCCCCATTTAGTACAAAAATAGATGTAACTGCAGTTCAATAACATAGGCTTAACTCCTTGGTGTCAACAGTGGGCATTGTGCTGGGAAACTCTACTCCCAATGCAACGATATTAACACTAGTGGAATATCTGTCTTTGTTCCATCTTTGCACTGTGGTATATCTAGGCCTCTTTATTAACCCTGTTTGTGTGCAATCAACAGTGTGCTAACCTGCTTCTCTCTTTTTGTAAGCATTTTGCATTGGGCTTAATTTCCTGCCTTGCATTGTATAGAATGGTTCTATTACACATTTTATGCTTTTATACCTTTTTTGGAGTGGTCAGATTCTGAACTGGACAGTTAGAACTCTCTAGGGATTTTTAACTACTTTTGCATTTTTATTTACACTACTGTGAAACTTTTTTAAAACAATTAGGGTCCCCTCTTATTAAAAGCATTTAGAACACTGCCTTCATAAAATTACACATGTTGAAAGTACTCTTTATAAAAATCGGAGAGCTCAAATAGTATCCAGGCATATGCAGACTTTGTTAAAGTACATGTGGTATTTTCTATTTGGTTAGACCAGTGTATTTATACCCAGTACTATGCTTCACATGAAATCGAATTTTCATTTCTGAAACTTCAAATTTGATTTAGAGGTGGCAGGAGGAAAGAATAAGTGGCTAAGGAAGATATAACATGCTTTTGTTGTACCCACCATTCATTCAATATTTAGTCAAACTGCAGTGTTTAAAATACAAAGTAGTCTTAAAATCCCTCTCTATAGACACTAAGAGAAACTATCAAACGTTCAGACTTCTAAGCAAAGAGTGTACCGGAGTATTGTACAGTCAATGTTAAATAAAAGCCAAAACTGAAATGTGCAGACAATAGGATTTGGGTAACTTGTGCACTGTCACTTGTTTTTTGTCTGGTTAGTCTTTTTTAAACCTAAGATTATTAAAGTAGATTGGTATAATGTTAAAAAATTTATGGCTGATGCATTTTGCTAAAACAAAGTTGCACCGCATAGGGGTTGCCCAGGGACCATGACCTGCTGATGAAACAAAATTTGGGTGAAGTAAACAGCATTCTAATAACTACAGCTAGTTGAGGTGCAATGCCCTTATTCTCAAAGTAAGTTACAGTAGGTCTCATTGTTTCTGTGACAAAAGACTTGTTTGGACTGCTGTACTCTTCATTTGGTGTAACAATGCTATTAATCTAAATATTTGTAAATAAAGTACCTGTATCTAGATAAATTATAGTGGGTTGCCTTATTTGAGACTTTCATGAGTTGGTTTAATCATCCCATGGACTTTTAGAATCTAAAATACTCTGCCTATCTGTCCTGCTGCTTCTGACAAGACTTGGTTTATGTAAGTAATGCTTCACTCCATTTCTTGCTTTGCATTCTTGTAATCTCGGTAGCCAGACAGAAACTGACTACACATGGATCTCATCTCGGAGAACTTGATTTGTTCAGAATTACCAAAACTTGAATTTCTCAGTACCTATAACTCTGCTAGCAAAGAAGGGCCCTCTGCCTTTGTGCCGTGGTGGGGTATGCCACTGGTGATTGCTGGGCACCAGCTAATTTTCAACTGCTTGGAAGTACAAGAACCACTTGCTTGATGGTTCCCTCTAAGTTAAACATGAAGGCAAACAATCTTCCAACCTCTAAGTAGATCCACATACTTGGAGTAGAGAGCACTCACCTCTGTAATAAATCATTGAAGTGACAAAATGTGCTTGAAGGTGAAATGAATCTGGGCAGTAACACTTAACAGGTGCTGATTGTACAGCTGTGTGTGTGTGTGTGTGTGTGTGTGTGTGTGTGTGTGTGTGTGTAAAAAAAAAATATATATATATATATATATATATATATATATATATATATATATATATATATATATATATATAATATACTAACTAGTGCATTGACAGGTTTCAGAGTAGCAGCTGTGTTAGTCTGTATTCGCAAAAAGAAAAGGAGTACTTGTGGCACCTTAGAGACTAACCAATTTATTTGAGCATAAGCTTTCGTGAGCTACAGCTTATGCTCTAATAAATTTATTAGTCTCTAAGGTGCCACAAGTACTCCTTTTCTTAGTGCATTGAGTGAGATTTATGTCAACCATGTATACTGTCCAGCTGCACTATAAAGCAGGTCTTGAACACCTAGTGGATTTAGTCATGTTGGTGGCTTGCTCTGTAAACTAGTTCTAGGTTATGCTCCTAAAACAGTTCTTATAAAAGCAATTGTGTAGGTTGAAAGCTTTCTATATAACTTGCTGCTTCCACTTCCCTTGCTGCTTAGTTAGAACAAAGTATGTCTTATCCGTATGTGCACTCCTCCAGTTATTACTGGAATCTCCCACAACTCTTAAAGCTCTAGTAAGAGTACTAAAGTGTCCCTCTGCCTTCAAAAACATTGTATGGCCAAACCAGAATTTTGCTGTTATGTATGTACTTCTAATCAGATATAATACTTTGTTTTGGAAATTGATGTAATCTGTGTGAAGATTCTTTAACCACTTTTATGTTAAGGTTGCAGAAAGGGCCTTTGGGTTAATGACCATTCATTAGCTAGTCAACTGGAAATGGAAGGGTTGACCCCCAAGCCTTTAATTTCACAAATGCAGTATTGGTCTTCTAAGCAGAGTTCACATGCAACATGGCTTTCATGAAATGCTTTCAACCGATAAATATTTTTTGTCTTAATTTTTATGCTTCAAGCCACATTCAGTCTAAAACACTGTGTATATATGTGCTAGAAATGTTCAGCAGCTACATCGCGTACACAACCTGTACATAAATACATTTTCCAGCACTTGCCTTGCTAAGTGGGACACCTACTGTCTGAGGACTTAGGATTCATAGTGTGGATTTAAAATTGTACAATGACCGGAAAGGAAGCTTGGCTGAATTACTTAAGTGGCACTTCCACTTATCACAAGTTTAACAGCCTGGACCATGCAAGTAGGTGAAGATTAACTAGTGCACAATGCCTCTAGAATCTTGCTTGGGGAAAGTTAATGTATACTTCTATATTCATTTAATATGAGGAAGGGATTCCTAGAAAACTCAATATATATTGAGTTTATAATCTAAGACAGCTGTAGGGTAGGCAGGCCCCTTGCTATTGTACTATACTTTGTCAGGGTTTCCTCTCCATCTGAATACAGAAATGAGCATTACAAACTCAGGAAACTGAGTTAAGATTAAGGATACTTTAATGTTTGGATCCTCTCAAAGAGTTCATTTATTTTTAATTTCCTCTCTATAGAGCAGACTTGAGGTTGCCTAGGTGCCTAATTATTTCCATAACATGTTTGGATTTATTACATCTGAATTTCCTGCCCCTGTAATGCTGGTTTACATACTTAATTAATCTAGGAATCTCCTTGTGATAGAAGTGACATACAGTATCCTTTAAATTTTTTCTAATCATTGCCTGAGCAATGCAAAGCAGCTGCTGTGCAGTGGTGGATCTGACCATTGTGTATGAGTAAATATAAGTTACAAATTAAACTTCCAGCATCTGAAAGTGGAATCTTCCAGCTGCATAAATATATCTCAAAGCCATGAGAACAGGGTTGTTCAGATATCATGGAGGGATAACAGGGCAGACCTTTCCAGAGAGGTCAAGGGTTTTGGTGGGGGGCCTGAAAGAAGGGCTGTGTTAGAGAGATCACTCCCAATGTTTCTGCTTTAAAGACTCTTCTAGCAGTACTATCTCAGTGCACTTCAAGACTTCTCCCTCTTCCCATTAAACTTCTAACATCTGTCTGGTCTCTCTTCCTACTGACTATTTACAACCAACAAAACTTGAACATGCAAATTCCCTGTAAAGGAAGGGTTGCGACTGCCTGAGTTACTTAAACTATTGACCCAATTCTATTAAGACTATAACAAGATGCAGTTAATTCAATTTGATTTAATTTCTTCAAATGTAGCCTATATGCAAGATTAACTTAAACTGTTTTGGCATCAAATCACTGACCACAAGTGGTGTGGTTTTTTTTGTTTTTTGTTTTTTTTTAAAAACTCCATGTTAAATCCTAGCTCATCTAATTAGTGAGTACAGAATTGAACACATTATCAAGTGACTTGTTAGAGAGAAAATCCCGAAAGCCAGTTTTAAGTAGAAAACCCAACCTTTAGAGAGATGTGGTCTCCATACCACCTTGGAATTCACTTGAGGCCTGTATGACCTGTAGACACTTGAACACTTATTGCACACTTACTGAACTGCATAAATAAAAATTTGGGGTTCAGTCAATTTGGGTGATGTGAATTGGTCGGACATTCTGGCTCTATTCTCTGAGGTATACTTTCTAGGTGGCAACAGTGGCAGACATTTTTGAATGTAACTAGAGGTAAAAGTCATGGACTCCATGACTCTTACAGGAGCCCGTGGGGCTGGCTCAAGGGCTGCCCAAGCCAGGAAGTTGCTGGGCCAGCAGCAGTTTTGGGGTGCCTGCAGCTCCTAGACTGGGGGCCCAGGGTGCTCTGTGCAGTTTCCCTGCCTGCAGGCACCACCCATTGGCTGCGGGCCCTCCCCCTAGGAGCTGCATGGACATACTGACTGTGTCCAGGAAGCTGCATAGGAAGCTTGCCAACTCTGTCAACCCACCCTCCCCCCACTAGGTCCCACTGCATTCCCCCCATCCTTTGTGCTTTTCTTTCTGTACCAAATCTGAGGTGAAAGGAGTTTGGGGCCTGTAGCCCTAGACACTGCCTTAATAGCAACCTTTCACACTGCTGGTATTTAAGTGTGACAAACATGGTGCTGGGCACTCTTAGTACAGCTCTGATATGATCTTTATGAAAAGTTAAATACCAAATTTAATGTAAAACAAGGGACCGTAATGGTACATAAACATCTTAGAATCAGTACAAACTTTATTTTGTGTAAAATATTCCATTCAAAGTAATGTGCATCAAGGCAGAGGAATAATGGCATTTGTTTGACAGCAGATGAAGGAACTATTACCAGATTTGTGTGTCAATACCACAGAAGTTCAAATTTGTGGTGGTGGTTCTTTAAATTAAATTTGTTAAAGATTTGAGATAATTGTTGCAACCTTTGTACCCCAGAATAAAATTCCTCTCACATTAACACCAGGCTTTAACATAAATATTACCGTTATCTCTTGCTTAAGTTACAGTGCCATACAAAACTTTACAGTACTGACAGAAGCGTACAGCCACTATTAACATGGAAAAAATATTCAGGAATGGGAGACCATGCTGCCTTGACAGGTGCCTGTATGGTGTCTGGTTATCCAGACTTCCAAGCTAATGAGGTAGCAGTCTTCAGGTTGTATTTTTGGACCAGGGGCTAGAAGGAGTGTCATTCCTAGCCATACAGCTGTTAGCGTTGTTTAAATGTCAGCATTCTTCTACAAAAAAAAAAAGTTTGGAGAAAGTTAGTGATTCTGCTAGAACACCAGCAAGCTATTTTGTTCTAGATGCAAGATGTTGTTCTCTTTTGCTCTAAGAGCAAAGAGCCAGGGCAGCCATTGGATCACATCCTGCCAGTTCTTTTTTAAATGCCCTTGTGTGTTTGTTCGTGGTGGTCTTGATATGCATATTTCCAGCTTCACTGTATAGAAAAACTGACTACCTCTTGACAGATGAAAACTGGCCAGCATGAATTTGCTGTAAAGGAGTTCTTTGTATAGCTCCACTGGAGCAGTCTATTAGAGACTACTGCATGAAGTGATAGCTCCTACCTGAGTAAGAATGGTTGGCTCAAATCAAAGTACCTTATTAAAATAGCACCATTAACGTGATGAAAGATTTGCATTCAATATAAGCCGGAATTTGATAGTGTAGAACCTACTACTGAAGTTGTCTTGAAAAACAGCACACAGGTTTACAGCTAGACCTTAGCCCTGCCAGATTGTACATTTTTATAGGAAGCAGAAGGGGTTGTACTTTGTACAGGGGCATTTTATCTTTAAGCTTGCAAACAGTTCAATCTGTTAAACTGAAGGGTTAGGGGGTACTCCCACACAGAAGGCAAGAGTATTTTCACCAAACATGAGCCAAAACAATTTTAAATTGGAGATAAATTTAAAACTGTGGAGATTTCCTTGGGGAGCCTGTTTTAGGTCCATAAAACACCTATTATGTGGAACCAAGAAGTAGTAGCATGTCTTGGAATAGTAGCAAGCACTATTAGCTACCTACCATGTTTCTGAGAAGATGCAGTATATGCTATGCCCTACTACACACAAGTCTTCAAAGAGAAGTTCTGCTTAACCTTGTCCGTATAGATCTGTGATTTAATGTAACAGCTGGCTCAAATCTCTTACCTCCATGGTTTAGTGGAATTATTTCTTGTGTATGATATTGGTGGAATCGTTGAGAGTGAGATGAAATGCCTGCTGGCTTCCTGTCAGGAGATCTGACAACTGCTGTCAGAGCAACCTAGAAAAAAAGAGTAAAACGGTTTGAGAAACAAAAGTGTAAAAGCTAATGCACATAATGAGCAAATTCAAATTAATCTCAAATACTCATTTACTCTGGGATTTAAACTTCAAGTTTATGGTAACCTTCCACCTCCTAAGGTTGGTTTGTTTTAAATGAAATGTCAGACTTACTGTGAGCTGTCGCTCACGAAAGCTTATGCTCAAATAAATTTGTTAGTTTCTAAGGTGCCACAAGTTCTCCTTTTTCTTTTTTTGCGAATACAGACTAACACGGCTGCTACTCTGAAACCTGTTACTTGTGGAAAAACGCTTACACAAGAGTCCCATACATACAAATAGGTTTGCTATCGCAGAATTTAGCATGAAGTTTATAAATATATAAAGTTTAAGCTGCCACCGCCTACATCCTCCTCATAGTAGCACACTGATTCAGCCAATAGTCAGAAAATAGATCCACATCTCTTGACAGGCAAATTCTTTCCCACAGACTCTTCACCTTATGTTGCTATTCTCATTTGTCAGTTTAGAGGGCCGTCTTTGCATTAAGGCTAAGAACAAGGAAGTGAGTATATAAAAGATAGGTAACCCTTATTTACAGAAGAAATGGATGCAACTTTCCTGACAGGGTACTCTGATGTAGTAGACTTAGGTACAAGATAGATATGGGGGAGATGTAGTTTTTACTGCTGATTCAGACATGACTTAATTTGACCTTGAGTAGATAATGTAAATTGTGTCTTTGCTTCCTCATCTGTAAAATGGAAGCCTGGATATTTACCTATTTTACAGGGGGTACAGTTGGTTAAGTCATTGTTTGCAATGTAGCTTTGGAATCTTGTATTGCAATGGTACAAACTTCCTGAACTCTGTAAAACTGGCGTACAGAGTTTAAGCTAAGTGTCCCTTTATCTAGTAACTTTCTAAAAAAGTTTAAAGCTATGTCAGTTACTATTGCCAATTTGTGGATTTAGAGTCACATTCCTGTCTTCTACTCTACAGGGAAAAGGGAAAAACTGATAATGCACAAAGTGCACAAATGGAAAAAAATGGACCCCTCCCTCTCTAAAGTTTTGGCTACAATTATGTTAAGAGTTTACTTGTAACCAATTTAGGTAGGAAATGTTCAGACAAACTTAAGATGGTATTCCTTTATGAACTCCCCAGTTCCTGTTATACACAAATTGCTTTTAATATTAAGTCCAAGAAACAGTAAAGTGATTTAAAACTAATTCAGTTTCAGGACCAGCCATTTCAGAGTTGAGACAAATCAAAAGGAGTTAAGAGAGTACCTGGAGAGACTACCATTTTTGTATGCATGTGTTTCAAAACACTAATATTTGTATTAAACTTGCCAGGACAATTTTACAGCAGCATAAGATTATGAAAAAGTGCATTAGTGTATGTTTGGTTATGGCAGGGTGGCCATCAGAGTTAATAGACCATAATGATTTGAAAATGTGGTATTGAAAAATGCTCTAAAGTGTTACCTGGTTCTGCGTTACATTAAGATCATCATGAAGGGAGGACATTAGCCCAGATGAGCTCTGGGACAGAAGGAGTGAATCTGCAGTGGTGCTGCTAACCAGTTCATCTAGTGCGTCGACTTGTCTCTTCAAGCTGTGCAGGGTGCCCTCCGTTTGCTGTTTCCCTCTAATCAATACTTCCACTTGGTGGGACATGCATTGTCGAAGTTGAGCCTTTAATAAAACAGAACTAAATTATTTCCTTATATCCAATTTCTGCTTCAGTTCCAGGTGTTTTCTAACTGAAAGTAAAGGTCAGACTATTAAAAAAAAAACCACACAATATGATGGAAGCTGTTTTGCCTATCCGTTCTAATAATCTACCTGTTCTGACCATTCAGAAAAGCAATATTTGTATGGTATCTTCTAACATCATAAAACATCACTCAAAGAACAGCAGCAGATGTGCGCTAACCAAAATCTGGTTCCATCTGTGATTGTGGCTAGACTTGTATTAGAGGCTATCACATTGTTAACTTACACAATGTACTGCATTACCAAAGAATTATGACAACATTCACATACAAAAGCCTTTTTGGAAACGTAGTGTTGAGAAGCATGTTTAAACATGAACTTTAAGCAATAAATTATTAATTTACATTGAAAATATACAGTGCCTTCCTCTCCTTCCTTTTCATCCCAATGGAAAGAGCTATGATGTTGCAAGACGTATTGTATGTTTATTTAAAATTATGGTTCAAGAACCAAAAGGAAAAAAGAACTCTTCAATGGTGCCCTACTAGGCTTATAAATAAATAAATGCGTTATACAGTGTGTGAGAAACAACCTTGAGCCGATCTTCATGGTGACGCAGCTTTTCTCTGAGTGCTTCTCCACGCCATGCCACGCTTCGCCATGCCTTTAGAAAAGAGAATCATATTCAATGGCCAAAACACAAGGTTTTAAATGTTTTTTAAAAAAAATTTAAATCTATA
This sequence comes from Dermochelys coriacea, assembly GCF_009764565.3. Classification (NCBI taxonomy): domain Eukaryota; kingdom Metazoa; phylum Chordata; order Testudines; family Dermochelyidae; genus Dermochelys; species Dermochelys coriacea. The sequence continues at coordinate 21,082,165 of NC_050083.1, read as the reverse complement.
CCTTGCCATATAAACCAAAAACTTAAATATGTAGTGGGACCAATCTTCCATTCCTTTCCCATGCAAGTCTTCCATTAAAATCAATGGAGTTTGGGGTGTGTGTAAGGAATGAGGGATTGAGTTGATTATTAGTAACCAAAAAGATGTACCAGAAAAATGTAGTTTAGCTCAACTAAGCAATCCAGTTTTAATCAGAGAGAGAGGTTACTAGGAATATCCAGTTATGCATGGGAGATTGAGAATGGTGAAATGAAGTATACAGAATATACAATCAAGTGGCCAATTTAAACAAATAGGGCCAAATTTAACCCTGCTGTAGACCGATGCACTGTTTTGATTGTATATATAAAGTGGTTTTTAAAGTAATTTTACCATTAAGTGGACTTTGGACAAATCCCTCTTCTCTTCAAATGACAGCTGTCTTTCCTCATTAGCTGCAAATGGAAAGTTCTCTTTTAAGTTTTCTAGTTCACACTCCAGACATTCTTTTGCTTCAAAAACAGCTTCCAGATCATCCAACAGCTCTGGAGGAGATTGGCTTACGTCTTTAAGGCCAGTTCTAATTTCATCTTTCACCTCCAATTTTAGCATCTTCACTGCATCTTTTATCTCCTTTTGTCTCTTTTCCAAATCTTCCCGAGTTTTAATCTAAATAGCAGTACAAAGACAGATTTATGCTCTAAAGAGGGATAACGCAATATTGCCATCAAATTATTGTTAAAAGTTACAGCACCAACCTATAGCCTTTTTGCATTAACAACCCACGCCTACTTCTAAAACATTCTAATTGAACAGTTATGCATGGTTGTAGACTGCTCTCATTACTGCTGTTAAAAATGAACAGAAGTAGCTTTCTAAACATTTCAGAATTTGGCCTGTAAGACCAAGCTAAGAAGTTTTATCCTGATGTATAGATGAGGCATCTGTAATTCAAACAGAAGGGAACTTCTGTCATAGCTGTAAACTAATTTTGAAGGTCCCTTGAGGTCAGACTGGCAATATTAAAACACCAACATTCCATTTCCTATCTTCTCTCAGTCCTCTTGAATTGCTGTATAGGTACTGATAGCATTCCTCTCTGAGGCACTCTCAAGTCAAAATTAGTGGACTAGGATAGTTCAACCAATAGAGCAATTTTATTGGCTGAACATTACAGTTTAAGTTGTAAAATAAGAGGGAGACTGCATTTTTGTAGGATTACTGCACACTTCAAATCTGTGAAGTACAAAAAAGACAGTACATCTGACCTGAAAACTGCAATCATTCTTTAGAAACTGACCAAAAGTTCTATAGAGATTGTGAAAATTACATCTAAAAATAAAAAAAAAGTCACATGCATGTATTTAATGGGAATTTCTAAAATACATGACGTGACTGACAGTTAATGAGGCTTCAGGTTTTCCAGAGTTGTAAAGTAAAGTAATTTCATGGTTATACTCAAAATATACTCTAAAACCTAGCCATGCATCAGTAACTGAAACTGGGCATCAAGAGCACACTCCATTTCAGGTATGCTATAAGCATTTCACTGAATAGTTTACTTTCAACAGATGGCTCTATTTAATTTTTCATGTGTTTGGTTTAGTTAAAAACTCTATCAAAAAGTGTGCTTGATAACGTTACTAGTGCTAGCTTGACTGAAAGACAGAAATACTAGGATTTCCATTGATGTGCCCGTAATAAATAAAAGCAGGTTCACAAATATCAATTCAATTTCCAAAAACACTGATTATTCTTGAGGGCAATTAGTGCCTAATCCTGTAGTCCAGGATTTCAGTGCAAGTTTTGCATCAGAAAGGACTGCAGTATTAGGCCCTCAATAGATTGTGTGTTGATTGGATGTTTTAAATGCATTTATTTATGCTAATAACAGAAGTGAACACAGGCACATTAAAAATGAAAATTAATTTGTTTAGAAAATACATAAATTTCCAGGCAAAATTTCCCATTGAAAAAATGGAATTATGGTTAGGTACTAGACCATACCTGTGACTTGAGATCCAAATAATCCTGTTGGATCTCGCCCAGCTCCTTAATCAGGCGTTTTGCTCGTTCATGATTATTATGTGCCACTAGTTCTACTGCTGCCATTTCTTTCTGCAAAAAACTGTTTTCATGCTCTTTTTCCTAAAATATAAATGTGAAAATTGCTGAAACTTTACTTGTTTCTCCTATGGACAAACTCAGTTCAGGAAAAAAAAACAAACATGCATGTAAATGTAAAACCATGTCTCTGACTTAAAATAATATTGTTGTGAACAGTTAGTACACTCTAAATAGGATCAAGTATGAGAGTGGCTGCAAGGCATCATAGGAACAGCAGAGTGCGGGTAGGTGACTTGCAAGCTGTTTGCCTGAATTGTATCCTGTAGGCTCAAAAGGACATACAGCATTTTTCTCTCTAAAGAAAAATGCAAAGTAATTAAAATTGTTCTTTTTATAGCAACACAATGAAAACATACATTAAGTGCTCTCTCAAGCTGAGTCCTTTGGGTTTTGATTGCTTCCTTCAGACCTGCGATTTGCTTTTCTGCTTTCTTCCTCTCTAACAGGATCTGATCTTGGAGGTGGTTTAACTCAGCCTTTGAGAGTTCTAGTTCTTTCTGGAGGGATAAAAACTCTTGTTTTTTTTCTTGTAACTGTGTTTCTTTTTCTGAGAGTTGATGTCCTGGAATTAAATTTAAAAAAACTTTAATCAGCAGAAAGTCAATGTATCCACTCACACTGGGTGTATGGCACTAATTGCAAAAATCATTGGGGGGGACGGACATGAAACAAAAGCTCTAGAATTTAAATTTAATTTAATCTAATCTAGAATCTTAATTTAAAAAGTTTCTCTATACAAAACCCATAGTTTCTTCAGTTTTCAGGGACCCGCAACTTCTCTATACTGCTGTGCTAACTGTTTCTTTTATGGTAGAGAAACTGAACAAGACTGAAAGAGATGATACTAACTTCTGTTTTATCTTAAAAAAAAAAAAAAACAAACCCAAACCCTCATATTACACACTTGCCAATAAATAACTGTAAGAGGGCACTGAAATGAAATTCCATTGGTCTTTATGGTTGAAATCCTATTCAGATGGTGATAACTGGAGAATAATCTAAGTCCCTTTATGAGATCATGAAATTCCTTTTTCAATCCTATTGAGTTTTACAGTTCTTCACACTTGTCTTGCTGGTTAACAGAGTAGAGCAGGAATTGCTTTTTCCTTCTGTTATAGTCATGCCATCAAGATCAAATCCTATGAAAATTACTACCATGCAATTTTTCTCACTTTCATGAACACTGGTCTTCTAAACAAACAGTAAAACAACTGGGTCTAGCGAAATCAACCTGGGAACTCTCCATCCCCAAGTAGGGAAGCTCAATCAATATTTATTAAGAATCTGCTTCAGTGGCCTGATCCAAAGCCTAGCAAAGTCAATAGAAAGACCCCAGTGCCTTCAATAGGGTTTGGATCAGCCCTCATATGATATCATAGTTTTATGCACGTAAGTAGTATCTTACTGTTTTTTCTCACTGTTTCTTCCAGTGCTGTATACCAGGTCTCCTCCTTTTCCAGTTTCTCAACCCTTTCTTCTACCAATCTTACTTTAGCAATTGCCTGCTCAAATTTACTTTGTTGGTCTGTTAGCTCCTGTTCCAAGAGTTGTTTCTGATCTTTCAATTTAGCTGTGTACTCTTCTAATTTTTTTTCTTCACATTCAGTGTCTGCCTTGAGGTGTTGAAGAATCTACAAAGAGAGGATGTCAAGTGTTAAGTTTTGCTGAGACAGTTGGGTAGTATCAGCTCAATAATAGCAAATACCATCACCACAGATTATATTAGAAAAAGAATACAGGGGGGCAAAGTCAGAACTGATGTCAATTCAATTCCATTACCTTCACACTAGCAATCAATCTGAGAAACACAGAAAATGATTTTCTTTATGAATATGAGCTAGTGTCTTAGCTTTTCTTTTTCTTAACATTTAAAGGATATCTAGATAAACACATTTCTCCATCCTTTAATCCTGCTTTTAATTATGGTACAAAAGTAACTTCTTAAGAAAATGGGTAATCCCCTTTTTTCTATTTTTTTATTTCAAAATTTCCCATGAAATGGTTTGTTTTCTCTTTACATAAAATCTTTAACAAGAGTTCAGTTTCCCCCCAAACTGTACTACTGTTCGTTAGGCTAGATATTACAAAGCTGGATGTTTGTACATGACACTGGTGTTCAGAAAAGAGAAAAGTACTTGTGGCACCTTAGAGACTAACAAATTTATTTGCGCTTAAGCTCACAAAAGCTGATGCTCAAATAAATTTGTTAGTCTGAGGTACCACAAGTACTCCTTTTCTTTTTGCGAATACAGACTAACACGGCTGCTACTCTGAAACCTAGTGTTCAGAGTTCTCTTCTACAGATGTTGAGTCTCTCAGATGCATCCAGCCACTCCCCATATCCATGTGTGACATAGCACTGCAATAAGCTGTTGACTCATCAGACCAACACTAATGGCATTCTCCCAGATACAAAACTGCTGTCCATGAGACACAACTGTTATAAGTATGATGGTTTATTTCAGTAAGATTGTGGCTTCTATACATGGAAACAAATAAATATGAGAAATTGGTTTTATTTATCTACTATTATTGTAACACACAGAGGCCCAGATCTTCATCTGCAGCTGATGAGCATACACACATCATTTTGTGTGGGAGAGGAATGTAAAATATGGCATTGAATAGAACTGATGTCAAAAGAAAAATTCACAACTAAAAAAATTGATTTTTCAACGTATCAAATTCCAAGTAGCTTTATAGCCAGTCAAAACATGAAAGGGAATCATAGAATCATAGACTTTAAGGTCAGAAGGGACCATTATGATCATCTAGTCTGACCTCCTGCACAACGCAGGCCACAGAATCTCACCCACCAACTCCTGTAACAAACCTCTAACCTATGTCTGAGCTACTGAAGTCTTCAAATCGTGGTTTAAAGACTTCAAGGTGCAGAGAATCCTTCAGCAAGTGGCCCATGCCCCACACTGCAGAGGAAGACGAAAACCCCCCAGGGCCTCTGCCAATCTGCCCTGTGGGAAAATTCCTTCCCGACCCCAAATATGGCAATCAGCTAAACCCTGAGCATGTGGGCAAGACTCACCAGCCAGACACCCAGGAAAGAATGCTCTGTAATAACTCAGATCCCAGCCCACCTAACATCCCATCACAGGCCATAGGGCATATCTAATGCTAATAGTCGAAGATCAATTAATTGCCAAAATTAGCCTATCCCATCATATCATCTTCTCCATAAACTTATTGAGCTTAGTCTTGAAGCCAGATAGGTCTTTTGCCCCCACCGCTTCCCTTTGAAGGCTGTTCCAGAACTTCACTCCTTTGATGGTTAGAAACCTTTGTCTAATTTCAAGTCTAAACTTCCTGATGGCCAGTTTATATCCTTTTGTTCTTGTGTCCATATTGGTACTGAGCTCAAATAAATCTTCTCCCTCCGTGGTATTTATCCCCCTGATATATTTATAGAAAGCAATCATATCTCCTTTCAGCCTTCTTTTGGTTAGGCTAAACAAGCCAAGCTCTTTGAGTCTCCTTTCATAAGGCAGGTTTTCCATTCCTCGGGTCATCATAGTAGCCCTTTTCTGTACCTGTTCCAGTTTGAATTCATCCTTCTTAAACATGGGAGACCAGAACTGCACACAATATTCCAGATGAGGTCTCACCAGAGCCTTGTATAATGGTACTAACACCTCCTTATCTCTACTGGAAATACCTCACCTGATGCATCCCAAGACTGCATTAGCTTTTTCTTCCTCTCTTCCCCCCCTCCCCAATTTCATTAACATTTGTCCTATTTTTAAAATTTTTAAATTTATGTTGAAACTCAAAATTTTGATCATGTCCCAATTTATCCCACCTTTATGCTCCCATGATCCTGAATCAGCAATATGCTTGCTCAATTCCCTGGTGAAGGTCAGAACAGCTTAAGAGCTGCTTTATGCTAGCTCTCAACAGCTGAGGATAAAAGGGTGCAGAGAAACTTCATCAATGATCCTTTTTCCCTTGAGATACCATCTATACCTGCAGCCAGAAGGGTAGGTGTGGGGTGGGGTGGGTGGAATAGATACTATGTGCCAACTTTCTTCTGCAAAAAGATCTCCTTACACTGGGATGATCTTCCCATTGCTTTAAGAAAGCTTTGTGCTGCATTTCAGCACAAAGTGGTCATACCACAGGGGAGAATCTGGCTCTTTGTTATTAATAATGGATTGCCATTGTTTTGTAGTGTAAAAGTTTCTGTTCCAGAATGTGAAATCTCATGCTTTGCTATTTCTCTCCAAATGAAATTAAAAAAAAATTAGAAGTATTATATTAAATTGCAAACTCACACCTATACCCTTTTTGCCAAAATAATTTTAGAAGCACAGAAGCTGTGTCTCCACCAGTCATGCAGAGACAAGAAAGATAATTTGAGTCTCATTACCATTTCTTGTTTGGCTAGTTCTAGTTTCCTCTCTTCGATTTCTCTCTGAAGCTGCTGCAGTTGGTTCTCCTTTCTTTTCTGTCCCTCTTGGCAATCCTTATACTTGTTTAAACATTCACTGATGTCTTCTTTTAGGGTTGCCTGCTCTCTAAGCAACTCATCCTGGTGCCTTTTGGTATTTTTCAGATCCTGCATTATAGATCAAATATAAAATCAAGTGAATAGTAGCTCAAAATAAATTCTCTAAGCATCCTACACAAAACAATCCTCTCATTGGGCCATATTCTGCCAACCTTATTTTACCTTATTGCTGATGTCCAAACTTAGCTATTGAGGATTGCAGGATTGGGAAAATTACTACAGAGTTGCAAGAGGACATATCTTAAACTGTGAAATGTATACTTTGGACATGAACATTGTCCCAGATCAACCTTCCTTCCATGTTTTAACAACAACAACAAAACATCTTGGATCCTAGTTAAAATGGTATTGTGCTCCAAGTGACTTGAGCTCATTTAGGATTTTTTCCTCTTGATGGAAGTCTAAAATATCTAAACAATCTGTAAGGCCCACACTCTTGAGCTAATATGCACAGATCCAGAAAACAGCTGTATTACAATACATACATGAAAAAATATGAACCTGGGGAGGATAATGAAAAACCATCCTTTGGTTTATGCTTCGGTGTTTGCATTGTTGTAACATAGTTTTTAGTTTTTGATTAAGCATATATTTAATCTTTAAGCAAAGCTAACCTGTTCTACCAGCTGAAGTTGTTGCCTGGAGTCACTCAGTTCACCCGTCAATGTATCTAGCTCTTCCTTTTTTTCTACAGAAAACAAAATATATGTTTGGTAAAAGAAAAGAAAATAATCTGAATTGACAATCCATGAATTAACCCCACACGTACGTCTCTGTGTGTGTTATGCACACACAGAAGGAACTTTCTATAATATTTGAAGAATGAGTCTAATAGAAAACTGTAATTTAACCCAGGATATATCACTTAGCATGCTACATTATATAACTGATTGACATATACTGTGGCTTTAAGTAAAAATATGAAGCTATACATTGTAACTTAAAATTCACAACTTTTCTTTACCTTGAAGATGCTGCTCTATTACTGCAATGTCTCCATTTAGTGATTTTTTGTGTCTGTTTAGTTGGTCAATTTCCTGTTGCAGTTTTCTGACCTTTAAGTCCATTTTCTCTACATTAGACAGTGCAGCTTTGCTACTATCTTCAATAGCAGTTAAATTTCTGTAAAATGTGAAGAAAAAAACAACACATTCTTGGTCTGTTTAAAATATTTGGCAAGGATTTAAAAAAAAAATAGCTATACTACTACAGGCAGTTTTATGGGAAGTAACATCTCCTGTCCCATTTCAAGACTGAACATGTCGCTTTCAAATGGTCTCTTACTACACTGCCAAAGTATCGCAGATGTAGCAAGTGTTCAACTGAAGTTTTAAAAAGACACAAGCCAAAGTAGGAATGATTAAAAGACACCTCCACAGTAATGCATAGTACAGTCATTTATCCTCTTTTTTAAAAAAAAAAAGGAACAAATCGTTCATGACAATAAATGCAAAAAAGTAATTCTAGAGAACAAAAGCTTTCCAACCACTGATTTTTGAAAAAGTTTATTGCACCCACTTTTTAGTTTGTGACAATTTTCTCTCCAAACTCTGACAATTTTCTTCAAGTTGTTGCTTTTCTTTTCTCAAAGATTCAGTGTTGTTTTGCAGAGTGTGCATTTGAGAAGCCAGCATCTCCTTTTCTTGCTGGTCTTTCTCAAGGAGCTGTCTCTGCCACTCCATTTCCCCTCTCTGATGCTGGGACAGTTGCTGGAGATTCTCTAACTCTAGTTTCTCCTATGAAATAAGACACAAATATAGTATGTGTGTAACAGATGCAGATATTAAAAAAAATAAAACCAAGCTAACACCACCTTTCTGTACATCTGCATAGGACCTTTTATCCATAAAGTTCCCAGAGTTCATTGCAGCCTGCATAGTACAGCACTTACTACTCCTGTCACTAAACTATACACAAAGGCAAACAGCCTGTGATTTTACAAGTTATCATGAAATATAAACTGCACACTGACACTTTCTACTGCATTGTGTCAGATTTAATTGAGGTTCTTTGAGAGGAAGGATAGTGCAGTGGTAAGGGCACGAACCTGGGACTTGGGAGACCAGAGTTCAGTTACCTACTCCACCACACCACCTACCTTTAGTACTGCAACTTGAGTCTTTTCTAATTCATTAACTTTTTGGCTATGTTGTAGTTTTAGACCTTGTAGTTCATTATTTTCAAGTTGTAACATTTCCAGAATGTGCTTCAGTTCTAATTGAAAGAAATAAAATCAAGTCAGTTATAGGAAAACCAAAAGATGATCGTTGCAAAAATGCATTAAAAACAGGATTCACCTAAATGAACTTTGTTGCCAAGAGTGTCCCATTCACTAAAGGATCCACTTTAGAATTTAAGAATTCACAGTGTTAATGACTTCTAAAAACATCAATGGGCACACTTCTGTAATGAGTGAAGTAGAGAAAATACAGTATTTGACAATGTAATGAAAGATTGTATTATAATGTATATACACAAGAGTTTTCTAATTTTTGAGTGCTTAATTTTGCAATTAGTGTTCTTTAAATGGAGATTTTTATATGTAATTTCAAATACATTGTACCACATCCTCATTGTAACAGTGGCTGGCCCTTTAAGGGGAGTCAGGGCCTAGTCTACCTATGATGGAATGCATTATGAAGAACGAGCCCATCTTGGTCCACCTGGCTGACTGCCAGCTATCTGACTAATGAGCACCTAAGCCCAATAAAAGACTATCAGAGTCAGTTGAATAAGGGTCTCCAAAAGGAGAGGAGATTTTAGAGATGCTAGTGGGATGATGATGATTGATGACGACGATAACTTCCTTCTTAATCTCTACAAGCTGCCAGGTGAAAGGAATGAGTAAAAAGAGAATACCTGTGGAAAATCTAACTGAGGGCTACAACTGGTCTGAAGTATAACCCAGCTTCAGGAGAGCTGAGGACTCCTGATTTAAGGAGAGAAGCCCCAATCTGCAAAAGGTACTTAAGTACCTAAATACACGTTTAGGCTCTGCTGCAAACCAAAAAACTCCTGCAAACTCTGTAGGTGACTTGGCATGTAAGCTTCTGGAGTAAAAGTGCCCTTGGAGCCTATATTTGTGCCTCAGGCTGGTGTCTGGATGTCTGTCTCCCATTTAGGCTGCACAGTGACTCAAACTGGAGAAGATAGGTGTATGAACCTTGTGTGCAGGGTCTGATCCAGCAGGTAGAGCCAGACAGGGGGAGGGAATAAGTCTGTAGCCTGGTGGCTAGGGAGATGGGAGACCCAGGGTTCAAGTCTCCCTGCTCCAGTCACTCTTTCATTATTTATTCACAGTGGCACAGCTTCAACAGGAGACACTGAAGGAGCCCCACATCAAAATATTTCATAGCTGAGTGGTTAGAGTACAGACCTGAGAGGTGGGAGACCCCTGTTCAAATACTTTCTCCCTCTCTGACAGAGAAGGGGGAATTGAACATGGGTCTCCCATATCCCAATCAAGTGCTCTGACCACAGGGTTAACAGTAATAAACTAGGCACCGCCACCACTTCATCTCACTACCCCTCCTCCATTTTGTGTGGCATAAGGCAGGTACCTAACTCATTCTGCAAGGAACTACTTAGGTGCCTAAGCTGCCTGAGGTTCCGGTTCAGGGATCACTAAGCAGAGAAAGGCACCTCTCTGAAGCCCAGACTTGGGCCTTTCTGTGAGAAGGGTGAGGCCTATGATACATCCCTCTTGTTGGCATCTTCCATTGGCTAGCTTAAGGCAGCTCCACGTCTAGCATGTTGGTTTTTGTGGATTGTGTTCTAAGGTGCCTATTTCTCCCCAATCACTGTACACTGAGCTTAAGTGCCTTACTCACGCTTTGTGGATCAGTGTGGTTCCTGTGATTTTTCTAGGTGCTGCAACGCTCAGTGCTCTAACGCCTACATCCCTTTGTGGATCTGGGTCAGTGAGACTCTTTGAATGATAAGCCAGCTCTGGGAGGAGAGCTGGGGACTCTTGAACTTGGGAGAGTATGCTTGTCATTATTAGCACCAGGGTCAAAAGAAGTGTTGGACTTGAGGAGGGGGTTTTGTGCACTCTAAAAGGAGTTAGTGAGACCCTGCACATGGTGAATCCTGGTCTTAGAATCCATGTCTAAGTAAATGATTCCAACTGCCTAGAGGCTGCTGTGGGCTGTGTAAGTGTAGGGCCAACAGGGGAGGAGGTGTGCTTGAGGGCACTGCCCCATCACACACGTTTAGTGAAAACCCATTCTTAATTGAAGGGGGAAAAGAAGGACTTTCACTTCTGAAACTTCTGAAGATATTTAACCCATGACAGGTTTTCAATAAAACTTTCATTCAAATTTTGACTTCATTCCAGAAAAGAAATGTAAAGCAGTATGTTTTAAGCAACTTCTTTGACATGTGTCTGATAATGCTAATAACTTGAAATAATTTAAAAAAAATCAGTAGGTGCTGGCAAAGAAAAAAGCAGAACTTTAAGTGTTCTTAAAAAAATCTATGTACATTCCAAGCCTGTACAAAATAATGTATCATGGCATCAGAGACATACCTGTCTTATGTTTAGTTATTTGCCCTAGTACCCCCTGCAGATTTTCTTCTTCTTTTCCAATGTCCTGCTTTATGAGGGAAAGGTGTGTTCTTTTTTCATTTATCTGGGCATTCAGCTCTCCTCTCTGAGCATTCAGCTGTTCCAGAAATGACCTTACTTCCTATATCAATACGCCAGGGTTAAAATCATGTTTTAAAAAAAATCCTTAGCTGTATTGCTAACAAGAGATTAATTACTTTTTTAAAATCACCATTATTGCTGTGTTTACTTTTTGCATTTAATTTAATTTGGATAATAAAAAGAGACTAGTCAGTTTCACTTTAGCTCATGTTTTAGCACAATACTGCAATGTTTTGGGTTGCAAACATGAAAGAACATTGTAATTGCAGATCTTTTTTGAAGAAATATTTTAACTGAAAACATTTCTATTGCTCTTGAAGTCTGTAAACTTTTGATTTCACAGACCTACATGAATCTAACAATATCCCTTAAATAACCTTAAAGAAAAAGCTTTACAATATCAGTCTTGGTGCTGAATTTTAATTTCACAATACCAGGGCAGAACTGACAGCCTGGGCCACTAAGATTTCTTTCTTTCTACCAGAAATGTATATATCTAGTATCACCAATTTTCTTCCAGAAAACTGAGGACAGAAGACTGATTTTTTTTGTTGTTGTTGTGTACGGGATATATTACACAGACTGGCCAGATTCGTTTTTCTTCACCAACCATTTGTCCCAACAACAGAAATTCTAGCTACATTTATCCAAACCAATGGTTCTCAACCAGTGGCTGTGGGCCACGTGCAGCCCAATCATCACACAGCTGCAGCCCATGGAACATCCTCAGGGCCATACAGGTAGTGTATATATTGTGTGGATGCGGCCCACAATGGTAAATAGATTGGGAACCACTGATCCTGACATTTCTGTTTGATAACAAACACACCCACTACCAAAAAGTAACCAAGGGACTGATTCTGTACTTTAACTGATCCGGATCAGGCCCTTTATGCATTAGTATTATCAAAACTGCAAATTTTTTGTTTTTAGGGGTGGGGAAATTTTTTGAAAACTTCATGAAATATTTTAACTTTTTTCCTTTCACTGAACTAAACTACACAGATAAACAGCTAAGAACTGTTAAGACATTTGAAAATTTACTTTTATTTGTTGTTGTTTATCAGTAACTTCAATCTCCCCTTCTCGAAGAGCTTCTTTGAGGTTTCCTTTCTTCTGTGCAATGTCGTCTTGAAGGAGGAGCAGCTCTTCTTTTTTTTGACCCAACAGTAGGTCCAAAAGCAGCAGCTCTTGCTGGTTAGCTGCTATCTACAGTACAAAAATAAAATTAACAATCTTCTGCCTAAACTACTTTCATATCTACATTAAAATATGTCAGGCTGTCAAATTATTGCTAAAGAAGGTGTCTTTCTTGGAAAGTTTTCAAAATATTATTTTTGTGACAGCACTGGGCAGCACAGCATGGGGAGGAGGTGACCAGTCCTCTGTGGAGAAAGAAGTGGTTCGGGACTATTTAGAAAAGCTGGACGAGCACAAGTCCATGGGGCCGGATGCGCTGCATCCGAGAGTGCTAAAGGAGTTGGCGGATGTGATTGCAGAGCCATTGGCCATTATCTTTGAAAACTCATGGTGATCGGGGGAGGTCCTGGACGACTGGAAAAAGGCTAATGTCGTGCCCATCTTTAAAAAAGTGAAGAAAGAGGATCCTGGGAACTAGAGGCCAGTCAGCCTCACCTCAGTCCCTGGAAAAATCATGGAGCAGGTCCTCAAGGAATCAATTCTGAAGCACTTAGAGGACAGGAAAGTGATCAGGAACAGTCAGCATGGATTCACCAAGGGCAAGTCATGCCTGACTAATTTAATTGCCTTCTATGACGAGATAACTGGTTCTGTGGATGAGGGGAAAGCAGTGGACGTGGTGTTCCTTGACTTTAGCAAAGCTTTTCACATGGTCTCCCACAATATTCTTGCCAGCAAGTTCAAGAAGTATGGGCTGGATGAATGGACTATAAGGTGGATAGAAAGCTGGCTAGACTGTCAGGCTCAATGGGTAGTGATCAATGGCTCCATGTCTAGTTGGCAGCCAGTATCAAGTGGAGTGCCCCAAGGGTCAGTCCTCGGGCCGGTTTTGTTCAAAATCTTCATTAATGATCTGGAGGATGGTGTGGATTGCACCCTCAGCAAGTTTGCAGATGACACTAAACTGGGAGGAGAGGTAGATACGCTGGAGGATAGGGATAGGATACAGAGGGACCTAGACAAATTAGAGGATTGGGCCAAAAGAAATCTGTTGAGGTTCAACAAGGACAAGTGCAGAGTCCTGCACTTAGGACAGAAGAATCCCATGCACCGCTACAGACTAGGGACCGAATGGCTAGGTAGCAGTTTTGCAGAAAAGGACCTATGGGTTATAGTGGACGAGAAGCTGGATATGAGTCAACAGTGTGCCGTTGTTGCCAAAAGGCCAATGGCATTTTGGGCTGTGTAAGTAGGGGCATTGCCAGCAGATCGAGGGATGTGATCGTTCCCCTCTATTTGACATTGGTGAGGCCTCATCTGAAGTACTGTGTCCAGCTTTGAGCCCCACACTACAAGAAGGATGTGGAAAAATTGGAAGGAGTCCAGCGGAGGGCAACAAAAATGATTAGGGGACTGGAACACATGACTTATGAGGAGAGGCTGAGGGAACTGGGATTGTTTAGTCTGCAGAAGAGAAGAATGAGGGGGGATTTGATAGCTGCTTTCAACTACCTGAAAGGGGGTTCCAAAGAGGATGGATCTAGACTGTTCTCAGTGGTAGCAGATGACAGAACGAGGAGTAATGGTCTCAAGTTGCAGTGGGGGAGGTTTAGGTTGGATATTAGGAAAAACTTTTTCACTAGGAGGGTGGTGAAGCACTGGAATGGGTTACCTAGGGAGGTGGTGGAATCTCCTTCCTTAGAGATTTTTAAGGTCAGGCTTGACAAAGCCCTGGTTGGGATGATTTAGTTGGGGATCGGTCCTGCTTTGAGCAGGGGGTTGGACTAGATGACCTCCTGAAGTCTCTTCCAACCCTGGTATTCTATGATATAGCAGAATCTGCTGAAGCCCTGATCCTCCTTGCGCTAGTAGGCACAGTATAGACACAGAGTTTAAACAAAAAAAAAAAAAAAAAAAAAAAAGAAAAGGTCTGACCCAAGAAGCTTGCAATCTATAGCCCCAATGCATCAAATGTTTATGCCCATGAGTAACTTTTATGCATATGAGTTGTCCCATGGGGCTCACCAAGATTACTTATGTGCACAAGTGTTTGTGGGATGTGCCTTAGTTATTACTAGAAGCAACAGGTGGAAGAGGAGAAGGAAGTAGTAACGTATTCAACTATCAAATTAAACTTCTTGTCTTTACAGCATATCTGCAAAAACTCCATACAGTAATGTGGAAGGCCTACCTACTAAAGTATTACAGTAACACCACATCTTTGTAGATTTTTTGGTAAAAAAAAATGGAACAGATCTTCAAGTTTCCTTTAATCTCAAATTTGAATACATTAAAATTGGACTATAACATTATTTCTACTGGTAAGTTTTATATACTGTTCAGCCCTGATTTCTTGACAAGTACTTGACAACAAAGAGTGCAGAATAAATGGGCATGTCATCTACACGTCAAGAAGGTTTTGGCTAGTGTGAAAATGCATTTATCAATGCACTGGTATATAAGTGAACACTCTTAGGAGCACGTGTATATAGTATTTAATTTGTAATATGTATTGACTAGCCAATTAAAAATAGTATGAACTTCATGTTGAGGAGATACTGACACTAAAATAAACCTACAAAATTAGGCGCTTCTGACCCCCAAAAAATCAGAACATAATGGATTCTATTTCCAGTGCATGGAGTGCGTATATTTTTTTTCTTTAAACTTACCTGATCCTTCAATCTTTCCAGCTCAGTTTTTTTGCCTTGAAGAATATTTTCTGCTTCTTTAAGAATTTGAAGATGATGATCTTCATTACCTTCTGCAACCTGAATATCTTCCTGCAGCTTCTGAAGACTAATGATTAAATTTAGAGTTAAAATATGTTCAAGAAGAACACTTAGGTAGTCCCTTTACTTTGCCATTAGATGAGCTAAACATATGTTTAAAATAAATTAAATTAAATACTTACCTTTCAGTCAATATTTCTATCTTCTGGCTTAAGGACTGGAATTCAGAATCTCTTGCTGATACAACTTTATTGATTTCTTTCAAGATACCTTCTTGTGTAGTCTTGTGCTGTTCTAAATCCCTCGTATCTGCCTGAAGTAACCTGAAATACATTCATTGGTTTCAGAGTAGCAGCCGTGTTAGTCTGTATTCGCAAAAAGAAAAGGAGTACTTGTGGCACCTTAGAGACTAACAAATTTATTAGAGCATAAGCTTTCGTGAGCTACAGCTCCGTTCACGAAAGCTTATGCTCTAATAAATTTGTTAGTCTCTAAGGTGCCACAAGTACTCCTTTTCTTTTTGAAATACATTCATTATTTCTCATAATATCACAGCATTAGGTCTCCGAAAGCAACATGAAACACACCTTCTTTTGTTCCTTCCATTTAATGAATCTACATTACATAGCACCAAAAATATGAAACAAACCAAATGTACCTTAACTGCTGATCTGCTTTCACAAGTTTAACAGCCATCTCCTGAGCTCTTCGCTCTAGCTCCTTAGCATCAGTCTCAGTACGAGACAAGTGTTGCTTGGCATGATTGTACTTCTGAATAGTTTCTTTGGTCTAGAAAAGAAGGTACATTTTTTTTAAGTTACTGAAACGAGATTCACAGCAATTCCATTTGGTGGTGTCACATAAATATAGGGTGACCAGATAGCAAGTGTGAAAAAATCAGGATGGCGGGGGGAGAATAGACGCCTATATAAGACAAAGCCTTGAATATCAGGACTGTCCCTATAAAATCAGGACATCTGGCTACCCTACTTAAATAAAAAGGCTTACTATCTAAGTATGGCAAATTGGCACACTTGGTTTGAGGTAAGTTTATTAATAATGAGGAGGGGGGGGTGATTGATTGATACGCAAAAATGAAGTCATAAAATGAAAAATTTCCCCTGGCTTTTTAAAGTTCGTCACAGAAACTGAGACAGCTGCCATTTATACTTAAAATAATGAATAAGAACTTGCCTTCACATCTCCCTCTCATCAAAGCAAATTAACAATTTTAGATTCAGATCTAACCCTTCTTAGCTTTATCTGCCTTGCACCATGAAAATGAATATTCTACCCACTTAAACAAAAATATCTTTCTTAAACCAAACAGATACAATACAGAACAATTTACTTTTCCCCGGGTACTTTCAAGTTCAGTTTCAGCTTCCGCAAGAAGTTGATCTGCCTCCCGGAGCTCTGCCCGTCGTTTTCGAAGAGTCTTTTCTATACATTCAATTTCATCTACAATGTCTTCGTGATGTTTGAGAGATTTTTCTAATTCTAGCTCTATAATAAGACTGTCAACATGTCCTTCAATGAAGTCCCTAAAAGAAAGGGAGGGAGGAAACAAACCAACCAATTAATTCAAAAGTCAAATGCAAAAGATCTGACCAATCTTTCAAAAGCTATACTCTCTTACAGAAAGACTATAGAAACAGAAGTTATGCATAGTAATACAGTGGAACCATCTTCACTAATAGATTTTGAAAAGTCTATTAAACTTTTAACAGGCATACTTTTAAAGGCATATAACATACTACTCTTACTTGCGTTTACTGCGTTTCTGGGCTGTCTTATGTAGCTCTGCTACTTCATGCTCCAGCTCTTCTCTTTCATGCAAGAGATCTTCAATGTTTTGATGCAATTTTCCCATCTCTTTATTATATTTATGCTCAGATACTCCTGTCCACTTATATTCACATCTCTGAGACCTTAAACGATACACAGTATCTTCTAGTCTTGAGATTTCCTTTTCCTAATGCATGCAAATACAAAGTTAGGACAAGACTGACTCTCCACAACAATCCTCCATAACAAATATGTTCCAAGGCAAAGCTAATGTTGTTTGAAACTAGAGGAGCTGCTGTATTCCTATGCTGTGGGACTATATAAAACTTTTAATCTGAAGATCTCAGAACACATGGAAAAATGGAGGCACTGAGGATCAAGAGATTTACCCAAGACATAAGTGATCTAGCTGCAGGGTTATGACTAAAAGTCACATCTTATTACTTCCAGGCCTGTGCCTTTATCTGCTGAGCCATATAGTTTCCACCTGTATAACTCCAACTGTATATCTTCTGTTCAACAGACACCACACAACAAATTCATTTGGAAAAACATATCCCTAGGAACTGTCTTCCAGTAAACTTTTAAAGTTAGATGATACTCTGCAGGAGTATATGGATTTAGTGAAACCTTTTTACATTCGTCAAATCTGTAATCCATGAAACAATTAGATGGAATAATGAATACTATGTTAGCTAGAGAAAAAACGTTGAGTGGGGAAAGTTAGAGATGATTATAAGTAGAGTCAGTAATATTTGTGTAGTTTTTAGTTTACAAATTTATTTTCAAAACCAAACAGGAGATGATACTAAAAAAACACCACCACCTATATTGAGTTAAGTGTATACAGCTGGGCCTGCGCCATACACATACCAAGTCATGATGTTCAGGCACATTGCAGTGAAGCACACCAATAGGAATGAGAGGGACAGAAAAGTTAGCAGGTACAGGACCATAAACAATCTGAGCTCCAGTAGGAGGTGGTCCAAAGATAACTGTTCCAGGAGCAACTGGTCTACCATTGGTTGGTATAGGAGGAGGTGGTCCATGAGGTACAGTCCCCTGAGGTACAGGGGCACCATCTGGAAGGACAGTATAAATAACTGAACCAGGAGGTGCAACAAAGGGAGAGACACTGGGAGCATTCATTTCACCATCTCCTCCATTATCTTCTCCATGTTCACCATCTTTAGAGAGAAAAAAATAAAAATTGTAATTTATTTTTTAGTTAACAATATTATTTATTATGCATCTCCAAAAGAAAGGCCCTAAATCAGCAATTATTTTAAGTATTCAGACTGAATAAAAAACTCAACACTAAAAATATTTTTTTAACAGTTCAGTCACTGATGGTCAGAAAATTCACTCTGAACTTTAAATAAATAAGCAGTTTGTATTTCCCTAAACATCTTAGTATGATCAAACTAACATACCTTTACTGGAATGTGATTTGGACATCCCACTCCTGACTGGGGAATAAACCCAGCATCCTCTTGCAGTGGGTGAGACACAGTCTTCCTTCCTGATTTGCCTGCCCTGGCAATGCCAGGATGAGACAGGATACTGTAAGCCAACTCCAGAGTCTTTTGTGCTGTGAGAACCAGGAGTTGAGACCTAAAAACCCAAAGAGCAATGCAAGTTTAAATTCTAGAAGTAACAAATATTGAAAAACAAACATCTGATTACAAATGTTTGCAAACTGGTCTTCAGAGAACTGGTTGATCACATGATGCTTTTTATTATTTCCAGCTGCTACACTGCAGTAAAAGATAGGAACGTATTTAAGGCATATTTAGTTGTTATATTCATGTAAGCAACTGGTGTGGCTGCCATAGGATTGTTATGAGATTACAAGTTAGAAGGCAGATAACAAACAAGACAATCTTTGTACAAAAATTATCTATACTATAAAAAAGTCTGAGAACTTCTTATTAGGTATGGCTCCTTTTGGACTATTACAATAGCATTCCTATCATCAATAGTTAGGGCAGGAACAGTGATTTAAAAACTAGATTTGGAGATCTGACATTTTTTTTAAAAATAAATCCCCACACAACTTATTTTTTGTTTAAGCTTTTTGTTGATGTTTCTCCACTACTCCAGTTAGTGAAGTTGACATTGAGTTAGATGGGGATTTAAATGGGCTATTAGGTTAGCAAAAAAGGAGGTGTGCTCTGCTTGGAATGTTCATGGGCTTTCAAAACAGTTAATTAAATAATTAAAATTAATTTTGAATACAAAATTGAGAAGGACGCAGTCAGTAGACAAGCTATTTTGAGAACTGTCCTAGCTTTAAATAAGTGTATAGTTTAGATTCTGTGCTAATCTGAGGTTCTTCAAAATTTTGTTTTAAATAAAATCTTTAAAGTTACATGTTCCTTGTTGTCTCAGGTGTGGCTTAAATTAAACCCTGAAACACTATAACATGCACTGGAATGCTGCTAATTTGTATGACTAAGTGGGAAGCCCTTTGCAAAGTGAATTTTGCAAAGAGCTGACTTTTAAGAGACAAGACTGTGCATGACTGTACATACTTCAGTGTAGTGTAGGGACTAGTCCACATGTCTGGCATGGAGAGAACATGCCAACATAAATATGCAATCATCAACTATCATGTGCTGAAAAGACAAAAATCCAAATTAACAAGGTTCTAAGGAGCTATATTTTGGAACGTACATTTTGTACAGAATATGAGGTATGAAAAGTTAATGTTGGTATTCCAACATTTGTCTATTTTACACCCATCAACTTTCCCTCTAGTTCCTCCTCCAAATGTTAATGAGGTTCATAATAGAATTTTTCCATATCAAAATTACTTTCCACAAAATCCCATGTTAGTTTTCTTACTTGTGATGATGATGGCATATAATACCAATATCCCCTTCTTTTGAATGGATCTGCTATACCGGTGATGTAATCATTCTGGTAAGAAAGGGCATGTCTGAGTGCTGCAATTTCATCCAGTAAATTGTCTATTTCATCCTTGTTACCTGTAAAAGAATAACATGGTTACATAACCATAGAATGACAGGTTTCAGAGTAGCAGCCGTGTTAGTCTGTACTCGCAAAAAGAAAAGGAGTACTTGTGGCACCTTAGAGACTAACAAATTTATTTGAGCATAAAGCTTTCGTGAGCTACAGCTCTCTTCATCGGATGCATTCGGTGGAAAATACAGTGGGGAGATTGATATACATAGAGAACATGAAACAATGGGTGTTACCATACACACTGTAACGAGAATGAGCTATTACCAGCAGGAGAGCGGGGTGGGGGGGAACCTTTTGTAGTGATAATCATAACCATAGAATGTACTTCAGTAAATCTGAATGCTCTATTATGTTATGAAAGTACCCGGAGGTCAATATATTTAAGATAATTAAAATGCCAATTTAAAGTCTGCCACATCCCAATACATTTTCTTTTTGTATTTTTTCGTACCAATAGCACAATATACTGAAGTTATTACCCAGCACTTCAGCTAAACACCAGACACAATAAATTCATCTTTAGATGAAGGAAATTTAGTACTTAAGTATAGAGGAAACTTTAAGACTTCTGAAATTACTTAAAATGCTTCTAAATTAATTCATTCTTTTTTATTACACTTGGTCATGAACAGACCTCTGAAACCAGTTGTGAAATGAGATTTTCATGCTCCCCTCCACAGCTACAAGGTAGGTTTCTGAAATATCTACTGAATGTGTAACACCAATAATGTGGTTTGGTCATTAAAGTTGCGCACCAGTATTCCTAGACTGTTTTTTAGGTCTGCCACTTATGTGCTGTGAGACCTTAGTCAAGGTTGCAGAGGTTAAGTAACACTTCCTCATCTGTGGGTGTGATGATGATAATATGCACCTATATCACACGCAGGGTGTGTGGTTTAATTCAATAATATTTGCAAAATACCGTAAGAACCAAGATCCTTCATCCTGGATGAAAGAAGCTACATAACTGTATTATATGCATGATATGCACATTATGGAAGTGCAAACTTACTACATCCTGCTCACTTCATTTCCATACACTCATACCCTTCGCCCCCACCCCTTGGAAGTAAAAAACAATTAAACAAAAACCTGTCTAGGAACAAAGTGTGCATCTTAGAAACCCATTTTCAGAAGCCTCACAGAATGGACTGTTAGAGTTTTGAATACATCCCCAGGTGTATGAAGCAAGCAGGTGGTGAGAAACATGGGGTAGAAATTTATTTCCTTTAAGCCTGTTCTGGAATGCAAGGTGCAGAGACAAAAGAAGAAAGTATTACCTGCTCTGGCATTGTCTAATAAACTTTTCAGTCGGTAAATTTCTGCTCTTTGACATTTCAGAATCTGGTTTAATTTATCAATCTCAAACTTCTGAAAACTTGGTGCAACAGCTCTGGCATCAGGTTTTTCCATTTCATACTGAAACTATTTAAAAAAAAAAGTTTAAAATCAAAACTGTCTAATTTATAAAGTCTATTCTAGAAACACATCTCATTAAATAAAAAATTCACAAACTCAGCCTGTGAATTTTCTGCAAGAAAGATTTCCCCTTCTCCTCCCAAATGATTGTGACTATGCAATTACCTACATAAAGACATTTTACTAAATGATAGTCATAAGAGAAAATCAACTGGACTAACAGAAATGAGTATGTGGAAAAGTCCAGTACTAAATCAAAAAAAAAAATCACCCCTAAGAACCTAAAACTGTAATTAGGAAGTCAGAAATTTAAAAAAAAAGTTATCATATAATCATAGAACTGGAAGGGATCTCAAAAGGTCATCTAGTTCAGTCCCCTGCAGACCTGGCAGGACTAATTAATTATGTTAGGCTGTTTCAGATACTCATTTAACCATGCGCCTAAGATCTCAGATTGATTGATCTCTGCATATTTCATCTTGCCCCTGTAGCATTCATATCTTGATGTACAGCAAAACCTACTACAATTTACCTGTCCTTCTTTTTCTTTTAAAAGTCTTTGCAACAATTCTATTTCTGCTTCTGCTTGGGCAAGATCCTGAGCTGCATGAGCTGCCTGCATACAGAACTTCTCTGCTTCCTGAAATTCCTACAACAATAAACAGAGTAAACCTTTAATTTTAAAACCTTATTTTACAGACCAGCTGATGCCTCATACAGCATTGAGAAAAGTATAGTAATAAATAATCATGCTAGTCTGCTTTCTGTATTTCCTTTTTCACCTTTTTCCTTCATTCCTAATATCTGCATGAAAAAACAGTTTTTTTTGTTTTTTACACATTATATAAATACCCATACTTGTAGGTACTTTATAAATATGGAGACAAGGTTCCTGACCTGAATATCTTGAAGTCTTAAGAATTTTCTTACATTGTATCTGTTCCTGTTAATTTATTTTGACCTTAAGTCACAATAGTATTATTGCAATCTGTTTTTCATTTGTTAAGTGGCTATTATTCAAATCTTTGTAAAAATTACGTATTCAAAAGCTTTCAGAATGTAATGAGACAAGTTATCCAACCCGGAAATTACCTACACTATCTTCCCAGGCTACATCAACTATTTATATATTTTACAATAAATAAGACTTGCCCGCAGACTGAGACCTTATGTGCCAAGTTTCAGTCCAGTGAGGATTTGTGGTTGAGCCTTAAACTCCACATGATAAAGGAAACACCAAGAACCCTCCAATTATAACAGCATTAGTAAACATTACATAAATGTATTATTTCTATGTTGAATCACCTCGGCTCGCTCTTGGTTAATTTTGAGAACAGTTCCATGGAGAGACTTTAGCTGATCTTTGGCAATGGAGAGCTCTGTGGTTGCCAGTTTATCCGAAGTGGCTATTGCTCTTTTTAATTCCTTCAATTCTTTATCTAGGCCAAGAATTTGCTTTTGTGCCCTGGCATCGTCTAAGTTTTTCTGAAATAGGGGAAATATATGTATATTGTTATAAAAGAGTTTTTATCTTGTACTGTTTTTACATTATTAATATTTTATAGCTTTCTTCTGGTGTCGCTTTAGGTCATTTTACCTTACAGCCTATAGGAGTCACTATGCCCCATTTTGTATAGCGTTATCATATTATTTTTCATTTAGAAGTATTTTTGAGATGCTTTGCATCAATTGATGTGTATGTATATATATATTTTTTTTAAATTAAAGCCAGAATCAAACTAACACCACTGGTAACAATCAACATCTACACTTGAGGTCCAGGTAACATACCATAAGTCCTAGAAATCAAAACTGCCAAAAACAATGAAAGGTTTTTTTCTTCTTCAGGCAACTGAGTTGAGTGTGTGTGTGTGTGTGTGTGTGTGTGTGTGTGTGCGCGTGCGCGCTTGTTCTTGCTTATCTACCTCCCACCTTATTCTCTAAATCTTCCAGTTGGGCAAGAATTTTCTCCTTCTCCTCATCAACTTCTTGAAGTTGTTGATCTGCAAGGCCCTGTATTTCTTCCATACTCTTTATTTTTGCATGCAAGTGCTGGATTTCATTCGCTAGTTGATGAACTCTAATCTCATTCTGCCTCTTCTCAGATTTAATCTGCAGTTTAAATAAATTACAATGAACAACATGAAAGAAAAGCATACACAGTGCATGTTTTGATTCACAATCTTACTGAAGTTTAAAAATATCTGTTTTGCAAAACATGCAATTAGCAGAATGCTAATTCTCAAAGAGAGAGATTGACAACTAACATATCATGGTTTCAATAGAGTAAAATTTTAAAAGAACTTAAGTAACTTTTGAAAATGGGACTTCAGAGCTTTTGAAATTCTTACCCATAATTTACTTTTTCTACCTGTATTTACTTTTCTTTGTTCCCCATATATTCTGTAGTCTGAACATTGGCTAGGCATTTAATCAAGTACACTTCATAAAGACAGCACACAATCAACTCCACAGCTGTTGCACGCACACACCAGAAAACGGCTATCCCTATTAATTTTTGGAAGTATGAGAAAATTCTTCTGAGATATTTATGCAGAAATGAAAAACCTTCTGCTTGCTCTATGCAATAAAGGATCTCAGAAGAGTACAACGGGGCACACAGCATATCAGTGCAGATGCCTATATTAAGCCATTGTGTCTAGATACAGCATCTCCATACATTTGCATTAGATTTTTGATGCAAACAAAAATAAAGAGTCTGTGAGTAAGGTAAGTCTACTGTAAGACATGAGAACAAAAGGAGTGTTCATATGCATCCATTTTTCCCTACAGTAGCCAGAATCTATTTAAAATGTGAGAACTGTCAAATTACTTCTGAAAATTGTTTATTCTCAACTGTTTATCATTTCCCTTTAATGGATAGTTACCACTTAAGAGAAATATGCACTGCTGCAATCAGGTGAAAACCAGAACCATACTACACATTAAAAAGGAAAAAAACAAATCCATCTTATCAGATCTGCAATGGAATAGTAATGTCTCGCTCTACATTTCAGTTGTCCCAAACCTGCTCCAGACAAACTAATATTTCATCTATATAACCAAGAACTTTTAAAAAGTGCTATAGTACTACGTAGGGAGTGAAATTTGATCCTTGTGCTGACAGTTCAATTTTCTCCATTTTCTAACTTGTAATTCTCTTACTCTTGCTTCTGCAGCTTTGTTACAGGCCTGTCTATATTTTTCTTGTGCATCTCCCAGTTTCTCTTGTTGAGATGCCATCTCTTCTTGTAACTGTCTCTGTCTAGCCCATGCCTCTTCTTTTTCTTGCTGTGAATGAGCAAGGATTTCATTAAATTGTTTCTGCAGGTCTGCAAGGCTTTTCCCTACAATATCAGTTGAATTATGGCATCTGAAAGAAAGACAATGCAAATCATAAGAAAGCAAGCAATCATTTTAGTTCTTGGTGTTAGATGCTGGGATTTTTCCAACCTAATATGCTAGTACAAGAATTTAAGGTGACTGACACAAGTGGGTACAGTTCAATAGTGGCCCTGCACTATGGTTGAGACTGTATGGAGAGGTGTGTCCCTATCTCCACCTCTCCCCTTCCCATTCTGTGTGGCTAGAGGCAAAGCAGCAGGTCTTGCTCACCTACACCCCACCCAGCTGGGTCTCACTAGATCTAGGGGCAAGTGGTCCTACTGGCGCACTCAACTGGTGGTGCCTTTTCGATTGGTCCCATGGTTCCTGAGCCAACACAGGATATTTAAGCAGATGTGGAGCAAAGGATTGCTCTTTTACTTCCTGTCTGTGGCAGGATACCTCACCTATTATATTTAATAGTACTGATGTAGGGTGTGTAATTTGAGGATGGAATGCAGGACATGGCAACAGGGTTATGTATGGGCCAGTGTCAGAGCTGCACTCTGAAGCAAAGGTGGAGAAAGAGTGCTTATCTTGTTACTCTTACGTACTTAGATGTGTGCATACTAACTCACTTCATGAATTTACTATTAAGTTTATTTTACCCACCTAATTTCTCCAATTCCTGTCTGCAGTTTTCTCTTGAGCTCACTTACACGAGCTGTGACTTCTTCAGGATCAATTGTGTTGTCAACTGCATGGTTTAGTTGATTTTGAAGATCTTTAAGCTGTTGTTTCAAAAGGTTATTGTCTCCCTGTAAAACCAAATGTAAGGGTCAAATTCCAGTAGTTTAGAATCTGACAAATATTTTATCAATATAAAATGCATCTTTCCTAGCAATTACTCCTAAATGTTGAAAATATTTTGATGCCAGTTCAATAATGGGCTTGTTTGTATTGCATCTCCTTCTTAACAGTCTAATGAAGTAACAAATACATCTTTGTGTAAGTTAACCCTATCGCCATAAAGGAGCTGGTAACACAAGCAAACTATAGAATTCTCATTTCATTCAAGGATTTAACATTGAGAAACTTCTCAGAAAAAACAAACAGCCACAAATTTCAACAATTAGAACTATACAAAGATAATACACAGAGCAAAATTACCCAGTTAAGCCAACATAACTAATTTTCAGCAAGAATCAGAAGCAGTCTGCACTTTACAAAACTGGACCTTTCCTTTTGTATCCCTGTTGTCTGTCTGAAGCTCTGAGTTGCTCACTATTTACTTTGGAGAGCAGCGACTTCTTTTTGTACCTATGGTGCTGCCCCTAAGGAATACCTGTTCAGACAACATATCCACATTATCCCTAAGGCAGGAAACAAGACGTGTGAGGTAGTAAGACAACCTCCAATTTAATTTAATTTCTGCTTTGACTAGAACCTACTCCAACAGACTCTTGATATTCAGTTTCTCTCTTGAAGGATATTTCTCTTCAACTTTAATGGGAACCAAATGTGCTCAGCAGTTCTGAAACCTGGAGTAACTAAGCCTCTTTCTCATTCACATGCACTGAACTGTAAGGAAGGACATGTTAACATAAAACAATAACAAATTCCTCTGGAATATCATGGAGCAGTCTTGATAGCCCAATTCAGACCTCAACAACAGAAGGATGATAACTGCAACATGGGGCTTTTGGGTTAGGAGTATTAGCATTAGGGAGAAAAGAAGAGTCAGAGATGCTACTTAAGATTCCCAAACAGATGCAGAGTACATAGAGGAGGAAAATCCATATTAATTTTCCTTTGGGGAGGGGGGGAACCCATCCCAGATATCAGGTGAATTCTGAGACAAAAAATGAATAAGTATTTAACCTGCAATTGTTTGAGCTGGGAGAGTAGCTTATTGTTTTCCTGTTCCTTCTCTTCTGATATTTGTGCTTTGGTAAGAGCATTTTCTAATGCCTGCCTTTCTTTTTCAAGTTCAGCTTGCAGGGCTGAGTGTTCCATCTATAATAACAAAGTTTTCAGATTTAAAAGCCAGAAAAATTGTACTTTTCGAAACAAAATTAACTGAATTATAAAAGGTGCTAAACTAGATCTGGTCCAAAATCCCACTCCGCCTCCTTGTTGAAATTTCTAATGAAATTTTAAAAAAAAAATCAACATTTTTCAAGGGAGTTTTACAGTTTTTAGCAAAAACTCAAAATTTTTGTCTAAAAATAGGAACTGTATTTGGTTTCTTGTGTCCCCATTCTCTATGGGCCAGGATGCCCAGCTAGGGAAATTTTTGAAAAGCCAATTTTCAGACAAGCCCTATGATAAACTTTTTTTTTTTTACGTTTGGATAACCAATATTCTTCCAACTGTATTTCTGGAAAGCCACAATTGCTAGTCTGTTTTTATTCAGAGTATATTCTCCATGGAGAGCCCAAAAATATTCTGTATCTTGCTTTCCGGATAAAGTATAAATCATATCAAAATGGCAACTACCAACCATATTGGTTACATTGCCTTATGAAACATAATTGCTACTTTAGCATAAAGAACATTTCCTTACTAAACTTGAAGTTACTGAATGCGAAAATAAGACCCATCATTAACAAAGGAATTATTCATATTTGTTTAAGTTCCTTACTACATAGATTACTTTAAACCATTACAAGGGGATCTCTTTAAAAGAAAAGGATTTCTGACTATTACAAAGGAAACTTCCATCATAGTAACAAAGAAGGAGATGGAAAAGTTTTCTAATTTGCATAATATACTAACAGAACTCTTAAAATGGATATCTGAAAGCAGGATTAACTGGATTTTGAAATGTGTGTTATAAATAGCCAAAAATGTTTTCATCAAAAATAAGGATATTAGAATTTTCATCATAAATTCACAGGGCTTTAACAAAAAAAAACCAAAACACCTGATAAGAACAGCTTCCCTGGAACTTTCATTCTTCCCAGACTTAGAAGGGAAAAAAGTATTTCTAGATTTAAAAACAAAATATAAACTGAGTGAAGTCCACTTATGTTTTTCAAGCTAGATTACCCTTTTTTTAAAAAAGGAGAACTATTTTCATTTGATGTCACAGTAATTCTATTCTCACCTGACTAAGTCGTTTTAGTCTCTCCAATTCTTCCTTCTGTTGATTGGCTTCAACATCTTTGACTTTAAGTCGGGCCTCCAGTTCACCCTCATATGCACGGAGATTCCCTTGTGCCTCTCTAAGAGATTCATTTACCTCTCGTTGCTCTTGGAGTGCACATTCAAGCTTTGCAATTTCCTGAAATTGCACATTCAACTTAGAAATATACATATTATTTATGATTCTGTTCATATTTCTAGTTAATTTCTTGATGCTAGCAAATGCAGAATATTCAACTGTCAGACAGGCAATGTGCTCCAGTAAACTCTATCTCCTGGCTTCCAGGGATTAACAATTATTACCACATCTAGAAGAGCAGAGTAAGAGTACCATTCATGACCTCTATAGTCAGGAACAGTTAAAGCTAGTTGTAGCTGACATTCAAATACAACTATAGATTAAAATATATAAGAGTAGAGTCTAGGGTGTTGTTGTGCTAAGCACTGTACAAAGCCCACACAATACAAATAAGCGAATTTTCAGGTTAGAGCCACAGACATTTGTTTCTCTTAAGTTTAACTTTACTCCTAGCAGGACAATTAACATTGGTCTTTAACAACTGTATGACATACTCATTAACTTGGTGGTAACTATTTGGTGTGGAAAACCTGAGTATGGGAATTATCAGTTAGTTCAGGTTCTGGGCTGAGGAAGCTGAGCTGTGGTGGTCATTTATCTTTGGTTTTGAGAATGATGGCTTAGCACTTATTGTTCCAAGAGCATCTCCTGTGGCGTGGTTTCACTGAGGAGCTTTGATACCTGCCTCAGAGGTACTTAATTGCACACCCCATTGGGGGGTGGGGGGGGGGGAAGAGAGAGAGAGAGAGAGAGTAGTGCAAAGTGCAATTTAAAAAGGGGAGGTTTCCTTAGGTGGAAAGAGAGAGCGCGCGAGCAGGAAAGGTGGTTGTTAGAATAAATCAGTAGAGTATTCTCAATCTAAGACTTTGTCTACACTTCTTTGTTTGTTTTGCAACAGGGTAGCCACATAGATGCAAACCCTAGTGTAGATGTGCCACACTGGTGTTGGAGCAACTTGTGCTAGTGTAGTGTAAATCAGTCTTTGGTCCACGGAGCAAAAGTCTAAGTCTGGATTTCTGGGAGAGTTCCACAACAACAAAAATATACATTGACTGCCCCTTAAAATAATCTCCATTTGCTGTATGCTATTTATGTTTTAATAATTACAGGCCAAATTCTGTTCTCAGTTTACAGTTTCAACTCCCACTGAAGTTACCATAAAAGAGAGCAGAATTTGTCCCAGGGAAATTTTGTTTTGCAGTTCAGAATTCAGTTTCTATTTTTATTCCCAGGGATCTGG
Organism: Dermochelys coriacea; assembly: GCF_009764565.3. Classification (NCBI taxonomy): domain Eukaryota; kingdom Metazoa; phylum Chordata; order Testudines; family Dermochelyidae; genus Dermochelys; species Dermochelys coriacea. The sequence continues at coordinate 21,053,032 of NC_050083.1, read as the reverse complement.
CTTTGGGAAGACACAGGTATTCCTAAATCTTACTTTTCTCATGTTTTCGGCATCCATGGCAACTCTTTCCAGCTGATTTCTTCCCTCCTCCAGTTCAGCCAATCTTTGCAGCAAAGCCTCCTTATCCTTCCGCAACTCCCTACATTCATCACTGGCCTGCTTGGCCTGATCCTTAACACTCTCAAGGTATTCCTGTAATCCAATGATAATACCTTCTAAATCCCTCTTCAGTGCTTCATTTGCTGCTATTTGACCTGCACAAAGGTACAAAATGGAATGCAAGAGAACTCTTTGTTTCAAATATATTGGGCCAGGAATACCAGATGAACAAAATAGACATTCCTAATCTTCCAGTGCAGTTTCTCAATACTGTTACTCTTCTGAATACAAGACATCAAAAATGTCACAAAGGAGATGCTTAATCACAAACTGTCAAGTTTTGAAGGTTGGAACATAGTTTAATTTAGCTGAATCCAAGTTTTTTCCCTTTTAATTTTTTTAAAATAGCTTTCTCTCTCTCTCTCTCTCTCTCTCTCTCTCTCTCTCTCAAAAAAGTCACCCACATTTTACAGTGTTAGATTTTTGGTACAACTCAAGTCATTATTACTTAGTGGCTCAATTGTACTTACTACTTGAACCAACTTGTGTGTGTTACCTAGTTTAGAGTAACGTCTCATGTACTTGAAATAGCTAATTCTAAAGAAACAACAATTAGGGTTTCAAAAAATGTATTCTCTAAAATGTGTCCTTTTAGATGTGACATTATACTAGGTTAATATGCAGCCATTTAAGACATATACTTCTATTCTATATTGTTCCCCCTTTGACCTTCTTCAACTTTGTGCACTAAATATTTTCCTGATTTGGAACAACAGCTTAAAATATGAAGTGTACATTTTCTAGTTTACTGGAACAAGGATTAAACTATTTAATTTTAAAAATATTTTAATTTATAAAGACAAAATGGAAAAGTCATGTTTATATTCACGGAGTATAAATTTTTCTGCAAAATTAATATCATGTTAGTATGCAAAGTTTCTTTTTGTTCTAGCAGCTTGAAATCACACTGTCTAAAAGCAAAAAGCCCCCAGTTATATGAGGCTCCTGTACATAGTATTTACTGTATTTTAACTGTCCAACACATAAGTAAAACTAAACACTATTTCATATAATATTTCCCACCTTTATTGAAGCTCTCATTTTTCCTTTTATTAGAGTTAGATTTTCCCTTTTTCTTTTAGGGAAGAAAACATCCCACTAGAACGAATTACTACCGCTGTTCAGTAATAGCCAACAAGGAATTCTGAGAGATGTTTAGGATGCAATATTCTCCAGGGACAAAGGACATTGCCTTCAAGATATTATGCGTGTACAACTCCAGAGGATAAGTACTTTAGCTCACTATGCATTATGTGGCTGTACAACCACACCTTTCAATTCACTTAAACCATAATGATGATTATAAGATTTATTAAGCATTTGAAAATATTTAGAGCGAGGCATTTGCTTTCACACAACAGGTTTCAGAGTAGCAGCCGTGTTAGTCTGTATTCGCAAAAAGAAAAGGAGTACTTGTGGCACCTTAGAGACTAACGCAAATAAATTTGTTAGTCTCTACGGTGCCACAAGTACTCCTTTTCTTTTCACACAACAGTGATTTATAGTATCTTGTACATAGGAATACCAAAGAATGGGATTTCTTAAATCAGTTTTCAAAACTGAAGTGATCAAATCAATGCATACGATAGAGCCTTTCCATGCAGATGGTGACATTAGAGGATCCCTTAAAAGTCAGCAGAGACTGTAGCTTTTCTACCTTGTAATAGTTTTCTAGGAGTTCTGACTCTGACAACAGTTTCAATCAACATGTAGTAACAGTAACTAGAAGACTTCATAATACCACTTGGACTATCAAGATGTCACTTATTCATATAAGGAGAAGACGGATCACCTCATTTTTACGGCTGAAGGCCACTAATTGATGGCATATCCATGATGCAGTCAAGTGATAAAATACACTCAACTTGTTAAGCAAGAGATCTGACTCTTCCATGCAACAGGGAAGAATGTTGCTTCTGGCTCTCCCCATCAAGATCTGATCATTGAGGTCTTACATATTGTGTCTGCAAAACCTCCTTATCAACGCAATATTCCTTTACCAGTGAAAGCCTTGGTGGGAAATACATAATGTTTTGGTGACCTGTATTTTCCAGCTCTTTTCCTCTAAGGTGGACATACTTGAGAATTATCCCATTTTTTCCTTTCAGATCAATTAGGAATAATTTTCAATCCTTTCCTACTAGAGCTGTTGATTAATCGCAGTTAACTCACGTGATTAATTAAAAAAAAATTAACTGTGATTAAAAAATTAATCGCGATTAATCACACTGTTAAACAATAGACTACCAATTGAAATTTATTAAATATTTTTGGATGTTTTTCTATATTTTCAAATATATTGATTTCTATTACAACACAGAATATAAAGTGTACAGTACTCACTGTTAGTTTTTATTAATATTTGCACTGTAAAAATGATAAATAAATAATATTTTTCAATTCACCTCCTACAAGTACTCTAGTGCAATCTCTTTATTGTGGAAGTGTAACTTACAAATGTAGATTTTTTTTTTGTTACATAACTGATCTCAAAAACAAAACAATGTAAAACTTTACAGCTTACAAGTCTACTCAGTCCTACTTCTTGTTCAGCCAATCACTAAAGACAAACAAGTTTGTTTACATTTACAGGAGATACTGCTGCCTGCTTCTTATTTACAATGTCACCTGAAAACGAGAACAGGCATTTTACATGGCACTTCTGTAGCTGGCATTGCAAGGTATTTACATACCAGACATGTTAAACATTCATATGCCCCTTCATGCTTCAGCCACCAGTCCAGAGGACATGCTTCCATGCTGGTGATGTTCGTTAAAAAAAATAGTGCGTTAATTAAATTTGTGACTGAACTCCTTGGTGGAGAATTGTATGTCTCCTGTTCTGTTTTACCTGCATTCTGCCATATATATTTCATGTTATAGCAGTCTCGGATGATAACCCAGCACATGTTGTTTGATTTACGAACACTGTCACTGCAGATCTGACAAAATGCAAAGAAGGTACCAATGTGAGATTTCTAAAAATAGCTACAGCACTCAACCCAAGGTTTAAGAATCTGAAGTGCCTTCCAAAATCTGAGAGGGACGAGGTGTGGAGTATGTTTTCAGAAGTCTTAAAAGAGCGACATTTCGATGCAGAAACTACAGAACCTGAACCACCAAAAAAGAAAATCCTTCTGCTGGTGGCATCTGACTCAGATGAAAATGAACATGCATCGATCTGCTCTGCTTTGGATAGTTATCGAGCAGAACCCATCATCAGCATGGACGCATGTCCTTTGGAATGGTGGCTGAAGCATGAAGGGACATATGAATCTTTAGCGCATCTGGCACGTAAATATCTTGTGATGCTAGTTACAACAGTGCCATGCGAACGCCTGTTCTCACTTTCAGGTGACGTTGTAAACAAGAAGCGGGCAGCTTTATCTCCTGCAAATGTAACCAAACTTGTTTGTCTGAGCGATTGGCTGAAGTAGGACTGAGTGGACTTGCAGGCTCTAAAGTTTTACAATGTTTTGTTTTTGAATGCAGTTTTTTTTTGTACACAATTCTACATTTGTAAGCAGCTTTCATGAAAAAGAGATTGCACTACAGTACTTATATTAGGTGAATTGAAATATACTATTTCTTTTGTTTTTCACAGTGCAAATATTTGAAATAAAAAAATAAATATAAAGTGAGCACTGTACACTTTGTATTCTGTGTTGTAATTGAAATCAATATATTTGAAAATGTAGAAAACATCCACAAATATTTAAATACATGGTATTCTATTATTGTTTAACAGTGTGATTAATCGCGATTAATTTTTTTAATCACTTAACAGCCCTATTTCCTACATCTCTTGTATCTCAGTTATGTTAGAATACAGATTCAATGCTCCCAAGGAAAGAAAGTTTAAAAACAACAACAAAACCACAGTGCTCTTTACCATCTGTAAGCTGTTGCTCCAGATCCTTAATTTCCTCAGTTTCCCTAGCAATCCTAGAAAGCATTTCATCCAGGCGACTTTCAAGTTGTTTGTAATGTTTGTTCATCATGTCAAGCTGCTGTTCTTTATTTGCTTTCTGAGCCATCATGTGAGCCTGTGGATTACAGATAAATGGATACATTTTGCATATTTATCAGTAAGAATTTAAAAAATAACTTCTTTAGTTTAACAATATATCTGGCTCATTGCTCCTGAAGTGTCCCATTACTGGAAATGAGCTGCACCAACAATTTGTACCTTCCATTTATTATTTACCTACCTTTATTATTTCCTGTTTATTAACCCAAAAGGCACAGTCTTTGGACATTCATCTCAGACAGATGAAGAAGTCTCTATAGCAAACAGTTAAAAAAACAAAACAACCCTCAAACACCACATTCCTGTCCAGAGTGTGAAGGTCCTATGTATCCCTTACAGCTTCAAGAACTGCCCTTTTCCCAGCTTTAACTCTCAACACTTCATTACACCTTTCAGCCAAGAAAGTACAAACAAGACCCCCTTCAAAACCCATGAACACTGCTCTTCAGTAATTGAGGAACACAAAGAATTCATACATTCTCTATTTCCCCTAGGGCTGAGCAGCTACCCCCACAGCCCTATCAGTCTATGGCCTGGGAAAAAATCAGCTAATGCACCAAGATATTCTACATAACAGTGCAGAAAACAACGAGCAAGCCAGCCAAGCTTTACATAGTCTAATAATTTTGGCTTCACCCCTGAATAGCTTTTTTTTTTTTTTTAAAGAGATAAGGTGGGTGAGGTAATATCTTTTATTAGACAAACTTCTGTTAATTAAAAGAGACAAGCTTTCAAGCTCAATAGAGCTCTTAATATTTTTTCTAAATCTACACGATACGTTCACTTAAGTTGTGGTGGCCCAATATCAACTAAGAACACTGACAGAAGTCTCTCTCTAACTTGAGCTGTGTAAACTATTTGCAGAGTTGAATGCAGTCAGTTACAATAGGATACTTTACTGTAGTTGTTCAAACGCTGGCCTCTGTTCAAATAGTAAGTTTATATCTGACAGTCTGATTTACAAACATGGGGCCAAATCCTGAGGAGTACTCAGCACCTGCAGTCTCCATTGACTTCAACCAAAGTTTCATCTGTTCAGTATCTCTTAGAATTTGGTCATAATGTACTAATGAAACACTTCTTGGCAGCATAGTAGCAAACAAAACCAAACAAAAGACCATAACAATTCTTATGTTTCAATACCAATGCTACACTGTTCATTGGTACTGAAACATTTACAAAACACAATTCTTACAATGTCAAAAGCCTCCAATAATACATAGTTTTTGTTTTATTATTAAAAATAAATTCTCTTATGCCCTTGCCCCAAACATACACATTTCACTTTTATCTAGCTATTGTATGAAAGTCTTAAAATTTTGCTAACATTTCAGAATAATTTTTGAAAGCTGTTTTACTGCAAGTCATTTTAAATTTATAATTAAAGTAATATAAGATTTAACTCTTATCTGCTTTACTTTTAAACAAAATTGCAGTCTGTAAGGAATATGTCACTCAATATATTTTTAAAAGTATGCAAATAAAAAGTTACAATTCTCAATATTCATATTACTGTAGCTAAACATTGTCACCCATTTAAAAAATCCAGTCTAACTTAATTTCTAACTTCCAAAGTACAGTTCCAATTAATAAGATAAAGCACAGCTGCTGTTCTTGAATGATTATTTTGCTACAACTGTTGAATGTCACAAGAGGATTGTTAAAAATAAACACTTACAGTTTTGTCTTTTCTTCCTTTGAAGTCATGTGCAAAAAGCTCCACCCCTAATTTAGAATCCATTTTAATGATGAACTGAAGTCTAAATGATGGAAAGCAGCAGCTTAAAATGAAACATGGTTTCTCTTCTGTCTTCTCTTTCCTCCAAACTTTTCTATTTGACGATTACACTTTGGTAAGCATGTGGTTTGAAACCATGGGAAGTTGCAGAGGCTGAGAGCTTTTAACATGTCATGCTGTCCAATCTCTACTTGTCTCCACAAGCTGTACTCTGCCCTGTTTGCTTTAAATCACAACACAGGAAGCTGTGTATGTAGCCAATCGACTACGGAGTTAGTAACAGTCAGTCTACTCCCCAAGAGGCTGGGCTTGTCCTCTTGAGAAAGCAGTTTCCTCCCTGAAACACACAGTCTGTTACAATCCTCCTATTTTATTTTCTTAACTGCAGATTTGAAATCTATTTTAAAAAATAAAAAGGAGTCTGGGTCTCAGATGAAAGCAGAGGCCAGCCATGGGAATACTTTTTCTGTGTATTCATATAAATGGACAATAGATATGGAATGCACATCTGAAAAGCTTTTATTTTATAATAGATATGATTTTAGGACACATTTTAAAAAATTCACTGTAGTCTAATTTAAACCTGCTGTTCATAATATTCACATAAGTTATACACCACAAGTATGTTAAAGAGTAACTTTTAAATACTGCTTGTATAGATAAAAGAAACAGACCCATTCACATAGTTTCCTTGGAATGTCAGCTTTTGCATCCTAGGCATTCATGAACTGAAATTTCTTCTACAATAATGCAGATCCCTATGCTCTCCTTGCTGAAGGACAGAAGCTAAAGAACACTAATCTTGCACAGACATAGTCCACGCAGGGGTATAGAAAACAGAAAGGCAATTGTGCATTAACGTCTCTGTTGCATAATGTTCCTATTGCACAGCCACCACAAGCATTGCTGTAGGAAAGCAGAAGCATGCATAAATAAAGGGCAGAGAGAAAAAAGTAAGACACTTTGTTTCTACTCAGCTTGTTTCCCTCTCCAGCCAGCTGTAGCAAAGGACATTTGTCAGTTGTACTACCACTGCAAAAGGGGGAAAAGGTCCTGATTCTGCCCTTCTGGAACAGCATTAAAGGAGCCATAGACAAGTCGGGAGTCTGTCCCAACTGTAAGGGTCTGATCCAGTGCTCACTGAAGTCAATGGTTGTTTTTTCCGACCATGCTAGTGAAGGAATACACTCTTAGTTTAAAAATACTCAGGCCTAAAGTTCATCAAATATTTCAGAACAATAATCAAATACAAGTGTCTGATAGTTGCACTGTTTTTTTTTAGTCTGTCTCCCTCCCATTATCACAAAACCTTTAATGACACCTGTCAGGGTTCCTTCCCCACTCTGAACTCTAGGGTACAGATGTGGGGACCCACAGGAAAGACCCCCTAAGCTTATTCTTACAACCTTAGGTTAAAAACTTCCCCAAGGTACAAAGGTTTCAGAGTAGCAGCCGTGTTAGTCTGTATTCGCAAAAAGAAAAAAGGAGTACTTGTGCCACCTTAGAGACTAACACATTTATTTGAGCATAAGCTTTCGTGAGCTACAGCTCACTTCATCGGATGCGTTCAGTGGAAAATACAGTGGGGAGATTTATATACACAGAGAACATGAAACAATGGGTGTTACCATACACACTGTAAGGAGAGTGATCCCTTAAGATGAGCTATTACCAGCGGGGGGGGGGGGGGGGGGAAGAAAACCTTTTGTAGTGATAATCAAGGTGGGCCATTTCCAGCAGTTGACAAGAACGTCTGAGGAACAGTGGGGAGTGGGAAATAACATGGGGAAGGAAATAGTTTCACTTTGTGTAATGACCCATCCACTCCCAGTCTCTATTCAAGCCTAAGTTAATTAAAAGAAAGGGAGTACTTGTGGCACCTTAGAGACTAACAAATTTATTTGAGCATAAGCTTTCGTGAGCTACAGCTCACTTCATCGGATGCATCCGATGAAGTAGCTGTAGCTCACGAAAGCTTATGCTCAAATAAATTTGTTAGTCTCTAAGGTGCCACAAGTACTCCTTTTCTTTTTGCCAATACCGACTAACACGGCTGCTACTCTGAAACCTAAGTTAATAATATCCAGTTTGCAAATTAATTCCAATTCAGCAGTCTCTCACTGGAGTCTGTTTTTGAAGTTTTTTTGTTGAAGAATAGCCACTCTCAGGTCTGTAATCGAGTGACCAAAGAGATTGAAATGTTCTCCAACTGGTTTTGGAATGTTATAATTCTTGACGTCTGATTTGTGTCCATTTATTCTTTTATGTAGAGACTGTCCAGTTTGACCAATGTACATGGCAGAGGGACATTGCTGGTACATGATGGCATATATCACATTGGTAGATGCGCAGGAGAACGAGCCTCTGATAGTGTGGCTGATGTGATTAGGCCCTATGATGGTGTCCCCTGAATAGATATGTGGACACAGTTGGCAACGGGCTTTGTTGCAAGGATAGGTTCCTGGGTTAGTGGTTCTGTTGTGTGGTGTATGGTTGCTGGTGAGTATTTGCTTCAGGTTGGGGGGCTGTCTGTAAGCTAGGCCTGGACTGTCTCCCAAGATCTGTGAGAGTGATGGGTCATCCTTCAGGATAGGTTGTAGATCCTTGATGATACGTTGGAGAGGTTTTAGTTGGGGGCTGAAGGTGATGGCTAGCAGCGTTGTTATTTTCTTTGTTGGGCCTGTCCTGTAGTAGGTGACTTCTGGGTACTCTTCTGGCTCTGTCAATCTGTTTCTTCACTTCAGCAGGTGGGTATTGTAGTTGTAAGAATGCTCGATAGAGATCTTGTAGGTGTTTGTCTCTGTCTGAGGGGTTGGAGCAAATGCAGTTATATCGTAGAGCTTGGCTGTAGACAATGGATCATGTGGTGTGGTGTGGATGAAAGCTGGAGGCATGTAGGTAGGAATAGCGGTCAGTAGGTTTCCGGAATAGTGTGGTGTTTATGTGACCATCGCTTATTAGCACCGTAGTGTCCAGGAAGTGGATCTCGTGTGGACTGGTCCAGGCTGAGGTTGATGGTGGGATGGAAATTGTTGAAATCATGGTGGAATTCCTCAAGGGCTTCTTTTCCATGGGACCAAATGATGAAGATGTCATCAATGTAGCGCAAGTAGAGTAGGGGCATTAGGGGACGAGAGCTGAGGAAGCGTTGTTCTAAGTCAGCCATAAAAATGTTGGCATACTGTGGGGCCATGAAGGTACCTATCACAGTGCCGCTGATTTGAAGGTATACAGTGTCCCCAAATGTGAAATAGTTATGGGTGAGGACAAAGTCACAAAGTTCAGCCACCAGGTTAGCCGTGACAGTATCGGGGATACTGTTCCTGATGGCTTGTAGTCCATCTTTGTGTGGAATGTTGGTATAGAGGGTTTCTACATCCATAGTGGCCAGGATGGTGGTTTCAGGAAGATCACCTATGGATTGTAGTTTCCTCAGGAAGTCAGGGGTGTCTCGAAGATAGCTGCGAGTGCTGGTAGCGTAGGGCCTGAGGAGGGAGTCTACATAGCCAGACAATCCTGCTGTCAGGGTGCCAATGCTTGAGGTGATGGGGTGTCCAGGATTTCCAGGTTTATGGATCTTGGGTAGCAGATAGAATATCCCAGATCGGGGTTCCAGGGGTGTGTCTGTGCGGATTTGTTCTTGTCTTTTTCAGGGAGTTTCTTGAGCAAATGTTGTAGTTTCTTTTGGTAACCCTCAGTGGGATTAGAGGGTAATGGCTTGTAGAAATGGTGTTGGAGAGCTGCCTAGTAGCCTCTTGTTCATATTCCGACCTATTCATGATGATGACAGCACCTCCTTTGTCAGACTTTTTGATTGTGATGTCAGAGTTGTTTCTGAGGCTGTGGATGGCATGGTGTTCTGCACGGCTGAGGTTATGGGGCAAGTGATGCTGCTTTTCCACAATTTCATCCCGTGCACGTCAGCAGAAGCACTCTATGTAGAAGTCCAGTCTGTTGTTTCGACCTTCAGGAGGAGTCCACCCAGAATCCTTCTTTTTGTAGTGTTGGTAGGAAGGTCTCTGTGGGTTAGTATGTTGTTCAGAGGTGTGTTGGAAATATTCCTTGAGTCGGAGATGTCGAAAATAGGATTCTGGGTCACCACAGAACTGTATCATGTTCGTGGGGGTGGAGGGGCAGAAGGAGAGGCCCCGAGATACAAGGTACAAATTTTGCCTTGGCTTTGAACAGTATGCTGCCACCACCAAGCGTTTTAAACAAAGAATAGGGAAAAAAACCACTTGGAGATGTCTTTCCCCAAAATATCCCCCCAAGCCCTACGTCCCCTTTCCTGGGGAAGGCTTAATAATAATCCTCACCAATTTGTACAGGTGAACACAGACCCAAACCCTTGGATCTTAAGAACAATGAAAAATCAATCAGGTTCTTAGAAGAATTTTAATTAAAGAAAAGATAAAAGAATCACCTCTGTAAAATCAGGATGGAAAATACTTTACAGGGTAATCAGATTCAAAACACAGAGGATCCCCCTCTGGGCAAAATCTTAAAGTTACAGAAAACAGGAATAAACCTCCCTCTTAACACAGGGAAAATTCACATAAAACAAAAAGATAAACTAATCTGGTTTACCTATACTGGTTGCAATATTGGAGACTTGGATAAGGATGGGGTGGAGAAGATGGATTTCTGTCTGGCCTCTCTCAGTCCCAAGAGAGAACAAACCCGTAAACCAAGAGCACAAACAAAAGCCTTCGCCCCCCACCCCCCCCAGATTTGAAAGGATCTTGTTCCTTTATTGGTCCTTTGGTTCAGGTGCCAGCCAGATTAGCTGAGCTTCTTAACTGTTTACAGGTAACGGGATGTTACCTCTAGCCAGGAGGGATTTTATAGCACTGTATACAGAAAAGTGGTTACCCTTCCCTTTATATTTATGACAACACCTGACCTGTTACCAATTGTGGTAACATATTGAAAATATTTTCATTTAAGGGAGGGTAGAAGGGGGGAGAGAAATATAGTCCTCCCGAAGATGAATTGGACAAACCTCACTCTTGTCAAAATTAGAGCTTTTAACAGAAGCCTGGTTCCAGCTTTGGTCCCCAGTTGTGCAAGATGTTCCGCAAAGGCAGACCCCACCATGCCAATGTGCAAAGCTCATTGCACGGTCCAGGCCTTAACTATGGAGCTGCAACAGTTATCTCCTATTTAACACAGATTAGTTCAGTGGCTTAACCACTTGGGCCCTGATCCTGCAAAGAGATGCACGCAGGTAGACTCTTGCACTTGCATGGAACCTCTTTGCCTTCAAGGGTCTCCCTGAATACATCTGATTGCTGATCTAGATACAATGTAGCACATAGTAAAAATGAACACAATGCCATAACTTCTATGACTTTTTAGTAACTTGTCTTGAATACTTAAATTTTCCACAGATGCAAACAGTTACATCTTATCAACTTAATGTTTATGTGGTTTAACTCAACAAAGTAAACATTTTTAGTTGAATAGTTAGGCCTAGATCCTCAAAAGATGCCTGGTTTCCATTAATTTCACTGGGAGTTAGGTGCCTAAATACCTTTCAGAATCTGGACTCTACTTCCATAAATATATTTGATAAAGGTGGAAGCCAATTTTAAATTCTGTGATAATAACACATCTTTAATACCAAGCAACTAAAGGAAGCAATTATCTTATAAATAGCTCATGAGCTAAAAATATTGCTAAATAGTATGAAAAGCAGATTGTTTTATAAATTAGGTGTAACGAGATTCTAGTTAAATATTTATTCAGAATTTTAACTAACAAAAAGTATACCTTAATCCAAAACCTGACATAGAAAAGCTAGGTTTTCATATTTACTTTTTAGTACTTTACTTACGTATCTTGGATCTTTTGGATCTACGGAATCTATAAAACTCTGCAAGTCTTCAATCTCCTTTTGCTTATTCCCTATTTCTCGCTTCTGTTTTTCCATGTGTTTTTCTAGTTCCAAAGCTTCCTCTCGTAGTTGATTTAGGAGAAGTATCTTGCCACTCAGTTGCTGTTGAAGACTTTCCTTTTCTGCTTCTGAAATCTGGAGTTGAGGCATGGAAAAACAGCTCATTAAGCTTGGAAATATATAGCTGATTCAGAATCTTTTTGAAAGATATAGTTGATGAACATGGAGTTATTATAGTCTGCATTAACCTAAATTAGATGCAAACTAGGAACTCCCGCTTGCTGACATATTGTTTCCAGTTATTTTGCTCAGGTGACAAGTGCTCACAAATTAGCTATGAAAATAGGAATATGTTGTTCGCTCTTTGACAACAAACGGTTTAGAATCTCCAAATTGTGTAACGTTGGCCCAATAAGCCAGGAAACCTTCAAGACTTGGTGTCTGAATAATTATTTTAAAAGCCTCATTTAAGTGTATTTTAAAAATTCCAAGGGAAAGTAAAAAAAGCGGGAAAAAAAAATCTTGTCTTAATCAAACTTCTTGACAAAACTGAGAGGAGCATATTATTACATTTTCTATGTCTACATTGCTTCAAAACATTTTTATTCTTTATCTTCACATTGTTGTTAGCTTTTACATACTTTTTTCTGAGCCACAGTGTCTTGCAGTTGTTTAAGTTCCTCTTTTGCTTTTAAAACGTGTTGCTCTGCACTTACTATTTCATTTTGTAGTTCTGCTAATCTTCCTTCGGCTGCAAAATTAATTAATAATTAAAAAAATCAAAACACACTTTAATGATTTCTGAATAACATTGATAATATATTATCTGTTTCCTCCATATCCTCTCTAGACTATGTCCCCCAAAGGATATGAATGCAGCCCGAGTACTATCCTGCCTGACCCCATGGGTATGCACGGTGCTTGGGAGACTAGCCTAAGCCACCACCCATGCTATCACAGCCGCACTGCTATTTTAAATGTGCTAACTCAAGTAGAGCTAGTGCATGTCAGTCAACTGTAGTGGGAAGCCCTCTCCGAGCTGCTATGTAGACATACTCTAAGTGAGACCCGGATGAACAAAGTTGCTATATCACAAAGCATCACATAAATAAGATCTTTCACAATTACTTTTTGCCATATACTTAATCGTAACAATTTTTTTAATTTGATTTCTCCCTAGTACGTTTGATAAATATACAATATATTGCTTTACTTGATTATCCTAATTAACTCTACAACTGATTCAGATTGGCTCAGCCAACTCAGGCAGAACTCCTTGAGGATGTGGAAGTGGGAAAGAAAAAAAAAAAAAAAGTCACCTCCTGGCATTATCTCTTCACTCTAGAGAAACTACTCAGAGTGCCCTGTGGGGAAAATTTGACTCCAATGTGTTTTCAGGATAAGGATGGGAGTTGAACTTGGGACTGACTATTTAACTTCACATCATTCCTGGCTGGTATTCCAGTTGTACCATTGGGAACCAATGCTACATCAAGCAGTGTCTATTTCTCTGCCAGCTGTTACTGCACAGCTGTGGGGGGCTTAGACAATGGCAGCAACACCCTTGCTGAAACCATGCTGATGCTGGTAAAAGAAAAGCAATAGTGCAAAGATGTAAACTCTTGTAGCCCCTGCAAATCTGGAGGTTCCATGTGATTGGGTGGACTTCTACTAATCCCCCAAAACCTGCTGTGATTGAACAGTTGTGAGGTAACTCACAAATGTGAAACTCACTAAGTGTTGTAGCTTCTCTGCCCACCCCTGCTCTCAGCCAATGCGTTACCCATGGAAGGAGACAATCCAGCATTTTATCTACAATACACAGGCATTAACCTTTTTCCCCACTTCAATTTTACTCACCTTACATTACTTAGTTGAGATGGGGGGATAAGAGGGGGAGAAATCTGCTCTCTAGTGCATTTGAAATCTGCATATGAATCTTGCCCTTAACACTACATTATTGTAAGCTAAACATCAAAGAATAATATTTTATTATCAAGTCCCTTCATGCTAAATTCTCAAAGCAATTTATTGCAGTCCTCATTTTTTGTTTGTCATTTGATGGTAATTTTGAAGTGTAGCTACATTGACTAAAAATACACAATCAAATGCTAAATGTAGATATCACATTAATTCTAAAGTTCGAGCTGTTTGTTGGGAAGTTCAGCATAAATCAAAATGTTCCATTGACATCAGATAAAGGGAACGGGTTTCATATTTTTGCTTGAGAAAATTTAAAACTTTACCAGCTTGAATCTTTTTTTCTTTATCTTCTAGCTGAACATCTAGAGTTTGATGAAGTTTCAATTTAAGCTGCTGGTTCCTCTGTAGATCTTCATCTAGTTCAATTTTTCCAACTTGTATTTGTTGAGCTTTATTAGCAATGTAACCTTTTCTGGTATACATATTTCTCTTGTACCTGGCTTTACCAATGTAAGGGCTTTCACCAGGTACATCATCAAGTTCAACATCCTGAAACATGACAAGAACAAATAAATTATTTTCGTACACAGTAAATGTTTTATGAGGCTTCAAAAGTAATTCATGATTTTGTACATTTAAACTTGAATTTAACCTACATGTAAAGGGCCACCAACTTGAAATCCAAACAGTTTAAAAATATATGAAGAGTTCTTCATTGACACCCACACAAACAACATGGAAAAAAATGATTATGGCTACAGTCCTGCAGACACATTGGTGAAAATGACCATATAAAAACTTCTGTCAAATGACCTGAAGGAATTGTTTATTGCTAATCTCTTATAGTTATAGTAATTTAGATTATACTTGTAACACTAAAAATGTAAATTCAGGCAGAAGTGTGATTTTAATTGATGGTGCCCTTTAACTTTACTCATACTGTACCCTTTTGAATATTTCAAAAACTATATATTAGTAGTTCACCAGGAGTATTTAACATTCATTTATATTTTTATACTTCTGTTGTGATGTCTCCTTCCACTCTAAAGGAGAAGATCCAAACTCTACAATCCAAAAAGGGGTTATTCCTGTAAGTAAAATAGTGAATAGAAATCCTTCTCCCATTGAAGTCAATGGGAGTTTTACTATTGACTTCAGTAGGGTCAGATTTTCACCCAGAGTGAGTACAGGCTACAGAATCAGGCCTAATGTGGGGAAAATCCATTGCATAATTATCAGTAAGAATGAATGATCTATTCACTAGCTTTACTCGGCCAAAACAAATTTATAGCTATTAACATTAATATTTAAATATTAAATGCCACTTAATAGTAACATTACAAAATATTGACTTTAAGCCTTTCAAGAAAACATGCAGAGAAAAGTATATAACTTGCAATTTCAAACAAAGTTTAATTTGCTCAAATGACAAGCAGTAACTATTTAGAAAGCAAAATCTATTTAAAATTACAGTAAATAACATGCCCTGCCTCATTTTTAGTTTTATTAGAATGCAAAGCAATAGAGGGGACAAACACAAAAAACTCATTATTTTTTAAATAATTACCTCTGGTGGAAAATAACTTAATGGCTCAAATTTGGCATCAATCTTATAAAAAGCCAGTTCCTGCTCCAATTCGTATTGCTTCTGGCATGCTCGGGTTAACTCCATTGTCTTCTGCTTTAGCTAATGCCAGTATAAAACACAAGTTTTACCAGCAAATTATCATATTGAATTACTAAATACATTAGCATTTATCACTGTATGCATTAACTGTATAGTGATGCAAAGCCTCTATACAAGAAAACAGTTATGAGAAGGTTTGGTAACAAAGGACATAACATTTATTTACCTTAAAATTAAATTACTATAAACAAGACACAGACAAAAACCAAACAACTGCTGTAACACAAATGATCACATGAAGGTCCTTTGAATCTATATTTCATATTCCTCACAAAAAAAGACAACCAAAATATAGCTACTCAATGTACTAAAGGTCTCAAGAAACAGGCATGTCAATAACTAACTTAGTCAAACATCTAATCAATCAACTATGTCAATTTTCTGTAAGTAATGGTTTAACAAGCCAGAATAAGAAACTTTGTTTCAGGTGCATCTTGTTAAACTACTTTAGGTTTTAGAGAGTGGTAACTAGTGAACAACGATAAGGCTATTAATACAATACACCACTCTTCTTACATTTTTCTTTTTATGTTTTTGTGCTGAGAAGAACTTAAATTGTGCTATCAAATGGTGATACATTTAGCAAGAAATACACCACCCATAGTTTCCTAATGTTAAACTGACTTAGTTATGAAGATATTTACAGTATTATTAAAGTCATCTTCAATGTAATACATTGTATATCAACCTTATGTTGTTACTTAAGCTTTTAGCAAAGGTCCATCATGTGATTTTTATTTATTTTTTGGTCAGTTTTTCATGCTGAATACCTGAGGAAGAGCATGCAGCAAGGCTCCAATAGACAGCAGAATGTAGGACTAATGGAGGAAAGAAGAGAAATATAGAATAGACTGGAATAAGGGAAAGCCTTAGAAATCTAAATAGTTGGTATCATGCAAAACTTTAATCACATTCAGATTAGAAAATATTTGAGGAAGAATAATTATAGCAGATTAAGGAAATGACTAGTCTCGTAACTTTTTTATTTAAGATGTTTTGACACTATTGACATCATGCAAGCATATCCTATGCAAAAATACAAAATTATGCAATCCAGCTGTACATGGGGACTACCTTTAGTGAGGAATAAAGGCTCAGTGGAAAGGGAACTGTGACAAACCAAGATACCAGCTAAAGGAAGAAAGAAGCAAGCAAAGTTTGTCATCCAAAGGATAACAGTGGGTTAAGTTGTAAAATATATGCTGCTAAACTCTCACTATACTGAGAACTACATTTTAGAAATATGCTGCTGTTTGGTAGAAAATATACTGGGTATACTTATACAAATGTATAGCTCTACTCAATCTGTTAGCTGAAAGGGAATATTAAATAATAAGATTTCACAGACATGCCTAATGAAAGTATATAAATCAAATCATAAGTTTACTTAATTATTTATACTTTTACACTTTACACCCAGCAATGAAAGATATAAGATAATCTTCTAATACAGGCTCTTAGGATGATATGAGCAAAATAGAAGCAAATAATGGACATGACCTACAATAACAGTAATGGACAAGAATCCAATGGCAAACACCTTTTACTATCACAAGGTATGTGTGGATTATTTTTCTTCACTACAGCAGCAATTTAAAAATTAAACAATGAAGAATCATCAGTACACTAGAAATTTAGCAGCCATGAGTAACTTAACCTCTTACTAATACACAAAGTTTTAAACAAAAAGTGACTAAAGGCAAACAGACATTAGCTTTTTTAAAATACTAAAGTGATAGGAAACATACAATTTTATAACTTGAAAGCCTTAATTCAGGAGAAATGTGTATATTACACACTGCCTATTTCCAGGCAAACTAAATGAAAAGACAACTAAGCAAATGTCCATGTGTTTCTTGATATTCAATGGGCCACTCAACTAGCACACAGGATAAAAAGTTACAGGAGCAGAAAATGGGGCAAAGAATGTAAGTGAGGAGGGAAAGAGATACAGGAGGGAAAGAGATATAGAATGTGGTTCTTTAATGAAAAAAAATCTATACATTTTAAAATGTGGGTGTACAAATTAAAGCTGTTTAGCAAATTTACTTGGGCATGTGGGAGGAATCCGTGCAGATGCTGGATAGAATTACAAAGGTAATATTTTTAGATAATTTAGAGCTAAAATTTTCAAAAGTGGCTACTCATTTTGGATGCCTCAATTTGCGTGTCCAATATTAGATACCTCGGGCCTAATTTTCAGATGAGATGAGCACCCATAGCTTCCACTGAAGTCAGTGTAAGTTCAGTGCCCAAAATCTACAGAGGTGAGATCTGCCAGGGGCCAGAGCAGTCTGTGCAAAGGCCATGTTTCTTCTCCAGCTTCCTAGCATTACAATGCCAATACAGTCATGTTGCCAGAGAAACTTCTGCTGTCCATGGACAAAATCCTCAAACCACAACCATCCTGTGCTTACCAATGGTTCTATAACACAGAAGAAATGCATACAAAAGTGTAATAAAGCCACAGGATGTATTAAGTTTTGTTCTTATTCTTTGTGAAGTTGGTAAGGATACAGCATATATTACTCTGCTTGCCCACTCCCAAACCACAAAATCTTCAATCCCAGGGAGGATTTTCTGGGAAATGGAGATATAGATAATGGTGAAAAGGCAGAACCCTCTGCTGTGTTAGCAAGGGAAGATCTACACATGGCACATTCAAGTTATAACTCATCAAGTTTTCATCTGCAGGCATCTGTAACTATTGGCCATTTAACAGGTTTTGTTTATGGGTGTTTATGCTGCATTGACTGGCCTTCTGCAGTATAAGGATTTTCTAGGGCTTGATGGACTAGGAAGGCCACAAGTATATTGTGCTGGATTGGGTCAGTTTCAGTTATTATTCCTGCTTCTTCCCCAGCTGGAGGTGCTTTAAAATTTAGATGGCAATTTTTCCTCAGAGATACCACTATAGTAACTCCTAGTCAGCTGCCTCTAAATATGTAAATTGCTCTAGGTTCTCTGTCTAACAGAATACCATTTACGTAAGTCTTAAGCAATCTGAGCAGACTGTTGACTTTATGAATGTAGTGCTTGTGAAAGGTGCCAGATTTAACAACCCTGGAGACTAAAGTCCTGGTTTTATCCACAATATAGATACAGCACAGGCAGTGGAAGTGTAAACTTCTCCTGACAACTTCACCATTATGCCTAAACCAGGTAGAGTGAAATTAATTACAGTGAGTTAATTCTCTCTGCCCCACTCCATCTTTGGCCTCCACCCCAAGATTACCAGTTGTGATAGCGGTGGCTTTGGTAATGTGTATCTTTCCCACTAGGAACTGGTCCAAGAACATTAACTCACTACACACAAAATACCAGAGACCTGTTGAATGTGGATTGGTCACTACCAGTCTGCCTGGAGTTGAAGCATCACCCTGTACCAGAAAAGCTCCATATCCCACTTACAATCCACTGAGCCATCTAAATACAAATTTAAACATAAATCCCCAAGCATTTAAACGTATATTATATTGCATTTTCTGTTAGTGAAACAAAATGATTCTCAAAAATATTTTTTCAGTATTTATTTTAACCCAAATGATTAATTTACCAATTCATTTTTGGTGTCCAGGTCCCTCTCAAGTTCTTTGTAGATTTGTTTCTGTTGAAGAGTTTTTTGTTTTAATGATTTATTCACCTCATCTTGATGCTGAAGTTGTTCAAGCACTTCAAACTGTTTAATTTTAAGGTCCTCCAACTCTTTTATTGTTTTCTCTAAATCTTTTTCTAATTTTTCTATTTCTTCTGCAAAACAAAATAATCCAAACACTCAAACATTTTTCCACTTGCTTCTTCAATCTGAAACTTGGAAGCAACGGTGCTTCTCCACTTTAAGGCAATTAGTATATTTACACAATTTTTTAAAATCTATACTGATATTAATACTTAAGAGAACTTCCTGAAATAATTCTTGGTTTACTTATATTATGCTTTATATGTAAGTCTTGTTCTTTAGATGTAAGTCAGAATTATGTCTGATCTACAACCTTTGAAATCTTTTGTTTTTAAAACAGACATCTTCAATTAAACCAAAATTTCAAATCTTTCTAGCTTCTTTTTTGGTCAGCTATCTCTATGTGCATATACAGAGAATGAGAAGTTATACTAAGGCTCCTTTATACCACTCTGGCAGTGTAAGAGGATCACAATGTGGGTGGAAATGGTGCCCTGAAAATATCTTTTATGCAGGGAATCTTTAGCCAGGGAAGAGCTGGTATAAGGGCTATACGATGGCCTTCTCACAACCTCCAAAGTTAGGAGCACGGCAGAGGTATAGCTAGAGTGCACTGCACTACAGTTTTTAAGGGAAGCAAAGCTTAAGTTATACCAGTCTTGCCCATCCAATCTCTCTTCCAAGCACGGGAACGGAGTTACTAAGAATCAAGCCCACTATGCTGTGATTTTCCGTATGTGACAAAGTGAGATGAGAAGTAAAACATAGCTTGTGACGTTATGATACATAAAGTCAGCCTTCTTAAATATGAATTTAAATAAAAGATAATTCTTCTTGTGTCCACAATAGAATTTGACACTGAGTAAGCTAAAATCCTCCTTTTTTTTCTTGGAGGACCTTTGAACAGTTTTTAAGAGGACATAGCTGGTCACATCATAAGTTGGCAGTAAACTTTAACAGTGTATTTAAATCTTAATTTTAATAATCAATATCAAATCATGACATCAGTAATTACAAAGCTTTTCAATATAACCTTTAAATTTGGTATAGTTCACACTAGCTCTAACATATCATCATGATTACCTAAATTGAACCTCTCAAGAGCCTCCTTCCTGTCATGATTTGTAACTGGCTGTCCGTCAAGGTTTTCCAGTGAGCGTAGGTGGAATATGGTATACAGGCGGTAATGAGGCAGATTTACAATTGGATTGTCTGCCAGGAACAAAGAAGTCAAGTCTTTTAAGGGCTTCAGCTTAGCTATGTCATGGAGCTAAATCAAAGAGAAAGGTACAATAATTAGACATCTTTCCAAAGACAATCACTCCCCTACCATCCATTTTCTACTTTTTAAATAAAATACATTGTTAATGTAAGTGAAGGCTACGTTTCATTGTTTATATAAACAATGAAATTTCTAAAACTGATGCCCCCCATCAAAATTATATAGCAATATCAGAGCTCAAATTGTGAACTAATTATGGACTTAAAGTGTTCTCTGTGGGAGAAACCCATGGAAGTGGACAGAAAGTTATGGAATCTTGACCTTGGAAATTCCAAGTAGATGTCACCTCCGGTGGAGGGGCACTTTGGGGGAGGGGGAGAAATACAGCTTTTCAATCCCAGACACCCTTGGGGTTCATGAGGAAATGGAACACCAATCCTGTGAAGTTGTCTTCAAAGAGGGCTGGACCATCTTGGCTCCTACAGCATGGTTCCTTCAGGAGCTTTACTACCACTAAAATGAGCCCTACTCACAGCCATATTCTTGCAGAGTACACAAAAGGGACCACAAACAATCTAATCATGTCTCAGTTAAGAAGTTTTTTTTAAAATGCCAATCACTTCTATTCTTTGCACAAAACACATATGTAACTAACTTATGCTAATTAGAGTTGGGCAAACAGCATGAAGAATTGAAACGGAACCCACAATTTGGGAGAAGCTTGTCAACTTCCATGAAGTCTTTCCTGAGCTTGCAAAGCCTTACATTGCCCTGACTAATAATAGTTTGTATGACGTGAGTGCTTTGTGACAGAGGGAGAGTTTTCCTGATAAACAGTGAGTAGCCTTGTTATGTAGACAGCAAATCTATATTATTATATCTTTTCCCCAGAGAGCCTGTAATTTTCATTTTGCTGTTTATATTAATTGAGAAATTAAATATGAAAGTTTTTTAAAAATAAAATATTTCTAACAATTATTTCTCCTAGTTTAAGTCACTTACTGATGATATTTTATTTTGCCTCAAAATAAGGATGCGCAGGGACCTTAATTTCTTGCCTACCCACACAGGAATGTGCTCAATCTCATTTCCTGCAAGGTTCAACTTTTGTAGATTCTGCATATGTTCTAGACCTTCAATTTTACTGGAAAAAAGAAGAGAAATAGAATTTAGACATCATGAAGCAAATCATATATACAGTGTAGCTATGGCCTCAGGGATACTGTACAGTGAAACCTGTCTTAACTGGTTACCGAAGAAACCAGTAAAAATGGATGCACAGTGAAGGTGGTCAAACAAAACTATACTGAAAACCTGGAGATATTTTGAAGTGGTTAGATAAGACAGACGTTGCCTATTGTAGCTGGACTTTATTGCAGAATTCTCTGTAATATGCATTAAGTATCTTACATCTCCAGATTTTAATACTATAAGTAAAATGATGAAAATACCTTCAGAGTTTCATTTTAATAAATTCACTTTCCCCTCTCTCACATTTTAGAATCAGTCCTAGGAAACATGAATCAAGCAGAGGCAAAAAACTAGACACCATAATTTTGATTATAAAGGTGTGGCTAGTCTGTAGCCTCTCAAATGTGGAATATGTACAGTATAAAGAAAAAAAAAATCAACAGAATGTTTCTCTTTTGGAAAGAAATCAGCTTCAGAAAATATATAACTAAATGACCTTTGTTCGCAAGTACTTTTCAATTGACCTCATGCACTTAACTGCCATTTTTTCCACAGTGGAGTTTCACTTTCTTGTCAGAATCATGGTCAGAAAGCATTTCTATATTTTGCAAATCCAAGTATGTATGTGATATAAAAAGACACTGAAAAAGGCTTTTCTTATCAACAAAAGTAATAGAGAAAGAAGAGGCCCAACAGTACCCACCATACATAGTGGAGCTTTATGGACACTGCTGTTATCCCTTTACATTAACCAATCATGCTGCACAAGGGGTGGAATGGTTTGTAATACACATTCATTTCTGGTAAATTTTATATTTAGACTCTGTTTAATTTGTGTAATATTTGGTGTTTAAGTGATAATATGGCATACTCAAAGGTCTGTCAGTGAGCACAGTAGTTTGTCAAACCAGTGAAAGCAAAGAAATGTGTGAGATGAGATGACACTAATGTACCTTTCACCTGGTTTTTCAGGTGTAAATACAAATACAATAATGTAAATACAAATATCTTCCATATTTATTTTGGGAACACCGCAAGTTGGCTGTCTGCACTACCTGAAGACATTATGGTGTGAAGAACACATTTTTATGAAGCTACTGAACAGCTTCAAATAGAAAAGGAGTACTTGTGGCACCTTAGAGACTAACAAATTTATTAGAGCATAAGCTTTCGTGAGCTACAGCTCACTTCATCGGATGCATCCGATGAAGTGAGCTGTAGCTCACGAAAGCTTATGCTCTAATAAATTTGTTAGTCTCTAAGGTGCCACAAGTACTCCTTTTCTATTTGTGAATACAGACTAACACGGCTGCTACTCTGAAAGCTTCAAATAGGTAGACCAAACAAGAGGTTTTGTTTTTTATAGTGCCATAGACATAAAAGAAAAATGTATGCCATCACATCATTGCTGTTGACTACCTACACTGGTTGCTATTGCAGTGCCTATACTTTTGGCTACCATACATTTAGGAATGGCCACCAACAGAGAAGTGCCTCAATAGCCCAAACAATCATTTTTGTAATTAATCTTAATTCTGCAATATATGTTTCAAATACATAGTAACAGTACAAAACAAGTCATAACCAAGGTGTCACTTAAGCTATGTATATGTAATCTAGCAAAATGGAATGTAGTCTTATAGGTATATATCACTTTACTAATATGGCATTATTTCATTTTGTTTTCTAACCCTCTTGAGAGAGGAAGTTGCATCTCTGCAGCATGTAGAAATACTATTTAGTCAGTCTTCTGCACACTTTCTTTATTAACCTCTTTACTGCTATTGTGGTTACTGCACTTGCAAAGCAAACCTCCTATAGAAAGAATTAATAAGCCTACTTTACCAGTGGTAAAACTAAGGGGAGCATGGAAAAGTTGCTCTTTCATCCCATCCACTGTCCCTTCAGCATTTTTTTCAATAGAATAACTTCCTCCCAAAACACTGAAAGCTGCCCTTTTGTGGCAAATAAACTAGGAGTTTAATGAGTGCACTGACTGCATGAGCAGGCCCTTTCAGTTTAATCTTTCAGTTCTCTTTTCTGAAGGTGAATAACAAACAGCAAGAACATTTTGTAATACTAATGCATGAAAAATTTTAAATATATCTAACTTTTATACCACACTCCTGACCATAGAATCTGAACAACTTAAATTTTTAAAAATAAGTAACATTCTCCACCCACACCAAAAACAGAGTGTCTGCTTACCTGATTTTATTGTAGGACAAATTGAGTTCGTGTACCTTTAACTGTTTATCCAACTTCTCAATCTTCTCTATTTGATTGTTACTGAGATTTAATACCTCTAGTTTAGAGCACTTTTCCAAGTTTTCTATATACTAAAATACAAAATTATATGTAGTAGTTTGTTAATACAAGATGGTACCTATATTTTCATTCAGAACAGCAGGTTTATGTTTTTAAGAATCATGTCTTCATAAAAGCCATTACAAATCATTATTATCTCCTTTACCATAGAATTGTAAATCTGAGCTCTGAAATTTTGCATCGGGATCAACTGAACACACCTGCAGCTTTCCATACTGCAAAAGAGTAGAGAACTACAGATGCTACTAGCTCTGCAGTAGACCAGCATCATCTACAGAAAGGACTACTTTCCACAAAAAATTAAAATAATATAAAAAAAAAATCCAAAGTGGCACCACTACCCAGAATTGAGAAATTACACAAACATATAGCCATCTTTTAGCTTTGGTCCACATGTGAAACTCTCATTGGTATCAAAGGTAATTTGTACAATGATGAGGCTTGATTCTGTAATTCTTACTTTCATAAGTAGCAGTTGCAGAATTGGGCCCAGAGAGGTAGACTGGCTCTTCTCATCTACTTAAAGTGTTTTCCTAACCATTATTTCCAATGTTTTAAAATATTACTGAACTTTAATACTATTGTGAATTATAGTTAGTAAGAAATTGCATGCAGTAACCCACCTTAAATTTCTTGCCCCCATCCTTAGCAAGAGAAAGATTCAGTGATTTTACATATGTCAAATTTTCCTGTTTGGACAGGTTTTTAATAAGAGATTCTGTAATGTATTTAACTCCTGGACTAATACAGTCTTCATCTGCAAATTATAGAAAAAGTGTGATTCTATTAGCACTGAAAGAAAAAAAGTGCAATACTTTTGCTTAGTTAGTACAACAAAACAAGGGAAACCTGCATAGAGGCTGAGAAGGAGATACACATTGACAGCAGCTCCAAGAAGCATTGTGCCTGAGGAAAATACAATGCCTCTGGGAGTGTTGAGGAGGGCATCTGCTAAATCCTTTAACAAGATGCAGTGTGCATTATTCCTGTGCCAGTCCACCTCCACTGTCTAGTTTAGGAGGATGAAAGGAGCCAGGGCCTCATTTTGCTACCCCTGTTCAGTTTCTAGTGCCACTGTTGTTATCAGAGTGCTCCCCCGGTCCTTGTATGCCAAGAGCTTGATTAAGTGAGATTTCTAAGTTCCCTCACCTTTCCCATCATCATCAATTCCTGTTTGGATTATAAAATCTGGGGACATGAATCATGTAACTTTTATTCCTTCAGGGCAAGGATTGTCTCTTTGTTATATATTGGTAGCTCTTGCTACTTTAATACAAATCATAATAAAGCACCATGCAAATTTATGGAGCAAAATAAATATTAATCCAAATCTTTTTTCATCTAGTCTTTCAGCTGAAATATTAATATTACATATATGTGAAAATGTTTTCACTGACTTATTACATATGTATTTTTAATATATCAGTGTCCCTTTAACTTAATCTTGTCTATGTAGTAATACTGACTTTCTCCAGCTGTTTGATTTCCAATTGAACTTGAAACTAACAAAGCATCCGATGAAGTGAGCTGTGGCTCACGAAAGCTTATGCTCAAATAAATTTGTTAGTCTCTAAGGTGCCACAAGTACTCCTTTTCTTCTAATAAAGATGTCTTGTTTACAGTTATATTTGTACATCACCTTTCACTGATGATAACTTATAGGTCTAGGATTAGGGGCGATTAGTTAATTTATGCCCCCTCTGCTGCCTGAGGGGATATGCTTTGTATAAAACAGTTCTTAGGGGTTTAAAAATCAGAAATATATAATGTCGATATTTGGAATCTGGATGATGCCTAAGCAATTTAAGACAATTTATTATAGGGTAGGCTAAATATGGGGTCTAAAATATGTGACAATGACCCTTTAATACACCTTATAATAGATGGACATGTAGCTAATTTTATTCTGCCAATATTAAATGCATTCAGGGTTGATTCTTATTATTTACACAATACCTTTGTCAATCTGATATTCAAAAGAAGCTCCTACATCACTTTCTACTGTAACATCAAGCTGTTGATACTTCTGTCCCCTTTTTTTGTAAGTTGCAGGTGTGCCCTGCCTGCTAAGAGGAGATGGTGACCTGGTACTTGAAGTGACAGTTGACATTGGACTAGGCGTACGAGAGGGTGATATCGGTCTTTTTCTGGGTGATGTTCTTTGTAATGACCCTTTCTTCATTGCACAGAATGTAGTCAGTCATCTGGCAAAAATCTGTAAGACTAAAAATATATATATTCAAGATTGTCATAGACTGTACATGTACATAAATCTTACTGAAACTGTTCAGATGTAAACTGAAGTACTGTATATTTGTTTTATTTAATGATGTTTATGCACACATTGTCTTGGTATCTGTGTTTGATATAAATTCCCAAAACGCCATATCAGATGGCACACAATAAAGAGTAAAAAAAAAAAAAAAAATTCCCTTTCTGCCATCCTACCTTAAGAAAAAGCTCTTCAGCAACAATCCTTGACAAAAAGATGTATCTTACCCCATTCTCTAATAGTTAGTAAAGTTGGGTCCTGATGCACAACAATGCAGGAAGAGGAAATTCCTCAGTTGGAGACCCTCCACTAAACACACACTACTTCTGCTATTTCTACTTTTGCTGACTTTAATGCATCTGGAAGTAGATTGCAAGCCAATGCAGTTAATATTCATGATAGTCTGAGGGCATTTGATTATGTGGTACCTAAATAAAATGCCTTACATAATAAAATATACTTACTCTAGGTTAATTCTACTCATCAACTAAAGGTTCAATGTATTCTTTCTGTTTGTGGAAGCCCATAAACCCACATCCTCACTGTGGAATGATTTTTACAAAATCAAGCCAGGAGGCAAAAGCATATTTCGGTCCACTCTGCATAAAGCCAAGATAAGAGCATGTGCCTTTTGAAGATTAATGGTCTTTATGGTGGGGTTTTCTTGCTAGACACAATGTAATCACTCATGTGGCACAAAGCTTTGGAGACTACTTGATTCAAAAGGGGATGATAGCTGCCATGATTGTATAAAAGTCACTCTTCTGGTCCACCTCAAGGCTCCAAAACAGCCAGAAGCTCGTTCTTCATAGACGATAGGAATTAAGAGGTTTATTTGTTTTATTTTATGAACTAACACGACATGCGGATGTGATTTTACATTGCACATCCACATGTCGCCACACTAAAACAACATCAATGTAACTCCACACTCCATCACCAGGACTTCATAATCAGCACATGCTGCACCCTGGCAGCTATCAGTTCTACACAACACAGCTTCCCAGTAAACAACAATTCCCAGAAGTGGCACTTCGCAGGGTACTTTGACATGACAACTGCACATCAATTCTCCTAACCCTCTGACTGTCGCACAACGTGCACCAGCCCCCCTTCCTGTGGCTCTGAGACCCAGCCAGGACATGGGGGGGGGCAGCCTCCAATCACCTGAGGCGCCGGGGACATGAGGATGGGGGGGTCGGGCCCCTCCCACCTGAGGCGCCGGTGGGGGGGAAGGGGTGGGGGTCGGGCCCCTCCCACCTGAGGCGCTCGGGGGTCGGTCTCGTCTCGGAGATCGGGGAGCCCGGTCCCCGCCCCGGGGAGTTCCCCACGGCGCCGCTTTGATTACCTGGGTTGACATGGTAACGCCTCTCCGCCGCCGCCTATTTCCCCGGAGTTCTGGGCCTGGCCAAGCCTGGAGCCCTCTTGCGGGCAAACCGGCTTCCCGCCGGGCACTACGACGGCTACTGCCCCCCCCCCCCGGCGCGAGACTTACGGTGCAGCGGCCCCTTTAAGAGCCCGGCGCGGGCAGTCGAGCCACCGCCATTTCGGTTTGGTGCTGACGGGAAAGGGGCGGTGCCCGTCGTGGCCACGCCCCTTCCTAACGGCCACAGCCTCCCCCTTCCCGTGGCGATCCCTCGCGGCGCAGGGGGAGCCGGAGCCAGGCCCAGGCCCAGGCCCTGCCTCAGGGGGGCGGGCTCTTCAGGGAGGGGGCGGGGCTTAGTGACCCCCCCGCCCCCAACCAGGGGCTCTGACTGAGGCGGCTCCCCGTCGGGCTCTGTGTAGGACCCCGGAGTCCGGCCCGGCCTGTCACCCTGACGCGGGCGAACTGAGCGGTCCCTGCCTGGGTCTGTCAGAGGAGGCCGCAGATCCCGAGGCCCTGTCCGCTCCGGCGCCCGGGCGCGCTGTGGAGGAGCCGGGCCGGGGGTGGGTCACCGCTTGGCCTGGGGCTAGGTCTGGCCAGCGTGCGGCGCTCCCGCCCCGTGGGTCCCGCGGGGCGGGGCGGGGCGGGGGGGGGGATCAGGGGAGCCGCGCTGATGTCCAGCCGCGTGAACGTGGTGGAGTTGCTGGAGGTTTGATCTCAGGCGGGTGCCGCGTGTCAAACGCGGGCCTTGGGCTGCTGGGAGCCGCGAGTGCGGAGCGAGGGTCACAGATCAGGGCCTGGGCGTGAGGAACCATCTTCCGCCTGCTGAGGGCAGACGCAGCAATGTGGCTCGAGTGCCTCTCTGCGGGGTTGGGCCCCGCTTTAGGCTGAGTTATTCCCACGTTGCCTTTTGAAATGGCAGGTGTCACTCAAGCTTCGGGCAACCTTTCCCCTCTCAACTGTGTCCTGAGCAGTGTTTTTGAGGCCCTCCCCAGAGGTGGATGCGTGCGGGCGATGACTGCAGGAATTGCCAACCCCCATCATTCAAAAACCAGGCTATGGCCATGAGATCTTTCAAACATAACACACCCTGTATTCCTGTGGGAATTTTGCGCCACTACGCATGCGAAGAATTTATGTCACCTGGCAGATTTCTTTGCTTCCCCATAGAAAAATGACTTTCTGAAGGAGGAGAAAAGGGAAGCCACAAAGGCAGTCATGCAGTCCTCCACAGCAGTATTTCTTGGGTGCCCAGGGCAGGCAGTATAGAGGTAAATCATTGTGGGGCAAGGGGTGGGACTGGGGAAGACTTGGCTGGTGGTTCCTACCCTGTGCCAGGATCAGCTGCTAGTCCTGGCTCAACTAGGGAGGATGGGATTTCCTCTTCCCCTGCATGGTCTCTGGGACTGGGTCAGACCCACCCTACATTTCTCCCCCCCGCTGCAGGAAGGATGCAAACTCCCCCTGCGGCCACTCGCTTCCTGCACCCATTGCTCCTCAGCTGCAGGGGGAGGGATACCTGTACAGGGAATGGTTCCCCCATCCACCCAATCCCCATGCATCCAGTCACTATCATGCCTTACTCCCCCACACTCAGAAACCCCCCCCATGAGCCCCATTCCCTCTGTACCTGGACCACTCTGATGAGCCACTCACTCCTGGATCCCCACCCCACTGAGCACCAACCAGCTGCACCTGGTTTCCCACCCCAGTGAGCCCCACTCTCCCAGCATCTGGATGGCCCCACTGATGCCTCCCTGCTGAGCTCTGTACCCCCCAGACCCTGCTTAGCCCCAACCACCTTCACTTGGACACCCTGCAGAGTTCCCATTACCATTGCACCCAGAAATGCCCCCAACAAGCTTCTGTGCATCCATATCCCCCCCGAAACCTATATCCCACACTGAGCTGCCCACACCCAGATTGCCCCACAAAGAACCTTCTCAACCCACACCTGGATCCTTGCACACTGAGCCTCTCCACACTTGGATCCTGTCTTGCTGAGCCTTCCTGCCCACAGCTGGTGCACCTGGCACGGAGGGGCAGGACCCTGGGGTGTTTCTGGGGCAGGCCTGGTCCTTATACTATGTCAGGGTTGGGTGCAGCCTCACCACTGAGTCTATGTCCTGGCTGGGGGGAGCTGCACAGTGATCTCCCACCTTTGGGCACCTTTGGCCTTTGCTCCCCAATGCCAAGCTGGAGCATCCATATTTATTTGACAAAATTTGCAGAATATTGCAGAATTTTAAAATATTGTGTACACAATTTTTACTTTTTTGGCACAGAATGCCCTCAGGAGTAATCTTATATTCTTTGCCTTCTAGTTTCTGAGACTCTAGGGTGCACTCAGTTCATGGTTTCAAGATTTTCTCTGCAACAATGGAGGCAAGAAACTTTTTTCCTAATGCTTGGGCCTGACTTTTAGAGGTGACAAGCATCCGCAGCTCCAACTGAAGTCAATGGGAAATGCAAGTGCTCAGCACCTTTGAAAATTAGGCCTTGAGGGTCAAATCCTACTCACCTTACTTGCATGAGTACTCTTACTGAAGTAAATCAGTGGCATTAGTTATGGGAGTAGGGTGAGTGCAGGTTTTGTCTTTAAAAAGGGAAATGTCTTTGAATTGTTTTACCAGAATGATTCACAACAGTTGTCTAACTGACAATAATCACTCTGAAGTGAAGTGATTTTAAATTGTTGCTTTCTGTAATAAGTAATTTTTAGATACTTAATATGTTACATTTGGGTATAGCATTGTAAATTTGTGGGTGGATGCTTTTTGTAGTGTGGGTGATTTGAAATAGCACTTTGAAATATGCAACATAATTCATCATGAGAAAAATGGAGCACTTTTTTTAGTCTCCAAGTTAACTAAAATGAAGGAAGTGTACCTCAGATGAGTGAGATTTTATAAGTATTTATACTTCATCAGTCATACCTGTCATCTCCTGCTACTTGGATAAAAAAATGTTTTATTCCCATGACTTTTAAAATTACTTTAGAAAAGCAAGTAACCCAGGGTATATGTTGTGCAATTTACGGAGTTCTGCATCTCTATCCAGAAGTCATTGGGGCTGTGCATGCAAGGTTTTACCTGTGCAGAGCAAATTGCAGTATCTGGCCCTAAATTGCTACCTTGTTTATAGCAGTATTTAAAATAATCTACAGTACTTTTTTTGCATTGGTTTCAAAATCAGCTAGGTTTGTGTTTGATTCAATTTATAGCAAGCATTGGTACAAAATCAGAAAAAAATTAGGGGAAAGGAGTATCATTAGATTTTACCTTCAATTTAAAAACAGTTGCTTGAAAGATTTAAGTTTTACAAGACAGACCTGTAAAACTTTGTTCATCGGTGTTTTTTATTGTATGGACCATCATGGCTTGATGTTCTTAATAATAAGTAATATGAGCTTTATTTTTGTATAATAATTGAAAACATCATAACTTCCAAATATTATCTCCAGTTAATGGTTACCTTCCAAGAGCATTATTAGAGTTACTCTTGTTGTGGCAAATGTAATTGCAGCATGTTATACTTTTTATAATTTCATGTTATACTGATCAGAGAGACCTATTGTAAACATCTTTTCCTGTAAATACTGGCTACAGTATTTGTTTAAACTTGCAAAATCTTGCACAACTTTTATCTAGTTTGACTGTTTTATATACTTGTTTGCTCAAAGTATTGCACACTGATGGACTGGCAAGTAAAAGTTCTGTCTTCACCACAGCCATTTAGAATAAGTATTTTTCTCCCTCATGCTTAGTTTAGAAACTTTAGATGTATGTCACCTTTAGAACTTAGACTTGTAGACTTTAAGGCCAGAAGGGACCATCATGATTGTCTAGTCTGACCTCTTGCACATTGCAGGCCACAGAACCCTGCCCGCCCACTCTTAGACCCATAACCTCTGGCCATGGGTGGTGGGTGGAGCCCCACTCTGGGGAGGCTAGCCACTAGCTCTGCCCTTTCCGCCTATGCCCTCCCCACAGCCAGAGCCACGAGACCCCCCTATGCCTTCCCCCAGGGCCAGAGCCACAAGCCCCCCCCCCGCCCCAGAGGAGCCGAGCCAGGCTGGCCAAAGCCCCTGGCCAAGCCTCCCCCTCCCTGAAGAGCCCGCCCCCCTGAGGAAGGGCCTGGCTCCGGCTCTGCCTCCCCCTGCGCCTGGAGGAGCCTGGGGCTGGCTGCAGTGGTGCCATACCTCTCCTCCCCAGACCCAACCCGCCCCTACCCAGGGGAAAAGCGTCTGTAGAAGACGCTTTTTGATGTGCCCCATGTAGATTCCAGGGCGACTGAGGAGGTGGTATGTGCAAAAACTTCACCGCCAAACCCTGCAACCGGAGGTGCCGCAGCAGAGACTCCTCTGCCCTATTTTACCCACTGCCCAAGCCTCTGCTGAATTACTGAAGTCCTCAAATTATGATTAAAAGACTTCATGTTACAGAGAATCCACCATTTACACTAGTTTAAACCTGCAAGTGACCCATGCTGCAGAGGAAAGCAAACCCACCCAGCATCTCTGCCAATCTGATCTGGGGAAAAACTCCTTCCTAACCCCAAATATGGCAGTCAGTTAGACCTGAGCATTTTGGCAAGACCCAACAGCCAGATACCTGGGAAAGAATTCTCGGTAATAACTCACAACTCTCCCATCCAGAGTCCCATCACTGGCCGGTGAGGATATTTCTAACTTTTCAAATAACAACTGTATTTTGCCTTTTGTACTTGAAAATTTGGTAAAATGTCTAGGATGAAATCAAGACAGAACAATTATTAGAAATTAAAACTGAATAATATTGCTTATTCATAAAATGAGTTATTACTGAATTAAGCTGTATGTTGACCACATCCCTGGTACTAGCATTTTATGTCGTCTAGAAGTCTACATCCGCTTCTGCAGATACCGTCTGTTTCATAACAATATGTCTCTGTTTTCCTAGATTTCCGTATTGATCACCCAATCTTGAAAGGGAGTGAGGGGCAGGTGTATGATTTTTGAGTGACCTGCCAGCCTTGCTACAGAAATCATAACTGGTTAAAATAGCCACCAGTATGGATACACAGCTGCAAACTATATCCGTGTTTACAGGATTTTAATGATGAGCAGCAAAGGCACGGGTCAAAAGTATGATTTTATAGTAAGTATGAGCAAGGGTGGGGGAGCACATGTGTAGTGCTGGGAGACATGTTTTGATTTGTGTAAGTGGTGAATGAGATGTGTGTGCTGATCCTGCTGTGGGTGATTGTGTTGATTTGTATGTGTGGAGTTGTTCTGAGAGATCTGTGTTGTTCTGGCAGGGGATTGTGATGTGAGATTTGTATTGTTTTGTGAAGCTGATGAAGGAGGGGTATGTGCTCTGGTGAGTGGCTATGTGTTTTGGGTTTATTCTGTGTGATAGTAGTGGTATTGTGTAGGTAGTTGTGTTGACTTGTGTCTGCGGGGTTGTGCTGTGAGATTTTATGTTGAGTTGTATGGGTGGCAAATTAGCCCTTGAGGAACCATGCAGTTGGGCAAGTAAACCATCATTTATATAGTCTCCTTAGATCATGAACTCATTACAACCAATGAAATTGTTGAATGCAAATTAACTGTAGGGTAGGGTGATGATTGGATGAGTTACCTCTAATATCACAGTGGGCTGGGATTGTTGGCATAGATACATGCCTTACTGTTTTTATTACATATAGATTGTTGGAATACTTAGTTTTTGAGGGTCTTTTATCTACCCTGCGTAGGGTGACCAGATAGAAAGTGTGAAAAAGCGGAATGGGGTGGGGGTTAATAGGCGCCTATATAAGAAAAAGCCCCAAATATCGGGACATCTGGTCACCCTAACCCTGAGACTTCTGTGCAGTGCGGGGGGGGGGGGGATTATACTTCAATCTCCGGGACACTCTCTAACAGATTTAAAAGTAAAAAGAAAAGGAGTACTTGTGGCACCTTAGAGACTAACAAATTTATTAGAGCATAAGCTTTCGTGAGCTACAGCTCACTTCATCGGATGCATTGGGTGGAAAAATCCGATGAAGTGAGCTGTAGCTCACGAAAGCTTATGCTCTAATAAATTTGTTAGTCTCTAAGGTGCCACAAGTACTCCTTTTCTTTTTGCGAATACAGACTAACACGGCTGCTACTCTGAAACCAGATTTAAAAGTAGTCATACATCAACAAAAAAAACTTCAAAAACAGACTTCAAAGAGAAACTGCAGAGCTACAATTCATTTGCAAATTTAACTCCATTAAGTTGGGCTTGAATAGGGACTGGGAGTGGTTGGCTCACTACAAAAGTAATTTTCCCTCTCTTGGTATTGACACCTCCTCCTCAATTATTGGGAGTGGACCACATCCACCCTGATCGAATTAGCCCTGTCAACGGTGGTTCTCCATTTGTAAGGTAACTCCCTTATCTTCATATGTCAGTATATTTATGCCTGCATCTGTAATTTTCACTCTATGCAACTGAAGAAGTGGGTTTTTTACCCACGAAAGCTTATGCCCAAATAAATCTGTAGTCTTTAAGGTGCCACCAGACTTCTTGTTGTTTTGTGGATAGATACTAACACGGCTACTCCTCTGATACTTGACAGTATATACAAGTCTCTCCAGGTGGTGATGCCTCTTGGGAGGTGTTACACCTGAGTGAATTTGCCTAATCACCCATCTCTGTTCCTATTTCTTGGAGGGTTGTGGTACCGCTCCCCCATGGAATTACATACAGTCCCTGGCTTGCAATGATACAAAGCTGATACAGGAAGATCTCCCAAAGATATTGGAGGAACTGCCATATCTGTCACAATCTACACCTTTAGAATTTAATACTACCATTGAATAAACCGAACAAAACCTGCCTCAAGGCGAGGAGAGGATCAAATACAGATAAGCTTTAAACTGCTGACTCAGCTGAATCATTAATTTGTTGATGTATATTTATTTTTGTTTTAAGATTGATTGTTAATAGAAAAAAGGGTGATATGAGGATATGGGCACTGTTGTTTACATTTGGAGGACGAGGCGGCTGGGGAAGGGTCTAGACAGTGATGCGCAATCTGCGGCCTGCAGGCCACATGCGGTCCATCAGGATAATTTGATTGCAATCTGCGAGACATTTGCTGACGTTGACTGTCTGCAGTCACGATCCCCCCGCAGCTCCCATTGGCCAGACCGCGGCCACTGGGAACTGTGGGGGCCATGCCTGTGGACGGTCGGTGTTAGCAAAATGTCTTGCGGTTTGCAATCAGATTACCCTGATGGACCGCATGTGGCCCACGGGCCACAGGTTGCCCACCACTGGTCTAGACAGAAGCTCTACGGTGAAATTGATAGAGATAGAGTAGCTTGATTGATAGTACTGTTTCCTTTATCCTAATCAAGTTCATTGCTCAATGTAAGGAACTCTTTCTGTAAATCTTCTTCATTGTGTGGTACACCATTCATTTGGTGGTTATATTTTTAGAAAGGTCAGCAGAATAAGACAATTGACAGTGTTCATATACTGTGGCAATCAAAAGTAGCTATTGGTAATAATTACGAGAGCTGTGTGGGAACCAGATGTTCTGTTCTGTGGGATACTCTGTGATTTCCAAATTAGTGTTCATTCAAAATTGGAACAGAATGTCAAATTTCAAAATTTCCAAAGAAATGAAATTTTAAAAAATATGTTTCAGGTTAATTGAAACATTTTGTTCCGATTTTGACTTTTTTTATAATATAAATTTCTAAACCAAACGTCATTTTTAAATTAAACAATCAAAGCATTCCTTTCTGAAAAAGTGGATATCCATGTAATTGTGCGCAGATGAAAAGCAGAATGAAGTCCTAAATTAGGGGGTTTAGTTGTGCTGACATTCTTCAAAGCTATAGGATAGGGAGGGAGGAAATAGTGTTTAGTAAAGCAGTATTTTCAGAGATCTGATGTTAATGATTAATCTTTAGATAAATACAGATAACACAAACATACTTGAGTGAAGCAGAAGCCAAATACCCTTTCACCAAAGTTTCACTAGAGTCTTTGGTTTTGTGCTTGTGCCAGTCATGAATATTTTAAGCTTCATTTGTATTTTGGCTTTTTGTGGAAGAAGTTTGAGTCAGGAGCAAACGTAAGTAAAACATGGTGTGTTTACTGGAAATATTGCTTGATGATGGTAGCCATCAATCAAACAATACAAAAGGCATTATGTGGGCCTGATTCTGCAGTTCTTGCTCAGCCAGAGCGCTGATTTGAGTTGGAGTTTTGCCTAAGAAAGGACTGCGGAATTGGGCTCTATTTGCAGTTACAGACCCAAAGGGATATATTCATCTCTTCATGCGCATTGGTGGTTCTGCCTGTGTTGACAGAATGATCCCAGGGTGCTGCAAATTCTAAATAATTTAAAAATAATGTTTGCCTGACTGTCTAAAGTACATGGAAACATATTTCACTGCACTCTTATTTGTAAGCTGTTATTAAATATGTTTTAAAAATAATACACTATAGTGCTTATCCGACTTCTTATAACTACAAAAAAAATTTAGAAAGCAGTGAATCCAACTGCTTTTGATATTTAAAACAAAGGAGATGACTACTGCACATGCATAGAATATTTGTTCAACAAACTTCAGAAGTAGTCTCAATAAACAGACTTACTGTGATTATATACATTGAATGTTGTATGTGCTGCTCTGCAATGATAGCCATTCCAATTTAAAAAGAACTATATGAATTTAGGTACCAATTCTGCCAACATTTATGTACACGTTCAAGTATAGTTTCGTTGATTTCAACAGGAGTACTCAAAATAGTAAAGGTAATTGTGCGTAAGTTTTCACAGAATAGGACTGGGGTTTGTTTGAGGTTGTTTCGCCCCTATTATTTTACCAGATTATTTTAATACCTCAATACATATTCACTTGAAACAAAGAGAGTTCTAATCAGAACAGTTTTGTCTAACACGTATACAATCTACTTTTCAAAAGCGCTGAAGGAATATCACAAAAAATAATTTGCATTTTAAAAAATGTTTATCAGGAGATCAGCCTTTCAAACATTGTTCCTGTCTATAATTAATAGAATCTACTGCAATTATGAGATCTTCTAATTACAAGGATTAGGCTTTGTTTGATAGCAGGGGTGAACTTAGGGTTGTGTCAGGGGTTTCTCTTTAGAAAGAACTAGCTGTGTGCTGGGTTATAGGCATACTGAACTTCCCACAACCAGGCACCTATTAAAGGAAATGATAACTCTTCATAAACATGGATCTCTTGTTGAATCCCCATTTTGTAATTTTTTTTTACTATCCAGGAAACATTTTAATAGAAAATGTCAGTATAAATAGAAGTAGATCAGATCTTTGATTAGATTACAGCTTTGACTGTATACCTTGAAGTTAATTTAAAATGAAAATAGGTACAAAAGAAACTGACAGTTCCATTGTCTGTGTGATATTTTTAAATTTTATAGATATGTTATTACAGCACCAAAGATCTTTCGTATTTTAGCATCGGAGAAAGTGGTAATTCAAGCTTTTGGATATGAGACTGCGTTTCCTGTCAGCATCTCTATTAAAAGTTTTCCAGATAAGCGAACTACTTATGCTTCTGGCCACACCCAGTTATCTCCAGCCAACAAATTCCAAGGCTCTGTAATCTTAACAGTATGTATTCAAAACTGTTCTTGTCCTCTCTTATCTTGCATTTGACTGTAAAAATAGGTTGGATTGACTCCACTATGACGAGAATCCAGTTTCTTTAATTGTGAAGAGAAAAGGCCTGATTCTCCAGTCTGCTATACCCATTTTGTGTAAGTGTAATTCTTTTGAAATCCTCCTCTATGAAAGTGTAAAACTGGTATAATAGAGTGGAGAATAAGGTGCCAAAAAAAAAAAGTATGAATATAATTTGGTCTTTCAAGTGACATTTTTCTGTAGTGTAGTCACACCCTTTCTTTCACTGGTGCAGTTATGCACAAGGAGATAAAATCAGCAAGAAAAAAGGTTTGTTCAAGTTTTAATATAAAAAACAATTAGTATAGGAATCATTGCTCCAAAAGAATATTGCTTTATTGCTTTAATTATTTTTAATGCCTATGGTCATATCTCTCAATTGTCTGTTTATCATGCTGGTGATCGCATCAGTTATCCATACATGTTCTTTGTTTCCATGGACCAGACAGACATGTTCCATATTTTTTATTGAACTAATGGTATTAGAGATACTAAAGCATCCAACTAATTAAACCTTTAACAAGGAAAAAAAGGAAAAGTTAAATAAGGGAGAAACAATGGGTATGGACAAGATTGATTAGTTGTGTGCTCAATCTAAGGAAACATGCTGACTAGTTTAGGAGTGAAATTAAGGCCCTGTTGAAGTCAATGGCAAAGCTCCCATTAACTTTGATGGGGCCATGATTTCACCCTTGAAGTGAAATGGAATTGAATGAGTTATACAGTAACTGTATGTAGGTCCCTCTAGTCACATATTTTACCTCTGGAAATGGCCAGTAAATAGTGCCTCAGAAAAAGGTGAACCCCAATGTAGAGCTCATGACCATTTATACATTGTGAACATGGAGAAGAAATTCCTTCATGATGCTGGTGTTGATGAACGTATTTAGTAAATAATTAACAACAGAATGCTAATTATCATTCAGATATTCTATTCAACAAAAAATGCAGGGGAAAGTCATAGTTTGATTATTTTAATATTTACCAATATTTATTTGTCTCTCCCCATAATCCCTGACAGATTCAACCAAAAGATTTGCCAGGATCAGTGAGTTCAGTCCTTTATGTGTATCTGGAAGCTAGTTCTTCACATTTTACAAGAGAAAAAAAAATGCCAGTTACCTATAAAAATGGATTTCTCTTTATTCAGACGGACAAACCCATTTATACTCCTGATCAGTCAGGTACAGTAATGTCTGTTTCTTCTGTTTAGCTTAAAGCTTTAAAGTGAGTCTATGTCACCAAGGAATTAGGATTTAAATTTACTTTAAACAATCAACCATATTGCTGGATTTTCACCAGTTGCTTGCTATCTAAGCAGACCGTCTATTTGAACAGCAAAATAATAATTTGCAGTGTGTTAGCACTTTATGAACTAATTATTTCTCGCAAAATTCCTTCCTTCATTCCCGCTCTGCACCTTACACCATGAAGTGTTTAACACATGTGTAAACTGGGGCACATAGGACAAGAGGAAGATCTTTGCTGAAAATATGTTCAAAAATATTATTGAAGAAATACTTCATTGAAAAAAATTAATTGGATTACTATCTTTGTCAAGATTGTGTTTATAGTAGTTTCCTCCTACAGAAAAATGGAATGCTGGGATCATGGAAGTTAAAGAATTTATTATGGATTTTAATGATTTAATCTGAAGCAGTTGTCAGTACAAAATCTGTCTATTTATGTTGATAGCATGAATAAATGGCTCAATGTATTTCTGTAGTGGGGGTTACAGATATGCAACAAATCAAGAATATCCTTTAATACTGAAGATTTTTAGGAATAAATATGTATAGAAGCTTAAGGTTACTTGAACTTTTTAAAATTTATTATAAATAATTCTTACAGTGAAAATCAGGGTTTATTCTTTGAATGAAGAACTGAAGCCAGCCCGAAGAGAAACTGTCTTAACTTTTGTGGTGAGTCTGTTGCAACTTAATTTAATATTGACATTTTTGAGGCCGTAAAGAGACTATAGTTCAATAGTAAACCACTCTGCTATAGTATGAAAAATGATTGATCTCCACATATTTTAGAAAATTATCAGTGCTTGTCAGGAAACTGCTATTGCAATTTAATAACCTTTTAGAAGTCCTAAAAGTGACTTGGCACAGTTGGACAGAGCTTGTAAGTCTTATCTCAAGAGTAGCCTCAGTGGAAAAAATTGATTTACCACTTATCTCTAAGGAAAGGATTTGTGGAGAGCTTTCATTGCATATAAGTTGTTTTTGGTGTTGCCATTTCTTTCATTTCAAATGCAAAGGAATCAATAGTCTCAATATTAGCTTTAGTGTAATTACCACAGTAATATAATAGTGATAATATTGAGCATCATGTGATAACTACCTTTTAAATTCATGTAATTATTGGAGCCCCAGTCAGATGTTTTGCCAGAGTTTCAAATTCTGGTGAGTTAGTCACTCCCAAGTTCACAGTTTACTGCTGTTTTAACTCCTGTATCACACATTTCATCAGAGGATTCAATTTCAAAGTTAGGTCATGATCCTGAAAACATTTAAGCACATGATTAACTTCATGCCTGGGAGCAGTCCGATTAATATCATTGAGATTACCTTTGTGTGTAAAATTATTCATATGCATTTGTTTTTTGGAATTAGGTCTTAATTTTGTGTCGTTAAAATCTCAATGTGTCTGGCTGAGGAGTTCTACATGCTGGTGGAAGAGTATAAAATTAAGGTGCAGTTTCAGCATATGAATTGTTTCAGAAAAAGGTTTGTTTTCTGTTCTGTGAAATGGACAAAATCCGAAGAAAAATGATCCTGATCATGCTCCCACTGAGTCACTAAAGACTAACTCTCCTCTAAATGTGCCGTATGAGCATGTGATGTTCACGTGTCTGTAACTTCTTTGTTTTTTGTTTTTCTGTTTGATCTAAAGGATCCAGAAGGAGTAAAAGTGGATATTACAGAAGAGGAAGACTTTACTGGAATTTTATCTTTTCCTGACTTCAAGATTCCTTCTAATCCTAAGTAGACTTATGTTTGTTTTAATGCCATTTCTCAAAACTTTGAAAACTGCATTTTGCTGATGTGGAGGGTATTTGAGTTACATGGAACTTGAAATTTCTAGTCATTATTATTATTATTATTATTACTGTTATTATTCATTATTTGTATTACTGTAGTTCGCAGGAGCCCAAAACATGTATCCCCTCTGTGCTAGGCTCTGTACAAACACAGAACAAAAAGACAGTCTTTGTCCCCAAGTGTTTACAATCTATGTATAAGACAAGAGACCACAGATGGCTACAGACAGAAGTACAAGGAAATGATGAGCCAATATTGTCTAAATAGACAAGACAGACTGTGTGGGAGAATGGCTGTAACATAAGCAGAGTGAACTATATGATGGCAGCAAATGTCATGTTAGTTCTATATTTTTGGGGGGGCGTGTGCGTAAATTTACTTAGGAGGGGGATCTGCTAAATGGGAAGGGGAGGAGGTGGAGGGGCATTTGTGGAGTTCTTGGTATTGTGTATATCAGCCATGCTATAAGGGTGATAATAGCCATGCTCTCTCTTCCTATCAGTCAAATAAGAAAGCAGCATTAACAGTAGTGGTATAGGAGGCGCACTTCCTAGTCTTTCTGATATATATGGAAAATGCCACAGTAGAAACGGAGTAGGGAGAAGTGGCAGGTGAAGATATTGATGTATAAACCTGCAATTATAGCACAATGATAGGCCTATCGTGTTCCAATGCCTGAGAAAATTTTAAAAAACTATAGACTTCTCTCCACTCCGAGTCAGGCATGAGGTCAAAGACCCAACAATTTCCAGGAGTGAGAACTTTTAGATACACTCAAACACTAGTGCTGGTTATAGTTTGAAAGTAAGTATATGAACATTTAAACAGGCAATTTGTTGTTGTTTTTTCTCTATATAATCTGTGTGTGTATAGTAAGGATAGAAAGATATTATATGGCAAGAATAGATATATTTTTGCAGTAATAAAATCCAAAATAAATGCCTCGTCATTTTCCTTGAATCCTGTAGGGGGTGCTGTAAGTACACTAGGTGGGCAAAGTGGTACTAGTGGAGATTTAGAGCAGAGTGTTTTAACTGATTTTTTTTTCCACTAGAAAAAGTGAACAGTAGTTTCAGTTATTTTAAAAAAACTGATTTCACATCCCTGTCAGATCTTGGGTTTCTCATAAAAGTAGCCTTACATCGTTTGGACTGGGGAACCTAAACCCCAATGATTTCAGGCACTGATTTTATGTACAATAGAACCTCAGAGTTACAAACACCAGAGTTACAAACTGACCAGTCAACCACTCACCTCATTTGGAACCAGAAGTACGCAATCAGGCAGCAGCAGAGACTTAAAAAAAAAAAAAGAGCAAATATTGTATAGTGCTGTGTTAAATGTAAACTACAAAAAAAAAAGAGAAAGTTTAAAAAAAAGATTTGGCAAGGTAAGGAAACTGTTTCTGTGCTTGTTTTGTTAAATTGAGGGTTAAAGCTGTATTAAGTCAATGTGCAATTGTAACTTTTGAAAGAAACAACCATAACATTTTGTTCAGCGTTACAAACATTTCAGAGCTACGAACAATCTCCAATTCAGAGGTGTTCATAACTGAGGTTCTACGGTACTTATTATTATTAATTATTTGTTTATATTGTGTTAGTGTCTGCGAGCCCCAGACATGTACCAGACCCACTGGAGTTCTACAAGTCCCCTTTGGAGGATATCCTTGATCAGATAACATGTGTTTAAAAATACATCTTTTCCTA
This sequence comes from Dermochelys coriacea, assembly GCF_009764565.3. Taxonomy (NCBI): domain Eukaryota; kingdom Metazoa; phylum Chordata; order Testudines; family Dermochelyidae; genus Dermochelys; species Dermochelys coriacea. The sequence goes on along the minus strand of NC_050083.1, from coordinate 21,011,086 downwards.
ACACTTTTAACCAAAAACTGACAGCTTGCAGTTTAAGACGCAGTCTCTCTACAAGAGCTGATTATTAGTAGATCAACACACAGACCTTGTCATCATGAGGGAAAAAAGGTGTATTTTTAACATCTCAGCCAGCTACCACGTTATAACTACAACTTGCCTTATCTACATTAGGATTTTAACATGCGTTAACAATACACGTTTTCCTGGTGTAGACTTGGATACAGTTTAACACATACCCTTTGGTCCAGCCCTAACCCCAAATGTTTGTTTAACACATACCCTTTGGTCCAGCCCTAACCCCAAATGTTTGTTCCAGGATAAAGTGCAAGCATTTGGGAGTGTCCACACTAACTATTACAAATGTTAAAACTACCTCAAGTTAATTAGCAATCAGTCAACTCTAAATAAAAAATCTAGTGTAGATAAATCTTAAGGCTGTGGAAAGAAATACTTTAACCCATCTTAAACTAATGTATGGTAACTAACCCTTGTTACAACTTTACTGAAGACAATGCAGTTGTAGTACATGGGTTAAAAAGGAACCTAGTCAAGGTTTGCTTGCATGACTAGGATAGGAACATATGTGCAGCTTTGTGCAGGCTTTTCTCTCACAAAAAACACACAAAACTGTAGATTATTTATGAAGCAGTCTCTAAATTAGAGCTATTAACTATATTATTTCTAAAAACTATATTATTGGATGACAAAAATAATTCTCATCTTTAAAATGTCTTTTTTTTATAGGTATGGTGTCTGGAAGATAGAAGCCAAGTACAAAAAGAGTTTCACAACTTCTGCTGTTGCAAAATTTGAAGTCAAAGAATATGGTAATATATGATTGTTCCTGGGTTTTTCAATTCTGAATATTAAGTAAGAAAGTAATAGCCTATTTTTTAATCCCTTTAAGTATGCAATTAAAATCTTTTTAAACATACATTTGATTCTTTGGACCATTTTCAATGACATCATTTCATGTTGATATTGCTTAATATTTAAAATTACATTTAAGTTGTTATATTTAACTTTCTGCTTAATTTTCAGCTATGCCAAGCTTTTTCATCTCCATAGAACCAGAAAAGAACATAATTAGTTCTGAGAAATTTGAGACGTTCAGGATTACTATTAAAGCTAGGTAAGGAGATTTGGTCTTGATTTTAATTTTTTTTTTGTCTTTTCTTCACTTCAGTGGAAGGAATCCCCCCGGTCTCTAAGGGTATGTCTACACTTCAGCAGGGAGCATGCCGCCCAGCCTGGGTAGATAATGTGCTACCTCTGTTCAATCTAGTGCACTAAAAATAGCAGCATGAATGTTGCAGCAGGGGCTAGCCATCGGAGTACAAGCCTGCCTGACCTGCTGGATCGATATTTATGTGGCAGGCTCATGCTGCAGTGTCCACACTGCTATTTTTAGTTCACTAGCTTGAGCAGAGCTAGAGCATGTCTGTCTACCCAGGCTGAGAGGTATGGCCCCAGCTGCAGGCTAGATGTATCTGAAAGGTCCTCCCATCTTTTTCCATTTGACCACCTTCTCCTCAAAAAGTCGTATCACTGAAGTCCTTTCTGCAATGGAAGAGGAATGGCTGCACTTTCCTTCAATACTTATCAGTAGTGGTTTGTATGTTGGTCAGAGGATTTGACAGAGAACATACAAGACCATCTCTTTCCTATGCCACCTGTTGTTCAGAGCATGACTGCTTATTAAAAATAAATGCATATGATATTTTATGTTCAGCTTTTTCTGCGTCCCTTGCAATAACAACTTTAAAGGAGTATTTTATTGTTTGCAAGGTATTTTTATAACAAGAAGGTCACCAGGGCAGATGTTTATGTGCGTTTTGGAATAATTGAAGGAAGTGAAAAAAGGATGATGAAAAGAGCAATGCACGTAACTGAGGTAAGAAAAAGCTAAGCCATTTTTATTGAGTTCAGGCCTGATACAGCTTCCATTGAAGTCTTTCCATGGAATTGAATGGGAGTTGGAGCAGGCCTCTGCAGGCCAATGCAATGGTTTGCATTCTGAGTTATTCAAAGTCAACAAATCCATTAGGGATGTAAAAGTTTAACTGGTTAACCAATAAGCACAGTCTTATCAGTTTTGGTTAACGATTAAACTCCGCTGCCCCCCCACATCCAGGGTCTCAGCAGCCAGGACCCTGGGTGCGGACCGGTGGCCGGAACCCCGGGTGCGGGGAGGCAGCAGAGACATGGGCTAGGCTGGCAGTTGGGACTCTGGGAGGTGGCTGGCGGGGCCAGGACCCCAGGCACGGGGAGGCAGCAGAAACCTGGGCCGGGATGCTGGGCGCAGGCGGCGACAGCGGAGCCCCGCATAAAACGGGATGCTGCAGCACCCCCTTTCTGCCTATGTGAACTCCTTAATGGTTAACCATTTAACCAATAGAATTTTAATAGGTTAAATGGTTACTATTTTTAAACCCTATTTATATCCCTAACATCCATTCAAACTCCTGTTATCAGAGGCATAAAACTTCACCTTGGACTGAAACTTAGCTGACGATGTCTCAGACAGACAGAAAGCAGTTTCAGTTTGGCTCAATTGGCCATTTAAGTAAATAATGTGTGGCTATAACTTTCCATGAAATAATTTTTACACTGAAGATTAAAAGCAAATGAAGGAAATTGAATACAGAATTAATTTATATTAATATTAATCTTTTAACAAGACCTAGACAACTCCAAATTTACCGGATGTCCTTTGGAATCACCATTCTCCTCTCAGGTTAGTCTAGTTTTTTGGCTCAGTCATTCAATCGTGACACAAATCTGTGTCTCCTTTGAGTGAATGATGATTCTCCCTCTGCATAGATTCATTGATTCCAAGGCCAGGATCATCTAGTCTGGCCTACTGTGAAACACAGGCCATAGAACTTCCCAAAATAATTTCTAGAACAGATATTTTAGAAAAACATCCAGTCATGATTTAATAAATTATTGATGATGGAGAATCCACCATGACCTTTGGTAATTTTTTTTCCAATGATTAATTACTCTCACTGTTAAAAAAAAAAATCACATCTTACATCCACTCTAGATTTGTCTAGCTTTGACTTCTAGTCATTGGATTATGTTCTACCTTTCTCTGCTAGATTGAAGAGACCTACTGTAATCAAGTCACCTCTTAACCTTCTCTTTAAGCGAAATACACTGAGCTCTTTGAGGCATGTTTTCTAATCCTTTAATAATTTTTGTCACTCTTTTCTGAACCATCTCTAATTTATCAACATCCTTCTTGAATTGTGTGCAACAGAACTGGACACAGTATTCCATAATTGTCTCACCACTGCCAAATACATAGGTAGAATAACCTCTCTATTCCTACTCGAGATGGGCTCCGGAACGGGGGGAGGGAGAGGCAAAGGGGATAAGATGATCAGCTCCCCTGCCATGAAGTGCAGCCCTTGGTAGTGGCACCAGCCTTTCTGAAGGGGGGGCTGAGGTGGGCTTTAGCCTCCCCTCACCACTGGACCCCTGCCCCCTGCTGCTCCTCTTTCCCCTGAGGCCCCACCCCCTGTCCAGTCCAGAAGCCAGAGACAGGCCATAGTAAAAACTGCCGGGAGCCCGGCTGCTGTGGGGACCCCAGACCCTCCACCTGCCCTGGGTGGCGTGACCCGGGGCTGTGTACATGGGCTGGGGGCTGCTCTTGGGTACCCTGAGCCTCTGCCCAGGGCGGGTGGAGGGTTTGCAGTTTCCCACAGCGGCCTGGGCCTAGAGTGCCACTTTCCTCCCCTTTTGCCCACTTGATCCTAAATAGGTTATAGCTGTTGATTTTAACATTCCCGTCCTCCAGATCATCTCACCAGGTTTCAGTAATACCAACTAGATTAAATTTATGCTTATAAATGAGCAATTCCCATTCCTGTTGTTTGTTCCCAGGCTCCTGTCGTTGGTGTATAGGCGATTCAAAAATTTCTTCTCTTGATGTGCTTTGGTTCCTTGTTTAATTTTGTTCTCAATATTTTGATTTTTGTGCTGAGTGCTCATATCTTATCTTTCCCTTTTGTTATTAATTTAACCTCCTCCTGACTACTCCAGCCAGCCTATCACTGAGAAGATTGGTCTTCCTTCTATTGAGATGGAGGCCATCCAAAGTATACAGCCTCCTCTCCTCACAGAAGGTGGACCAGTGTTCCACAAAACCAAAGCCCTCCACTTACTTAGCTCTTGGTGCACTTCCAGAATCATTTGCCTTCTTTCTTCCTTTGCTCATGGGACAGGAAGGATCTCAGAGAAGATTGCTTGGATATGTAGTGCTCTTAGTTCTTGCTGGCTTCAGGGACACAACTTGGAACATCTACTATCGCTTGGTTGATTTTCAGGGGAGCAACTCTGTTCTTCCTTCGTTAGAATTTCTTATCCTTGGTCTCTGCTGTAAACAGATTTTGTGCATGTCCACATCTGAGACCGACACTTGTACACCATGTCTTTGGAGATCATTTTAAACTATGCACAGTAGCATAATTTGTTTATCCTTATTTTTGTTTTATTACCAGATAGTTGATGGAGTTGCAGAGGTCGATTTTAATAGTAAAAATGCTGTTAAGGAAATAGGCTACCAAAGCCTGGAAGAGCTAGATGAGTCATACCTGTATATTGCTGTAACAGTGCTAGAATCTACAGGTAGGGTTTTTGGTTTTTTAGTTGTCATTTGAACATACTTATGTGAAAATCTGAATAAAATACAAAGTTTAGGCATGGTTCATGGCCCAAGATCATCTTTTGTGTTCAGAAATCTCCTTTACCAAAAGGATATGAGAAGGATGACTTAACATCACCAGCACAATTTTACATGTTTTTTAAAAAAACGTTAAGGTTTTTATTCATTAATTTCATATTGATAAAAGTTTGATCCTTGAGTGCAAAGACTCCTCAGGCCTGAGTATAACAAATGGCTTGGGTTGCCATGAAACAGGACTTTTGAGGGAGAAAATGGGATCCCTGGAAGACACTTCTGAAAAGAAAAATATTTTTTTGTTAGGTGGACTTAGTGAAGAAAGTGAATTTGCTGGAGTCAGATACGCGCTATCTCCCTACAAATTGAACTTGGTAGCTACGCCTCTGTTTGTGAAGCCTGGTCTTCCATTCTTTATCAAGGTTAGTTAACATAAGCAATATGGTTGTATGCTATAATATATAATTTTTTTTAATGGATGTTACTTGAGATCTGCCTGCGCATTTACTCTTTTGAAGTACTGTGACAGGTGGCAGACTGTTTCTGCCAAGGTACTCCTGCTTATGCTCGCATTTAAAGAATAATTTAATAGCATTTTTATAGCAAAGTTTCTCTGTTCTAATGATCAGGTTCAGGTAAAGGATACATTGGACCAGCCTGTGGGGAACCTCCCTGTAATTCTCAGTGCAAATGTATTTGATGAGCAAATGGATTCAACTGAGTTGGTACCAGAAGGCTCAGATGCTGGGACAAGACAAACAAGCATGAATGATGGAACTGCTTTATTTGTGGTTAATATTCCATCTTCTAGCAAAGCACTAGAATTTCAAGTGAGTTAAATTCTTCTGACTGCTGTATTCTTGCACAGTATGTACTCTCTGACTGTTTACTTTGGTCAGTCTGAAATACAGATAGGAAGTTTTACACACAAAACCAGTAGATTAGAAAATTTGACAATTTTATATCTAACAGGGGTATTGTGACAAATATTCAATACTACCAAATACGACTGCTTTAGAGGAAAGTTACTTGTATATTAAACTATTTTGAAACTAATCCCTAGCTGACAACAGTGAGGAAAAAAGAAAATGAAAACAAAACAAATCCAAATACAGATATAGGTGTTATCCTAATTAGTTGCAATAGACTTTTAAAATGAAAATTAAAAAATCCAAATGAATTGCAGTATGTTGTTGACCTTTTTCCTCTCCACTTATATGTATACATATATAAATCTTTACTGTTGGTTTGGGTTTTTTTACTTATTTGAATTTGACAGTTTTTTATAAAAGAAAATGTGAAATGGTTGAAATTGATTTGTCTATATATTAAAGATGATCACCTAATTCAAAAGGTTCAGTTCATATAAACACCAAAATCTTCAGATACTGGTTATCCAAATGTACATGAACCAATTTATCTCGGCCTAGAAATTATCCAAAGCAGGCTTTCTCATAGAATTTCCCTTTGTTAATTGTTCATTGACCATCTCAAACGGAGGGACAAGATGGTATTTTGGGATTTTGGCATCTATCTGAAACCAGAATGTGCAGAGGTAAATTTCAGACAAATGCTTGAGTTGGCTGTCATTTTATCAGAACTACTTAATCCATCCTGTATATGTATTATATTAATTTTAATTTTAATATTTATTTAATAGGAGGAAGTATAATTTCATAATTAAAGAATGCATTTGGGAGTCAGCATGCCTGACTTGTGATCCTTCCTTTATCACTGACTCGAGAGCTGTGGGTGCTTAGCTCTCTTGAAATCAGGCCATGAGCCTCTTTTGGACTCTGTGTACCTATTTACAAAATGACTTTAATAATTCCTGATTCACAGGGCTATTGTGAAGTTTATTTGATTAATTACGAAGGGCTTTTAGATGCTGGATAAAAGGCATTGTACAAAACATTATCAGAATGTTTGTTGATATTAAATCTTATGCACTTTATATAATTTTTAGCTAAAAACTGCAGATGCAAGTCTATCAGAAGAAAATCAGGCTACTGGAAACTATGAAGCAAAAGCATACTCATCGCTCAGCAAAAGCTATTTGTACATTGACTGGGCTTCAAACTATAAACTACTACGTGTAGGGGATTATATAAGCATTAAAGTGTATCCATATAGCCACTATATTCATAAAATACATTGCTACAGCTATTTGGTAAGTAACAGATGTATTTTCACATTAAAACATAGTTTTGTAATTTAGTACAAGGTGCCAAATAGACAACACTAGAAAGATGAAAGTCCTATATTTAACCGTAGAACAGGTTCTGTTTAGACAGTGATACACATTTCCCCCATTGCTCCTGTATTACACCTTAATTTTGACATGGGGAGAACTTGTAAAAATGAGAGAAAAAATCAGTCGCATTTGTATCAGCATTGTGTTAATTGCTTGTCAGCAGCCTCAAGTATGCTGTAGCTCACGAAAGCTTATGCTCAAATAAATTTGTTAGTCTCTAAGGTGCCACAAGTCCTCCTTTTCTTTTTGCAAATGCAGACTAACACGGCTACTACTCTGAAACTCGTGAAGTAAGTGTCCCACAGAACTCAACATTTCAAAAATGCAGCAGTGGGCAGCTGCAAAGGGCTGTAGACTTGATTTTTTGACAGCTTCCTGATTGAAGACCCTCGGATTCAGCAAACACTAAGACAGATATTTACTTCTTTTGGAAGTCATACGCTCATGTAGGGAAATAATTCATGATCCCAGCACCAAGAATCTTCTCAGTAGCACTGTGTGTGTATGTATATGGTTGATTAGAGCAAGATTATGGGCACTCATCAAGACAGCATTTACAGTGCATATCCACTTGTGTTTGGGAATGAGGAGTTATGTCCATTTCATAGAATCATAGAATATCAGGGTTGGAAGGGACCTCAGGAGGTCATCTAGTCCAACCCCCTGCTCAAAGCTGGACCAATCCCCAACTAAATCATCCCAGCCAGGGCTTTGTCAAGCCTGACCTTGAAAACTTCTAATGAAGGAGATTCCACCACCTCCCTAGGTAATGCATTCCAGTGTTTCACCACCCTCCTAGTGAAAAAGTTTTTCCTAATATCCAACCTAAACCTCCCCCACTGCAACTTGAGACCATTACTCCTCGTTCTGTCATCTGCTACCACTGAGAACAGTCTAGATCCATCCTCTTTGGAACCCCCTTTCAGGTAGTTGAAAGCAGCTATCAAATCCCCCCTCATTCTTCTCTTCCGCAGACTAAACAATCCCAGTTCCATCAGCCTCTCCTCATAAGTCATGTGTTCCAGTCCCCTAATCATTTTTGTTGCCCTCCGCTGGACTCCTTCCAATTTTTCCACATCCTTCTTGTAGTGTGGGGCCCAAAACTGGACAAAGTACTCCAGATGAGGCCTCACCAATGTCGAATAGAGGGGAACGATCACATCCCTCGATTTGCTGGCAATGCCCTACTTATTCATCCCAAAATGCCATTGGCCTTCTTGGCAACAAGGGCACACTGTTGACTCATATCTAGCTTCTCGTCCATTGTAACCCATAGGTCCTTTTCTGCAGAACTGCTGCCTAGCCATTCAGTCCCTAGTCTGTAGCGGTGCATGGGATTCTTCCGTCCTAAGTGCAGGACTCTGCACTTGTCCTTGTTGAATCTCAACAGATTTCTTTTGGCCCAATCCTCTAATTTGTCTAGGTCCGTCTGTGTCCTATCTCTACCCTCCAGCGTATCTACCTCTCCTCCAGTTTAGTGTCAACCGCAAACTTGCTGAGGGTGCAATCCACACCATCCTCCAGATCATTTATGAAGATATTGAACAAAACCGGCCTGAGGACCGACCCTTGGGGCACTCCACTTGATACCGGCTGCCAAATAGACATGGAGCCATTGATCGCTACCCGTTGAGCCCGACAATCTAGCCAACTTTCTATTCACCTTATAGTCCATTCATCCAGCCCATACTTCTTGAACTTGCTGGCAAGAATACTGTGGGAGACCGTGTCAAAAGCTTGCTAAAGTCAAGGAAACAACACGTCCACTGCTTTCCCCTCATCCACAGAGCCAGCTATCTCGTCGTAGAAGCCAATTAGATTAGTCAGGCATGACTGGCCCTTGGTGAATCCATGCTGATTGTTCCTGATCACTTTCCTGTCCTCTAAGTGCTTCAGAATTGATTCCTTGAGGACCTGCTCCATGATTTCCAGGGACTGAGGTGAGGCTGACTGGCCTGTAGTTCCCAGGATCCTCTTTCCCTTTTTTAAAGATGGGCACTACATTAGCCTTTTTCCTTGCACTGGTCTAAACTTGGTCCATTGAACAGGGGAAGATAAACTTCCCCACACTGCCAGCGAATACTTGATATATTAGACTCCTCATTTTTTTCAGGTACACTATTACATTGTATCTAAGGGCTTATAGGATGATGTACAGTATAAGAAAGTGCTACTTTCAGTTGTATTACAATCTGTTTATATTAAAACAAACAATACTATTTCAATTGACACAACTCTCTTTTACATTAATTTAAGGTAGACTACATTAAACATCTCAAATGCTTGATTCTTCATATGCTCTGAATTCAAGATAAGGTTGCCAGTTTTACATGCGGTTGTGAGGCTTAATTTATGTTTACAAAGTGATTTGAGTTCATGTAAAAATCAATACAAAAGGGCAAAAGTATTTCTAAAAGTAAGATTTAACTTTTTTTAATTTCCTTTCTGTTATTTTTCACCAGTTAAGATACACAAATAGTATATTATCTACAATTTTTCTTTGCCAAAGTGACTTTCTAGGGAGTCAGGAACACTTGCTGGGACTAGTTTCTTTCTTTTTGTTTTCTCCCCCCCTCCCCATCTTATAGATATTATCCAAAGGGAAAATAGTGAGTTTTGGGAACTCGGGAGAGGATTATGAGCTCAGATTATGAAAATCTAAGCTTTCAGCTAACGCAAGAAATGGTTCCTTCAGCCCGTCTCCTTGTCTACTACATTGTCACTGGAGAGGAAACTGCAGAATTAGTAGCTGATTCAGTTTGGCTGAATATAGAACAGAAGTGTGGGAATAGTCTCCAGGTGAGTGTATGAGTCTGTGTATTAAAAGTTCCATAAACATTCTCGAATTAAGTGGTGTGTTTGTTTTATCATCAAAAATTCTACTCTCAGAGCTGCACAGTTTCTCTAATGTTTTCCCAAAATGTTAAAGTGTCAGCCTTCAAATCTCTTAATTTTTTTAAGTAACTGTGACTGGAGTCCCAGGAGAGCTGCACTGAAGTTACTCAATTCGGGCAAACTGCAAAGAATGGGGCAGACAATCTCCAAAGCTAGTTGATATTCCTATTCTTAGATTTACCAAACCAGCACAAACCAGCTTCTATAATACCTCAGTGGTTACCCAGAAGCCAACAGCACAGATCCCTTAAAGTAACCCTTAAAGTCTTAGACCTCCACCCAGACACCCAAGTCAAATATGATGAGGATTACTGAAAATCTAATTCATCATATACATTCTACCAGTCCCAAAGGATCAGACACATTACCTCCCAGGTTAATGAATATTCCAGATCTTACCGAATAAATGCTTAGAGCCAATCCTTATTAACTAAACTAAAATTTATTAAAAAAGAAAAGAGAGAGAGTATTGGTTAAAAGAGCAGTATGCATACAGACATGAGTACAGTTCTGAGATTAGATTCATAGTAGAGATGAGCTTTGTAGTTGCAAAGAGTTCTTTCAGAATTAGTCCATAGATTATAGTCCAGTGTTTATATTCAGAATGATCCGGATGGGACTGGAGATCTCTGTTATGACTCAAGCTTCCCCTGCATGAAGCATCAAGCAGATCTGAGATAAAAAGGATCAGGACCCAAGAGACCTTTATACAGTACCAGGCCTTCTCTTGACAGCTCGGAGTCCTTAGGTGAACAACAGGCAATCATGGAAACTTTGAAGTAGACCTATTTCCTAAGCATCACTAGTAATTAGCTACAGGGATTTATATAAGGCAATTGCCTGTTTTCCACCATTTGCAGGTGATTTGCTAGACATTTCAAAGAAAGATGAATACAGTGATATTACTATATTTATAGTTCATTTAAATGTTAAGTTTTCCTTTGATCTCTGAATTAACAGAATACAGCATAGACAGGGTCTGTTTGGTTACATTGTTAACCTCTAACACGATATAAGTACACACATACAATTACTATCACCTCTAATTTCTAACAATACAGGTTTGCATTTCAAAGTTCTAGCCTATCTGACATGGAATGTCCCTAATTGCCTTTTACTTACTTTCTAACGCTTGTCTAAAGGTTGAATTTGGGTCATTTATCCTGCGGGATGTTTAACCCTTTCTGGCCATGCGTCACAGTAACCCATATTTGTTTTCCTTTTATAGGTTCAGTTATTATCAACGAACGCTTTCATAAGCCGGGCAAGGTTATATCAATTAACATGAAAACCCAGTTCAGGTTCTTTTGTTGCTTTGTCATCTATCGACGAGGGCAATATATGGAATCACAGGAACAAGAAAGAAGTCTATGGAAAGAGTTAAGTAATAGTCACAAAATATAGTAGCAGTTTAAAAGTTTGTGTTAAGTTGCATGCATTCAGAAGGCTTGGTGATGGGATTTAGAGTCTTTCACCTCTAGGTTACTAGTTCAAATCCAGCTGAGGTCAGTAGTAATCAAAAATAGTTGCCTTTCAGTTATTGTTTGCCCTATGGAAATGAGTTGTGGGGCTTAGCCCAGTTCTCATCATCAAAAAAATCCACCGTGATTGGCTCTGTTTTTGGAGAGCTCCATGATTGAATAGGCATAGAGACTGAACTCCCCTCCTCAGTCCTAGTAGTGATTTCTGTAGGTCAGGTTTTTAAGCCACACTGGTAGAGTAGTAAGGTGGGAGCTCATATTGCTGTTGCATGTAATGTTCTTGTTCAGTAGATAAGCTAGGATTTCTGTTTTCACAGATTTATGTAGAATTCACTTCACCTGCAGCTGAAAGAATGCCACCTCAGGGGTGAAATGTAGCAGCTCTTTAACATTTTACAACAGCACTACACAACAGTTTAGTACAAGAAGAGAAACATAACAATGTACTTTTATGAGACAAGGTGGGTGAGGTAATATCTTTTATAGGACCAAATTCTGTTGGTGAGAGAGACAAGCTTACACAGAGCTCATCTTCAGATGTGAGAATTTTCCTCAGAGTGTCACAGCTAAATACAAGGTGAGTAAGATTCCCAGACTTGAAGAAGAGCTCTGTGTAAGCTTGTAAGCTTTTCTCTCTCACCAACAGAAGTCAGTCCAATAAAAGATATTACCTCACCCACCTTGTCTCTCTAATATCCTGGGACTGACATGGCTATAACAACACTGAATACAATGTATTTCTGTGTCAGTCTTATATCATTTTACTGGCTAAATGACTTGTTAATCCTCACAGGTCCATAATGCTCCCTTCAGTCATATAATATATTTCACGTTGAAATTAGCTCCTGGCTTACTTTTTTCACAGGTACTGTTAGATTTGGAAAAGAGCGATCTTGGATGTGGTGCTGGAGGAGGGCAGAACAATGTTGATGTATTCCGATTAGCTGGGCTTACTTTTCTAACCAATGCTAATGCAGATGACTCTAAAGTAGCAGGTACTTATCCTTTCAAGTTCAAATCTGTTTTTTCTACAAGTAGCATAGCTCACAATTACTATGTTGGAGCTTAATTATACAATGAGGAAGAATAATGTTGGAATCATTGTCTCATAAATACAAATGGAGTAAAGATTGTAATTATGGTAAAAAAAAAATACATACCTTAGATTCTAGGGCCTAGAGTGCCTCATTGCAATTAGAAAAAGGAACTGAAGTTATAAACAAGAACATAAGAACGGCCATTCCGGGTTAGACCAGTGGTCCATCTAGTCCAGTATTCTGCCTTCTGACAGTGCCCAATGCCAAGTGCTTCAGAGGGAATGAACAGAACAGATAATCATCAAGAGATCCATCCCACTCTAAGTACACTGCCCTTTTAAGTATATCAGCAAGTTGAGACAGCAGCTGCAAGTTCCCTCCATCCTGAGCCCTGTCGTGTCCTCCCCCTGCACTCTATGGTGATGAGGTAAAGGAAGGTGTGAGGGGCAGGAGCAGGGGGAAGGGGGACACCCTGACATTAGCACCCCTCTTTTCCCCCACCTCTGCACAGCAAGCTGGAGCTCCCGAGAGCAGCTCCAAGGCAGAGGGCCAGGAGCAGCACATGGCAGTGGAGGGAGGGACAGCTGAGCTGCTGGGCAATTGATAGCCTGCTGGGCAGCTGCCCCATAGGGAACTTAGGGGAGTGGGGAGCTGATGGGGGGCTGCCGGACCACTCTGCTTCCAAGACCCCACCAGCTCGCTGCAACGGGCTGCTCTTTCTGCAAGCAGTGGACAAAGCAGGCGGCAGCCAAACGATGTTATAAGGGAGCATGGCGCAACTTTAAACAAGCAGGTTCCCTAATTGATCAGCAACTTAACAACAAAACAGCGTTAACCGGAGCGACTTTAAGTGAGGAGTTACTGTATGTTGAACAGGACTGGTCCCAGTTCAGACCCGTGAGGCACACCACTATTTACATCTCTCCATTCTGAAAATTGATCATTTATTCCTACTCTTTTAACCAGTTACTGATCTATGAGAGGACCTTCCCTCTTGCGCCATGACAGCTTACTTTGTTTAAGAGCCTTTGGTGATGGACCTTGTCAAAGGCTTTCTATGTGTCTGACAATTTTGTTCTTTATTGTAGTTTCAACCAGTTTGCCCGGTACTGAAGTGAGGCTTAATGGCCTGTAATTGCTGGGATTGCCTCTGGAGCCTTTTTGAAAAAATTGGCATCACATTAGCTATCCTCCAGTCATGTGGTATAGAAGCTGATTTAAGTGATAGGTTACATACCACAGTTAGTAGTTCTGCAAAACAAAACTTGCCAAATTCACAGATCAGTCCTATAGTATACTTTCACTGGTTTATTTTAATGCTGGAATGAGTTCGTGGAAAAAATATTATAACATGTTCTTGGGGTTTTTTTAACAGATGAAAGTTGTAAAGCAATTGTAAGACCAAGAAGATCCAGCTTTGAAGAGGAAATACAAAACAGAGGTGCTCCAAAAGTTTTGCTTGAATATATGAAAAAAAGAGGCTGTACATTAGAAATCAGAAATATGAAGATTTAATTTTGAGTGTGCACAGGAAGAGCTAGATTGCAATGTCATTGTTCAGATTTGTCAGAGGACCCATATCAGAAAAGCTCTTAAACACATGCTTCACTTGAAGTCAGTGGGACTTAAGCACATTCTTAAAATTTAAGCAATTGCTTAAGTTCCTTGCTGAATCATGGCCACAATACAAATTAACAGCATGACAATCTGTCCCAACCTTGACCTACTCGTAGGGGTGGAAGAATGCTTTTGTCCTTTTGCCCTTTACATTTTTGGCCTCTGTCTCACAAATCTGCCAGTTGTATTGGTGGCATTTCTAATATGGATACGATCCATTAAGGATTGGACTGAGACCACCAATTCATGCAACATAGGCGAGAAAACAGTTACGGTTTTTGTGGCTGACTTTTTCATTTGAAATGTCATGTCCATCCTTTTCCTTATTTGTTTTAAAATTTTGATTCACAATAATATGGAGAGGTCACTTTGAACACTGGGATTTTTAAAAATGACAAATTTAATTTCTTCCTGAAAGCTACACCTTTATCATGGTTGTACATGATTGCCTGAATGATTGAAAATTTACTTCATTATGACCAGGTTACAGCCATTGGTTTAAAAGAATTTTATCTCAGGAAGGGATAGGTAAAAATTTTATTATTATTGCAGCATCCAGATATTCACATCCAGAGATTCGGAAGTGCTGTATGGGTGGAGTAAAAGAATCTCCTCTCAGAGAGACTTGCGGTCAGAGAGTTGAGCGTATTAAGAGTCATCCTAGGTGCATAAAAGCATTCAAGGATTGCTGTGAATTTGCAACAAAACTACGGGAGAGTGGGACATACAAAGTTTTAATATTGGCAAGAATGCGTAAGTTTCAAACTGTCTGTGAATGTATACATACATTTATGAGAGTGTATATGGTTGTTTTATGATAATGACAGCCTTCTTGTAAGAACATTAAAATCCGTTTTTTTAATTTAACAAGAAAAACAGAAGCAAAGATTCTAGGCTGTATGATATCAGAAGTCAAAAACAGTGAGTGGAAAGCCTTAGGAATCTCTGAATTGCTTTATTTTTTTCTTTTTTTTTCAGAATTTAAGGCTCTACTGGGATTGGACAAGGCAGAGATTCGTAGCTACTTCCCTGAAAGCTGGTTATGGGAAGTCCACCAAGTTCCTCCAGGGTACTATGCTCTGAACCATTTAATGTCATCTGACTTTCAAGAGCTCAGTTGTTGCATAGAACAGGATGTCCATCTCTTATTGAAAGCCTTTCTCAATACAGAGAAAGAAACCCTAATTCACTCCCCTACTGTTGACTGAGGGAAGTGATCATGCTTCCTACTTTAGTCCTTGTGGAAGGTGTAATTGAAGCATGGGTAAGGAATACCCATGCTAGCTAGATTAAATTAGTACAAGTATGCCTTTCCGTGCTACAGTTACACTTTCACTTGCAGTGTTGACATACCCTCGGTGGAGAGGGTTCATATTGACTCACAAGGGGGCAAATACCTTTGCTATGAATTTGCAGGGTTTTTAGACTGAACCAATTTTTTATAGAGTTTTTTTAGTTTTCCTGCCCTCCTTCCATGATTTAAATTCTTGTATCGTTTTTTAGAATTGTATATTTATTCCATTTTTTTAAAAATATTGTTACGAGAACATTAAAGCACTCCAAAGTTAGGAAATGCCAGAATTAAGATAGTCTGTGCAACTTAAATTCTATTCTCTTGTGCATATGCATTATGATATTGCCCTTAACTATAAGAACTGGTGGCCTGTCTCCCCACTCCAGGAATATGAACACAAAGCTATTCCTGGACCAAAGTAGGCTGCTGGATCCCAGAGTCCTTTCCCTGTATGTCTCTCCATTCAGTGCCAGCTAGCGACATCACCCCCCCTTTCCACAGTTCCTCTCCCCAACTGAGCCACTTGCTGACTCTTATATTCACTTGATCAGTCTCAGTTGGAAGGTATCAGAGTAGCAGCCGTGTTAGTCTGTATTCGCAGACTACTGTTGGAAGGTAGATGATCAATCACTGGTGAGGCTGGGCCCGACTCCCCTTGACATTTTTCCATTATGTCCCTGTGCAGGAAACTGACCACCTCTTCCCAGAATGTCAGGCCCCAGCTCTCTTTTTATTCATATTAGTTCAAAAAACTCGCTGATTTCTCCAAGGCCAGCCAATACCAAGTCTAATCAGACAAAAATGTGTTCAGTGTTCTAAGTCAACAGCTCTAGGTCTCCTGTACAGCTTACCTGAATCTTTGACCCTGCAAACTCCTCTGGGCAGAGGCTGTCTTTACCTGCATGTTGTATAGTGCTGAGTCAAATGTTGGTATTAACAAAGTAATAATAATAATTTATAAAATTTCCTAATTACCAAAAACCATTTGTAATATAGATCAAAGGCCCTTTCAGTGACTCTGCCTGATTCTCTGACTACATGGGAAATACAAGGTGTTGGCATTTCAGATAAAGGTAAGCATTGCGACCTCAGTATGGGTAACCAAAATAATTAGTGAGCTTTTGGATTCAATTTTCTTTTCCAAGACATTTTCCTTCATAATAACGGCCATACTGGGTGAGACCAAGGTCCATCTAGCCCAGTATCCTGTGTTCCAACAATGGCCAATGCCAGGTGCTCCAGAGGGAATGAACAGAACAGGTAATCATCAAGTGGTCTATCCCCTGTTGCCCATTCTTAGCTTCTGGAAAACAGAGGCTAGGAACACTATCCCTGTCCATCCTGGCTAAAAGCCATTGATGGACCTATCCTCCATGAATTTATCTAGTTCTTTTTTGAACCCTGTTATAGTCTTGGCCTTCACAACATCCTCTGCAAATTTTGCCACCTCTTTACCCCTTTTTCCAGATCATTTATGAATATGTTGAACAGGACTGGTCCCAGTGCAGACCCCTGGGGGACACCACTATTTACCTCTCTCCATTCTGAAAACTGACCATTTATTCCTACTCTTTGTTCCTATCTTTTAACCAGTTACCAATCCTTGAGAGGATCATCCTATGACAGCTTACTTTGTTTCAGAGCCTTTGGTGAGGGACCCTGTCAAAGGCTTTCTGAAAATCTAAGTACACTATATCCACTGGTTCCCCCCATCCACATGCTTGTTGACCCCCTCAAAGAATTCTAGTAGATTGGGTGAGGCATGATTTCCCTTTACAAAAACCATGTTGACTCTTCCAAAACAAATTATATTCATCTGTGTTTGACAATTTTGTTCTTTACTATAGTTTCAACCAGTTTGATCGGTACTGAAGTCAGGCTTACTGGCCTGTAATTGTCGGGATCACTTCTGGAACCCTTTTTAAAAATTGGCGTCACATTAGCTTCCTCCAGTTGTGTGGTACAGAAGCTGATTTAAATGACAGGTTACAAACTACAGTTTGTAGTTCTGCAATTTCACATTGAGTTCCTTCAGAACTCTTGGGTGAATACCGTCTGGTCCTGGTGGTTTATTACTGTTTAGTTCATCAATTTGTTCCAAAATCGCCTCTAATGACACCTCAACTCTGGGACAGTTCCTCAGACTTGTCACCTAAAAAGAATGGCTCAGGTTTGGGGAATCTCCCTCACATCCTCATGTGTGAAGACTGATGCAAAGAATTCATTTAGTTTTTCCACAATGGCCTTACCATGCTTGAATGCTCCTTTAGCACCTCCCTTGTCAAGGGGCCCCATGGGTTGTCTAGCCCTCTTCCTGCTTCTGATGTGCTTAACATTTTTTTTTGCTATTACTTTTGGAGTCTTTGGCTGTTCTTCAAATTCCATTTTGGCCTTCCTAATTATATTTTTACATTTCATTTGCCAGAGTTTATGTTCACTTCTATTTTCCTCACTAGGATTTAACTTCCACTTTTAAAAGGATGTCTTTTTGCTTTTCACTGCTTCTTTACTTTGTTATTTAGCCACGGTGGCACTTTTTTGGTTCTCTTACTATGTTTTTTAATTTGGGGTATACATTTAGGTTGAGCCTCTGTTACGGTGTCTTTAAAAAGTTTCCATGCAGATTGCAGGGATTTCACTTTTGTCCCTGTACCTTTTAATTTATGTTTAACTAACCTCCTCATTTTTGTGTAGTTTCCCTTTCTGCTACAGTGTTGGGCTGCTGTGGTGTTTTCCCCACCACAGGAATGTTAAATTTAATTATATTATGGTCACTATTACCAAGCGGTCCAGCTATATTCACCTCTTGGACCAGATCCTGTGCTCCACTTAGGACTAAATCAAGAATTGCCTCTCCTCTGGGGGGGTTCTGGGACTAGCTGCCCCAAGAAGCAGTCATTTAAGGTGTCAAAAAACTTTATCTCTGCATTCCGTCCTGAGGTGACATGTATCCAGTCAATATGGGGATGGGGGATTTCAACTATTATTATTGAGTTTTTTATTTTAATAGCCTCTCTAATCTCTCTGAGTGTTTCACAGTCACTATCACTGTCCTGGTCAGGTAGTCCGTAATATATCCCTACTGCTATATTCTTATTATTAGAGTATGGAATTACTATCCATAGAGATTCAATGTACAGTTTGGTTCATTTAAGATTTTTACTTTGTTTGATTCTATGCTTTCTTTCATATATAATGCCACTCCCCGACCAGCACAACCTGTTCTGTCCTTCCAATATATTTTGTACCCTGATATAACTGTGTCCCATTGATTATCCTCATTCCACCAAGTTTCTGTGATACCTATTATATCAATATCCTCATTTAATACAAGGTACCTCACCCATCTTATTATTTAGATTCCTAGCATTGGTATATAGCACTTTAAAAACTTTTCACTTTTTAGCTGTCTGCCATTACATGATGTAATTGAATGGGACTTTTTTCATTTGACTGTTTCTCATCAGATCCTACCAATATTTTATCATCTTCCATCCTCTCGTCCTTACTAGGTCATAGAGAATCTCCATCAATAGATCCTCCACTAACGGATGTCGCTGTCCGAACCATGTGCTCCTCCACACCTATCCGCTTTCCCCCCCAGTCCTTAGTTTAAAAACTGCTCTATGACCTTTTTAATGTTAAGTGACAGCAATCTGGTTCCATTTTGGTTTAGATCAAGTTCATCCTTCCTGTATAGGCTCCCCCTTTTCCCAAAAGTTTTCCCAGTTCCTAATAAATCTAAATCTCTCCTTCTAACACCATCATCTCATCCATGCATTGAGACCCTGCAGTTCTGGCTGTCTAACTGGCCCTGTGTGTGAAACTGGAAGTATTTCAGAGAATGCTACCATGGAGGTCCTGGACTTCAATCTCTTACCTAGCAGCCTAAATTTGGCCTCCAGGACCTCTCTCCTATCCTTCCCTATGTCACTGGTACCTATATGTACCACGACCACCGGCTCCTCCCCAGCACTACACATAAGTCTATATAGGTCAGTGGTTCTCAAACTTTTGTCCTGGTGACCCCTTTCAAATAGCAAGCCTCTGAGTGCGACCCCCCTTTTATAAATTAAAAACACCTTTTTATATATTTAACACCATTATAAATGCTGAATGCAAAGCGGTGTTTGGGGTGGAGGCTGATAGCTCACGACCCCCCCATGTAATAACCTCACGATCTCCTGCGGGGTCCCAACCCCTAGTTTGAGAACCCCTGATTTAGTTGTCTCGAGAGATCCAAATTCTCTTTTCCTTCCCTACTAATATATAATTTAGCTAAACATTCCCCCTTGACCATCAGTATCACGGGAAAACTGGTCCTAGACGCTTGGAATGCTGAAAGTATCCTGGCCTATCTGATATATAGTCTTCATGTTTGCTGGCCAGATATCTCTTGGAACACCAGGAACAGAAACTAATACTATGTATTATTAGCAAGAGAGTGCTATTTTTTAGCCCTGTTGGTTTATGAAATATTATACATTAAAATCATCATATTTTGGTTACCTTCTTTTGTGTTTACTCTTTGTTTAATTCTGGCTTGATTTGACCACTATCTGTAAAACTGTAAGCACCAGAACCAATTTTATACACCATCTGAAAACTTCTAATCCTATTTGTCAAATAGAATAAATCATCAACCTTTGATGCTATGAATCTGTGAGAATCTTTTATGCAAAAGTGTTGTGGAAATTAATTTTGGATGGCCAAAAAGAAAGACTGTAGTCAGAATAATCTGATTTTAAATCATGTCATCTAGTTTACTGGTTTTTTTTTTTTTCAATATGCTTGTTGTTTGAATATTTGTTATGTACTTCTCAGAAGTTAAATTTTTTTAAAAAATGTTAATACTTCTGCCTTGGTTGCAATTCTGTTTTACAGTTGTCATATAGGAGGCTAAGAGAAAAAGAAAATTCTGCAATAAGATCTCGAGAGGAAATGATTTAATTGCTTGAAGACGGGGGAGCAGAGAGTTTGTGATAGATGAGGTAGTACAGCTGAAAGAGAAAATCTTAGCACTAGGAAGGAGAGAACTGAGAAGAAGTCAGAGTAGTAGGACTGGAGTGAGTGCAAGGAATTAGGCAGATAGCAACTCAGAAAGAGAAAGTGGAGCAAATCCCTGATGATTTCAGAAAACCCAACATGACAATGTCAAAGTAGATTTTGTAATTTGATAGGAAACCAGAAAGGTGACAAGGGTGTGAGGAGTGATATGGACCTGTTTCTTGGAATGAGAGACTAATCTGCATAAAATGTGTGCTTCTGCTTATATCATATTGTGCTATTATGTTTTTAATTCTTCCTAGGCATATGTGTTGCTGATGCACTCCAAGTGCAGGTTTTAAAAGATGTTTTCGTGAGCATGCATATACCTTATTCTGTTGTGCGTGGAGAACAAATTGAGTTAAAAGGATCTGTTTACAACTACAGAAATTCCAGAATGATGGTAATTTGTGGATTTTCTGAATTTTATATAAGTAGTATTATGATGAACTGACAAAGGATTTGTTTCTGCAAGTATCCAGTCAATATGCATGAGTCAGAATTCTCCAATTGTTAAAAAATGCAGCATTGTACTTCATAATTTAATTTATTTGATTCCTGTAGCGCCCATCACATTCTATTTGGGCACAGTTCAAAAGTTTTATTAAAAAATCGACTGCGCCCAGGCATAACCAGTAGCTATACTTGTAGAATATCCTGGTGTGTGGCCTCGCCAGTTCTCAATGGTAGGTGGTGAAAAAGGGAAGCCAAAATGGCATAAGTGGAACTGACACATGAAATGACTTGCACTTAATTCTGAAGCCAACTCCCAATGTACTCTAGTGAACAGAATCATGGATGGAGTTTCTACATATTAGCTTCCTGAACTGAGAGGGCAGCGCTCTTGATCAAATCTGGAAAAAACTTTAGGACTCAAGAATAAACAATTTTGTACATCAAGAAATGCACTAATCTTTGCATCTTTCTGCTTCACTCTCTATTCTATTCCTTCCCTCCCACTGGTCAGGCACAGACTACATGTTTGATCACCCACAGTGTTAGCTTTGGTAGAAAGAACTTTGGACAGGACATGGAAGAAGTGGTCAGTTCAGCAGCATTCAGCAACATGAAGTTTTCTCGTTCTGTAGCATCCACCTTCTCTCATGTAAAAGTACAGTGCACAAAATATTTTTTTAAAGATGGCTGCTGTACTAATAGGATGTCCCAGTTATCACCCTCACCTCCTTGCTTGGATGTTGTATCACTTTTCCTTTCTCTTTGTCTGTCTGTCTTTTTAAACTGTATGCTCTTTCGGGCATAGGGACTGCATCTTTCTCTGTGTTTTGAAATTACATAGCAACTTTTGTGTTCTATCCTAATATAAATATTAAAAATAAATAATATAATGCTTCTGCTCAAATTTGAGTTTGAAATTTCAAGTGGAGGGTGGTTTTCTTGGTTACAAATTTTTGAAAGCAAATAAATAATGTTGCCTGGAGATTTAATAGAAAAGCAAAATTTTAGGGATGAAAAATATCCTGAAACAGAACAGTGAAATTTTACAGAAAAATGTTGCAAAGAAAAATTATATGCAACTGTATATATGATGTCTAGTGCTTTGGCTCCCTGATCCTTGGTTAGGGCCTCTGTGCGCTAGTATAATGCAAATAACAACAATAATAATAAAGTTAATCACTTTTACACATTGCTGACAATAGTAAAATTGTTTAGTGTTATCTAACACTCAATGTAAAATTTATTTTAATCTTTTAAAATCTTCTCTGATGTTTCAGTTCTGTGTTAAAGCAACAGTTGGAGATGGAATCTGTTTGTTCGAAGGCTCTGCAAGTCCTCAGCAAAGGTTACAGAGTTGTCAATTTCAGAACCTAGATGGTTATTCTGTCGCATCAGTTACATTCAGAATACTCCCTCTGGAACTAGGTCTTCATACAATCAACTTTACATTGTTGGCTGGACAGAACAGTGAAGTTTTAGTGAAAACATTGCATGTGGTGGTAAGACCAAAACCTTCCTTAGAACTCTTGCTCTTTTTGAATAGATTCAGTCATAATAAATGGATGGTTATTTTATTTATTTTTATAAATATATGAAATCAGAGTATGAACATGACTGCATTTGACTTATGAAATCTAGGGATCATATATAATTTACTTGTGTTTAAAAAGTGCTTATCAGTCTTTTGGGTGCTGTAAAATAACAAATACACCTGCAAATAGTCTTGTCATTCTGTTTAACAGATCTACCAGTAGCAGCAGTTGTTAATCTCCATTCTGATGTGTATATAAAAGGCATAAAACATTTGCCTGATCCTGCAGTCCTTTCTCATATCAAACTGTCATTGACTTCATTGAGAGTTATGCCATGATGCAACTTCAGGATTGGGCTCTTATGTATTTACTTTTTTAAATGTATGGATTACAATGGTTGACAACTAGTAGGCAAATAAGTGTAAATATGATTTATGTAGCTTGTAACTTAATTAAGCAAATAGAGTATAGAATATTGATGATGTAGTTTGTATCAGTTTTTCAAATACTTAAATACATTTATTGTAAAGATATATTTATTAAATTTTTTTAATTTCCATAAACTTTATTTACATCTGTTGCTAATTTTGGTTGAAGATTATGTTTTGAAAACAAATGGCTGGCAGCAGCAGCAGCAAACCTTTAAACTGAGAATTAGACAAAGATTATGTGGGTCTGATTGTTTGATATTTTAAAATTATTGCTTTAGTCAGTGTGTTAAATTAAACAAAGTACTTTGATGTACTGCTTAGTTTTGGCCTCATCTTGATTGCAGCCAGAAGGTATTAAGAGAGAACTTCATGCAGGCTTTTCTCTGGATCCACAAGGTGTTTATGGTATGGAAAGTGATTTTGTATCTTATTATTTGTTCTTTTACTCTGCAATCTCAGACAAACATCAAAATCAATTCTTCTTCCTGGCACAATGTTCACATATGTCTATTGTGAAATTGCATGCCCTAGCACACAGTAATGGAGTCCCTTTCAAAGTAGCTAGCCATTTTTTTTTAGATTTTGATTAATTGGAATGATTAGGAACTTGTATCTTATATGGCATGAAGACTTTGAGATTTTTTCTAAATTTAGTTGTGCAGGAAAACCAACTACCAAGTGCTGCTTTCCCTAGAATAATAGAAAGTAATCCAGTTTAATCAGAGATGAATCTATACTCCAAAGTTCTGATCAAGATTAGAACTTTTCTAAAGATCCAAGTATTAGTTTAATTTATTATGGAATTAGGGTCTGGATCTAAATTTTTTCAAAGTTTAGAGTTGTTTGGATCTGGGTTTTAGACCCAACTTTAGTTTTCATGATTTTTTGTGTGTGTTTGATAAATTGGCAAACAGCTGTGGCCTCAATCTGTCCCAGCAGGGCTGTTGGGGTCTAAATTCTGCAATTACATAGGTAATGCTATAAATACGTTGAGATATATATGTATTTATTTCCAATTGCAGGTATAATCAGAAGACGACAAGAATTTCGATACAGGACACCATTAGATCTGGTCCCCAAAACGAAAATTGACAGGACTGTGAGTATAAAAGGTAAATGGAATGAAATGTATGCAGTATTTATATTTAGCTTCTAGATACGTGCTTGCTCTCTTTCTTAATTTCCTTTTTTCTGCTCTACCCACCTGACTATACTCTCAGGTGCTCTTTCTTTCTTTTGAGAAAAGGCTATTTAGAGCAGACTCTTTTTTAGAGATTATATTTTCTTAAACTCCAATCTTTATTAATAGATTTTAATAGAAAATTATTAGAGTATCTCTAAATATCATGGGTCAAATTCTACCCTCAGATATACTTGCACAATTGCCATTTAAGTCAATAAGAGTTATGCCTGTATTTCTGAGGCAGCAATTAACCATGTTGTTTTTCTTCACAGGACAGCTTATGGGTGAGGTAATCTCTGCTGCCCTCAAATATGAAGGTGTTCAGTTTCTTACTAATTTGCCCAAGGGCAGTGCAGAGGCAGAGCTCATGAGTATTGCTCCAGTATTTTATGTCTTTCACTACCTGGAAAAGTCCGATAACTGGAATTTACTTGGCCCTAAAACCATAACATCAAGAGTTAATATGAGGAGGAAGATGAAAGAAGGTAGAAAAACGTGGTCTCCAATTTCTGGTTTTATTTGAAAGTTCTAAGGACTTGCAAATACTGTTGGATAAGAAAGTTAATGTTTAATATTTGATGAAAATGTAATAAAGCTAATGTATTTTTAAAAAAATATTTTTAACTAAAACTGTGGGGTTAACTATGTTTCACATAATGTCTCTGTAGTGGCTGAACTACAAAATTGCTTGAACACTTATGTTGCAAACCCTATAAAATATGATCTTATTTTATTTGGAAGCAGTAAAGTTTTAGTTGACATGCACAATTAGGGTAATTTAATATTATCTTTTTGAGTTGGAAGTTAACCATTTGCTGCTTTTTAGAAACAAAACAATTAAAGGCCAGTTATCAAAGAGAGGTTAATTTTTCTTCTAAGTGAAGAAACGTAATTTGAATAGAAATCAGTGCTTCAGAAATACTAAGTCTGCTTTATGTATATCTTAGGTATTGTAAGCATCCTGTCATTCAGAAACAGAGACTTCTCTTACAGCATGTGGAAAGACGGGAAATCCAGCACTTGGTGAGTTAAAATGATCATTTTATTACAGTGGATTTGAAAGGTTTGATTCAGTCCTGTGTTTCCACAGTGACTAATATTTAAGGGCCATATTTCATATTGCCATTAATGTGTGCACAGAACTCCATCAGTGCCACTGTTAGTTCCACTTATGGATCAAGGGCAACATTTTTGCCTCAGTATTTAAAGGAAGAAGTGACTCTCAGTGACTAATTCCTGATGATTCAGAGAAGGGTGGAAAATCTCCCACAATACGCCAAGACTATTGTACAGTATTGTATTTAAGGAAAAATCACCTTCCTGTGCTCTGTAGAGATCAGCTCACACACTGCAGCATGAGATTTGATTAACTTTATTTTACAATGCTAATTTAAAAATACTATTGATCATTGCTACAGGGTGCCTCTGTGGCTACCCAGTGTACCGCACTGTCTGACCAGCTCATGCGGCCTCACAGACACACACACTAGGTTGTTACCTTTTGACCACCAGATGTGTACCATATATACTCATTCGTAAGCTGAATATTTTGGTAAAAAAAGTGAGCACGGGTTGGCTTATAAACGGGTCACACCAAAATTTGATGATTTTAAACTCTATGAAATCATTGAATTGAATATCTAATACATTGTCGTTTTGTTTACCTGAAGCATCTGCAGGCATGGAGCGCCTCAGCTCCCTGTGGCTGCGATTCGCTGTTCCCAGCCAATGGGAGCTGCGGGAAGCGGCTTACTCTGATGGGCCGGGAGCCAAAGTTTGCCAACTCCTGAAATACAGGGTTGGCTTATGAGAGGGTCATACAGTTTTTACTGTTTTTAACCTATCCATCTTGGGGCGGTCAGCTTATAAACCAATGGGCTAATGAACGAGTATATTCGGTATTTATTCCTTCCTTGCAAAGTATAACAGTGTACTGCAATCTTATAGCAAGAGGAGGTTTCCCTACAGCCTTCACTCTTCAGCCCAGTGTCATTGTCCAGCTATATTGTAAAAAGGACAGGAGAACGTGCATGTGGTTTAATTAGGCCACAACTTAATGATTAATTTCTGGGTGTACCTGGCAGATAAAAGTGTACAGTGTGGGTAATTCCGTGATCATTTTAATATACACTTGGGAGCTTCCATCAGTCCCCCCCATTACCATCCTGGTCTCTAGTCATCCCACGGCTGGGACCTTACAATGCCCCCTCCTCAAATGAGGGTTAAGGTGGGCTATAAAGGGGCGGGGTTGGCTCCCTGCCGTGCCAGTCATAGGAGCCCCAAACACTCCCGTGTCTGCTCCTTTAATGCATACCTCCTTTAAATCCCCTACTAATCCCTTTATCTGATCACTGTATCCCTTCTCTACAGAGTATCTGCATTGGACGTCCACCCCATATTTACATAATGAGTTGCGGCATTATAGCTTAACTCCCATTCCATGTTCACCCTAGCTAAGTCCCCCCTGAACCCGCTGTGGAGAAGGCAGAAAAAAAAAACATACTATGCCTTGGTCAATCTGTTGGTGAGGGGAAAATTCCTTCCATGCCCCCCAAGAAAGGAACAGCTATTGCAGTGCCCACAGTGGATCCTGATCAAACCTGGTATTTCGCCACTTCCCTGGATGGGAGAATGGGTGCTTCTCCATCAGGTCCCGGTAAAACAGGGTTTCACCTGTCTGGTTTGTATTTATATCCATCCCTTGGGAGCGACGTGGGGGATGGGTCAGTGTCCCCGCACTGACCTGCTCTGCGGCTGCTGCAAAAGTCACTCTTAGCCTCTCCACCCTTTAAAGAAGTGGACGTCTTTCCCCAGCAGACCAGACAATCCCCACCCCCTGACTTAAAGTGCGGAGCAGTCACCCCCTGAGCTTTCCTTCTGAGCTCCCCCTTGCTTCCTGTTTCTTCCACTTATAGCCTCCTATCGTTAGCCCAATGATTACAGGTGCTCATAATCCTCCAACAGAAAGTGTTTAATTGCTCCTAGCTTGCAGCCTTTTTCATGCTGTAGCCACATCAGTGACCAGGGTGCTACTAAAAGTGCCCTGTCCCAGTCATACGTTTGTCCAGCCATTCTGAAAGGGCTGCAACAAGGTTTAATTGACCCAAGGCAACATACAGTAAACCCAAATCTTAGTAATGCAAATTTATGCCTAAATAGGTGCTCTCTATCTATCTTGATATTTTAAACTACCCCCCCCCCCGCCAAATCATCTCACACACTGAACAAAACATCTGTATTTTGCTCAATTTCCTTCACAGGTTGACAGCTTTTGCCTTAAGGATTTTTGGACAAGTTAGTCTGTATATTACTCTGGATCAAATTTCTGTTTGTAATTCAGTGATGTGGCTGATTGAAAATTGTCAAATGACAGATGGGTCATTCAAGGAACTTTCAAGTTATCAGCCAGTAAAACTACAGGTATGACAAGTGAACAGATGTTTTATTTGTGCATATATTAAAGGCTCAAGTTGCCATAAGGTACTCCATTATTTGATACAAAAGCTGTTTTAGGTCCTGATTCAGCAAAGCATATAAGCAAGTACTTAAATGCTATGCTGAATCAGAGGTTTACAGATAATTTTGCTATAATTCACTGAGTTCTAATACATGTTCACACATCTCTCCTTCTAAAATCGCTTTTAGAGTAGTGCAGTATTTTAAACTTCACTGTATTTTTCAGATACAGATACCTGTATGTTACTTCTTAGATGCTGTGAAAGCAACATGTATATTGTCTTTTTCTAATCACGATATAAAAGTCCTGAAAAAATATTGGCTTGTCATTACTTTTACATGTATTTTTGGTCTAGTCTGTCTGTTTGTATTTTTTTAAATAAATTAACCTCTTCACAAAAGAAGACTTCTTTTCAATGTAAAAATAAAATTGCTATTGCACTGATACTTCTTACAGAAATTTTTCTTCAGTTCCTCACCTAAATTGTAAAATATTCTTTTTATCAATTGACCGCACTGTTTCAAACCAGCTTTATTTACATATTTGGATTTTTTTAGGGTACTTTGCCTACAGAAGCCAAAGAAAAAACTTTGTATCTCACAGCTTTTTCTGTTATTGGACTTGCAAAGGCCATTCACTTATGCCCAACACAGGTATGTAATGCTTTCATTTCTCCAATGAGGCCATGGGCAATCATATTCTCGGCTTCTGTGTTCTGCTGTCCTTAGATTTCCCCCGTCTCCTTCCCCCTTCCCCCCGCAGTCCTGACCCAGAGGCAAGTCAGGATTGATCATGAGGATCTATGATTCTCTCTCAACCCAAACCACCCACAAACCAAAGCTCTTTTTTCTTTTATCCTAAGAGTTACTTCCAGTGTCAAGTGTTAGTATATACATGTTGTTGATCTAGCCTTTAGTGAGCCACAGTGGTGATGCAGCTTCCAAAATAAGCAAAAGAACAAACCAGATCATTTGCCTGGGGATTTGGTTGTAGAAGGTACTGTATAAATACGTGATGTCTTGGTAATACGATAGATGATTATCCTTCTGATACATATAACCTCCTGTTCACCTTGTCAGAAAATCCAAGAAGCTAAAAATGCAGCAGAAGAGTATTTGCTGAAAAATGTGCAAGCTGCGCAAAGCACGTTTACCTTGGCAATAGCTTCATATGCTTTAGCTCTCATGGATTCAAACCATCCTGGTGCACGCTCAGCCTTTTCTGCACTGAAGAAGGAAGCTCTTGTAAAAGGTATGACTCAGTAAACTATCACTTCACCCTAAAGAACCTATTACTGAAGTAGATGGTCTGTAGGTAAGTGAGCAAAGTTTGCAACACGGATGAACTTCACATACAAATTCTTTCAGATGAATTGAAATATTTAATAAGTTATAATACATGTTCTTCTTCAAGTGCTTGCTCATGTCAATTCCATTATAGGTGTGCTCACGCCCATGTGCGCAGTCGTCTGAGGCTTTTGCCTTAGTGGTATCCACAGGGCCGGCTGTGGCACCCTGTGGAGTGCCGCACTCATGCTGCAGAATATCAGACATTGCCGGCCCTATGCCCTCTCAGTTCCTTTTTATCACCCATGGTGGTCAGTTGGCGTGCCTCTGTCCCTGGCTTCACAAGTGGCCAGTGATTTCTCTTCTATCTTTGCCTTGCACTTCTAGCTGTAAACAGTTAATCATTTCATAGTGGCTGGCCACCACTTCCAATTTGCAGCACTCCCCTTTAGCCTGTCCTCAGCTCCCAGGGTATTCACGAAATGCATGGCACCGGTGGTGGCTTACCTGAGACATCAGGGAATCCTGATCTTTCCATATCTCGATGACTGGCTCATCAAGGGCAGGTCTCTGGAGCAAGTGCAAAGGAGTCTCGATCTGATATGTTCCACTTGCAGTGACCTGGGCCTGTTAATAAACACAGAAAAGTCCATGTTAACACCAGTCCAACGCATAGAGTTCATTGGAGTCAGAAGGGTACTGGCCTTCTACATAGATAGAATGAAGCTGTTCTGTAAGTCAATGCAGTTGTTCATTGCTGTGGCAGACAGGATGAAGGGTTGCCCAGTGTCTGCCCAGAGAATATCATTGTGGATCACTGTCTGCATCCACTACTGTTATGAACTGGCGAAGATGTCCCCATTGGTGATTGTGACTGCTCACTCGACAAGGGTGCAGGTGTCCTTGGCAGCCTTCCTCGCTCAGGTACCGATTCAAGAAATTTTTCAGGCCGTGACCTAGTCAATCTTCCACACATTTGCTTTGCACTGTGCTCTGATTCAGCAAGCTCAAGATGACGCTGGTTTTGACAGATCTGTGCTCCAATCTGCAAGACTCTGAACTCCAAGCCCACCTCTGGGGATACTGCTTTCGAGTCATCTAGAATGGAATTGACATGAGCAAGCACTCGAAGAAGAAAAAACGGTTACCTACCTTTCGTAGGTTGTTGTTCTTCGAGATGTGTAGCTCATATCCATTCCATTACCTGCCCTCCTGCCCCTCTGTCGGAGTAGTCAGCAAGAAGGAACTGAGAGGGCGTAGGGCCGGCGGTGCCTGATATACCGCGGCATGAGCGCAGCACTCCAAAGGGCACCAGAGCCAGCCCTACGGATACTGCTAAGGCAGAATCTCCGATGACCGTGCACATGGGCATGCACATACCGACAATGGAATGGACATGAATCCAAGAATATTAAAGGAATTGGCACCCGAAATTGCAAACACCTTAGCAAGAATTTTTAATAACTCTAAACTCAGGGGTTGTACCGTATGATTGGAGAATTGCTAATCTAGTTCCTATTTTTAAGAAAGGGAAAAAAAGTGATCCAGGAAACTATAGGCCTGTTAGTTTGACATCTGTAGTATGCAAGGTCTTGGAAAAAATTTTGAAGGAGAAAGTAGTTAAGGACATTGAAGTCAATGGTAAATGGGTCAAAATACAACATGGTTTTACAAAAGGTAGATCGTGCCAAACCAACCTGATCTCCTTCTTTGAGAAAGTAACAGGTTTTTTAGACAAAGGAAACGCAGTAGATTTAATTTACCTAGATTTCAGTAAGGTGTTTGATACTGTGCCACATGGGGAATTATTAGCTAAATTGGAAAAGATGGGGATCAATATGAAAATTGAAAGGTGGATAAGGAATTGATTAAAGGGGAGACTACAACGGGTCCTACTGAAAGGCGAACTGTCAGGCTGGAGGGAGGTTACCAGTGGAGTTCCTCAAGGATCAGTTTTGGGACCAACCTTATTTAATCTTTTTATTACTGACCTTGGCACAAAAAGTGGGAGTGTGCTAATAAAGTTTCCGGATGATACAAAGCTGGGAGGTATTGCCAATTTAGAGAAGGACCGGGATATTATACAGGAGGATCTGGATGACCTTGTAAACTGGAGTAATAGTAATCGGATGAAATTTAATAGTGAGAAGTGTAAGGTTATGCATTTAGGGATTAATAACAAGAATTTTAGTTATAAGCTGGGGACGCATCAATTAGAAGTGATGGAGGAGGAGAAGGACCTTGGAGTATTGGTTGATCATAGGATGACTATGAGCCGCCAATGTGATATGGCTGTGAAAAAAGCTAATGCGGTCTTGGGATGCATCAGGAGAGGTATTTCCAGTAGGGATAAGGAGGTTTTAGTACCGTTATACAAGGCACTAGTGAGACCTCACCTAGAATACTGTGTGCAGTTCTGGTCTCCCATGTTTAAAAAGGATGAATTCAAACTGGAGCAGGTACAGAGAAGGGCTACTAGGATGATCCGAGGAATGGAAAACTTGTCTTATGAAAGGAGACTTAAGGAGCTTGGCTTGTTTAGCCTAACTAAAAGAAGGTTAAGGGGAGATATGATTGCGCTCTATAAATATATCAGAGGGATAAATACCAGAGAGGGAGAGGAATTATTTAAGCTCAGCTCCAATGTAGACACAAGAACAAACGGCTATAAACTGGCCACCTGGAAGTTTAGACTTGAAATTAGACGAAGGTTTCTAACCATCAGAGGAGTGAAGTTTTGGAATAGCCTTCCAAGGGAAGCAGTGGGGGCAAAAGATCTATCTGGCTTTAAGATTAAACTAGATAAGTTTATGGATGAGATGTATGATGGGATAACATGATTTTGGTAATTAAATATTCATGGTAAATAGGTCTAATGGCCTGTGATGGGGTGTTAGATGGGGTGGGATCTGAGTTACCGAGGAAAAAATTTTCTGTAGTATCTGGCTGGTGAATCTTGCCCAAATGCTCAGGGTTTAGCTGATCACCATATTTGGGGTCGGGAAGGAATTTTTCTCCAAGGCAGATTGGAAGAGGCCCTGAAGGTTTTTCGCCTTCCTCTGTAGCATGGGGCACAGGTCACTTGCTGGAGGATTCTCTGCTCCTTGAAGTCTTTAAACCAAAGCAATGGGATGCAGAGAGGACCTAGACAAGCAATTCTCTTGCCTTGTGGTCCTCACAAGCATTTTGATTACAAAATGCACAATTCGGTTCCACTACAAGTTGCTGATCTTAACAATTTTTTTAATATTTAGTTTCTGTTAATGTGTGCAACATATAAGTATAAAACATGAAAATTAATGGTAATAGTTAAAAATCACTTGTTACTGGTTTGTAAATACAGTATCCTATAATACATCAAACTCCTCTATTCCCAAGATCAACAGAACACAAATCTACCACCATCTGTTTCACAATGAAGGTAGCAACAAAGGAATAGCATCTGCTTTTCCTGTTAGAGAATTAAATTGTGTTTTGCACAGGTCAGGTTTTATTCAGAGGTTTAAATAGCCTTTGGGCATAAACAGAGCACAACTCCATCTCTAATAAAAACAGAGGGAGAGCTCCTCCTTCTCTCCCTGACTTGGATAAGCAGTACTCCCCCTCCAGCTTGGCTTGTGTGGTGAGAGCTCCCCTTCTTGTTACAATCTACTTTAACCCCTGCTAATATTTTATTACTCTTCCAGGTGACCCTCCTGTTTATCGTTTTTGGAAGGATACTTCCACTAAACTAGATAAATATGTTCCTAATGCTGGCACTGCGCAGATTGTTGAAACCACTGCTTATGCCTTGCTAACCACCCTCTTGAGTGGGGAAAAAGTCTATGCTAATCCAGTTGTCAGATGGTTGTCTGAAGAGCAAAGATATGGTGGTGGATTTTATTCCACTCAGGTGTGTTTTTAAATGTTTCTCTCCCGTTCTTCAGATGAAATCAGAGAAGCCTTAGTAGAGTAATAGATGAGCCAAACTGACAACTTGTGTGTCCTGTTATGTTGGGTAGGAATCAAAGGAAATTAGTAACATGACCTCCAGCTGCAGGAATATTACTTCCTTAGCAGTACATGCAAATCATTACTCATATATCTGCAGGCTCAGTCTATTGACTTTAGATACAGCCAGATGAAAAAACTGCGTACCAGGAAAAAACTCATTTTGACCAAAATTTCTACAAAACCAATATATTTTGACACTGAATTTGTCACTGTTTTTCACAAAAGATGAAAAGCCATATTTACAGATGAAAAACTTTTTGTATTAAAAACAGCAAATTCACTTGTGTTTTTAAAAAATGATTAGTGGAATTTCTGTGTTTTCCCATATGCTTTCTGACAAAAAGTCACCCTTGATCAAATTTGCTAATTCTTGCAAACTTTCCAGTTTTGCAAATTAAAAAAATCTATGAAGTAAAAAACTATGATATAGCAATTTTTCACAGCAATAGTTGTGCTTATTTACTAGCTTGCTTATTTTTAAAACATCTGTTTCCAGCAGCTGTACACTTATTTACAAACTTTTAATAAAACAATAAATTATACAAACATGCCCACAAAGGTAGTGTTAAATATCCTATCATTTTATTAAGAGTATAATAACACACTATTAAATTGCTTAGCTGGTTAGGGTTACCACTATCTGTCTTCCTAAATAAGTGTCTGAGTAAAGTGTTTAATAATCAATTTTGTTACAGTTTAGTTTCCATTCCAGTAGTAATTCTTTCTAATTTGATTTTTGACAGGACACAATTAATGCCCTTGAAGCCTTGACTGAATATTCCCTTCTCGTTCAACGTCTTTTTCTGAACATGGATGTCAAGGTGGCTTACAAGAATTATGGAGACCTTCAGCGCTATAAACTGACAGAAGAAAATTACATAGGAGGGAC
The DNA here is from genome assembly GCF_009764565.3 of Dermochelys coriacea. NCBI lineage: Eukaryota > Metazoa > Chordata > Testudines > Dermochelyidae > Dermochelys > Dermochelys coriacea. The sequence goes on along the minus strand of NC_050083.1, from coordinate 20,977,548 downwards.
TCTGGAAGTGAGTGAATAGTTTTACCTTAGAAAAGTGAAAACAAATATTATTAATAACTTACAAAAATTCCTTTGAGAAGGAAAGAAATAAAGTCTAGACAAATTTTAAAAAAAGAAAATGTGTCTATGAAAAATAGCATTTGTTTAATTGTTGTCTTCATCTGCTAAGATTTAATTGATGCAGCAAGTGATTAAAGGTTTCACTGATTCAGGACCACATCCTCAAAACACTTATTTACATGAGTAGTCCCATTGAATTCAGTAAGATTACACAAATATGTAAAGTTGCATGTGTAAATAGTGGGATTGGCCCTTTGCTTGTAATCAGAAATGTAAAAAAGATCATAAGATCCGTGTGACTTCTATCTATTTGACTGCTAATGGTAGTATCTTAACTGGTACTCTGCAAATATTATATTTAGTGTCAAATCATATTTATGTTTACATCTTTAGGTACCTTTGTACGATGACATATATGTAAGCACTGGGAGTAGCACTGGTTTAGCAACAGTAAATGTAAGTGGTTAAGCAAAAATTTTTAAAGAAACAAAGCCTTTTTTTGGGCTTGTCAATATGGGCAATGAAAGGGATCCTGAGAGGTTTCCTCTTTGTCCCGACTTCTGTTACCTGTTCCCTGGACCAAAGTGGCAGAAGCCATTTCGGATACGTGTAGATCTTGTGTAAGAAGGTGCAGCTCCATTTGAAATCATTAGTTACACCTGCTTTTACACCAACTCGACTCATTTGTCTTAAATCATGTGATTCCTAAAGTATATTGTCTAATTTTGGAACATTTTGACAGCAGTAAAATAATTAAATTCCCTCAGGGGATTTATCTGTAGTGAGACAAGCGATGGAAATTCTTCCGGCCTCCCCCAACTTATCTGTTCCATAGTTCTAAATATTTAGGCCAAAATTCTTAACAGGGCTCTCTAATTTGGAGTGTGCAATTGAAGATGCCAATTTCTAGGTGTCTCAAGTTGGGCATCCAAAAATGGAAAACCCCCAAATTAATGAACATTCTTGAAAAACTTTGCCTCAATAACTTTGTAATAGAGAATGTGCCTTCTCTTTTTCTATTTTTCTGTGCTTTGTATTATTGTTTATAAATATATTACAATGCTATTATGACATACTATTTATCCGCTGGCTTCTATACCTCCAGGAATTTTACAAATAAATAATTGATTACCACCTTTCGGAACAGAACAATACGTAATTCACAAAGGCACTTCAGTAAGATGGTTGATATTAGTTATTCTTTTATAATATAAACACAGGACCACAACCTAGTCTCATATGCACAGGCTGAATTAATGTATGTTTCAATTATTTTGTCATCTCTTTATTCCTTTTGCTCTGCAATTTTCAAAGAGGAGTCATTACTGTACACCCATATATTAACTTGCATGTGTGCTATATTGCTATATTTATGTATACTACTTCTTTGAGTAGTGTCCCTATGGGTGTGCCACTTCAGGACGCATGTGCCCCATGCACCTTTGAGTAATTTTCTATAACAATGCCTGTTCGGCCCAGCGTGCATACCAGACATCTTCATGCACCATACAGAGTATACATAGAACTGCATGAGTGAACCACCCTCAGTTCTTTCTCAGCTGCTCTATAGCCTCAGAAAGAGCATCTAGCATGCCTGCTTTCGGCCTAGCAGTAGCTTAGCTTTTTTTATCCTAGTCTTCAGATAGTTTAGTTTACCAGTTCGTTTGTTTTAATTTATTAATCTGGTAGCCCCTTTTTTATCTGGGAATTTTTAATTGAACACCCTTGTTCTCCTCCACTTTTGAATGGCTCTGTCTTAGGGGTTGTCATCATTTGTTATGCCAGGATCCCCAGGCCTTATGCACTGTGTTTTTTCTGCAGAAAGTCCATCTCCATTAGCAATGGACATTCTTAGTGTCTTCCCTGGGAGACACCCACATACTGGCAAAGTGTAAGATCTGCACTTTTTAAAAGAGCAGATCTAGAGAAAACAGAGAAATCAAATTTAGATTGCTTATGATGGAGCAAGCCCTAAGACCAGCATCAGATCTTGGTTCAGAGAATCCCTTGTACACTGGCCTTCAAGTGCACTTAGTGCCCCATTGACCTCCATATCTCATGCGCTGGGATCTTCACAGGATAAAGGCGCCAAAGGTACCAACAGGCTCCAAAGAAGAGGAGTTCTGTATCTCCCACCAGAGCCCTCTTCAGAGAAATCTCAGTCACCTCAGAGAATGACTGTTTCAGAGACCTTTGGTCCCAGAGAGAGTACCTTTGAGGCTCCAAGATGATGATCTGCTACTGGGAGCTCATCAAAGACTTCAAGCTCTTCAAGAGATGCAGTACTAAGCATGCTTCAATATTGACATTGGTGCTAATAAGACATGTTAATTCCAGCAGAGAATGTAAGTACACTGCTTCTAGGAAGCTGGGAAGGCTATGATCCCCAAGCACTTTGATTCTAGGAAACTGGAAACGTCCACCTTGGTACACAAACTGGTATCCCAGACTGCTATGCCAGTGTGCCAAAAGCCATCAACATCTCCAGTACTGACGCCATCCACAAGATGTGCATCTCTGAAGCAATCAGCGCCTCCGGTGCCAACACCCATCTTCTAGACAGGCACCATCAAAGGAGTCGGCAACCTTGGTATTGAAGCCAATTGTTGTAGGACCTCAATCAACCTTGGCTCAGATACACCTGTTACCACAAGAAACTTCAGGAAGTTTTTTGTTTCAGAGGAACTGGAGTCTCCATTGCTAATGGGGACTGAACCTTTGTTGTTACTGTGGTCTGCTGAGTCACCAAGACATTATCTTTCACCAGTGACTCCCAGCTCTCTGGTACCTCTCACATTGGACAGACATCTAGCTTCACCTTCCTTGTCTGCCCCCACTGGATTATTTTGAGGATGATTTCTTGATTCCCAGATCTCCATCCAGGGATTTCCTGCCTACCATAGAAAAGAAATCCCCCCGATTAATCATTCTCAGAGGGAAGTTGCAAGGGAGAAACAATTTTGAGCCTCTTCTCACTAGTATGACCAACGCTGGATGCCGCCTCCTTTACATTATGGTTCTCTGCAATACTCATATTGGGACTTTGAGTTCTGTATTGCCAGCAGTTTTCAAGAGCTCCTAGCTACTCTGATGATGAGCATAAGGATATATATTTTTATATAATCTGCTCCATTGAGTCCTCCTCAACCCCAAGAGGAGATCTTGAGGAACAAGAGGCCAGAGTAGACAAGAAAGTGACACCTCAAACATACCATCATCACTTAATTAGGCTGTAATGCCTCCACCACCTTCTTCGATGGATAACTTCGACCAGTTCTAGGAGCTGATGAAATGCATTTCTGATTCACTCCAGATTCCTTTGGAGGAGGCTCAAGAGTCACAACATATGCTTTTGGATATTTTACACCACCTCTGGACAGTGTCACTACCTGTGAATGAAGCTCTACCAGAACCTGCTAAGACCATATGGCAGACTCCTGCCACAGCACCACCTACTATAAATGGACAGAAATATTATGTCCTGGCAAGAAATTCAGAATATTTGTTCTCTCACCCACCACCAAATCCTTTAATTGTGGAATCTGTCAATGAACATGGCAAGCAATCCCTTACAATAAAGACGAGAAACGTCTCTGTCTCTTTGGGCATAAGAAGTGACCGCGCAGTTCAGGATCACAGATTATCAAGGTCTGATAGTGAAATACAACCATGCTAACTTCAGTACATTCAACAATTTTATTGAAAAACTTCTTGAAGAACTTTGAGAACAGTTCCAGGCCGTCATAACAGAGGGTCAGCTTTTAGCAAGGGTGTCATTTCAAGCTTCTCTAGATGCAGCCAACACTGCAGCTCAATATGTCTCCACTTACATCATCATGCATTGAGTGTCTTGGCTGTAAATGTCCAGATTTCCTGGGGACATCCAAAACACTGTGGAAGACCTCCCCATCGATGGACTGAAACTCTTTTCTGAATCCACAGATGAATCTGTTCACACCTTGAAGGACTTTAGAGCCACATTCAGATCTTGACATTTAAACACCTGCCAAATAAGAGGAAATTTAGTAGCTCTCAAACCACACAAAGACAGTGACTGGTTCAATTTTCTACCTATCATAGATCTACAGAACCACCTAAAAAGAGGTCAAGCTTTCAAAAGAAAAGACCTCCTACCATGATTGCTATCACTACCCAGTCATTGTCTTAGACCAAATGTCAATTTTGATGGCTTGGTCAGAGATCTAGAACATCCTCACTTTGTGAATCTTCAGCTGCCCCAGCCTACCCACCTCCCATTCTTCAGAGCTGGACTTTCACATATTACCTGCATGGGAACAAATTACATTGGACAAATGGATTCTGGAAGTTGTAACCTCAGGTTGCTCCATCTGTTTTACCTCCATTCCTTCCTGTTCCACCCCCTCCTTGTCATCGTCGTCATCGTCCTCTTCTCAGAGATCTGTCTTAGGATCATTTGCTGAGACAGGAAGTCATCTGTCTCCTATGCATAGGGGCCATAGAAACAGTTCCAGCCCAGCACAAGGGGAAGAGATTCTATTCAAAGTATTGTCTGGTCCCCAGAAAGAATGGAGGATGGAGACCAATGTTATATCTCAGACTCATAAACACCTTAAATTAAAGAATTTCAGGATGGTAACTCTCACAGCTATAATTCTATCACTGGATTCTGGGTACTGGTTCACAGTCCTTGACCTTCAGGATGTGTATTTTCACATCACAATTCACCCCTGTCACAAGAGGTTTCTTCATTTTTACAGTTGACCAGAATCACTACCAGTAGAGAATGCTTCCTTTTGTCCTTCCCCACCCCGGAATGTTCTCAAAGGTCATGGCAGGTAGTAGCCGTTCATTTATGGCAACTAGGTATGATCATCTTTCTTTACCTCAATGATTGGCTGTTCAAGGGCCCATTGTATGATGAAGTTCCTTCCACAGTACAAAACACCTATTCCACAGATTAGGTCTTCAACTCAACATCAAAAAGTCTACTTTGATTGCAGTACACTACAGTGGTTTGATTTCATAGGGGCTTCTCTGGATGCCATAACAGCCAAAGCTTACCTATGTGTGGTAAGGTTTGTGACCCTGACAAACTTAATTTTCAAGGTTCAAATAAGCCCCCAGATATTGACATCTAATTCTGAATATGACTGTCTGCCTTTGATCATCTCAAATGTGAACACCTGTTTATCAATTTTGAGAATTGTTTGCTTTGCATGTTTTCTATTAATTGTCTATTTTATTTGTACATTTATAGGTGAGGACTGTATATCATAAATTCAGTACTTCTGAGGAGACATGTAACTTTGAGTTGAAGGTTAATGTATTGACAGATAAAGGTAAAGAGTTAGTGGTGACTTTTAAAAACATGTTTTTGTTTTTTAAATTAATCAGGACTGTACAGGAAAATGCATCTTGATTAACAAAGTGGTCAGTATTATCCCGTGCACATAACTTTACCTTCACCCCAATCAATTTTTGATGTCATTTGTAGCTGTTAATTTAACAGTGCACAGCTGTTATCTTGCAGAAGAAGGATCTGGGAGTGGAGGTCAGTGGGTTCAATTCTGCAAGTACCGTGCACTTAAGTTAACCCATGTGAGTTTCATTTACTTAAGCAGATATATAAGTGCTTTGCTGGTTCAGATTATAAAAATTAAAATTTTGGCTAAGGTATAAATGAAAAATGATGTTGTTTGTTCACGAGTAAAACGTAGGTTCCCATTAAAAATTGGCTGAAAAAATATCTGAAAAGTATTTGTCTCCTGAATATGAAAATAGTTCATGAGAACCCATTCATATAAGTATGTTGTGGACTGGACAGCTGCTTCTGAAGAGCTATAAATTATTTGTTCTATTTTAACATACAAAAGGTGAAAGAAGACAAGGTGATAACCAACCTGATCGTTTAGAAGCTTGCGCAAAGTAAGTATAATTGATTTTTCAGTGACATAACTGAGCTTTTCAATATTTTACATGTCTAGGTATCTTTTAAATTTAATCCAAACTCTAAACTTCCAGGGTTCCTAGCTCTGCCTTACACAGGATTCCCCATTCCCAGCTGGCACTTAAGTCATTGGATCAGTGCCAAGGGTTACTATGAAGAGGTTACTTGTGCATTTCCTATTTTCTGAATGTTCAGAACTGTAGCCTTAACTTACTTTAGCATATGCATTTATAATTAATTTCCCGCACTTTTGAAAAACAAAATTAGAAGGAAAAAAGAGATTAAAACATTCGTCATCCACTTGCTAATAATTGCCACCTTGTGTTACTACTGTTGTGACCCTTGTTTCCCTCTTTCTACCCCTTTTTATGTGCATGTGTGTAAGCATGTGCAGGATCAGGGTCAAAGATTGTAAACTCTCTGGGTTAGGGACTCTTAATTTTATGTTTGGATTGAGCCTTTGGCCAGTACTGTAATGTAAATAATACTTGTAATCTCTATCGATTTTATTGGTGTAAATCTGGAGTAAGTCAGCTAAAGTCAGTGAAGTTGTTATGGATTTACAATGGCGTAAGTATGAGTAGAATTTGCCCAGAGGTTTCTGAGGACCGTGCTCTAAGTTCTAAGTTTTGGTTCTATCTATATTCCATTTTTTGTCCATTTTAGGTACAAGCCTAGTGAGAGAGAACCACAGTCAGGGTCTTCCCATGTAGTGATGGATATAACTTTGGTTAGCGGACTGGAAGCAAATACAGAAGATTTATCTACTGTAAATATTAAAGAAAATTTTACCTTTACCTACAGTATTTATTGTCCTCCTGCTTTATATCTTTTTATTGTAGTAGCACAGATTTTCAACATTGTCTCTATCTTATTGCAACGCATTTTTCTCATACTAATTGGAATCGTGTACCTGAGTCTAGAGTCTGGGTGTTGCCCCTTATGGGCCTTATCCAGTTAAGTCAATGGGAGTCAATGCCCTAGAAAAATGGGAGACAAATATGAAGTTTGGATCTGGACTCAGGCTTCACCAAAGTTCAAGAATGTTGAGATTTCATAGTTTTAGTACATCTCTAATTATTATTGTTGTTATTTTTATCCCAAGGGGATGAAAGAACAGTTCCCTTAAAGTATGGAATTGTTCATGACTAGGATCACATAGCAATACTAAAGTAACTGAAGATCCATTTGTAGAAAATGTTTTACTCCTCAAAACCATGCTAAAACCAATAAGCATAAAACTTTTATGGAAGACCATGTAAAATCTTTTAAATTTGCTGATTAAAATCCTTTCTCTTTTTTCCCCCCTAGCTTGCAAGTGGAATTGATCAGTTGATAACAAATTATGAGATAAAAGATGGACATATTGTTCTACAGATAGAATCGGTAGATCATCTTTTTTATTTCCTATGATTATTCACAATTGGAAGCACTATTTCATTTCTTTGGTAACACAGAGCTTCCTTTTGGTGTCTTTCTAATTCATGCATCCTTCAAACAGGTGCCAGCTAATAAATTCATGTGTGTTGCATTCCGAGTAGGGGAGATTTACCGTGTTGGAATGCGGAGCCCTGCCACATTCACTGTGTATGAATATCATGCACCAGGTATGTGTTCCAGTTCTTCAAATTCACATCTTTTGCTCTCAGAAGATTCTTTGAATCTTGTTAAGAAACTAACAGTTTCTCCCTTTTCCACAACTTTTAACCTACATTATATTAAGGCTTATGTCACAGTCATCATCTTTCTGGCTGAAGAGGTCTGGATGGTACTCTCTTGGAATTCAACTTTTACATGCATTTTTTTTTCCTATTCAATTCTGTAGATAAACAATGCACCATATTTTATAACCCTTATGGAAATGACAAACTTCTGAGGCTGTGTGAAGGAGCTGAGTGCAAATGCATGGAAGGTAAACTTCGCGAAAAATGCCATTCTGTTGCAGTTAGTTGGAGAATACAGCTTAATGCTTTGTGATCCATGTGGATGAGAGCACTACATAGCAGTGAAAGGAGCTATATATTCTATTTCAGAACAGCAAATGTTGCCTTTGCAATAAATTAAACATTCATTACATTCTGAACTTTAAAAAAAGATGTATGGAATTTAGCTGCACAACTCTTATTGACTTTCATTTTGTCGACTAAATGGGAATTGAGTAGCTTAGCTCCATTGCTTCTGTGTTACAGATTGCCATGAGCAAATAGAAATTAATTATACTTTAAAAGAGGGCTTGTGCTGATGTTGCTTCCTAGCATTAATGTCATATCTCTTTCACTAAACATAGCGGAATGCAGTCAAATGCAAAATAAATTAGATCTGACAATAACTGCTGATAGGAGGAGAGAAGCTGCCTGCCAGCAAGTCATTGCATATGGTAAGATATGAATGATCAGTACATATTACTTTAAAAAAAACAAATGAACACTGTGTGATGAGTGATGATGAGATGCTACAGGGTGCACCTTTTGTATTTTTATATATGTTGCTTTGAGAGATGCAGCATTTTTCAATATACCTATAAGAACATTGGATTCATGTGACTCTTGTTAACAACAACATGTACTCACAGAGGTGAACATACCCCTATTAGTGCCTGTAAATTAAAATAATTCAAAGGCAACGTCTGTGGAAATTACACAGAGTTAATGGTCCCAATCTTTGAAGAGCTGTCTGTCTCTTAAGAAGATCTGAGGGCCCTCAACTCCTGCTCAAGTCAATAGGAATTGAGGCTGCTGAATACCTCTCAGGATTGGTTCCAGTACTTTATCATAGACTGTGCCTGTAGATCTACTGGGGTAAAGACAGGTTTCAGAGTAGCAGCCGTGTTAGTCTGTATTCGCAAAAAGAAAAGGAGTACTTGTGGCACCTTAGAGACTAACAAATTTATTAGAGCATAAGCTTTCGTGAGCTACAGCTCACTTCACTTCAAATGTATCCGATGAAGTGAGCTGTAGCTCACGAAAGCTTATGCTCTAATAAATTTGTTAGTCTCTAAGGTGCTACAAGTACTCCTTTTCTTTTTGGGGTAAAGACAGACCTCAATATATATCTTTCACTGGGTATTCTTTAAAATCAAACTCATTTTTTTCAGAATTAAAAATCAAAGCCCTTGGTTATTTTCAGCTAACTTTTGCAAAGTAAATTACCCCATTTCAGATATGTCTGCAGCGCTGAGGGTTTGTTACAGGCTGTGATAGTCTTGTTTCATTCCTGTGAAAAAGCAGCATCACACTAGAACTGAAACTACAACACACAGATTTCTCATTTTGCCTGCCAAATTAGGTAGGAAAGGATGCAAGAAATCTTTCCCCTATTAAAAATGGTAAGCAAAAATAGAAGCACAGTTTTACACCAATCCCAGAGGACAATGTACTCGCCCACACACATACATTGTGTTTCTCTGGGTTTTGTAAGGGTCTCTGAACAGTGATTATTTGATGTGCTTTATAATGTGTTCTAATACTTAGACATTCGTAAGGCAAGTTGTGAACAAAGCATCAGATATAATTGAGTTCCCTGTAATTTGTTGGTTAAAAGCAGATAATGTAATCCCTAACATTCTTCTCACATAGACTTTTTGTTTTTTTGTTGTTTGCTTTTTAAGTGTTATCCCCAAAATACAAAAAGAGGGAACATGTCCCATAGAGTTATTTAAACACATTTTTGTTTTTTAAAGACTTGTCAATGTTGGGATCAGAACCATGTTAAGGATTTTGACTTTAACCATGTTTTAGGCTAGAGGCATTCTAGCATGGCTTCTGACCCGTGTGAAATTGGTATTTTTTCTGATAATATGCTAACCACACCATCCTGTCATTTACCCTCTTGCTAGTCTATAGCATGGTTCTATAAGGCAGTTCTCAGATTTAAAAAATCCTGGCCACTTCAGTTATGGAAATCAGTGCTAGATTGATGTTAAAATAAATATGCTTGAAGCTAGCACAGTTCTGTGAAAAAGTGTTAGTGAAATGTTAAATCGTGTGTTCTCTGTTACGGCAAAAACAATCAGTTTTTTTCCCCAACACTAATCCTTTTTAATTGGATTTGAATATGCATAAATTATTACATCAGGTCCTTTGTGTCTATGTGTCTACAGAAATTTTAAATTACAGAAAAATTAAATTTTAAATCAGCTATTAGCCTAATAAAAACGCTGTTGTAATACTTGTCTGTTAATGATTGGTTAAAAATTTAGACATAGTTTTGAGTAGCAGAGGTCTGAATGAATTTAGATGCAGTGGAGACTTACAATCAAGTCCAGTTTTAGAGCAGTGACATTGGATGAATAATACTATGACATGTGAATAGTCTAAAGAATTGCAGCATAAAAAGCCTTGATTGTGATAAAAAAGTGTGTGTGTGTGTGTTTGAAGCACTTGGCATTCTTTAGTGCAAAACATGCAGTGTCCTTGTAAAATGGTAGCCGTACATTGTAATACAAAAAATAAATGAAACCCTCCTAATTAATGAATTAGGGTGCATTATATGTGTATTTGTGTTGATTTCTGGAAAATATCTAGGAACATTGGAACTACCTTTCTGGTTTATTAAGTCCATTAGCCTATCTCTGGCAGTAGCTAGTGCCAGATGCTTCAGAGGACAACCGGGAAAAACCTTGCACTTTATTGTGAAATGCTGCACGTTAGGTATGCATCCATCCATGGACACTCAGTTGATATGCTGAAACATGAGATTTGATTAGCTTTATAAGAGTTTGTTTGACCAACAATACATTTTACAAATGGTCATAATATTATCCATCTGTAGTATGGATGTAGTGCAAAACAAAAGGAAGAATTCTGCCTGAAACAATAGCAACTGTTTGTTTTTTTTATAGTCTATAAGGTAAACATCTTGTCCTCCAGTGAAGAAGGTAGTTTTATTAAGTATACTGCTACTCTTCTGGATCTCTATAAAACAGGTGAGAGTTCTAATTGTAATGTATTTAATTATTTCGTTTACAATGAAGACTCCCTACAGTGACCACTTAAGTAGCAGACAAAAATCAGTGCTAAGTGGTCTCCTAATAAAGTTAGAGAGTAATTGTACTCTATGAATTTGAAGATTCTTTGGGTTGATATTTGTAAGCTAGTGTCTTTCACCAGTTTCACTGTATTTACACTTTTATTAAAACTGTTGTTATTGCTGCTGTTTATGGTTGCACAATGTAGGCAGGCAAAAACAAGTCGACAATGCTTCAAGGAAAGAAACAATAATACTTGCTTTTATAAGTAGAATTTGGATGCAGCAAAGTTGGCATAGATTTAGCTGAGCAATTCAGTGGGAGTTGCATGTCTTCTCATGCTTTACCATTTGCATCTGCCATTATCTTGATAAACACATTTGGTTTGTATAAGGCTGCTTTTGGAAGTCAAATAGCCACCAGTTTAATGTTTCTAGACTGATTCCAAAGGGCTGAAAATCCATGTTTTGATTTATCTGAATTTCCCTGTTACATAGTTAGTGGTTAATGGATGGCTTGGCTTTGCCCTCTTGTGATAAATAGTAAAACCAAATCAGTATGTTAACATGTGTGGCCCTGAAAAAATTGAAGCCAGCTGATTTTTAAATAATGTTTTCTGTGAAATTTTCCAATGTAATAACTGCATTCTCTTCAACTCCAGGAGAGGCTTTTGCCCAAAAAAACGCTGAAATCACCTTTGTTAAAAAGAAGACTTGTACTGATGTTAAACTGAATCCAGGAAATCAGTATTTGATCATGGGAAAAGAGGCTTTTCAGATAACAGTTGGTTTCAGTTTCAAGTAAGTAAATTATTAGCAGAATGTGCTGAGCTCTCTCCAGCGCATGACATGCTTCATCCTCATCAAAAGTGGCAAAGTGCTTGTACACCTTTGGTCATGTCATTTATTGTAATTGATTCAATATTTTAAGGACTTGTTTAATCCATTTGTGTTACCCATTGTTTTTATGCTAATACACTTCTTCAGCTGTCCACATTTAAAACAGAGGAAAATAAACACAAAGGAATCCATTTAATATTAAAATTTTCTCTTGTTTTAATCTTTTTTTCACTCCTTATGTACTAATGGGCTTTCTCTTTTGTCTGTGTAGATACCAGTATCCGTTAGACTCTGTGACTTGGATTGAGTGGTGGCCTTCCAATACAGCTTGTGCATTTTGTAAAAAGTTTGTAGATACAATGGAAGAATTTTCTGAAGAGCTCTTTCTCAATGGCTGTTAACGTCCTTGGGAGAATTCTGCTGAGTAAAAATTGCATATTCAGTCTCACTAAAAAAAATGTATTCTTAGCTGCTTAGTAATTCTTTCCAAACTTTAACATTCATAGCTAGGTTTACTTGGAATGCTTCATTTGCTTATATTTAACAGTATCTGTTTTTATAAGATAATTATTTTAGAATTGTAACTTTTTGCATTGATGCTAGGGTGGGACAGGGAAAATATTCCAGAAATACTGCAAAGGCATTTGAAGTCAAATGAAATTAAATGGAACACCATTTTTAAAAAAAGAGAGAGAGAAATACTGCCTTGTGCCAAAACAGGTGGACCCACTAAAATGCAATATCTGATTAAAACATATCCTTCCTCAATTTTATTTTCCTTGTATTTTTGTTTATCAGATACTGTTCTTATAACTGTATTTTTCTTCATTTATATTCTGTCATACAAATTGATATTGAAATATACAGTGCTACATCTCACACAATCTCTCTTTATGGGATAAAATTATTTAAAATGGGTTTACGTTTTAAATTAAACATATTTCTATCTAACTTCTCTGTCTGCTGAGGTTTTATAGCAGGTCCTGCACCATACTATCTAAGTACCTAGGGTAAGTTCCTCACCCCTGCATCAGCCTCACTATGCTAGGTGAAGTGTAAAGGAGCTCTAAAAGCCCAGAATCCTGCCAGGGAAGATTCCCCTGATGCAGGAACAGTGGAAGACATGCCATAAGGCTGTTCCAAATATGTTGCAGACTGCCCAAGCCCTCAGAGCAGCCCAGAATCAGGATGCAACCACCTTAATTACCCCTCCCCCGTCCTGTAATTTCTGTGCTGCACCTCTTAGTTGGAACAGAGAATCTCACTCGCAGTATCTAGGACCTAGCTCAGCAAATGAGTGGCACATTCTCTGCTGAATGGTTAGTAACAGTTAAGGTTTTCCAGATGATCAGATGGGGAGTAACTAGAAAATTTTGAAATCACATACCAGAAAGTTGTGAAAATTTAATGCTTGAGGGACGTGAATTTATGTAGAAGCATCATAATTTGTAAATAACAAAAAATGTGTTTACATATCAGAAAGCTAAGTGGCATAATGGCCTTTTAATTTGAGAGAGACTGTCATGTTTTCATTGTATGTAACAGTATTTGATATTGGGCTTTATTTTTCAAGTAAACAATCCTTATCAGGATTTGTTAATTTCATAAATTATATCATGTCTGTTAGCCTGAAGGCTCATAAAATGCTTTTGCACAATATCTGCGTGTGTATATATAGGAATTATTTCACCAAACGCTGAAATACAGACATCTCTTGTGTGGAATACAGCTGTTTTTTAACAGTGCACTGCAAAACATATTGTAACAGGAAGTGAAGAAGACAGTACTCAACTGAAATACTTACATTTAGTGGAATAAGCATTAGATTTGAAATATGAAGTGCAGACTCTTTAGAACTTTAGGTACAAATCTGGGAAAGAATAACTTAACTCTATCCTTTTGAGGCATATAAACTGAATTCCATGCCATTTACTGTTTGAAAATCTTTCACACAAATGGTCTACGTGAACATTCAGTATTCTGTTTATACCTTTTGTAGGAGTAATAGTTAACATGCTGTCCTTGGTCAAAATGTTCCCCACACCACTGTTGTGTTGTGTGTGTGTGTGTGTGTGTGTGTATACCAATAGTTCATCCACCTGCAACTGTGCACCGGAAAGGTGACTGGCTGCATTTCAATTGTGAAGTCAACCCAAGTCAAGCATCAAGCTATCGTCCCATATCATTATTGTCAGTGTGCTTCAAGGCACTGGAGTGCTTGGTCCTACAGCGCATATTACCCATACATGGAGAGAATTTTGAGCCCTGACCAAGCCAGCTTTCACCAAGGCCGTAGCACATGCGACCAAATACTCGCGCTGACCACATTTGTTGAAAATGGCTTCCAGAGAAACTTGAAAACGGGCACTGTTTTCATTGATCTAACAGCGGTGTACGATACGATATGGCACACTGGTCTGCTCGTGAAGGCATCACGGGTCCTGTTACCTTGGGTCACAGGTGATGTTGAACTGTTTCTCCGCGATAGGCAGTTCAGAATCCATATGGGGGAGAAGACAAGTGCTTGGAGACAACAGAGCAATGGATTACCCCAGGGCTCTGCTTTCTCCAACCCAGTTCAACCTTTACGTCAATGACCTACCAGCAACAGTCATGAAAGTTCACTTACGCAGACAACATCTGTTGCGGTACCCAGGCATGGACGTTTCACGAGCTTGATGCCACCTTAAACCGGGACATGATAAAGTTAGCTGACTTCTGTAAGACTTGGCGCCTCCAGACAAACGTCATAAAAACAGTCTCCAGTTTGTTCCATCTTCACCACGCCAGTGCAACCCAAGAACTGAATGTTTATCTGAATGGTCAGAAGGTGAGGCATGAAGTAGAACCAATCTGTGTACGTCTGACTTACACCTCACACTGAGTTATCATGCCCACCTGAAGAAGACCACGGCTGACGTTAAGATACATACCAACCTTCTTAGCAAATTGGCAGGTTAGTCATGGGGTACTCGTACTCCAACTTTGCGGACGTCAGCTCTTGCCACCTCGTATTCGGTGGCGGAATACTGTGCACCAGTTTGGAGTTGATTGTCACACACCAAACTGGTGGATACGTAGTTACATGCCAGCATGCACATCATCTCCAGCACCCTGCATCTGACACCACTCCCGTGGCTCCCAGTTCTTAGTAATATCGCTCCTCCTCCTATCAGACGAGTTACTGGAGAAAGTACGTGCCAACCCAAGCCTGCCACTGCACAATGACCTTTTTAAACCACCAGCTGCACGTTTGCCGTCACCTCACCAATTATGGTCTTAACCGCCACGCCAGGATGTTAGGGCGGAAACACTGTGGTGAGAGGAATGGATATCTGTTATAATCCCCAACCCCACAATTTGTCCACCTGGTTTTGACCTGCCCCGTCGCCAATGGTCCCTGTTGAACAGGTTCTGAATTGGGCAAGGTCTCTGTGCAGCCAACCACTATCGCTGGGGCCTTTGTGACAGCCCTTTGTGCAGCTGCGGCATGACACAGACAATGACTCACATTGTCGATGAATGCCTGCTGATTAGGTTCAGCAGTGGCCTAGAAGAACGGCATCACGCCACTGAAGATGTGCAATGACTATACTGTAGTTTGTAAAGCACTTTAGGATCTTTGCAAATGACGGAGGCTCTGTAAAATGGCATTATTAGCAAGCAGATTTGTGTGTCATGTTTTGTTAGACCCTTTTTGAATCTGCACAGCTAGTTATTATTTCTTATCTGGAAAGTGTTGACAGCGTGTTCAGCATTGTAGAGGTCACTGAAGAGTTTGCAGACCCGTCCAAGAAGCATAACACATTTTTTAAAACAGCAACAGCCAGTAGGATTTGGACATGACAGAAGCACCTGCAGCATGTGTGATATATCATGCGGCTTTTTTCTAATATGTTTTTGTTCATGCTGTGGGTGTGCTACAAGATAAGAGCTATTTTTGATTAAAACCGCCTCACACATTATTAATTCTCATTTTACTTTTCCACTGTAATACTAATAGTATAAAAAGCTCTCAAGGGGCTAAATCAATTAACTTTAGAATATTTTGTGAAGCATGTTTTATGTATAAAAAGAAAGTAGGCAGTCTGCAACCTGGTTTTCTTGCTTACTTTAAACAAATGAGTATTGATCATGGATACCTTCACGAAAGCTTATGCTCAAATGAAATTGTTAGTCTTTAAGGTGCCACAAGTACTCCTTTTCTTTTTTCAGATATTCAGTTATCCCTATATATGCACAAACCCAAATCAGGCTCTGAAATACTGAGTAAGAAAATCAATGTGCTCATGTTTATAGGTGAAAACAATGAGGAGTCCTTGTGGCACCTTAGAGACTAACAAATTTATTTGAGCATAAGCTTTCATGGGCTAGAACCCACTTCATCAGATGCATGATTGTTCATCGGATGCATGATTGTTTTTGCTGATACAGACTAACAGGGCTATCACTCTGAAACCTGTCAGCATATTTATAGGTGTTACATTTAAAATAACAGCAAACTAATAAAGAGAAAAATAGTATTTTCAAAAAATTGGAGTTGCCCGTTATATTTCTGAGTAGTCTTCTCAATAAAATGTGCCTTTTTTTATTCTGAGCATTAAAATACTGTATAGGTTATTAACAATAATTCCGTATCAAATTTTAGAGTTGATATGCCATCAAAGAAGAATGCTTGGGACAAGAAAGATCTTTTCATGGTTTGGCATTGTGCCTAGTACAAGGATTAAAAGAAAGCTGTGCAAAACAAAGGCAAAAAAAGTAGGCATGCTGCTTGTAATGAAAAAACAAACGTGATGTAGGGGAATCCCACTTAGAGAGAAATTGAACTTAGTGTTTCCTCTTGCTGGTGATATGCTAAGAATTTTAAGTTCTTAACCTGTTTGGTAAGTTGTCCTTAAACATTATTATTTATTATATATAGATCTTTCAACCACTTCTTACATTATTCTTTTCTTCTTGCATATCATATTTCTTCTGATAGTGCTGATTATATTTTCAATTTGTGGGGAGAGTCTCGGGACCAATCTGTATTTTAAAATTAGGAAAAACGTTACCTGCAGCCTGTATTTAAACAGAGCAGATTTTTTGTTAGATATTATTAATCCTTACTGGACATTTTTTCAACAATTGTGTTTATATATTTCCTAGCATGATAACAGCAGTGATTAAATAACAATAACAAAGTTTAGAACTCTTGCTGAATTAAATTTTACGGATGTACTTGAACAGAGAAAAGAATGAATCAGTGTACTCCTGAGGGTGGATCCTTGATTGTAGAAACGTTATAGATCCTGTATACATGGGTCACTCTCTGGAGAGACGCAGCCAATTGCTTTTTTCTCAGCTATGTGTGGTTGGCTTTTTAAAAAAAAAAATTCTCTTTTTACTTTTGAAAAATATTGATTTCTCCTGAGTTCCTCTGTTCTACTGAAGAAACATGATGCAATTTTTTTTGTTTATTCACGATTGTCTATGGTAGGGTCCAAAAGAATGTACAGTTTTGAATCACGGCTTCTTTGCATGTTGCAGTAGCAGAAACAGCAGAGGGAGCAGAAGGACTTTATTTTGTGCAGGTCCTGTAAAAATAGCAGTTAATATTTTGAGAAAAAATGTTCCTCAAAACAGAAGGATTTTTTAAAACATAAATATTGAGATTCCTGGGATCATTGCCTGCCAGACTGCAAAGGTGGTGGATTTTTTGTTTGTTTTAATGGTACAGTGCTAGATCCTTCAAATTTCACCTTTGCTGCATGGGGGATTTTTTTTTAAACTGCATGACCTGCATGTTAGTTAATGGCTAAGTGCAGTGATACTTCAGACTGTGGCCCCAGGAGCCACAAGATGCTCTTCAATGTGTCTCCTGTGGCTCTTTGCAACACATGATATTAAAACACTGTGTGATTGGTTAATACTTAAATCAGGATGCTTTTACTATGTTATTAACTAATTGTAGTTGATAAAATAATACTTAGAATAACCAAGAAAACATATATAAAATAGTAAATGAAACAATGAATTCTCACTACTCTGGCTCTTTTGGGTAATGATGATTGCTAATTTGGCTCCTGAACCTCTGTGGTCTGCGTATCATTGGCCTAGTGGATACAGCACTTGATTGGGACTTAGGTGACCTGGATTCTATTCTTGACTTTGCCACTGAATTGCTGGGTCACCTTGGATATGTTATTTCACCTCTCTGAACCTCAGTTTCTCCCTTTGTAAAATGGGGTAATGATACTGACCTCCTTTGTAAAGCTCTGTGATCTACTGATGAAAAGCTGTATAGGATGTAGGTGTTATTCCTCTAGGCAGAATATACTGTGGTGGATGGGTCAGATTTTAGATCTAAATTACTTGGCAGTGAATTTTTTTAACACTATCCAAAGGAACTATAGTTGTATGTTAAAGTAATGGGCAAGAGAGTGGCCAAACCCTGTATAGGGTGCAAGGAGCTTTCTAATGGCTGTCGTAGTCTCGAGTGTAAGTGCTGCTGCCAATCAATCAGGAAGCTGCGCCCTGTCCAACGATGGCATAACTACCATGCTCCTCACTGAGGCTCAGTGCCTTGGAACTCCTCGTTGGTGCACGTGCCCATCACTCCCTGATTCGGCTCCCTTGTGCTGAAACAGTTTACCCAATTGCAACTTAAAACCACAAAACCCGGGAAATTCAGAATTAAGGCTGAAAAAGTCCCAGATGTCTTTACTTAATCCTTTTATGAGCAGGTGTTGCAGAAGTCTTGAGTACTGGGTAATGTTCCTGGTTGTAAGTATTGCTTGAGCTGGGCATGATGTGTAATTTAAAGCATGGTCTATCAGTAGTTTTCCTCTTTCATCTTAGAGTTTCCTGGCTTTTGTGGGTTTAGCACAGACACTTAATGATACTTCAGCAAATTAGGTTGTTCTGTGGTTTTAATTTTATACAAAGTCAGCTCACTTCAAAAGCCTTTTACTGCTATGTACATCCTGCCAATAACAGCAATGTGAATTTGTCAAAATTACTGGTCTAGCAATAAAAAAAATTGACCGAAAACCCACAGAGGTCTTGATCAGTGGTACAACAGTGCCTAGAGCTTTGGATAATACCTTATTGACTTGAATTGAGCTATATTGATTTATACCAGTTGAGGATTTGGCCCTTAATATTTATAGCTGGATGGGGAAATAAGGATCATATTCTCAAAAAACACATGAAGCCTTTATATTTAGAAAATAAGAATGGATGGTGTAACATCCTTACAAAAGGGAGTGTGTGAACCTAGAAAAGTAGCTGGCAAGGAAAATGACACCTGAAATGATACCAACTGTCAGAGATAGATACAGGAACTGAGAAACAGTCAAACAAAATCCAGAGCAGTGGAAGTGCAGCCCACTGCTAAAACTGAAGGAGTCACGTTATGAGTCTTTAGTTTTGCTTTCTGCTATTCTGCCCGAGGGGCTCCTGCCCTCCAAGGCTATCACTGGAGGAGTTATATTGAAGAAGAATCCTGAGCCAGACGTAAGGTATGTCTATGCTTCAATTAAACATCTGCAGCTGCCCCGTGTCAGCTGACAGGCTCAGGCTTGCAGGGCTGTAAAATTGTGCTTGATATTGGGGCTCGAGTTGGAGTCCAAGCTCTGAGACCCTGTGAGGGGGAGGGTCCCAGAGCCTGGGCTCCAGCCCAAGCCCCGACATCTACACTGCAATTTTACAGCTTCGCAGCCTGAGCCCCAAGAGCCAGAGTCAGCTGACAGGGGCCAGCCATGTGTGTTTACGTGCTGCATAGACATACCCTTAAAGGCTTGTCTGAGGCTCTAATCTCTACAGTCAGCAAGTTATAGGGTGAGATGCCAACGTATAAGTGCTGAGAGTAGCTCTTTCTGTAACTGTGGTGTCTGTTGTTTAGAAGTGCTGTCATCACTTAGACAATGTTCATTCTTGAGTTTCTGGCTTCTCTACTAGTGAAAGTGTCTTCTTTATAAAATGAATACCACTAATAATAATCCTTATAGAAGACTTCTCATCCATAGGTGTCAAAGCACTTTGCAAAAGTAGGTGAGCATTATCAATCCCATTTAACACATGAGGAAACTGAGCACTAGGGGTCAGATTCTGAAAGGCATTCAGGTGTCTAAAAATGCAGATGCCTAATGGGATTTTAAAAAGTGTCCAGATACTTAATTACCATTAAAATCAATGGGAGAGAAGTGTCGACTCCTATCTGCATCTTTAGGCAATTTAAACACTTTTAAAAATCTGATGTGAGGAGATGAAGTAATTTACAAAAGGTCAAGGAATAAGTGTGTGGTGGAACTGGGAACACAAGCCCCTTCTGATTTCCACCCTTGTACTCTATCCATTAAACCTCAGAGCTGTATCCCTTAATTTTAAAAAATATTAATAAAAGGGCACTGTTATATTACAAATAATTGTAAAATCATGACCTGTATTATGAAATAATTTAGGTGATTAAGAATGAAAAAATGAAAGCATTTACTTTTTCTTCATTCCTGTTGATTTGTTTAAATGTAGCATGCTGTTCCGCCCATAAAATAGACTAGACAAGTCCGTTTCACTTTCTGAATGGTCATGCATTAAAATAATGCACATTTTTCATTGATTGAAATTTTTTTAAAAAATGGAAATATTTCTATTGATTTTTAGATTTTGTGAAATCTTGTCTTTATAAAAGTGAAATTTGGGTCCTAAATCAACATGATGCTGCCCCTTTCACAAGGAAAACATTTTTTTAAGCCTTGTTCTTACCCAACTATGTCTCTTTATTCTTTTAGCATGACTTAGGGCTTGTCTACACTACCCGCCTGATCGGCAGGCATCGATCGATCCAACGGGGGTCAATTTATTGTGTCTAGTAGAGAAGCGATAAATCGACCACTGAGTGCTCTACCGTCGACTCTGGTAGTCCACCAGAATGAGAAGCGTAAGCGGAGTCGATGGGAGAACATCAACTGTCGACTTACCGCAGTGAAGACACCGGAGTAAGTAAATATAAGTACGTTGACTTCAGCTACGCTATTCACATAGCTGAAGTTGCATATCTTAGATCTACCCCGTGTGGTAGTGTAGACAAGCCCTGAGGAGTGAAAAGTGTTTCACACCTCAGTTTTGGTCAAAATAGTACAGCAGCCTTATCAATGGTAAAATTCTACAGTATGTTATTGATTTTTCCAAATATATCTTATACTTAAATGGCCCATTATCAAATTAATTTAGATAATCAAGCTCCCACTCTGTTAATCCAGAAATATTTTCTCCTCTCTGAATGCTTATACTTTAGATTGATTGACTGACTGCAGTTCATTACAATAAGGAATTCAGAGGGGGAAAAACACCCCCAAAACACACTTTCATGTATTTTTTTCTGTATTCTCAGAATTATTTCCTACAAGTCTGAAGTTTTTAGATGGAAGTTTGTATACGAATAATGGGAACAGCTTTAGACTGAAGCCTTCAGACCATCTTCATGGCAGAACACACTGTAGAGCCCCAGCATTTGGAGAATTTCTCATCAGGCATTGGTACATCAGCTATGAGTAGCTCACCTGCTTCTGGAGAGGCTGTGGAGAAGTATATGGCTGATGTTTCCTCCAAATATATTTGTCCTCTATGCAAAATGTTTCTGGAGAATCCAGCACAGGTTCCATGTGGTCACAACTACTGCATGTCCTGCGTTGAATGGTTATTAAGGTAATCCTATTATAATGAATGTAGTAACTGCGATTAGGTAGTGTCACTATGGCCATCATGAGCAAAACTGACCTGGAACTAGATCCAATATCTGAAAAACTGTCTGAAAAAAAAATATGATCTCAGAGCCCTGTCATACAAATCTCATCTCATTGAAGTGATCCTTATACTTGAGAACTAGTCATGTGAGTTAGAGTTATGGGTTGGTTATGGTTATGATGGTAGTTTTTTTTTATTAAGATGCCACTTTATATTTCTCAGCATCCCGTAAGGGTTAGATGATGCCATGCTTTGAACTGGATATAAATTCATGATGGGATTTTGATAATTGTCCAGGTGATTTAGGAGCACAACTTCCATTGGCTTTCATTCAGGCTAACAGCCAATGAGACTTGAGTATTTTTCAAAATCTCAGCCTACATAAATATTGAATAGAGTATTTTAATACACTCTTTATGCATACAAATTATTATAGAAGATTGTGGGGTTTTAATATTATTTTTTATTTTTGAGGTCCATACTTGGAGAGAGGGAAAGAGAATGAATATTGTATTTTAAATTTGTTACATCTCTGGAATTGGTATTTACATAAATATGATTAAAATATCTCATTAGTATGAAGCAAAGACTATGACTTGATCAAGACCAGGGATTTTTCTTTTTTTATTTCTATATGCTTGAAAAATTGCATCATTATCTATACTTCTTTCCAAAGTAAATATTCCTGTTTGATTAGATTGCAGTCCCAGTTTTCAAATATGACCACCTCACTAGGATGTCCAAAATATAGAATTTTTGTTACTCAGAGCCTAAATATGTGGCTTCTCACAATATCGCATTCCCCTTATTTCCTTGTTGTTTTTCACTGACCCATTTAAGTCAGTCTCGTTTTAAATTGTTCACTGTCTGATTACAGGTTATAGAATGCAAAGATGTCATTTTGTTTTGACAGGTTTCAGAGTAGCAGCCGTGTTAGTCTGTATTCGCAAAAAGAAAAGGAGTACTTGTGGCACCTTAGAGACTAACAAATTTATTAGAGCATAAGCTTTTGTGTAGCTCACGAAAGCTTATGCTCTAATAAATTTGTTAGTCTCTAAGGTGCCACAAGTACTCCTTTTCATTTTGTTTTGACAATCAGGTTCAGTCTTGGGATGGTGCTGTAGAGAGGGACCTCAAACACAGTGCAAATTTGGACAAAGTTGGCATGTGTGTTTGGATCTAGGGTTTGAATTCTAATTCTGTCTAATAACAATAGTAAACCAGTGATTTATATAAGGGAAGAGGTAGGGATTAAGAGGAGTCAGAGAAAATCTTTCTCCGTCCCGCCCCCTCACCACCCACTATCTGTTTTCTGGCCAGAGAATGCAATTAAAATGAAGAATATATAGGACAGCATGCTCTGTGTCCCCAGTTTCCCTTTTAGTTACACAGGTACAATCCCACTGACTTCATGTGATCTATGTGAAATTCACTGGGGCGGGTGAGGGGAAGTCATATACAGCTCTTATTTCCATGCCTTGCGTTGTCATTTGCTGAATATATTTAACTCATTCTGAAGCTTTAAGAGCAGTATATGACTTCCCCTCACCCGCCCCTGTGAATTTCACATAGATCACATGAAGTCAGTGGGATTGTACCTGTGTAACCAAAAGGGAAACTGGCGCCAAAGAGCATGCTGTACTATATATTCTTCATTTTAATTGCATTGGCATCTTTTTCAGAGAGACAGAAACATTGTGAAGATTCCATGATGGCTCAGGTTCAGTCCCTTAGAGAAGCTTGATTGTGTTGTTTGAAATGGCAAAAATGGCCTAAAAATGGATAACTGCAGTTTTCAAAGCCTTGTTATAGGTGGGAAAACTTTTCTCAGAAACCTCCAAGCAAACACCAGAACTCTGAAATAGAGGATATGGGTTTCTTAGAACCCAAGTATTAATTTATCAGGTGGTCTTGTAAATGATAGCAACAACAGGACACATAACCAATCAACAATGAACTGAAAGGTGATCATTGACTTGCTTATGAGGCGATTCCGTTGTACAGGATATAGTTTTCCAACCTTCTCATGTTTCTGTGTCTCATGGTGGACACCACAGGGGTCAGAAAATTCATGATACAGCTTATAAATTTCTGCTCAGCATGGCTAGAACCCAAATCTGGAATGACCGTGAAAAACCTGGTTTGTTAGCTGCCTGCTAAATCTGGTATAATTTATGGCTTCTTGGCATCACCAAGGGTAAGAATGCTTAGACAGCAGTCCAGACTTCTGTAGGCATAAGTGGAGATATTCTGGTCATAAAGAATGAGAAACTTATTCTTCAGAATCTCTGCTGCACATAAAATCACAGACGCTTTTTTGGCCCAGGGGAGCTGTTTAATGATTTGTTTTTAATGTCTTTGCTCAGAAAGCAAGGCAAGATATTTTTCCTTCTTTAGAAAGTTTGATGGTACTTTTGTGGGAGACTTAAGAAAAGGAAAGGATGACTAGAGTCTCATCTTCCCACATGTCCCATATGTATACCCGTGCCAACCCTTACCTTGGGAAATTGAAAGGTTGAATGAACTAGTAATGGAAGATTTCACCTCTGGGTCACCCTTCATATCCAGGCTGGTAGTTATCAAATGCATTTATCATGTAATGGCTGCTTGATAGTGTGCAAAACAAGTTTGGGTCTCAGCCCAGTTTCCAGACAGATGTCCACATTCTAAAAACCATTATTAGAACTGACATTACATGGCCTCCTTCTCAGTCTCGGCAGAGAGGCTGGGATTGAACAGGCACGAAGGCATCCTGATTTCGCACCCCAGAGGTTATCCCTTTATGCTAGGATAGACTCATATTTGCATGACTGTGTGGAGAACTCTGACATCATAATCAAAAAGGCTGACAAAGGAGGTGCTGTCGTCATCATGAATAGGTCGGAGTATGAACAAGAGGCTACTAGGCAGCTCTCCAACACCACTTTCTACAAGCCATTACCCTCTGATCCCACTGAGAGTTACCAAAAGAAACTACAGCATTTGCTCAAGAAACTCCCTGAAAAAGCACAAGAACAAATCCGCACAGACACACCCCTGGAGCCCCGACCTGGGGTATTCTATCTGCTACCCAAGATCCATAAACCTGGAAATCCTGGACGCCCCATCATCTCAGGCATTGGCACCCTGACAGCAGGATTGTCTGGCTATGTAGACTCCTTCCTCAGGCCCTTCGTTACCAGCACTCCCAGCTATCTTCGAGACACCACCGATTTCCTGAGGAAACTACAGTCCATTGGTGATCTTCCTAAAAACACCATCCTAGCCACTATGGATGTAGAAGCCCTCTACACCAACATTCCACACAAAGATGGACTACAAGCCGTCAGGAACAGTATCCCCGATACTGTCACGGCTAACCCGGTGGCAGAACTTTGTGACTTTGTCCTGACCCATAACTATTTCACATTTGGTGACAATGTATACCTTCAAATCAGCGGCACTGCGATGGGTACCCGCATGGCCCCACAGTATGCCAACGTTTTTATGGCTGACTTAGAACAACGCTTCCTCAGCTCTCGTCCCCTAATGCCCCTACTCTACTTGCGCTACATTGATGACATCTTCATCATCTGGACCCATGGAAAAGAAGCTCTTGAGGAATTCCACCATGATTTCAACAATTTCCATCCCACCATCAACCTCAGCCTGGACCAGTCCACACAAGAAATCCACTTCCTGGACACTACGGTGCTAATAAGCGATGGTCACATAAACACCACCCTATATCGGAAACCTACTGACCGCTATTCCTACCTACATGCCTCTAGCTTTCATCCAGATCATACCACTCGATCCATTGTCTACAGCCAAGCGCTACGATATAACCGCATTTGCTCCAACCCCTCAGACAGAGACAAACACCTACAAGATCTCTATCATGCATTCCTACAACTACAATACCCACCTGCTGAAGTGAAGAAACAGATTGACAGAGTCAGAAGAATACCCAGAAGTCACCTACTACAGGACAGGCCCAACAAAGAAAACAACAGAACGCCACTAGCCATCACCTTCAGCCCCCAACTAAAACCTCTCCAACGCATCATCAAGGATCTACAACCTATCCTGAAGGACGAGCCATCACTCTCACAGATCTTGGGAGACAGACCAGTCCTTGCTTACAGACAGCCCCCCAATCTGAAGCAAATACTCACCAGCAACCACACACCACACAACAGAACCACTAACCCAGGAACCTATCCTTGCAACAAAGCCCGGTGCCAACTCTGTCCACATATCTATTCAGGGGATACCATCATAGGGCCTAATCACATCAGCCACACTATCAGAGGCTCGTTCACCTGCGCATCTACCAATGTGATATATGCCATCATGTGCCAGCAATGCCCCTCTGCCATGTACATTGGCCAAACTGGACAGTCTCTACGTAAAAGAATGAATGGACACAAATCAGACGTCAAGAATTATAACATTCAAAAACCAGTTGGAGAACACTTCAATCTCTCTGGTCACTCGATCACAGACCTAAGAGTGGCTATACTTCAACAAAAAAGCTTCAAAAACAGACTCCAACGAGAGACTGCTGAATTGGAATTAATTTGCAAACTGGATACAATTAACTTAGGCTTGAATAGAGACTGGGAATGGATGAGTCATTACAGAAAGTAAAACTATTTCCCCATGGTATTTCTCCCTCCCACCCCACCCCCCACTGTTCCTCTGATATTCTTAAAAAGAAAAGGAGTACTTGTGGCACCTTAGAGACTAACAAATTTATTAGAGCATAAGCTTTCGTGAGCTACAGCTCACTTCATCGGATGCATTTGGTGGAAAAAACAGAGTAGAGATTTATATACACACACACAGAGAACATGAAACAATGGGTTTATCATACACACTGTAAGGAGAGTGATCACTTAAGATAAGCCATCACCAACAGCAGGGGGGGGAAGGAGGAAAACCTTTCATGGTGACAAGCAGGTAGGCTAATTCCAGCAGTTAACAAGAATATCAGAGGAACAGTGGGGGGTGGGGTGGGAGGGAGAAATACCATGGGGAAATAGTTTTACTTTGTGTAATGACTCATCCATTCCCAGTCTCTATTCAAGCCTAAGTTAATTGTATCCAGTTTGCAAATTAATTCCAATTCAGCAGTCTCTCGTTGGAGTCTGTTTTTGAAGCTTTTTTGTTGAAGTATAGCCACTCTTAGGTCTGTGATCGAGTGACCAGAGAGATTGAAGTGTTCTCCAACTGGTTTTTGAATGTTATAATTCTTGACGTCTGATTTGTGTCCATTCATTCTTTTACGTAGAGACTGTCCAGTTTGGCCAATGTACATGGCAGAGGGGCATTGCTGGCACATGATGGCATATATCATATATCAAAATAAGTGATCACTCTCCTTACAGTGTGTATGATAAACCCATTGTTTCATGTTCTCTGTGTGTGTGTATATAAATCTCTCCTCTGTTTTTTCCACCAAATGCATCCGATGAAGTGAGCTGTAGCTCACGAAAGCTTATGCTCTAATAAATTTGTTAGTCTCTAAGGTGCCACAAGTACTCCTTTTCTTTTTGCGAATACAGACTAACACGGCTGCTACTCTGAAACCTCTGATATTCTTGTTAACTGCTGGAATTAGCCTACCTGCTTGTCACCATGAAAGGTTTTCCTCCTTCCCCCCCCTGCTGTTGGTGATGGCTTATCTTAAGTGATCACTCTCCTTACAGTGTGTATGATAAACCCATTGTTTCATGTTCTCTGTGTGTGTGTATATAAATCTCTCCTCTGTTTTTTCCACCAAATGCATCCGATGAAGTGAGCTGTAGCTCACGAAAGCTTATGCTCTAATAAATTTGTTAGTCTCTAAGGTGCCACAAGTACTCCTTTTCTTTTTGCGAATACAGACTAACACGGCTGCTACTCTGAAACCTATAAATACTTTATGTAACTCTGAATACAAAAGGGTCTCTCTGATGTTCAGAGTCCCAGTAAGAGTAAAACTGTAGGATATGTTTCAAAATAAATTTCCAATTCCTAATCCAAATGGATCACTTTGGGCACTGAATTTGACAGAATATTTCATTCTCTAAGGGACCAGTCCTGGTTCTGAGCACCCCCACAACCTCATTGACTAAGGTCTGGTTTACACGTAAAATTTAGGGCAACATAGCAATGGTGCTCGAGGGTGTAAAAAATCCACACCCCTGAGTGCTGTAGCTATGCTGACCCAACCCTCAGTGTGTGCAATTACAATGACAGAAGAAAGCTTCTTTTGACCTAGCTACCATCATTCGGGGAGATGGTGTTCCTGTGGTGATGGAAAAACCTCTTCCATTGCTGTAGGCTACGTTACACTATCACAGTGGTTCCCATACTGGGGTTCGCATAATGTTACAGGGAGGTTGCCAGAAAAATTTCACTAACAGCGGCCAGAGGACCCTGGGCATTGGAGGCAGCAGGTGGGACCTGGCTGCAGGGCAGATAGCCTGAGCCCCAGGGAGAGCGGGGCAGGGCAGTTGAGGCTGGCAGCCTGAGCCCTGCCCCCATGAGCGGGGGAGCTGGCAGCCTGAACCCCAGCGCTCTGCGCGTGACTGACAGCCCAAGCCCCAGGGAGAGCGGGGCCAGGCAGTTTGGGCTGGCAGTCTGAGCCCTGCCCCTGTCAGCGGGAGAGCCAGCAGCCCGAACCCCAGCGCTCTGTACAGGGCTGGCAGCCCGAGCCCTGGCGGTCAGCGGGACCTGCAGCCCAAGCTCAGTGGAGCTCAATTGACCGGAGTGGTCAAAGGGGTCCAGAAGCAGGAGTCCCACGGAGTGCAGAGAAAATTTAAACTTAAATCCCGGGAAATATTCATTTTTAGGAGGGGGTTCACAAGATTTCACAATTTAGTGAATGGGGTTCATGGGCTGTTAAAGTTTGGGACTATCGGATTATGTTGGCATAATACATCTCTGTAGCTATGCTGCTATATTCCTCATAGTGTAGGCATAGCCTAAAAGTCACTGGGAATGGCTGGGGATCAGAATCTCTTGGGATAAGGTCATAAGTGTCTGAAGTCACTCAGCCTTCCTCTTCTAGTTTAATGAGCTGGAGACTATGGAAATTTTCTCATGTAATTTTCTCATTTTGAATGCATGAACAGATGCATGCTAGTTCCCCCTACACTACATGGAGATGAAAATGACGACACTTCTTGCTGGGAAGGTAACTTCCCCTAGGTTTGCAACGTTTCAGATGTGTGCTTTTTTAAATGGCTCACTGGCTTTACTATGACAGGTTTCAGAGTAGCAGCCGTGTTAGTCTGTATTCGCAAAAAGAAAAGGAGTACTTGTGGCACCTTAGAGACTAACAGCTACTAGCTGTAGCTCACGAAAGCTTATGCTCTAATAAATTTGTTAGTCTCTAAGGTGCCACAAGTACTCCTTTTCTTTTTGGCTTTACTATGCATTTAGAGAGAAAATTCTGGGTAAAACCAGAAAACTACCAAGATTAGCACTTTTAAAAAGTCAATGCCGGACAATTATATTAATCCTGAAGGGGTAGCAGATCTATAAACTCGGGGGTACAATTTTCAAAAGGGCCTAAGGGTATGTCTACACTGCAATGAAATAACCACAACTAGCCTGTGTCAGCTGACCGAGACTCGCAAGGCTATAAAATTGCAGTGTAGAGGTTCAGGCTTGCGGGGTCCCAGAGATCAGGCTCCAGTTCAAGCCTAAATGTCTATACCACAATTAAACAGGCCCATAGCCCAAGCCCCCTGAGCCTGGGTCAGCTGAGATGGGCCAGTCGCAGGAGTTTAACTGCAATGTAGACATGCCCTAAGGGTTTTAGGAGATTAAGTTTTATTGAAAGTCAAGAGGATTTAGGCTCCTAAGTGCATATGTCACTTTTGGAAACAAGACTTCAGTTCTAATGGCAGGTGCTTTTGAAAACTTTGCCGCAAGTTTCATTTCAGAAATTAGACTTGCGAACAGGACCACAGAATCCAACTAATGCTCAGCCAGGAAGGCCATATTTGTTACCATGGTTTCAGCTATCTAAAGGCTGCTCAGAAGTTCCAGATTCCCTCAGCTGTAGATGCTTTTTATTAGCACTTCAGCATTAAGATTGTATTGATTTGCTGATTCTTAAAATAAATTAGTTGCCATTTTCCTGAGTCTGTTTGAAATAAAGAGGAAATGGCTTTAGGCAGCCATCTATTGTTTTTTCCCATTCCTTCCTTCCTTTTGTTCAGGGAGGCCGTGTAGTCGAGTGGATAGGATGCCCGATTGGGAATCAGGAGACTGGTTAATTTCCCTGCTCTGCCAGTGACTACCGTGTGACCTTGGGAAAAAAATCACTTAATTGCTCTATGCCTCAGTTTCTTCACCTGCAAAATGCAGATAATAATTCTTTCCAATCTTTTTAAGATCTATAGATTTTGCCAAAAGATTCATGAACACAGTCATGGGGTAATGTTGTGAAGATGGGGGTTGTCAGTTAAATGCTATGTATATGACAAATCCTGCCCCTGCAGGCGGGGGAGGGGATGTACAATGCTGAACCTTATGCAAGGATCATTGTGCACAATGGAGCTGTGTTCTGTGACAGTCATTATGCTCCAGCATATAGACTTTTGGTCATGGGGCCAGGGGTTCTAATGCTCCATATTCCCCTTGCAAAGATGATCTAGAGGAGCTGTAGGAAGCTACTGCAACCCTGAAGTTTCAATAGAGGCCATGAACGGGCTTTGAGGGAGGATTTCTTTCCCTTGGCCCTGACAGAGCTCTCCAATGCACAACTTACCTTATTTGGCCCCACTGTATATACATTGGTTAGGAGATTCTGTTGCAAATAAGTTCTTGCTCTTGAAAAGTCACTTCTCATAATCAATATCCTTATTTCTGACATGGCCCTTTCTTGACTTTAATAATCACTTACCTCATCTGGGTCCAGTGATCCAGACTGAAGAAAACCCTCTCTCAGACCCTTGATTGTAAGTTTTTCAATCTCCTTGTTCTTGACTTCATCTGGTTTTATCTGTAGTACAGTATGATAATTGAAATTGATAAAGAGAATGATGTAGAATATAACATTATATATGATCTGATTGCAATTTACATTGTGCAACCAGAATACTCAGAGGCAGACACACAGAACTTCAGAAATAGGGATCATGCAGGTGAGGAGTGAGAAAACTTTTTAGCAATAAAAAAAATGAACAACTGGTCTTGTGTTTTCAGGACAGCATCAGCATAATCATGCTATTTAGTTCTTTCAACATAATATCATGTTAGCAGTCTTAATCACTGGCATGTATTTTTGCTTAGAATGCAAATGCATCAAGAACATATGTGTTATCAGTACCCATGAAATGTGCTGGTCTAAGTAAAGTGTAGTCTTCTAAGATTTTTAAGAGATATTTTGTATTGTATTTGAGATTTATGTAATTATCTCAAAAAACCGAAAATCTATCAAATGATACTGCACCTTCCATCTGTGGATCTCAAAGCACTTTACAAAAAATCATCAATTCAGCCTCACAGCACCCTGTAAATTAGGTAAACATTGTTACCCCCATTGTAGAGACGGGGAAACAGAGATGGAGATTTTTATAGTGACTTGCCCAGGGTCAAACAGCAATTCTGTTGGAAGAGCCAGGAATAGAATCCTGATCATCTCATTCCCAGTACTGCAACCACAATACTGCTGTAACTTTCCTATATAACATGATAAACCCGTGCAAGATCCTCAAAGCTTGTCATCATCATACTGAGTCCACATAAGCTGTTCTTTCAGTGTACCAGACATTTACATGCATAATTCCTAATACTGATAATTTGGCTTATTCATGCATCTCTGCCACAAATTTGAGGAGAAAAGGTGAATTAGTGTACTGATTGAAATGTTCAACATTATCTGTTTCCAGGAGATGACAGCTATATTTAACATATACTTGCTTAGCACATTACACAAACACAATGGGAGTTGCACTTACATCAACCAGGGCTGAATTTGGCCCATGATCTTAGTCCCCTGCAGAGCTTACCTACAATGCGTATTAAGGCCAGAACCTGTAGTTTACGGATATTTTAGCTGTGTGCACCACACAGTCATAATGTTATTTGAATACAGCATGTGGTGCTTTTCACATATTAATTTCAATATGCTTTATACACATTTTCTATGTTGCCATGTTAGAAGGGATGGCTGAGTCAGTTTTTCTGAGGCTTTAAAATCAGACGTGAGAAGAAGGAAGAAGAGTAAGGTGTCTGAGCATAGTCATCATCACCCATATGAGAGAAACAAGTCTCTAATACCCAGCTACATTCACACAGCAACACATTAAACACTGCAGAAATAGAAAAGGAGTGTTCAAAGGCAGACTGTTTAGACAATTCCATCAAATATTTTATTGCAATTCTCTCTGCCATTAGAGTTTATATCCTGGTATTATTGAGAAATAGAGTTTTCTTCTTATGTTTCTTAAAAACGCTTTGGGGATTAATAAGCAAAATTACTCACACAGCCGAAGTTAAAAATTGCATCATCAGTGACTATTTTCTCTCCACACAGTAAACACTCTGGATCAAGGATGTTTCTGAGAGGAAAAAAAAAAGCAATTTTAAAAGTAAAACTCTTGGAAATGTCATTGCATTTGGGCAGCTAGTCAATGAAAACTAAAAACTCATATAAATTCATACTTTGGGCCACATTCTCCTCTCATTTTTATTGGCGAATCAACTGGGTTGCACTAGCACTAGTGAGAAGGGAATTCGGCCCTTTGCCTACCACCATTGAGGGGAAAATTCAAGCCTGATAATTACCGTAAATTATTCTAGAGATTGATTGGGCCCACTCTGCCTTAGAGCACAGCTAATGCAGTGTACAGACCAGGCATGATTTGGAACTGTTTGCAACAACCAAGCAAAGCATTAAAAATATATATTAGTGACAGTTTAGCATCCATGGAAAGGAAGTGGAACGGTAGCCCTGGAGAACAAAGTCCTCTGTTTATCCATAGAACAGGTATACCATGGGCACCGGCACTACAACATTCTCCACACAAAGAAAAGGAGTACTTGTGGCACCTTAGAGACTAACAAATTTATTAGAGCATAAGCTTTCGTGAGCTGCAGCTCACTTCATCGGATGCATTTGGTAGAAAAAACAGAGGAGAGATTTATATACACACACACAGAGAACATGAAACAATGGGTTTATCATACACACTGTAAGGGGAGTGATCACTTAAGATAAGCCATCACCAGCAGCAGGGGGGGGAAAGGAGGAAAACCTTTCATGGTGACTAGCAAGGTAGGCTAATTCCAGCAGTTAACAAGAATATCAGAGGAGCAGTGGGGGGTGGGGTGGGAGGGAGAAATACCATGGGGAATGCATCCGATGAAGTGAGCTGTAGCTCACGAAAGCTTATGCTCTAATAAATTTGTTAGTCTCTAAGGTGCCACAGGTACTCCTTTTCTCTTTTCATGGGGAAATAGTTTTACTTTGTGTAATGACTCATCCATTCCCAGTCTCTATTCAAGCCTAAGTTAATTGTATCCAGTTTGCAAATTAATTCCAATTCAGCAGTCTCTCGTTGGAGTCTGTTTTTGAAGCTTTTTTGTTGAAGTATAGCCACTCTTAGGTCTGTGATCGAGTGACCAGAGAGATTGAAGTGTTCTCCAACTGGTTTTTGAATGTTATAATTCTTGACGTCTGATTTGTGTCCATTCATTCTTTTACGTAGAGACTGTCCAGTTTGGCCAATGTACATGGCAGAGGGGCATTGCTGGCACATGATGGCATATATCACATTGGTAGATTAGCCTACCTGCTTGTCACCATGAAAGGTTTTCCTCCTTCCCCCCCCTGCTGTTGGTGATGGCTTATCTTAAGTGATCACTCTCCTTACAGTGTGTATGATAAACCCATTGTTTCATGTTCTCTGTGTGTGTGTATATAAATCTCTCCTCTGTTTTTTCCACCAAATGCATCCGATGAAGTGAGCTGTAGCTCACGAAAGCTTATGCTCTAATAAATTTGTTAGTCTCTAAGGTGCCACAAGTACTCCTTTTCTTTTTATAAAGTATTTATATGTTCCTTGGTTGTTTTATATACAGGGTGTGCAAGTCTCCAGATATCAGGGGGGTAGCTGTGTTAGTCTGTATCCACAAAAACAACGAGGAGTCCAGTGGCACCTTAAAGACTAATAGATTTATTTGAGCATAAGCTTTTGTGGGTAAAAAACTTGAAGAAGTGGGTTTTTTACCCACAAAAGCTTATGCCCTAATAAATCTGTTAGTCTTTAAGGTGCCACCGGAAGACTCCAGATGTTTCAGATCTGAATCCCAGCTGTAGTGGTTCCAAAGAAACAGGCATTTGAATGTGACAGTTTTGTACCCTGCCCAAGTGCCAACCTCCGCATTCATGATTGCCAGTCTGCCTACATATTACATGTAGTGCACTGTGCCCGGAAAGCTGTATAAATTAGTCAGAATTTCTTCTCGCCTCTGCTAGAAAGCAAATGACTGGACTTGATTCCATCAAACTTGGCAGGATTACTAGGATGCTGTATAAGCAGGATTTTTCTAAAAATCATGCCCCACTATATCAATACATTAAAGTCAAATTGGTTTCTAAAATTAAAAAAAAGGTGCGTATGGTGATGTGCACTGATCTCTGTAAACAAAGGGTCCCATTGAAGATAATGAGGTTGTAAGAAAGAGTAGAATTTGGGCCATTTGTTTTAAAATCCTCATTTTATATATTTCCAAGATAGCTTAAGAGTGAAAACTTTTTCCATTTGTCTATTTAGACCTTTCTAAACTGGTTCACACTGAACTTTCTTGGCAGATATGTTAGGCTTGAATTTGCTGAATCACTGAGGTAATATCTCTAAGGGTTAATACAACATAAGCCTCTAAGTCCTCATTTTTATATCTTTTTTTTTTTAAAGAACTTCAACATTTCTCTTTTAATGACTTATTAAACAGATAATTCATTCTGAGAGGTTTTCATACTGGCACATGCAACAAGTTCATCTAGTTGAACCCGAGTTAATATACAATTGACCACACCAAAGTCCATCAACTTGTGCACAGACACATATGAAACTCCATGGTATATTCATGAGTGTTACTCTGCTGGGTCTAGCTACTGTGACAAATCAGGGACGAGAAGCCAAACTTCCTCCCACTCTTTCAGCCTTTGCTCATGCAGCACTGCAGAAAGCATTCGTATATTTAACCTCTTTCTGGCTCCTCCACAGATCAAATTAGGATTAGCACAGTACTTTTTTTGAATTACAGAATCTCCTGCAATAACAAAAGAAAAGTATGCAATCTGATTTGCAATTTAACAGTCCCCACTACTTCTTAAACTAGCGTATCTTTACATAACTATTGTCATTCCTTCTTGACTGATCTTGAAATATATGTCATGACCAAGTGCCAGTTAAAGGTTAAAATTGCTTGTCTGAGACAGTAGGGTTCAAGTCTAAGCTACCATATCATTTTTATTTTGTTCTGATGAATCAAAAGGAATCTAAGACCATCTGGAATTAAGAGTAGGGTGACCATATTTTCCTATTTTGAATATGGGACATCCAGTAAAGTACTCCTTCAAACGACTTCAATGGCAATCAATCAGAACTATGCAGTACGAATGTTCAAATTAACATCAAGTTGACTGAGCCTGTTAAAAAGAAATACTGCATAGCTGTATTCTTTTTATTTACCTTCTTATCTTTAAGGCTTTAGGGTTCACACGGGGAGAGGTGACATACACACTTCCATACATCTCTCTCGCACAGGGGGTGACTGACCGCCCCGCCCCACCCTGCCTGATGCTCTCTGCCCCCATGCCTGGCTGAGCCCCAGGGATGGACCCGCCTCTCCTGGTACATGCTGCCACGTCTTCCCAAGGCAACACGTTGGGGGGCCATGCAGGGTCATATGTTCCCCCTCCCCAGATTTCTGCTAGGGTTGATAACAGAATGTGGCCAGTAGCAGCCTTTCAGCACTGTGCAGGAGGGAAGGGATGGGAGATGCTTCCAGCCACAGGGGGGAGGAAGGGATGACCTAGCCCGAGTCTTTGCAGAACTCATGTCTTCCCACCCACCGTGCTCCCTGTGACTGGAAACAGCTTGTCCCTTCCTGCCTGCACAGTGTCAAAAGGCAGCTAACACCTCCAGGCTGCTGCTGGCCACCAACATAACCCTGCTGCCACCTGTCCCCCAACTACAGCGTAGGCAGGAATGGGTTAAGTCCTAAGGATGCATTTTGCACCAGGGCCAAGGGAATCTGACTGCAGGGGCGGATGAAGAAGGTGCTAAGCCCCTACCCAGGGGGCTGCTGTGGAGCCTGCAAGGTCAGGGTGTGAACAGACTGGAAATCACTTCCCCCCCCTCCCCCTGCCACTCCAGAGCTTAGCTGAGGGGCAGAGAGCCAGCGCTGTGCGGGGCTTTGGCACATGCAGAGCTTGGCTCCTCCTGGCCAGCACCCTGGACTGGAGGGTCTTGGGCTTTCCCAGGGTGCCGGCCCAGCCAGAGGCAGTGGTGGAAGGAAGGAGCTTGCCCGGCCAGGCTGTTGGTGAGTTGAGCGTTCTGACCAGGGGCTGATTCTCCACACAGAGCTGGGAGTGGGACGCGCCCCGCTGGGGGGATATGGAGGAGTAGTGGGAATGGGGCGGAGGTGAAGGGGCAAAGCAGGGAGAGGAGGGGAGCACGTAAAGGGCTGATGGATGGGCAGCAGAGGCAACACGTAACCAGTCACTGCCTGGCACCTGACCACACTCACCAGCCACCGCAGCTTGCAGCACCATCCAGTGCCGGCAGGAAATGGGATGCGGGGGGGGGGGGGGGGCATGCTGGCCAAGAGCCAGCATGCAGTGGAGCCTGTGCTGAGGGACCAGCACGAGAAGCGGCCAGCTCCGCGTGCTGCAGCTTCACCCCACCACCACCCTTGCACACCAGTCCTCATTATTGACAACTGGACTCATCGCGGGTGGCTGGCAAGCAGGGATCCAGTCAGCAGCAGGACCCACCAGTAGTGATGGGGGAGGAGGGAGACAGAAAATACGAGACAGTTTGCCCATTTTTAAGAAAAGGTCGGGACACCTGCAGGAGGGCTTAAATACAGGACTCTCCCTTTAAAAACGGGATGTCTGGTCACCCTAATTAAGAGAAATGGCCACCTTTTCATTGGTGTCTATTTCTCCAGGCTATTGGGTCAATGCAAAACCAGGACGATGGACCATGATTCTTTTGTATATATGTGTGATTGAGGCAGCTCTTCAGGGTAAGCGCGGTCAGCTTGCTTTCTGAGTTTGGAATCAGATAAAGTACAGCCATAACCTACTGCTTCCAGTTGTTTCTGATCTCACCTTTGTATGTCACTTCTGCCTCCCATTCCTAGAGGTTGCCTCCTTTCTCTTGTGACTGTACTGGTGACAAAGTGTCTGTCTAGCTGTTCATAGCTGTGTCCTACTAACTATCCATCTGTGGTATTTATAATCATTTATCACCTTGGTATTTATCAGCTGACTACACTATCCTCCCCCACTACATGAACCCCCTTTATCATTACAATCTCTGAAGACCTTGGCCTTGCGCCAGTGTAAATATAAGAGCGAGATTAGTAATGTTTGTCGTCTGCTGGCCAAAAGACTCCTGTAGCCAATCAATAAATTGCAATGACTGGAAACTCCACGGCACACTTAATACTGACCATTCTAAAACATCTGTAACTGGGACAATGCTGTTATGGGTCAGAGGTTCAACTCCACAAAGCTACATTGGTAATCCAAGCTCTGGGCATCTTACTGCCTAGGCTGCACTTGTTCTCAACGTTTCCCACTGTAACACTCCTACTAGTTTTTGCACCACCTCAGGGATGACTCCAGCCCTAGCACACTGCTTGGGGCTGAGCAAGGAGCCTAGTTGTACAACTGGCCCTTAGGGAAATGACCAACCAGGAGAAGGGTGTGGATCATAGAATCATAGAATATCAGGGTTGGAAGGGACCCCAGAAGGTCATCTAGTCCAACCCCTTGCTCAAAGCAGGACCAAGT
Source organism: Dermochelys coriacea (assembly GCF_009764565.3). Classification (NCBI taxonomy): domain Eukaryota; kingdom Metazoa; phylum Chordata; order Testudines; family Dermochelyidae; genus Dermochelys; species Dermochelys coriacea. Next base: position 20,940,010 of record NC_050083.1, on the reverse strand, counting down.
CCCAGTTAAATCATCCCAGCCAGGGCTTTGTCAAGCCTGACCTTAAAAACCTCTAAGGAAGGAGATTCTACCACCTCCCTAGGTAACGCATTCCAGTGTTTCACCACCCTCTTAGTGAAAAAGTTTTTCCTAATATCCAATCTAAACCTCCCCCATTGCAACTTGAGACCATTACTCCTCGTTCTGTCATCTGCTACCATTGAGAACAGTCTAGAGCCATCCTCTTTGAAACCCCCTTTCAGGTAGTTGAAAGCAGCTATCAAATCCCCCCTCATTCTTCTCTTCTGCAGACTAAACAATCCCAGCTCCCTCAGCCTCTCCTCATAAGTCATGTGCTCTAGACCCCTAATCATTTTTGTTGCCCTTCGCTGTACTCTTTCCAATTTATCCACATCCTTCCTGTAGTGTGGGGCCCAAAACTGGACACAGTACTCCAGATGAGGCCTCACCAGTGCCGAATAGAGGGGAACGATCACGTCCCTCGATCTGCTCGCTATGCCCCTACTTATACATCCCAAAATGCCATTGGCCTTCTTGGCAACAAGGGCACACTGCTGACTCATATCCAGCTTCTCGTCCACTGTCACCCCTAGGTCCTTTTCCGCAGAACTGCTGCCGAGCCATTCGGTCCCTAGTCTGTAGCGGTGCATTGGATTCTTCCATCCTAAGTGCAGGACCCTGCATTTATCCTTATTGAACCTCATTAGATTTCTTTTGGCCCAATCCTCCAATTTGTCTAGGTCCTTCTGTATCCTATCCCTCCCCTCCAGCGTATCTACCACTCCTCCCAGTTTAGTATCATCCGCAAATTTGCTGAGAGTGCAATCCACACCATCCTCCAGATCATTTATGAAGATATTGAACAAAACGGGCCCCAGGACCGACCCCTGGGGCACTCCACTTGACACCGGCTGCCAACTAGACATGGAGCCATTGATCACTACCCGTTGAGCCCGACAATCTAGCCAGCTTTCTACCCACCTTATAGTGCATTCATCCAGCCCATACTTCCTTAACTTGCTGACAAGAATGCTGTGGGAGACCGTGTCAAAAGCTTTGCTAAAGTCAAGAAACAATACATCCACTGCTTTCCCTTCATCCACAGAACCAGTAATCTCATCATAAAAGGCGATTAGATTAGTCAGGCATGACCTTCCCTTGGTGAATCCATGCTGACTGTTCCTGATCACTTTCCTCTCCTCTAAGTGCTTCAGGATTGATTCTTTGAGGACCTGCTCCATGATTTTTCCAGGGACTGAGGTGAGGCTGACCGGCCTGTAGTTCCCAGGATCCTCCTTCTTCCCTTTTTTAAAGATGGGCACTACATTAGCCTTTTTCCAGTCATCCGGGACTTCCCCCGTTCGCCACGAGTTTTCAAAGATAATGGCCAAGGGCTCTGCAATCACAGCCGCCAATTCCTTCAGCACTCTCGGATGCAATTCGTCCGGCCCCATGGACTTGTGCACGTCCAGCTTTTCTAAATAGTCCCTAACCACCTCTATCTCTACAGAGGGCTGGCCATCTCTTCCCCGTTTTGTGTTGCCCAGCACAGCAGTCTGGGAGCTGACCTTGTTAGTGAAAACAGAGGCAAAAAAAGCATTGAGTACATTAGCTTTTTCCACATCCTCTGTCACTAGCTTGCCTCCCTCATTCAGTAAGGGGCCCACACTTTCCTTGGCTTTCTTCTTGTTGCCAACATACCTGAAGAAACCCTTCTTGTTACTCTTGACATCTCTTGCTAGCTGCAGCTCCAGGTGCGATTTGGCCCTCCTGATATCTTTCCTACATGCCCGAGCAATATTTTTATACTCTTCCCTGGTCATATGTCCAACCTTCCACTTCTTGTAAGCTTCTTTTTTATGTTTAAGATCCGCTAGGATTTCACCATTAAGCCAAGCTGGTCGCCTGCCATATTTACTATTCTTTCGACTCATCGGGATGGTTTGTCCCTGTAACCTCAACAGGGATTCCTTGAAATACAGCCAGCTCTCCTGGACTCCCTTCCCTTTCATGTTAGTCCCCCAGGGGATCCTGGCCATCTGTTCCCTGAGGGAGTCAAAGTCTGCTTTCCTGAAGTCCAGGGTCCGTATCCTGCTGCTTACCTTTCTTCCCTGCGTCAGGATCCTGAACTCAACCAACTCATGGTCACTGCCTCCCAGATTCCCATCCACTTTTGCTTCCCCCACTAATTCTACCCGGTTTGTGAGCAGCAGGTCAAGAAAAGCGCTCCCCCTAGTTGGCTCCCCTAGCACTTGCACCAGGAAATTGTCCCCTACGCTTTCCAAAAACTTCCTGGATTGTCTATGCACCGCTGTATTGCTCTCCCAGCAGATATCAGGAAAATTAAAGTCACCCATGAGAATCAGGGCATGCGATCTAGTAGCTTCCGTGAGTTGCCGGAAGAAAGCCTCATCCACCTCATCCCCCTGGTCCGGTGGTCTATAGCAGACTCCCACCATGACATCACTCTTGTTGCACACACTTCTAAACTTAATCCAGAGACACTCAGGTTTTTCCACAGTTTCGTACCGGAGCTCTGAGCAGTCATACTGCTCCCTTACATACAGTGCTACTCCCCCACCTTTTCTGCCCTGCCTGTCCTTCCTGAACAGTTTATAACCATCCATGACTGTACTCCAGTCATGTGAGTTATCCCACCAAGTCTCTGTTATTCCAATCACGTCATAAATAAATAAAGGGGATAAAGCCCCTCTCCTTTCTTATACCAGCTGGAGTTAGGCAGCAGTTAACTGGAGGCAGCACATGCTACTTCTTTAAACACAGGAGCCTCAAGTGTTCCCTGTGGAATTTTGCCTGTCTTTGTTATATATAGCCACAGAGCCCAAGACACAATCACTTGAGTGCTGCAGCCCCTCTTCCTTACCTGTCTCCTCACGAGTCTGTGGCTGCAAAAGCCAAAATCCATAATGGGCATTACTTCAGGAAAATATGTCCACTTCCCAAAGCTCTTATTTCTTTGCCTGACATTGTACAACTGCATGTGCAAGACTTCACCAAACATGCTGTTCTGGGTTTCTTCCAGAATAGCTCAATTTCTTGCATGGTCATACAGTAGCATAAAGTATCATGTGATTCAGAGGCTATCCCAGTAAAGAGGATTTGATGACTTGTGAAAGAAATAGGGTTCAGATAGTTGGGCAAATTCCAATAGTTCTGTGACTATATAACTTTTCTGCTGCCCAAGTCCCTGCAATAAATAATGAATCACCTACTCACCTCCCTCTTTTTAATTTTTTATTCTTCTCCCTTTTGGTAAAATTAGTGTTGTATTTTACAGTGAAATAAGAGTGGTTGCTAGAGAACAATCCTAGGTGATCCCACTGGTGGTTCTGTGCATGCTACCTTTATAACACTTCCAGCCTGTTCATGCAGAGATAAGAAGCAGGAACAGAATATTAGACACTGTTTGTTCTAGCTGCATGACTAATCTTAGTGATTATGTTTCAGGCTCTCCGGTGTATGTGTGTGAGAATAGGTCCTTCAGGTAAGACTACAGAAGCATAGTCTGGTCTGTGTGAACATTCATGGTTCTTTCTGTAGAACAGAAGTTTGCTCCAGTATTCTGGTTCTCCACTGTTTTGTAGGGAGCTGTATGTGGGTTACTGCTGTCTGCTGCAGAGCTGGCTGTGTTTCACTGGTGCAATTTGTGAAGTTCTTTCAACTCCTTTGGCTGAAATTCAGCTCAGTGCTGTGGTCTAAAGTAGCACTTAGGTCTTGTGCTGACTCTCTGCACAGGGGGGAATGTTACCACTTTGTGATGAAACCACTATGTAAAATATTATATTATCCATTAAAAAGAACAGGAGTACTTGTGGCACCTTAGAGTAACAAATTTATTTGAACATAAGCTTTTGTGGGCTACTGATGCTGGTCTTTAACCTTCCTGTGCCTTATTCCACTGCGGGCAGGAGGGGTTATTCTTAGCAGTTGTGGAACATATAAAGACATCTGAGAGGAGGTGCTGGCAGCTACCGTCTTGGAATGGTTCCTTCTGAGGGGCCAGAACCTGTGGCCTCTTGTAAAGATTATGTTTTTCATAACAAAGCTTTTGGGATTTTCTTGTATCAGAAACATTGACCCCTGGAATGGATCTCTCAGGAGATGGTGGCTGCAGGGAAGGGATAAGACATAGCTCCTTTTATCATAGGGAGCACCCTCTTTCATTTAGAGCTCTGCAACATTTTCATAAGAAAACCCCAAACTGTATGAAACTTGCCCATCTTGTGATTATGCAAAAATAACTTGAGCCAGTCTCTTTGTGAATCAGTTGAGTAACCTTGGTGCCATTTGTGGTTTCCAATCAAAGCTGAGTGAAATTCACCATTTGGCACAGTTTCCACATGACACTAGGAGAAACTTGGCAGAATCAACTTTCACTTTGAGTCTGGGGTTAGCATCCAAAATTCAAAGTGAAACTCGGGAGGTCAAATTCATCCCTCATGAAACTCAGTTGGAGAAAATAGATTTACACTAGGTTGAATTTAGGGCAGGGTGTCTGACCCAACATGGATTGAAACCAAATCCCCATGACCCAAAACCAGTAAGTTTCATACAACTCTGTTCATACCTGGTACATGCGGCTTGTTATTTCTCCTTCTTTGGTCACTAGTTCTGAACTAAAAAGAAAAGGAGTACTTGTGGCACCTTAGAGACTAACAAATTTATTAGAGCATAAGCTTTCGTGAGCTACAGCTCACTTCATCGATAAATTTGTTAGTCTCTAAGGTGCCACAAGTACTCCTTTTCTTTTTGCGAATACAGACTAACACGGCTGCTACTCTGAAACCTGTAGTTCTGAACTGAACAGCTCCCTAAAGAGACAGCCCCAGTAGAGGGCACTCCTTCCCATTAGCTTGTTCACAAGGGATACATTCCAATCCTAGTCTATGAAGCAAAAGTTAATTATAGTGGAAAGAGTTAGGTACACTTTTAATTAAACAGATAAAATATTGCTGCATTAGACTGTGCAACATGTCTGTGTTTCTGTTTCTTCCAGGAAGACCCATTGATCCCGAACTGGAACAGACAGAAGCATTTGTTTCCCAAATACTTTGTGTCCCGTCCAGTTCGAGATGCAGATGTTCCATATGGAGTTTCAAGGTCTGTTTCCTTGGCTGCGTTTCGAGGATGCTTCTGGGAACTAGTGTACAATGATGTATTTTTCGAGCCTGTCATTGACAAAGATGCTGAGTTACTTGACCTCACAAGATGACTTTGTTCAAGAATCTAGACATGGAGACAGTTAGCTTGCACATAGACAAGATGCAGATTTGCCTTGTTCCATACCCACCTTCTCCCACTTTCCCTTTTACTCTCCATGCCACTCCATGCTTGAAAAAGTTTCCTCTTTTGCAAGCACTAAGCACCCTACTTTCTCCTTCAAATTCCTCCTTCAAGTCCTCTTACTCTGTGAATATTCATGACTTTGATTTCCTCACATCAGTCACGTCTCTGTGCCTGTGTGTGGGAAGAAGCATGATCATGTAGACTGGGAGGGAAAAAAAACATAGATTCTGTTCCTAGTTGTGCAAGGGTCCTGCGGTGCAACCTTGAGCAATGCACTTAACTTCTCTGTGCCTCTGTTTCCTCATCGGTAAAATAGGGATGATAACAACAGTAATTGCGAAGGGTGTTGTGGAGCTTATTTCTGTCATGTTTGTAAAGCACTTGGAGATCCTTCTATGGAAAGCACTGTAGACGTGCTACTGAAATTTGAGTTGGATTATAAACTGCAGAGGAATGGACCCTTGTCTTTCTGTGTGTTTTGGAAAGTGCCACACAAACGTATAGGTGATCTATAAATAATAGTAATTATAAAGATCTAGTCCAACATTTTTAAAAGCGACTAGTGATTGTCAGTGTCTCAGGTTTGGGAGCCCAGCTTGACACTCTTTAAAGGAGCTGAATTTTCAGAAAGTGTTGAGCACCTGCCTCCTGAAAATCAGGCCACAGTAAGGCATCTCACATTCGGCACCCCAAGTTAGCAGTCATGTTTGAAAATCTTGGCCCTATTCATAAGTCACCATTATTCACAGAACAATATATAGTTACCAGAGTGTGAGTGATCCTACAACATTGGAATCAAAGCATCTGGGTGTGGCGTCTTCCAGAAGTTGGTGTTTGATTGAAGAAAGCAAGGAGCGGTGAGTTTGGGCTTGTCCACACTGGCAATTTACAGCGCTGCAACTTTCTCACTCGGGGTGTGAAAAAATACCCCCCTGATCACAGCAAGTTTCAGTGCTATAAAATGCCAGTGTAGACAGTGCACCAGCACTGTGAGCCGCGCTCCCAGCCCTAGTAGCTACACCCCTCGTGGATGTGGGTTTTTCAGAGCGCTGGGAGAGCTGTCTCCCAGCGCTGCGCTGCGACCACACGAGCCATGTTAAAGCGCTGCTGCGGCAGCTCTTTAGCGTTGCCAGTGTAGATAGCCCTTAGTCTTGCTTATTTGCTTCAGCTGAGAAAAGAAAAGAGCAAGGAAATCAATTTGTGTGATTAGTGCATCAGTTAGTACTTTGCACGCAGTGGGTGGTCTGCAGATAGCCAGACTGAGAATCTGTAGTGAGCTGAGTTATTTACTGATGAACTGAGATGCCAGTGCTGTGATCCTACAGGAGTTGCTACCATGGGCTAACTGGACAATGTGTATATTCCTGATGGTCTGCACTCTGTCACTCACATAAACAGTCATTAGACACTTTGCTGCCCTGGGCAATATCCTGTTCTCCTTGTGTGGTAAAAACAGCCCTGCCGAGCAGACAGTAGAATCAGGTGGATTCACTTTAACTTCAGGTGTTTTTATTGAGCTTTAGTTAAAAATTAAACAATACATAAGAGTTTATAAAAGAAACTCCCTCAAGAAATAATTTGGCATGCTTTGGATGACTGCAGGGGTCTTATACAGCTTAAAACAATTTACATGCATTTTAAGTGAGCTTACGCATTTTTTCTCTCATAGTATCATTTTAAACCTTCTATTGAGAGCTGGATACACTGTTGCATAGCTGTAACCTCAGAAAAACCAATCCCAATTACATTAAAGCTACTCCAGTGGAAGAGAGATACAAGGCTGCAACATAGTTTTCTCTTCCTATTTCCATCAAGGATTACAAGCTCATCTTTTAAGCATCCACTGATGCCTCCTTGAGGACAAGGATGCTCCAGTCAGCTAAACATAAAGGGTCCCACTGGGTTTACTACCGCCTTCACCCTCTACCCCATTTGTTTTTTGTTGCTTCCCTTCAGTAAGGATTAATGGAGACCTTATGTAAGAATGGGAATGTCTTATCTGCTCATTTCCTTTCTCCTGTAAATGTTTCCGCTAATCTTTCCCACCAAAGGCACTAAGTTTACCTATATTAATGCAAAAAGAAAAGGAGTACTTGTGGCACCTTAGAGACTTAACAAATTTATTTGAGCATAAGCTCTCGTGAGCTACAGCTCACTTTGCTCACGAAAGCTTATCCTCAAATAAATTTGTTAGTCTCTAAGGTGCCACAAGTACTCCTTTTCTTTTTGCGAATACAGACTAACACAGCTGCTACTCTGAAACCTATATTAATGCAGGGTTCCATAGCAAACAGTGAATTGTTGTATATAGAGATGGAACATTCATATTTTGCCATCTGTTTCACAGTGAGAAGATGTTAAATTTTAGCTCGTTTTTCCAAGTGTTACCTCTGGAAAAACTCTTTGACAGCCTGCCAGGTAGGCCTAGCCACATCCCCAGTGTTTCCTCCAAAGCAATTAGAGACAAAATGAGCAGGTAAGAATTTTCCAGTCTGGATCAGGCCCTGTCTACATTAAGGAAATCCACACTGGTGTAAACACATTAATGTAGTTAACGTAACAACAGTAATATAATGAGGAGTCCTTGTGGCATCTTAGAGACTAACAAATTTCTTTGGACATAAGCTTTTGTGGGCTAAAACCCACCATCAGATGCATGGAATGGAAAATACAGTAGAGAGATATAAATACACAGCATATCAAAAGATGGGATTGCCGTACCAAGTGGGGGGTCAGTGCTAATGAGCCAATTCAATTAAGGTGGAAGTTGGCTATTCTCAACTGTTGAGAAGAAGGGGTGGAAATCACGTTTGTAGTGCTAATGAGGCCAGTGTAATCAAGATGGCCCATTTCAAACAGTTAACAAAAAGGTGTGAGTATCAGCAGGAGGATATTAGTTTTTGTAGTGACCCATCCACTTGCAGTCTTTATTCAGGCCTAATTTGATGGTGTTCAGTTTGCAAATTAATTCCAGTTCTGCAGTTTCTTGTTAGAGTCTTTAGTTTCAGCAGCAAAAATCCCTAATGTAGATGGGCTGTACCAGTGTAAAGCATGGCGTAATCTAGTGAGAGGCCAAAGTATACTGCACTGGGTAAGCCCAACTTTATGCCAGTTTGATATGTCAACATTAGATGTTTGCACTGAAGTAGTGACAGCAATACAGTTACATTGTTGTGGATTTCCTTAGAGTAGACAGGGCTTGAATAATCATGATGCTTAAAACCAGAGGCAGGCTGGGTACTCTTCTCAGTTAATTTTTGTCCTGCAGTAGCGTAGTTTGCAAAAAATTAACGAGCAAATCATGACAAGGAGGCACATTTTAGTCTTTGGACCTTCTCTTGCCTAAGATGACTCCTTGGTTTGTATCATGGAAACTGCTTTAGTGAATGACTAAAACAAGATCAGCATGGGACACTTCTTACGTTTTTTGACAAGTGCCAAAGTGATGTTCCCAAACAGCTGTTCCTTAAATTAATTTATTCACTAGTAAACTGAGGATAGTAGTATGTTACAGTAAATATAAACTGGAAAAAAACAGAGGTAGAGTGTGGATCAAGGGAAAAATATTGATTCCCAACGTCTGTGCCAGAGCACAATCCACCTTCCATTGAAGTTAGTGGAAATCTTTCCATCTACTTCAATCAAAGTGGGACCAGGTCCGCAGTGTGTAAATGTAACGTAACATACAAAAGGTAAAACCCGCAGTAAGTACAGTGAGAGGTATGACAACAAAAGCAACCTAAAAGAATGCATCTGAGACCAGACATGGGATGGTGGCAAAGATGTCACTTTGCTCTGGATTGGTATCCAATAATACTTTACTCTTATAGAGCACTTTTAATTTGAAAATCACAAAGCACAATGCAAACATTATAGTTAAGCCCCATGACACTTCTGAAAAGTAGGTATAAAATTATTAGTACCCCTATTGTATAAGTGGGTAAAGCTAGTCAAAGAGGTGATATACTCAAAGTTAAAGAACAACTCAGTGGCAGAACAGGAAATACAGTCAAGAATCTTGACTTTGAGTCCTCAGCTGTAACTACTGGAAGTATTCGCAAAAAGAAAAGGAGTACTTGTGGCACCTTAGAGACTAACAAATTTATTAGAGCTCACTTGAGCTGTAGCTCACGAAAGCTTATGCTCTAATAAATTTGTTAGTCTCTAAGGTGCCACAAGTACTCCTTTTCTTTTTGCGAATACAGACTAACACGGCTGCTACTCTGAAACCTGTCATTATACTGGAAGTATTGCGTCTCATTGAGAGACTGACCTTGTTTTATTAATTTAGGGTTTTTTTTTCTAGTTTTAACAGTTTTCAGGGTCCCTCCCACCGCATACCTACATCTTCAGCCATTTTATTTAAAACTATCTATGCACTGAATGGGCATCCAGATCCCATTCATTTTGTGTCTCTATTCAAACTGGGACTCTTAGCCCAGAAAATGTTGAAGTAAAATTTTCAAAAGCACCTAAAAGTGACTTATAAGCCTAAATCCCATTTTCAAAAGTAATTTAGACACTTAGGAACCTATGGATCATTGAAAGTCTTAAGTAGTTTAAGTGCTAATAGAAATTTTACCCTTAATCAAAATATATCACTGCATTACATTTTCCCCTTAGATATAAAATTGATAAGCCACCCTATATAGTAATACACTGCCCCTGCAAAGCCAACATCAGTGTAATGGGTCTATAATATAGCCAAGCTTCAAATCTTAATCTCTTTGTGAGCCACATCCTGTTTTCTTTCGGTTAACTGATCTCATGTGGGGGAAATTTACCAGAGGAAATATCTCAAGTTTGGAAAGTACCAAAAACTTATCTTTAGTTTCTTTGTGTAATTCAGTGCCTTCTAAGATAAAGGTGTAATATTTTACAGAATCGTGAAGGCAAAAGAGAGGGAATAGGCTCACTTAACATACAGCAGAGACGTACAGTATTGTTAGCACATTGAGTTTTTTTTCGTCTCTCTCTCATTCAGAAACTGAAATTGACCCTACTGAATTACAGCCTCCCCTCTGAAACCATTAACTTCTATTTCTTTGCACTCCCACTTAAAAATGGCCACACTCAGACATATTTTCTTTAAAAAGTAATTCATACCCTGGCTGAGAATTTCTGCGTCATATTTCAACCCAATGTGAATTTTATGGTCCTAGTTCTAAAACTATGAAAACAGAGATTTATAATGGAAACATTGACTGATCTGTGCCACTAGCCATTCACTCCACTCGAATTCTGGTTGTGTCAGTGTTTCCATATTTAATTTTTGGTAGCATAAAGGACAGTGCTATGGTATGCAACGCTATCTTGCAGTCAGAAAACAGAACATCTATGAATAAGCTTGCACCACATTGAAGCGGGAAGTATAGACAGAATGGTATTGGGGCCAATCCTGCAATTGTTTCTCAACCCAAACTCCCATTCACTTAAGTGGCCCTTATTTTTAAGGCCATCTGTTTAAACATTAACCTTACCAAAACTTAGATCATGTTGCCACTTTCACATTTTCACCATCAAATATCTTATTAAAATTAGAAGCCTGATTTTTAAAAGGTTACACAAGCAATTACCATGACTGCATGCACATATCAAGTAATTGCATACCCACATTGCTATAATTAGCCATTTGCATGTGCAACAATAGTAATTAATATTAATACTTAGCTTGTATGTAGCACCTTTCATGCACAGATCTGAGTGGTTTGCCTGGCATCATACAAGGAAGCTCTGGCAGCAGCTGGATTAGAATCCAGAAATTCTGACCCCCAGTCTGCTGCTCTAATCATAAGACTACACTGTATGATGTTTACATTTACGTAGCTTTGTAACACCAATTCCCTTTTCCTCATTCTTGTTTTTATTTAGCTGATAATAATTTTCTGACAAAGCAAAGGACCAAATTCTGCTCTTGGTGACACTCCTGAAACCCCATTGACTCCAGTAAGATTGTATGGGTGTAACTGAGAGAGGAATTTGGTCCAAGGAGGAGATTTTTAATGAACAAAATTAAAGGGCTGAGAACATAAATATGAGAAACCTCTCTTGGGACAACTGCTTGAACTCCTAAAAGAATTTGACCCTTCTCTCTGAAAATACCAGCCACCACAAAATGCTAGTTATTCATCTCTAAATTCCATGAGTAGATTAGCTGACAGCTGTGATTTGAAAACAGTCTTGGGCCACGAAACAAAACGAGCTAAAATGTTTTCTGTTACAGATAAAGTTTGAAATGGTAAAGAAAACTGAGCAGCTGCCCATCTATTATGTTACATAAAGAGACCCTGTCCCTTTTGTAGCAGGTTTTCAGTTTGTGTTTAATACTTCCTATTGTTTTCAGCTGACCTCTCAGAAGCCTGAAAATAAAATTTGTTTCCAACAATTTCATCCAAACATTTCCTGCTCTATCTTTCTTAAAACAATCATGGTTTCTATAGGCTGTGTTGTGCAAACACTACCAGGAGCAGTGCTTATAGTGTACAATACTCACAGTAGTGGGTGCTTGCAAAAATTATCTTATTGTGAGTGCATGAGCACCACTAATGCAGCTCTGGGGAGAGAATAAATACTGTAAGTCATAATAAAAAGTGGCTATCTTTTTAGATATAGTTCTCTCAACTCTGTTTGATTTTTAAACTAAACTACTCTTTTGAAATCTAGAGAACATATCTCCCAAATGATGACACATACTATTTTTTCCTATATTACTTGACATTGTCTATTTAAGACAGGGAGGTGGGAGTTTAATGGAAAGATTTTTGGGAACGTTTTCTCTTGCCTGTACCACAGATGTGATAGAACACTTGAAAAAAGAACATTACTATATTGTGCAGGCAACCGAAGAGCTGAGTCACACAACAGCCATGTGAGTGGAGCTGATGAATGTTTCTGAGCTCTTCATAAAACACATTAATATAACTGTTTTATCACATAATGGGGGGGGGAAGGTGAGAGGCAGGAAGTTCAAGATCTTACCTAAATGTTTGTTTCAGCCTTTCTATAAAGCAGTAAAGAAAATACAAGCAGAATGAAAGAAGTACTTTTGGGCAGGACTGGGCTAGATGACCACTGGTCTGATGCAGTATTTGCACCTGTAACTTTCTCTGTAAGGGTCCAGTCCTGCTAAGTATGGAGTGTCCTCAATTCCCACTTTGATTGTTCTCTCATCTTGTCCTCGGGGGGCGGGGGAAGAGAACCCCCTTCTTATGAAGAAACCTTCCTAGGTACGTGGTCTAAATGAAATCACTGAAAAGAATCTGGGGATTCTAGTGCAGTAATAGAAATAGAGGCAAAAATATGAGGCAGTTGCAAAAAAGGCTAGTGTCATTCAGGTGTATTCAAAGGCATGTCATACATAAGACAGTAGGTAATTGTTCTGCTCTACTCAACACTGGTGAGGTTTCTGCTGGAAAGTACTGGAAAGTGTCCAATTCTGGGTGCTGCACTTTAGGAAAGATGGGGACAAGTTGGAGAGAGTCCAGGGGAGAGGAACAAAAATGATAAAAGCTTCAGAAAACCTGATCTATGAGGAAAAATGGTAAAGGAAAAAAACTGGGCATGTTTAGTTTTGAGAAAAGATGACCCGGGGAGGACATGATAATCTCCAAATATGCTCAGGGCTGTTATAAGGAGGTTGGTGATTAAGTGCCATGTCTGCCGGAGGTAGGACAAGAAGCAATGGGCTTAATATGCAGCAAGGAAGATTTAAGCTAGATATTAGGAAAAGTGTTCTATCTAGAAATTGTTTGTAGTGTTGGAGCCCTGTTGGTCCAAGGATATTAAAAAGACGAGATGGGTAAGCTAATGTATTTTATCTTATAACGATAAGGGCAGTCAAGTTCTGGAATAGGCTCCAAGGGAGGTTGTGGAGGATTTTAAGAATAAGTTAGACAAACACAGGTCAGAGATGGTCCCTGTGAGTTCCCCTAGGCCTCCCACATACTGCAGATCTATGTGAGCCCTCACCCCCCCCCCACTGGAGATCCCTGAGGTTCACCCACCCACCTACACTGCCATCCACAAACACTGGGGATCCCTGTGACCTTCCCCAGCCATCCACACACATTGGGGATTCCTGTGAAGTTCACACACTGCCATCCACACATTGGAGATCCCCTGTGCGCTCCTCCAGCCCTCACACAGACACTGTGGATCCCCTGTGAACTCCCCAGGCGCTCCCCCAACCTCCCCCCCACAAACACTGGGGATCCCTGTGAGCCCCCCCACATACTGCAGATCTATGTGAGGTCCCCCCATAGGGATCCTGGTGAGGTTCATCCACCCACCCACACTGCCACCCAGACACACTGGAGATTCCCTATGAGCTACCCCCAGCCATCCACACACATTGGGGATGCCTGTGAAGTTCACCCACCTCCACACACTGCCATCCACACACATTGGAGATCCCCTATGCACTCCTCCAGCCCCCACACAGACACTGCGGATCCCCTATGAGCTCCCCAGGCCCCTCCCCACGGGGGAACCCTCTGAACTCCCCCAGCCCCCCACACACTGGGGACCCCTGTGAGCACCCCAACCCCCCCACCCACCTTGGGGATCCTTGTGAGTGCCCCCAAACCCTCCACCCACATTGGGGATCTCTGTCAGCACCCCCAGCATCACTCACACAGAGGATCCCTGTGAGCCCCCCCAGCCCCCACTGGGGATCCCTGTAAGTTCCCCCACCACCATACCGGGAACCCCTGTGACTCCCCAGCCCCCACACCGGGGCTCCCCGTGAGCCCCCCAGCCCCCACACCGGGACTCCCCTCCCCCCCCGGAGTCCCTGTGAGCTCCCCAGCCCCCACACCGGGACTCCCCCCCCGGGTCCCTGTGAGCTCCCCCAGCCCCCACACCGGGACGCTCCCCGGCCCCCCCCCCGGGACTCCCCCGCCGGGGTCCCTGTGAGCTCCCCAGCCCCCACACCGGGACTCCCCCCCCCCGGAGTCCCTGTGAGCTCCCCAGCCCCCCCTGTGAGCTCCCCCAGCCCCCACACCGGGACTCCCCCCTGTGAGCTCCCCCAGCCCCCACACCGGGACTCCCCCCCGCCCCCCCGTGAGCTCCCCAGCCCCCACACCGGGACGCTCCCCGGCCCCCCCCGGGACTCCCCCCCGGGGTCCCTGTGAGCTCCCCCAGCCCCCACACCGGGACTCCCCCCCGCCCCCCCCGTGAGCTCCCCAGCCCCCACACCGGGACTCCCCTCCCCCCCCGGAGTCCCTGTGAGCTCCCCAGCCCCCACACCGGGACGCTCCCCGGCCCCCCCCGGGACTCCCCCCCCGGGTCCCTGTGAGCTCCCCCGCCCCCCCTGTGAGCTCCCCCAGCCCCCACACCGGGACGCTCCCCGGCCCCCCCCGGGCTCCCTGTGAGCTCCCCCAGCGCCCCCCGGGGATTTCAGGCCCTGGCTCTGGTTTCTCTTTGTGGTTGAGCAAAGAGCCGGCCTCGGCCCCAGGCTGCCGGGGCAGGGAAGCGGCGCAGGCGGCGGCTCAGAGCCGGCTCCGGCCCGGGGCAGCTGCGCAGCGGGCGGGGCTCCCGGCAGCAGCCTGGGGCTCAGGTAAGGTGCCGGCCGGGCCGCGATCCCCGCCCCCTCCAGGCTGGGCTTGGGCGAGCGGGACCGCCTCGACCCCCCCGCGGGCCAGGGACCCCAGGGCCTCGCCGCCGAGCGCGGGCCAGACCCCCCCCGACCTCCCCCATCGCGGGCCACGGACCCCGCCCCGCCCCCCCCATGGGCCAGGAACCTCAGCCCCCCCCGGGCTGGGCCACGGGTGAGCACCCCCCAACCCTCCACCCACACCGGGGATCCCTGTGAGCCCCCCCACCATCACCCACACCGGGGATCCCTGTGAGCCCCCCCACCATCACCCACACCGGGTATCCCTTTGAGCCCCCACCACAGCCCATCCCCCTTCCCGGGTGCAGCTGGTGCCCGAGAGAGAGACGTGGAGATGTCATCCTGCTTCCCCAGCGCTCAGCCCCAGCCCTGGGCCTGAGCTGGTTTGGGTTTAGGGGGCTGGGGGGCCCGAGATATCTGGGAGGCGCCACTAGGTCTGGAGATCCCATTCCCCTTCTGGCCTTCCACTCCGTCGCCCCCCCTGGAAACACGTGTCTTGATAGGTCATTGCACAGAGGGAGAGGGAGAGCTGGCTTTCTCCTGGCACTAAAGTCAGCAGTGGGGTTTTCAGGTCCACTGGCTGAAATAATCCACCCCATTCCCTATCAAGGAAAAGCCTTGTGCAGAACTTGTAAAGCCACCTTTATAGCATGTATAGGAGCTAATAATGGTTTCGGTTACACATCCAATGAAGTGAGCTGTAGCTCACGAAAGCTTATGCTCAAATAAATTTGTTAGGTTTCAGAGTAGCAGCCGTGTTAGTCTGTATTCGCAAAAAGAAAAGGAGTACCTGTGGCACCTTAGAGACTAACAAATTTATTTGAGCATAAGCTTTCATGAGCTACAGCTCACTTCATCAGATGCATTCGATGAAGTGAGCTGTAGCTCACGAAAGCTTATGCTCAAATAAATTTGTTAGTCTCTAAGGTGCCACAAGTACGCCTCTTCTTTAGGTAGAGCGTTTATTATATGAGAGCCTGGCGGGAGGGAAATCGATGGAGGCTTTGACCAACCACCCGGTAATAATGCAGCTGGTATCCAGCAAAGGCAAGCATTGACTTGGAGGTATTTGAGAATTTTGCTAGCTGGCCTCCTTAGTAGTAGGTTACAAAAACATCTTGACTCAGTTAAACACTCCTGAATGCCCCCTGTGTATTTTCTGGCCACTGTTGGTGCAAGAATCTTCTTATCTGCGGTTTCTACTATCTGGAACACCCTTCTTTTATTTCTCGAGCTTGTTGACTTTTCATCTTATTTCAAATCTTAACTGAAAATAACTTTTTGATGCCTAGGCCTGTTAGAATCTCCCTCCCTCTCTTAGGAGTTTTGTATTAATCTTTACTGATGTAACGCATTTAGGGATACAATATGTATGCAAGGTACCACAGAGAAAAGAAAACAGTACAATCTTACAGCTGTGTACACAAGCAAAAGTCCCACTGAAGTCAATGGGAGACTTTCCTGCACAAGAACTAAAGGATATCTAATCCAGGGCACTGATCACCACAGAAAAATGTGCAGAGTGTCTAGAAGATGGCCTTATAATTGTACAGTATTATATTCCTCTAGGTTCTTGGCAGATCAGAGCCTGTGTGGGTTTTTAGGGCAGGAAAAAATTGCATTCTGTTCTCTGAGCTAACATGAACATTGATTCTGTTTTTTCAGATTATTACTTAATAACAGTTTCTGCTAATGTCACCATTGGTATCAGGACAGGTACTTCTGTGTTAGTGCTGTCATGAGAAAAATGTGATTCATAAGGGTACAATTATGAATTAATTTGTTCAGGTTCTATATGTAATAAAACCCTGAATTTTCCAAACGGTTCTTGAGTCCTCCAGAGGCAGTGTTGGCCTGATTTTTCACAGTGTTCATTAACTACAGAGGGAGAGCTGGAGGTGCTCAGCAAATCAGGCCCTATGTGTCTAGTGGCTAGAGCATGGCATTAGTTGTTAGTGGACTTGTATTTTCCTGGCTTTGCCTCTATCTTCCTTTGTGACTGAGGGAAAGTCACTACATCTCTCTGTTCTGGAGTTTCCACATCTGTAAAATGCAATCATGGACAAGCTTTGGGTGAAATGGGAACTAGAGTTCTTGAGACTGGGGATTTACTCTACAGGAAATAATTCCGCTGTGCAATATTGACTAATGGTGGTATAGTTCTAAAAAGAACAGAAATATTTACTTTGCCCTAAAAACAAACCTGAAAACTGTGCAAAGCCCCCCAGCTTCCTCTTGATTATAATGTATCTGTTTTCATTTTGTGATTCAGGGGAATTTTAAATCTGTACAGTAATTTCCTGCTGGTACCTAGTCAAACCCCACCATGACACTTAGTCACACATGTCAGTTACAGATTTAATTAAACAGATCGCTAGATTACTACACAGGTTTGAAGTTGCCTTGTGGACTTTGATGCTCAATGTATTATTTCACATCTACCGGACGGGTGTCTGCTTGTTTCAGCAGTTAGTGTGTTCCACATCTTTCACAGCAGTTTACTTCAGATGGCTGAGAGGGCAGACAGAGTCTCTCCGGATGGCCCTGACTCATCTCCTGATGAAAACGAATTTCCCTTTGGTTATCCCACCAGCGTCTGTGAGAATGTGCCCGATCACAAATACCTGTGTAGCAGCTGTAATAACATCTTGAAGAAAGCCCAGCAAACGCTATGTGGGCATAGATACTGCTCGGCTTGCCTGTCATGGGTTGTACGGTAAGTTCTTGCAACAGGGGACCACGTGATAATGCATTTCTACCAAGAAGACCAAAAGATTTCAAGTGGCTGATTCTGTAGCTGCAAACCTAGTAGGATGATCTGTTGTGATAATATACTAAATAGAGAGAAAGTGCTAGAGTAGAGTTTGAGAGTATCTGGGATGTTGATAGTAGTAATTTTATCATCCATGTATACTTCCTTACAGTGGGATTATTTTCAGGATGTATGTCTATAGGCTTTGAGTGTGGTCTAGTGGTCAGGATTCCTAGGTTCTCCTCTTGGCTCTGCTGTTGTCTTGCTGTATAACCCTAGGCAAATTACCTCTCTATACTTCAAGTATCAGGGGGTAGTCGTGTAAGCCTGTATCCACAAAAACAACGAAGAGTCCGGTGGCACCTTAAAAACTAACAGATTTATTTGGGCATAAGCTTTCGTGGGAAGACACCCCACTTCTTCAGATGCATGGAGTGAAAATTACAGATACAAGCATAAATATACTGGCACATAAAGAGAAGGGAGTGACCTTACAAGTGGAGAATCAGTGATGACAAGGCCATTCAGTCAGGGTGGATGTGGTCCACTCCCAATAAATTGATGAGGAGGTTTTAATACCAAGAGAGGGAAAATTGCTTTTGTAGTGAGCCAGCCACTCCCAGTCCCTATTCAAGCTCAAATTGATGGTGTTAAATTTGCAAATGAATAGCTCTGCAGTTTCTCTTTGAAGCCAGTTTCTATATTTCAGTTTCCCTTCCCAGTCTAAAAGGGAGAGCTCATAGGAAGGCTATTGTGAAGTGACTTTAATATGTGTAAAATGCTTTGCAATTCTTGGATGAAAGGTGCTATGGAAGTTTAAAATGTTATTATTTTAGAACATTATAAAGTGCACGATATAAAGTCTGGGTCAATGCCCAGTGAGGAGCCAACCCTCAGAACAGTTCCAGCCTTTTTGCTTGGAGATAGATGGATATTGTTCTTAATTGGTTAGCTGCTTCTCCCGTCTCCTCTTTAAGGGCTAGTCTACACTGGCAGTACTAAAGTGCTGCCATGTCTTGTGTGGTCATGGCGCAGTGCTGGGAGAGAGCTCTCCAAGCGCTCTAAATAAACCACCTCTATGAGGGGCGCGGCTCGCAGTGCTGGTGCACTGTCTACTCTGGTGCTTTACAGCGATGAAACTTGCTGCGCTCGGGGGGGGGGGGGGCAGGGTTCACACCCCTGAGCCAGAAAGTTGCAGCGCTGTAAATTGCCAATGTGGACAAGCCCTAAGAATATATCCTGATTAAACTGTAACAAAAAGCTGAGTCGGTCAGCCAGCTAGCCAGCCACATGTGACTGACATGTCAAAGCACTACGATGTAAGGGCAGTTTACACAGAATGCATTTGGCCTACTAGGCTAAATTCTGCTTGCTCACACTGGTGTAAATCCAGAGTAACTGCTGCAGTCAGTGGAGTCACTCAGGACTTGCACTCCTGAAAGTAAGAACAGAATTTGCTCTGTGCGCTTATATCTTCTCATGACAACTTTGTAATGCAGCTGGAAACTGAACAAAGCAAACCTTCCCGTACAGTCTGAAGACAGTAATGTCATGCTCTTCCTCTGGTCATAAGGACACTTTTCTGCCAAGTTTCTTGAACTGAGCTAATACATGACTCAGCTGGATGGTAATTGCAGCATCACAAAAGTGCTTACCTCTTCCTGAAAAGCTTTGGTTTTTCCTTTTAATTGCACAAGTTTAAATGCTAATTTAAGAAATATGTTAAATTAAAACCAAAGCATTTTGTGGCGGTGTTACTGGAAAGTATGATGATGTCACTTTAGAGATCACTCCAGTACCAGCTATGTCATTGTCCTTAATGTGTACACACAATAGCCAGTTTTACAAGTCAACACAACAATGGGGCCTGTGTGAATGAAGAGAAGATTGAGCCCTGAGATATATCCTGGCAATTAAAAACCTAGTCACCTACCAGAGAAGAAAGGATATCACTTCTGTGTTAAAAGACTTCAGATTATTGTATACTACATGAAGTTAGTGCCTATCTCACTGAGAGAAGCAGATTCCCAGCATTGCTGGCTTTGTAGAGCAGAATAATCATGATGGTTCAGATTTTGCAGATAGATGGTTAAAATTGTGGACTTTCAATGGGACCAAGATGTGGCCCTTTTACCATAAAGTGTATTGACCTTGAGCTGAAAGTCATACTTCTGTTGTTGTTTTTAATTTGTCATTCTTGAAACAGAGGCTCTCTTAACTACAGTTCACAAATCATTTTTTTTATTAATTTTTTTCCACCAGAAACAACAAAAACCCAATTTGTCAGAAATGTAATGCAGAGGATCCTGGAACTGTAAATGAAGGAAGCTTACTGACAGAAGAAAGGGTATGTAATCGTCTTTGTATTAATGTTTCATTTATCTCTCTGCGCTAATGCTAGAGTCATTGAAGTATTATTTTTTAGAAGAGGGAATAATAAAGAAAGTGATAGTGGCTGATTCCACAGTTGTGCATATTAACCTAGATACTTTAACATCCTGGACTTTCCCTCAGTTCTTGATCAAAAAAGTGTTTGGATGTAAGTAGCACCTTGTGAACTCCACCAAGTTCTGCACCAAGAAGCCCTAAAATCTGCTGCAAAGTTAACTTATTCTATGGGCATGAAATACCCTTCATTCCCATCTTCTCACTCCCAAACACACCACCTCAATTATTATTGTTGTTATTACTTAACATCATATTTTGGTTACACCTACAGACCTCAGCCAGCTCAGTGCCCCACTGTGCTAGGCACTGTACAAAAATGTATCCATGCCTTAACTAAAGCCAGTCAGGGAACAGAAGGAGGCAGAAATGTAGGTGGGAGACAAATCTTTATCTGGGGCTGATCCAAGACTGTGAAATGAACTCCCCCAAGAACTAAGGACCATCACTTACCTCCCAACTCTCTGTTCCAAGTGCAAGGTTCCTTTCTTTGACCTGCCTTCTCTAATACAAACACATAGCAACAGATATGTTTACATATAAAAAAAAGCCAGTACCAAACCAAAACACACCAATGCACACACTTCTCCCTCTGGGGAGAGGATGAGAACAAACCACGCATGGCAGATGTTAGATACATTACCTAACACACTTCTGGAAGGCAGCTCAGATAATACGGTGATGAGTGTGGTACAAGGACCTATAGAGAAAATAGTAGAATAGACAAGACTGGCTAGCTGTGTTGCCTGGAGAGCACTGTGGGAGCCAGGGGGCCTGGAGAACATCACAAAAAACTCATTGTTGAAAGTAATCAGACAAAAATATTCACTGACAAATTTTCGGGGGGGGGGGGGTTAATTAAGAATATTTTTGATGATTAATATTTTCACTATATTTTGGGTTTTGGCTCCTGAAATGTTCTCAGAACAGCTTGGCTCAGAATCTCTTTTCCCTCATGTGTGCCAGGGAGTTGGGAAGCTCACACCTGGCTTCAGTGGTTCAACTTCCCAGATAACAGCTGCTGCACTATTCTCCATGGGGACCAGTTCACTCCCCTACACTGTGGCTAAAAACTGGACCTTGGCTCTTGCTCCCAAATCCCCTACTCCCTGGTTTCATGGAACAGTGCAAGAAAGCATGCTTGGTAATTCAACTAAGTCTCCCTCGTGGAGAATGATGTGGACCAAAAGGCATCTGCAGCTAGGTCTCAGTGGGGAAAGGAAAAAGAGGGAGTAACAAAGTACTGGGCACAAGGGATAAAATACTGAGTTCTGTAGGATCTTGGGGAAATGTCCAATTCTGCAGCAAATCCCCACAGCTACAGTATTGAAAAGTACATGGGGCCCAGGTATAAGCCTAGGAACAAATGAAACCGTTTTGTTCTGCTCACGATATTCATCAATTCTGTGAAAACCTCGGGATTTCTGTAGTGTGGGACTTCTAGAAAACCGTTAGTGGGACTTTCTGTAAAATTGTAGGTGGGATGTGGTGACCAAGGCACCAGTCTTGTCAGCTGATCCATAGGGGCAGACCCTAACGCCTGCACAGAGGCCTGCGGAAGTTCAGTGGGGCTTCATACAGACTTGAGGACCCTGTTTGTGAATCAGCTTGCAGGTCTGGGGTTTGTAAACAATGTGAAGAATAGACTCCTTAGCAGGTTTGCTCATTTGTCCCTTATCAAGGCCTTCCACTCCACCTCTCCTGTGTCTTTGTCAGACTTTGCTCCTGCATACTATTAGTTTGTTTATGTGTGTGTGTATGTATATAATATGAGAAATAAGTTTTCCACACAACAACAATAGCTTATTCCATGAGCTGTTACTGAGGTAACCTTTGGCCTCCTGGGCTGATTCTTTGCCCTATGGACCTTTTGTTTGACGACTCTCGTTGTGCTACAGCTAACTGAGAGGTATTGAGCAGCTGCATGATTTATTGAATTCAGCTGGAGGATCTGAGGGCATCCCCCTATACCTGCTGCCATCTCCTACACACTGCTACGCAGGGGGCTCACCTGGAACAGGCTTCTACCCTGTGCCGTGGGAGCACATCCCCACCTAGCTCCCCCACATCTTGCCTTCCTTATGCAGTATAACTGTACTGGTTCCACTCTATAGGGACCATTGGCAGCTGCATAGGAACAGGCTAGAATTGATTGTAAAAGGCTTGGGCCAGATTTAGCTCTCATTTACACCCATGCAATATATGGTCATGTGCTGACTGTAAATAAGAATGTGGGGCCCAGTTCTCCAGCCAGATTCTTATTCTGAACATCATTATCCTCAGAGCAGTTACAAGGGGGTAAATGAGAGCAGAATTGGATCCATCCCTGAAAAAAGTCATGGGGACTGACATTGGTTAACTTTCCTTCTCTGAGTGGGTGTGTTAAGATCCCCCTGATTTAGGTTTGAATTGCCTAAGTCCCGGGAAGAACTTTCGTGATGTTGAAACAAGATCAAAAGTATTTAAAATACAAATGTGATTTTTTTTTTCCTCTTGTTCTTTCCATGACTGGAGTTATAAAAGGTGCAATGTTGGATTTCTTTTTCCAAAATTGTTCGTTAAATTAAAAACTTGATTTGGAAGGGACCGAGGCTAAAACATGAGACTCGTCTAAGCATTCTTAGGGGGGGTTTTAAAGTAATTTCAGAATATCATTTGTGTTTGCATTCTCTGGCATGGAACTGACTGCTCTGAAAATTATATGTTAGCAGGATGTTTGATTTTTTGAGGATAATGTGACAACATAGGTCCAGTGACATCTGTTCCTCTCCATCAAGTAGCGACTGTTAAAAGGTCTATTTTTCTTGTGCAGAGAACGCAGAGAAAATATGGCCCCTGTGTGTTTTATCTGAATGGTACCAGGAAGCACCCAATAGCCTATGTATTTTTAAAGTTATATATACCCCTGAGTTTTTAATATTACTGTTTTTTCTTTTCCCCTTCACTTTATCTCTCAACTGTTAAACCATAAAAGGCATTTTCCAATGTGACAGGTATATCAAATGGTTAAGACATTTATGGAATTAGTAAGATGACAGGATAAGTTACTTTTTAATAAAATTTGACTTTATATAAAATGGGGACACAAGCCTGAACAGTATCTTGCGGGGATTTCCTACAGCAATAAGAGTTTTCCCTCTTAAGATTTTGGTTTAGTCTAGTGGTTCTCAACCTATTTAGTGTTAGCTGGGCCATAGGTTGAGAAACACATTGCCCCCCCCCAAACCCCTGCACAAAACCTATGCTTAGCGCCCTCCACCCAGAGACCCCTCCACAGAGTGAGGCCAAGTGCGGAGAGCTGGGCATGGGGCGGGGGTCAGGGACCCCGACCCCGGACCCTGCTGCGTGGAGACCCTGACCCCGACCCTCACCGTGCAGGGGTAGGGGGCAGCCAGGACCCTGACCGTGTACCCCACCAGGACCCCCCACCCCACTGTATGGTGCCAGGTGGTAGCCGGCTGCTGGGATCCCGGACCTCGCTGCGGAGGCATCCAGGACCTTAACCCCAGGCCATACCAGGACCTTGAGCCCTGGTGTGCAGGCCGGGCAGTAGCCAGCTACCCAGACCCTGCCGCAGGGGGCTGGGCAGTAGCTGGCTGCCCAGACCCCGAGCCCTGCAGCAGCCAGCTACCCAGATCCTGAGATCTGTGGGCTGGGCGGGAGCTGGCTGCCTGGACTCCAGACCCTGCTACATGGGGCTGGGCAGCAGCCAGGATCCTACCCCCACGCCCCGCTGGGACCCCATTATGGGAGGCTGGGCGGCAGCCAGGACCCTGCCCCCAGAACCTGCTGAGCGGGACCCATAGAATAAGTCCAGGATTTTGGTTTGGACTCATTGCAGAAAAGAGAACAACTGTGACATTTGGCTCTGGATCAGAACTTCCTCCAAGTTCTGAGGTATATTTGGGTCTGGGGCAGGTTGGTTCAGGCCTGACTTTCCTTCTCTTAAGATGGAAGTCATCCCTTATGCAGAATATGGTGGGTATTTTGGCCTTGTGGTATCTCCCTCCACAGCGCCCTCCACCCTTAATGAATAGTTTTATTTGCTTTTCAATATATTTGCTGTTCATAAATGTGAATGCATGAGACAAAAGAGCTGTCAAGGCAATTAAGAGCTTTTGCTGCGGAATTAGAGTCAAACCAAAGATTTAGTGCAATTTAAGGGTATGAACATTATTGCTGTCAGTTGGCCAGAATGATAGAGAAGAGATGGTTAACCATAATATAATGAAATAGAGAGAGAGAAGATCCTGTTTCTCTCTCCTTGGACTTGATTCAAAGCCCCGTGATGTCAATGGGAATCTTTTCATTTACTTCATTGGGCTCTGGATCAGGCCCTTTTGTGAGTGTGGGGAAGTTCTGTGTTGGTGTTGCTGTTGACAGACTTTCCATTAATGTTCTGGAGGGTGAGAGCTAGTGGTTCAAGTGAATGATCATTTGAGGGAGTGGCCTGGGTGGAAAAAGAAGAGGTGAGAACCCCCTGCTCTTTGCAGTTCTTTCACTCACAGCTTCTTTACTTGAGCTGTGTCCATAATGATTAACAAATATGAGAGTGAAACAGAAAGCACAAAGGACACACATACCATTAGAGAAACCCATGTGTCACCAGGACTGTCCCTCTGAAGTTAGGTACATTTATAATAATCTGTTCTGTAATGCCAGGAAATTCTCAAGTTATGTTTTTTGTTGTTGTTTTTTTGACATAGTAAAAAATCCACGGTGGGGTGATTAACCTGCTTTTTCTTTTCTTTGGTTTTGGTCATTTTCCAGCTGTGCACTAGACTGAAAGACTTCAGTAGCCAGTGCTGGTTGATTCAGAGGAGTAACTATATTGTATTGAATTGCACTGTACTGTAACATTGAATTAAAATCTACATTAAGCAACTGCGGCCAAATTCTGCACTCATTCACACCTGTGCAATTCACATGATTGCTTTAAATATATGCAACTACAGCTTGTATATAAAAGTTCTGTTGAAGGTGGCATGGCCTAGAGGGCTGAGTATGGGACTGGGAGCCAGGAACTCTTGAATTCTGACTTCATTTTTGACAATAACTTGATCAGTGCCCTTGTGCAAGTAAAATTGGGATACTCGTATTTACATATCTTTGGGTGTGGTTTGATGGTTTATTAGAAAATGTAAAATGCTTTGAAAATGAAAAACACTATAAATGGTAAGTGTTACTATTGAAAAACTATGTTCTTAAGAATTTGGACATACAGTTTGCAAGCTATCATCTTTTTATAAAATATAGACTGGATTATGTATTACAAGCAGACTGAAAACTGTCCAGTAAGCATCTATTTTTAAATGTACAGACAAAGGTACAAGTGTTCTAGTTTTTCTAGTTGTTGTTTTTTTTTTTTCATGGAATAGATTCCACTGAGGCTTTTATTTTTAGTTCTGTTTCCAAGCAATGGCTGATTTCCATACCACTACAGGACAATTTATGACATCAAATGCACGCAGACCCAAGCACAGACTGCTTCTCTTGCTTAAATACACGTACGTGTAAGAACATATACCAGACAAGTAACGTCAAAACAAACAGCATGAAATATGTTTGTTCAACAAAATGCAAAAAATCCCTATATCCCGATAAATGATTTTTTTTGCCTTACTGGAACTCTTGAATATTTAAAAGGCTGTGACTATTTGTTAACTAATTAATGTCATTTTCAAGGAGGAAGTTGTTGAAAGGTTGCTTGTACAGATTAAATCCACTCATTTCCCCCCATTTATAAAGTTTGGTTTGTCTGTATAAAAGCCTGACATTGCAGGGTTCAGTAATAATATAACCAATAGTCTACCAAAGAAAATATAACTAATTAATCAGATAATTACAGTTATGAGGACACTGTTCATCCAAGAGACATGGAACAGCCATGCCAGAAAGCATCCGTCTTCCATTAAGTCTGGAATCCTGTCTCCAACCACAGCTAATGCTATATGCTTCACAGACAAAGTGTAAAACACCCATCATAAGCCTAATTGCACTGCTCTTTTCCAAAAGGGAGAATTCCTTCCAACCCCAGCTAGTGGTCATCTTATGCCTTGAAGCATAAAGATTTTTTGTGTAAATGTTCTAGAGCAAGTAACTAGGAGTTACAATTCCTGAGTTCCGTTTCCAGGTCTACTGTTGACTGACTGACTGACTGACACTGGCTAAGTCACAAAAATTCCTGATGCTCCACAATACCCATCTGTAAAAATGCTAGACCCAGGGGTGCTAGTCTTGATGTAATTTTGCCCAAGGAACTGAAACATCAGAGGAAGCAAGAAAATATCTCTCTACTCCTTTGCAGAATTTGTAAGTGGAAGCAGAGGCAGAAAGTAGTTCTCTAGATGATGTGCCATTGAGGAATATTAACAAGCTTGGAATCCAATTCTGCAGCCTTACTCAAGTGAATAGTCTAATTTACTTGAATGGGGTACATGCATGAGCAGTGTTTGCAGGATTGGGTCCTACTTTGCCAGTTACATCATCATCATCATCATCAAAGTGTCATAAATCAACTGCATTAGTGAAAAGAAATGACGGAATACGAACCATATCAGATTTTTGTTTCAAGCTTATAAATAGTTCCCCTTCCCCGCCACAACAAAAAGACCATGAGAGCTGATAATGGGTCTCTCTACCTGCAGCTCAGAGATTAACACTGTCAGTGTTTGCCTTTTAGGGAAGCTTGCTGGATAAGGTGAAGAGTCTGCAAAGAGAAAAAGGAACTGAATATGATTGCAGTCTAAAAATACTTTATATGTAAAATAATATAAATGGATTTTTTTTCTAAAATGAAAAGACTCAAATAAATTTACAGTTTACTGATATTTTAAGGATGTTTTCAACTTCTGACAATGCAGTGCTGGTATATTAATCATTACGAAGATCTATATGTAAATGAGTCTCACAACAGTAATTCGGGTTTCAAAGTAGCAGCCGTGTTAGCCTGTATCCGCAAAAAGAACAGTCTCTAAGGTGCCACAAGTACTCCTGCTCTTCTTACAACAGTAATTGTTACTATTCGATGAAATTGACTGTAGTTCTTTAACATTGGTTTGACCTGTGTAGACAGAACTAAACCATCTTATCTTCTTCTTACATGGCATCTCCATTACTGGAGGTTTGCAGCCATTGTAGCCCATTCTGTAGGATCCTCTGCTAATCTAAGATGACTAGACCTTTTGATCCACCCTGATACCACCTCATCCATCCCAGGTCATCTTTTTCTGCCTCATGTTCTTCTGCTGTCAGCTTTCTCTTCCAGTGCCTGTAAACATGCATTGCCCACTGAACCTCTTAAAATGTGCCCTGCAAATCGAATCTTTCTTTTCATAAAATCTCTAATTGGTATTTGATGAGTTCAAATAATCTCCAATACTTTTTTGTTGGTTACGTGATCTATCCATTATATTTTCAGAATTTTCACCATAATTCAAAGGATTGTATTTTCTTTATCATTGATTGTTTGAATGTCCATGTTTCACAGCCATAATTTAACACAGACCACCACACAGACCAAATGTGCCGGTAAGTTCTTAAGAGTTGGAATGTAGTCTTCAGATTTATGTCCTTTCTCATCAGATGTTTATTCTTCCAGAATATCTCTTTCACTCTTGCTATTCTGGTGCTGACTTCAATATCCAATATTCCCTCCTTTGTAATGATACCTGTCTTATAACCAGTCTAAAAAGACGTTGTGTAAGGACCATGTTTTTTTAAAACTGGTTATAACACAGCTTGGACAGTACAATTACAGCATGTAAACTAACTGCTACAGTATGAGGGATGAGCCCTTCAGTATTTTCCCTTTTCCACAGTTTCTTGACGTTTCAGTCTTGAAGTCCAGATTTCATTTCTGAACTGGTGACTTTTTTCTTTTAATTGGTGTACCAAATGAGCAAATCATTTTGTTCCCTGGGCTCATGGATAATGCACAGGTTAGAGCTTTGTTATTGCTATATTGTTTGCTAAGGATCTTTCCAAAGGGAAGAGGTGAAAGCCCTGTTCTTGGGTTAATTAAACCTGGATACGATAGAGCACTGTTTGAAAATAGTGATCAAGAGGGAAGAAGTAGATGAACTGGTGGCACTTTTCCTTCTCTGTCTCTTAGTGATGTTGTAGGCTGACAGGAGTAATTTTTTTTAGAAAGCAGGGAAGGCCTCTTATTATTCTCAGTATAGTGATGAGCTATTTTATTTGTGCACTCCCTCCCCTGGATTTTCCATATTTTAATCTGTGGGGAATCTGCAGTCTTCCAGGCACTGTGTTCCTAATACTTGTCTCTGTTCTACTGTGGCTATTTTGCTTGTGCAAGATGTGATATTAAAAGGCAGTGATTCATGTTTTATTTATTTATTGCATGGTTCTTCACAGTTAATGCAAGAAAATACCGTATAGTGCTGGAAAAAATGCATGTGTATGGTTTGGATTTCTCTAGGACACTAGGCAAACTAAATGGAAACAGCCTGAGTTTGAGAGGGTGTTAATGACCCCAATAATTAAATGCATGCATTAGACTGGCATGAGGTAGGGCCCTCTATAGATAAGGTTCCATCAGCACATTCTTTGCATACACCTGTTTTCAGGTTTCTGAGTAGGAAAAAACTTTATACTGAAAGTTTTCACTGGGAAGGGCATATTTTTATTTTTAATAAATTAAAATCACCTCAAATCATTTAATTTTTGAGCTATAAGAAACAAATAATAGGATTTCACAATCCTTTGGCCTTTTCCTATATACTCGTTAAACTAAATAATATTTTTGCAGAAGATTAAATGTAAAAGAAAAAAATCAAGGTTTATGAAGCTATAAAGTCCCAGCCTGTTCTCATCTCATAGTTGCTGTTTGGATCATTTTGTTGACCAGTGTTTGACTGCTCATCTTGTTAATTTCCAGGCTTTCAGTGATGCTGCCATTAATAAAGAGATTTCTGAATTCAAAGTGCACTGTGGGACCCCTGGATGCAGTTGGTCTGGTATCATGAAAAATTTTGAAGTAAGTTTAAAGATGACAGTTTCATCTTCCATATTGTGTCTCATAAGTGTGCAGTGGGGTTTTGCTGTGAGGATGAACATTGTGTCAGGGAGGCATGTTCCTGTGATGTTAGAAAAACATGGGGATTTAGGACCCGATTCTGCAGTCCATCCTTATTCATCAAGGCACTTACGCACATGCATAAATTTATGCGTCTTAAGCACATGCCTAAAGTTAAACATGTGCTTAAGTGCTTTCCTGTATTGGGGTCACAAAGAGAATGAAGCAAGCTCTTTAGCTGGTGTAAGTCAATGAAGCTCCATTGAAGTTCAAAAGAGTTATAGTAATTTATACCAGCTGAGGATCTGATCCAGTGATGAATGAAAGTCAGTGAAAATTTCCCATTGATGTCAATGGGGTTTAGATCAGACCCAACATGTTTTGAGAGATAGTGAAGCGTACATTATAAAAATGCATGTATGTGTGTTTGTGTAGCGGTGTCTGTTCCAGGACATTAGAGACAATAGGACAAAGTGGATGAGGTAATACATTCACCTTGAATGGTCCCTTGAAATATGTCTGTTCCACCTTGTGTTTGGCAGTCACACTCTGAATAAGTTTTTCAGATCTGAAGAAGAGTTCTGTGTGGCTTGAAAGCTTATCTCTCTCACCAACAGAAGTTGGTCCAACAAAAGACATGACTTCACCCACCTTCTCTCTCTAAAAATGCGTGTATCAGCTGTAGTTTTTCCAGTAGGTTTGAGTATAACATTATGGGCAAGGACCTTGTAAGTAACCCTCAATGAAGCCCATAATACCCATATCTCCAAACTATTATTAGGAGCAATGTGCTTCCTATGTTTTTGTAAAAAAAAAATAAATCTCCCAGGGTAATATTTGGGAGGCAGTGCTCGTGGAGATATTGGCACAACAAGGGGAAACAGAAAATAGGCTTAGAAAGAAAAACAAAGCTGTCTGACTCCTGTTTATTTAGAATGTTACAGTCATTCTTTGAATACTGATGTGAAATGATAAAGGTGGAATAGACAGTGTTTCAGAATCTGCTACATGTACAACAATCATAAAAAAAAATTCAAGCCAATATGTAAATAGCACAGAGGGGGCTTGACCCTCTCTGCATAATCTTGAGGACAAAAGAGGGCTTCATAGTTAAATGGGGCTGGAGTTAAGGGTCTCTTTCCACCCAGTTTAGAAGTGGAATGCGGTGTGCAGTCAGTCTCTGTATATGAGGAGCTGCAGAGATGCTGCTGTCATATTTTTCCTTTATTTGCTAATTTTGCACACATTTTCCGTTTGTCTGTTCTCCTTTAAAGAAAACTCTATCCTGTTTTGCTCAGTGCCATAGTTCTGAGAGTTCAAAAGGTGCCAGGACCTCTCTCAGCATGAATACACAGAAAAATGGATTTGAAAACAAGGCGTGTGATTAAAATTGACATTTCTGAGTTCACTGCTGGAACAGTTATCTTGCTTTAAAAAAAAATCATTTGTGACATGGTCAGTGTGAGAGCCTCAGTGACAGAGACTGTAATAAACTAGTTTTACTCCTGCTTCAACGCTTGATGAAGTATCAGAAAAATAAGGTGTAAGGCCCAATTCCGTGAGGTGCTGAGCACATCCAGGGATGTCTTGAGTGTGCCAACTTCCTCTGGAGTTGCTGGTACCTTATCGGACGGGGCCATAATGTCTAGACAATAAACGTTTTGTATAAGTATGAAACATTTAGGGCCAGATTCTCTGTTGATAGAAATCAGCATAGTTCCTTTGACATCAATAAAGCTACACTGATTTACATCAGTGGAGGATCTGGCTCTAAAAAGTTTTTGATTTAGACAGTTAAACCAGGTTGATTGTAAATTCAAAAACACTTGATTGTTTTAAAGCTGAGCAGCATTACAGGATTTTATAGAGACCTTGGGCACAAGGCCCCTTATAAATTATTGTTATTCTCCATTATAATTACTGAAAGTTCCAGTAGTTCAAACTATTTATATTGTAGACTTAAATCTTCTACTCTGCACCCTTTTCCTCCATGCACTGAGGACAAGCATTGCGATTGTTGCAGTGAGGTGTTATAATCAGGGTAATGTTAAAGGGACGCTGTTGATCACATTTGGCCTCAAAATTTAGATTTTTGTAAAATAAAATTTTACAGAACTTCAGGCCAGTAGAAATGTTTCCATTATATTTTGTAAGCAATTAAATATTCCCCTATAGACAACAATTAAATAGACTTAATTGATTTTCATTGTATGAGCTGAGAGAAGTGCAAATAGTGATAAATAAACTTGATTTAAGAATTCTTTTGAATGCTGTTATGAACCATGACCAAGTTGTGTACTGGAGGCTGTGACAGGATGTCCTTTCATGTACCCTCCATATAGGGATAGGGCTATTCTGCTGGCTCATCTTGCCATCCAGAACAGTTTGATCTCATTATTGCTCATTTGCTCTCTGACTAGAGAAGATAAAAGTCAGGGAGTCTCTAAGGCAAGGAGATAGGCTGGTGCTGAGACAAAGGAAGACCCTTAAAAGAGCCAGCTCAAGAGAGAGGTCACACTACACTTTGTATGTGTTGTTTTAAATTAAGAATAAAGCAAAGCCCCAGGAACGAGGTGAGTTTTGGACATTAACCTGGCTGTGACTATGTCAACACTTGGAGATGGACACACTCATGCTAGCTACAGTACTAGTGTCGCCATAGTAGCACAGGCAGTAGGGAGTGGTGGCCATGGACCAGCTGCCCTGAGTATGTAGCCAAGGGGTCAGGGTGAGGTTTGTGCTAGGGGTGACTAGCCTGTGCCGCTGCCACCCCGATACCATGGCTACACCTCTATTTTTAGTGCACTAGCTCAATAAGAGCTAGTACGAGTACATCAACTTAAGCTGGGAATCACACTCCCAGTTCTGTGTGTCAGACAATGGGGTGGGGAATTTGCCTATTCACAGAGGCCACATGGTGCAAAAAAGATTCATGCAGGCAGAATGGAGGGCATTTGTAGACACACGTGTATCTGTGCAGGGTTACATCTTGGTTTATAACTTTCAACTTTCAGGACCATCAGAGCCTGTGTGAATATGCTTTAATCCCTTGCCATACCGGCTGTGGACAAATGGTGATGAGAAAGAAACTTGCAGATCATTTGGAGAATGGATGTGTTAATAACATGACCACATGCCAGAAATGTAAACGGAGGTTATCCAGTAGCGAGTACCAAGTAAGAAGATTTATTTGGCTTAAAACAAAATAAGGGTTTTATAATCGTATCTTGAATACTCCACAGCTTTCACAGCTGTCTGATTAAATATTTTCTCCTTGTTTCGTTAAAGTTTTGTAGCTGGAGAATGTTTCATTTGTCTGACTTTGCTAACTTTTCAACTGCAGTGTAATGTTCCATGATGTATTTGCTGGAAAAACAGTAGGGTGTATTTGACCATTCTTATGTGGTGCTACGAGAAAGAAAATATGTGTGCACATTTCAGTTGGGGGGAGGACGGCACTTCTTGCCATGTTCTAGCTCCCCTTTCAACCAGCACACCTTAGTGTGAAGAGGATAAGAAATACAGCCAGAAAAACCACAGAAAGATCCAGAATTTAGATTTTTTTTAACTTAATTCAAAATTGGCCAATAAATTAGCAAGTTTGTATGACAGATTTTATTCAGACAATATTTATACTAGATGCCATCAGCTTTAACTTTATTTTGGGGAAGCTCTATGGCCTGCCTTATACAGGAGGTCACACTGGATGATCACAATGGTCCCCTTTGGCCTTGGAATCTACTAACTTTCCAAATCAACAGTATCCGTGGATCCCAGGCAGAGCCCAATGCAGTGAATACATTGTAAATTCATTCTGAAATCTCTCATCTGTAGCATTTAGGACTGTTCAGGTATATTTAATTTTGTTTATATGTTTATCTTATGCTTATCACTGTTGTAATTGAGGACTTTACAATACATATAAAATGAAGACTCCCCACCAGATGTGTCTCTCTAAAGTCAGTCTAGGTTAAAAAAACAAAACCCAACAAAAACTTCCCTGCCCCAATGGTAACTGATCATTTGTTTTACTTGATTACTTTGCCAGCTCCACGCAGGTTGCTGTTACTCTAATTTAAATGCATTTCTCACTTCCTGCTTAGAATTTCTTACAAGAGGGCAGCCTTATATCAGACACATAATGATGTGTTGGGCTTTGTAATGACTTCTTGCATTCTTTTTCATTCTAAAACATTATCCCAGTGCCTTTGATTCCATCCTTTTTGTGTGTGCACCACACTATAGTAGGTTGTGCTGATGGGAGTGGCCTAAGGACAATACACTTGCTGATATATAGTACACTGTGTTGCTGAAGGCGGAAACAGCATAGTTAGGTGGAATTAAGGGGATGGGAAGATATTTGATGATACGTACAGATGGATTATCTGAGATAGCTTAGCTGGTACACATCTTATCATCATCTTTTTAATTGTGACAGGTTTCAGAGTAGCAGCCGTGTTAGTCTGTATTTGCAAAAAGAAAAGGAGTACTTGTGGCACCTTAGAGACTAACAAATTTATTTGAGCATAAGCTTTCGTAAGCTACAGCTCACTTCATCGGATGCATTTGGTGGAAAATACAGAGGGGAGATTTATATACACACCATATATAAATCTCCCCTCTGTATTTTCCACCAAATGCATCCGATGAAGTGAGCTGTAGCTCACGAAAGCTTATGCTCAAATAAATTTGTTAGTCTCTAAGGTGCCACCAGTACTCCTTTTCTTTTTAATTGTGAAAGTTCATGATAAAACTCTTAAGCCAAAAGTAGTAGCAGCATATATAAGAAATGTCATACCTGTATCATTGCTAAAGCTGCAGGAACTGATTTGCGTTGAAAGTTCTCAAAATATAGTTCAGTTCTCTAGCTTTAGACTCTGTGATCTCTTAGCCTATGGACTAGGGATGCTGCAGAGGTAGCACTCAGCTTGCCAGCTGGGATGGAGGACTGAAAAGTGTTGACCCTCCAGGTGGTTTAAGGAGAATCATGGTCCGGCTAGGAACTGCATCCTGGAAGGACGGCCATTTCGACAGAGATGGTGGGAGAGTTGTAATGTGGAATGCTCCAACAGGATAGTGAGGGAAAAATAATGATGGGCAAGTTTCCATGTCACATTTGTCACTAATTGCTCGCCGCCTTTGCAGTCTTGCCAAGAACTGAACAGGTTATGGAGACTCATCTCCCCTCTCATTTCTATGGAAGTGGTCTCTCCGTAGCAGGAATGAGGCACACTCGCTGGGAAAGATTGTGTAGGGAGCTTGCACAGGGAAAGATTGTGTAGGGAGCTTGCACAGGGAAAGATTGTGTAGGGAGCTTGCACAGCTGCTGCTCATTTTTCACCAGTTCCGTGGCGGAGGAGTGGGAGGGGATATGGAATAGCTGACTACAGCCTGTTGGGTTGTCAAACGGGCACTTTTTACCACTAGTATTTCAGTGTGTGTTTCAAAAAGAGCAAATAACTGAAAGTGGAAACATCTAACCACTTTAACCCTTCTGAAAGTGCAGGGGGCAGACTGATACTCTGTTACCTGGAGAGAGAGGTCTGAGCACGGTGTTTTGATTCACCTTGCTCCTCTCTTCAGATGTGTGTGATACAGTAGGTTTGCCTTCAGAGGTTATTTGGTTTTTTTTTCCCGTGGTGAAGAATTGTTTTCATTTCCTTCATCCTGTTTAATCTGTTATCTAATACGGTTTTTTGTTAGGAAATCTTGGCAACCTGGTAGGGACACTGGCCTTGAAATGTTGCCTTCCTTGTATCAGTAGTTCCCGTATTCTGTTTCGCAAGTATGTAATCTATGAGAAGAAGCTGTTTGCATCTCTTTTACTTTTATAACCTGGAGTATTTTCCACTGAAAACAATTTCAGTGCAGCTGGAATCAGTTTTTTACCCTAATTGACCACAGGGAATATAAAATAGGAGCTCCTCTGCCTAGTCTAATGCAGGTCAGTAGCAACCAAACGTTGCTACCATTTGCTGATTCCTTAGTGGCCTATATGAAGTGAGTTTAATGCCCTTAAACCCTAGCACAAAAAATGCCGTCCCAAATAACAACCTCTTTGTCAGTTTCAGCAAAGAACTCAAGGAATGAATGAGCTATGGAGACTAGAATGCCTTCTCAACTTGGGAGAGATGGTCCCGCCAGAGCCAGGGAGCTGGTACATAGGCAGGTCAGGGTGTGGACACTTGTTCAGCCACCACCGGTGCTTTGCTTGTTCTGTGAATAGCGTGTCCCAGTCTCCAGAGCAGATACCAGCTCAACACTCCATGAATCCTGGTTTAAAAGATTAAAAGGAGAGTGGGGTAGAGAGAGGGATGCTCTGCTTCTCTGCTGCTTCAGAGCCCCTGCTTGACATTTTGAGCCGCTTGCCATATGTGGAGGGAAGAGTTGCAAGGAGATTTGTGTTCTGCCAACCCTGCTCTCAACAATGTGTAATTGTCCTAATGCATTATGGGTGTTTTTCATCTGTCTAGAATATGAGGTGAGAAGACTGGACAGAATAGACCCATGATCTGATCTACGGTAGCGAATCCCTTCCTATTTCCATCACCTCTATCTGTTACTGGAATGATGGAGATGGTATTTGTGATCTGGCTACAGACCAGTCCTATGGGAAATCATGTTTGCTGTACCATGTCGTGAACCAGGCTCATTTGCTTTTTGAAAGCCTGTTTAATGCTTATAAAATTGTAATTTCACAGATTATATGATCTGATTAGCTAAGTTTGAAGCTATGTGGTATGCTAGCTCTGTTTATGTGCCCAAACTTCATTTACCCAGAATACTCTAGGAGCAAATAGAAAACCCTATCACATACATGACTTTCTCCTCTGTATATCCTTAGCATCCTGATTAAGCATGTTTCAGACTTGTGTTAATGGCAGCTTTTATATGTCAATCTTATGTTCATTGATTTTGGGTTCCACCATATCAAAAAAGAAACAGGAAAAGGACAAAGTTGCATGAACAAACAGACTAGGATAAAGAATAAAACAAAGGCACATTATAAATAATGTCTGAGATATAGAGTGTTCAGAAAGTGCCGAGGGGAGAGGAAAGACCTCTGGATGTGTTTTTGCCGAGCTAAAATGGAGACCTCAGGATGCTTTGCAAAGAAGATACTTTGTGGGTTCCTGGAACTGCAATGCTATACGAACTTTCCAGACTGCTAAAGGAAACGTACTGGCGAGCAAAGGCAT
This sequence comes from Dermochelys coriacea, assembly GCF_009764565.3. Lineage (NCBI taxonomy): Eukaryota > Metazoa > Chordata > Testudines > Dermochelyidae > Dermochelys > Dermochelys coriacea. The sequence continues at coordinate 20,903,657 of NC_050083.1, read as the reverse complement.
TTATAAAGATTGAAGATGAAATCTCTGAATAGTTTGAATTGAAAGCTTGAAAGTCACTATGTTAAAATACACAAACTACAGTCATGGTATGAACCAGTGTCAGGGGATTATTTTCCCCATCTCTTTTGAGCCAAGAGGGTCAGGGAGTTTCATGTTAGCACTAATGCATTCTGCATTAGCACATCATGTCAGGAAATTTGGTCTCCAGCCTTCAGTGTGTTAGTGAATGAGATCTGAGATAGCCCTGAACGTAAACCCAAGCTATTAGAAGCCAATGCGTGGAGAGTTTATATGTATATTTGCTTTCTGGTCCACAGTTCACCTGCATGTAACTGCATATAAATGCGATTATTAGGGTTTGAACTGGGTGAGACTCGTACATTGCCTGGACTGAGTTTTCCAGGAAGACTGTGTGAAGCATCTGTAAGTCATTTCTGAAAGTGCTGGGCCCCACATGTGAAACATCACACTCTGTACTTTCACTTAACAGGTACCACATCTGGCGCTCCCTGACTGAAAATACCTACTATGCGAGGAAGAAGAGTAATTGGCTTAGCAGTTTGGGAAATCTCTAGGTCTGCAGTTTATCATACAGTGGACAGCAGCAACTAATATTAGTTCTTTAGTCCAAGTTTCTGAACATTATTCCCTGTAAAGAAAAGCTTGAGAACTCTACAGAGATACACAGAAAGGTTTTGCAAATCTTTCTCCCATTATATGGCATTAGTGCTGTTCTCCTCCCTTCTGATTATCTTTTAGAAAGAAGTTTTGTTCAGAAAAGATCCCCCCATAGCAAACAACCAGTGAGCTTTATTGCTGGGTTGAAGGCCATTAAAACATAACAAGAAAAGAGAGAAATACATTACAACTATATTGGGGCAGGGGGGCATTATCTCGTGGTTCTTTGTGTTGTAGGAAGATGAGCTGCTCTTTGATTCTTTTCCAGTGAATTGTGGAAGAACTTTTCTATCCATCTGGGTACCCCGGGAGAATTGTGGGCAAGCACTGGAGGACTATCAGCACTTGAGTGGTTCAGCCTGCATCCTCTCTGCAAAGTGGGTGGGCAGGTTACCAGTCTAAATGAGAGCCTCACCCAGCCTTCAGCCTACCCTAGGATGGGTCAGCTAGCTCAGGCTGAATGTACCATTAAACTCGAGCCAGAGTTTTTTGTGTGTGGATGGGAGGGTGGGTTAGGCACAACACCCGAATAAGAGCCGAGGTTAATTCTGCAGTAAAACCATATTCTTAAGGTCAATGGACTTCCCGGATCTTTGGAGAAAGGTTTAGTTTCCTTAAGACCTACTTAACCCACTCAAACCATGTGAAAGTGAATAGGGGTCAATACTATTTTAATGTATGCTTTCCCCCACAGCTCTTTGTCATGTAAATTACACTTCCTGAGACTCCCTTATGCTTCAAATGTGTGGACATTTGTAGGTCTAAAGAAGACTACATGAGTGCAAGGGAATCTAAGTTACTGTTGGCATACCGCTGCTGAATTTGGCTGTGCAAGGTTAAGTGACTTGCCCCAGGCCTCCTAGTAAATCAGTTCCAGAAACAAGGTTTGAATGTGCACCTCTTATTTGCTAGCTCAGACCTGATTCAGTTGACCCGAGGCTCTCAGCAAGCAACTTCACCAGAGCTCACTTTTCTGTAAAATGGGGATAATATTACGTAATACACAAAGAGATTGTATTTCATAGAGACCTAGGTAAGGAAGCATCATGATTTTAGCATTGTACCCAACACTTTGTCCTCTTACTTTAATGACAGAAGCACACATGTGAAGGCAATTCATCAAAGGAACAAGAACGGATGCACACAGAAGGACCATCAAAGGAAAAGGTAGGTAAAATGTGAAAGGGCAATATATTGTTTTTGTTCTTTCCTTGAAGTGCCAGCTCTTCACCTGGCTGACTCAAGCAACTTCACGGCATCTCCATATGGCAACAGTAGCCGGGAGCTTTTCGCATCCTAAGATCAGTTGTGCTGATTCGCCCTCACCACCCTTTATTTAGGATTTCTCCTAAAATCTTGGAAGTTTTGATTGTTTGTTTACTTCCTTTTCAACACTCAGGAAATCTGGTGAGCAATACAAGGGCTGTTCCAACACAGATGACACTAAATAACTTCTTAAAAAGACATGTGTCTTTGGGTGCAGAGGGAGAGGGCTGGATTCTAATCTCAGACCCCTTGGTGTGATAGAGAATGGGTCACCCTTTAGAGTGTGTTGCAAAGCACACTTCTCCATGCTTCTCTGGGAAGAGCAAAGTGAAGGATTTTGAGTTATTGGGCGTGGGGTCTTATTCTTTGTGGTTGGCTTCTTTAATATGGTGTGTGGGTGGAGGGGGGAGATGTTATACAGCAGTTGTCACCTGCTGATGATTGTGGTTTTATTATATTGTATTATTTTAGGGTCTGTGTTATCCTGAGACTTGGGTGGGAGTCTTTGTATTTGTATTAAGGATATTAATCCTTGTTTTGTTTTTAGTGTGTGTTCAGCACGTAGGGCTTGAATAGGCATTTGGTTGCACGCAAGGCTGTGTTGGGGGCAATCCACCATCATCCCGCTTGCCCCATGTGTTAGTGGATTTCCCAGGTTTGAGTGCTGCAGAAAGTGGCCCTTCTTAGTGATATATAAAATCAACAGTGCTTAAGAAGCTTGCAGGGCAGGCCATTGTTACAGGCATCCACAACAGAATATAATTACTGTCAGCATGGGCTAGATATGACCTTGGCTGTTGTCTCAATCCCACCTGCTCAAATTTCAGGACATTGGTGACTAGGGATGGAACCCAGGCCTCACGCATGGCAGTGCATGACAAAATCGCTTGGTCATCAGTTCAAGACTTGGTGATTTGTCCGGCAGTATCTAAATGAATTACCTTTGGTTTTTCTATACAGGGTGAGGCCAGACCCTCAGTGAGGTTGCTCCATAGACTTCAATGGAACTATTATGATTTATACCAACTGAGGATCTGGCCTAGTGGATTGTAGTAAATAATGAAACCCTTGAAATTGGTACTTATTATTTTGTGGCTGTTTTTAACAGAACCATGCAACGCCATTGAACAGCAAAGAGGGTTGTCGGTTTTCTGAGATCGGCTGTTCGTTTAGGGTGAGTAAAATGCTGCCTGCACCTATTCTGGAAGGTCTCCAGTAATGTACAATCGCTACATTCCAGCTGCTGGCATGAACCAGCCCAGGCACTAAACCAAGGATGGCTTCATTTGGTTGGGTTTTTTGTTTGTTTGTTTTGTTTTTTTGGTAAAGGGGTAAAACTTAACCTCTTCTGGCAAAAAAGAAAGGAAGAGCATGGAACTGGCTTTTGACTGTCACAGTACATAGGAGTGAAATTCAGCTGGGAACACTTTTTCTCCTGCAGTTTATCTTCTACTCAGATTAAAAGGGGCGGTTCTGTAATTATTATAGTTCTACAGCTATATCAGGTTTGATACTCTGTCACGTGTCAAACAGTCTCTGCAAGTTTCAGAGTAGCAGCCGTGTTAGTCTGTATTCGCAAAAAGAAAAGGAGTACTTGTGGCACCTTAGAGACTAACAAATTTATTAGAGCATAAGCTTTCGTGAGCTACAGCTCACTTCATCGGATGCATTCGATGAAGTGAGCTGTAGCTCACGAAAGCTTATGCTCTAATAAATTTGTTAGTCTCTAAGGTGCCACAAGTACTCCTTTTCTTTTAGTCTCTGCAAGGTAACTATAGCCCCCACACCATTAACTGGTTTCTAAATTCTGCTTTGGATTTTAGTGTGCTCTTAGTGCCTTGTAAATAGGTACGTCTCCTATATTTTGTGTGCAGTGCGTGTGTTAAATATTGATTGACTTGCGAATCTAGCTGTTTATTTGCATGGCACCTTGTTAAGTGGAGGAATTTTGAACAGCTGTTTTCTTGTTAATGTAGCATATGTACATGTCATACACACACAACCACCCAGGAGCTAGGCAGCCTGTTGCTCTCCTTTGAAGTCTGGTGCTATGGAGTCAGGTCTGTATCCTGAAGGCCTTACTTAGGTTTATCTCCCATGAAGTTGATGGGGGTTTTGCCTGAATAAAGGCTAAATGAGGATTTGGCCCTAAGTCAGTTACTTTAGTTCAGTGATCGCTTCTTCTCTTCTCAATAGGGCAGCAAAGAGAAGACAAAAGAGCATGAAAAGACTGCAGTGGGGACCCACTTAATGATGCTGCTGCAGCATATAAAGCAACTGAAGGCCAGTTTGTACCCTGCAGGTGGAGCTGCAAATGGCATCATCCCACGCTTAGCCACAGCAGAGTCTAAAGTGAAGGGTTTGGAAAGAAAAGTCTCTGATCTCCAGATCCAAGGGGCCCTGGAAGTCAGTGGAGATCTGGAAGTGGACTGTTTTCCTGGCTCATCTATTTGTGAGGAAGAGTCAAGTCTGCAACGGCTTGTAAGGGAGAAAGTGATTTCTGAGCTGGAAAACAAGTTGCACGTGTTTGAGAATATTGTGGCGGTGCTCAACAAGGAAGTGGAGACCTCTAACCTAGAGATCGCAGCCTTTCGGAGGAAGAGTGGACTTGATCAAGGTGTAATACAAAGCCTGGAATTGAAGGTAAATATTTATTATGACCATGTGTCTATGTACAGTTTGTGCAGTTAGTACATATGCACAAAAATCATGGAGGGTGGGTAGGTATGGTCCAAACACAGGAATGGGAGTGAGGAACTCTTGAGTTCTAATCCCATCTCCAAAACTCCTGCTGTAGCTTTGGTAACATTTTCAAACCTTGATTTCTAAAGTAGACCTCTAAACCCATGTTCAGGCACATAACAGGTATGGAGAATTATGGGTGCTCAGCATTTCTTGGATTCAGGTCATAAGAGCAAGGCACCTTGAATCAGATACAGTATGATCCTCTTAAACCAACATTGTGCATTTTAAAAGTTACCTATCAAGGTGTTTTTACCTTATATAATCATTAGTACATGAGGTTTAAAAAAAAAAAGCATGCACACACACACAACTCTCCATAGTGTGAGGGCACAGGTGAGAGTCCTTGCATTATTGGACTGCCTTTGTAGCAGAAGGTCCTGTAGAGAGAACAGAATGGGTTTGAACGGGAATTATTTTTTCCAGATTACAGAGCTGCACCGATGTCTGGCACAGAAAGATGCAGGCCTGAGCAAACTCCATAAGCGTCTCCAGTCTTTCGAACAAGCGTCCTACGATGGAGTCTTTTTATGGAAAATTACAGATGTCGGCAGAAAATACCACGACTCTGTGACTGGAAGAGTAGTCAGCTTATTTTCCCCAGGTAAAAAACATCAAGTATACACACTCCAGTAAAATCCAGCTCTTGAAAACGAAGCTGTTGTCTCAAGAATGATGCTCCTATCTGCTCTTTTGACCAGTGATTCTTTAAAATAGTGCCCAGATCTAAGACACTATTTATAAAAGGTTACACTAGTTCTGTCTGTTTATAATACAAGGCAACTTCCGTTCTGTAGTTATAGTTTGACCCTCTCTGCCTCAGGATTGTAAGGGAAGAGTGCCCAAAGGCCAAAATACAGGGCCAAGTGCCTAACCCAAGCAGCTATGTTTGATGCTGGGATACGTGCAGCATGGCTGGCTGTGTGGATGTCCAGCCACTCTTCAGAGGCTACTTCAGCCTAGTGTCACTGGTCTGACCATAGCTGAATGTTAAAATGCCTGTATGCGGACCTTCACTAGTGTACCTACAACTGCTTCTGCCTCACTTTTTTTTTTCTGTTAGCTGTAGCAGTGCATATGTAGAAATGGGATTTATTTTTTTCTGCAAAAAATTGTTCTTCCATCGCATGCACAAATAATAGCAGTGGAGCTGGAAACAGCTTGAATTACAGCCACAAGTCAGTGATTTAATGGTACAAAGGCCGATATTTGTGCTGGCAAAAAAAATGTCAATGGAATTTTGTGGGCCCCATTTGGACCTGTAAAAAGGGAAGGCACACTCTAGCCCAGCTGAAAAACTTGGCCTAGAAGTATTTAGTTCAGAAAATAAAAGGGTAAAAATAATATAGACAGTGCTGTATCTGATGTCCTCAAATAAAGTATCTAAGAAATGGTTGTGAAACATATGCTGTACAGCCTGATATGGCCCACAAGTTCTTGTGTTGCTGCACAGTTGTACGTGGCTTTTCATTTCAGTTTATTTGCCCTCTGACTGCTGCTGGTTACAGTGACATCTGCTGGATCTACATTGGTTCATCCCAAGTAAAGTATTTGATGTCACTCTGAGAATGCCCTGAATGGCTACTGCAATCATTTCCCCCCGGGAAATGAAGTGATTAGATAAAACATGCGCTTGTGGGTAATTACAGATCGGCTTCTCCAGCGTCTGAGTCATTCAAAGGGCTTCCCCAACTGGACCTTCAGTGCTTGCAACTGGAAATCCACAGGGTATTCTATTTAACCTGCCATGCTCATCACCCTGGTCTCAGAGCACCTGTTGCATTTTAAACCTTTTGCATATGTGAGAGCCTAGGAATACAGAATTTATCAGATACTGTTGATAGGCTCTGGCCTAACTAACCACAAGTTCTAATTTTCAGCTTTCTACACTGCGAAATATGGCTACAAAGTCTGTCTGAGGACTTATCTGAATGGCGATGGAACAGGGAAAGGAACGCATGTCTCTCTCTTCTTTGTTGTCATGAAAGGGGAGTATGATGCTCTGCTTCCGTGGCCTTTCAAACACAAGGTAAAAAGAACATACTTCTCTAGTTCATAATGCTGAGATACTTAATTCCCCTTTGCTGGTTTTTCTGCTGTGGGGTATCACAGCTTTTTTTCTGCTGCATAGAACATAAGGGTAAAGCAGCCTTCACACCTGATTGCACATTAGAAACTCAGTCCAGCTCCCACAGATGTCAGGCAAAGTCTTTCCACTGAGTTCAATGGAGCTGAAGCATTGCTTCATTCCCCTCTTCTATCACTACAAGCCATGCTCTAATCCAAGGACAGAATTCAGTTTTAAAGAGGCTGGGTTAGTACCCAAAGAGATTTGCTCCTTTTGAGATTTTGTGCTTCTGCTCTGTACCATTTGCAAGAACCCAGAATCTCATATATTTTGAAACTCTGGGTTTGTTGCATCTCAAACTTTGTCTGTGATTAAGCCAAAGCCTATCATTATCATTTCTATATCTCCATATACCAAGATAGTAAAGGAAGTGGCTAAAGCACAGGAGTTGGAGTCGGGAGATCTGCATTCTGTTTCCATCTGTGCCATAAAGTCCCTTGGGTGATCTTGGGCACCTACCCTGTGTCTTATTTTACCCAGTTGCACATGTAGCTTGATGATCAGCAACAGTAATAAAGGAAAGAGAGAAAAGGTTTAATGAGGTTCTGATCCCTGTTTTAACGTTGACTCTGATGTAGCAATAGTTCTGTAAGCCCATTTTATAAATAGCCATAGTGCCAACCAGCCAACGAAAGAGAATAATGAATCAAAGTTCAGAATTCATATCACTTTTAAAAGGTGTTTTTATATTTTATATTTCAAGCTAAATGACAGTAAGTTAATAAAAGTAATAATGAGCAGGGTAAATTCTGGACTGTTTACTTTGTTCATCCCTCCTGCATGTTTGCACACAGCAAATTGATCTGTCTAGTTCAAATCCAAACCACAATGATAGAGTTACTTTAACAGTCTTAACAAAAGTTATTGTTTACATTGTCAGGAGAGGGGGGAGAGGGAAAGTCTTTGCATCGTGTAATTCTCCACTTAGACAGAATTTTTGACTTCGTTTTATTTTACAAGTGGCAAAGTTTTAGACATTTGATCTGGGAACCATTATAATCTCCCTTGTTCTCATTAGCTGACCTTGCCAGCTGGGAAACATTCGTTTTAGTTTGCGTTTAGTTTTTGATAGAGCATCCAGCTGTTTTTTGCAGCACATTTTCACTTGTCAAAATGCACAGGGTCCGAATGCTTTTGTGTCTTTGATTTTTGTTTGTTTGTTTTGAAATGCAAGAAATCATTATTGTTCCTTTCTTCCCTCAATTATTTTTCAGGTCACATTTATGATGCTTGACCAGAACAACAGAGAGCATGTAATTGATGCTTTTCGTCCAGACCTGACTTCTGCTTCATTTCAAAGGCCAGTGAGCGACATGAATGTTGCAAGTGGCTGTCCCATGTTCCTCCCTTTGTGCAAATTACAGTCACCCAAATATGCCTATGTCAAAGAAGATACACTTTTCCTTAAGTGTATTATAGAAACAAATTCATAAACCCTGGAATGAGGGTACTTGCCAATACACCCATGCAAAGTCTCTCTAGGGAGAGCCCTCAGCTTGAATCCTTGTGTGTATTTTCATGCCCACACAAAATCCAGTGAGTCAGATCCTGCAGCTCTATGAAATCGTCTACACCAGCTGCAGATCTACCCATTGTGTTTACTTTCTCCATAGTGTCTTAGGCACATTGCCTCATGCCATCAGTACAAGTGTCCTGGAGTATGTTGTTGAAAATTATCAAAATAGTGTTTTTAAAAAAACAGTTGATACTCTTAAGTTCCAAACTGAGGGACAGATTCTAGTCAGTCCCAGCACAGGTACACATGTGGGGATGGTAGAAGGAGCAAGCCTCTTCTTCCCCCTGCCCACCCCTTTCCCTCCACTCACATACACACATGTCCAGGGCTAGCCAGATTCCTGGTGGAGCATAGCCCCTGCTCCTTTCTTGTTCTCCTGTGGTTTCCAGACTTCTGGAAAGGAAGGGGTAAAGGCTGAGCCTTAACTCCGTGCCCTTTGTAGAGAAATGAGTATGCTGTACCCTCTCCAAAGATTTGTATTCTCTCTGTCATTGCATTGGGATTCAGATTCTCCAATCAGTCACACACAGAGACATACACATCAGTGTGTAACTTTGAAAGCAGTGGGTTGTGGCTGAATGTTCATAACTTGAATTCCTTACACTGTATGATATGATTTTGGTGTTTATTTTATACACTGTATAAATATTCTTGCACATTAGCCATGTGATTGTTGGATTCAGCCAGATTTTATTGTGTCATATGAATCATTACGTTGCATCATGTGAGTGTGCCTTTGCTCTTACTAAAGGGAGGAGCTTGACTAAAGTAGGAGAGAAGAGGGAGTTCCCATTGTGGCCTTCAACACATTCCTACTTGCATCAAGAACTCCACATCCACTAGTTTAAGCAGCAGATAAATTCCATCTGTGGGGTTTTTTAAGTGCTCAATCACTTTCTGAAACTCCAGGGCAAGTGACTTTATTTATTTTATCTTTTTTCTTTATTTTTTAATGTGTTCTGATGGTGGGACCTTCCTCTGGGTCACAGTAATTTTTAAAATGTTGCAGTGGAAATGCTCACTAGAAAAGTTTGTGGAATTTATTTTTTTTAAAAAAGCTAAGAAATGAATAACAAAAATTGTAAAGCTGGGAAGGCTGGTAGCTATTATATAATATGTATATTGGGTTCAAATACAATCCTTTATCCCAAAGAGAAAGTTACAAACACCCCCTTTGTCTCTACCCCATTCTTTTTCCATCTCTAGTCCCCTAACCTCATAGCTTCATCATCACATGCTCTCCCTTCTTACAGGCCATTCTGGGTGGATTCAGTGAAGTTCTTTTTGCTTTTGTTGCATGAGTTCCTGAACTTTCAGCCAAAACCATTGCAGCCTGTTTACCTTGGGGTTTTCTGTAGCACTGATCACTATAGTATCTAAGCACTTGGGATTTATGCCAATTCTTATGCATGTAACTTTACACATGAATAGCCCGTTTGAAGTCTATGGGAGTTCTCATATGAGTAAAGTTACTCATGTATTTAAGTTTAGCCCCAGTGGACCACTGAGAGGATTTTGAACCCAGTACACTTTAACCACTGATTAAATCCTGTCATGGGTTCACAGACTCTCTCACAGCTACAGTTACTCCCTGCTGAGAGCAAACTGAAAAACAGACACTGAGAAGAATGGAGTGATGGAACAAAACATCAACGAAGAAAGAAGAATGACTACATGGTAGCAATTGGCCAGGGAAAACAGAAAAGACACTTCCATATAAGATGAGGAAGAGAAGGAGAGAGACTGCAATTCTCCAATAGCTTGCAGAGCAATGAATTATTTTTGGATTGATGCTGTAAATCATAAGATTGCAGTGGTAACTCATGTCCCAGTCAAATTGTTTGAAAGCCCAAATACTGCAAACAATCCTCCTGGTGCCACAGCAAAGGAGTCTCTGCTTGGTACTGCAGTGCACTCCTGCAGGGCTGTGGGAATTAACTTTTACTATATAGATCAGAAGTGTTGGGAAAATCTTTCCAATGTCATTTAACCCTCTTTCATGGAAAGTCCGATGGACAGGGATTGTGAAGGAAAATTTTGGAATACTGAAGTGTAATTCCAAAGATCTGCCATTGAATCTGAAATCTTCAAAGAATGACAGGAATTGTGCCGCAAAGCAGAAAGAGAAGCATATCAAAGCCACATTGCTTGGGACATTGGAAACTAGCATTTACCAATATCTTCAAGTGAACAATTTGGCACAAGCAGGAGACTGGACAATAGTTAAACTAATGGATCTTTTCTATTGCTGATTTCTACAGTGCCTTTGAACTCTGCAAGTCAAGTTTCCACTAAAGCAATCCTAAAGAGCAATGTAATAATCCTTAATAGACACTGCATTATTTACCGTACTAGTGAAGTGAAGGAGGATGAAGGATAGTTAAGCACTGGAATAGGTTACTAGGGAGGATGTAGAATTCCCATTCTTGGAGGTATTTAAGACTATGGGAGACAAACTTCTGTCAGGGATGGTCTAGCTATACTTAGTCCTGCCTCAGTCCCGGGGGTTGAACTAGATGACTCCTTGAGGTCCCTTCCAGCTCGACAATTAAATAATTCTATGAAATGCACTCCTAGATGTAGGGTCATAATTGCCTTTAACACTGACAGGAGTTATAAATGTTTGTTAAGAGGACAATAGATCTTTGAATAGAGTATAAAAAGCAAACTGCCAAAGCACATCAGACTATAGCCTTTAAAAAGCTCCATTGAGTATTCCTATGGACTCTCTTTGCAACCTCACTTCTCTGTAACGAGTTACACATGGTAAGTAGCACCTCTGCGCTTGGGATGCTTGGAAGTTGTCCTGCATTTATCAGTTAATCTAGTGAATCAGTTCAGAGAAATCTGTATTCAGCAGACTAAAGGGCTTCAAGACGTGAAGTATACAATGAAAGACATTCTGGAGCCACTGTGGAATAGCCTGTTTTATTCACAGTAAATCAGCAGCATTGTTTTACATATGATTTATAAGGGCTGACTCTGCCTGACATGATTATTTTAAAATGTGGACTTTAAAATACTGCCTATAAGTGCTGAATTTTTGGTAGTGCTTAGGAACGTGACAGAAGGGTGGCAGAAAGAATAGTTCTGAGTTGTAATTAAAAACAACTTGAATTAATATTGTGAGGAAAATCTGAGCCATTTGCTTTTTATAGAAATGGATTTTAAAATTCACTCCTTGCAGAAAATGGTTCTCAGATAATTCAGATGCAAAACAAAATATTTAAAGAGCTACTGTCAGCACCCTAACATGTGAGTTTGGGCAGGAGAAGGGCACAGAGTTCATAATATAACCCCCAATCCTGAATTAGATCAGCTTCCAGGCTCAGGGCCCAAGAGAGTGAAATGGTTTCATTAAATTGTTTTATTCATTTTAATCAATGAAAGCTTTTTTCATGCCAAAATATTTTCCTGTGCAGTGCTGGATGCCCAAATACCCCAGTGCTGTCCCTGATTCACGAGAAAAAGATGAAACTGTTTGTCTGCTTTTATTGTGCAAGCTGAGTGAAATGCAAACCATGATTAGAAATGCAGCAGAAATGGTGAAAAGTCCTTTTGCTCTTAATAATCTAAAGTGTTTTGCTGACCCAGAGTTGAATTTTTCAAATCCCTTGTTTTTATCTTGACAGTGCCCTGTTCAATAATTAGTTGTAATGAAATATCAAATTTCCAAAAATTACAGACAAATAACTGAATAAGCTTGCTTATGAAGGAGTTGGGTGTTCTCTCTCTCTCTCTCTCTCGCTCTCTCTTTTGTAGGCTTAATATTTTGCAAGCATGTTCAAAATGTTTTTTTAGGGGCAGAAAAGTATTTTTCCTGGAATGTCAGTCCATATGACCACTGTGAAGTAGTATGTAGGGAAAAAAATTACTCTTTTAACTACCTGTGTAATTTTAGAAAGTGGAGTTTTTACATCAGCCATCCGTATTTTCATGCTGTTTATTTATTTCCTGAATAAAGCTAATTTAATCTAAAAAAATGTGTGGGTCGATTTAAAAAATGGGGGTAACTGAATGACAGCCATTATTATAGCAGTTTATTTACAGACACAGCTGAGCACCCATATTTATATGGTAGTAGGACCCACTGGCCTCAACCAAAGTAAGGCTCCTGTTATGCTCGGCACTGCACAGACACATATGAACAGATCGTCTGTGTCCTGAAGAGCTTAAAATCTAAATGAACCAGACACACAGTCAGTGGGAGAAAGGAAGTGTTGTTGGTCTCCTTTTACAGTGGGGGAATTGAGGCCCAAAAAGATGAAGTGACTTGTCCAAAGTCACACAGGAAGTCAGTGGCAGAGTTGAGAACTGAACCCCAGAAGATCTCCAGAGTCCCATTCCAGTACCTTAATGACAGGCTATCTTTTCCTCTCTGGTGGATATTGGTGTGCAGGAGGGTGTTGTCCAACATGTAGCATTTTTATTTGCTGCAATATTGGATAAGTTTAAATATAAATGTTTTGTGTCTTTCTAAGCTAATACAATTCTAGGAAAGCTACAAAGGGTCATATGTTGCATCTGTCTCTCTTTTACTCAGCAGTGGGAGGGGAACCAGCTTCAGTCAGGACTGACTGTGTACGGACTTCCACATGTTCCCCGGGCAGGTTTGGTGGGAAGGGAATAACCCAGAGGAACGTAGCTAGCTGCAATGCCCCCTCCAACCCAAGGAGCCAGCACCCTGGAGAGGGGTGTCAATTGAGGAGGAGGGGAAAGGATGCCGCAGGGAGTGCTGTCTCCCCTCCTGTATGACTCCTGTTCAGATAGAAGGCCATGGGCACATAGGGGAGCAGGCGGCCCACAAATCATTACTCAGGCAAACACCCCTCCCCAACCAAGAAGTGCTGCATTCTCCTGTGAATCAGTGTAACCCCACCTACATCAATATGGTTGCTCTGGTGGAACTGAGAGGAGAAGCTGGTCCAGTGTGAGTTCTGCTTGGAGGAATACTGCAGGCTTTGGCTTTGCCAGGATATTTTAAGAACCTCCTTGCTACTGCTGCAGATTGAAAAGGTGGTGGGAGCAGACGGGGAGGGGAAAGCAGTTGATCCTACAAGAATTACTGCAGATTAAGATAATGGCAGAGCTCTGCTTGGTTGCCATGGGAGTTGAAGTTGCTCCATACCTGTGTAAGCCTTCCTTCACTGATTAGGGATCTACTTCTGCACTAGGGCTTTTTAATTAGCTGCTCTTGCTGCTTTTACGTAGAGTTGGCAGCTATTTTATCAGGAAGGATTTGCTGCCGCCTTATGCTTTTTTTTTTTTTTAACTTCGCTTTTTTTAAAAATTTCCCCTGTACAGCTGTCAGCATAAAGGGTAGAGAATAAATGACTTCTTGGAATTTCTGTGCTTTTGCCTCCTATGATTTTATTATTAAAAATTATAGTGATTTTCCAAATCACATAAACAGTGAGTGTCCCAATAATGGCAGGAGCCTCAAATTACTTTAGATTGGAGATTAAATCAAACAGAAACAGAGCAAATTGCAAGAGCGGGGCCATCCAAACCTAGCTGAAAAAATACTCCGGAGGGCGGGAGGTGGTATGCTGGGACTCCTATGGGCCAGATTCTGCCCCGTCACACCAAAGCAACCCCAGAGGTTTCAGTGTATAAATGAGAATAGACAAAGGAACCTGCTTGTAGAGGCAAATCCGGCTGCCTCCCACCATGACCCCTCCCCTCTGTGGGTGTGGAGGTCCCACAGATTTGACCTGGGCAAGGGCATGGGAGCCGTGGCTCTCTGCATGCTCTTGTAGGGAGAGGTCAGGGGGCGAGTCCCCAAGGGAGCGTCAGCCGCTACTCCCCACTTAGAAGGGTGATGATCAAGATGTAAGGGGGCCTGTCTCATGTGACATGCAACTTTCCTCTCATGCCCAGACCTAACCCTGCCTTGCTTCAGCTGGGGGAGAACATGTCTGGCCAGCTGGTGGTCAGCTGATACATCTTGATCTGTTTTCCCCCAAAACCCCACATGAATATTTCCACAGTTTCACACCACAGAAGCAGGATAGCCTGGCCCAAGGAATCAAATAAATTAAATACTTTCACTTCTGATTGTAGTGGCTGAAACAATATAATTCATCGCTGCAGCATGGGAGATGGGAGTGAGATGCACAGTAATATCTGTTCCTAGAAGAGCCCATGAAAAACCTGAGAGAACATTAAAAGACTCCAGTTTCTTCTAACTAAATGAAGTTCATGCCAGGTTCATTCAAAAAGTGCTGATTAACTTTTAATATGTCATAAATTGTCATAGCTAAGCAATTCACAAATAGGCTATATAAGGTTTCTAGGTTTTGATGTTTGTTTTTCTCTCAATAAACTCAATGTTTATTTTGGCTCATTTTCCAGAGGTATATTTTGGGGGTTTAAATTAATGTCCAAAGTATTTTTCAGTTTTTATTGGTTAAAAACTATTTTAAAAGTTAGTTGTTGAAGCATTTTAGTACTAATTTCACTTCTAGTTACAGTTTTCAAATTGAGGTGTGCTCTTGGATTTAACACATAGGAAAAGCTATCAGGCTGCATATTCAGCATGAATTTATTGTTTAACATCTCAGCACTGATTAGAAGCTCTGTGGCTTCTAATGGCTGGCAAATATTGGCCTGTAGAAGCGTGACCTCTACCGCAGGCTTCCTGTGCATCCTGAATTTAAAAATCGCAAGCAACAAAACCAATATCATCCCATGCTTGTGAGACTGTGCAGTCCTCAGAGTAACTTTTGCAAGAGTATAGTAAACAGGCATTCATTATGTTGCGGGTCAGGCCCTCCTCGGGTGTAAATTGTAACAACTCTGTTGGACTTCAGTGAAGCAACACTGATGGACACCGGCTGAAGAACTGACTCCAGTGGTGAGGTGAGAAATCTCCATGTCAGGTAAATATTTGTGAAATCAGGTGGAGGGAAGGTGGAAGCTGATGGGGGATTTGCCACTGTCAAGCCCTGAAACTGCAGCGCTGTTACATCACTGAGTGATAGCTTGACATTATAAGGAAATCAACATGGAGCAAACATTGTCGGACTTTTGACTGAATCATTGGAATAACCGTCCATTCTTTCTTTGGCTTCTATAGATTTAAGGCAAGGCAGACCATGGTTGTCAAGACCTGTCAATCATGTGTCGTGTGGAACTTTGGAGTCTGACCTGTGAGTGCTCTATTCCATCAAAGAAGCACAAAATACCCAATCCACTAAGGAAAAAATAGCAGTGAAATAGCAGCTGAACTACAATGTATCTTAGCAACATTTGTTTAGAACTCTCACAAGCTGGTTTCATAGTTCTTTTGAAGACTCCAGGAACCTACCCTTTACCTAATGGTATGAGCACAGGATGGGAACTCCTGAGTTCTAATCCTAGTTCTGATGCTCTCCAGCCCTTTGGCTTTGAGCAAAGCAGTTAGTCTTTCTGTCTCTGTTTCTCCGTCTGGGGATAAAACCTACCACACGGCATTAACTTAGTTGTACAGCTCTTTGTTGGTTAAAAATACTATGCAAGTATTATAAATATGATAAGAATTACTGTTCTCACATGCATGCAGTTCACCAGCTTCTAATTTACTCCTTTGTATAAGTGGTTACCTTTCAGTATTTCACTTTTTTGAATAGAGATCTTTGTAAGGCATGAAGGAATAGTATAGATATTTAAAGGCTAGGTGGACATATTACAGAAATAGAATGACTTGGGGAAAGGAAGATGTATAGAGCAAACTCAACAACATACAGCTTCTGCTTACACTTCTAGTTACACTAGAAAGTGCCAAAGGAACATTTTTTTATTTTTGGTAGCGAAACAAATGAATATGGCATGGGAATGGCTTTTTATGTTTCAAAGTGGTGGGGGCTGACTATGTTGCAATAACCCAATGATTTTATGATTTCTTTTATTTTTTCTTTTCTAATGGACTGTGATAACTTTTTTTCAGAACAAATCTTGCCAGATCAGCTTGCTGGCTTAAAAAAAAAATTTGACTTTTGACAAAATTGGAAAGTGAGCATGGCTGGAAGTAGGCACGGTGGGTGTCTCATGTCTGGCTTTTAGCAAAGAGTTTGCTAGTGTCTTGCATAATTTCCTCCAGCTGGCTTGGAAGTGAGCAGTGTCAGGGCCAGTGGATCATAAACAAAAGGTGATGATAAGCAGCAACGTCTGGAGTTTTAGGGAAGCCTCCAGTGCATTGTCACAGGAGTTGGTGTTAGGCCTGGACCCGGGTAAGATCAACATCCTTTATCTGGAAGAGGAGGCACACAGCACCTTAAGGAAATTCACAGATGTTGCCAACGTGGGTGAGGGTAGTGGTGCAAAGACCAGTGAGGACAGAGAAATTACAAAATGGGGGCTAGACAGGCTAGAAACAGGCAGGAAATAACAAAGGAAGGTTCATATGTCAAGGAAAAATACTCTGAACTAAATATTCAGTGGAAGAGAGCCATTGGAAAGCAGCCATGAGGGCCAGTAGAGGAAGCACCTGGGATACAAACTTGCAATACAATATAAGCAGTGGAAAGCATCAATTTGATTTGGGGCTGCATTGAGACCTCCCATCATGTGGCCTAGAGGAGGTGTTGGTTGTTCTCTCTAGGATTCTGGAGAAAGCACTCCTGAAATATGGCTCACAATTCTGGGCACCTCAGCCCTAGCAAAATATTGGTGAATTAGAAGGAGATTGGAGAAAAGCAAGAATGAATAATTAGGGGGGAGAGAGGGAATGATTTAGAAGGAAAGCTTAAGAAAGCAAAGTATGAATCACTTGGTTAAGTGAGGGCTATCCATGTACAGATACTTGTATCCTGTAAAATACTCTTGGGGAGAGGATTTGTTAAGAATGGTATGTAGGGCTGGGGGGTGAATTAGGAGTAATGGGATAAAATAAAAGAAGTGAAAATTTTAGCTCAAATGCATCAAACTCTCTAGGCAATGAGTTGTATCAGTCTGCAGAATAGTCTGCTGAGGCCAGTGGTGGGAGCCCCATCACCTGGCTGGCACCTTTAAATCTAGGTTGGATAATGCACTATAGAAGATGTACTGCGGGGAAAAATCCTGCACTGTGGATGGGATGAGCTCATATGGTTTTAACATCTCCAATTTCTATGGGCTGTCAATTTGCTGCTTGTGAAGGCTAGAGCCATTCCCACTTCTGGGAGAAAGCTTCCCCCCTGCAGCCATAATCTACAGCACCCCTCTACTCCAGTCCCCCTCTGCCCTACCCCCCAACTCCACCTGCATTTCTCAGTCTGACCCACAACATCCTCTGCTGTTTCAGCCCTGATCTCTGCACAACTCTGTCCGTGCATGTCAAGCCTGACTTGAATGTTTCCATGCCTCTCTAGGCAGGGTAACCCCCAGCAACATTGCCAGTGCCCCTCAAATGTGACCTGAAGTTCCCCCTGCTATTCCAGTTCTAGGGCTCCCCACTGCCTCCCTCAGTTCTCCCCAGTGTGGTTCTATCCTGACCTGCAGCACTCTCTAATCTCTGCTGTCCTACCCAGGGCTCCTGTACCTCTCTGCCAATACATGTTATTCTTTTCAGCTCTGCTGTCTTGTCCAGAATGCTGGAATTGTCACAACATTGAAGTTCTAGGGCACATGTGAAACTTCTCTGCAATCTATGGGGAAATACCTTTCTGATGCCCTAGGAAAGGAGCTAAAACTCTTCCCAATCCAGGAGGAGGTCAGTTCCCACTGTGCCTACTTTTACAGTCTCCATATCATATACTGATAGTGAGTTAGATGGGGTAAGCTTCCTTTTTACCCCTGTATGATAGAAAATTTCAGAGACATGGGAATGTTTTTTAGCAGACGTGGCTGCGTAAGTCAGGAGAGCTTCATTAAACTAGGTGCTGGCTCTCCAGATCTAGCTAAATCCCATAAGAGCCTTGCTATCAGATGTCACTGCACTCATATGTCCCCTGCCCACGGCCCTCGGCTGCTGCAGAGTTGCACAGTGTAAATCAGCGCAGCAGAGTCTGGCTCCCTGGACCTAGGTGCTTCACTTTCCGTTCGTGTAACATTGGTCACACATGTTTCCTGATGGCTCAATCCCAGCCCCAGTTGCTTGCGGGGGAGGCAGACAATTTAATAACTGTAAAAGCTCAGCTTGATTGTTTTACGAGGCAGTAGAGAGTCCCAGGTCTGGATCCAAGCTATGTAACCAGCGAGGGTGTATATTGCTATTGCTCAGATACACAGAATATGACTCTTTGCACTGGACTGAGAAGGCCATCCTGGGTGGGAAGTAGGGACGGGAGTGGAAGGCTGAGCGAGCTGGCGACACCGGAGACAGTACATGATTACAGTAATTCGAGGCTGCACTGTGAGTTACTGAGAAACAGTGTCCATGGGTGCTGGGGCACAGTCTTTGGTCGCTGTAGCAAGGCCACTCATACGCGGCAGGGAGCGTTTGGCCTCTTCCCTGGTACTGAAGGCTCAGCACCAGATTTGCTAGTCAGAGGCTTGGCAGTGGAAAGGCCAGCTGGTGGGCAGGGGAGCACAGTGGTGTGAGTAGCCAGCAGCACCTGCTTCACTGCAAAGGGGCTACCTGGAGTGTGGGGGCAAGGCCCCCAGGGGAAGTGCTAAGTTTATTTTCTTCCTCTGTACAAGGGACCCAGCACAAAGAGCCAGGGGCCTGAAGATCAGTGTTTCAAACCCTGCGGTACAAAACAGACAGGCAAAGATGTCAATGCTCTTCCCAGCCTATGAGGCCGGGCCACCCCGCCCAGCCACTCAGGAGAAGGCTGGGTAGCTAGGTCTTGCCAGGCCCCGGAAGTGCTCTGTCAGACCAAGAGGGGACCCCTGTATTGAGAATGCCTTGCCTTGATGGACAGGTCTTGAGGCAGTGAGTTCAAGCCTCTCCCAGCTGATACAGTTATACAGGGAAACTCATCTCACAGACACTGAACTCTCTCCAGTTTAGCTCTGCCCTTCCCCATCTTATTTCTTCCTTTTAATGGGCCAGATCTTCCCCTCCCAGGCCTGGAACTGCCGGGTCTCTGTTAGGGGAGGATTCTCCTCCACAGGGACGGGTAGGAGGTTTCAAGCCAGGAGGTTAGTGCCCAGAACCCATAGGTTCCACCTCTGGCTGCTACCCCTGGATCTCCTGCTCAAGGGGTTCCCACAGGGCAGGAGGGATCCTCTTCTAGGGGATGGGGGCAGACAGTGCTAATAGCACTGTCTACCCAGCTGCTCCCTTTGCCTTCTGGCCAGGCTCCTTCCAGCATGCAGACCCCTGGCCCCTCGGAGAGCTCTTGGACCAGGAAGGAAGGTATAAACGGGCCGCAGGTAGCAGGGGAGGGCTGTGAGCAGAGGTCCCCCTCTGCGTGTGTGAACTGGTTGGGCAGAGGGATAATCTATTAGCAAGACAAGGATCAGTGATGGTGCAGTGGACTTTTCCTTTCTCCCACCCCAGTATTTTTTCATCTTTGCTAATCTGCCAGGTATAAATAACCCTAAGCTGCATACCCAGGGTAAGCCGAGCAGGGAGGAGAGCTCTTCTGGGTCACTCAGGGCTCACTTTTGCATGATCTTCCCATATCACCTTTACTGCTGCCTGTGTTTGAAGGTCAGGGAATGGACAATAACCTGAAAACCATGTGCTTTTTCCAAGGGCCAGTTCTGGGGAGAGAGAAATCCCAGGCTGTGGTCCAGCCTTTGGACACCAGACACAGCTCTGCCAGGAACCCTCTGGCCTGCCTAGCTGGCCCAGTCAGTGAGGGACATCCCCTGCTTCGCGCTTGTATTTACTGCGGGATCAGACTTTCCCTGCAGGCCAAGCTGAGGTCAAGCATTAATTTAGATTAAAAATCCAATCATAATTAATTAAAACCAGGAGAGCACAAGCTGCTGCTCGAGCAGCTCCGGCATTGGGGGTACTACTGAAAACTTGCACGTTCTTTCCAAGTTCCTCCCTATCTTACATATAGCATTCCCATGTCTCCTCCAGAGATCAGCTTCCCTTTCAGTCCATCATTCCTTTAGCTTCCCAAAGCCCCTTGATCCCCTGCTAGTGGACACACCCCATTTCAATGGGAAGAATCATGTTTAATCAGCATGAAGATTTGTTCTGCTACAACTGGGGAAACCGTCGATCTCTAGCCAGGATGGCCTGGCAGAGAGAGGGGTGAAATCCTCTCCCTAGGGAACAGGGAGGAAGCACCATTGCTTGGGAGAGGTAGAACCAGCCTGGACAAGGTGCTGGAAAAGGTAAGATAAGGCATGATCAGCTATAGGTAGGGAGATGGGCTTAGATGGTCTGGGGCCACTCTTGCTCTATTGCCTTGGTACCCAAGCATAAAACTCCCATTGACTTCAGTGGAAGCAGGACCAGGCCCCTGATCTTTATCATCTCCAATTACTCCATTCCGTGTGCGGTCTCTGATGTAACGCCTGCTCCAGATTTCACTGGGGCAGCTCACAGGAGTACGGATTGCAGGACGAGGTCCTGTCTGGGCAAAGCTGGCTTGTATGATTATGAGTTCTTCATGGGGTGGAGAGCGGTGGCTGGGAGAGAGAGTCGCTGAGGGGCCAGGAATCTCAGGCGTTACTAAGGGCCACAGGCTTTAAGGCCCAGGTCCTCAGTTACTTAGGTGTCTAAATACCTTTGAGGATCTAAGCCTATGAGAAAAACCTGCTCTTGGCCTCTTTTCACAGGCTGTGGTGGGAAAGCAAAGCAGGTCTGCACTTTGACTAAAAATAACCTCCCTTCCCCTGCATGGGGCTCTGCCTAGAGAAGAGTCAGAGCTCGGCAGCAGGAGAGGCTAGTGAGAGTATGATCCTGATGGTCCTGGGAGCTGAGGATGCTCAGTGCCAGGCCGGACTGGGTGCTAAGAGAACATGGCAATGAGGTGTGGCGCATGTAGTAGTTGTGCCTGCAGTGAGGTTTTGCTCTGTGGCCTGGCAGGACAGGGAGAGAAAGAGAATCTGTAAATCGGAGTCATTACCAGTCCTGTGGGCTGGAACGGTGTGTGTTTCATCAGGCTGCAAACTACATGATTACTTGAGTGACACACATGTGCTAGCATGTGTCTCTGCAAGACATCTTAAGACATATTCTGACCTAATTTATGTCAGAATGAATCTGCAGTGACTTCATTGGCTTCAGAGGCATTCCTCCAGACATACATTGGCATGAGATCATAATTCAGCCTGGTCTTGTGCTTAAGGCAATGGGCTGGGGCTCAGGATATCTGTGTTCAGTTCTTGGCTCTCTGACAGACTTCTCGTGTGACCTTTGGTGAATCACTTTCTCTCTCCACGTCTGAGCGCCTCATCTGTAAAATGGGGATAATAATCCTTTCTTTATCTGTCTTGTCTATTCTGATTTTAAATTCTTTGGAGCAGAGACTGTAACTACTTTTGCACAGTGCCTAGCACGATGGGGCCATGATCTTGGTTGAGACCTCTAACTGCTACTTGAATACAATTAATTAATTAATTAGCTTACAGCAAGCTTATAATTGGCTAAGAAGCTTCCCAAACTTGACCTATTAAACACAAGTAATTACTCTGGCTTTTCCAGGAACAGAAAGAGTTTGTTTGGGTATTTTTTTTTTTCGTTTTGAAATGGCCTTTCTGAGCTTTGCACAGGAACTGCAGACGTGTACGTAATGTATCTGTGTCAAAATTATGTAACGGCTGCATTAATATAAACCTTGCACAGCTGGAAGGGCACTTACAAGTGCTTCATGTCTTTTGCAATTGAATAACTGCACACAAAGAAAGTTAAGTCTTAAAAAAAGGGTTCTGGATTAAATTCATATTAAATAAACAATAAAAAGACATGAAATCTGTTGCCTAAATGGTCTTCCTTAAAAAGGCACAGCTGGCAAAAAAACAGCTGAGTGTCAGATTTAACTACACTGGATCTAATTATAACCTTACCTTTGCTGTAATATGCCCTTCCTGATACCACTTTTACCCTGCTCTGAAAGGATTCAAACAAGAAACAGTTCACCCTATCCTGTAGTACATGAAGCAATGTCTGCTGCTTTACCCTGGCCACATGGAATGCATTGAGTAGTGGTGCATTCCAAACAGGAGGTTGTGTTTCCAACTCGTGTTTTCCAGGAACAGATTCCTGATTTTCATCTAGTTCTCATAATTTTCTTGATAAGGAAACCAATTAGATTTACAAAGAAAATCAAAACAAGACTTGGTGTTAAATAATCCAACAAATCACTTTTGTTGGGGAAATGACTGTCAAAATAAGTTATTTGATCTGAACCAAAGTGCCTAGGAAAACTGAATAGAGCTCCATTTTACAGGACTGGGTTTCTTTGCTCCATGTATTATTTATCTGTATATTTGGGTGAGCAAAAAACATTAGCTGTAACCAGTTTTACTAACGTGCAATGAGTGTGTGTTACTAACTTGTTAATCTTTTTTGCGAAAGAAAAATGGCATTTTCAAACTGGTGTGAATTAATGAAAGGTGTATGTAAAAGGTTAGAATATGGGCTTGCAGTCTTTCTGTGCCTAGCCTTCAATGGGAACAAATGATATGACATAGAGCTAAGCCTACAGGGTTCTGTTTTAGTCTGCAATGTACTGATCTTGCACCAGGGAAGTCAGTGGAAGTTACTTACACAGATCATAGCCCAGAATCAGGCTTTGGTTTATAATCAATTTAGTAGCTGGTTTCATTCACTAGTATAATATTTTTAATGCTTTGGTTGCCAAGACTACAAGCCAGTGCATAAACCCTCCTCCCACGCCCATTTACCCAGAAAGAAAAACAAAAAGGAAAAAGAGATTTGCTGATTTCTAGGAGATTTTGAAATGCATCCTCCAAATAAACCTTACATTTGGAGGCACTTTTGAGCCAACGCCTCTTGGGCTGCAGGCTGTACTCATGCAAAACACCTCCCACTGAAATCATTGGCAATTTTGGGGGAAAAAGACTGCCAGCCCATACTCTTTTGCTGTTTGGTGGTCTGCCAATGCAAGTTGTTTAATTTGTATTAAATGTTCCAATGCACCCTCCCTTAATTCAAAACAATTTGCAAACACCATTTTCCATGGAAATTCAATACTAGCAAGTCAGTAATTTTCAGTCACAAAACTTTGTTTTATCATGGAGCCATTTGTCATTGTAAGTTTGCAAATCTCTTTGATGTCACTGAGCTGAGCTGCCAGCCAGTTATTTTAAAAATTATTTATTTACAAAAAATGCCTCATCTACTTCTAAATTGCTGCTTCATTCTGCCTCTCGTTCATTTCCACCATCCGCTGTTCCACTATTTACAGGTTACCTTGAAGCTAGGCAGTGGCAGAACAAGAATGCCATGGTCTGACAATCCTAACATCTTCGACACCCCTATGTGGATATGCCTTTTTATTCTGGAATTCCACTGGACATTCACATTCCACCTGGAAGGCTCTTCTTCCGCCATCTTGGTTTACCCAACCTCTCACAGTAAGATTCTTAGGCAAAGTTTTTTTTAACCCAGGTAACGTAGCATGGAAGCATCACTAGCCCTTCAAATGGACTTGTTTCAAATGAAATATTGATTTGGCTTCATACACATGTATGGGGCAAGGTGATTAGCTAGTGTAAACTGGCCTAGCTCTGTTGATTCCAATGGAGTTCTGGTGATTTACACCAGTTGAGGATTTAGCCCATTATCTGGGCCTGAGTCTCCAGTGCAATTCCATTGATTTCATTGGAGTTACTCCTGATTTACACTGATGTAGTAGAAAGGAGAATCAAACCCTTTCAATTCAACTTCAGCTTAACAAGGGCCATTTCAAACAGAAAATTCATTGGGCCAAATTTTCCTCTTCCTGGAGTAAGTCAGGTGAGATCAGAATCAGGCTCAGTGGACCAAATTCGCTTCTCAGTTTAAAGGGGAAAAAGGTTTCGTACGTAAATAAATTAAAAAACCTCTATGGGTTCTCTTCTCATGCTGGTGTAAATCAGGAGTAACTCCATTCGAATCAATGGAATTACAGTGGTGTGAAACTGGTTTAAGGGAGAGGAGAATCAGGCCAAGTGTCTTCATTAGGGTTGTGCCTGTGTAACTGATAGGAGGATTTCACCCTGGGCAACAAAGCCTGCCCTTGGTCACAGATGGGACTCGGTGTAACAGGAGGTGGAATTTCATTCCTTGTTATTTTCTATCAGACATCAAAGAAACTAGCAGTTTGGCACCCCTACTGCAGATTGATAAAAAGAGTAGCAGGAAAAGCTATGGCTTATTGCTAGAGAAGAATGCACTTTGTTGATGTGTTTTGCTCAATAATTGCTATGAGCTCTTCACTAAATTATTTCAAGTGAAACGAGAATGTCTGACTAGGGACATGGTCAAAGCAGCTCTGCAGAAAAAGGGAGCAAATATAATAGCTTAGCTGAATCTGTGCTAGGGACCAAGGTACCATATAGAAAATGTATCTCAAAGTCCTTTTCACCTTCACAGAGGGGCTTTCTTTCCAGGGAAACTTCCCTATGCATCATACAGTGTGTTCACCGTTCTAGTGGGTTACATTGTTTTCATAGGGCCCCTTTTCCTACTTAACAAAGAGATGTGTTTCATAAAAGGATCTTCATAAGTACAAGCCAACACCTCATCTCCTGGACTCTGCAGTCATTCACTGCTGGAGTTACTGAATGCCGTTATATTGGTTTTGACAGAGTTACACCCACTTACACTAGTGGTGAATTTGGTCTATAGTGTTGAATATGTGACATTATACTTATATCCATGGCAACAGACTGTGCTGTCGTAAACCTGGGGCTTTGTATATTAACTAGGGTGGAGTGTATTATAACTACACTGTTTATTGCTTGACAAAGCTCATATAGAAATGAGCATTGGGGTAAAATTTCTGATCCAAAATTGCTTTCGATAGGCCATGTTTTTCCTGCATTTGATCAAAATAAGAACCACAAAATGTGGTAAAATTAACAGTTAAGTTTCCTTCAAGAAGAGGAATATGGTGTGAGTATTATTTTTAACACAGCTGTGACTCATGGCTAATATATCATGACTCACTGTGAATTTCAATCATTTGACTGTTTTACTAATGTTTCAGGTTCCCTGTGAACCCAAAGGAGGAGCATTCAATTCAGGGGAAATGAGCCTCTCTCATTCTTCAAATGTTTCACTGTAGTAGTGTAGTGGTAAAAAAAAAAAAGTGGCTAAATGAAACGTTTTGATGTTCCAGGCATGGTGGGCACTAAGGGTGTGCTGCATCATTACAAGATCAGTTAGTTTGTATGTATAATAACAACAATATGTGAAGACACGCTACAATAGGTATGGGAACTTCAGGAATCAAATCTGA
The DNA here is from genome assembly GCF_009764565.3 of Dermochelys coriacea. NCBI lineage: Eukaryota > Metazoa > Chordata > Testudines > Dermochelyidae > Dermochelys > Dermochelys coriacea. The sequence goes on along the minus strand of NC_050083.1, from coordinate 20,878,051 downwards.
ACTTGTCGAGGAGATATTTTGTTTATTCCCAACAAATAAAAGAATGTTTGATTTGGTGACACTTTATACAGAGTATAAGTAAATTACGTAGAATTGTTACAAAATGAATGATGTCTGCTGTTTAACGGCTGGTGCATGGATTCAATCAGTCCACATGTGCAGTAGCACTTGATGACTCATTGCAGAGTTTTACAGGCCACGGTTTCTGCAACTGATCCGTTGCTGAGCGTAAGCTGCATGGTTACAGCCATGATTTGCTTATCACAGGAGAGCTGGTGTGAGTAAATGCTTTATTCCTTAATGAGAAGTAGGTAAACCCCATATTCCCCAAATAAGAAGTGGATAAACTCCATTTACCCGCATTTACCCTCGACTATGCTATTGTTTCACGGACAAAATCATCGGCTGAACATTTTGAGGGACAAGCCTAGAGAACAGGCTGTGCAGCATTTAGGGGTTAATCCTGGCCCTGCCACCATGGCATAAAGGTGAGGCATGATTCTGGGAGCAGGCACATGGGGCAATGCCATCCCCCTGTGTCATGCAGAGTTAAGCTCCCAGGGGACACCTGGCAGGGCAGCACATAGGAGATAAGAGGGGGCCAGGCCTGGGTGAGCTGCGTTGCAGATCGTCCAGTGTCCAACCCTTTATGACATAGGTGCATAAGGGAGCATGGAGGCTACTCTAGAATTAGCTCCATGCTGTGGGTCCTCAACAAGTTTGCAATCTGAAGTAGGGAAGGGCAGGGCAGAATTTCCATCTTCAGCAGTTCTCCCTCCATGCAGTTGCCTGGCCTGGCTACTCAGGCAGGGCCCTGGGCAGAGGATTTACCATTTAGCCATGTGTGATCAGTCATTTACATCAGTGCAAAGTGAGTGCAAAGCACTAACGAATCAGAGCAGTAATATCCTACCCTTGTTAGGGGTTGGGGCCCTGTGTTACCCAGGAGGTCAAACTAGATACACTGGTGGGTCCTTCTGGCAGTAGGCTCTATGACTGAAGACCTGCTCTGCACTCACTTTGCTCAAGGGACACTGTAGGGGAGAATCAGCTGTGTTTGATTCTAAGCTGGAGGCACTTTGTGACAGAACTTTTCACGAGAGAAAACAGGACTGAAGAAGCAGGGAGAAAAATTAATTCACACTGAGAATTGGAATCTGAACAACTTAAAACACAAACGTACAGTTCTAGTGAGCTCAGAGACTTCCTTTAGGTATGTAGGAATGTGGATTTCTGAAAATTTCTTTAAAGCAATCACTGTTAGGGCAGTGGCACTTACCTGAAGTATCTGGAGGGGAAGACATTTCTGAATTAATATCTGTATTTGTAAAAACCTATATGTATTTTTACCAACTTCTCTGGACACTATAATACTCATGCTACCCAATTAAGATGTCTTTACCACCTATAAGGAGTGGTCCTTCCATTGTAATTGTACTATTTGCCTCAGCTTTAGACAGGGAAAGAATTATACAACAAGCAAGGGATTATTTTATATACACTATTGATCCATATTTTTCCTGATCTTTCCAAGGCCACTTTGGCTAGAGAAGGACATTAATAACACTTAGAACAGAGTTTATTGTATTAGATTATTCTGTGTCCCTTTTATATCCTACAAATCTAGGCTGTCTGAGGACACTAAAAATATTTATCTTTTGATTAGAATGACTGCAAGGAATTTCTTGTCTCTCAAAAGAGCAATAAAGAGGTTGTTTGTGAGGTCTTTAAAGTGTCTCTGAATTAGATTTAAAATTCTATATTGCAGTGTTTAAGTTCTGTGGATAACATGCTTACTCTTTTTGATCCCCTGTACTATTGACTTTAGTGTTTTTACATCCCTTATGTTTAAAATTTGATTAATCATTAAGAAGATTGGGTTTAATTTCCCCCTCTTCCTTTGATATCTTTCTAGGCCAAGATGTTTAATGGCCTGTAATATTACTGTACTTTGTTGTAGAGTCTACTTACTATAACTTCTGAAATCATAAATATTTTTAAAGCTTTATACTTCAGTTCTATGAAACTTTAAACAAAGCTTGTTCTGTTATTTTCCTGCATACACACTATTCAATACTTACCTGTAAAAAAGGGAAACACCTTCATTGAGTAATGTTTGCAGTCCAACATTTTGTAGAAAAACTGACTTTTTACAAATTAGTTCTAAGATCACAGAAATAGAGAGGGAAAATGTCATTTTTCCCCTGTGTCATTTTAATCATGCTTGGAGGAACTATTGTTTATTTAATGTACTTTAAAATCAACAGAACTGTAAGAAGTCTCATCTCAAGTCTCATCTCAGTGACATCAATGCACTTTTGGGCTTAGGTTATAGTTGATGCCATCTTCCCTGTAGCTTAAAGATACTTCAGGTCTTGTAAACCTGGGTGTGAATTCCCAGCCCACGTATCGCACTGAATCCTCGGACCCCTCCTGCCATAAAGTGTTTGGGCAAGTTTCAGTCACCTCCAAGTCAGAGCAGCATGCCATTCACGAGCCGCTGGGGAAATGTCCTCTAAGTGGACAGCTGCATTAGGACGCTGGGAACAGAGCTGTGCAGAAGAGGCTGTTTTAATCTTAGGTGAAATGCCCTGAGATGTCCCTGCAACCTATGCTCGAAACTGGCATTAGATAACAAGATCAGCAGCATGTGAAATGAAACCATTGGGTCGGGAGTGTTAATCAAATGGACAGGTGATCTGCACTGCCTGTGCTGAGTGTATCTATACTGAACCTCCAAAAGAGACAGCAGTTTAACCTGCCTTTAACTCCAGGAAAGTTCTTGTGGACCATCTCCAAAGCCCCCTGCACTGTAATCTTCCTGTCAAAAGCAACTGCTCATTTGCTCTCCTTAAGGGGAGGTGGGGGTCTGCCCACACCCCCATCAAGCCTCTACCTGATGTTGCCTAAGGGGAAAAACAATAGAAGACAATTGGCTATTTTTCAAAGAGACATTATTAAGGGCACAAGAGGACATTATCCCACTGCGTAGGAAAGATCAGCAGTATAGTAAGAGACCACACTGGCTTAACCAGGAGATCTTCAATGATCTAAAAATCAGAAAAGAATCCTACAAAAAGTGGAAACTAGGTCAAATTACAAAGGATGAATGGTTTCAGAGTAGCAGCCTTGTTCGTCTGTATTCGCAAAAAAAAAAGAGTACTTGTGGCACCTTAGAGACTAACAAATGTATTTGAGCATAAGCTTTCGTGAGTGAGCTGTAGCTCACGAAAGCTTATGCTCAAATAAATTTGTTAGACTCTAAGGTGCCACAAGTACTCCTTTTCTTTTTAAAGGATGACTATGAACAAATAACACAAGTATGTAGGAACAAAATTAGAAAGGCCAAGGCACAAAACGAGATCAAACTAGCTAGAGACATAAAGAGTAACAAGAAAACATCCTACAAATACATTAGAAGCAAGAGGAAGACCAAGGACAGGGTAGGCCCCTTACTCAATGAGGGGTGGGGGAATAAGAAAAGAAAATGTGGACATGGCGGAGGTGCTTAATGACTTCTTTGTTTCGGTTTTCACCAAGAAGGTTGGTGGTGATAGGATGTCTAACATAGTGAATGCCAGTGAAAATGAGGTAGGATCAGAAGAGGCTAAAATAGTGAAAGAACAAATTAAAAATTACTTGGACAAATTAGATGTCTTCAAGTCACCAGGGCCTGATGAAATGCACCCTAGAATACTCAAGGAACTGACTGAAAAGATAGTTGAGCCATTAGCCATTATCCCATCTTTGAGAAGTCATGGAAAATGGGAGAGATTCCAGAAGACTGAAAAGGGCAAATCTAGTGCCAGTCTATTAAAAGGGAAATAAGAACAACCCAGGGAATTACAGACCAGTCAGCTTAACTTCTGTACCCAGAAAGATAATGGAGCAAATAATTAAGCAATCAATTTGCAAACATCTAGAACAGGGGTCAGCAACCTTTCAGAAATGTTTCAGAGTAGCAGCCGTGTTAGTCTGTATTCACAAAAAAGAAAAGGAGTACTTGTGGCACCTTAGAGACTAACAAATTTATTTGAGCATAAGCTTTCGTGAGCTACAACTCACTTCCCAAGTCTTCATTTATTCATTGTAATTTAAGGTTTCACTTGCCAGTAATACATTTTAACATTTTAGAAGGTATATAATATAAGTCTATATTATATAACTACACTATTGTTGTATGTAAAGTAAATAAGGTTTTTAAAACGTTTAAGAAGCTTCATTTAAAATTAAATTAAAATGCAGATCTTATCAATTTAGTGTGATCCTTGCCCTGGCTTTTCCTTTCTGAGTTTTCCAATGTCTGTAAATAGATTATCTTCTTTAGGGAGAGAAAGGTTCCATTCATCCAGGCAGGCAGCGGGCTGAGCGGGGCCGGTGGTCGAGACCCCCAGCTGGCAAGGGGAGCGGCGGCCAGAACCCCAGACCGGTAGCAGGCTAAGTGGGGCCGGTAGCCGGAACCCCAGGCTGGCAGCAGAGTGCCACTAAAAATCAGCTTGCGTGCTGCCTTTGGCGTGCTTGCCATAGGTTGCCGACTCCTGATCTAGAAGATGATAAGGTGATAAATAACAGTCAGAATGGATTTGTCAAGAACAAACCCTGTCAGATCAACATGATAGCTTTCTGTGACAGGGTAACAAGCCTTGCGGATGGGGGGGAAGCCATAGATGTGGTATAGCTTGACTTTAGTAAAGCTTTTGATACTATTTTGTGTGACCTTCTCATAAACAAACTAGGGAAATGCAACCTAGATGGAGCTACTATAAGGTCGGTGCAAAACTGGTTGGAAAACCATTCCCAGAGAGTAGTTATCAGTGGTTCACACTCATGCCGGAAGGACATAAGTGGAGTCCTGCAGGGATCAGTTCTGGGTCTAGTTCTGTTCAATATCTTCATCAGTGATTTAGATAATGGCATACAGCGTACACTTATAAAGTTTGCGGACGATACGAAGCTGAGCAGGGTTGCAAGTGCTTTGGAGGATAGGATTAAAATTCAAAATGATCTGGACAAACTGGAGAAATGTTCTGAAGTAATAGGATGAAATTCAATACGGACAAATGCAAAGTACTCCACTTAGGAAGGAACAATCAGTTGCATGCATACAAAATGGGAAATTACTGCTTAGGCAGGAGTACTGCGGAAAGGGGTCTGGGGGTCATAGTGGACCACAAGCTAAATATGAGTCAACTGTTTAACGCTGTTGCAAAAAAAGTGAACATCATTCTGGGATGTATTAGCAGGAGTGTTGTAAGCAAGACATGAGAAGTAATTCTTCTGCTCTGCTCCGTGCTGATTAGGCCTCAACTGGAGTATTGTGTCCAGTTCTGGGTACCACATTTTAGGAAGGATGTGGACAAATTGGAGAGCGTCCAGAGAAGAGCAACAAAAATGATTAAAGGTCTAGAAAATATGGCCTATGAGGGAAGATTGAAAAAATTGGGTTTGTTTAGTCTGGAAAAGAGAAGACTGAGAGGGGACATGACATGATAACAGTTTTCAAGTATGTAAAAGGTTGTTAGGAGGAAGAAGAGAAATTGTTTTTCTTAACATCTGAGAATAGGACAAGAAGCAATTGGCTTAAATTGCAGCAAGGGAGGTTTAGGTTGGACATTAGGAAAAAGTCCTGTCAGGGTGGTTAAGCACTGGAATAAATTCCCTAGGGAAGTGGTGGAATCTCCATCATTGGAGACTTTTTTTTAAGAGCAGGTTGGACAAACACCTGTCAGGGATGGTCTAGATAATTAGTCCTGCCACCAGGGCAGGAGACTGGACTAGATGACCTCTCCAGGTTCCTTCCAGTTCTATGATTCTCAGATCATCTGTATCCTTGCCACTCACAGGCCAAGTGTGTGTGTGTATTGACAAGGGGTTGCAAGGAGATGGGAACTCAAATCCTCAGTGGACTGGCCAGGTTAAATTTGAACATAGAGGGAAGGAGGAAAGAAAAAAAGCTAAAGGCTAGCAATTCTCTCGAAAGTACCAGAGGAAGTGAGCTGTAGCTCACGAAAGCTTATGCTCTAATAAATTTGTTAGTCTCTAAGGTGCCACAAGTCCTCCTTTTCTTTTTGCGAATACAGAGTTTCCATGACTCCGTCCTACACCGGGAGGGTTAGTGGGGGCAGGTGGAGAAACAGGTCTGAGTGGAGGAGATGATGCATGTGGGTGGGCAGCTTGGCTGGGGTGTAAAATATCTGCTCTGCGTTTGCAGCATGCATAGGTGTGTGCGCACATGGGCTTTGGGTGCGGCTCTGGGGGTGTGCGTGCAGGTGTCTCTGAGTGCGCGTTTCCCTCTGTCTAGTGCTGGGCACGCTGCGGTGGGCACTGCTCTGAGCGCGGGTGTGTGCCCGTGTTTCGGGGTGGGGCCCGGGGTGTCGCTACCTGTGCGTGGGGACAGGTGTGTCGGAGCGTGTGTTTCTGTCCGCACAGCTGGGCGCACGGCCCGGAGGGGGGGCGGCTGCGCGTGGAACCTGTGTGGCTCAGGAGGGTCGAGCGGGCTGGGGGGGGCGCGCGTGGGGGCCCCTCTCAGCGGGTGTGCGCACGCGTGGCCGTGGGGGCCATTGGCGGGTGGGCCCCCGCGGCTCAGCCTGGCCCGGCGCGTGCGGTGGCCCCGCAGCCCCCGGGCCCAGGCCGGCCGCACGTTCCCTTTAAATGCAGCCGGCGGGGAGCGGTCGGGGCTCCGGGCGCTGCCTGGCTTCCTGCAGGATGGAGCCGGGCGGAGGGGGGGCCCGTGCTAATTACATAAGCAAAACGTAAATAATTCGCGGGAAAAAGTGAAAAAGATGGCGCCCCGCCTCACCCGCCTGCAGCGCCGCTAGCCGGGGAGCAGCCGGCGCGCCCGGGGGCGGCATGGGGGGGACCCCGCGCCCCAGGCACTGAGCCGCCCGCGGGCAGCGCCCCAAGGACCTGGCGGAGCGGTAAGCGGGGGCCCCGGGGCGCGCGCAAAGTTTGCAAGGTGACCGCGGGTGCGGGGCTGGGCGCGGGCAGGGGGGTGCCTGCGCTTGGAGATCCAGGCGAGAAGGAAACTCCCCCCCCCCCTCCAGCAGACGTTGTGGATTTTGTAGGTTTATCTAGATTTTTTTTGGGGGGGGGGAGGGGGTGTCGTCTTTGGCGGATCCTGACCCACTGGCCGGGGGCCGAACCCGCTTCCTTTGCGGGGTGTTGCATGGATTCAAAAACAAACCACCCCCATGAGAACAACCCCCCCCCCCCGCGATTGTTAGTTCAGGCACGTTGGCGGCTCGGGCGGCTGCTGGCCGCGGCCGGAAAGTTGGCGAGAGAGCGGAGAAAACCGGCCCCGGCAACGCGCCCCAGGCTGGAAACGTGGGAGCCGCGACCCGCGCCAGCGGCGGGGGCCTCGTTCCACGGGAGTTTTGGCCCCGCGTGTCAGTGACTTTGTATGCGCCGCCTCCGCCCCTTGCCCCGTCTGGGGGCCCGTTTGCCGGGGGCCGGGTGCGTCTCAACCCTGCCCCCCCCCCCGAAAAAAAATGGTTTTAATTTTGAATGTTTTTGAATCAGCCAATCACAGCTCTGTGGGCGACCGGCTCCTAGGTAAGGGCCCGCAGCGGAGAGTTTTGTTGCAGAGTAAGGAGGGGGCCGGTCCTGGCTGCGGGAGAAGGGGAAATCGGGGAGTGTGGCTGGGTGCACCCCCCGCCCCCCCTCCCCAGTTTACAGGGCTGCCCCTTCTCTCCCAGCGGGGGGGGGGACATGTGGCCCCCCCCCACCTGACGCTCTTTTCCACCCATCAGGGCTGGGGGGCGGCTTGGGCCCGGGAATGAGCCTGCCCTTGCTGGAGGCTGGGGAGCCGGCGATCCGCCACTTCCCAAAGCACCGCAGGGAAAGGGGTCACCGGCCCTGGCTCGTGTCACGGCTCGGGCTGCTCCCTCGCCCGGGGGGCGGGTCTGATACCCCCCCCCCCCGTGCATCGCCCCCTGGCTCCGGCCGCTGCTGGGAAGAGCACTGGCGGCGGGCTGAGTAATTAGCGTCGGAAGCTTTTCCTCCGAGAGGCCGCAGGGTCCTTCCCGAAAAGGGGATTCATGTCTCTGGAATGTAGGAGAGTCTCTGACGTTCCTCGGCCCGGCAGCGATTTTTCATCTTCCAATAGTCGCTTCCTGGCGCGAGCGGCCGAGGCATTGCTTTTATTTCTGCTGCGGGTGGGGGCCCAAAGGCAAACAGTCCTTTTCAGCGTCGGTGAAAGGAGAGGCTGAGTGTTCCTGGGCCGGCTGCTCTTCCTGTCTCGGCTATGGTCTCTTGTGAGATGCAAAGAAAATGAATGCGATTCCAACCATTATTCTGCAAAAGAAGGGGAGGTATTTTCAGTATGGGACTGACTGCCTTGGACTTGCCTGGAAAGGCGCCTTGCTCTCTAGCAACTATTTAACAAGCTGGGACTGTGTGTCATTTCCCAGGAGTTAGCCCAGCTTTCCTGGAATAGGGCCAAATCCAGGGGAGAGTCTAAACTGGTGTTTGTCGCTTCGTCTTCTAGCCCACTTGGAGTGGAGTACAAGTCAGACCGATTTAGACTCTACCTGTGAATCTGCAGGAAAGTTTTGCATTGCGTGGGCATATCGGGCAATGCCAGGGGCCTGGGTGAGAAAAAATCATCCTGAAGATTACACTGAATTAGGGGTTCCAGTCCCTATTCTGGCAAAATTCCCACTGATGTCAGAGGGATCCACTCCTGAGTGAAGGCTGCCTTTGATTATTAGCTGGTAATAATAGCTAAAGACTGGATTCTCATACTCTCCCTGTTGGGTAGCATCTTACTTCACAAATGGCCCAGTGAGACTAGAGCTGGGAGAACCGGTCTGGATACATTACTTGAACCTTTGCCCTAAAACTGGACATTTATGCATGGGGGATGGGGAAAGGCGATTTTTTTTTTTCCCATTCAAATGTTATTTTTTGCATGTTTTCCACACTTCCGGGTTCTGTCCCAGAGCGCAGACACCAGGAGCGAGTGAGGCTGCTGTCTAGGAATTTCCGGCCTAATTCTGTGGATTCAAGAGGTTAAGATAGTTGGGAAGAGAAAACTTCAAAATGAAGTTTGCCCACTACTCATGGATGGGAGTTTCCAAATGCCCTGACTTCCCCTGCTTTAGCCTTTGTCTCTCTAACTCTGGTACCTGCCATCTGTCTCAGAATAATAACCATAATAGTACTTGTTTTACTAAACTGAAGGCCAAACCAAATTCACATTGAAGTCAGTGGGTGTCTTCCCATTGACTTAAGGGGAAACTGAAACAGGTCTTAATATCATAATCTGGTTTAATATGAAAACAAATCAGAGGGTGACTTGCATTTTTCAGTGGCCTGTAGCAGTTTGTTGATGTGATTGCCCAGAGATCATGCTCTTTGTGGGGTTTGCTTTGCTTGGCTACATATGGACAGACTTGCATTAACTTTAGTTGAGAGACTAGCTAACCACTAAAATTTGTCTCATTGAAGCTGTAAGTCTTATTGGTAGTTTGTAGGGTGTGCTCCTGTATTCATGTTTGCATGCCAAGTCCCAAGGGTAAAACACATTAAGTTGTTTATATTTTAAATCAATTCCAGGGCATAAACTAAGGCAGGAGTTCGTGTTGCAATTAAAGGGACAGTATCAAGATAAAAATCCTATGTCACTCAATGATGTTGCCTTACCTGTGTTTACTAATGAGATTGATGATTATTAAAACTGAAAGTATTTTAAAAATCAAATTTACTTGATGCCATTTGTTTACATTTTGCTCTTCACTCCCCTAGGAGAGTGAAACTCGGCGGGTCAGTATCACTTTCTGTTTATAGCCAGTTGAATTTTCATGCTGGTGCCTTGGTCCGGTGCTGCTGGGTTGGGGGTTTATTAAAAAGTGCAGAGAAATGTTTGAATTAAAATTCACAGAAATAAAAAGTAAATTTTGTCAACCCTTCAAATGTATACCTTTTGGCTGAAGTATTTCAGACCAGATGGGGCCCTCTGAAACGAGTGGTATCAGAAGAACTCTTCTCTTTGTTCATTATGAACTTAGCTGTATCCCCTTTTTCTTGGTTTTGTTAACTGAAGGCTAATATAACTTATGTTTTCTCAACTACAGACTGGGACTTCTGGTTCTAAAAGCATATACGCCTCTACAACTTGAGCTAAAAGAGTGGCTATTAGTCAAGGCTGAAGCAGGTTCATCAACCTCTATTTGTGGCCCTGCCACTACTATAGGGGAACAGAATGCCACACGGAGTGGGTTACACTAGCAATAATCCTGTGCTATGCATAAGGTCTGCAACATCAGCCCCCTTATAGAGACAAAACTCCCAAAGAAGTGAGTGAGAGCTCTGTCTGATTAAGGATGGTGAGTCTGGTGCCAATGGCTACCAGGACTGAAGAGTTTGCATGATCAGAACTAGCTTTTTCCTATGTTGTGATGGCAAAGTCACCGACTGTGTGTTTTATTGGCAGTGTCTGCTGAGGCTCATGGAGAACGGCACACACAACCCAATCATCCGAGATGTCTATGCAGCTGCCAGCCACCTGCAACAAGCAGCCGTCAACTCTTCTGCGAATGGGAGTGGCTGCAAAGATCTGATGGTCAAACTGACTGAGGGGCAGTATGTGCTCTGCAGGTGGACTGATGGACTCTATTACCTTGGAAAGATCAAGAGGGTAAAGTAGGCGTTCAAAGCTCTATGCAATCTGACACGGTTCTCTATTACTTACTTATATACCAGAGATGTGCTTGAATCAGAGCCTAGATCCAAATGCTCCAAGTTTTATTGTGGGTGAGGGGTTGGAATCTGAACCTGGATCCTGATTTGAACTTCCCAGCAGATCCCAATATCTCAATAATGGGAGTGACCCAAATCCTGCCTTCAAGTACCCCCAAACTTTGGGTGTTTTGAAATCTGGATTCAGGTCCCAGTTTGGGTGAATGCATCCGTCTCATTTTAAAGAGCTAAACAGAAGCCCTTTTCTCTGCTAACACTAGACCTGTGCAAAGCTTCCTGGGCTCATTTCCTAAGGGCTTCCCAGGCTAAGCCTTGCAGTTTGCTTCACTGGGGACTGACCCCTGCAAATCTGTTAGGAGGTTTGTTAGACTCCAAGAGCAACTCCCTCTCCATGTGTGCAAGTCCCTAGTCCTATCTCCTTCTTTCCAGGACCCCGAGAACAGCTTCTCTCACATACGCTGGGCATGGGCAGCAGGTCTTCCTTCCCTTCTTACTAAACACAGTTGGAAGTTAGACCTTGTATATTTTTGATGGAAGCTGTCATTTTATCAAATCACCTGAAACAAAAAAAAATCAGCAACATATTTCATGTGCAATTTTATGGCAACATTTGTACTTTTTATTTCCCACAAGTTCTAGTCTTTACACAGGAAGTTGGTGGCAGAGTCATGTTGGAAGACACTTAACCTCTCTGCCTCAGTTTACTTACCAATAAAACTTTAACACGTGCCCAACTTTTGTATAGTAATTTGAGAGCCCTCCATGGAAGATGCTGGCTAAGTGTTATCAGAAGGAATAGGCTCATGAAAGCTGTCCAGGGTCAGTGGGGCACATCCAGTGATTGTGCTGCGATGCTAAACAACCCGACACTGGGGTTAAGACAAATTCTGCAGGTGGGTGGCTTGGCAGATTTGGGGACTCATTCTTAGGCTGCTGGTTTCCATCCAGCACATATCGGTGAACAGAAATCATTTCATTTGATGGTGAAAAAAGGTGATGGGCTTCCGTCCAGTGTCTAGAGGGTAAGCAGATCATCACGTTAGTGGGCTCCTCAGCAGAGATGCCAAGGGCTGGATAAGTGTGGGAACAAAGACTCTCTTATCTCTCAATGGTACTCCAAGGAAGGGGTGGGCACTGGTGGGAACACAGCCAGCTTTGGTTTTCAGGGCTGTTAGTCTAGCGTCCCTCACCAAAGCAAAATGCAACTGGATGTTCCTTTAAAATCCACATGCTGCAGTGAGTTCCTGCAGCAGAACTATCAGAATGTTGTGAGTTTAAAAAAATGCTTAAAGTGAGGGGGATAAAATTGCACCTGACATCTCTCTTGTTTGCACAGGTAAGTGGCTCCAAACAGAGCTGTCTTGTGACCTTTGAAGATAACTCCAAGTACTGGGTCCTTTGGAAGGATATTCAGCATGGTGAGTGAAGCTCTGGTACATTCTCCTGCCCTGAGGTTTTTTAAACAGGCAGGGACAAATCCCAAAAGGGGCTCAGCACCTTCTGCTCCTAAGGATGGACCTGAAGACTCCCCAAACTTCCCATTTTCTCTTGTTTTGCTGGAATGGCTTTAGCTGCATGAGCCTGGGCGGCGTTTATTCAAAGGTAGCTCTGGGACATCTGCTTCCATTGCTCCCAGTTGGCTCGTTTGCCGCCCTACACTGGCTCTCCATTTGGCAGGAGTGCTCCTGGGATCTTTGCACTGTGGGTCACCGAGCATGGGTGCCAAGTTAGATGGTAGATTTTGGTATAACATATGTGCGATGCAGCATGATTCAGCCTCCCCCGTCCAGACTGAGCGAGGGAATGCCCCATGGAAACATACTGCCTAGCCACTGGTCCCCTTCTTGCAGCATCCCTATGCCCTGTCTGTAGGATTTCTGCCCCCACTCTGCGCTGCATGGGGAAGGGATCAATGCAAATGCCACTAAAGTCATTCTGTTCACAGGCTGATATTTCTGATGTGCCAGGTCTGGATAAAGACTCCAAATGTACCTTGCTGGGATCTGTAAGATATCTTTGCATCGTTGCATGTAAAAAAAACAAAACAAAAACAACCCCCCCCCCCAGCATTTTAACCCTTTCAGTGCTATTCAGAGCAGCAGGTCTGTCCAGAAAATGAGTGGTTTGTCTGAATGGACATTCCTTTAACCCCTTGGGGCCATTTGTTTGACTGGTGGTCTGGAAAATGTTAGGAGGAACAAGAACTGTTTGGATGTTCTGGCTAGACTAATGGGGATTCTCTGGGCTGTGTTTGTCTCTGGCTGGTGCTTGCGTCATGCCCAGTGGCAGGACTCTTATCTCTGGCTTACGTCCTGCCTGTCTGATCATTTAGCTCCATTTGTTTGGAGCTGTGAATTTTGCTGATGTGCCTGGGTTTTTCCCATGGGGGATACTCCTTGTCCTAATGGCCGAGAAAGGCTGGGTCAGGAGTCCTAACAGAGGCCACCAACACAGCTTCCCCCTGCCCTGTGCAGAAGACCAATGTTGTCATAGCAGTTCTGTTTACCTTCTTCATTAGCAATGCTGAAAAGAATCCAGTTTAGCATTTGGGGCATTTAAATAATGGGATTTTGCACCAGCTTCCATGTAACATTCCACTTCTGGAATAATACATGGCATTTATAAAGTGCTGCTCATCCCATAAAATGCCATTTACAGTTTTCTTTTTAAACAAAACATGCAGGAATAGTTTCATCTTCATGGAAATGGGGCAGGTGTTTGATATGCCTCTAGCAATCCTTACACCTCAGTTTTAGGACAGGGAATGAAGGAGGATATCATTCCCTGCTGGTACTATGGCCACATGTCGTTTTCTCTGGAGCAGTCCCTCACCTCTCTGTGCAAGTGATGGAATCTGCCATCCGGTGATTGTGTGCTCATGAGATGTGGGCTGTGAATGTGCATATGAGTAAAGGTTGGGATGAGCTTCCACTGAAACCAGCCTCTAGTTTGTTTTCACTCAGTAAGGTAAGCACTTGGCCATCCATTTGGATGAAGGATGCAACAGAGGTCCTAGTTCCATGAACCTGTTCATAGCCAGAAGAAACAGAGGAAGAGAAATATGGCCTAGCAGCATTATCTTGAATAGGATGACTTTGAAACTTCCCTGAGGCAACAGCAAGTCTTTAAACCTTTCACTTTATTTCTGATCCAAAGACAAAGGGTGAAATCCTGACTCTATTTTAGTGAATGGGAGTTGCACTCTGAATATATAAGTGCTGCTAGAGCAGAGGTTCTCAAACTGGGGGTCAGGACCCCTCGGGGTCATGAGGTTATTACATGGGGGGGTCCTGAGCTGTCAGCCTCCACCCCAAACCCTGCTTTGCATCCAGTACTTATAATGGTGTTAAATATATAAAAAAGTGTTTTTTTTAATGTATAAGGGGGGTTGCACTCAGAGGCTTGCTATGTGAAAGGGGTCACTAGTACAAAAATTTGAGAACTACTGTGCTAGATCCTGCGTCTCTTCTCACACCAGTACAATTCCATTGACCCAATGGATGTACTTTGGATTTACCCTGGGGTGAGTGAGATGAGAGTCTGGCCCATAGAGCCTATTTATGGGCTGCCTTGGTATAGAAATCTTGATTTTTGCTACAGGCAAAAAGAAAAGGCTATAAATTAACGTGCTCTTGGATGTATCTTCACAAGGGCATGTCATGGGAATGATTTTTTTTTTTTCACCCCAGTTTTCTGGCTAAGCTCTAAGCACACTTCAGTACTTTGCCAAGTCTGGCATGTGTAGGGGCCAAGACAAAATTTGCTGGTTCTGATCCAACAAGTAAATTCTTAGCTGGAGTTTCTGCAGATGCCGGCAACCCTCGCTTTGTTACGGATGTCCCTCCCAGACAGACCTGGGAACGTATGTTAGTTGAAAAGCAAATATCATCTTTCTTGGGGGAAACTATTGTCCTCTGTGACCCAAAGTGGTGGCTGAACAGAAGGATGCACAAGTGTCCAAGAGGATTCTGGGTTGGGTTCCCCACCTAGAATGTTCTGGGTTAGGTTCTAGCCTGCATATATGTCTGCACATAGAGGTGTAACTATTGGTGAGCCTGTGGTCACACCAGGAAAAGAACTTGGGAGTTGCCCAGGTTCTTTCCTTTTAACTATATAATGTGGAGTGTGTGTGTGTGTGTGTGTGTGTGTGTGTGTGTGTGAGGGTATAAATAGAATTTTGCCAGCAGACCCTCTTCCCCACCCACTCCCGGGTATTTCCTGCCAAGATGTTGCCTAAATCACGCATCTCTGAACCCACTGCTCTCACTTTTTTTTAAAGCTGGTGTCCCCGGAGAAGAGCCAAAGTGTAACATCTGCCTGGGAAAGACATCAGGGCCCCTGAACGAAATCCTCATCTGTGGAAAATGTGGTCTAGGTAAGAGCGAGTCCTGCTTCAGGTGGAGTGTGATGCCCCCCGGATGGTGGAAGCTGCTTCAGATTCCGATGTTCTTCTCAGACTGGAGTGGGGCCCAGCATGTGCTGTGAGAGAGCAGGGCTGCCTTGCTTCGACATTTCTGGCTGACCCTGGCAGTGACGGTGGCTTTCATTTTTGTGTTTTCTGGTACTGAAGGGCCACGATGTCATTGCTTGGGCAGGAAGGAGAAAATGAACTTGGCACACTTGGCAGATCTTTTCTCACAGAGTAGCAGACCAGGATGGAGGAGCAGGGTATCTGCTCCTCCCCTTTTACACTAAACTGATACTCACAGAGTTTATTAATAAGGGATACCTGATGAACAGAGCTGGCCGTTTCCCCAGTACGGTGTCGTGTCACTCTGACATACAGTGAAAACAGGTGGCATTCACTGAAAACCAGGTGCCCAGTGTGGCCACTCTCAGGCAGAATCCCCACTGGCATCCGGGGTCCCAGCACCGCTGCAAGACAGGTTAGAACCACAGAAAGCAGTTGAGGAGTAACGTGACTGTTCGCGTTTGGTTGAGAGCTGAGTGTGTGCATGTTTGGCGGAATGATCGGGGGGCGGGTTGCATGGGGCTACATGTACGTTTGGGGAGGATGAGTGAGATTGTGCATGGGATGGGGTGTAGTGGGCAGGGGATGAATGGAGGGCATGTGTGGGTGTGTATATATTTGGCAGGATGAGTGGGGCTGTGAATGGGTGTGCGTGGGGGGGTGTATGTTTATGGGGGATGGGATGCAGCTAATGTTCGCTCTCGGTTCATTGAAACCCCCAGGTGTCCCAAGGCTCTAATACACCGGCTGCAGGGGAGCTGTGCCGTTAATACCGGATGCATGCTGAGCTCCAGGCTGGCCTTTCTCTGGCCGGGAGAACCTGGCGTTATCCAGTCGGGGCTACGGGATACCGGTTAATCCCCTTCCACGATCTGTGGCCAATCATTAGAGGCTGCTGCTGTTGTGTGTGTTTGTGGCTCTGCTGCACCCTGTGCACACACAACCACTGCCTTCTCATTGGCCAGCTGGTCTCTGTGCTCCCAGAAGGCTCTTGGCTCGCTGTACACCGATTGTCCCTCCTCTAGGTTATCACCAGCAGTGCCACATCCCGGTGGTGGACAGCAGCGACGGCCCCGTGCTGACGCCCTGGTTTTGTCGGAGATGTATATTTGCCCTGGCTGTACGGGTGAGTGAGGCTTGCCATCCTGCTCGCTAGGTCTCTGGTCCGTTTTTGGTTCTGTGGGGGTGGTGATTACAAGTTAACTCCTTCCCTTCCAGGGGGCTGCCAACCCCAACAAGAACCTGCCCTGCCGGGTGATGTTTGCTGGGCTAACTCTCTGCAGTGGGTGGCTGACTGTGCGGTACTTACCCTGGCTCTTCACGCAGGGGTTAGCTTAGGGGGACTGGGCAGAAGAGCCCTGCATTCCTATGGGGGGGTGAAATCCTTTGTAGCTGATGGCAAGGGGGCAGGATCACCCACTCTGTGCAGGGACAGAAGGGAGCCAGCTTGCATCACCCCTGCTCGGGGGCTGCTGGTTCAGCACCCACTGCTGCGTCTGGAAGCCCACCCTAACTTGTGCCTCATGGGCCGTGGCAGGGCACAGAATCATAAGGCTTCACCTTGGCTGTGCCTCCCACATGGGGGCAGGGAGAGCTCCTGCAGCGCTTGCCTAGCTGTCTCTGTGCCTGGCAGGGGGGCCCTGCTGCACTGAGGGAGTTTACTAATCGGGGGCAGGGCAGCCCCTTTGCACCAGCCAAGCTGGCAGAAGGCAGCTGTGGTGCAGGGGGGAAGTCACGGCTCAGTCAAGGTCTCAGCTGAAATAACTGGGGAAAATCCTGGAAAACATTAAAAAAGTGACTGTTACTCCTGGGACCTGCCCATTTCAACAGGGGAAGGGGACTTAATCCCATGTTCCCTGCCTCCATGGCATGCTCCTGTACAACAGCTTTGCTCCCTCTCACTCCAGCCCCCAGCTTCTGCCAGCGGGCGTCAGGGGCCAGAAAGCTCTCTTGAGTAGTCCTAATTGCTACTAGTGCCCATGTCAAGGTTATGGAGCAGAGATGGGCTTAAGCCACAGAGCTCAGCCCTGCACCCTCCAACTTCTGCGGGTGAGCACCGCCAGGCCTATATCAATTTAAAGAGAAATTCAAATCCCAAGCTTTCCCTGGCACTTGCTTCTCTTTGCCCCAGTAGGCTGTATTCCATGATTGATTGATTTTACACAGTACCTTTCACAAGGATTGAGGTTGTGGACAAGAAGACTTAAATTTTCAAAAGTGACTAGTGATCTGGGGAGCCAACCCAGCTGCTGCCCTTTAAAGGGGCCTGCTTTTCAGAGAGTTCTGACCCTCTGCCCTGTGCAGATTGGGCCCTTTTAAGGAATCTCTTGCTAGGGAACCCAGATATGGAGACAGCTGCAGTTGTTGTCACTCGACGTGAACCCCAGGCTGATGTAACGCTAGGGGACTGCAAATACTGGAAGTAGAGCATTGGGGAATTCAGGAATGCAAGAGCAGGGAAAGAGAACATGTTTTCAGCTAAGGCTGAACTGACATTATGGGAGTAACAGCATGAGTGTCTGGCAAGAGGTGCAGTCGTGCTGCCCAGCACTCCTTCAGTACCTTTGTTAGAAGGGGCTCATTGGGCTTTACTCTCATGGATTTGTTTCCATGCTTCCCATTGGGTATGACCCCCATTTTGCAAGTGGGGAAACTGAGGCACAGAGCGGGGAAGTAACTGCTGGGTAGCCTTGGGCTAGTCAATTGGCAGAGCACACTGACTCTCGGCCCCCTGATCGACCATTAGCTCCTTTCGTGCTGCCTCCAAATTTGGGACTTGAGCCTGCGTCCTCACAGCTGATGGCAAAATGCTCATTGACTTCCATGGGGCCAGGCTCACTCCCCTAGTCTCAAGCTTCCTCGTGCACAGCTGTGCTGACCCTGTGTTCTGCTTGGTCCTGCAGAAAGGTGGTGCCCTGAAGAAGGGAGCCATAGCCAAGACGCTGCAAGCTGTCAAGATGGTGCTGTCCTACAACCCGGAGCAGCTGGAATGGGATTCTCTGCACAGGACCAATCAGCAGCAGTGTTACTGTTACTGCGGGGGGCCTGGCGAGTAAGGCCTCAAACTTATTACACTGCACTTAGGTTTGAATGTGGCTATCAAAGATCAGACTTCCAATGTGTGTGACATGCCCCCTCCTCCGGTATAACCAAGACCGCCGTTTCCCAGTGGGCTCAGCTGGGCCTGCACAGCGGCAGGGACCTATGCTAGCCTTACTTATCAACTCTGTGGCTGATGCATGAGCCAGACTAGAACCCAGCTCCCTCTCCCATAACTGTTTGCTGAGCAGGGCCAGGGAGAACGAGACAGAGTGGGCGGGACACACGCTCAGGAAGCAAGACAGGGCCGCTTCAATTTCAGTCACTGTTTAGATTCAAACGGCACTTTAGCCCACTCTAGCTGGGCTGTTCAGTGGTTAGTCTAACATCACCTCGGCTCGGGGAGGGAGAGAATTGGAGCTAGCTAGCATGAACTGACTCCCTGGGCTGTTTTTAATCTTTGTATCATGGTAGCAGCTGAGATCAGGGCCCTGTTGTGCCAGGCATGGTACAAAAACATCGGGAGAGACAGAGCCTGGCGCACCGAAGCTTCCAATCTAAATAGACAAGATGGGCAAAGGACATGTCATTGTCCCCACCGTATAGATGGGGCACTAGGGCACAGAGCTGAGCGCTTGCTCACGAACACAGAGGAAGACTGTTACAAAGTCTGGGACTAGTGTCCCAGTCCATTACCTTAACCATCAGGCCATCCTTCCTCCCTAGGGCAAGTGTGAGAAAGAAGGTCAGTTCCCGGGGAAGACTTTTTTTGAGGGTGCAGTTCTCACCCCATAAGCACGTCAAGTTCTGAGTTTGCAGCGTTTGCCATTCCCCCAAATGTGGCTGCTGAGCATGTTGCCCTGTCTCCAGGAGGAAGACGATGGGTTGCAGTTTACTCAGCGCTGATGCAGTGACTCTGGGATGCAAGAGCTGCTTCCCCTTGCTGTAACAACAAGCTGCAGGCGGGAATCCCCCATCCAAAAATAACCCAGTTGGGGAAAGTCAGGGAGGACCAAAATAACCATTTAGAGAGCTGCTGCAGGGTGCATTTGCAGTGAGGCTTCCTGTGTGCTTAATTGGGAGAGGCTGCTAAGAAAGCCAGCTGTCCCAGCAAGCTGCTGAGGTGTGAGTTATCAGTGTGATCAAAATACCTAATCCAGCGTGAAAGGCTACGACCAAGTAGCTTTAGTTACTAAACTTTACATTTTGATAAAAAAATATTGTTGGGAAATCCAGATCTGGGTAGCATCTGGGGTCTTCCAAGGGGCCCCTGGTTAAGTGCCCAACTCCCATTGCAGTTCAGTGGGACTGATTGACGACTTTGCCTCCTTCGAAAACTCGCTCTGGACCCCCCTGCTCTCCCTTTTTAATGTAAATGTCAGTGGTGGGTTTTTTTTAAATATAGCCCTTCCCCTGCAACATTACAAACCCAGACCTATCAGGCCTGATTCTCCATTGTCTTGCGCCTCGCGCTGTCATTTCCACCAGTGTTGAGGGGGTATGAAATTCTGCAATTCCCATTTGTGGAGCGTTGCACACCCATTTTGCACACTTACTTTGCCCTGGTGTCAATGCCTGCCCAACATGCTGTGCAGTCGAGAATTGCCTCCATTCACCTGTAGGGCACCATGTATGGCAAAGGTGATCTAGTCCTAACGCACCTCATGCCACCTCCTGAGAGTGTTGAAATCTGGTCTCTCTTCCCAGATGGTACCTGAAGATGCTGCAGTGTTACAGTTGCAGGCAGTGGTTCCATGAGGCCTGCACACAGTGCCTTAGTGACCCCATGATGTTTGGAGACCGGTACGTCCTTCCCCAGCTCACCCTGTTGTTTTGTTCCATGCATCCCTGAGGGTCGAGCCAGAATTGTGCATTGGTCAATCTATTTCCTCCCCCAGCTGACTGTTAACACGCTCACAGATGCTTTGGGAACAGCTGGAATCAGAGGGGTTGTGTCTCTTCATCCCAGGCGATCGGGCTTCCTTCAGGTATCCTGGGAATTGCTGCTCAGCTGAAATCCTGGCTGGTTGCTTGGCCAAGAGCTGGTGGATTCCAGCAAGCAGTGGTCCGGAGAGAGCTGCCAGTTTGACTTCACTGATTGAGCGAGTGTCTCCCTCTGTCTTGTCTACATGGACACTTAGAGCATGGCAAGCTAGGGTGCAAGTCTGCCCTGCACTAGCCTGCGGGCACTAAATGTCCATGGGGACCCTGCTGCTGAGCACTATCAGTTCCCAAGTGGGATATGGAAACGCCCTGGGGAACTGTTTGTGTGCAGCAGTGGGGCTTGCATGGACACTTGGTGCATGGCCGGCTAACGCAGAGCAGATCTGTATCCCGCTTGCTGCGGACTAACTGCGTGTGGACAAGTTCCAGGTTGTGCATTCTCTGGCTGTGTGTGGGGAAGGGGGGGTCCTTGCCCCTTTGTGTGCGGGGTGTATCTGTGGCTGGGAGATGGCTCCTCACTCATTTCTAACCCCCGAACCTGGTGCAGTCAGGGAGTGTTCTGGCCGGCAGCCTGCCAGCCAGGAGACTCTGCCTGGCACAGCAGAGAGAAGGGCTTTTCTCCGATGATCTGAAGCAATTGGCAATGCTCAGATGGCCTGGGCCATGCTGGGGCAGGCAGAAGGGAGCTTCAGTTCCTCTCTAGCGACGCCCTCTGGCTGACCCAAAGGGCTGAATTGCTGGGTTCTGCAGTGACCTTCTCTGCAGCTGAGGAAGGGGGCAGAGGCAGGACTCTGAAAGGGGCTGGAGGCGGGATTGAAGCCTGCAAGCATTGCCCGGGGGAGCGGAGTGACTTTGGCCCCAGTCTGGGCCAGAGGACTACACAGCCTGGCACATGCAGGGGGATGGATTCTACCGCAGTCATTGCCCCACATGGACACAGAAGATCCTGCTGCAATGCTGAGACCCACTGCCTTTTGGGGAGGATGGCTGGTGGCTGGCACTCTACAAGCCAGAGCCTCAGGCTGTCCTTTTGGAGAGATGATCCCAAATCCACCCCCCTTCTGAGCTGCCCCCCACCTTACCCTGTGTTTCTTGCTCTCTCTCTTTTTCAGGTTTTATGTTTTTTTCTGTGCGGTGTGTAACCAGGGGCCAGAATACATCAAGCGCCTGCCCTTGAGATGGTAAGAGTTGGCGACTAGTCTCTTTGGGCTCAAGAGATCAGGGCTGGAACCTGGGGCTCCCAACTGACGGGGCAAAGCCCTGACTCCTTGGCTGCCAGCCTCCACCTGAATTTCTCTCTCGCTCGGTCAGGGACTTTCAGAGTTGTCCCCGGAACTGCAGGGTCTCTGAAGTGCCTCCACGTGGCCCAGGGTTGTAACTGTCCCTTGGAAGAGACATAGCCAAGCAGATGCACATGCTGCAGCAGAGCGAGGTCATTGCCTTGATATTTTCTCCTATACCGGAGCGCTATTTACGGCTGCTGCAGGAAGGGTGGGATCAGCATTGAGAGGGGCAGGGGCAGGTCTCTCTGAGAGGATCCTTAATTTGTGGCATGGAATACACAGCAACAAGGCTGAGCACCAGTGATCAGCACAGGGAGAAGCCAGTGTCTAATGGCTTCCTTTCGCCTTGGTGCCCCTTCGAGTGCGGAGTGAAGTGTCTTCAGCTGTCGCTTTCCTCTGGGAACTTTCTGTGCAGTTCGGGGGTGGGAACAGAATTCCGCTCAGCCCATCTGGCTCTCTGACCAGCTGTTTGATAATCGGGGCACCATTTATCCTTCCTGGGCCTCCTGGCTCTCCCCATTCTGTCCTGCATGCAGCAGGGCCTGGGTTATGCTGGAGGAGGATGAGACTGTGGACGTCCGCAGGGTTCCCCTGTTGATGGCATCCCCATGCCCGCCTAAGCTGTGTGTTGAACTGAAGCTATGTCTTCATGCGGTTACTTGGCCCAGCAGACTGATCTCATGCTCGTTTTTAAAAATCAACGGGCCTGGCTCTTAAAGGAGCTGAGCAGCCACAATCCCCCCGGTGTGAGCGGACTCAGCCCCGCCAAACATCCAGCTCACCATGTCCTGAGTTTCAGCCTAGTGAGCGTCCCTGAGTGTGGGCCCCTTTCCCCCCAAGCTTTGGGGATCTGTGTGGAGGGGCCATTTGCGTTTTATTGGTATGCCCGTGATTTATTTTATAGTTAAGGGCGCATTAAAATGTTTCTGCCCCTTCTGTCCTGACCTGCTCTCCCATTCCAGGGCTCCACATGCAGTTTTGCTGATGCCCCTTAATCCCAACCTGCAGAACTGCTACCCATGTTGTTCCAGTCCTAGGCTCCTCATTTATAATCTTGTTGATGCAGGTCACTCTGGGCTAGCACAAGCTAATCTGGGATTCGGTATGTGATCTTCAGTGATCAACCTATGCCATGCAAGCTGGAGAGTGGTTCAGTTCCATAGGGAACTAGGCCTTGCATCTAAAACTGGTGCATGTGTTTGTGGAGTCAGTTAGGGACCAGTGGATGGAAGTTTCCCATTAAACAGAAAGCAGATGATTTGATTTGTGCCCTAAATGGGGAGGCTCCTGACCTTCCACTGCGCTCCATAACCGTGGAGTTCTTGGTCAAAGGGAATCAGGTTGTCTATCATCCTGCATAGTACTAAAGCAGGAGCCTCACATTGGCATTTCACCCTCTCCCTGGTGCAGGGAGGTTGCCAGGATCTTTGCAGCTTTGGAGGCATCATCTGAACTGGCCCTGGCTAGTTCTCTTGTGAGCCTCTTTTCTGACCTACAAGTCAGCCCAGGGCTTCTCCTGAGCACACCCTGCTTCGGGAGTCAAGCTGTGTGGCACAGATTCCTAAGGAGGCTGGACCCAGGCTGCATGCTTGCCCTATTGTATGTGAGCCAAAATACATATTTGCCAGCAGATAAGTCACCCAGGTGATCTGGCCACATGTCTCTCCCTTTAGTTAAGGGATTAAGTGCAAGTTTATATAGCAGAGACCTCATAGGTCAGAGGATAAATAACACTTTCCCCTTCTCTAGTGCTTCTTATCTGAGGTTCTCAAAATGCTTTACATGTTTATATTAATGAATTCCCACACCCCCTGCGGTGAAGTTGAGGATACGCAGACATTGTTTAACCGGCCACTGAAATGCAGCCTCCTCTGGGGTGAAATACAGTAGCTGTTTAACGAGGTATGCCCCTACTGTGCGGCTGGCTTAGAACAGGAATTGAAGGATACCATATATCTGGGTCAGCAACCTTTCAGAAGTGGTATGCCAAGTCTTCATTTATTCACTCTAATTTAAGGTTTTGTGTGCCAGTAATACATTTTAACATTTGTAGAAGGTCTTTCTATAAGTCTATAATATATAACTAAACTATTGTTGTATGTAAAGTAAATAAGGTTTTTAAAATGTTCAAGAAGCTTCATTTAAAATTAAATTAAAATGCAGATCTTATCAGTTTAGTGTGATCCTTGCCCTTGCTTTTCCTTGCTGAGTTTTCCAATGTCTGGCATGTATTTGGATACTTTAAGCTGCACACAGGCTTCTGAGTGATCAGTTGTTAACCGACTCCGAGAAGGACAGAGGACAAATTTCATGTGTGAAAATACCTGTTCACACAGGTATGTGGATCCAAATGCTGAAAGCATTGCAAACGCAATTTTCTTCAAACAGTTAAATTTCACCGGCAGGGACGTCCAGCAAGTCCAGAATAGAGGCCCCATGATCTCTCTCGGTCGCTTCAAGTGCACTCTGCAGATCTCCAAACTTTGATGCCCACAATTCTGAGCTTTTTAACTGAATGAGCTGCATTTCGAAATCTTCAACACCCATCCTCTGAAATACAGACAAATCCAAGTTGCTTTTGTTGAACTTTTCAGGTTTTATTAGAAAAGAAAGCATTGGGCCAAATTGCTGGAAATCTTGAAATCTGTCAGAAAATACTGATTTCAGTTCTTGCATGTACATTCTAATCTCAACATCAAATGCAGTGCGCTGTTCCATGTGGCATGATAGTGATGTAAGCAGCAAATCAGGACGTAAAAATATCCCAGTACAGTGGCACTGGAACAATTTTTAAGGTGGGGGTGCTGAGCTGTGCCCCCTCTTGCCTCTGTCTGTACCCCTCACTACCCCAGGCTGAGGCCAGTGGGGCCACACCTGGGGGCGGCTGCAGAGCCCCGGGCCAGTGGCCAGGACCCCAGGCCGGCAGCGGGCTGAGCGGGGCCAGCAGATGGAACCCCAGCTGGCAGGGGGCCAGCGGCTGGTACCCCAGGCCAGCAGCGGAGCCCCCGGGACTGGTGGTCGGGACCTGGGGCTGGAAATGGGCTGAGCGGGGCTGGCAGCCAGAACCCTAGCTGACAGAGCGTCGGCACCCGGTATCCCAGGCCAGCAGCGGAGCCCCTGGGACCAGTGGCCAGGACCTGGGCAGCGTGAGTGCCACTGAAAATCAGCTTGTGTGCCGCCTTTGGCACGTGGGCCATAGGTTGCCTGCCCCTGCCGTATATAAATGGGGACATGCTTCCAGGGAGGCAGGATGTAAATGCAGCCAGGACCTATTTTTATGTGACTAGGAGCCTCTGCAGCCAGCCGTCAGCCTCCTGCACTTTGTTTTTTCAGCTAACATTAGATCAGCCAGGAATCCCCCTCCCCACTGCCTGAACTGCAGCACTGAGCATGTGGCTGAAACTGACAAAAAGCCAGGAAACTAGGAATGAATCCTGGCACTCCACAGGTTAGCCAACTCAGTGGGGCTCAGGTATTTCAGCACGTGGTAAATCTCCCCGCATGCAGAGCCCCTTGCAGGATTTTGCCAAACAGGTCAACCTAACAGCCACTTAATCCTCCTTTTCCTGGCTCCCCTTTGACGGATTTAAACCAGCCCTTTAGTTATTCCTCTAATCCCCTTTTGTACATGTGAAAATACAATGGAACCTGCTATGACTCTCCAGACCTGCACAGCAGCTACAGTGGGACGCTCTGTCCACATCCCTGCCAGCATCCCATGCTGCAGATTAACACAATCTGGTCTCAAGCCTTCTCCATAGTGTAGGCTGCACATCTGGGTTTCCGTTCATGTCTAGCGCACAGATCACGGAGAGGACGTATCTGCTACTGTCTGCAGAATGACAATTCTAAGGAAGGGACAGGCAACTTTCTCTCCCTGCTTTGCTGTCAGCCACATAGAAATTCATCCATCAGACCCCCTGAGCATCCCAGGGGTTACTTGGAGTAGGAGCAGAGAAGAATGGCAGGAGTGGGGAGAAGGCAGCTGCCATGGTGATGGTAAAGCCAGAGCAGGAAGCTCAGGGTTGCAAACCTGAAGTAAATGCAAGTGCATCTGAAAGCAGCTCCTGGCCTAAGTGGGGCCTGCTCTTAGCTGCTCTTGTTCCTTTGCTCCCACAGGGTCGACGCTGTCCACCTGGCCCTCTATAATCTGGGCGTGCAGAGCAAAAAGAAGTACTTCGACTTTGAGGAAATCCTAGCCTTTGTAAATCACCACTGGGATCCTTTACAGCTCGGAAAGGTAAATACATGGGGCCTGGGATCAGATGGGGGAAGGCAGCTTGGAGATAAGCTAGGCGGCTGCAGGGGAAGTGATGCATGGACCATCCACCCCTTAAAGCCAGAAATGCAGCCTGGCTGACTCCAAAGAAAATAAGCCCAGGGTTTCTTTGGGAGCCTCTGTTCCTGTCTGCTCTGACAGCAAAAAGGGAAGCTCACGAGTGTCACTCAGAGAGAAAGGTGAATTCAGGTGTGTTTAATAGGGAAATCCTGTGGTGATAAGGTGTGTTTCTATTAGTGGGAAGGAGCCATAAATCGCAGGATGCATTTGAATGGCACTCATTTGCAAAGGAGCAGGGGGCAGGGCCAGTCACCTTTCTGTGTGCTTCCTTGAGTGTCACAGTGTAGGTCTAAAACCACCTTTGCCTGTCTTTTTCTTGGGGGTCCAGGGTGGTTTGCCACAGTGGGGTGGATTTTTGTGGCTCTGGATGGACTTGGTTTGTTGCCTGCTTCAAAGCAAATCGTCAGCAAGTGTTTGTACAAGGTGCCCGGGCACTGCGGGGTTTGTTGTAATTGTTTAGTCAATGGCTGTGTGCAGGGCAATGGGGGGAAAGAGGGCACCTGGCTGGGGCATTACCAGAGCTTGCAAGATTGACCTCTTATTCTGCCTGCTCACAGAGCACACACTGTACCCGCCTCACTCTGCCAGCTCCCTGGCATAGATTCAATCCGTCAATTCTCTGGCTGGCAGAGGAGCTGGGTTTTACGGGTGGAAGGTATTGATTGTACACCTGCTGTAGTCCCCCTGGCAGCTGACTTGTGGGGCAGGACAGCTGGTAGCTTTCCAAAGAGCCTGGGGAAGGGCTGTTTAACCATTGCAATTCTGCCATGTGTCCTAACCCAGTGGTTCTCAACCAGGGGTCTGGGGCTCCTTGGGGGGCCATGAGCAGGTTTCAAGGGGGCTGCCAAGCAGGGCCAGTGTTAGACTTTCTGGGGCTCAAGGCAGAAAGCTGAAGTCCCACTGCATGGGGCTGAAGTCTGGGGCCCTGAGCAACTTAGCTTCACAGTGCCCCCTATGGCATGGGGCCGTGGGCAACTGCCCTGCTTGCTACCCCTTATCGCCAATCCCGGCTTTTATATGCAGAAAACCAGTTATTGTGGCACCCCTGGGCAGTGGAGATTTTATAGCATGTTGGGGGGGCCTCAGAAAGAAAAAGGTTGAGAACCCTGGTCCTAACCTATCTGTGTCAGCCTTGTGGCAGTGTGTGAGAACTAGAGGGAAATGGACAGGGCTAGTTTCACTGTCCAGGTCCAGTGAAGTGCAGGAAGTAAATGCAACCATCATTTGTTTAATAAAATAAAATAAAATAGAGCAAAGCAAGAGGAGGGATTTTAACTGTCTTAGGAACACAAGTGAGGAAAACCCAGCACGCTGACGTCCAAACAATAAACACTGCCTGAGTGTTTGCATCCTGGAGGTCTGTGGGGTTTTGTTGACTGCATTTCTGAGCTTTATGATCAAACCTGCTTAGACCAGAGCAGAAAACTGTAGCGTGGGCTCCCTCATTTGTTTAAGTTCTGAATAACCATGGTGACTCTAACGAGCTCTCTAGGAAGCGTGTGCTCTGTGCTTTGCTGATCATCTGTTCAAGTTACTGAAATGACCTTTTGGCCAATGCTTTATCCCAGCTGACCAGCACTCCGGCCTCAGAACGCGCTCCACACCTGCTCAATGCACTCAACAGCTACAAAAGCAGGTGAGCCTGGGCGTGGGGATTGTTTGATGCAACACTTCAGCTTCAGCAGGTGTGGGGAAGTTGGAGGGGCTGAAATGTCTGGGTTTGCAGGGTTTAGGTGTTGAGGTAGGATGGGTGGGAGAGGGGAAGAGTTGGCCATTACGACTCCCATTCAGTGCTTAAAAATCAATAGCTCACAAGGGGATTTGTATCTTGTGCCCTCTAGGTTTCTATGCGGTAAGGAAATCAAGAAGAAGAAATGCATCTTTCGCCTGCGAATTCGTGTCCCGCCAAACCCCCCAAGCAAGCTCCTGCCAGAGAAGGTACCAGGTTTGGGCGAGAATGGAGCTTCTGAGCTGAAGAAGAGAGGAAAAAGCAAATACTCCCATAAAAACGGGTCTGTGTCCACGCTTTCACTTCACACTATCCTCTGCTCCTCCTCCTCCTCTTCTTAAGAAAACTGGCTTCCCCATAAACTGTTTGAGCTTTTCCTCCATAGAATGTCTGCTTCTGTCTTAAACTCTGACACAGAAATAAGTCATGGGGTCCCCTGGGTTATGCAGCATTCCCCAGTTCTGTCCCAGCCACTACAGTAAAGCAGCTTTCCTGGGCTCTCTTGATAATTGTCTGTTTCACAGCATACAAACAGAGAAATTAGATTAAAAACGTAGACACTCTTGCTGTACGATTGCAGTATAACATTATTTTATTCCTTAGAATTCAGAACATACAAGAACCCCAAAACAGAGAAACAAACCAGGCTGCTCCATAAAACAGAGAGGCCACAACTCTCACCACCTTATTGCAACTGGCTCTCTGCAAACTGACTACTAGGTCTTGGTCTCACACTTCTCTCTAGAGCCCCCTAGGCTGCAAGCAGGACTAGGATTTCGAACGACAGCTCGTAAATTTTAGTTTTCACTCCCCACCCTAGGTTTCTCCCTGGCTGCTTGGAACCAAAGTAGACATTTTCTATACATCTCCCTTAGGCCTGTTACATGATTTACAGTCTCCCAGCAAGTCTGACTCTCATTGTTCTTTGTTTGTGTTTGTTGTTTGCTTTCGCAGTTTGCTGCCTCATGAATTTCAACAGCAGAAAAGGCGAGTTGCTAGAAGAAAAAGATCAAAATTTTTGTTGGAGGATGCTATTCCCAGTGTTAGTTTCTCGCTACTCTTTCTTTTGTTACTATCCATGATGTTGTTTTTCAGGGTTGAATTACTGAAGTGTTTTGCTTTCTGTTTTTCAAACATGGAACTCTTCACAATCCTTGCACTGCTGCTACTAACAGGCGTTTAGGAGGCTTGAGTGCTTTCTCCAATTTGCCGTTTTCCCATCCGGCATAGCCCGCACACTCCCCAGACAGAGATGACTAATAAAGGCAGGATCAAAGTGCTAATGGAAAGTTAGCCCTTCTGGCCACAAACCAGCCTTCTGATGCCAGTAACAAGAGGCTCAGAGCAGGGAGTTCCAAATCCATCTGTTTAATCTGTGCACTCGGGGGAGAAAGAAGACTGATGGGAAGGAGGAAGTGTCTTCTGGTGGCTAGAGCACTGGGATGAAAGTTGGGTGTCTCAGGTTCTGTTATAGGGTTTGCCACTGATGTGCTGTGAGACTTGGTTTCTGCCTCTTAGTTTCCCAGCATGAAGCGTAAAAATTGATTAAACCATTGTAAAAGACTTTGACATCCTTAGATGCGTCAAGTATAATTGTCCCCCATCCTTCCAAATGCCCTCACAGCTTCTCAGTTACAGACAAGAACCAGGGAAAATGGAACCTCAGCTGGCATGGGACATTTTATTATTTTTAATGAAAAAGGTGCCTTTAAAAAAAGAATGGATGGGATTCCCCACAACCCTCCAACTGCGCCCAGCTCCGAACAGCAGCCTTCTGCATGCCCGCTCTGCAGAGGGGTAAGGGACTGTCCAAAGCACAGGTCATCTCAGAGCATGCAGTAGACGAAAGCTGGAGGCCAAAGGGGGTAGGAAACGCTGGCGGTGATTGCTCACGCCGAGTCGTGGCCTGCTGTCAGCTAATGAATATACTCCTTTTTGCAATGCAGAGTGACTTCACCTCGGCTTGGAGCACAAACCACCACCTGGCCAGCATATTTGACTTTACACTGGATGAAATTCAGAGCTTAAAAAGGTAAACGGCATATCTGTCCTGGGGGGCAGTAATGCCTGATGGTAAGAAGAAACCGTGCCGGCTCCCTGTGCATGTGTCCCCACTCTTTGCCATGCCGGGGGTAGCCATCACCGTGATTCAGGGGTTGCCCTCTTCACTCCCTCATGTGCTGGGGAGAGGAGAGATGCCTGAAGGTGAAAGATGTTTGAGGGGCTTAATCAGACAAATCTGCAGTACCAGATTTATATGAGGAATCAAGATTTTTCAGTGAGCACCAGCTAATCTACTTGTGCCCTGTTGGGAAATGGAAGCAGGGGGATGGGGAGCCCTTGCTGGCTACTGGTGAATGCCCCGTCCTGGCAGGTCTGGAAGTCCTAGGGGTCTGCGCTGGTTACTATGTTCCTGTCTGACTTCTGGGCTTTTAACTAACGTTGTGCAGGCCCCCCTGGCTGTCCTGATAGGGACGCACGCTGCTGATCTCCTGAATGTCACCGAACCGGCTGCATGTTTTAGCTGGCGTTCTGTTTGGAGCCGGGTCCTGTACGTACCCAGAAGGGCGTCTGCTACCGATGCAGCCGGAAACGCTGGGCTTGCACAGTGGCTGAGGTCTGGCCAGGATTGACTTTGGTCTCTCTCCCTTTCAGTGCCAGCTCAGGGCAGACTTTTCTTTCTGACCTGGATTCCACGGATGCTGCCAGTACATCTGGCTCTGCAACAACGAGCCTGTCTTATGAATCGAGGTAAGGGGAGGGGAGCGGCTGAGACTAGGTTCTTGCCCTTTGATTTTTGCATTGATCTTGACTACACTTGACGGCTTTCTTTTAATCCCCTTTGTTTTTTTCCAACCCCTGACGTGATCCTCATTAACTCTTTTCACCCTGGCCTTCCAACCTCTGGCTGAGGTAGAGTTAGCTCTTAATGATGGTGGGTCATGGGAAGTTTACCTGGACTCCTCTCTTCCCTGCCATCTTTCTCAGTGCTGGGCAAGCTATCTCCTAACTACTCTGCATCCACAGTATTTCCAAGTATTGCTCATCTTTCTCTGTCTCTGCCGTGACACTAAGCAAACCACACACTGATTAACTGGAGACTGTCCCCAAACATACGTGCCTGGCTGCAGGAAATCCCAGCTTCTGTTTTTTTAAAATCTCTTCACAAGGATACACTGCAAAGGAGCTGGTCCTAGGTGGTCCTCGAGCACCTGGCAATAAGGATTCCTGTGTGCTTGCCTTGGGGACTCCACCCACTGTACAGCTGATGCCCACAGCTGGCAGCCAATTTGTTCAGTGCCTATTTGAGGTCATTAAATAGAACTGCCTATTTTCCTGCCATCTCCTTGGTGGGGTGAGGGAAGCGCTGTGGTTAATGCAGAAAGGACTGGCCCTGCATTTCTCAGTAAGCAGAACTACCCTTGCTTACCTGGAGCCGATTGGTGTTTTTACATTCAGAGGGATAGAAAGACTCATTATTAATGAACTGGCAGCTTTACTGAACACATCCACTCTGCCTAGCCATCTCCACGGGACATCTCCTACCCTGCAGTCCGGTCTGTGCATAAGGACTCTTGTGGCTGTGCAGAGCCCTGATGAAGTACTTGGCAAAAGCACTTCACACAAATAAATGGATTAAAGCTCACAGGCCCCATGGGAAGCTGGCATTAGCATCATTGCAGAAATGGATCCATCTAGGCACCGATGGCCATGTTCAGGGAGGAGTCCTAGGATATGTCTACACAGCAAAAGAGACCCACGGAAGCGAGTCTCAGCCCAGGTCAACAGGCTCGCAAGTCTCACACTATAGGTCTAAAAATAGTGTAGATGTTTGGACGCAGGCTGGAGCCCAGGCTCCGAGACCCTCCCCTCTCATTGGGTTTCCAGACTCTGACTAGAGTCTGAGCGTCCAGACTGCTGTTTTTAGCCCTGCAAGCCTGGGCCAATTGACCTGGGCTCTGAGACTTCCTGCTGTGGTGTTTTTTGTGCCATGTAGACATATCCTTAACCAACCTTAGGGAGTCTAAGACAATGCAACTTCAACCTTCTTCCAGTGTCTGAGTTACAGAAGTAGTGAGCCCAATTCAGAGATGAGTGTTTATTGTATCAGAATCAGGGGCAGAGGCAAGACTAGAACCCTGAAGTCCCAATAGCCAGCCCAAGGTCTACACTAGACCACATGCCCTCCTGTCCTGTAACTCGTCAGCAGAGTTATCCTAACAAGGGGAGCTGCCTCTCTTCCTACTAATTTGAGCCTTGGATTATTAGCTCCTGGACGGTGGCTAATGGCTCGAAATCTGGCACTTCGCTTCTTGGTGCACGTAAAGTCTCATAGCAGCTGGGACGGGAAACTCAAAACCAAAACTCGCTTTCATTAGCAAACATCCTCCCTACTTGGCTGGGTCAGGAGCCCTTGACATCACCAGGCACATGTCTTGTCTAAGAGCCAGCGCTGCTGCATTGTTGTTTTCTTTTGCCAGCATTTCCTCTTATCCCCATCCCCTTCTCTCTCTCCCCCCTAGCAGAAGGAACGTGGGCAGCCGGAAACGAAAGTTGGCGGTGAAAGCCTACGCCCCAGTGGGGGGGAAGAGAAAAGGCATCGAGCAAGGTGGGCCCCTGAATGGCTGCGCCTCAGAGAGCAGTGAGGCAGCCTGTGCCCCGGAGCGCCAGGATGATGGGATTGACAGCCACACCTTGGAGAGCATCAGCGAGGATGACTCCTCCCTCTCCCACCTCAAGTCCTCCATCACCAGTTACTTCGGAGCAGCTGGCAGGCTGGTGTGTGGGGAGAAGTACCAGGTGCTAGCCCGCAGGGTGACTCCGGAGGGCAAAGTCCAATACCTGGTGGAATGGGAAGGCACCACCCCATATTGATTCCTCTGGCTTGGACCAGCCTGGGGAACCTCTCCTAGAATTAAATAGATCTATCAATCAAACAACACCCATGACCTAAACCAAAAGAGGCAAGGGATGCGGATGAGCAGGGCTCCCGCGCTGGCCGTGCACCGATGGGGGAGAGCTTTGACATCTCTCCTTACGCTTACAGTGAGTTGTGCAGGCGAGGTTTGAAAGGAACACTTAACGGTCTAGGGAACTGTGAAGGACTTAGGACAGGGTGTAGCAGAGGCAGTTGGACATGGCAATTACATCCAAACTTCCTGTGAGCTGTGGCATCGGGTGGCTAAAACTGATAGAGTTCTTGTTTTTAATGATGATTATTTTATTGGTCATTTGTATATACAACTGGCATCGCCTAGTTACGCTTCCCCGAGGGACCCTTTGGCTAAGCCAAAGGAGCCATCTTTGTGGAAGAGAGCAATTAGTGATATGGCTTTTCATTGTGATACTCTGCTGCGCCATAGAGGCACGGTAGGACTGTCCGAACCACCCAGCATCTGGCTGATAGCGCACGCACATGTCTGATGGAGCAGCTCTTGTGGTGAGAGGAAAGCAAAGAGGGAAATCTGAGTGGAGAAAGGAAAAGCAATCTGTATAGAGCTCAAACCATCATCCCCTCTAATAACAATAAAAATGCTCTTATGCAGAAGAACCACAGCTAAGTCCACCAGTGTCTTATGATCACATACGAGCCTTAAATAACAGACCCAACTGGTCTTGTTACTAAAGCAGAAAGCACCTACATAACCAGTTCTATAATGCCTAAGCTCCCAAATATCACATTCTTGTGCTGATAGAAAATGCTGGCCAAAGCAATTATATAGTATTTACCTCCTCATCATAGACCCATTCCTTAATGGGATATATACATACGTACACTTTTAGGCCATTCACTTCCAGCCTTTCCAGCCGCTGGATAGATTTACATTACAGTTGCTCTTGTCCCATGATATTAAGATGTCAAATGATGCAGCAGCTCCGTTTGCTTATTCTTTTGACAATCACAGTCTTGGAATGAATCAGACAAATGACGTGAGCTTGCCTTAAAACCAAGGAGGGCATTGTTTTGCACTGATGGCATCTTAACTGAAATAGAACCATGGGCATTTATTTTTGGAAAGATCATTTTGTTGAATGCTGCCAAATGAGTAGACAAGCCAAAAAAACCAGCCAAACAAAAAGCAAAACAAAGGAAAAGTGGCTGTATCTCTGTGAATGAAAGAGAGATGTTTGTGTTGGGGGAGGGAATTTTTGTTGCTGCTGCTTTTGGATACGTAACAATACATATTGCTATTTGTATTTACCTGACATATACCAGCTGAACCAAATCTTTCTACTTAGCACTGCATGATCTCTGTCTTTGTTGCTCTTGCATATATAGTGGAAGAAGAGGATGTAGCCTTGCAGGGCAAGGAAGGGAGAGGCAATGCAGTAACTTAAGAATCAGAAAAACGAATGTAATAAATTATTGGAGGGCGAGCCATGTTTTCCATTATTGGGATTCAGAAAGTGACTTGCTAAGCTGAATTCTGGGATTCAGTTTGCCTACCCAATAATAAAAAATTGCCACTCTTGTCTAATAGAAAATGATATTGTCAGGTAGCTTAGACACAATCTAGGTTGTTTTAAAATATATCTATACTTTTTACAAACTCTAATATCAGTAGAAATGTTTTAGATTTTTCTTTTAAACATTCAGTGAAAAGTTATCCACACTTTATAGCCTGGTGGTTGAGAACCCAGAGTGAAACTGACAATAAACAAAAGTGACAAGGTGGGTGAGGTAATATTTTTTTTTATTGAACCAACTTCCATTGGTGAAGGACAAGCTTCTGAGCTGCATAGAGCTCTTTTTCAGATGACCTGAAATTGGTCTGATACAAGATACAACTTCACCCCGCTTATCTCTCTAATACCCTGGGACCAACCTGACTAGAACAACACTGTGGATAAACAGTGAAACTGACAACTCTCCTTTCATTGTCCAAACTGAGTGAAGTGCAAAAATGTAAACATCATAAAGGCAAAAAAAGCAAACTAGAGTTTGCAAATTCTTTCACCTTTATTAATCCGTAAAGGACAGGGTTTTAACAGTGTGAATGATTTTATGACCTGGCTGTTGCAAGATGAACTGAAAAGCTCATTTTATTGAAAAAACTTTATTTAAAATCCTCAGTCATTCAGCGTATGATTCTCCCCTAACTGACACGGGTGTAAATCAAGAGCTCAAAACAGGTGAGAGGGAAAATTAGGCTCCATTTTTAAGCAGAAATCCCATAATAAAAGCAGCATTTCCTCACTGGCATCCAAATGAATGGTACAATATTGCCTTAACAGAACAGGCCAAAGGCCAAATTATATGATCCTTAACAAAGTAAAACTCCCACTGATGCCACTCTTCAAATAACACCGTGGATAATCCAGGTTGTTGGGGGGGGGGGTGGTTGTTTTTAATTGTAGCTTCCCTCCCCCGCAAATCTGAAATAAGATCTCCTTATTTCTGTAATCTGAGTTGATTATATGGCTGAGACCCAGAATGGTACATACAGCTCCTTGCTGTCCTTTGAGTGTTAGAGATTTTGGGCCGGATTCTGACTGGATGCACCAGTGTAAATTTGAAGTTTTTACATTGCCTTCAGTGGAGTTTTTCAAGATTATCCCAGAGTAACTAGGATCAGAATCTGGCCTGTTATCAGCGGCTGTAGCAGAAGTAGATTAGTCTGAACATCCATTGTAGCAGGTTTTTTTTGTTTTGTTTTAGTCTTTCAATTAATCTGTCAGAAATGATCTAGCGACACCTCGATGGAAAAGCTGCCACCCGTTTGTAAAATGTGGAGTCTGTCGTTGGGACTGGATTTGAATCCAGCGAATGGAAACTGACTTTAAAAAGTCAGTCTGTAGTACATCTCTACTGTTAAAGTAACATCTCACCCCTGAGGCTTGGTCTACACTACCATTTTATGTCCATATAGCCCCATTGCTCAGGGGGATGGAAAAGCCACACCCTGGAGCGATGCAGTTATACGGCTCTAACCCCTGCTATCAATAGTGCTGTGTCGATGGGAGAGCTCCTGTCAACACAGCCAATGCTGCTCAGGAAGGTGGAGTTCCTACGCCAGTGGGAGAAGCTCTAAGTGCTACAGTGGCATAGCTGCACTGTCAGTATAGACAAGTCAAGTGCATAGAAAGCATTAAAAGACTCTCCTAATTACGCAGGTTGTGAGTGAAAAGAAACTGACTTGGCTCCTGAACCTGCATCAGATCTGTGTGGGCATATGCCCATGGGTCTGCTTGTGTGGATCCAATTGTAGGACTGGGGTCTTTCTATGCATAGTAGTAAGTTTTTTGGTCTCTTGGGACATGACCCAAACCCCATTGGAATCAATAGGAGTCTTTTCACTGACTTCAACAGAGTTTGGGTCAGGCCGTATATAATTTTGCAGCCTTTGAGCACAAAAGCTAGTTGTGGGGGGTTGTTTGTTTTTTTTTTTTGTTGTTTTTTTGCTGTTTCCAAAAGCTAGGCTTTTTTTAATGATTTTGAAGTACTGTGGCTATTTCATGTCCTGTGAAATACATAAGTGCTTTGAATGCAAAGAGGCAATATGAAAAAGACCCTTTTATTGAATCTGCTCCTTGTTTTCAGCACATATTCAGGAGCCCCAGGAAAACCAAGAGATTTTGAGGCTTTCGGCTTAGAAATGATCAGGGGTGGGAGAAAGGGGGACATAACCCTATTCCTTCTGTATTTGAAATGTAGGCATTAGAGTTGGGTCAATACCCATCACCTTTCAGAGGGGAAGTGAAAGAGACATGACCCTGACTCTGCCATAACCTCTGCATCACTTGTCAACTTCTGTAGGTTCTGCCTGCATGGAGCTTATAACATGATCGGGGAATTAGTATTTAAGATCTTAAATCAGAAACAGAATACATGTGCATGCTGAAATTGCATGCAACTCCCCTTGAAAAGACAGTAGCATAAAGTCAGTTCCACCGTTACTTACCTGCCAAGACCAGAAGTTTGCAGAGCTGGGGTCCAGGGGCTCAGGCTTGGCTTAGAGCAGTGTGAGGGACACAGCTCCCTGTTCTGCTCTGGCTATTGGTGGAGTGATCAGCTGATGCGCAATGAATGAATCCTGATCTTGCCAGGTGAGGCCTTTCTGTTCATCTCTCAATTGTGTTTCCTCCCCTTTGGAAGCCTCAGAATAGGCAGTGCAGTGACACCAAGAGGCTCAGAAAGCCGTTGCACACTTCAGGAGCGTCTGTGCCCCAGTGTGCTGTGGGTGTATGCTTTTTATTTCAGGCCCTGCAAACCAACCAACCAACCTTCCCCACCCCCGCATCCGTTCCAGAGCGGGGACCGTGAAGCCTTTAAAAACGCTTTGTTCCAGAGGATGTGTTGCATTAGTTCTAATAGATCTTATAATGATTCTGTGCACCTTCTAAAGATTTATGATGTCAAGTTGCTGCTTTTAATAACCAACTTTTGTTATATTCAAGTTGTAATTAATATGTCTGATGTACAATTAAAAAGTCTTTTTTAACATCACCGGCTCTTTATAGTATCCATTATTAATCATGTGGTTGTGAATCCTAGAAACTGGGCCCTACCGAGCACGACTTGATGGGTTCTGCCGTCTGGCTTATGGAGAGTGGCAGCTTGTCTGTCTCTGGGATTCTAAGGCCGGCCACTAGAGTGAAAGGGAACCGCAGGGTTGAGGTGCAGAGTGGCACTTTTCAGCAGGCTCCCGCTCATTTGCCTTCAGGGGCATGTAGCATCTGAAGGCTGAAGTGCCTGGTTCTCAGAAGATGCAGGGCTGCTGAATATGGGACAAGGCCAGAAGGTACCTCCCTGGACCGCTCCCTGTTGGAGATCCTGCACTTCTCTCTGGGCCTTTTGAGCCCTCCCTGACTTGCATCCTGTGTGTGGATCAGCACTGTCCCAGAGAAGGCTCCCTTTGAAGTCCATCAGTATCATTCCCCCTCCTCGAAGGATCACCACATGGTAATGGCGCTTACTCCCCAATGGAGCAATGCAGAATGCTGTGGCTGCCCTCACAGAGCTGGTTATCTGGTCAATGTGGTTTAATTTAGGCTGGATACTCTCTTCCACAGAAACCTTCAGGAGGTAATTGTGCGGGGAGGTGGGTGGAGGGAGGAAACCTTTCCGCTAATTCTTCTGTCTGGGGAGTGGGGTCAGTCCTGCAGAAGAAGCAAGATCCCACCCCAGAGCCCCGCAGCTCTCGGGGATCCATTGGAGGCCCTGAGCCAACCCCATGGATGTCCTTTGCCTCTTAGGGAATGGCACAACGGCTCCATTGGAGGCCCCAGCTATACTACTTCCCAGGGATTCCTACAGGTGTGGGGGAAAATATGCCACCCACTCGATCCTTACTTGCGGCTCTCGCGCTGTGGAGGGTTAGCTGCATGGACAGCCGCATGCCAATCAACTGGATGTGATATGGCTCTCGGTTACAGCATTGCCAACTCGGTTTTGTCATTAGTCACTTGATATTTGGGCTTTACTTTAAAGCTCCGTCTCCTGGAGTGGTGAGAATCTGTTTTCCTTTCTAGGTCTTCTGCGTATGGGGAGGGAAAAGGCAGGGAAACTTATCCTGAATGCAGCCTGAAGATTCAGGTACCAGGAAAGCAAAGCAAAGAACCCCATGGTTATTATTTGTCTTTTAAATATTACGATTTTGGGGGTCTGATCTGTGATTTATTTTTTGAATACTTGGGGTTGGCAATATTGTCAAAGCCATGCATGGCTTTGGCTATTCATCTACAATATGCTTTTCCTGTCTGCCTTCACTGCCTAAAGCACTCTTGGGTGTCTGCTTGCATTGGTGGATGGGCCTGCTGGACCAGGAGATGCAAACCAACCACATAGCCCCGACATTTAGGTTTTGTGCACAGGTGGGAAAAAACCACTGGCAACGTTTGCTTTTCTTTTTGTTATTGTTGAGTCAATTCTTGCCCTAGCAGCATTTGCAAATTGAACATTACTGCACTCTGCTATTGCATAAGAGACAGAACATGACACGGGCCAAGATTTCTTTATTGGCCAAGTTACCTATGCTGCACCAAGTAAAGAAACAACATACACAGTGAAGAGGCAGTTTGGTTTTTAAAATTCTTGAGTGGATGACCTCAGGGGTTATTAAACACCCACACTGGGCATTCTAAAAGCTTGGTCAGTGTCAATATGCTTTTCCTGGTACCTATTTTCTAGTAACAAAGGTGAAAGTGTCATTCTTCACTGCTACAAACTGCTCTGAGGCTTCCTTTCTTTGTTCATTATTTATTTGTATTAGTTGGACTGGTAGGATGCTGGATTTCTGTTAGTAACTATGAGTCACTGAATATGGATAGCTAACACTGGGCATTTTTAATAAGTTGGAACAGAATACGTTGTCTTTAAAGATAGCATTACTTTAGCTGATGTGTCCCCTGGGACATTTTTCAACTGATCACATACATTGAAATGCGCTTACCTATGGAGCTAAGATCCCCCTTTGCTTTTTTGGGGTATTTAGTTGGCTGGTTCATAAATTTTCTCTATATTCCCACCCAGGAAAGTTTTTTATTTTGGAGCTAAGTGGGCATATGAAGGATGGAGGGAGCATATGTGCAAGCTATGTATACTGCTTAGAGGAATTATTTCTCCAACAATGACATGCTGCCATCTCTGGGTGAAATGCATAAATTGCACAACTGTTCAGGCTAGGATATAAAGAATTAAGAATTTTATTAAGATGTTAAAATAAAAAAAACGGTACAGAGTTTAAGCATAGAAGTTTCTGGTTATCCGGGAATAAGGTACAGATTATCAAGGGGTGCAAAATTAGGTTTAGGATTGGATGGCATAAAGAATACATAATCTGCAGTATCCCCAACTGAGGGTAAAAGGTTAATGGGTGAAAGTACAGACATTGCGATATGAGGGTATGTTGTTCATATAATGACTATGTTCAGGTATGGAATATAATGAGTGGATCTGATGATGAGGATGGATTACCCTCATTTGGTGAGATTTAATGCTCAGTGAGTTTATGGTTCTAGTTCATATGGTCCAATGGAAAAAGTCTCAGTCCCTTTCTTGTAGTTGATGCACAATGTTGTTCCGGCTTGCACCCCCTAGTACTGTCAGTGGCCGGGGATGTGTTCGATGTAGACGTCCCTACACCATCAGATGGTGTCCGAGACCATAAGGCGCCGCATGAGCCATGCAGAGTGTCGACCAATCCCACAGGTCCGCAGCACACGCTCGTTGCAGGGGTCCCAGGAGCCCAGGGCTCCGACGATCAGGGCGTCCATCTGCACCTCATAGCCCTTTGCTCTCAGGGTGTCGGCCATGGGGGTGTACTTTTCCAGTTTATGACTCCAGGCTTGGGCTTCACAAAAGGCCGGGGTCCTGTTCTCAAAGGAGACCGTGACGTCGACAAGGATGATCTTTTTCTGGGCCTTGTCGGTGATGACCACGTCAGGTCGCAGCTGTCTGTCGGTACACTAATATCCAATTTATTCTACAGGGGGTATTGAGAGAGCCAGAATGTAACAACCAGTTTATTCTAGCAATAAACAGCTGATTAACCTAGGGTTAATCCTACTGTGGCGATAAAGGTAGCTAGAGATTTTGTTTTTCATATGGCATTTTAAAGAGTGTCCATGTATTTGCAGCCAACAGCTTATGAATACATACTCTTGAAATAAAAATAGTATACAGGAGTCCAACAGAAGCAGCCCGAGGCATTAGGAAACCCAATGGAACCCAGACTGGAATTTGGCTAGGACTCTGGGGCTAGAACAAAAAGGGTCGTGGGCTCTTTAATTACAAGTGGTCAGGACCGTGGTTTTATGATTCATCTGAATAGCAGCAGCCCAGCTGTCCCACTATCACTATAAGGGCACATTGACTCAGAGGATGGCGTGCCACCCGTTGAACTCCCAGCATCGCTCCCCGGGGCTCCAAGGTGTTCTTGGTAGTTCTGTGACCCAGCCTGACCCTGCTTAGCAGTGTGATATCTGACAGGACTCCAGCAGTGCAAGGAGCTGTAGCCAGTATGACTAAATATGCTGTTTTAATTTGCTGTTCATGTATTTTCTAGCTGTAAAAAAAGGCCAGCATGGAAAGACCTAGTTCTCAGTTTAGGGGAATTCAATGTTTATAATCAACAATGACGTCGCATATCCTATTAAAAGAAACAAAAGCCCTGTTTCCTTGTGGTGTGTGAGCTAGAACTGTCAGCTGATGAAAAGGAGCAGATTAGAGATGCATTTTTTCCTATCCTGGATTATCATGCATGCTTTATGTATGCAGCAATTTGGAGATGAGGCCTCTGATTTACAGCAGCACTCATGCGCTTTGTACTGTAACAGGATGAGTCTGCATAGCTCTGGTCCAAGAAGCTAAGAAATGTGGAAAATCCTTTAAACTGGACCATTAGGCAAGAGGACCTTAAAGGGAGCATTGAACTGAATGGAGCTGAGGTATTTTAACCATTAAAGAGCCAGCATTTCACTCTGAGTTTAAAGAGTAGGCTCACACCCAGTTTGGACCCCAGGAGCTGGGGAGACAGAATTACTTGAGTTTATTTCAGAACATTTTGTGCTTTTCTTTAATATGTACCTAGGGCACGGGGCAGAGGGCGACTCTTTACAGAGGAGGGACGTAGTTCTGTCCTAAGCTGTTGGCTTGACAGCCCCGGAGTCTGACATCCTCACTGGCTTTAGCACAGGGGCAGTGGAGGGAGCAGCAAGCGGGGCCTCTTGTTCTGCTGGTGCCTCCATCCTGATCTTCTCAATCTCCATAGTCCAGTCCATCCTTGACATGCTGTGAGGCTGACATGCTGCGTGAATGTGCCATGAGCTCTTCTACTACGTCGCTGCAAAGCTCCTATGTCAGCTAAGTGCCCCAAAGCATTTCCTCACAGTCAGCCTATTAAATGACTCACCCGTTAAAATCTCCCTGCCCAAGGACATTTTTATTTCACCATGAAATTCTAAGGCAATTTGCAGGGTTCACGGTACAAATCTGACAAGGTATAGATAGACCTTTACTTTGGCTGTGATGTCAAACAACGATCCTGCTCACTTGTGCTCATTAAAGAGCAAATGGCGCCTTTTTTGCAGGAGCAGAGGTGTTATCCAAGTGTTCTGCCAGTATCCCACTCATTGCATTTCGCACTGGAATGTTCACAGGACCTAAAATATAAATTGATACTAGAAAACAAAGGGACCTGGCCAATCTGCCTTTCAACCCCACTAAAAAATCTCTCTCCCATTTTCAGGTTGCTGGCCATTTTTCTGCAAATTAGCTTTAATTCCGCAGTTTAGCACATCCAGGGCCTATTTAAAACCACAGCAAATTGCCAGAGAAATCTCGAGTCACACCATTCGGTAGGAGCTGCCCCAAGTGCTAATGAGCACAGGGAGGGTAATGTCACTACTCCTGGGCACCTCTCTCATTTAATTTCCGACCGTGCAAGTTTCCTCCCCCGACTTGCTCTAATATGTTTTTGGCTTCAAGGGAGTGAAGCCTTTCAGGCTCCACACGCTTTACTCCAGCTCTGAGCGGGGGGATGGCTCTCCTTCAGGGTCTAGAGCCAGGCTTCATTTAAAGTGCTCTTTGACTGGCAGATGCATGCAGTGGTGGTTCTCCAGCGCTGCATCCTTTGCCCCAGCCCCGATAGCATCTGCCAAGCAATTCCAGCAAGGCCAGCCCAGTTCTGCTTCCTTAGGGTTAATCGGATTTTAAACACAGCTTCAAGTGACCCAATTCTGCTCCCATTACAGACCCCTTCCCCTTCCTATTGGCCCCTTGCTTCCTTAGTTTTATTATCCCATGAACTGTCTTCCCACCCCACAGCATGCTGTGGTCTTTGTGTGCTAACTGTATACTTTACATTCAGGGCAGAGACATCAAGTGACACCTGCAAAGTGCTACACCCACCAGCAGCACCACGGGCCTGAGCCGAAGCCCCCTGATGGCAATGGAGAGACTCTCATTGGCTCCAACAGCTTTAGATCAGGCCCTACGTGAATTAATCAACCACTGGCAGAACTGACCAATGGGAGCAAGAGCAGGCCCAGGCTGTAGTTATCACCCACAGCCAACGTTTTGGCAGTACACTGGCCAAAAGTCCTAGTCCTTCTCAAAGGGACCCCTCTTTCCTGGGGGCTTCACCGCAAACATTGGCCCACATACTCAAGGGCAGAGCATGCTGCAGAATCCACCCCCTCCCGCCCACACATTTCCCCAGAAGATCAATGCCAGAGCAGGACTGCCCCTCTCGGCCCAACTGGCCTTTTCATAACCACTGAAGTCTAAGAGCAAACCAGGCATCAGGAGTAAGAAACGCGTCTGTTTATTAATGTCTTGGGCACATCAATTACTACACAGTGCTCCATAATTTACAAGCCTGTGCCTCTGTTTGCAGTGTTACATGCTGTCAAGGGAGAAAGCGTTTGCTTTAGTCAGAGGGAAGTTTTGTTGGGACCAGGTATGTCAGTTTTGTCTCCTTAGCCTGGCAATGTTGGCACGGGCCTGCACTGGATCCCTGCTGCCTTTAGGCATCGCTATATGCTCTGGGGAGCATCCACTGTTTGTGCTCTTCCCAGAAGCAGTAGGCTATTGTCAGCTGCGTCCCCCAGTCCCACCCCAGGGGGTCCTTGTTTGCGCTGCCTGGGATCCTTTCACAAATGCTCGGTGGGCAGCACTCTGAATGGCTGGCTGTTTGTGAACTGCCTCGGCTGCCCGCTCAGGGTACAGAGCACCATGTTGCTGCAAACGGTGCTACACAGCAGTAGATGATGTGAGCTGGTGCATCATGGGATGTTTTGCTGCATCCCGATTTATGTTCATTTGGGCAGGCGGGGCAGAGGGCTCAGCAGGACCTTCCCCGTCTTTGGTTCCCCTACTTTGCCGCAACCCTTCTTCAGGGGGCAGGGAGACCAATGGTCACCCCTGCTCACCGTCACTGGGGCTGCGTATGCTTCCTCTGCAGTGCCACCAACCCCTGACAGCCCGTGGCCTGGAACTCTGGTCCTTCTCCGTGGACGGTGTTGCTGGGGCCCTATCATGTGCATTTTAACCCTCTGGTCCTATAAATAGCCATAGTCTCCCTAGGAGCTCACATCCCACCACACACACCTTTGCAACACCTCTGCTGTTCACAACTTTGGAACTATTCTTGGACAACACGTGCCCTTTCTCCGCTTCAGGCTCCACTTACGATGTGTGGCTAAATGCTCAGTAGAATGTAGGTTTACACAAATGAGGAGTGTCCGTTAAACTGTATTTCAAGTAGGAGTCAAATTCCAAATCCCAGGCACTTGTGCTACCTACATTCCCTTGGGGTTTTATCACCCTTCGGTATGTATGCACCAGTCCTGCCTGCAGTGAGAGAAGACTAGAGCACCAAAGCAAATGTCCTCTACCCCGGCAGGAAGGAAACACTGGGTGTGTCTGGAGAAGGACAGAATGGTGCATTCCAGCTAGTCATCGGGGACACCTTCTTCAATCCATTTTAAATAGAGGGGGTTTCCTTGGTCTATAGGCAGGCTGATAAATTCAGGAATCTCAAAAGGATGCAGGGATCTAAAATGGAAAACACACACAGCCCCCGAATGGGAGTGGATCATTTCTGCTGTAGGA
This sequence comes from Dermochelys coriacea, assembly GCF_009764565.3. Lineage (NCBI taxonomy): Eukaryota > Metazoa > Chordata > Testudines > Dermochelyidae > Dermochelys > Dermochelys coriacea. Next base: position 20,833,993 of record NC_050083.1, on the reverse strand, counting down.
ACAAGCTCAATTTTACTTACAGCCCCAAGAAACGTGGAGCTTTCAGTTCACGGGAGCACCTTTCAAGAAGGGCCTCCAGAGCTTTGCCTCTGACTTCAAAGCAGTTCTGTGGCCCTTCTCTTCAGATCATGTAGATTCAAAATCCATGAGCTTTTTGCTGTGAGTTTGGGGTTTAAGTGAACACAGCCTCACAGGGTGGCTGGCCCCTTTAAATGAAGGTGGTCCAGCGCCTTTATGCCAGTACAGCTGTTGCCAGTTTGACCAATAAAGTGATTGGGGCAGCACCTGTGGGAGGTCCCTGATGGAAGCTATGGTAGGTGGGCAGCAGGTAGACTGCCTGCAGAGCGGTTTGCCAATTGATCTCTCTAAACCGGAGGAAAGGCCAGAGGGCTGGAAAGGACTGAAGGCAGGAGAGCAGCAGCGGGAGTTGCCTGCTGGCTTCAAAGCTGAAGGCAAGCGCCAGGGAAGGTTGAAGGCAGGCAATCAGCGGAGGGGCTGACGTCTGCACGTTGGAGAGCTGGAAGTAGAAGGGGCTGAGGGACAGGGGAGCAATGGAAGAGCCTACCTGCTGGCCTTTCTGAGATGAGAGGTTAATGGAACCAGGAATTGGTGGATGCTCCCCTGATGAAGAGGAACTCCCAGCAGAGAAGCTGAGGGTGGGTAGGCTCCTATTGGGAAGAATGGAGTGGCACTCCTGCTGGAAGGACTGGGATAGCCATGCTAGCAGGACAAGAGAGGACTGAAGAAGAGCCTGGTGTGGTGGAAGATGCTGGACTATGGTATGTGTTACACTGATGGGCTAGATGTTGGGGGATTCTAAGGACTATATGCAGTGGGTATGATAAATGGATGTGTTTTGTGATGGATTATTTGCACTAGGTTTTGTAACAAACCAGCCCCAAGGAGGGGTGTTTGTTGAGGTAAGAGAGTCTGTTGCAGAGTCCCTAGGGCCCCAAGAAGGGAAGTGGGACAGTACCACTTCCTTTCTTGGGGCTGATCAGGGAAGAAAGGGAATCATTCACACACAGGAATTACCAGACTGGATCAGACCAGTGGCCCATCTAGCCTGGCATCCTGTCTCCAACCATGGCCAGTATCGGATGCTTCAGAGAAACCCTGAAGTAGGCAGTAATAGGATAACCAGCTTTAAGGGAAAGTTTCCTTCTTATCCCCCCATTGTTAGAGGTTGACTTAACCCCTGAAGCATCAGGGTTGATATCCTCTCCAAAGCTCTTATTTATTTACTATGATGACTCTCGATATTCTTGTTATCCATATCAGCAGCTCCATATAATTGAATCTTGATAATTCAGTGATATCTTGTGACTGTGAGTTCCCCAGGCTAATTTTTCATGTTGTGAGAAAAATATTTCCTTCAAAGGTACGACTAAGAGCAAACCATTCTGTTTCACCTAGTTTTGCACTGATTCTGTGAATTCCCTATGGCTACAACACAAAAGCTGAAGATCTGTCCATGTTGGTGAACCTTAGAGATTTTTTTTTTTGAGGTACGTTGACTCAATTTCAACCAGAAACCAGCTGGGTTTTACTTAGTTTTTCATTTTAGTGTGAACTTTGAATTGATATGGTATCTGATATTTGGCACATGCAGAAGCAGTCCATGAGCTAAACAACTACACGTGGGTGTTGGGAGGAAGTAACTGCCCGCTGACTGGTTGAATTAGAGATGGCAAATTTAGTTTAGGGGGAAAATATCATTTGCAACAGGCAGGAGCCTCACCTGATGTAGTCTGATAATTCACTTATTTTTGACGTCCTTGTTTTCACTAACTGTAAAAGAAAAAGAGATGAAGTAAAGAGAAATGTAACCTGGGACAGCTGAATTGTTCTCACAGCCGATGCGTCCACACTAGTGCTGACAGCGTCTACTTTAGTTCTCTTGAGGGAATTAAAGTCACTTAGGAAGTCTCATAGCAATGTTATGGCATATGCAAATTATTCAGATAACTTTGAGCTAGGGTCCCATGGGAGATGTCTGAAATACACCAGCACCTTCTGCAGCAGGATGTCTGGCAAATCACTTAATCTCTTTGTGCTTCAGTTTTCCCATCTGAGAGAACTGGCCTGGGACTAGCGAACTGGCCTGGGACTCAGATGATCTTGGTTCTGTTCCCAGCTTTTTCCACTGGCCTGCTGAGTGACTTTGGACAAGTCACTTCACTGCTCTGTGCCTCAGTTTCCCATCTGTAAAATGGGGGTAATGACAATTACTTCATTTTGTAGAATGCTTTGAGATCTACTGATGGAAAAGCATCATAAAAGAGCTCAGTGTTGTGTGTAAAATGTAATTCCCCTGTTTTTGTCTGTTTAGACTGTAGACTCTTCAGAGGAGGGACTCGCTCATTCTGTCTGGAAAGTGCCCAGCACAATGGGGCTGGTGCTTCTAGCCATGTACATACAGGAAAAATGTTGGATTGACAGCCCTGCTGAGTAAAGTAAATGTTTACCCCTCCTTGCCTGCTGCTCTGCCCTGAGCTGAATGGAACCTTCCTGAAGTGAGAGTCCAGCCTACTGTTGGTCACTGAGGCCAGGGTCTCTCTGCTGGGGGTTTCTGTGATGTGGACCCCTGTCCTCAAGGAACTGGAGAGAGAACCTCCAAATCCATTTCACACAATGCTCAGACGGTACCAATTCTTGGCCACTATTTCCCTGAGCTGGAGCTGTCCCCGCAAATCCTCTTAATAGTTGAATTAATCGTAGGTGAGTGTCAGAAATGGGGGCCCCTCTTAGATACACAGGACCAGACACTTACTAGAAGTATTTCAGTGGCTTCTTCTATTTCCCCTTTCCAAAAATACCTAGATGTAGAAGAAGAAGAAAGAAATATAGTAAATGACTGCGGCCCCATTTATACTGGCTCGGCATTAAAATCCATTTAAGACAGCGAAGTGCTTTGAGATCTGCTGAAAGAAAATACTCTGTAAGAGCTAGGTACTATTATTGTGTTTGATTTTTTGCCTGTTCAGTGCATGCTACAAGGTCATATTTCTTTATTTTGTTCTGTGTCGTTCTAGAAATGTCACGCTTTCTAATCATTTGCTCGGGATTTGACTGAACAGAGGGAGTCACGAACTTGGCAGACTGCTGGCTGAAAGCTTTCTCCTGTGCTCAGTAAGGCCCGGTCCAGCACAGGTGGACCCTTGCAGCCATGTGGTGCCCCACTGAGGTCTAGGCTGGCCCAAGCAGAGCGCATTGCAAGTTTGGGAATGATGTCTGGCTGTTTTGGACATGGTAGGGAATGAACGCCTTGGATGAAATTTATGGGCAAAGAGGCTCGCTTCCCAAGCACGCTAATGGGCTTTAGAAGCATGTACTAAGGGTAGAGTGTTCAGGGGTCGATTGCCTGCCTGAGGCTCATGTCTGCAGAGCAAGGAGAAATCTGGCAGCCTGTTGGGGAGAGTCCCTGAGGGACCAGGCGACTGTAAGCATTTTAAATGACTTCCATGTCGGAACCCCTTTTGGATGTGGCAATCTCAAGGGCAATCACTGCATTTATGAAAAATGAACATTTATGACCCTAGGCAATGTCCGGCTGTTTGTCTGGGACTAAGTCTACACAGGGGAGATGAGGGATCGTCTGTAGTGCTGGAGTGGCTGGAGCTACCATGGCTCAGGATTGAGGTGCCCCAGCAGAACTGGGAAGGGGGAAGATTAGGAGGGGAGTCTGAATGTCAGGAATGAGGGGAGTGGGCAGAGCTATGCTGGGGTGTGGACCGGCAAGGGAACAGCAAAGTCTGTTTGGGGGCTGTTTGGGGGCCCAGGACTGGAATAACAGGGGATGCTACAGGCCAGCAGCTCTGTGTACAGCAGATTGCATGGCACCTGCCCATGCTAACCAGGGCTATATCGGTGTCTCTTTTAGGAAATCTAGAAAGGAAGTAAAATGATTGCTTGATAGCTAGCTGAACCCTACGTGTTGGCAGCTGGGGAATAACTCTCTGCAGAAATGGCTTTCACCAGGTAACTGATCCCAGCCCCTCTTCTTTCTCACTGACTCACAAAGAGCAAATCTCCTTGATTGCACTCATGCCCTTTTAGAACAATTCTCTTGGCAGAATGCTGCCATCGTGCCACCCATGTGCCTGGAGCCTCAAGCCAGAAGTCATCTGGAGGTGTCAGAGAGATTAGTGATCAGCAGCTCAGGGCTCAGTTGGCCTGGGAAGGAGGAGGCTAAAACAGCTGTGTGCGCATATGTGTGACCTGGATCCAGCCTTACATGGATTATCACACACCATTCCGAAAACAGAGAGGAGCTACTCATAGGATGGGTCTGCAGGAGTCAAGTTCAATGGCATCACCCCAATTGAGACTGCCCAGCGAGAGATTGACGTCGGAACAGAGACTCCTCCTGAGATGGGGCTGCTGAGCCCAGGGCTACCGAGGGGCTAGTGGAGTGGGAGAAATGTTAGAGAATTGCACTACTTGGACCAGCTCTGCTTGGAGCACTGTTGTTCGGCTGTGCCAGCCAGGTTAGGAACCAGTGAGTAGAGCACCAGATAGATTTGTGGCTGGTAGGGATCTGTGTGGTGCATTTTGGGGCCTGATCCAGAGCCAACAGAAGTCTGCCTTGGAGTGGATGGCTTCATTGGGCTTTGGGGCAGGCCCTCAGAGAGGAAGGATGTTCCTGTGGCTAAGGCACTGGAAATGGAAGATCTTTGTGCTAGTCCTAGGTGTGTATATCAATCTCCCCTCTGTTTTTTCCACCAAATGCATCCGATGAAGTGAGCTGTAGCTCACGAAAGCTTATGCTCTAATAAATTTGTTAGTCTCTAAGGTGCCACAAGTACTCCTTTTCTTTGTGCTAGTTCTGGCTCTGTGTGTGTGACCATGCACTAGTCACCACACCTTTCCATGCTTCAGCTTCCCAGCTGTGAAATGAGGTTATTAATACGTCCCCCCCCTTTCTCGAGCTTCATTCAGTAATGACAAGGTTTCCGATCTGTGGGTGGAAGGCCCAGGATGCCTGTGAGTATTATTGCTGTTGCCATATTCCAGGACCAAAGGCTGCCCCTTCCTACCGTATGAAGACCTCAATTAATATTATAAGTTTAGGTCCCATGAAAGAAGCAACCCACATTAAATCATGGTGAAAGACACTAAAATCCTCTTTGTGAAGATTTCTATTCCTAAGTAACCAATAAACAAATGGCCACAGGCAGGTATGTCTACCATCCACCCCCTATTCTTAATATGCTTAATGCACTGTGGCACTACAGGGGTCACTCTTATAATCTCCCTGTCTAGCAATCGGAAAGCAGTGCAGCCTTCTACAAATAATTTGGTCTCCCAATTGCATGGTTTCATTGGCCTAATTCTGAGAAGTCCTGAGCCAGTTGTGGGTGTGTCAGCACCTCTTGGGCTTGCTATTCCTGGCTTAGGCTTCCATTTGCAGACAAGCATTTGTATGTCCTTTCGAGGAACGTTCAGTGCAACTCACATAGACGAGGCCTTCGGCAGGATATTCACGCAGGCAGCCAGCTTTTTATCCATAATGGCCCTAAACAGAACAGACAAGGTGAGTTTGTAAATACACTGTGCTTCCTCCACTCCTAGCACCCCCCTCTACTTTGTGCTGGGAAGTTAACCTTGAGCTGTTTCCTCCAGTGACAAGCCTTGACAGCAGGCACGAGTTATGATTGTTTAATCAGTTTCCAGCAGAGATTAGCTCAACCTGGCTCCTACTGGCTCAGCCAGGGGGAGGGTCCCTCCAGTTTGCTGCTGATAGATCCTGAAGGTTCCAGCCTCAGTGCTGGCCTGGAGTAATATGCAGGACTTGTATGGCATAGATGGCAGTCTCAAACATTAGCTAATGAAACCTTGCACCACCCCCATGATGTATCAGTCTTATCCCCATTTTACAAGTGGGGAAACTGAGGCTGAGATTAAGAAATGGAGCTGGGATTAGAACAAAGGCGTCCCTGACTCCCAGTCATAAACTCACACCATGAGACTCTGCTTCTTGCGTACACAGCAGACTAAAAATCGTCAAATGTACTAAAGGTTTAACAATATCGGCCTTTTCATACCAGAAAGTTATTAGAAATCTGAAACCCAAATCCATTCCTTCCTGAAATTTTCCTCCTTTGGTTGTGGACTAGTGTGTTATTGCAGGGCTGCCCGCGCGTTACATCTGGGCTGCCAGCAGAAGTGAGCACACAAGCAATTGTGGGGGAGGGTAGGAAGACAGCTAGGAGTACTAGGTCAAATGTTGTGCCTAAAATTGGAACGATACAGAGAAGATTAGCATGGCCCCTGCGCAAGGATGAAATGCAAATTCGTGAAACATTCCATATTAAAAATAAAAAAACAAAAACAAACAAAAAAAACACCTCCCCAGTGTCTCTTCGCTTTTGGAGAGACTATCAAGCTTGTTTCTTTTGCACCTTCTGCCCCCAAAATTGTGTTAAATGTTTTTTGAAGGCATGGCCCTGTTAGACTTGTAATTTGTTTTCCTTTAACTCTGGCCTGTGTTTTGTACTTAGCGCTATGTCAATGAAAACATTAAACTCCTAGCAACTACACCTGGGTCAAAAATATGACCTCAAAATTCCGGACGAGGAGGCAGGAGTGACTAAAGAATGAAAGAATAAATCCACCCAACTGTAGGAATTAACCCTTAGTGGGTTTGATGGTTAAACCAATCCTGATGTTTGTACACTATTAGCTACTTCAAACAAAATAAAACAAACCTGCTTTGGCTCTGAGCAGGTTAAAAATATCACCCTTACATCCAGATTATAATATATCCTAGGTGGGTTTATGAAACAAACTATATCCCCTAGTGAATCTTTTATCCTTAAAGGAGGATTTCATGTCCCAAGCTGTGAAAATACCACATGTAGATTGAGGACTGTACAACATCACAGGGTGACCTGCCCCAAATGCAACTTAAATCAGCACAGACGGTAACTAACACATCAGCTGTCTGAAGACATCCAGGCCACAGTACCAGTATGCAATTATGTAACATGTTCAAATCTGGCACCTAACCCATAAAGCAAAGCTATTTAGATAGCCTGGGTTCTCATCTGGATTTTCATAAGCTTCTTTTCACATCTTTATTATTAGACCTGCTTTGTCTGTCTACACAGTCCGCAGCCAGATCCATGAGACAATGGAGGCGGCTTGTTACCACCCTCCCTGCCGCAATGCAGGACCACAGACTGGCCTCTCCTCTAGTAGCAGGAAGGAAAAAGGACAGACTGGTGGATGGGGGAGAAAAGCAGCTCCACTGCCTTCTTCCCACAGACGCTGGGAAATCCCCTCCGTGGCACAGCATTGGGCACTGCGGAGGCGAGACGCCAGCGTGCAGTTGCTCTCGAGACCATGCTTCTCTTGGGTTCCCAGCAGTTACTTCTCCTCTGTGGCTACAAACTCCTGGAGGAACGGGTTGGGTGCAACCACTGCCAAAGAGAGTATGGCTGCACAGCTTCTGAAGGAGCCATGCCCCAAGGATAGTCAAATAACTTTACCTCTTCCCCAGTGGAACAACATGGGGGAGACTATGAGCAGGTGACCCCAGGATCTGAGTTTTTAGCCTGAATCTCATGCAGCATAGAGTATCTTGCAAGGAGAAAAATGATGTGATCCAGTGACTGGCTGAAACTGACTCAGTGTTGCTATTTAGGTCAAGGTCATATTGTCTTATCTTACTAAGTGATTTGAAGAAGCAGTAACATACTACAGAAGGGGGGGACAGTTTTCAAAAGATGCTGCTGATTGCTATAATAATATTTAGCCCTGTTCTCCTCAAGGTGCTTTAAAAATACTAATTAATCCTCTTAACCATTTAAAGTAGGTAAGAATTTATCCTTCCCATCTCAAATTTACAGAGGAAAAAGTTGGCCCTGAGAGATTACATGACATACCCCAAACCACACAGGGAGACACTATTGGAGCTGGGATTAGAACATAGGAGTTCCTGGGAACGACTCCTGTATTCAAGTGACACCTCTGTAATAGGTGACCATTTCCCAGTAAGTTATATTGCTTTTGTGGAGTCCTCTGCAATAATGCCAAAGGCTAACTATAGCTCTAATCTAACAAGGAATGTCCCCTGGATTGCAAAAATCTCTTTTAAAACAAAAGAGAGACACAATTTGTGTGCAAGATGTTATATTTAACTTTGTTGCAGCAATCAGTTGGCTAGCAGACAGAGCACAAATTAATAAATACTATCCCTGACACAAGTAAGGATGTAAACAAAGCAAAGGTATGTTGACTTATGTGCCAAAATACACTGGAGCAGGAAAGTGAAAATCCATTTTTGCCATATGAAAAAGGAAAAACAGGAGGACAAAGTCTGTATCAGCCTTCTAACAGAAAATTGCAAATAGTAGAGAAAGCATAATAATAAGAAACTTCTGATGCTGTCCCTTTAAGGAAACTATTTATGTCCTTCTTGCAGAGATTTGATCCAGAATTCTTGCTACAAATTAGCAGGTCAGAAATTGGTCCCTGGGGAGCACAGACTAAGACAGGGAATGCAATATAACTTCTTGTGAAATGGTATCCATTAGGGAGCCATTTAAACTGTGGCTCATGCACATCAAATGTTTAATGTTCAGTATTTATGCATCCATAAATAGCCACAAAAAGCTTTTCTAGGCGATAATCTATGTCCAGACAGCATGACACAATTTTTGATGCTTGATTTTCACGATTGCTGATGAATGTTTAAGTGTTGGTGACTGGCACAAACCAAGAACACTTGGAGATGGAAACATTTCAGAAGACAAAGGGCATTTAAAAATGTATGTTACATAGCAAAACGATTTGCTTCTTTACAACCCATCCCCTCCCACAAAAACCTATCCAAAGGCTTAGGTTCCAGCTTTAAAGTGGCTCATTCTAGTTGCAAATGTGTTGCTTAGTCAAATTTAGTTACTTGACAATGTGATTACTGCTTAAAAGAAAACAAAATGTTACACTTTTTATAGATCCTACACAGAAACTGAGCTGTGCACATGTGCTACCGCTGGGAAGAGCTGGACATAGAGCTAGCTCTTTGAACCTATATTTCTTTGCTGTTAAACCAGGCAAAGGTTTGAACACAAACAAAGATTATGTATCTGAATTATGGGCCTGATCCAAACCCCAGAGGTCTTTCATTAACTTCAGTGGGCTTTGGTTCAGGCCTTCTTCTAACTGGCATATTTTATAGCGGTAAAAATGCTACATTTACACTGATCTATAAGTTATTTTTGTCTACTACAGGTATTATATTAAATTCAAACTTGTATTTTGGTAGCACTACTATTACATTAGCACTGCCCTATCTGTCTGACACCCTGAGGGACATAGAACAAAGTTTAATGGCAAAAGTTGACAGTGATGGCAATCCCTGGAGAGGAGCAGTTTCTGGAGCAAACTTGTTTGGCAGCTTGACTGGAAGAGGGGAAAAAAATACAGCACAGAAACATGAGGACATGGTGACATTAACACTTCAGCAGGAACAGATTCTGAGCTGAGGATTTTAATGGCAGAAAGCCAAGCTAACTAGCCCCTTGCAACTGATAGGAAGCAGTTCCCAGTTTGACGGCTATAACATATCCAGACATTCCAACTCCTCCATGTCTATTTTAAAAGAGAGATGAGCTGAATGGATGGTTCCGTAATTATTGAAAGAGGCTCCTTATTGAAAGGGACATGACGATCACTCAGATATGTTAATTTCAGATTACTACCAGATAACTTGGAAAAAATATTTTAATTGGAATTAAATGGAGAGGAAAACTGTATAAAGCATGCACGCCACCTCAGCATGCAGAGGATGGAGAAAGAAGGGATATTAGGGGAAACCACTGTTTTCAGATTCAGTGATGTACATACAAGCTCTTAGTTTCAACTGTAAACCCCTACTACTTGTAACATGATCTATATAGCTAGTGAGAAGACACAGGTTTTTCCCATGGAAAATCTCAACTTTTTGTTGAAAACCTGAACATTTGTGGCCCAAAACAGCCAACAACTAAAGTTTACAGCCAAAGTCCAAAAATGTTCAGGTTTTTGGGTTTTTTTACAAAAAATATTATTATTATTTTGAGGAAAGCAGATATTTCCTGGGGAAATTTTCATTTTGTCAAACCCAATTTTCCATCAAGAAATGTTTTGACACAAATTTTTCAACCAGTCCTAATGATCTACTAGAGGTGTGAGAGTTTAGGAGGAAAATCAGACATTTTTTTTCTAAAAGTCTTGGGTCTGAGATTAAGGTCAACAGGGATTATAGACGTGAGACACAATCAGAACCACATAGAGAATGTGGTTGATACATTACATGAAAAAAGTTATCAAGTTGATGCAGGTGAAGCATGCCAGATTGAGAGCCCTGGAGACTGCAACCCTCTGTTAATCCACACAACAGGTAAAGTACCAGGATAAAAAATAAAAGAGACATAAACTTTCAGGCTGCCATGACCACTAACTGACTGGAAGCAAGGAAGAAACATCACCTGTGAGAGGTTTACGGGAATCCTTCTACCTTCCTCCAAAGCAGCTGGTATTGGCCACTGTGGGAGACAGAGTATGGGGCTGTATGGATCCTGGGTCTGATCCTGTAAGGCAGTTCCTGTGTGAAAGGGACTGTTCTCTAAAGAGTACCAACAGTGTCCTATGCATTTTACCAATGAGCAGGAGGTCACTGCTGGGCAGAGCTTATAATAATCACTTAATACTGAGGTGTTGTGAGACGTCAAGTTTTTAAAGCAACACAGAAGTGCAAAGTACAATTCCTGGGATATTGTTTGGTTCCCCCCCCCCCGCCTCCGGTTAACTGAGATCTACGGAACACACGAACTCTGTGGGAACTGCAAACATTAATAACAAGATGAAGACGGGTGGCTGAAAATGGCTGTATACTTCATGCTGGCTTTGGGCTAGATATTTCATGTGTATTTCTGTGTCCCAGCATTAGCACACATTTGTCTTCATACTCTAGACAGATGAAATATGAATAAGCAGAAAGGTAAAGAAAGACGTGGACAGATACAAGGCAAAACTGGGGGCTGATGGAATATTCAGCTGTAATCCAGTCTTATCTTCATAAAAGATAATGATCAGCCTGAAATATTTTTGGTTTAGATTATTTGTGAGGTCACCTTCAGAATGCTACAGAGCCTGATCATGCCCTCTGGACCCACAAAACTCAACTTCCCAAATCAGACACAGGCAAAGAAGCAAAATCTCCATTTTGTAAAGACTCTCAGACTTCTACTAAGTATCAATTTTAATAGCAATGCAGGTCACTCAGGTTATAACTTGCTCTAACTGGTGTGCCCCCAAACGGTATTTGTTTACAGCTGAGCTGTCCTCAGAAAATCCTTTTCTGCCTTTACAAACACCAAAGAAAATACTTGCAAGCGGAGTCTGGGAGTAAGTACCTCAGTGAGCAATCTAGGAGAAGGATAAAGACATCCATACTAGCAGCTAAAGGGTTTTGGAAAATAAGCTTTCATCCACAGAGCCATTATCACTTAATCCAAATTCCTCTGAGCTCAGCTTTAATTCATTAATACCAAGAAAAATGTGAGCAAAATACATGTAAATCTCAGCAATGGGCATGAACTGCAGGGAGTGATTTATTTCCTCTCCCTTCTCTGGAAGAGAAGGAACAAAGACAGAGAATGTTTGCGGAGCTGCTAATGTGAAGCATTTTCAGAGACTAAATGGTCTTCTCACCAGTAATGCAGTTATTCTTTTTGTCATACACATCAAGTGGTAACACACTTGATACACTTGCAGTATTAAGGGTGACACAAAATGCTTTTTGGTAGCCCATTGTTTCCTGAACACCTGTTTGGGAAATCTCTGTTATTAGGGAAGAGAGGCAGAGTTTTTGGCAAGCAGAGAGTTAGCAGGGAACAGAGCTCATAAGAGGTGTTGCAGGAAACTTAACGGTCCACTATAAACATTTCCAGTATTCTGAACAGAGCAGCTATTTAGCCATGTAGCTAGGAATTTTTGAAGTGTTCATCATACAAATCTATGGTACATTAAAAAAAAAAAGATCTAGATGTATTTGAAGCCCTGGCAAAATACATTAGAGTAGAGAGGGGCATTGAGTGGCAGATTTTGTCTCCCCCTTGGCCGCCCCCTTTTTTGGGCCAGGTTTTCTTTTCTTTATTTTATTTTATCTATTTTAGGCTTTTATACTGCCACCCATAACTGTAGCATCTGGGCACTTTCTACATAAAGTCAATAGCAATAGCAAAGTCCCTAGTGGACTTCATAGGAGTCTCTGGCCCTTTATCCTTTCTAGGGTAGCATCTCTGCTTGGGTTACTTTTTTTGGTTTCTGTTTTGGGTTGGTTGGTTGACTGTTACAGGATTTTTTTTTCTGAAGGAGTGTTTGGACAGTTGGGGTGTCAGTGTTGTAAGTATCATTTTTGCTATGGTGATAAGGCTTTTTGAAAGATGAAAGTTTGGTAACATTTCCTCAAGGTGGTCGTGCTCTGGATTCACCTAATCTCACCTGAGAAGTTTGTTCCGTAGCCAGATCCCCTTGACCCAGAATGATTTGCTCTCCACCCGCATGCAGTGCTGCTGAGCTGTGTGATCTACATTGTCTCAAAAGAGTTCAGCTGTCATGGTGGTTGCTTGATCCATGAATTGCCTTGAGAATTAGGACTGAGGCCTTAAACTGGCATCTGAAACAGACTGGGAGCCAGTGCAGGAATCTGAGAAGAGGCTTGATGTACTCACATTAGCCTAGGCCTTGAAGGAGGCAGGCAGCTGTATTCTGCACCAGCTAGATAGATTTTTTATTTTTTTGTTACAATTTTCCTTTAGAAGGTTGGGTTCCTACTCTATGGAGCTGTTTGTGGGAGAGAGTTAATGCATGAGTGGGAGAGAAAGAGTGTCATGTGGAGAAAATGGGAGAAACCCTCCTCCTCCTCCTCCGAAATAACTACTGTAAATGAAACAAAAAAACCTATTACTTCATGACAGCCAGCCTTTGAATTATTCAAGCACAACAACAATGAAAATGACACTGTACCTTGCAATATCCTTTGCAACTTGTTCATTGGGACAGTTAATGAAAGCAATGGAATGGGTTCCCGAGATATAGCTGCCAGTGACTGTGGAGTGCAGCTGAAGACTTAGACTCTTCAGCACGGGGTACATCAGTAAAGACAGAGTTATTACCTAAAGAATGCAAAATACAACCGTGAGAATGCCAGGTCAAGTGTGTCCCTCAAATTTAGGTTGCATTTTAAAGAAACCCCAAGCATGTACAGTATGTATGATCCAAAACTGAAGTATCCATTCTTTGTGTTGCCAGTATTACAATAAAGCTTATTATTGTAGTTCAGAGAAACAATGTTTAAAACAAATAAACATTCCACAACAGTGGGTCCAGTCCAACATTAGAGCAGTGGGTTTAGTGCATAAATGGGTCAGTTTCAGAGTCAGGAACAGAACCTAGGAGTCTGGGGCCACCTGCTTCAGCAAGCATCATGCTCAAAACTTTCATGTACAAAAATATCCACTGTACAATCATAAAAAAAATTTCTATTTTTTTTTTTAAAACGAGAATAATAAAGTACGTCATTGGTAGGATAAATTACATTCCATCCTTTAAACAAAACCAAGAACAAGCTGAACTGACCTTCAGTATAAACTATTATTTCAGACTTAATACAGAAGGGAAGTAAAGCTCTAAGAGTGGGCCATTAATATACAAATAAGACAACAATGTATAGTTTGGTTGGCTGATCAGACTATTTGTTTTATGAAAAATTGCACAGTAGAGATTGAAGATAATCAGATTTTTATGCAACCCTGGTATCCAATTTATTGTGAAAGGAATTGCTGCCTTTCTGTCTTCACTATGGACAAGTACAGCAAAAACATATTTACAGAAGGAAATCATAAATCATTCATACAATCTTTGCATATGATGGTTGTTATAGGCACTGATTTAAAAGCACCCAAACTGAAACCCAACAGTGTCCACTGTTATCTCAGCTGTGTATTTAATTTTGTAGGTCAAATTCATCCCTGGAATAACTACATCTGATTATAGAGCTACTCCATGGATGAATTTGGTTGTGTGCAAGCTAAGGTTAAAGGAACATTGCCAACTTACATTTAACTCAGAAAAAGAGACAATTCTGGCATGGGTATTTGCAAAAGTAGAGCAGTGTTTCTATTCCCCTTATTAGGGGAGAAATATATGATCCCTTCTGTTCAGCATGGCAAGCATGAACCTTCATGAAAGTTATATGTGCATCCCATGAGGCTGTCCCAGCGAGCAACATTTGTAAATAAAGAGTAATACAATGTTTACAATCCTCCTGTTTTTCCCTCAGACAAGAAGTGAGAAATCTGATGCAACAACGCAACTGTTGTTTTCTCAGGTTTGTCTAACAAGTGAAGGCCAAACTGGATTGAAAACTTTGGATTTGAAAACTTCTGGGTTGTTAATCTGAATATACCCAGAGCGGTCAATATTTAAAGTGACTTAGATTCAAAAACCACAGTTGTGAGATCCTAAATTCAGTGAGATAACTGAAAAATATGCAATTTTGTTGCTGCTTTGTTGGTCCCAGGATATTAAAGAGACAAGAGGGATGAGGTAGTATCTATTATTGGATCAACTTGTGTTGGTGAGAGACAAGCTTTTGGGCTACACAGAATGCTTCTTCACATTTGTGTAGCTCAAAAACTTGTCTCTCTCACCAACAGAAGTTGGTCCAATAAATTATATTATGTCACCCACCTTGTCTCTCTAATATCCTGGGACCCATGGGGCTACACCAACACTCCACGTATCACTGAAAAATGTGAGACTGGAAAGTGATGGTCAGATCCAGGACATTCACAATTTTTCAAAATCTCATCACTTAGGTTATGCAAAACAAAACCTAGGACTGGTTTTGGAACTGGGGTTCAAATCCCTGTATTCAATGTTTTTGATAAACAACTCTAGCGTTGACGCATCACTAAAAACGAAACCATCATGTCAGCCTAGAGTAGAGCAAGGACTCTTCAACCCTGGTGAAAGAAACTTTTTAAAATTACCTTCTAATCAAATGAGAAATCTGAAAATGTCCACAAGGGAATATTTTCCATGTGTGTGCTTCTTCTCTCAATTTTTTGTAAGTCTGCTCGGCCCCCCAGTCTCTACATCTGCATCTCAGTAATCACCCACTGGATTAGATGTATAGGCATCAGGAATTTATCTATATACAGGCTGGCATTTGCATGGGTCTTTTTTCTAAATACTGAAAGCATAAGTTGTCCTGGGATCTGTATTGTCCCAATACAGAGAATTTTGTTCTCTTCTAAGTGCATCTTTGCAGCTTTCCCACAGATGGGGAGAAGTTTTGCTGGAAAATGCACTCAGCTGTGTGCAATTAGTGTCCCGGAAAAATCAGTCTGTTATGAAGGACCCAACAAAACAGGAACGAACACATTGACTCGTTTACACTCTGCTCTGCAGCATGTGAGGAGTTGAACGGGGGGGGGGGGGGGGTGTTCAGGTGAGATGCCTGTTGCTCACAGATTCATCTTCCCCCAAGCAGCTCCCCCGGTCTCCTTGCCTGCCATGCTGGGCAGCTGCGTGCCCCAGGGAAGAGCGGAAACGATCATTCAAGGTGACATCGCCTTGGCCCAGGCTCTGCCCCGTACAGTCTCTGCAACCTGCCTGGGCGCGCAGGGCTCTGCAGCCCTCCGGGGGTTCACAGCCTGTTGCAACGAAGGGATCCATCTTACCAGCAGCAAAGTGAAGCATCCCGGACGGGCGCAGCTCTGGGCGGCCGGCAGCTGGCAGCGCTGAGTTAGCCAGTCCATCTTCATCCTGCGGCCCCTCCTAGTCCAGGGCCAAGGCCGGTGCTGCCAGCCCGTCCCTCCCCCTGCTCAGCCCAGAGCGCTGCTGGGCCCGGTGGCCGCGGCACCAGGGCGGGTCTGGCTGGGAGGGGTGTTTGCAATGGTCACGGAAACGCCTCCTCCTGCCGCCGGTGCTGCCAGGAGGGGCTGGTGCCCGGCTCGTGGGCCGCCCGGCCGGGCCAGGCGAGGGCGCAGAGCAGCAGGAGCCGCTCTCAGGCAGCCCGAAGGTAAGGCTGGGGTTTGCTCGCTGGCAGGAAAGGATCGGGTGCTGCCCAGTCCGTTCCTCGCTCTGCAGAATGCATTACGGGGCCCCCATGTTAGGGGGACTGGATTTCCCAAAAAGAAAAGGAGGACTTGTGGCACCTTAGAGACTAACACATTTATCGGAGCATAAGCTTTCGTGAGCTACAGCTCACTTCATCGGATGCATCCTACATCCTACATGCAAAAAGAAAAGGAGGACTTGTGGCACCTTAGAGACTAACAAATTTATTAGAGCATAAGCTTTCGTGAGCTACAGCTCACTTCATCGGATGCATTTCATCCGATGCATCCGATGAAGTGAGCTGTAGCTCACAAAAGCTTATGCTCTAATAAATTTGTTAGTCTCTAAGGTGCCACAAGTCCTCCTTTTCTTTTTGCGAATACAGACTAACACGGCTGCTACTCTACATCCTACATGCATCCGATGAAGTGAGCTGTAGCTCACGAAAGCTTATGCTCTAATAAATTTGTTAGTCTCTAAGGTGCCACAAGTCCTCCTTTTCTTTTTGCGAATACAGACTAACACGGCTGCTACTCTACATCCTACATGCATCGGATGAAGTGAGCTGTAGCTCACGAAAGCTTATGCTCTAATAAATTTGTTAGTCTCTAAGGTGCCACAAGTCCTCCTTTTCTTTTTGCGAATACAGACTAACACGGCTGCTACTCTACATCCTACATGCATCCGATGAAGTGAGCTGTAGCTCACGAAAGCTTATGCTCTAATAAATTTGTTAGTCTCTAAGGTGCCACAAGTCCTCCTTTTCTTTTTGCGAATACAGACTAACACGGCTGCTACTCTACATCCTACATGCATCCGATGAAGTGAGCTGTAGCTCACGAAAGCTTATGCTCTAATAAATTTGTTAGTCTCTAAGGTGCCACAAGTCCTCCTTTTCTTTTTGCGAATACAGACTAACACGGCTGCTACTCTACATCCTACATGCATCGGATGAAGTGAGCTGTAGCTCACGAAAGCTTATGCTCTAATAAATTTGTTAGTCTCTAAGGTGCCACAAGTCCTCCTTTTCTTTTTGCGAATACAGACTAACACGGCTGCTACTCTACATCCTACATGCATCCGATGAAGTGAGCTGTAGCTCACGAAAGCTTATGCTCTAATAAATTTGTTAGTCTCTAAGGTGCCACAAGTCCTCCTTTTCTTTTTGCGAATACAGACTAACACGGCTGCTACTCTACATCCTACATGCATCGGATGAAGTGAGCTGTAGCTCACGAAAGCTTATGCTCTAATAAATTTGTTAGTCTCTAAGGTGCCACAAGTCCTCCTTTTCTTTTTGCGAATACAGACTAACACGGCTGCTACTCTACATCCTACATGCATCGGATGAAGTGAGCTGTAGCTCACGAAAGCTTATGCTCTAATAAATTTGTTAGTCTCTAAGGTGCCACAAGTCCTCCTTTTCTTTTTGCGAATACAGACTAACACGGCTGCTACTCTACATCCTACATGCATCGGATGAAGTGAGCTGTAGCTCACGAAAGCTTATGCTCTAATAAATTTGTTAGTCTCTAAGGTGCCACAAGTCCTCCTTTTCTTTTTGCGAATACAGACTAACACGGCTGCTACTCTACATCCTACATGCATCGGATGAAGTGAGCTGTAGCTCACGAAAGCTTATGCTCTAATAAATTTGTTAGTCTCTAAGGTGCCACAAGTCCTCCTTTTCTTTTTGCGAAAACAGACTAACACGGCTGCTACTCTACATCCTACATGCATCCGATGAAGTGAGCTGTAGCTCACGAAAGCTTATGCTCTAATAAATTTGTTAGTCTCTAAGGTGCCACAAGTCCTCCTTTTCTTTTTGCGAATACAGACTAACATGGCTGCTACTCTACATCCTACATGCATCCGATGAAGTGAGCTGTAGCTCACGAAAGCTTATGCTCTAATAAATTTGTTAGTCTCTAAGGTGCCACAAGACCTCCTTTTCTTTTTGCGAATACAGACTAACACGGCTGCTACTCTGAAACCTAGATTTCCCAAATCACCGCGTGGGGCTAGGCTGAGGGCCCCGCTCCTTGCCCAGGGCTGATCCCCGCCTCTCCCGGAGCACGGCTGCCCCTTCCACCCGGGGTTGGCGTCGCTGCTCACCCCAGCCCTGCCTCCCCCTCCCAGCGGGGCTGGCGTCCCCGCTACCCCCCATTCCTCCGCACTCCACTTTTATTGACAAAGGGGCATTTGTCCTGTTTGAGCAAGTTGGCAAGAGCAAACAGGACAAATGCTCAGTTTTCCCCAAAAAGTTGGGGCGGCCTGGACAGGGTTTATAAAAGGGACTGTCCCCGTCAAAATGGGAGGGATGGTCACCCTACTTAGTGTGGGCTGGGGGCCGCTGGCTCAGGGAATCCTAGAGCTGGAGGAGACCTCGACAGGTCATCAGATCCAGTCCCCTGAATGGTACTGAGGCTGCAAGGGCAGATGTACGCTGCCATTCTTAGACACAGAAGAATCTGATTCCTGGGGAAGCTTTTGATTTGTAGTTTTAGGGACAGATCACTCATCTTTGGTCATTGGAGACTCCGCAGTACTTGCCCTGAGTCCTGTCTACAGTCCATGCTGGGAAAAGACATTCTGCCCCTTTAAAAATTCCTTTCTGTGGTTTATGTGAGTCACGCTTCCTTGACACTACTCACGAGAGTAAATCAATCTGGGGTTGGATAGTTAATTAATCCTCCAAACGCTCTTGTAATGAAGGTAAGTATTATTACTATTCCGTTTAAAAGATGGGGAACTTGACACGGTGACGTTCACTGGACTTAGCCAAAGCCTATTGTGCCCATCACTGTGATATCTGAATGTGAGTAAAACTAGGGTGTTTTTTAGCTCCCGCCTCCCAGAATAAGATATTTGAATATGAAGAAAAAAATGCGCTCAAAGTGCACAAAACTAAGAAGCATTTAGAAAGAAAGTCTCCCTAGCTTTTAATGACATCTTTATGTGTTAACAACCCTGGAGGTTTTAAAAGTTATTTCACGTTAACAATCTCACACACTGTGTATCTGCAACCTTTCAGTCAGTTGGGACAATACATCTAGCCTGAATTGTTCCACGTTTCTCTCTAGCCAGCTTCACTTTCTCCTTCCCATGCACAAGCATCAGAAAATTTTTCGGATTTCACACTGCAAGGGATTGTTTTACATTTAAAAAAAATAATTTAAAAAGTAATTGAATTTGATTTTTTTTAAAAACCTTTCTAATAATAGTTGGCTCTGTAAAACTTTTTTTCTTAAACACAAAGCTGATTGGAAGAAGCATGTAATTGTGGCTAAAGGACAGGAATTAAGCTCTGAGTTCTCCCAGCTCTGCCACTGAATTGCTGGGTGACGTTGGACAAGTCTCTTAACATATGCGTATGTTTTCTCCATCTGTACAATGCAGTGTTCTGGGGCTTAATTCATGAACATTTTAAAGCATTTTGACATCCTCAGATAGCAGGTGCTATAAAAGTGAAAAGTAATATTAGGCATTTCAGGCCTAAAACTTTTTGACAATGTCCCTTTAAGAATTCAGCTGTACATGAATAGAGACAGTCACACTATCTCAAACTCTCCCGGCATTATGTTACTGTCAGGTCTCTCAAGCTACTAGAAAATGTATTAATCAGCAGATCATTGCAAACTTCTTAGCACAGCGGTCTAAGTCTAGCTTGAGACCAAAACTTTCTACAATTATAGTACTGTAGGGCTAACTATCTCATTCCAGGGCCAAGGATGAGGGCCAGATTACTCTGCTATTGTTAGTGAACTTTTAGAGATATTTAATATCATAGATCATTCAAAACCCTTTACAAAATGGAAACATTCAGGTATCTGCTAAGCTTCATTTGCCTGGCCTATTCCTCGTAGATTGAAGGACAACACATTTTCCTCTTACGCTGATCTCCCCTGCAGGCACAGACCATCCTCAGCAAACAGTAAAAAGAAAAGGAGGACTTGTGGCACCTTAGAAACTAACACATTTATTAGCGCATAAGCTTTCGTGAGCTACAGCTCACTTCATCGGATGAAGTGAGCTGTAGCTCACGAAAGCGTATGCTCTAATAAATGTGTTAGTCTCTAAGGTGCCACAAGTCCTCCTTTTCTTTTTGCGAATAGAGACTAACACGGCTGCTACTCTGAAACCTGTCCTTCAGCAAACAGTACCGTCAGACTTACAGGGCACAGATGTGGTAAGGGAGTGTGGAGAGCCTGAATAAGGAAAGTCTGTACCCCTGCCCATCACTTTGCCATGCTGCCTAGGACGAGCTAGGCCAATGGGTCTACAACGGGGTAACTCTACTACGCAAGCCCCCCAAATCGTGGGCAAGCAGAGCGCGGAGCAGCTGCATTGATGCTCCATAGGCCGGAAGGAGAATTCCCTTCTCTCCCGCCACCCCCCTCCGTAGAGTTTTCCTGCCCAGAAGCCTGCTTCTTTATCATCTGGTTATCTCAGCAGTGGATGAATATTAGCTTCCTTTTACATGGATCAGCACTTATTTATTTAACCCCCCTGTGCAAAGCGTAAGGAAAGGAGTAAGTTGAAACCAAGGGCAGCCAGCGGGGATCTGTCTTAAGCGAGATGCTCCGGTAGTAGCGGAGAGCTCCCCTTTCCGGGGCCAGCTGAGGACAGGGGGACGCAGCCCCACAACTTTTCCGGTTGCCTGAGGGAGGCTTTGGGGAAGGAGCTGAGTAACTGGGGGGGCGAGGGGGGGCGGGGGGCTGCTCCCAGCGACCTCATTGGCTGGTTTACGTTGTGTTTGACGGAGGTAATGCCAGAGCAATGGGGTTGGGGGGGGCCAAGAACCGGACTTTTATTTTGGAGAATTAAAAGCACGGGGGTGGGGGGTACGGCTAAGCCGCCCGAGACGCCACGGCGGGCTGGCGTGTGACCTCCCTGCAGCGGCTGCCAGGAGGGCGGGGGCCCCCGGCCGCTGCCTGGGGTCTGGCACCCTGTGTTTGGGCCCCTCCGGGGGGGGGGGGGGGGCGGCTCGCGGCAGCCACTTCGGGGAGGCGTGGCGTCACGGCGTGACGTCACTAAGACCCCCCCCGTGACTGGGGCTGGCTGCGAGACGTCTTCGTCCGCACGGCCGGGCCTAGCCACCCTGCCCCCGGCGGAGCGCTTCGCCTCGGGCCTGGCCAGGCGGCCCCGGGGCGGACTTGCCAGACTAGTCCCGCCCTTCGCCTGACAGCAGCCAATCAGCGAGGGGCGGGGGCCCGCCATTTTGTTCGCAATGCGCCGGACGCGAGAGGAGCCTCTTAGTTACGCCCGGCGTGGTTGCTAGGGGAGTTCTCGCGATACTACGAGTCCCGCCCTCCCTCGGCTGGGTCCCAAGATGGCGGCGGAGGCGCTGGAGCTCCTAGCTCGGGTCTCCCGGCTGGAGGAGCCGCTGGAGGAGCTGCGGGCCCTGCGGGTGGCGGTGCAGGCCCTGCCGCTGAGCGCCCTGAGGGAGCGGGCGCCCGACATCCGCCTCGGAGGCCTCTTCGCTCTGCTCAACGTGAACGACAGGTTCGGGGGGGGCGGGGGAGGCCTGGGCGCTGGGGCCACCCGGAGGAGGGGCCTGGCGTTCGGGGTGGGCGATGCGGCATCGCTGAGGTACGGCGGGCACCTCAGGCGGCCTCCCTGGACCTGGGGCGCTGTGGGGTGGGGGCGGGGCGGCGCTGTGGGGTGGGGGGCGGGTGTCATGGCGAAGCGCTGTGGGGTGGGGGGCGGGTGTCATGGCGAAGTGCTGTGGGGGGGTGGGGCGGCGCTGTGGGGGGGGGGGGGGAGGTGTTTGTGGGCGGGGCGGCGCTGTGGGGTGGGGGGCGGGTGTCATGGCGAAGCGCTGTGGGGGGGCGGGGCGGCGCTGTGGGGTGGGGGGCGGGTGTCATGGCGAAGTGCTGTGGGGGGGCGGGGAGGTGCTGTGGGGGGGGCGGGGAGGTGTTGTGGGGCGGGGCGGCGCTGTGGGGCGGGGGGCGGGTGTCATGGCGAAGCGCTGTGGGGGGGCGGGGCGGCGCTGTGGGGCGGGGGGCGGGTGTCATGGCGAAGCGCTGTGGGGGGGTGGGGCGGCGCTGTGGGGTGGGGGGCGGGTGTCATGGCGAAGCGCTGTGGGGGGGGCGGGGCGGCGCTGTGGGGTGGGGGGCGGGTGTCATGGCGAAGCGCTGTGGGGGGGTGGGGCGGCGCTGTGGGGGGGCGGGGAGGTGCTGTGGGGTGGGGGGTGGGTGTCATGGCGAAGCGCTGTGGGGTGGATGGGTGCAGGTGTCATGGCGAAGCGCTGTGGGGTGGATGGGGGCGGGGCAGCGCTGTGGGGTGGGGGGGCAGGTGTCATGGCGAAGTGCTGTGGGGGGGGCGGGGAGGTGCTGTGGGGTGGGGGGCGGGTGTCATGGCGAAGTGCTGTGGGGTGGATGGGTGCGGGTGTCATGGCGAAGCACTGTGGGGTGGGGAGGCGGGGGAGTGCTGTGGGGTGGGGGGGCGGGTGTCATGATGAAGTGCTGTGGGGTGGGTGGGTGGGGGCGGGGTGGCGCTGTGGGGTGGGGGGGCGGGTGTCACGGTGAAGTGCTGTGGGGTGGATGGGTGCGGGTGTCATGGCGAAGCACTGTGGGGTGGGGAGGCGGGGGAGTGCTGTGGGGTGGGGGGGCGGGTGTCATGATGAAGTGCTGTGGGGTGGGTGGGTGGGGGCGGGGTGGCGCTGTGGGGTGGGGGGGGCGGGTGTCACGGTGAAGTGCTGTGGGGTGGGTGGGGGCGGGGCGGCACTGTGGGGTGGGAGGGCGGGTGTCATGGCGAAGCGCTGTGGGGTGGGTGGGTGGGGGCGGGGCGGTGCTGTGGGGTGGGAGGGCGGGTGTCATGGCAAAGTGCTGTGGGGTGGGGGGGCGGGTGTCATGGCGAAGCGCTGTGATGCGGGGGGGGGGCAATGCGAGGTAGGCACTAGGCTGCTGTGCCACATGCTGTTGCCGTGGGGGGGGTGCTCTGCTCCTCGCTGTCGTGCAGCCTGAGGTGCTGGGTGTCACTGTGGGATCGGGTCATGCGTGCAGAGCCCGGCAGTGCCACAGCCCTGGGATCCTGGGGCTTCCTCTGGTCATGGCTCTGTCCCTGAGTCGTTGTTTGGCCTGTGGCAAATCTCTTCTCTCTGCCGTGGTTTCTCCATCTGTAAAATGGGGACGATACTCCATAAGGAGGTGGGGATTTGGGTTTTTTTTGGGTGGTTATTTGTAAAGCTCATGGAAGGTGCTGTTTATTTACTGAATATAAACTATGACAGTTATCGCTGCCAGGAAGTAGAATCAGAGCAGTACAAAGTTGTTTTGCAAGTGCATAGGCCTGTAGTAGTAAAATTTAGAATGGTGACAAAGCTTAGTTGGTGGCAAATAGCTTCAGAATTGTTGCTCTTTGCCTTAAATTATTAAATTCTGTGGATGGGTAATTCTTTACCTAATGCTGAGGTCCCCAAACTGTGGGATGTGCCCCCCTAAGGGGGCATGGCTGAGGCCTGGGCCAGCCCCCATGGGGAGTGCCCTTTGACTGCTGGCCCTGACTCCCAGCCCTGTGCCTGGGGCCCTCTCTGCTGGTCCCGTGCCCAGGGCCCCAGCTACAGCTCTACTCCCAGCTGTGGCCCCAGCCTTAGCCCCCTTACCCCATCCATGTCATCCTCCCTCCCCCCCAGAGCTGCAGTCCTGCTCCCGGGGGTGTGTGTGTGTGTGCGCGTGTGTGCGCGCATGCGCACGCACATGTGGATGGGGTAAGAGGGGATGTGACTCTGAAATGTTTTGGGGACCACTGAGCTCAAGGGTGTTTTTCCTTCCCTTTCAAACAGAGAACAGGTTGCTTTATGTGTTTCTATCTTGGAGCGGTTTCTTCAGGCAGTGGATCCATTGTATGTAATTCAAAACTTCAGAGAAGAACTTCAGAAAGGACTCTTTCATCCTGATGATTCAGTTAAACTTCTTACCATAGTCCAGGTATCGACTGTAACTCCTATATTCAAATAGTAAATAGTAGGGTAGATCTTTGACCATTCTTGGCTAGTTTTAATCTGTTAACACTTTTTTTATATTACAGTTTAATTCTTTACCTCCCAGTACCAAAGTAGGACAAAAGCACCATATTGCTACTTGTATATAGATTCTAGTTAGAAATCCTACATAGACTTGCTGAAATTTTTCATGTTGATGTTTTGCATCTGGTGGAAACAGACTAATACTATATGTTCAACTGAATTTTTAGGTTGGAAGAATAGTTGAAAATTCAGATGCTGTAAGAGAAATTCTCAATAATCCTGAATTACTAAGGCAAATCATTTATTGCATTGGAGGAGAGAAAATAGCTGTAGCTAAAGAGGTAAGTGTTGCAAACAATTAAAGCTTTTTTCTTTTCACCCTAATTGAAAGGTTCAAAGCATCTTATGTTTTATCTACAGTGTCTGAATTAGCAGCCTTGATTATTCTTGGATAATAGAGAAGTGGGGGCTTGGATAACTGGGATCAGCCTTGGGGTAAAATTTCCAAAAGTATCTAAGTGTCTTAGGCTCTGAAATCACTCTAGGTAAAATCTTCTAACACACCCTTGTTGTTGCCATCTGGTAACTCTCGTCTGTGAAGTGAATTGATGGGGTCTCTTGTCTGCGGATGGGATTTCTCCTAAATCTCCTAAAGGATTTGTTCATATCCCAGAAATCAGCATAACTAGCACTCTTGCCAGTCTCAGCAGAGAGTATGCTCTAATAAATTTGTTAGTCTCTAAGGTGCCACAAGTACTCCTTTTCTTTTTGCGAATACAGACTAACACGGCTGCTACTCTGAAACCTGCAATAATTTTCAGTCTTCTTTCATTGATAAAGCATAGTTCTAGATGTCTTATGTATTATTTAGCCTACTGGAAAAGAACAATTCAACTGACTCTTCTGATCTTGCTTTTTCATTCTACAATGGTTTCGCTACACTGTGTGAGCGCATGTGTGCATGTGCGCGCGCGTGTGTGTTTTACCACAAACCACTGCCTTTATTTGTAGGCTATCAAATCACTGTCGAGAATAGCACAGACTCAAGATGGGCTGGAGGCTTTATTTGCAAGCAATTTTTTGGTTGACTTGAAAAATGTCATGGCAACAAGTGATGTTGTGCGATACAGAGTATATGAGGTAAGAGCAATGTAGTTCTTGGTGTTTAAGTTACAGGGCACCATGACTCTAGTGCATTGTAATTCAGAATGGGGTGTTTGTGAGAGGGAACATATCTGTCATTTTTAACTGACTTGCTAACTTCGTACATTTCTGGAGGGAAGAAAGATGTGGTGGGGTGGGAAAGGAGCACACCATCATTCTTTATGAAATTATGAATCCAGTTTTCTTCTCTCCCCACCTTCCCCAAACAAAAAAACAAAACAAAAAAACCCTCAAAGGCTTTTGAAATGGGGTGAGCTGAAGGTCTGGAGGATATTTATGGGCTGTTCTCTATTATATTTTGTTTTTAAATTATGGTGGATGGGGGCCCAGAGCCTAGGATGGACATCTATAGATATTACTAATCAAATAAAAAAGACAAGTGCATCTCTTTCAAATAAATAAATAAATAATATGGGGAGTGCTGATAAGTCACTGCCATGGGTTAACATTTGAAGCCCTGGTGGAAATGAGTTCTGAGAGGGTGGGGGCGGGGGCATGCAGGCAGGCATGTTTTTAAGATGGTGAGAGCTAGACACTAGGGTTGTCAAGTGACTAAAAACATTAATCACACTGTTAAACAACAAGAGAGTACCATTTATTTAAATATTTTGGATGTTTTCTACATTTTCAAATATATTGACTTCAATTACAACACCATACAAAGTGTACAGTGCTCACTTTATATTTTTGATTACAAATATTTGCGCTGTAGAAAAACAAAATAGTATTTTTCAATTCACCTAATGCAAGTACTGTTGTGCAATCTCTTTATCATGAAAGCTGAACTTACAAATGTAGAATTATATACAAAAAATAACTGCATTCAAAAATAAAACAATGTAAAATTTTAGAACCTACAACTCCACTCAGTCCTACTTCAGCCAATCGCTCAGACAAACGAGTTTGGTTACAATTTGCGGGAGATAATGCTGCCCACATCTTGTTTACAATGTCACGTGAAAGTGAGAACAGGTGGTTGCATGGCACTATTGTAACTGGCGTCACAAGATATTTATGTGCCAGATGTGCTAAAGATTCATATGTCCCTTCATGCTTCAACCACCATTCCAGAAGAGGTGTCAGTGCTGATGATGGGTTCTGCTCAATATCAGTTCAAAGCAGAGTGGACCGACGCAAGTTCATTTTCATCGTCTGAGTCATATGCCTCCAGCAGAAGATTGGGTGGTTCTGGTTCTGTAGTTTCCGCACCGGAGTGTTGCTCTTTTAAGACTTCTGAGAGGAACGAGGTGTAGAAAATGCTTCAGATTTTGGAAGGCACTTCAGATTCTTAAACATTGGGTCGAGTGCTGTATATATCCTTAGAAATCTCCTGTTGACAAAACGCAAAAGTACCAATCTGCTGTGAAAGTGTTCTTAAAATGAACATGTGCTGGGTCATCATCCAAGATTGCTATAACATGAAATGTACGGCAGAATGTGAGTAAAACGGAATGGGAGACATACAGTTCTCCCTCCAAGGAGTTCAGTCACAAATTTAATGAATGCATTATTATTTTTTTTTTAACAAGCATAATCAGCATGGAAGCATGTCCTCTGGAATAGTGGCCGAAGCATGAAGGGGCATTTGAATCTTTAACATATCTGGCACGTAAATACCTTACAATGCTGGCTACAGAAGTTCCATGCAAACGCCTGTTCTCACCTTCAGGTGATGTAAATAAGCGGTCAGCAGTATCTCCCGTAAATGTAAACAGACTTGCTTGTCTTAGCAATTGGCTGAACAAGAAGTAGGACTCAGTGGACCTGTAGGCCCTAAAGTTTACATCGTTTTGTTTTTGAGTGCAGTTATGTAACAATCTACATTTGTAAGTTACTTTCACAATAGAGAGATTGCACTACAGTACTTGTACGAGGTGAACTGAAAAATACTATTTTTACAGTGCAAATATTTGCAATAAAAATAATATAAAGTGAGCACTGTACACTTAGTATTTGGTGTTGTAATAGAAATCAATATATTTGAAAATGTAGAAAAACATGCAAAATTAATTTCAATTGGTATTCTATCGTTTTAACAATGTGTTCACAATTTTTTGAGTTAATCGTGTGAGTTAACTGCGATTAATCGACAGCCCTACTAGATACATTAGGTGTATAACTTCAGGTATGTGGGTGGCAAAGGAGCAGTCACAAAGCTTAAAACGTGTGAGAAGAGAGAGGAGTGGAGAGGCTGGCATTTTAGCAGAGCAAAGGGAAACAAAGCAGGATGCAAGAAGAAATCAAAACCATACTGCAATCTAAAAACTTATTTATCAGTGAAATAAGCTTTTAAAGCAAAATGGGAGTTAATTAGTAATGTTTTCAGGCAAAAATTCTGTTTGAAATATGTAACGTATAGGTTTGTATAACTTTATAATCATAATGCGGTATGCAAGCACTCAAAGTCTTACACAAATGCTTTTATATACCTGCCCTTCCTGTGTTTACTTTTTAGTTAATTGTTGAGATTTCTTCGGTGTCTGCAGATTCTTTGAATTACTGTGCAAACAGTGGACTAATATCTGAGCTAATTGAAGAACTGACTGGAGATGATGTGCTGGTCAGGTATGTTGACAGAGATTGTTTTCAAAAGCAGATTGTACTTAAATTTGTTTTCCAGACAAGGATCCATAAAAAAAAATATTTAAAAGGCATTGGATTACAACTGTATTCTAATTGGGAAGGGGGAAGAGGAAATCATAACTCTGTTCAAATTTGTTTGATTTTTGTACTGCTAGCCAAAGAAACACAAGAGGCTATACTGGAGAGAATTAAACAGTGACAAAAAATTGATTTAACTAAATTTGAAAGTAAAGTTGATTCTGATTCAGGATTGGGGTCTCGCTTTGATTACCTTAGTTTGATCATTTAATCAGAGATGCATGCAGGTCCTCACCCCCCACAAATCAGGTCAATTATTTTTAAAAATTTAGTTGGAAGAAAATTTAAAAAAAATTTTTTTGGGTACTATTGCAATATAAATATTAGGAGCATGTTATCTTTAAAATGACAACTGTGAAATATTACAAAATATTATTTTCTTTATCAATCATTTGAGATTATCTAGATATTTAGGTTACTTTAAAAAGGATATGAAATAGGCCAGGTGAGCATTTATTCTTTATCTTCTATAGAGCTACCAGTATAGAGATGGTGACCTCATTGGCATACACTAAGCATGGACGTCAATATCTTGCCCAGCAAGGAATCATTGATAAAATTTCCAATATAATCATTGGGGCAGATTCTGATCCTTTCTCAGGCTTCTATTTGCCAGGTGATGTTATGTATTGATTGTTTCCAGTATTGGGTAATGTTGTCCACCTCTAATGAACTGTTAAACTAAGGGCTTTGAGCTTTTTGTCCTGAGAGGAAATGTGTATTTTTGATAGTAAGAATGGTATAAATGTATATGTACCTGAAATGTTTATGAATGGTCTAAAACATGATTGCCTTCTTTACATAAGGGCACTAGGAAAAGATAAAAGTTACAGGAATACTGTCAGGTATAGTAGGCACACAGTTGAAGCATTACTGTTGTCTTGCTAAACAAGATATTAAAAAAGATCAACAACTTGAAACCTAGTCAGTTTAAAAAAATGTAAATTCAAAGAAGTTTGAGGTACTCCACTGTCCAGAGATGTCTGAAAAACCACAAAACTAGCGATTATATTTTACTGTTTTTTAAAAATGTATGTTTTTCCCCTCTATTGCTGTATGAAACTCCTGCACAAGTGGGAGAAACTCTGCATCTTACAAAACTTTAGTGTACAGTCAACCCCCCCCCCAAAAAAACCCCAAACATCCTATCCCTACGTTTTCTCTAATATTTCAGTTATAGTAATCTGAAATGTTACTTGCAGTAAAAGAAGGTCTTTTAAAAAATCTTCTGGTAGAAAGCATTTTGTTTCTCTTAAAGTTGGGATATACTTTTTAACAGAAATGTTCTCCTGAACTTATTGAGAGTGAAACATTTTTGTGATTTTTTTCTTTGAGAATCAGAAAATGAGACTGACTAGTCCTATTTTCATTGTCCAAGGTGATTGAAATGGAAGGAAACATCATAAATAATTTTAATATCTAAGGTGCTAGTGACTTTTAAGGAAATTATTTTTTTAAATATTACTTTTAACCTGACTGTGCCTTTTAAAGGAGGTACCAGTCTTTTTAAATGGGTAGTGGTCAGGAAAAGAGTGGAGAATATGAATGAACTACATGCTGCTTGAATATTAAGCAATTGCAACTTTGATCTGAAATTCAGGATCCAACCACCTATAAGTGTGTAACTTTTATGTGGAACTTGGTGGTGCTTGGGGTCAGTCCATTTATTAGTAGACGTCTATTTCACACACGCAAGGAAGCATTGTGCTTTTACAGCTTCAGCAGAGAGGTGATGGATTAAGTGCGTGATGGAAAATGAACTCTTACTTCTAGAGCAAAGTTGAAGTATATTGTTGGGGCATGTCTAGGCTGGGATAAGAGGGTTAAAAAAAACAACACCACTTAAAATCTCTTATCCTTGTCTAGATGTTCATTAAGCATGTAGGAGTAGCTTGCACTGCCTCTGCTTGCGCTATACACATTTGTTTTAAAAGTACGGGCTTTATCTAGCGGTGTCCTTTCCACAGTGATATCACTTTTTTACAGCTGAACACTTTTATCTTCAACACACTTTAATTATAAAAAGAAAAGGAGTACTTGTGGCACCTTAGAGACTAACAAATTTATTAGAGCATAAGCTTTCGTGAGCTACAGCTCACTTCATCGGATGCATCGTAATTGTAGCTCACGAAAGCTTATGCTCAAATAAATTTGTTAGTCTCTAAGGTGCCACAAGTACTCCTTTTCTTTTGCGAATACAGACTAACACGGCTGCTACTCTGAAACACTTTAATTATGCCATTCGGGTAAAAGTCTTTTGGTATCTTTTCCTCGTTATTGACTTGAAATTATGCCACTGAAGTTTTTTCCTTTCTGTTGAATGTTTCTTGCTTTACTTTTGGTAGGATTTGTGAAATTTTTGGAATCTGGCTAGTGTAGACAGCCCGCAGCAGATCTGTGAACATATCCCGTCTTTATGGAAAAAGTGTTTGGAATGGCCGAAGGCCATGACCCAACCATGATTGGAGTGGCTGTGACACGCTTGCAATCCTGGGATCAATGTGGAGGAAAACAGGTTTTACAGAAAGCTGGTGTGCATCAAGTTTTTTCCCTTATATTCTAATAGACAAAGGGGAGCTTACTGAGGTATTGTCACACTCAGGAGTGAGGAAAGGGACCTTTAAAATATATTACTTACCAAAGATTTCTATTTGTTTTAATAGCTGCAAAGCCCAGGGTATAATTTTCTATGCACAGTCTCTCTTTAATTTTGATAGGGTGTGGAAGAATAGGGGAAGAGGAAAATACTACTGGGCCCTGAAGAGGACCTTATCTATATATATATATGCATTACTAGCTGTGATCAAACCATGTTCGTGAAAAACATGGCAGTGTCAGAGTTGCAGCTTGGGCTGTCAGCTTAATTCCTCATATTGCAGTGGGCAGCGTAATGCAAGTCCACAACAGCACTGTAATTTTAGGAGATGTTCATCTTTCCTCAGCTTTCTTAAAAAGGACAAGGAAAATACAGCCATGTAATACATCTTTTGCCTACAGACAAAGATGAATATGCTTTTTTGTGTCTCCTGGTAACATCACTTTGTTTGTTGAAGATTATAGGACTTCTTTTAGTACAAGATGAAATGGCTGACCAAAATGGCCCAGAGGATTCAAAATGCGATACAGAACTTTTTTCACTACCAGTTCAAATCTAACCCAGTTTGATGAATATCCATACCAACAGATGGCAGCTATATGTTTTGTCAGTATAGTACATCTAGAACTGCTTTTGCTCGGGCTGTGTATCCCAGTGCTCTTCTCTAGCATTTAATTCAGTCTACTGTAATATTAATAACTTGACATAGTACAGAGGTTACTGGAGATTTTATTAGTGTGTTGGGAATGTGCATGACAAATGAATATTTCTTAATGTTTTTATTTTCAAAGGGAGTAGATTTGAACATCTGTTAAACCGAATAGGGCACCAAGCAAAGAATCCCCCAGCAGAGCTAAGACTTCGATGTTTGGATGCCATATCATCTCTTCTTTACTTGCCAGTAAGTTGTTTGAAATGTAGAGAAATGACACTATTGTGTGTTTTGTAGAGGCTAAGTTAAGGTTTCTTAATGGTTTACTGTTTTTGTAATGAACTCTTCAAACTTGTATTGTTTTAAAATACTGTATTTGCTAGTGGAGAAGAGTAACGTGGTTTTAATTCATGTAAGTGAAGTGTGTGTGCTTAGCAGATATATGATAACATTTCTGCTAAATAGCTGTTTTCAGTGTTCAGAATGCAAAGTTCGATGAAATTGTCACTTTGCTCAGAATAGGACAACTTTACAGTGAAAAGGAAAGTGCATATAATACTTATGACTTAAAGGGATATTATAAAACTACTTGAAGACCAGAATGTAATATTTAGGTTGTGTAACCCACCCCACTTAAATGAAAAAAATCTTGAAACCATTTCTATTTACGTTGAGTGAAGCATCCTCATTTAAACTTCCCCAGCAGCCTTGTGAATTCCAGCAGCAGCAGTAGTAGTCAAACTCTAAAAATCCGTGAGAAAATTCTACCCTCCAACTGAGTGAAATACAAAAAAGTGAACTGCATAGGTGGAGAAAAATTTGATATTTACAATTCTTTGTTTAAGCTGCTGCTGGCTAAGTGACTTAGTTTTAAATTGATTTTTTCCTTTATAGTTTTCTTGAACGAATATTAAAAATGCAAAAATTATTCATCACAGCATTTCTGGTCTCTTTCATTCTTTCTCTCCACATGTAGCCAGACCAGCAAACAGAAGACCTACTAGGAATGACTGAATCCTGGTTTGCTGCCATATCTAGTCAGCCATTGGAACTCTTCAGGAGTATTAGTACTCAGCCATTCCCTGATCTCCACTGTGGGGCTTTACGAGTGTTTACTGTAAGTTTCCTTTTTTTTAAATGAGACCAGAAGTTGTAAATTCCTTTCCTAGTGATAGCATCAAGTTGTTATAATGTGTGTAAATACTATCTTTGTAAACTGACTTCTGTATACAAATCTATGGTGAGAGATATTTCAGCTTGTCTTCAGTGTCCAACCCTCATATATCAGACCGAAATCCAAATAGCATCCAAAGTGGATGTTCCAAACAAGTCTGTTCTGCACTTTATATCCACTTGTAAACTAAAAATGATTAGGTTTTAGCCTCTCCTCATTATTTGGTACCACAAAAGTGATTATCCATAATTCATTACAATCTAAAGGGGAAAGTAACTCTAGAATCTGTCTAGTATTAAAATACTACTGCTTGATTGGAATGTCTTATTCTAGTCTCCATCCTCCGGTTGCCCAGATTGCATATCTGATTTCAGTTGTATTCTCATCCCTGATGATAGCTTAACAATCAGCGTATTATATTAGCATATTAAAAAAATCCACAACCTGATTATTTTCTGTTCCTGATGTTTAGGCTATTGCAAATCAACCAGTGGGCACAGAAACTGATGCTGACAGTCCAGGATGTGTGGAATATATTGTAGACAGATCTGTGGAACCTGACAAAGCTTCAAAGTATGCCAATATGAACTGGTTAAGCCCTTGTAAATTCCAAAACAATAGCTGAAATATTTGGAAACCAGTACTACTTAAGGCTGAGGGCTTATCTTCATGAAGGTCCTTATTATGTTAAGGCTGTTTCTACTACTGCTGTGAAGGTGGCAGAATAATATCCACGTCACTGCACTTTTTCCTTTTTTTAGCAATCCAGTGTTACTGGAGCAGTGATTGGTCCAAAATGGCTCCACTTTAGGGGCTCTAACCTCATGAAAGAAACTTTAGAAAGCACTTGACTCAGTTGTTGTAATCTGAAAATAACTAAGAGTTCGGAGAGTAATTCTCAAATAGCCATAGGGCACAGCATATCTTTCTTTAAAGAATCATGGTGTACATAAATCCGCTTCCTGTACATTTATTATATTATTTGAAATAGCGTTGTCTAATTGACTTATATAAGCAGTTTAACAGCTGACACGCATCTTGTTTTGCAGAAATTATTGGTCTTTATTTAAGTTGAGTGTTCGTTGCTTGGTGATCCCATCGTGTTTTCTCACTGAGCCACACTTGAAAAAAGCAGTTTCATCAACATCAAATGTTACAGTAACTTTTTCTTTCTGACATGGCACCTAAATGGAAAGTGTGTTTTTAATTAACTGATCATGGCGATCTGTGATCTAGTTTATTACAATTACACTAGCTACTTTCAGGGGCTTCATGCCTATAGGAAGATGGTGCAAAAAATAATTTTTGTTTTTTTTCCAGTTTGGTTTGGCTGGATGTAAGTCTTGTATAAACAAACAGTTCTGAATGTTGTTTACATCTTATGTGGAAGGTGAACATGAAAATCTTAAATTTTTAAAGACTGTCTGATAAGTGAGTGTTAAAACCAAATTGGAAGCTGCTGTGGTTTTTTTTTTAATTTTAAGTTATCATTTTTAAATTTATATCCGAACTTCAGTAATGTTAATTAGAATAAAAGTGATAAGAGCATAAAGCCTTCTGTTTAAGGACATAAATTTACCATGGAGGAAGTAACTCATGGCTATAGCCCAGGGATTGGCAAACTTTGGCTCGTGGCCCGCTAGGGAAATCTGCTGGCGGGCCAGGATGGTTTGTTTACCTGCAGTGTCGGCAGGTTCAGCCGATCACAGCTCCCACTCGCCGTGGTTCGCCATGCCATGCTAATGGGGCTGTGGGAAGTGGTTGTCCAGCACGTGCTTGGCCCGTGCCGCTTCCTGCAGCCTGCATTGGCCTAGCACGGCGAACCGTGGCCAGTGGGAGCTACGATCGGCCTAACCTGCGGACGCTGCAAGTAAACAAACCATCCTGGCCTGCCAGCGGATTTCCCTGTCAGGCCGTGTGCCAAAGGTTGCCGATCCCTGCTATATAGCCTATTATTATTTGGTATACGACGTAGGTTTTACACATTCTCTGAAGAACAGTTTGACTACTTTGGAGGACAGGATTCCAGACTAGATGGGCCATGTAATGTATTTTGGTCCACAGATCAAGACTATAATATATATAAAAATTTTTTTTTCCTTCTGTCTTATTTTAGACCATGAATTATGTACTATTTTAGTTCCAAGGATGAAAAAATAAAATCTTGTGGAATACTCGAAAAATGTATTAAAATGAAAATTAAGGTAACTACTGGAAGTAGTAAGAAGAATATCAAGTTGGATATATGTACAGAAGTAGCTTGTTCATTTCCCTGTCTCCCAAACCGGGGCAAATGAATAGGATGCCTTGGTTGCACTGCAGCACCCTCTGGCTGAGCCAGGGAGAAATGGCATTGGGCTGCAGAGGAAACAACATCCCGCTGTCCTGCTGCCAGTTGATTGCTCTGGTGCAGGACCTTTTAATGGTGAGGCGAGGTGCAAGAGGACTTAGAAAACTAGAGTGTTAGGGGGCAGGAGAGGAAGGTAATGAGTAATATACTATTTAAATGAAGAATAACTTTTTATGTAACGTGTCTGTCGCTTATTCTTGTGAACTGGAATTTTAAAAAAGATTTTCATTCGAGATTATACAAATAGTAGTGTATAAATCCTATGCTTGTAGGTGCCCAATAAATATCGTAGACGACATTACCTCTGCACAGACTGTATTGGCCAATATTAGCTATGTTTCACTTTTTACGTGGGAATGACTAATGACTGTTTCCATTGGCACAGTGCATGCACCCAAAATGCCAGAAATCATGCATGTGGAAAAACTTTAAATATTAAGTTATGTGGAAAAGAATGTAAATATACCTTCCATTTGGGCTGGCTAGTTTAACTTTATTATGTTAAGTGGTTTTGTATGCTGGTAGCCATCTGACCAGCTGTACTGACATTTCAGTAAACTTTTCTACAATTCATGAGTCTCTTCCTTTATGTGAGGAGTTTACTTAATTCACTTCAAAGTGAAATAACTAAACTGAATTCATGTCACTTAATTCTGAAGTTGTCCATAAAGGAGCTTAATTTTTTTGGCATGTCCCCATGTAAATGAGCCCTAAGTAAAGCAAAAAAGAAAAAGGAGTACTTGTGGCACTTTAGAGACTAACAATTTATTTGAGCATAGCTTTCGGAGCTACAGCTCCCTTTTCTTTTTGCGAATACAGACTAACACCTGCTGCTACTCTTGAAACCTAAGTAAAGCACAAACTCCCACAACCCTCTTCTTTCAAATGCTCCAAAGTAAACTTCTGACACTCCCTGCAAGCCAGAGCAACTGCATTAATTAATAGCTGAGGATTCAATATGTTCTTTCAACACACTCTTTACCTGCTTATTATTAGAACTGTTCAGAAACTGTGTGTCTGAAAGAGAGGGGTCCCCTTTCACCATTGAAAATATCAATGAAAAAGAATCAATAGAAAATTTAGACTTAATTAAAAACCAAAAGTTTTTGGCCCAAGCAGATTTGCCTTGAAAGTATTTTGACGACTCAATTTTCTGTCAAAAGCAGTTTCAGTGGAATTTTTTTCACCAACTTATATAAGACCAATGTAACAAAACTGGCAATTTAAATCCAAGATCTAAGTGCAGCTCTTCCCTTAGCTTCACAACTTTTATCCTGCTGCTCTCTTTGATCATCGCTAGGACCCTACCAAATTCATGGTCCATTTTGGTCAATTTCATGGTCCTAGGATTTTTAAAATAGCAAATTTCATGATTTCACCTATTTAAATCTGAAATTTCGTGGTATTGTGATTGAGGGGTCCTGACCCAAAAAGGAGTTGTGAAGGGGTCGCAAGGTTATTGTAGGGGGAG
Organism: Dermochelys coriacea; assembly: GCF_009764565.3. Taxonomy (NCBI): domain Eukaryota; kingdom Metazoa; phylum Chordata; order Testudines; family Dermochelyidae; genus Dermochelys; species Dermochelys coriacea. Next base: position 20,797,840 of record NC_050083.1, on the reverse strand, counting down.
TTTGCGGTGCTGCTTCCCTTATTCTGCACTGCTGCTGGCAGCAACGCTGACTTCAGGGCTGGGCAGATAGCGGCAGTTGCTGGCCAAGAGCCCAGGTCTGAGGCAGCGCCACTGCCAGGAGCAGTGCAGAAGTAAGGGTAGCTGGTCTCCTGTGAAATCTGTAGAGTATAGGGTAAAGCACACAAAAGACCAGATTTCACCGGGGGGGAGGGGGAGAGACCAGATTGCATGGTCCATGAATTATCGTTTTACTAGGCTCTTTTGCCACAAATTCCCCAGCTGCTTTGCTTTAAGCATTCTGTTGCTTAGAGCTGCTCTGAGCAAAGTTTGATGACCGCCCCTTAATGCCCTCCTGGAGCTTGTCTATCCTAGCGTTCCCACCAGTAGAGCAGAAAGAGGGAGAGGTATTTTACCAAAAATTTCCCACCATAGCAAACTATTTATGTCTGCAACAATCTTTGACAAGTTCTTTATCTCCCCTCCTTAAATAAAATCTGAACTCGCTACCTTCTCATCCTCAATAATCCCCATGCTGTCTCATCTGATATGTTCTTCAGTTTCTTGTTTTATCTAGACAGAGCAGGGCAGAGACCTTCATAATCTGATTCTAAAGTACTGTTTAAACTTAATGGTTTATCTACTTTTTAAAAAACTGATCCACTTGGATACCCAGTTTGGTAAAGCTGTGGCTGTCGCAGAGATTCATCTACAAATGATGCATGGGCTAGGATGTGGGAAGATTGTTTTTTCTGTCCATCATTATTCTTGACATTGAGTCTTCTCTGCTAACCAATGCACTATGTATCATTTGCAGTGGTCTTAGGTTAGTTGGGACTGGCACAGTTATGAGTTATAGATTCATAGATACTAAGGTCAGAAGGGACCATTCTGATCATCTAGTCCGACCTCCTGCACAGCGCAGGCCACAGACTCTCACCCACCCACTCCTACGAAAAACCTCACCTATGTCTGAGCTATTGAAGTCCTTAAATCGTGGTTTAAAGACTTCAAGGAGCAGAGAAACCTCCCTCAAGTCACCCATGCCCCATGCTACAGAGGATGGCGAAAAACCTCCAGGGCCTCTCCAATCTGCCCTAGAGGAAAATTCCTTCCCAACCCCAAATATGGCAATCAGCTAAACCCTGAGCATATGGGCAAGATTCACCAGCCACATACTACAGAAAATTCTTTCCTGGGTAACTCCGATCCCATCCATCTAATATCCCATCTCAGGGGATTAGTCCTATTTACCCTGAATATTTAAAGATCAATTACTTAACAAAATCCCATTATCCCATCATACCATCTCCTCCATAAACTTATCGAGTAGAATCTTAAAACCAGATAGATCTTTTGCCCCCACTGCTTCCCTTGGAAGGCTTTCCAAAACTTCACTCCTCTGATGGTTAAAAACCTTCGTCTGATTTCTAGTCTAAACTTCCTGGTGGCCAGTTTATACCCATTTGTTCTTGTGTCCACATTGGTGCTGAGCTGAAATAATTCCTCTCCCTCTCCTGTATTTATCCCTCTGATATATTTATAGAGAGCAATCATATCTCCCCTCAACCTTCTTTTAGTTAGGCTAAACAAGCCAAGCTCCTTAAGTCTCCTTTCATAAGACAAGTTTTCCATTCCTCGGATCATCCTAGTAGCCCTTCTCTGTACCTGCTCCAGTTTGAATTCATCCTTCTTAAACATGGGAGACCAGAACTGCACACAGTATTCTAGGTGAGGTCTCACCAGTGCCTTGTATAATGGTACTAAAACCTGCTTATCCCTACTGGAAATGCCTTTCCTGATGCATCCCAAAACCGCATTAGCTTTTTTCACAGCCATATCACATTGGCGGCTCATAGTCATCCTATGATCAACCAATACTCCAAGGTCCTTCTCCTCTTCCGTTACTTCTAATTGATGCGTCCCAACTTATAGCTAAAATTCTTGTTATTAATCCCTAAATGCATAACCTTACACTTCTCACTATTAAATTTCATCCTATTACTATTACTCTAGTTTACAAGGTCATCCAGATCTTCCTGTATAATATCCTGATCCTTCTCCGAATTGGCAATACCTCCCAGCTTTGTATCATCTGCAAACTTTATTAGCACACTCCCACTTTTTGTGCCAAGGTCAGTAATAAAAAGATTGGTCCCAAAACCGATCCCTGAGGAACTCCACTGGTAACCTCCCTCCAACCTGACAGTTTGCCTTTCAGTAGGACCCGTTGCAGTCTCCCCTTTAACCAATTCCTTATCCACCTTTTGATGTTCATATTGATCCCCATCTTCTCCAATTTAACTAATAATTCCCCATGTAGCACGGTATCAAATGCCTTACTGAAATCTAGGTAAATTAGATCCACTGCATTTCCTTTATCTAAAAAATCTGTTCCTTTTTCAAAAAAGGAGATTAGGTTGGTTTGGCACGATCTACCTTTTGTAAAACCATGTTGTATTTTGTCCCATTCACCATTGACTTCAATGTCCTTAACTAATTTCTTCTTTAAAATTTTTTCCAGGACCTTGCATACTACAGATGTCAAACTAACTGGCCTGTAGTTAACCGGATCACTTTTTTTCCCTTTCTTAAAAATAGGAACTATATTAGCAATTCTCCAATCATTCGGTACTACTCCTGAGTTTACAGATTCATTAAAAATTCTTGCTAATGGGCTTGCAATTTCAGGTGCCAATTCCTTTAATATTCTTGGATGAAGATTATCTGGGCCCCCCCAATTTAGTCCCATTAAGCTGTTTGTTTCCCTTCTACCTCAGATATAGTAATATCTACCTCCATATCCTCATTCCCATTTGTCATGCTACCATTATCGCTAAGATCCTCTTTAGCCTTATTAAAGACTGAGGCAAAGTATTTGTTTAGATTTTGGGCCATGCCTAGGTTATTTTTAACCTCCACTCCATCCTCAGTGTTAAGCAGCCCCACTTCTTCTTTCTTAGTTTTCTTCTTATTTATATGGCTATAGAACCTTTTACTATTGGTTTTAATTCCCTTTGCAAGGTCCAACTCTACTCGACTTTTAGCCTGTCTCACTTTATCCCTACATGTTCTGACCTCAATTAGGTAGCTTTCCTTGCTGATCCCTCCCATCTTCCACTCCCTGTATGCTTTCTGCTTCTTCTTAATCACCTCTCTAAGATGCTTGCTCATCCAGCTTTGGTCTACAACTCCTTCCTATGAATTTTTTCCCCTTTCTTGGGATACAGGCTTCCGATAGCTTCTGCAGCTTTGATTTAAAGTAATCCCAGGCCTCCTCCACCTTTAGATCCATAAATTCTTCAGTCCAATCCACTTCCCTAACTAATTTCCTTAATTTTTGAAAGTCAGCCCTTTTGAAATCAAAAACTCTAGTTGCAGATTTATTTTTGTTAATCCTTCCATTTAGTTTGAACTGAATTAGCTCGTGATCACTTGAGCCAAGATTGTCCCCTACAACCATTTCTTCTGAGGTTCTCGCTACTCACCAAAATTAAATCTAAAATGGCATCCCCTCTAGTCCGTTCAGCAACTACTTGATGAAGGAATCCATCAGCTATCACATCTAGGAAAATCTGAGCTCTATTATTATTACTAGCACTAATCCTCCAGTCTATATCTGGGAAGTTAGTCTCCCACGATCACGCAGTTTCCATTAGTATTTACTTTATTAAAGACATTAAAAAGGGCTCTATCCATGTCCAACTTAGATCCTGGAGGTCTATAGCACACCCCAAGCACTATCGTAGGAGAGGCTTTATTAGTTATCTTCCCCAATGTAATTTTTGCCCAGACGGACTCTGTCTTATCCATTGCATCGCTTCTTATTTCTTTACATTCTACCTCATCATTGATATACAGTGCTACTCTACCACCTTTACCTTTGTTTCTGTCTTTCCTAAACAGCACATACCCTTCAATACCTGTAGTCGTCATGACTACTATTCCACCATGTTTCTGTTATCCCTATAATATCTTTATGTATATAATACATAAAGTTAAAATCCTTAGTGCCATTTCAATGTTTCTGGTGTTGAATTTGATAAGAGCAAAAGTTCAGTGTGTACAATTATATATGGTATAATGAATCTCATTTACTCCAGGAGGATTGGTATAAATACCTAGAGAATTTGACATGGCGCTTTTTGCAGACCTGCCAAAAATCTACAATTCGCGTTTCTCTTCACAACAGGAAATAGTTGTGGGGCACAGCCATTCCATGGTATACTGTGATTTTGTCAGCAACCTTAGGCTGAGCTGGGTTGGATCTGGCCAGTACTTGGATGAGAGACTTCCAAAGAGAATTTAAGGCTTTACAGGAAGTGGTGGCAGACATTAGGTGACATTCTTACTGCTGATTCAATGCTGACCCCCATATTCCAGCGTAATGTACAGGGTTGCTACAGGCCATGTCTTCTGAATGAAATATAAACTGAGGTCATGACTGCTTGTGATCATTAAATACAAGGCAGTTCTAGAGGACAGTTAGGATGGGTTTCCTCTGTAAAATCTGCTTATCAGGCTGTTTCCCCTGGTAATTTCAACGGGATGCTCTATTCTTCATTCCTGTCCTACACTGTTAAATGGACGCAGAGGTAGCTACATTCACTGGAGGGTGATATGATTCCCATATTTTGCAAAGTAGTTTGGGATTGAATGATGCATCACTCAGTCAAATTGGATCAAAACTACAAAAGTAGTTGCTGCATAGAGGGGCAAACAACTAGACAACATGAAAAACAGTGGATACACACACATTCTTTAAACATTTTACTTAGAGAATAAGAATTGCACGCAATTCTACATTGTGAAAAAAGCCACATCAGTACACTCATTATCATAAATTAATCACTGAATTAAAACACAGATCCTTTTACATTTAAAAACTAACTTTGAGAGGAAATGTTCAAAGCAAAAGGATAAGATAAGATGAACTTTCAAACAGGAAAAATGACAGTTAAAGGCTGCATCCGATGAAGTGAGCTGTAGCTCACGAAAGCTTATGCTCTAATAAATTTGTTAGTCTCTAAGGTGCCACAAGTACTCCTTTTCTTTTAGTTAAAGGTGTAAGTACAGTTTCTTTACATAGAGAAGTTAAAATCTTAATTGGTAAAATGCAAAGCCTCCTTTTTTATTGTTTCTATGTTAAAATGTTTAAACTTGTCAAAGTAGGTCAGGACTCTGCAGGACACCAGCCCATAATAAGTTTCCAGTAAAGTGCAGTCTTTCCCATCACTTATCTCCTTCCATTCTTTAAATAGCTCATCTTCTTTCATTTCGGAAGAGGTGAAAATGAATTTGTAGCAACATCGATTGTATCTAATATGCTTTTTCCCAGAAAATCTAGAACTTTGAATGGGTATGATGCCAGTGTTCTTAGCACAGATTCCAACAAAGACGTCAGGAGGAACAAAAACTGGTGTTTCCTTGGCAACAACGTACATCTTCCGAGCAACATCCTGGGAAATGACAAAAGCCATTCCACTACAGTAATCTGGGTAATACTCGTCTTGATATTGACTGAGAGAAACGAAGCTCTGGCTTTGAGGGTCTCTGTCAGGCATATCTTGATGAATGACCCTTCCAATGTAAATATCCTCAAGATGTGTTCTTAAGCTAAGCAAATATTCAGCCAGACTTAGAATGTTGACAAACATTTCTTCTTCAGTTTTGAGAACAAACCTTGCGGTTGAACAGAATGTTACAGTCCACTCCATGCTCATCACAATCTTCAGTGTCTGATTCTCAAAAGAATCAAGGAAGTTTCCTTCAATGATATCTCCATGCTTTTGAGACTCTTCACTGATGTCTAACTGGATGATTTCTGAAGCTGGCTTTCCTAAAGCAAACAAAATAAGCACAGCATACCCCCTGATGCCTGTCACATTACCCCATGTTTGTCTGATCAGGTTACGCCTTGTCCTATTTTCTGGGCTGCTGCACACAATAACAAGCAGAAATACCTCTTGATCTGAGCACACCTCTGAACTGCTGATGATGTAAGACTTGGACATATTGATCTTTAGGGGATCCATGTCTAATTTCCTGGCCTTCTCCCTGATTTTGAGAATTTTCATGTCAGTGTAGGTGACGGGTAGCGAATGTAGAAAGTATTCCTCCAGTAAATCTCCTCCAAACAGCAAAGCATGGAAGAGCATGATGTTGAATATAATAAAACACCACTGGTGTGTCCGAAGTCTGCAGAACATCACCTGGAGAAGAGATGGACATTCACTTCTACCTCTAACTGATTATAAAGGCAATTCTTTCGAAGATACTGGCGAGTGTGGAGCCAGGACAGCCTGGTTCTGTTTCTCTGCTCTGCTCTGCTATTTTGGGCAAATTACATTTCCTCTCTGGTCCTTCCTTTCCCCATTTTGTGAAATAGAGAATGATGCCCACATTTTGTGAAGGGCTAAAAGATCCATGGATGAAAAGTGTGATAATAAGCCCATTAGTCTGTCAGGCCTACTCTGTTCAGCATATGGAAATGGTAGCAATATACATTAACATGCTAATATTTTTCTGAATTTGGTCTAACTTATTGGTGTCAGTGTTCCTAATGACCCAAGAGATTTCACAGCGTGCTCCAGCATGAGTTAGATAATTTTAAAAGCTTTATGCAGCAGAGTCTTTGACATTTAAATGCCCATAACTTGAATTATTGTGAACTAAAGAGGAGAGTCTTTGTGACTTGTTAATTATAGAGACTCGTTCTCATTCAGAATGCCAGAAATTAGAGTTGGAAGAAATTGATCATTTCATCTAGATGAGCTCCATACTATGTAGGACTGTGTCCTGTTGTATATCTGTTAATGTTTTGTCTGGTCTCATTTTAAGTATCCTAAGGGATGGGGCTTCTGCTATTTACCTGGGGAACATCATTTATCATTTTAGACTTCCACCTCTTAGTTTAACACAATTGTACAAGACGTATTTAGTAGATATGGACTTGCTTTTTCATGTTTTTTTGTAGTCATGATTTCTAGCATAAATAATTAAAATTAACCGACTTTCCAGTTATTTTACTATTGGCATATTTATTAGTAAGTGGGATGGAGTCAGTGCAGTCCTATTGTAGCTGATGACCCATGGTAACATTTTCAATTCTAAATTGTCTCCTCCCACACCGTGTACTGTAGCTAAATGATAGAAAGCACTTACCTGCATGGTACCAGTAAATTCTGTGTGTTGTCAGGATCGCTGGAGCCTTTTTAGATGAAATTTTTTTTTAACATTTATAAGCAATATTGCCACGTCTGAAACTGAAGAGGGAGAGTTGTATGTAGATCTGTCAGGCTAAGGTTACCTGCTAGTAACCAGATCCACTGCACCTTTTATTTCCCCTGACTGTGAAAGGAAATACAATCCAGGACAATCTGCATGTTGCAGCTGCATAAAACCCAAAGTAATTAGAATTCTAGCCATTCCCTTTATTAATTTCTGATACACAGAGAGAGGGGGGACCTGTATAGAAATATATTTGCCCTCTAAAAGGCACACCCTTTCTAGAGGAATAAAGCAACACTGATATTAACACTGTAAAGCCGATCAGGCTACACTAGTACTAATACAACAAAGTTGTGTTATATATGTCCAACTTGTGTGGGTTTTGTGTTTAGAGGAAGTCATTTGTACATGATTACTTTATTCTGCTGCAATTTCCGTGATCAATATTGGGTCTGTGGAGGATGAGTTTATGAAAGGCCCATGTCTCTGTTCACACAGAGCTGTGGATCTGCATTATGAAAATCCTTTTAAGTTGGTGCTAGATTCTGGGGGGGGGGGGAGAAGCTGATATGGTCAATAAGATTTGCCCACCTGCTTTCTAAGCTTTATTCTGTGTAGTTATTCCTGCAGAGCAAAACCTATGAAAGAAAGGGACCAACTTCCTAATTTAAGACAATGCAAGCACAGCTTAATGTTGTAGTTATCTTTTCTTACTTGGTGAAGAATTTCTCAATTCCTGTCATTCCTGGGCTCTGGAGCCTTTGACATAAATGTCCACGTGTAGCTGTAGCTTCTGTTCTTGTCCTACGACCTGGTGGTGTGATCCTGTCTTACTTCACAGGCTGGGCTGGGTCAGTGCTTGGATGACACCTCTAATGCACAGTGCAGCTGGTGTCTGAGAAGCTGGTGAATAATACTGAGCCTATGTCCCAGAGTGGTGTTCAGGGGGTTCTGGTGCAGGTGCTGTTTGATAAGACAGAGAAATGAAACCTTGGCTGTTCGTGCTCATTGTATGATGCTTTTCACAAGGGTAAAAATATTCAACCTTGTATCCTGGTCAGAGTCTAACTTAGGGTGCCATAATTTCCTCTGCAACATCTCTTTCTCAGCCCTACATCTTGGGGATGTTCAGCACGGATATGAGCTTTACGTAGCTTGCACTGGCTAGTGTAGGCTTTGTACAGCCTATAAAGGCCAGCAGGTACCGTTTCTAACTATAAGCGAAATTCTACACCCACATGCATGGATGCAGTTTCTAATGAAGACAATGGGAGCTGCATCAGTGGGAGGAGTTTGACTTTAAATAATTAACTCCTCAATGATACCATTTCTCGGTAATGCCATGTGAACAAAATGAAATGGGATTTTCCAGCTTAAGCTGCTCCTGAGAGAGGAGAAACCCAAACAGAAGTGAACCACCCTATTTTTCTTTCCTTGGCTGCTCTTAACTCTCTAACTGTCTAGTTTGCTTCAATCCTTCCAGAAACTTGAGTCCTTCCCATGGCATTAAATGTTGCTTAAAGCGTGAACTAGGCACCAGCACTCTTGTCTATCCTGGTCCACTCTTGGCATGTCCTCGGTGTTAATTTTTACCTTTGCTTTGAATACTGTTTGGTGGAGGGATTCTTTTGATCAGCCTCTTCTGTGTATTCCTCCAGCTGTCCAAGGGCACACCTACACATGCAGAAAATAATGTCTGAAATTTGGGGTGGATTTTGATTTGATAGAATGGAAAACTTCCTGCAACATTAACTGCACAGAAACTAGCATCTCTTCCCTCATCTCCTCCAGTTTCTGGAATCTAAGATAATTGCCTTCGTGAGCACTACAGACGTACATTACTTACTGCTCTCCTTGCTCAGGTGCCAATGCATTGGCGTCTCAGAATACGCTCCTGCCGTGGCTATGAAAGCGCAGAAAAAGAACTGTGATGTGATTTGAGATATGACCAGTAGAGGGCAGTGTTTCATAATTCAGAGCAGAAAGGCTGTCTCAATGGAAAGCAAAGGTAAGCCCGCCGCCAGACCTAAGGCTGGACTAACACCCAAGGCTGGAGATAAGGGAAAGTGAAGTGGAGCTGTATTACCTGGATCAGAGAATGTGGGAGCACATCAGGCTGTGAAACCCTGATGTGGGTTTGGCTCATGGGAAGATGAGAATATAAGGACCCTAGTCAAGTCAGCAGGGCTGGGATTTCTGCAGAGGGAACTGTAAAGGACCTTGAGGATGTGTCTGCAACTGCAATTAAAAACATGCAGCTGGCCTGCGTTGGCTGACTCCAGCTTGCAAGGTGTAGGCTAAGGAGCTGTTTAATTGCAGCTCTAGGACCCTGTGAGAAAGGACCATGAGATCACCCAGTCTGGCCTCCCTGTAGAGCACAGGCCATGAAATTTCATCCACTTACCCTTGTATTGAGCCCAATAACTTGTGTTTGGCCCAAGTATAACATGTATGCTCTCCAAGTGAATGTCTGCTTGCTGATGCTTCAGCCTATGGACAAAGGCTCTTTTAAGATGCAAAATCAAAGTTCTTTTAACTTGTAGCCCTTAAAGGTCCAGTGGTCTTTTTGTAAGAGCGGGGATGTTAATGTAGTGTACCGCCTAAATGTTATATTCTGCCAAACTAAAATTCATTCTGGAGTTCCAATTCGATAGGACTCTTTTTTTGCTTTCTGTCCTAAATGTAATGTCCGTCATGTAATGTTGCTGTGTCCTGTTAAGCAACTGCTGTGTCCCACCCCAGAAAAGGCTGCATTTCATTGATGGCTTCAGTGATTCCTGAGTATATAGTATCTGAAGAATGAATGTAATAGAGCCTTTGCTTTATTAATCTCAGCATGGCATACAGGCACTGCTGAAGTTTACTGGGATGCACAACAACCAGGAATTAGAAGAGTCCATGTGGCAAGCTGTCAGGGTTCCTTCCCCACTCTGAACTCTGGGATACAGATGTGGGGACCTGCATGAAAGCTTATTCTTATACTCTAAGCTTATTCTTACCAGCTTAGGTTAAAACTTCCCCAAGGCACAGATTCCTTTCTTGCCTTGGGATCGCTGCCACCACCAAGTGATTTAACAAACGATCAGGAAAAGGACCACCTAGAGTCCTATTCCCCCAAGCCCTTACAACCCCTTTCCTGGGAAGGCTTGAGCATATATCCTCACCAATTGGTTACAAAGGGACTACAGACCCAAATGCCTGGGTCTTAGAACACTGGAAAAATCAGTCAGGTTCTTAAAAAAAATTTTTTTATTTAAAGAGAAAAAGGTAAAAGAATCATCTCTGTAAACTTTGGCTGGTAGTTAACCTTACAGAGTAGCAGAAAATTCAAAGAGCTCAGAGGAACCCCCTCTAGCCTTAGTTTCAAAGTTACAACAAAACAGGGATAAACCTCCCTCTAGCAAAGAGAAAATTCACAAGTTGAGAAAACAAAGATAAACTAATATGCCTTGCCTGGCTGCTACTTACAAGTTTGAAATATGAGAGACTTGTTCAGAAAGATTTGGAGAACACGGATTGATGTCTGGTCCCTCTTAGTCCCAAGAGTGAACAGCCACAAAAACAAAGAACCCCAAAACAAAACCTCTTCTCCCCCCCCCACCAGATTTGAAAGTATCTTTTGTCTCCATTGGTTCCTTTGGTCAGGTGCCAACCAGGTTACCTGAGCTTCTTAACCCCTCACAGGTAAGGAGGAATTTAGGCTACCCCTATGGTTATGACACAAGCACTGAAAGCATCTGCAGGGGTGACGGTTGAGTCTGGCAACGCTCCTGAAGTGGTGAAAGGAAGCCATCACCACCACTCGATCCACAAGGGAATTACAGGGCAATTTAAAAGTAGAAAAGGACTTCCAGGTTCCCGGCAGCCAGGCCCCTGAAAGGTACTAGGGAAGTGGAGCAGAGGGCAGCCAAAGATCTGGACAAAGAGGAACCTGAATGGTTGCGTATAGGAGGCACAAGTTGGGAGTTTTGTATTAATTAAATGAAACTCAAATCCTTCCAAACTGACATGTCGCCTTTTAAAAATATAGCTTCTCTTAGCCTGTGTACATATTACTTTGCTGTTGGGTTGCTTATGAGCTCTGGACTGTGTACACTGCTTTGTTGTTGTAGGGTTGTTTGTGAGCATTCAGCTCCACAAACTGGTCAAAAACAAAACACACCTGAAGACATTGTACAGCCTTTTCTCAGGGGGCAGGAAGCACATTGTTACCCTAATGCATGAAGGGTCATCATCCATGTAGGAATCTGGTGCCAATCAGAAGGCTGCTAGACTTAGAACAAAAGTGGCTTCTACTCCCACTTCCCTAGGGTTCAGTGTCTTGTACTAGATGGGGGTTTCTTTAAATATATAATCATCACAAGTCCTGTTATTGTGGAGAGCCTCTTGCCCTGGGCTTGGAAGAGGGTCAGCTGGTGTATGCGCTCTCGTCAGGGGTATGCGAGAAAAATCCTGTAATCCTGTAATTGTCTTCTCCTTTATAGACTTTTTTTTTTCTGTTTTAATAGGTATATTATGACCCTATCTCAGATGGGAGTACACGGTAGACTACATGTTTTAGAAGAGGTACGCAGCTTAAGAAGTTTGAAAACCACTGTCCTAGGAACTACATTGTGGAGGACATTCCAGTGCAGATCAGATATTTCTGCCTATGCTGATGTGGCTTTTGGTACTGTATTTGGGGTATCTCCCTGGCTTCTACGGTTCATAGCGCTTTGCAAATATTTACCCTCACCAAGTCCCCTGGGAGGTAGATCAACAGTATTCCTTGTTATATAGATGGGGAAACTCTGACTGAGGGTGACTTGCCTAAGTCTGCCCGGTAAGTCGGTGTCAGAGCCAGGATTAGCAGTTGTAATTCCTGGAGTCTAGTCCTGTGCTCAGTCCCACTAGAGCATGTCTCTAGATAAATCTTTAGTGACAAACAGAAGGGCAGCTGTAGCAGGCTGCCTCTCTGCTGTCCCCTCTGCTCACAGACATCCCTGTGTTACATCTCCCCAGGTTAAGCGCCATTGGGATTGTATCCAAAGCCTTTAGCAAAGGTCAGGTTTCCCCCCCACACCCTTTTGGGGGTATTTTTTTAAATCGTCTGTCTCTTTTGCAACCATCTCTGAGACAGGGCGGGGAAAACTGACGATGGAAAAAGCGGAGACAGGCTCCAGCCTACAGTACTTCTCTTCTCGCTGGTGCCCTGTTTACGATGGCCTGGATGGGCCATCAGGCGTAAGTGACAATTGATACAGAGATGGGTTTTCCCTGCCCTCCCCTGTTGGCTTTGATTTGACTTGACTATAGCTCACTGGGGCCCAGTGACTGGCACTCTGATCACTTCAATGCATCAGTGCATAGGCTTCAAGTTTGGCCTATTGGCCAAATCCAACAGTAGCACCCTGGAAAGCCTGCAAGGAAGGATGGGCAAGACCTTCATGCTAATGGTGGGGGAATATCCAGTTGTGCAGGGCAACGAACGCTTACTGTGCCCTGGATTCCCACTGTTGCTAGCTGAGCCACTCGGATGGCTCAGTACCGTCCCTCCTGATTTGGTCCCACGAATGGAATGGCTCGGAGAGAGAGCCTGCGCCTCTTGGAATGTGGAAGAGACCTTTTCCCACAGTTAGGAAAAGGTCTATTTTTTGGGGTGTGCTCAAAGCCTTGATGATTTCTACTTTCCAACAGCTGCACGGGGTCCTGTGGTGTTGAAGTGAGCTGTAGCTCACAAAAGCTTATGCTCAAATAAATGTGTTAGTCTCTATGATGCCACAAGTACTCCTTTTTCTTTTTTGCGAATACAGACCAACATGGCTGCTACTCTGAAACCTGTATCTTGCAAGACTCTTTAAGGCCTCTCTGGGTCATTAGTGTTTGTTTGTGCTTAAAGCTGTATCAGGATGGATGGTGCAGCAGCTGTTTTTAAGGTCTCCTAATGCTATTTTAGCTCTCCTGTATTGTGTGCTTGCCTAGCACTAAAGTTTCCCCCAGGATGTGATAGTGCCCTGTCCCGGTTGCAGAGCTGTAGTGGGATAATGTTGTGACTGGGGAATTTGCATTGCCTCAGGGAGCAGCTTGACTTGCAAAGGAAACTGGTTACCCAGGACACTCAGTCTGGAGCTCATTTTTGCTGGTAAGCAGAAGTTTGTCCTGTCTCCGTTTGTTGAATTTGTCGGAGATGCGTTGGGTTGGCCACAGTGTTTTGGGAAGGCATTAAAAATACAAAGGTAGAAGAGGCATGGAGTAGAGACAGCTGAGCATGTAGGGTGAGGTATCCCTGTAAGGCTAGGGAGTACAGCGTTTCTGAGTGGAAAAGGACACTGTATTCTAAGAGCCTGATCCAGCTCCCACCAGAGTCAATGGTGCTGAACTGAGTCCTAAGTTTTAGAAGAAAAGGTAGTCTAGGGACATGAGGTGCTAGAAGGAAAGGGGTTTCTATCTTAGTATGTCTATATCCCTAGCTCTACAAATATAGCACTAGGGACTAATGTGGTTCATAATCTTCATTGTATATTATCATACTTGGTACTAAATATTATTACTGCTTTTCATGTCCAAAGTTCCCCATAGCCACGAAAAACTTCCAAACTGTCAGGGTAGTTAAGCACAGGAACAAACTGCCTAGGGAAGTTGTGAAATCTCTGTCACTGGTGGTTTTTAACAAGAAGTTAGACAAACACCTGTCAGGAATGGTCTAGTTATTATGTAGTCCTGCCTGGAGTGCAGAGGACTGAACAAGATGACCACTCAAAGTCCCTTCTAGTCTGACACTTCTATGATTCTATGACCTAACTAGTACTCCCCCGCCCTTCTGGAGGAGTTGGGTGTTTGTTTTTCCTGGGGAAACTGAGGCACAGAGCGTTGATTTATCTAAGGCCACAGAATGGGTTTCTGGTGCCTGCAGGGCTGAACCCCAACATTGTCTCCATTTGGATTGTGAGCTCATAAGGGAAGGGACCTGATGCAGCCATTTGCACTGTCAGGCACCCAGTATAGTTCTGGGCATTTAAAAATAAACATCATCTCAACTATGGGTGCATTCAGAGGGGATCTGGCTTTGGAGCTTCCCAAATTCTGGGGTGATTTTGGATCCAGAGCTCAACTGTGGATCAAAAGCTCAGGTAGGTCAGTCCTGTGTCTAACTTCTGTAAACACTGACTGTGTTACCTATAGGTCTTCATGCTGCTTACCTAACTGCAAGGCAACACTTGTGTGCAATTAGTATGCCTTTGGAGTTGGTTTGCAGGTGAGTTTGCCTATTTAGGAACTTCAGGAGTGGGCTTGTGATATTGCCTCCATGTTGCTTGAACTGTTGTGTTTTTCTTGATTGATGTAACAAATAATCCCCCAATAGGTGGGTAAATGTCCAGATCTCTGCAGACAGAGGAACTGTAACATCTCTTGGGGAGATATTTTAATCCTAAATGAAGGACCATAAAGAACAGGGTTTCAGGAAGATACTCTCTCCCCATCTAGCTAATGCTTCTGCTCTGAGTTGTCTGTGTCCCAGGTTCTAGAATGGAGAGATGGCTCATAGCACAAAAGAGTGTGAAAAGTTTATTAATATAACATTTCCCCTTGGCTTTCTGAGAAGAGGCAAAGTGTGTGCAGCAGCTATATTGTTTCAATGAAGGTTCACTTTAAAGTGCAGATTGCCTAGTTCTAAATACTATTTACATCTGGGTTGGAATGGCTGCACCTAATAGCTCAAGCTTAAAAACATTCATAATTGTTAGAGAAGTTTCTCTTTGTACCTTGGCAAGCTGGCAATCGGTATGAAAAGTGTCCATTAAATTCTGTCGCTAAAAATAAGCAGCTAATCGGAAAATCTTTTCCCATTTTTAAAAAAAAAAAATTTTCTGAAAACCTCTACTTCTCCTTGCAGAAGTTTCAGCCCCCTGCCAAACTACATATTGAGCAAATGAAGAGTAGCATTCAAAGCCATTTCCATTTAAAAAAAAATATTGGCACTGTAATTTACGTATTTATAAAACATTAATAATCAAACTCACGACTGCATCTTCCCGGTTGCAATTGGTTCCAATTATGCTCAATGTGGTGGTTGCAGTACTCAGTGGTGAAATAATTTATTTTAAATTGCCTTGTGATTGTAGTAATCTTTCCAATAGTCACTGCAATAGTAATTTAATAACCCAAGCGAAGATGCTGCTTCAGCCCTGACAATAAACAGCTGCTGATGGCCCATCAGAAAATGCTGTAGATGTAAAAATTCAATAAACTGACAATGCTTCCTACCTGTCTTTGAATTGTCCCTGGCTGTATAGATGGGAGCCAGAATAACAGTCAGCAAAACACACCCCAAAGCCCCAGATCGAAGCAGTATTATTGCCTCTATGCTTTTCCCCCCAGCATCAGTAAATGTTTAATTTGGGAAAGAGAATTTTAGTGTTTGGAGTTTTTATGGGATGATTTATTTTCCTGGGTGATGATATACCCATCCCCATGACAGCTATGAATGACAGCAACACCTTTGGGAGCCAGTGAGGTCTCTTTGATGATAAGTTTTAAAGCTCTGAATGGGGAGCCTAGATACCATGGCGATGGACATGTTCTAAATGCAGAAAGCTAGGTAACCAAGAAGTCAAGCTGTGCATTCAGAAATGGAGAACAGTAGCACCTTCTGCTGTACCCGTGGTGCGTACCATTGGCCCATTGTCATGGGGTGCCGGGACCAAAACTGAGCGAGTGGCATTGCGACCTGGTACACGGGGGTCGCACGGCCCCTCAGGTTTGGCCCATGGCCCCTCCATCAGAGGTGGGGAGGGGGAGGAAAGGGAAGTGAAACATGAGGGTGGGAAATCCATGACAATGCAGGGCTTGATGGTTTTGATGCAGGCTCTGCACCAACACTGCATAGATCGTTGTTTAATTCTCAGACTTCTTTAATCACCTTCCGTACTATTTCTCCTGCTGCTGTGGTGTCATCTCTCTCCTTCCAGTTGGAGGCTGGATCCCCAGTGACAATATCAGTGGTGTGGAATGCTATAATCCCCTGGACCATGAATGGAAAGTGCTGGGACTTGTCTCTAGACATCGCTGTGGTGTTGGAGTGGCTCCTCTTCATGACTTCATCTATGCAGTCAGTGGCCATAATGGCACAATCTGCTTAAGTAGTGTGGAGAGGTAACCCTGCATACAGCCCACGTGCTGTGCTATGAAACAGAGGAGTAGAACAGAAGGACTAGGAAACTTTGGGGTCTGCAGGGTTAAGACGCTTTAAACTTGTCTGTGCCACAGAAAATCCACCCTGTTAGGCACAAAAGGATGTATCAAAGGGCTGAAGCCTGCTGTTTGTTTTTTGCAGGTACAAATGGCCCCTGCAGATTTTGCCCCTATAATTCTGCAAATAAATTTCTGGTGCAAACCAGACTATGTACATCTTGGATTCCCTGCTGGCACCTGACCCCGGGCTGCCATCCACAGTGCACCTGCATGTGGAAAAAGACAGGTGTCTATTATGCCAGAAAATGGAAGGCTGCCGTTTTTGAAAATTTGACCCAAAATGTTTGTACATCAGGAAGGAGACAATCTTAAGCCACAGAGTTCAGATCCAAATTTGGACCCGAGCTTTCCCAAAGTTTGAGAGATTCTTGACTCTTGCTGCAGCCCCTTTCATAAATGGGGTCCATCCACAAAGTTCTGATCCAGACAGACCCAAATGTGGTGGAACTTTCAGATCTGGGGGTTTGATTTGGGTCTGTCCCTATAGGTCATGAATTAAAATCCTGCTGCAAATTAAAAACGAAAATTGCATTGCTCTCGGACAAAACAGGCACTAAATGACATTCCAAGGCATCTTTTGGTTTGAAGTCAGTCTTTTTTTTTTCTACTATAGTATAAAATAAACACACATCTGAGTGTCTTAACTCTTCCTTTTACTCTTTGCTACTTATTTTAACCCTATTTAGCAGTCCCAAAAATCTTTATAGCAAGTAACTTTGATGCATTGCATGTCAGGTAGAAATTTAAACATTAATTTGTTTCTTCCTAGCTGGCTTCTAAATTTTCCATTCTGTGTAAAGAGGCATCATTCGAATTGACTGAGAGAAAACCAGAAGTTTAAAGTACAATTCATTTCTGAGCTCTCAAATGGCTCTTTTTCAAAGCTGAAAGATGATGCTAGGGATCTGCAGCTCCTATTGCTCACACATTGAGCTCTTAGAATGTGGCGATTCTGTTGATCTAAATAGTCTGGCTGAACTACTCAGTTAGAAACCTGAGGAAGAGCAGAAATGAGTGCTGAAGGGTAAAATAACTGTGTTCTAAGTATGGTACAAATGGCGTTGGCTTCTGAGGATTAGATAGTTTTGAAATCTCCCATGCAAATCCAGGATTCAGACTAATGGAGTATGCAACTCGCATGCTTTTTATAACAATATCATCTTGCTTTTCAGCTTGCAAAAGTGAAAAGCCTTTAGTGTTAATGGAAAGACTTTGATCCCATTAAGATTAATGGAAATGAGAGGGAACTTTAATCTGTGAAATGGACAAAAGTCAGTCCAGTCTGGAGCTTGAACAATCTTGATTCCCACAAGTTAACTAAAGGCCTGAGACATGTGGTAGTTCTTAAGATTAGGGGAGGTGGAAACAGTGTCTCCTAGAATGATGCTCCTGCAAAATGGGGTTTTGATGCAACATTTGAAAGCTGTTTTGGCTCAGGCAGGAAGGTGTTAGCTGCGTTATGTAATTGCCCTGGAACTCTAAAGCCTTTACTGTTTCGCTTTATTTCTGTGACTGAGTTAGCATCCATTAACGACAGATGGGTAAGCTCATTAATATGCTGCAGTGTTGGAGCAATCCCTTTGCACCTCGGGTATGTCTACACTACACCTTTTTATCTATTTGTATTACAATAGTGCTTAGAGCACTCAGCTGAGATTGGGGGCCCACATGTATGCACATAGTAATAGACAGTCCATGCTCCAAAGAATTGACAATTGAAATAGACAAGACCAGACAAAGGGGGTGGGCGAGAGAAGGGGCTATTGCCATTTACCCATGGGGAGCTGAGCCACAGAGAAACTAAGCGACTTCCCAAAGTCACACAGGGAGTATAGATCATTAAAAATCAATAAATTTTCCCCTGCAGTGCTTGCAGCCCAAACTTTGCAGTATGTTGCTAGTGGATAAGAACCAGTAAGTGGAATGGAGTAGAAAGCGACATGTCTGAAACTGTTCGCTACATTTAAAACAGTGGTGATAAGTAAACTAGACAGTGAAAAATGATTTCACTTGTAGTCAGCAAAGGTGTAAGGTCCTTACTTAAAACTGTAACACTGCCTCTCTAAACAATTCTGAACACACAGTTCTCCATCTGGGTTGGGAGACAGTGGAAGGAGATGGCTTAATTAACTGAATTTGTACAAAATTTGTCTTTCTCTTGCTATCTTTAGAATTATTTTTAATGGAAATTGAAGACTTTTTTTAAAAAAAGTCTTCATCATTAATAAAAAATGCTGATATATGAAAGACAAGTGAGTTTGAGATTTGTAACATGCAAAGGAGATATTTCTTCTGTTTAATGTGTGGCTAGAGCTGAGCTGACAACATGCTTTTATAACCACATCCCTCTCATTTAACTACACTTTGCATACAGGTTTCAGAGTAGCAGCCGTGTTAGTCTGTATTCGCAAAAAGAAAAGGAGTACTTGGGTGCCACAAGTACTCCTTTTCACTTTGCATACAGGGTTCTTGGGAATAGAGAATCTCCCCTATATCTTTGGTGGCTGTAGTTACTGCTTGAGTTTAATGACAGCTTTGACAACCAGTTACTGCTTGGTAAAGACTACTTTAAGCCCTCTGCTCTTTCCATAAGTGCTACATTCAGCTTCTGAAACATTGCTAAATATAAGTAGGATTGAGAGAGTGCTAGCATGTGAGAAATGTGTTAAGTTGTCTTTCCAAGGCTGCAAAACCCTAAGGTGAGTTTATTCCTGATGAGCTGTCTCCTTTCTGAGATATCAGTTTGCCAAAAAATCAGCCCACCTAGTGATATACAGCGAGAGTTTTCCACTTCTTATGTTAATTTCCACAATATACCAAACATCCCACTTTGTACCGTAATTTCCTCCTCATTGCCTTAAATTAGATCCATACCATATGCTATTAAATCTATATTCCATGTACGTATCTTCTTTTAAATACAGGATCATTTCTTAAATTCAAAATTTTTAAATTAATAAAACTGAGCTTTGTTGATAAAATAATACTACCTAGCTCTTATAAAGGGCTTTTCATCAGCAGATTTCAAAGCAGTTTACAAAGGAAGTCAGTATCGTATCCCCCATTTTACAGATGGGGAAACTGAGGCATAGAAAGGTTAAGTAATATGCCTGGACCTGACCACTAGGAAACACTACCTGCATTATAGATGCACTGTTAGGGAGAGTGATATACCCAGCACATTAAAACAAACATTATATTCCCTGTGGAAAGCATTGCTGAGAGATGGACACCTACTGACTGGCTGCTCCATGTACACATGTACCCAAGCCCTTCACAAGCTGTACCGAATTCCTCATTCTCACCAACTCAGTTTTTCAGATGTAAAACTGAGGCACAGAGAGATGGAGGGACTTGCCCAAGGTGTCACAGGGAGTCTGTGGCAGAGCTGGCAATTGAACTCGCATCTTCTGACTCCCAGTCTAGGGCCTTAATCCCAAGGCCATCCTTCCTCTTGAATTCCCATTCTGTGCAGGCACCTACCTAATGCTCAGAATAGTCAGTGCAAGGGACTCACTCCCACCTGAAAATGGAGTGCAAACTCAGCCGCTAATTAGTGTCTGTGTCATTTCTAACCCCACATTTCCTTGGATGGCATGTGAGACGTTTGCCACCTTGTCACCTTTTAAAAAAAACAAAAACAAAACTTTCTTCTTCTACCTGCACAAGGTATGACCCCACGACACAGGAATGGAGATGTGGTGTGGCCCCCCTGAGCGAAGGCAAACGAGACATGGGCATAGCAGAGCTGGGCGGCTATCTGTACTGTGTAGGAGGCTGTGATGGGATGGCACACCTCAGGACTGTGGAAAGGTATCGGAACCCATGTGTGGATGGACATAACTTTCATGGACTGTGCTCTGTAGGACCGCCAATGTCCGAGTTCATAGTGAACAACTGGGATTGTTACAGCCACTGAGGTTGCCGTTTTAGCTAGAGAGCTTTTGTTTAATATGGAGAGAGGTGTCAATGTTGACTCGGTGTCCTCCATAGCCATGAGGCACCCAGTCTCCACCAATCAGGGGAGCTGGGACCTGGAGGATTCTGGTTTGTAATTCACAAGTTGGCCAGCGGTCTTTTCTCCTGTCCGGGTGCAGAGCATTGGAGGGGGCAGTTTGGGGGAAACT
This sequence comes from Dermochelys coriacea, assembly GCF_009764565.3. Taxonomy (NCBI): domain Eukaryota; kingdom Metazoa; phylum Chordata; order Testudines; family Dermochelyidae; genus Dermochelys; species Dermochelys coriacea. The sequence continues at coordinate 20,777,255 of NC_050083.1, read as the reverse complement.
TGCACTGCCTGTGTCTGATTGGAACCTGTTCTGTAGACAGAGGGCTTCGATCTCCTGGGCTCTTCAATCTGACACTTTTCGCCAGTGCTAAATTCTCATGTTTTGATTTGTGAAAGGGCACGGATCCACCAGCCAAAGGACAGAGGAGAGCAAACAGGGCTTGTCTGATAAAGATTGTGAGTGGAAATGTGTGTGTCCTGTTCTCAGGGAGCCTTGTATAGAGAGAGGCTGAATTCCAGACACCCTGCTTGTAACTTAGCCCAGAAAGAAGCTCTCATGTGCTGTACCTGGGACGGTCTGGGGCATTCTCCCGCACTCCTGACTGCCTCCCCCTGGCTTTAGGTATGATCCTCGTGGGAACAGGTGGTGCAAGATGGCACCTATGACCTGCCATAGGGATGGCAGTGCTAGACGGCTACCCCTATGCTATCAGTGGCTTGGATGGCCAGTCTCCACTGTATGCAGGTAACAGAAGAGTTAAGTTGGCACAGCAATGAGCCTCTGTCTAAGATGAGTGTATGATTCCCATTGATGCCCACACCAATATATTCGGCCTTGGGATTCTATGGCAATTTAGAAAAGGAGTACTTGTGGCACCTTAGAGACTAACAAATTTATTAGAGTATAAGCTTTCGTGAGCTACAGCTCACTTCATCGGATGCATTTTCCGATGAAGTGAGCTGTAGCTCACGAAAGCTTATGCTCTAATAAATTTATTAGTCTCTAAGGTGCCACAAGTACTCCTTTTCTTTTTGCGAATACAGACTAACACGGCTGCTACTCTGAAATATGGCAATTTAGTCTCTCTCCACTGCTCTGCCTCCCTGCCCTTCCCTCCAAAAGCAGAGGGAGCCCTCTGCCACCTGGAGAGAATGAGGAAGCTGGCCCAAGCAAGCAGAGCCCCCGGTGCCACCCCCATCTTCCCTCCAGTGACACCTCTAGCATGGAGTTGGAGATGGTTCCATGTTGCCCATGCTCGGATCTGGCCACCCTTTGCTGCTCCCCAATTATAAATCCTTTCCACTGTTCAATCCGATTAATGGAGGGCAGGTGGGCAGCCTCCTAGCTGTCTGATTCCTGGGGGTGTGAATTTTTTTTGTTAACTTCTTGTGCTTCAGTAACAAAGCTCAGCAGCTGGGTGCTTTTAATCTTCAAAGCATTTTGCAGCCATTATTGACTCGGTCCTCACAGTGCCCCTGTGAGGTAAGCGAGTTTTATTTTCCCTATTAGATAGTGGGGAAACTGAGGCACAGAGTAATTGAGAGATTGGCCCAAGATCCTAGAAGTAAATCTAAGATTTACCAAAGGACACAAGGGCCAGAGTTGGGATTAGAACCCAGGATCTTGTGGCTCTTTCCTGGGCATCTTTCTTCTGGTTTCTCTCCCAGTGGAACGTTACAATCCGGAGAAGGATTGTTCTCCTTGCCCTCCTTTGGGCACCTGCAGAGAGAATTTTGGCTGTGCTATGCTTCAAGGGAAAATCTACGCTGTTGGTGGCCACGATAACTTCACGGATCTCTGCAGTGCTGAGTGGTTTGATCCAGTCATCAATGAATGGTCACCGATGATGCCTATGAAATCAAAGAGGAATAAGGTATTGCATGTGAACAGTCTTTTACACTCCAAGCTTCCATCCAAGGATCCCTGTAGTGCTTTACAATGGGGGTCTAGTTCATTATTACTCCCACATTACAGGTGGGGTGTGGATATCACTTTGCTGGGACAGTATAGGAACCCAAGTGCAACAGATGGAGAAACCAAGGCACAGAGCAGGGAACTGACTTGCTCGAGACCACACAGAAAGTCAGAACCAGAACCCTGTTTCCAGCCCAGTTTTGTGCTTCTCTTCTTGGGTTAACGTTACAATGTTACCCAACTCCGATGCCCTTCCTCCTCCATTCACCCTGACAGACATACCTCCTCCTCAGGAAAAGGCTGGAGAAACAGACAGGGTGTGCAGCATGACCTGAAGGTCTCCAGATCTGGGCTGGAGGAATGAATTTCAAAGTCGGTTGCCCCTCACCAAGAGCACCTGCTCATCTCCCATTGAATCTGGAGACATGATAGCTCAGATAACCTGGACCCAAATAATTCAGGGTGCCTATAAACCTCCAAGTCCTCAAATTTCATTCAGAGATCAATGGTCAGCCAGTTTGGGGGACAGAGGGCAGGTAGAGTGTGTTCCCAATGGGTATACGTTGGATATGGAATACAGTGCCCAGGAAGAAGCAGCAAAAAATATTGTGAGTTTAATAATTTATAAATTTCTTTTGTATTAGTTACCTCATCCAAATGAGGTTACTTTTAGGTTTTCTCCCTGCTGGGCAAAGATATTTGTTCTGGTGTATTTTCTCTTCTGCCCTTCCCCTGCTGAAGGCAACATATGCAATGATGAAGTAAAACAAACTCTGATTAATGTATTTTAGCGAAGTTGAGCATCCTTGTTGTTCTGAAAATAGGCACAGCATCACCCTCATGAGCACGTTCTGAGCATTGTCAGCTCGTTGCATGTTAAGTGTGTTTGAAAGGGACACCTGCAGAGAAGCATAATCTCTGTGCAATTACAGAGCTACACAACAGCTGGAATTTGATTATTTAAAAAAAAAACTCTGAAAAGTGAGGGATGGAATGGGAAGAGGAATCTCTGCATCCAGGGCCATCACTGTGTGCTCGGAAGATGGGCTGGGCAGGCGTTCAGTGGTACTGTCTGGTGGCTTCTCATCAGCTTCTGCAGAATTTAAGCTTCCCTTTTCAAAACCAGGAGGGTCTGCCCACCTGTCTGAAGAAGCAGAGCTGCTTTGCTGAGGCTGCAAATAGATATGATCATGCCAAGAGATGGATGAACTGCCCTATTCCGCTCAATGGAGCCAAATGCCAGTAGTTCTGATAAAAAGAAAAGGAGTACTTGTGGCACCTTAGAGACTAACAAATTTATTAGAGCATAAGCTTTCGTGAGCTACAGCTCACTTCATCACGAAAGCTTATGCTCTAATAAATTTGTTAGTCTCTAAGGTGCCACAAGTACTCCTTTTCTTTTTGCGAATACAGACTAACACGGCTGCTACTCTGAAACCAGTAGTTCTGATGTTAACTATTTCACTGCTGATCATCTTAATAGAGATGTCAGATTACATGGGCACTGCGGGCGGATCTCGAGTAGATTCTGCCTCAATTCCTCCATCCCAGTCCCTGCCCATGTTACTTCTGCTCCTTTTTCCATGAGCTGAGTGGTTTGGGATATTAAACTCCATTTACTCCTAGCAAATACCAAGCCTGTTTTGTTTTCCTTTTCAAATTGCCAAGCCTGCTTTTGGATGATTTCTTTTCTTTCTGGGCAGAGAGGCTCGAATATACCAACAAAGCCGGAAAGCATTGCTGTGCTGATTCTGGGCATAGCACTGACCATCGTAATGCACAAGATCAACAGCTGTAAGAGTCTCTACAGATGGAAACAGCCCAGTTTTCGGGGTCTCGTCCCCTCCCTTTCCATTTATTTTTGCCCACAATGTAAAAATATTCTAGAGCTCTTCAGCCCCATGAGACCAGATTAGTTTTAAGCCCCTCCTGGCTTGTTCCTTTCATCCTCAGTTCTGAAACCCAGGGATTTGTGTTTTAGGTGAAAGCTGTTGCAGCCAATGGATACCTACTGGCCATCGGGGGGGCTTGATGGTGTGACTCATGTGACCACCGTGGAAGCATTTGACCTGGATGCCAACAAGTGGAGGTAAATCGATGCTGCACTGATTATTTAAATCAGCCTTTGCTGCTCAATTAACTGCCCTCGCACTCACTCAATTGTATTTACAGCCTGGGGTTTGTTAATATGAATCATTCTGGAAACCCTGTGGGTTAATGACCCCCCCCAATCCACAGATTAGAAAATTAACTACAGCCTGTAGATGGCCTAATACTAGCTCCAAACGAAGAAACTCACTATCTGGAGCTGACTGGATCCATACTGGATTTTAAAATAGTCCCATGATGCACATGGGTCATTATTGTTAGTGATCATGAAAGACCCGTAATACAAGAATCCTGGAGTCTTTTCTGTGCAGAACAAGTGCAGCGTGGGTGGTGGCAGCACAGCATTGCCCTAGCACATCATCCTGCCTCAGCCTAGTTCCAGGTGGACCCTTGCAGGTGTTGGAGGAAACTTCACGCTCCGGGTGCCATCGCTCTTTGGGCCTTTCTGGGGATCCACTCACTGGAACAGCCTGGCACAGTGCACCAGCTTTTGGATGCTACTTATAAGGGCCAAATATGAACTCATAAACATGAGCTGCATGGGAACGTGGCCTTGCCATCAGTGGTCATTTAAAAGGGGGTGAGATTGAAGCACCGTCCTGACTCACTCCATTACAATGATGTGATCTATTTTAGGACAGACGTACAATCACCTTGACATCACGTTGACTGTGATAAGAGTTTTCAACACAGTGATAACACACAGCTGAAAAGTATGTTTCAGGTGAGGGACTTTATAACCAATTTGGGAATATCAGACAGGAGCCACGTATTTAAATAGCTGCCCAGAACAAATAATGGCAAGGAGAGAATGCAAAGTTGTCTCTGAAGGCCCAGATCCTCAGTTGCTGTGAACAGTCATGGCTCCATTGACCTGACCTGAGGTTTGTCACTTTACGCAGGTTGCGGATCTGGCCCATAGTTTCTTGAATAGAGACGCTCTGTAATATCCTACAGCCTCTTCTTGTTGCAGACCCTTTGAAAATACCAAGACCAGTCATCCTGGTGGAGGTGTGGCTGTGCTGAAAACGACCATCTAGGAGCTGAGAACTTTCCAACCATCCTGTACTGCACTGAACACTAATGATGAAGTATGGTTTTGTGGGATGGTAGTGTAAGCAGGAGAGGAGGAAAGAGAGCAGCAGAGTGGATAAGATGGGGAATGGGATGGTGCCTTCAATGAGTGAGTTAATCCTTTTGTGCTTAGGGGAATTCCATAAGACATGGGGAGTTTATGCATGGGGATTGTAGAGCACAAGATCATCTTGAGCTTCCATTTAAAGAGTTCATGCTTTGATCATCATGCCAGGATGTAGTGGTACATTGCAAAAACAACAACTATCTCCTCATGTATGGAATGTAGCTGTTTGGTTGGAAGAAGAGCCATGTAGTTAAAGCTCTGGACTTGGTCCTCAAGTTCTGGGCTTGGTTCCCAGCTCTGCCACAAATTTGTGTGATCTCGGTCAAGTTACTTAATTTCTCTTCAGCATCTGGTATGTTGAACCCCTGATCTTGGCATGGGCCTCTTGGTGCTACTGTGATACAGCTAATAAATAATACCGACTGGAGCTCTTCAAGAGCCCCCCCACTCACTCTCCTCTTCTGTTTAATTTTTAGCAAGGAAAAATGCCCCCTCATACTTTTTATACAAACAACTATTTAACATGCTTGGCTTTATTATGGTACAATGCTATTCTGATTCCACGGAGAGCCAGATTTTTTTAAAAGCAGGGAGATGTTTCAGGAACAAAAACCTAATGTATCACTACCAATGTGTGCTAATATCTATCCATCTCTCTATACGGGTCCCTGCCAGGTGGGGGCTACTGGATAATGTGTAGCAGGGGGAAGCTCACCTTGTGGTATTGGCATAGCATCGAACTGGTGCTGGGACAGCAGCAGAAGTTATTCTCCCTGCAGAAAATCTCTACCTGCTTCACAGTCACTTTCACGAATGTGATTAACCTGACTGAATGCTCCGGGCTGCTGTCCAGGCATGGAGTATAACTTTGAGGAAACAAATCTTCCTCTCTCAGGAGAAATACAAGCTTCCTGTCCCCCATTCTCCTTCATCAACAACCTGCAGGTAAATGGTGCTTTGGAAATTCATGTTGTAAAACGTATGCCTAGGGAGGTGGAAGAGGACTCCTTGGATCGCTGCTGCACTCCTTAGTTAGCTGAAATTGGAAGCCCTGCTGTGCCCAGCTAAGGAACAGTTCCAGTTGCCTTTCCTTCGAGCAAAGCCTCAGCATTAAGCTCAGAGTTAGTGACAAGTTTTGTACTGCTATTAGCGCCAAGAGCTCATCTGGCTTCCTGCCCCCCGCCAATCCCTTTGCATGATGATGGCATGTCCCTCTCTTGTCAAACATGATGGTCAAACACTTAGCTTTCCTCCTTCAGAGGGCTCCTTCCTTGTGAAGGGAAAGGACAATATGGTATCTGGGTAAGCTTCACCGTAAACCCCCACAGGAATTAATTACACCATAATTAGTGAGGTTAACAAAACCATCCCTATATGAATAGTTATTCAGTTCCAAAGAACTGAGCCATGCTCAAAATCTGCATTTTTCCAACACCATTAATTAGTTCCCCAGAAAATTACTTTCACTTCTTCCCTGCTGCCTCTGACTCATCCTCACCATTGCCTCCCACAGGTTTATCTATTTCTCTTCCCGTACATAGAAAAGAAAAAACCTGTCCCCGCCACACTGCATGAGGCATAACCAAGTTGGACTGCCAGGGTGAGGGAATGACCTACTTGTTTGAACTAGAGGGAGGCAGTTTCTTTATTATCACAACCACATGCTTCGCCTTCAGAATGTTTTACAAAACTAATTAATCTTTGACCCTTCTCAGAAAGCTGCATGCAAGCACCACAGAATGTGTTTCATAAACCTTCTGTGGACAAGCAACATTTAATGGTAACCCTTTGACCTGGGCTTCCATTGTGCCTTATCCAGGTTATATTTCAAATTTAAACACAGCTGGGAAATCCATCTCCATGTCTTCCTGAGAAGCCAGGTGCGCAGGGCTGCATTTGGCTTCCCAGTTTCCCGTTCGATCATCATATCGGCCCTTAAAGGGTCAGGATCTGTCCTGAACACGGATGAATCCTGCTGGCTGCTATGTGGATTTGAGCTGGGCTGCAGTCGTAAATGAGTGAGGTTAGTTTCTGGAAAGCTGCTCACCTCCTGATGCCAATGTGAACCCCAGCTCTGGAAGCAGACACTGAACCTCCAGTGAGGTGGCAGCAATATTGTGATCATGCACCACTATTAGCTCTACAGGGGGTCCCTGGTATATGTCTCCCCCTTATCCATCGTTTCGCGTATCCATTGCTCATCAGTAGGGGAACACGTTCTGATTCACTGGTCCTGATCCACGCATCCCTTGCTTCGTCTTTTGCATGGCTTTTCTTTGAGTGCTTCCCCTGGCGTGCAGGAGGCGCTGGGAGAAGCGGAGATGGGGCGTGCTCAGAGGAGGGGGCAGAACTGGGTGGGAAAAGTCAGGCTGGGAATGGGGGGGAGGCAGGCCATTATTTCTTATGGGGGAAAATTCCCTGGTATCCATTGTTTCGGTATCCATCGCCTTTTCCAGGAACGCAACCCCGATGAATACTGGGCACCCCTGTGGTAGCCAAACCTCAGATATGTTTTAGAGAGCTCAACCAGAAGGCAGACCCAGAGAATTAACCCCCATGTTGGGCTAAGTCTAGTGCAGGGATGGAGCGGAGAAGACATGCAACTCCCCCATCATGGGGGGGTGGGAAGCAGCTTCAACGACTGCTCTGTCTTTGTGCCTCAGCTGCACTAGCCCCTAGGGGCGCTCTGGCAGCTAGGATGTAGGAATGCCCCAGCCATTCCCCTCGGACACATTGCTTGTGTTGGGGGGTGGCATACAGTTAGCTACGCTGGCTTTACGCTGGATGGGGAGGCCCTTGTGCACCCCACAGTGCACTCCATCTCTGCTGCGTCAGTGTGATGCCAGAGCAGCCAGTTTGCATGGAGTGAACCTGGTGTTATAATCAAAATCTGGTTCTTGAGAGTTCAGATAACATTAGCCTCGCCATCTCTATGCTCTGCACTAGCCTGGCAGAGAGCTGTGCCTTTTTCACCCCACCTTGGCTCAGTGTCGGTGCAAGGGATGTTGCACCACCATGGCTCAGTGCATGGCTCAGGGTTGGTGCAAGGAAAAGGAATGGTGTCTAGTATTTCAGACTTGGACTGTGATCTGAAACACAATCACATTTTATGCTTCTGTGATCAGTTGTAAGTAAAATCAGAGGGCCAGATCCGCAACCCCTTTCCAGAAGGGGTGGAGCAGGGCTGAGTTGGTAGATACTGCTGCCATGGGTCTAGTCATGGCTATTAATCCTGTCATGGGCACTAAATTCACATTTGGGGGGGCAGGGAGAGGAACAGGGCAGAGGCCACTCTCTTAGAAGAGTTCTAGGGCAAGGGTGATGCTAGGATTAGTTCTTCAAACAAAAAGGTGGGTGTGATTCTGGAAGGGGTTGGGCTCCTTCAGCTCCTGCTGATCTCAGTGGCTGCTGAGGGTGTTGGCACCTTGCAGCCAGAGCTCAGCATCTCTCAGGATGCTCCCAGTGTTTGCTGAGCTAGACTCAGGAAATGGTGCCTAGCCCAGGGGAGAGGGCTCATAGCACATGGTCCTGATGCTTTACTTGGCTATTCATGTGTGCATCTGACATTTAGCTCTGGGAGCATCAGTCCACAAGGAGCAGATTTCCTCAAGCCTGCTGCTGGGTTGGAGGGAAGCATATCCTCCTCTATAGCAGATTCAGAGGCATGCTGAGAAGGGGTTAGTTACCTCTGGGGTGTTGCCTTCAGGAGGGGCGACTGCTCCTTCAGCGGAGAAGGCAGAGCAAGTTCTTCCAGCTGGCTGCAAAATGGCTTATTATGCTCCCAGGCCCTGGGGACTCTTAATACCAGAGGGGGTTTCATCTGAAGTGCAATCGCGAGGCTTCATTACAGAGCAAGGAACTATGCAAGCAAGAACCCTGGTTTCATTGCAGCAGCACTAGCTGCTCCTCCACTAACCCCTTTAGTGTGGGCTTTAATGCATAATGGAGCTCACAGCCTCAGAGTACTAGCAGGTAAGGCTCACGCCATTGCTATGGTGGACAGCAGGCAAATCCCGTAAATGGCTCTGAGCAATTCACCCAATTTACAGTGATCAGTTTTAAAAATTGTCCTACAGTGACTAAAGAATGCTGGCTGCATGCAATACAGCTCCCATCGCTGGTGGCTGGCTGCACATGCACACACATGATAGTGGGTTTCCATAACCTAGGCTTCTACTTGGGCAGCTAAGCCACAGAACAGTCAAGGAAATGATTAGCCACTGAGCAGCCCTGGCATCTTCAGCCCACAAGAGGACAATAGTGCCCTTACACACACATCAGCTCTATGGGACACATTGTCCTTCTGGGTCCCACTGTACCAAGCTGAAAGGGAATGGCCGCTAGGTTCCCAAGAGCAGATATCTTCTCTGTGCAGCTACTCGACTTGTTTGGTGTGATTTTTGAGGTAGAAAACCAATCTATTCAGAGAACTTCTACTAATTTTCATCCAAAAGAGCCATGAGTCTCAATGATTGTAGCTCTTAAGAACCAAGCTGGTTTTGTTTTATGTGGACTGAAAATATTTGTGACTGTATATTGTACTCTGGTTGCACTCTGAAGATTTTTATGAACTACACTGCATCACAAGGTTCTGTATTAATATCTTGCATGTCAGAGTGCTTTACTTAATGATGTTCACAGAATCTTTCTAAAGGTGGTGTAAGTATTCCACACCTGAAAGTGAATAAAAGTGAAGCAGAAATACTTTAAATTAGCAATGTTATTTCCTTCACTTACTCCAAATGGGACTGCCAATTCACTCTAGTCTTTCCAGAGATGTGGCTTCATATCACAGTGCAGCTCACAAGTCAGTATGAGTGAGCAAAGTGGTTTTATGCTAGTCCACGTTGCAAAACCACTATTCAAGTTGGCAGAATTGTCTGTCTTTAGGCAGTAGAAGCCTAGACTAAAAATTGTAGATGCTTGTCAGAGCAGCGTAGGTAACATTTGACCTAGCTCTAGCTCCTCTTACTTTTATGAGTACTAACTTTATACAGTAATTGTTTTATGTATATTTATATAAAAAGATTCTAACCACGCTTTAATTATGAGAGTAACAAACTCAAAAGGCAATAACTTTTTTGATAGGGGTATTACAAGCAAACAAGTGGATTTATTACAAGACTGTCAATGTGGGTAAAGTTAAATTACCATCCTTTTGGTTAAACAAACTCAATAAGAAATTAAAAGTGCTGTTAATGTCACTACCCCCTCCAGGACAGCCTGTCACTTCCTGTTAAACGAGTACCAGTTCCACCCAAGGACATCTTATAGGATGAACAAAATGTAGAGAGCAGGGAAGATGCTTGGATTCTACTTTGCCATTGGCTTGTCCAGTTTTGTTGGACAAGCCTCTATGCCTCAGTTCCCTAATCTCTATCAGTATAGAGGTGACTGAGATCCACTGAAAGGTACTTTACACATGCAGGGTATTGCTAAAACTAGCAATAAGCTATAACGTCTGGGAAGGAAGCAGAACATGAGTTTAATTAGGTCTGGTCCTACCTAGCAAGAGATCAGAAAAACCAAGCTAATACATTAGGAAAAAGCCATCTTGATCCTAGCTTGAATATTTAACTGCTCTAGGTCTGGGAACAGCTGATGTAGAGAACCTGCATCCAAAGCTTGCTCTTTGGCAACAGCCATATATCTAACTGGGTCATTCTTTTTTAGCACAAACATGATCCTTACCTGAAGCTAAAAATAAAACTATAGAGCCAGTTAGTTATTACATTAATAATGAGGAGCTGAAGGAGAAGGAAATGAGGTTAACACAGCAAATACATTTGAAATCGTTTTAGGAAACACTGATTCTATAAAGCTGTATCTACAGCAGACCGGTAACATTGCTGGAGTACAGCACCACTTGGACATCTGTCTCAAATTCATTTAGCTGAAAGTTCCTAAAAAGAAAAACTATGTTTCATTTGATATTTATACACCAGTTATACTGTTCTGGGCTTAAAATCTACACCAACCAAAAGTAAATAGTGTCAATGTATCCAAAGCTTGCAACTTGATAGCAGACGTTGTTTGTTGTAGGTCCTGAACTGATCAACCAACTGTGCAACGTTTACCTACAAAGGGCCAGATGCTGTTTGACTGAAGTCAAAAGAAGAATTAGAAAAACTGTGTAATTTAATGGAAAATGGGTGTAAAGCTTTCAAGACTAAAGGAAACATTGCACAACTGTGCGTTTATTGGGGTCTGGGTGAATAAGCCCTGGGTTACAACATTGTTGCACTTGGGCCAGGTTAGAACAATGCTTGGTCTTAATTGTGCGGATGGGACTGAACTATATCATTGCCCTATTAACAGAATGGTTCTCCTGCTGTCCTTGCTACATTTACACAAAGGTTTTGTACACCTGTCAACTCCCAGGGGGTTCAGCTCTGTCAGTGGTAACTGTAGCGTAGACGGATTGCAGGTATTTTAACCAGGCTCATGACAGGGTTAGGTGTGTCAGTGGTAAAAATACCCAAACCTACCTGTCCTATGTCTACACTCCAGCTTCCACCGGTGGGGCTACAAAGCTGCTGTACTTGCTGCTGGGTCTTGAGTGAGACCACACACTAGGTAAGAGCTGAGATGGAGCTCGAGAACATGAGGGTTGGCAAGAGTCCGCTGTAAAACAAAACAAGCATTTGTCAGTGACTGTTCAGGCCGAGCATCAGTCAGAGCCCTGTAATGTTGCCATTAGACCCCCAGGCTGGCAAAGACTTTATTTATTAAAGGGAACTGCATGTCGCCTCTGCTGAGAGCTTGCTAAATTTTTAACTCATGGACACTGCCTAGCAATCATTCTACATCCCTCATTTGGCCCACACATTCCTGAGGTGATCTCTAAGGGGACTGCAACATTTTTGGAGGCCTCTGATACCAAGTCCTGGGCCTGCATGGATAGTCTGCTATTCACAGAAGCTGCTGGGGTATGACTCCTCCACTTCTTTTGCCTGCACAAAGATAAAAGTTGGCAACAGGTACTATTTTAGACCAATTTTACTGTGGCTTCTATGTGAGAATATTCAGTACGTTTTAAGGCGCAGGGGGGCTTTTGGGAATTCCCAAACTCAGGAATTACAATATCTCACTGAACTCTTCAATTTATTTTGCAAAATTAAATATCTCCCAAAAGTGTGTCCAAAATAGTTATAACATTAGCTTGCTAAACTAAATGTGATTTACTGTGCCCCATAGATTTTTACTGTATGATAAGAAATTCTTACTAGTCATTGTATAGAAAAGTTATACTCACCCTTATATATTTGTTTTGGGTTCTCTTCCATCTCCTCCTGGAACAGGTTTGCCAATATTGTCAGTCATCAGCGTTCTTTGCAATTTATGACACATCTCCTCAGAGGGAGCTAAAATCTGTCATTTAAAAATACACAGATCATAAAAGGGAGACCAAGGTGCTAAGTGAGCCTGTCTACCTTAGAGAAGAGCAATCCTTAGCACTCACATTAGCATTGTGTCCTTGAAACACTGCAGAAAGGTTAATTGTACAAAGGTGTCTAAACATTTCCCTTGCTCTAACTAGAAGGTCGTTATTGCCCACTAGACAGTTTGTTGCCCAGCAGCAGCAAACCAATGGTCAACTCCCTGTCCTATCCCATAGCCTAGAAGGGGCTTTGCATGCATGCAGGCAGCCAGTTGTGTTATAGACTTGGGGTTCAGAGGCCTTTGCTGAGCACAGGGAGCTCCGAGTCCAAAGAGTGGAGACGGCATAATAACTGATTGCTTTTGTGAAGCCAAACCCAAGACCAGGACAGAGGCCTCATCCACTTTGGAAAAGTGGGACCTGGAATTGCCAAATGGTGCTGCTCCCCTAGGAAATGGCCAGCAGTGGAATGGCAATGGTGAAGCTGTCGGGGAATGAACGTGCATGTGTGGGGTGGCAGGAAAGGAGAGGAGTGGGCTGGTATTGTTGCCTCTTTGGATTTTATTTGCTAGCATATGCCTGTGGGGTCCAGCAGAACTAGGAAAGCTCTTGTTTTCTCACTCACAGTTGAACATTGCTCTGCTGGGAAGAGCTTGTGAACCAGCTGCAGGTATTTCATGGTCATCGCCAATGCAAAGCCAAGTCACCCTTTCATCCATCAACCAGGGGAAGAAGTTTGTGGAGGTGCTCGCAGCTGACAGCGTTCATTTCCTAATGCAGACCACATGCAAGATGTACTTACAACAATCTCCCTGCCACTACTCTTTTTCCACTTAGCAGGGGATTCAGGCCAGGAAAGCATTACTTGGACATGTACAGCCTGCTTCTCAATTGTCAAGAGAGAACATGTTTATCCGTAATATACAACATCTCATAACTTTAGCCACACTGCTGCTAATTGCCATTTATGTCCAGCTGGGCTGACTGTTTTTATAGCCTAGTGTAACAACCAGCCCTTCCTGAGGGTGTTTTTCAAAGTCAGCGAAATAGCAGGATAACCATGGTCAGCAAGACAATGGCTCCCTGCCCTCTGGGCCTCCAGTAGGGCCAATGTGCTGTTAATCACTTTGGTTTTTAATTAAAGGCTTTCATAGATTTGTCAGAAGTTTATTATTTTCAAAGAGAAATACTCAGCTGAAGATTCTCTTTCTGGGTGTTGCTGCTGTAGGGGCAGGGGCTCTTTACCTCGATACAGCACTGGCCAGGCAGAGACTGGCTTTCGAATAAACCCCTCAGGGATACAGATTCCCTCTCTCTTAGGCCCCCACAGCCTGCAGGGATGAGTGGCGGGGTATAGGAGAGTTTTGTCTCCTGTGTCTGTCCTTGACCTCATTCTGCTTGTTGCTCTGGAGTTGGCTAGCATCCAGGGATGCCTCCTTCTGAAGCTGGATCAGCAGAAGATCCCCTTTTTGGGATAGCCTCCCTTTCAGACCAAGAGCTGGGCAATCAACAGAAAGGGGCTGAGAAAAGAAGAAACCACTTTGTGGGTCACCAGCAGCCAAGCAGCATGTGTGGACATACATGAGAGACACGCAAAGAAGAAGCTGAGGTGTGTTTTTTCACCTCTCAACTCAGTGCTGGGTGGAGGGTGGGGATGGTTGCCTTAGTTTTTTATTGCTAGTTCTCCATTCCAGCTCCTGGCTACAAGTCTCCAGAGACACATAATTTGAAACACCAGTGCAACCCAGTATGGTGCCTGGCACCGTACCTTTGACCGTAGCCAGGATGATAGGCAAACTGGAGAACGCTTCTCAGTCACATTCTGACATTACTCCCCCAATTCCACATACAAAATACTGCAATAACCAAAACACTATCAGTTACATTAGGGTTTCGGCTATTACTATTGGTGGAGCAGGTAATGATGCCTATAGTTGCAGTTCCCTAACACCTTCCATTATCCCACACTTTTTAGTTTCCTATAATTTTGCCAAACTATAACTGCTTGGGCTGTAGGTTTCCATAAGAGGGGTCTGCCTAATCATAATGATGATATTAGTTTCAGTAAAAGAAATAAAATAAAAATAGTTCAGCCATTTCCAAAAACAAGGTTAGGGGAAAACACAAGGTTTTGCCCTAAAAAAATTCTTACAACTATTTTGTTGAGAAGCTCTAGCTCCAGGCATTGGAGCAGGGATCTGAAATCTGGCAGAGTGGGGGGTCGGGCATCACCCTGGTGTCAGGGATGTGCCTTTTGCCAACCCTATGAAAATCCATCCCAAGTTAGTCAAGTTAAAAACTTTGGAAAAATCTTCATTCAGACATGCTCAGTAGAGCAAGATGCTGTCTGCACTGAGCATGCTCCAGCCAAGCCGGCTTTTTTCGTGCAATTGGGCTTCCTGGCTACCACCACGATGCTGAGCGTAGCAATGGAGAGGAGAGAGACTGGCTCTCTCCTGCGCTCTCAATGGCTCCAAGGACAAGGAGCCAGACTGGAATGCAGAGGAGTGAGGTGGGGCAAGGGCAGCCTGGAGAGGATGGGCAGAGACAAGCTGCGATGGGTTTGGGGGAAGGGGCTCAGACAAACTGGGGGGGAGGGGGAGATTGAGGGAGGACAGAGTCAGGCTGGGGAGGAAGGATGGGGAAGACACAGGCTGCAAGGGTATGTTGTAGGAGCAAGGACAGAAGGGTGGTGGGGTCTAAAGGTCCAAACTCTGCTGATGACCCACTTGGGGGTTGGTATGGTTCCAAGTGAGGCCTTTTGATTTTTGTGATTTTTTTTTTAAATCTGGAAAATGAAATTAAAAAGCTACAGTTAAAGAACATAAAGGTTGCAAAGTCCAAGCACTCAAAAACTAGGGAATGTCAGAACTAAGGTTACCTGTGTCACCATAATTCAGTACTTGTGCATTATGAGAGAGTCTTATGTGATCACATACTATTTCCTCCCTCCCCCACCCCCCGCCACAAGACTGCTGCCTCATTCAGTGCACAGAATGGCTGGTGCTCAGGAAATGAATCCGAGCTGTTTAGTGAAGGAGGCTATTGTATGTAGGACTCCTGCCTCATTGATTACAGAAGTTTGTGCAGGGAACAAGGTGGGGAATTGTTGCAAGAGAAAGATGGTCTAGTTATTTAGGCAGTTGGAGAACTGAATTCTATTCCTGCCTCAGCCACATACTACCTGTGTGATGTTGGGCAAGTCATTTAAACCAAAGCTTTTCTCAGTTGACACTGCTTGTGTTCCTCGTTTTCAGAGACCCACTTTGGGATACCTGGGGTCAGATTTGCAGAAGTTCTGAGCAGTCACAGCTGCAAGTGAAGTGACTGGAAACTGCGCTTTGAACCTACAGAGTGCGATGGAATGCGAAGCACTTTGAAAAATCAGGCCCCAAGTGTCTCAAATTGGGCACCAAAATTAGTGGAGACTTCTGACAGTTTTGGCCTGCATTGCTCTGTGCCTCAACTCCTCATCTGTAAAATCATGGTAATATCACCTCCCTGGCTCACAGAGGGGGTGTGAAGATAAGTTCATTTATGTGGGTGAGGAAAAGGGAAGGAAGGGTGGGGTGAGGGGGACGGGGCGGGGAAGAGAGGGTAGGAGGGGCAGGTGTAGAGTTGAGCTGAGCAGTCGGGGGGAGAGGGGGAGCAAATAGCATAGGACAGAGAAGTCACAAAATGTTCTGCAGTTTTGACTGGAGTGTCCAAAGGTTCCATCTTTGGCTGCTTCTGTTCCTACCAGCTGGAGCCATTTAATTCCAAATCCGATTTTGGTCTTCTCATACATACCCTGGGATAGTCTGTCTACCGCTGTGCAGTGCTGTCCGATGGCTTTCCATGGGTTTTTATGACCTGCTGGTTTGCCTGGACTTAGAGTTGTTGTCCTTTCCCTCTGCGTATTTACTGAAATGCTTTTGATCTTTACCAAAAACTCGGGTCAGTTGTGAGCTGTGACAAAGTATGAATTACTACCCCGAAGCTGAGGAAGCAAAATGTAACTGTGAGGCTGCAAAGCAACCTTTTCTTAAACGCCATCTTTCAAGGCGTAAGGGAGCTGATCTTTTCTGATGGAAAAGAGATGCCCAGATGTGGAAATGGCAACAAATTGAAAGAAGGAGGCTCAGCATGGAGTGGGTAAAGTAAATACGACAAGTGACCTGTTTTTTATTTTATTAATGAGATGTCTATTGTTCAGAAACAAGAAGCTGCACCATCATTATTGTTTCAAAGAACTCTTACAATGATGCAGTTGAATGCATCCAATATTATGCCTCAGCTTGAACAGTTTCTGTAAAGACTTTGAACTGTGTTTTCACCACATACATTTTGCCTGCTCTCATCTGAGTTTTCTAATTTTAATGAAATGACTTTGAGAGTCATACTTGGACTCTATAAGTTTAGAGATCATTATGGCCAGAGATGAAATACATCCCGAAGCCCAGAGGATCTTAAAATTATTTAAACAGGGTAATGATAGTAATGTGCACATTCAGTACTCCTTTCATCTTGGGCTTTCAGAGTGCTTTACAAACATTAAGTAAGCCTACCTTCTTGTGAAGTAGGTAAGTATTGTAATATGTAATGGGTAGTGTGAAGATGAAGTGCTTTCCAGTCCATTAGTAATTTAGGAGGGTATTAAACAACATCTACTAGGGATAAACATGTTTAAATTGGCAAGCCCAAATAACTGGTATCCAAGAGTCATCAAAGAGTTGGCTCAGAAGATCTCGAGTCCACTAATGTTAATTTTGAACAAATCTTGGAATAGCAGGGAAATTCCAGAAGGCTGGAAGAGTGATACTATTGTGCCAATATTCAGAAAGAGCAGTGGCATGGCCTGGGTAACTGTCTGCCAACTGGCTGGGGCAAAATAAATGGAAAAACTTGTACAGGAATCAGTTGACAAAGAATCAAAGGATAGGTATGCAATTAATGCCAGTCTACAAGATTTTATGGCAAAGAGGTCTTGTCAAGAAATCTGTTTTCGTTCTTTGAGATTACAAGTTTGGCTAATAAAGGTAACTGTAAATATACAAAAAGAAAAGGAGTACTTGTGGCACCTTAGAGACTAACAAATTTATTAGAGCATAAGCTTTCGTGAGCTACAGCTCACTTCATCGGATGCATTTGGTGGAAAAAACAGAGTAGAGATTTATATACACACACACAGAGAACATGAAACAATGGGTTTATCATACACACTGTAAGGAGAGTGATCACTTAAGATAAGCCATCACCAACAGCAGGGGGGGGAAGGAGGAAAACCTTTCATGGTGACAAGCAGGTAGGCTAATTCCAGCAGTTAACAAGAATATCAGAGGAACAGTGGGGGGTGGGGTGGGAGGGAGAAATACCATGGGGAAATAGTTTTACTTTGTGTAATGACTCATCCATTCCCAGTCTCTATTCAAGCCTAAGTTAATTGTATCCAGTTTGCAAATTAATTCCAATTCAGCAGTCTCTCGTTGGAGTCTGTTTTTGAAGCTTTTTTGTTGAAGTATAGCCACTCTTAGGTCTGTGATCGAGTGACCAGAGAGATTGAAGTGTTCTCCAACTGGTTTTTGAATGTTATAATTCTTGACGTCTGATTTGTGTCCATTCATTCTTTTACGTAGAGACTGTCCAGTTTGGCCAATGTACATGGCAGAGGGGCATTGCTGGCACATGATGGCATATATCACATTGGTAGATGCGCAGGTGAAGGAGCCTCTGATAGTGTGGCTGATGTGATTAGGCCCTATGATGGTATCCCCTGAATAGATATGTGGACAGAGTTGGCAACGGGCTTTGTTGCAAGGATAGGTTCCTGGGTTAGTGGTTCTGTTGTGTGGTGTGTGGTTGCTGGTGAGTATTTGCTTCAGATTGGGGGGCTGTCTGTAAGCAAGGACTGGTCTGTCTCCCAAGATCTGAGAGAGCGATGGCTCGTCCTTCAGGATAGGTTGTAGATCCTTGATGATGCGTTGGAGGGGTTTTAGTTGGGGGCTGAAGGTGATGGCTAGTGGCGTTCTGTTGTTTTCTTTGTTGGGCCTGTCCTGTAGTAGGTGACTTCTGGGTACTCTTCTGGCTCTGTCAATCTGTTTCTTCACTTCAGCAGGTGGGTACTGTAGTTGTAGGAATGCATGATAGAGATCTTGTAGGTGTTTGTCTCTGTCTGAGGGGTTGGAGCAAATGCGGTTATATCGTAGCGCTTGGCTGTAGACAATGGATCGAGTGGTATGATCTGGATGAAAGCTAGAGGCATGTAGGTAGGAATAGCGGTCAGTAGGTTTCCGATATAGGGTGGTGTTTATGTGACCATCGCTTATTAGCACCGTAGTGTCCAGGAAGTGGATCTCTTGTGTGGACTGGTCCAGGCTGAGGTTGATGGTGGGATGGAAATTGTTGAAATCATGGTGGAATTCCTCAAGAGCTTCTTTTCCATGGGTCCAGATGATGAAGATGTCATCAATGTAGCGCAAGTAGAGTAGGGGCATTAGGGAACGAGAGCTGAGGAAGCGTTGTTCTAAGTCAGCCATAAAAATGTTGGCATACTGTGGGGCCATGCGGGTACCCATCGCAGTGCCGCTGATTTGAAGGTATACATTGTCACCAAATGTGAAATAGTTATGGGTCAGGACAAAGTCACAAAGTTCTGCCACCAGGTTAGCCGTGACAGTATCGGGGATACTGTTCCTGACGGCTCGTAGTCCATCTTTGTGTGGAATGTTGGTGTAGAGGGCTTCTACATCCATAGTGGCTAGGATGGTGTTTTTAGGAAGATCACCAATGGACTGTAGTTTCCTCAGGAAATCGGTGGTGTCTCGAAGATAGCTGGGAGTGCTGGTAACGAAGGGCCTGAGGAGGGAGTCTACATAGCCAGACAATCCTGCTGTCAGGGTGCCAATGCCTGAGATGATGGGGCGTCCAGGATTTCCAGGTTTATGGATCTTGGGTAGCAGATAGAATACCCCAGGTCCTGGCTCCAGGGGTGTGTCTGTGCGGATTTGTTCTTGTGCTTTTTCAGGGAGTTTCTTGAGCAAATGCTGTAGTTTCTTTTGGTAACTCTCAGTGGGATCAGAGGGTAATGGCTTGTAGAAAGTGGTGTTGGAGAGCTGCCTAGTAGCCTCTTGTTCATACTCTGACCTATTCATGATGACGACAGCACCTCCTTTGTCAGCCTTTTTGATTATGATGTCAGAGTTGTTTCTGAGGCTGTGGATGGCACTGTGTTCTGCATGGCTGAGGTTATGGGGTAAGCGATGCTGCTTTTCCACAATTTCAGCTCGTGCACGTCGGCGGAAGCAGTCTATGTAGAAATCCAGGCTGCTGTTTCGACCTTCAGGAGGAGTCCACCTAGAATCCTTCTTTTTGTAGTGTTGGCAGGAAGGTCTCTGTGGATTAATATGTTGGTCAGAGGTGTGTTGGAAATATTCCTTGAGTCTGAGACGTCGAAAATAGGATTCTAGGTCACCACAGAACTGTATCATGTTCGTGGGGGTGGAGGGGCAAAAGGAGAGGCCCCGAGATAGGACAGATTCTTCCGCTGGGCTAAGAGTATAGTTGGATAGATTAACAATATTGCTGGGTGGGTTACGGGAACCATTGTTGTGGCCCCTTGTGGCATATAGTAGTTTAGATAGCTTAGTGTCCTTTTTCTTTTGTAGAGAATCAAAGTGTGTTTTGTAAATGGCTTGTCTAGTTTTTGTAAAGTCCAGCCACGAGGAAGTTTGTGTGGAAGGTTGGTTCTTTATGAGAGTATCCAGTTTTGAGAGCTCATTCTTAATCTTTCCCTGTTTGCTGTAGAGGATGTTGATCAGGTGGTTCCGCAGTTTCCTTGAGAGTGTGTGGCACAAGCTGTCAGCATAGTCTGTGTGGTATGTAGATTGTAATGGATTTTTTACCTTCAGTCCTTTCGGTATGATGTCCATCTGTTTGCATTTGGAGAGGAAGATGATATAACCTACGATATAACCGCATTTGCTCCAACCCCTCAGACAGAGACAAACACCTACAAGATCTCTATCATGCATTCCTACAACTACAGTACCCACCTGCTGAAGTGAAGAAACAGATTGACAGAGCCAGAAGAGTACCCAGAAGCCACCTACTACAGGACAGGCCCAACAAAGAAAATAACAGAACGCCACTAGCCATCACCTTCAGCCCCCAACTAAAACCCCTCCAACGCATCATCAAGGATCTACAACCTATCCTGAAGGACGAGCCATCGCTCTCTCAGATCTTGGGAGACAGACCAGTCCTTGCTTACAGACAGCCCCCCAATCTGAAGCAAATACTCACCAGCAACCACACACCACACAACAGAACCACTAACCCAGGAACCTATCCTTGCAACAAAGCCCGTTGCCAACTCTGTCCACATATCTATTCAGGGGATACCATCATAGGGCCTAATCACATCAGCCACACTATCAGAGGCTCCTTCACCTGCGCATCTACCAATGTGATATATGCCATCATGTGGCATATAATAGCCAAAAATAGCCGGAGCCTCGCGAACCAGCTGAGCGGCAGCGAACCAGCGGAGCAGCGGGGACAGCAGAGCAGCTCACAGCAGGAGTTTGCCTGGGACTGGTAAGTATCCGAGTGTGTGTGTTTGCTTGCTGAGGAAGTATCCGAGCGTGTGTTTGCTGGGAGGGAGCCTGAGTGAGTGTCTGATTGGCTGCTAGCCTGCAGGGGGCGGGCATTAGGGTGTCTGTGTGTTTGCGTCAGGGAAGCCTGGCTGTTTAAAAATAGCCGGAGCCTCGCGAACCAGCTGAGCGGCAGCGGAGCAGCGGGGACAGCAGAGCAGCTCACAGCAGGAGTTTGCCTGGGAGTTCACCTGGAGTGAGCCCATTGAGGCTTACATCTTGCCAACGTCTCTGAGGAAGCTCCGTAGTAGGTAGGTGATATGGAAGGGGGGAATTCAGCTGTTGTGACCTGCACTGGATGTGCCATGTTTGTCTTTCTTCCACAGGACAGAAGCGACTTTGTCTGTACAAAGTGCAAGCTGGTCTCCATATTGGAAGAGAAGATTGAAGGTCTGGAGCAACAGGTAACGACCCTGCGTTGTATACGAGAGACTGAGGATTTTCTGGACCAAACTCAGGATAGCCTTCTAGGGGCACAAAGCTCTAAAGATGTAGAGCAGGTTGCACAGAGGAGCCAAGAGGCCAGTGAAGAAGCTTGGCAACATGTGACCTCCAGAAGAGGTAAGCGGAATGTCCGGGTTCCAGTAACACAGACACAGGTAACTAACCGCTTTCATGTTCTCTCCACAGGTACCAATGCGGAGAGTGGACCAGATGATATGTCTGGGGGGAGAAAGCAGAAGGAGACTCCGCTGGTTGGGAGGCATGAGATGCGATGTCCTGAGGTTGGAGGTTCCACGACCACCACTCCCAAGAGGAGAAGGCGGGTGGTGGTGGTCGGGGACTCTCTCCTCCGGGGGACTGAGTCATCTATCTGCCGCCCTGACTGGGAAAACCGAGAAGTCTGCTGCTTGCCAGGGGCTAAGATTCGTGATGTGACGGAGAGACTGCCGAGACTCATCAAGCCCTCGGATCGCTACCCCTTCCTGCTTCTCCACGTGGGCACCAATGATACTGCCAAGAATGACCTTGAGCGGATCACTGCGGACTATGTGGCTCTGGGAAGAAGGATAAAGGAGTTGGAGGCGCAAGTGGTGTTCTCGTCCATCCTCCCCGTGGAAGGAAAAGGCCTGGGTAGGGACCGTCGAATCGTGGAGGTCAACGAATGGCTACGCAGGTGGTGTCGGAGAGAAGGCTTTGGATTCTTTGACCATGGGATGGTGTTCCATGAAGGAGGAGTGCTGGGCAGAGACGGGCTCCATCTTACGAAGAGAGGGAAGAACATCTTTGCCAGCAGGCTGGCTAACCTAGTGAGGAGGGCTTTAAACTAGGTTCACCGGGGGAAGGAGACCAAAGCCCTGAGGTAAGTGGGAAAGCGGGATACCGGGAGGAAGCACAGGCAGGAAGGTCTGTGAGGGGAGGGCTCCTGCCTCATACTGGGAATGAGGGGCGATCAACAGGTTATCTCAAGTGCTTATATACAAATGCACAAAGCCTTGGAAACAAGCAGGGAGAACTGGAGGTCCTGGTGATGTCAAGGAATTATGACGTGATTGGAATAACAGAGACTTGGTGGGATAACTCACATGACTGGAGTACAGTCATGGATGGTTATAAACTGTTCAGGAAGGACAGGCAGGGCAGAAAAGGTGGGGGAGTAGCACTGTATGTAAGGGAGCAGTATGACTGCTCAGAGCTCCGGTACGAAACTGTGGAAAAACCTGAGTGTCTCTGGATTAAGTTTAGAAGTGTGTGCAACAAGAGTGATGTCATGGTGGGAGTCTGCTATAGACCACCGGACCAGGGGGATGAGGTGGATGAGGCTTTCTTCCGGCAACTCACGGAAGCTACTAGATCGCATGCCCTGATTCTCATGGGTGACTTTAATTTTCCTGATATCTGCTGGGAGAGCAATACAGCGGTGCATAGACAATCCAGGAAGTTTTTGGAAAGCGTAGGGGACAATTTCCTGGTGCAAGTGCTAGGGGAGCCAACTAGGGGGAGCGCTTTTCTTGACCTGCTGCTCACAAACCGGGTAGAATTAGTGGGGGAAGCAAAAGTGGATGGGAATCTGGGAGGCAGTGACCATGAGTTGGTTGAGTTCAGGATCCTGACGCAGGGAAGAAAGGTAAGCAGCAGGATACGGACCCTGGACTTCAGGAAAGCAGACTTTGACTCCCTCAGGGAACAGATGGCCAGGATCCCCTGGGGGACTAACATGAAAGGGAAGGGAGTCCAGGAGAGCTGGCTGTATTTCAAGGAATCCCTGTTGAGGTTACAGGGACAAACCATCCCGATGACTCGAAAGAATAGTAAATATGGCAGGCGACCAGCTTGGCTTAATGGTGAAATCCTAGCGGATCTTAAACATAAAAAAGAAGCTTACAAGAAGTGGAAGCTTGGACATATGACCAGGGAAGAGTATAAAAATATTGCTCGGGCATGTAGGAAAGATATCAGGAGGGCCAAATCGCACCTGGAGCTGCAGCTAGCAAGAGATGTCAAGAGTAACAAGAAGGGTTTCTTCAGGTATGTTGGCAACAAGAAGAAAGCCAAGGAAAGTGTGGGCCCCTTACTGAATGAGGGAGGCAAGCTAGTGACAGAGGATGTGGAAAAAGCTAATGTACTCAATGCTTTTTTTGCCTCTGTTTTCACTAACAAGGTCAGCTCCCAGACTGCTGTGCTGGGCAACACAAAATGGGGAAGAGATGGCCAGCCCTCTGTAGAGATAGAGGTGGTTAGGGACTATTTAGAAAAGCTGGACGTGCACAAGTCCATGGGGCCGGACGAATTGCATCCGAGAGTGCTGAAGGAATTGGCGGCTGTGATTGCAGAGCCCTTGGCCATTATCTTTGAAAACTCGTGGCGAACGGGGGAAGTCCCGGATGACTGGAAAAAGGCTAATGTAGTGCCCATCTTTAAAAAAGGGAAGAAGGAGGATCCTGGGAACTACAGGCCGGTCAGCCTAACCTCAGTCCCTGGAAAAATCATGGAGCAGGTCCTCAAAGAATCAATCCTGAAGCACTTAGAGGAGAGGAAAGTGATCAGGAACAGTCAGCATGGATTCACCAAGGGAAGGTCATGCCTGACTAATCTAATCGCCTTTTATGATGAGATTACTGGTTCTGTGGATGAAGGGAAAGCAGTGGATGTATTGTTTCTTGACTTTAGCAAAGCTTTTGACACGGTCTCCCACAGCATTCTTGTCAGCAAGTTAAGGAAGTATGGGCTGGATGAATGCACTATAAGGTGGGTAGAAAGCTGGCTAGATTGTCGGGCTCAACGGGTAGTGATCAATGGCTCCATGTCTAGTTGGCAGCCGGTGTCAAGTGGAGTGCCCCAGGGGTCGGTCCTGGGGCCCGTTTTGTTCAATATCTTCATAAATGATCTGGAGGATGGTGTGGATTGCACTCTCAGCAAATTTGCGGATGATACCAAACTGGGAGGAGTGGTAGATACGCTGGAGGGGAGGGATAGGATACAGAAGGACCTAGACAAATTGGAGGATTGGGCCAAAAGAAATCTAATGAGGTTCAATAAGGATAAATGCAGGGTCCTGCACTTAGGATGGAAGAATCCAATGCACCGCTACAGACTAGGGACCGAATGGCTCGGCAGCAGTTCTGCGGAAAAGGACCTAGGGGTGACAGTGGACGAGAAGCTGGATATGAGTCAGCAGTGTGCCCTTGTTGCCAAGAAGGCCAATGGCATTTTGGGTTGTATAAGTAGGGGCATAGCGAGCAGATCGAGGGACGTGATCGTTCCCCTCTATTCGACACTGGTGAGGCCTCATCTGGAGTACTGTGTCCAGTTTTGGGCCCCACACTACAGGAAGGATGTGGATAAATTGGAAAGAGTACAACGAAGGGCAACGAAAATGATTAGGGGTCTAGAGCACATGACTTATGAGGAGAGGCTGAGGGAGCTGGGATTGTTTAGTCTGCAGAAGAGAAGAATGAGGGGGGATTTGATAGCTGCTTTCAACTACCTGAAAGGGGGTTTCAAAGAGGATGGCTCTAGACTGTTCTCAATGGTAGCAGATGACAGAACGAGGAGTAATGGTCTCAAGTTGCAATGGGGGAGGTTTAGATTGGATATTAGGAAAAACTTTTTCACTAAGAGGGTGGTGAAACACTGAAATGCGTTACCTAGGGAGGTGGTAGAATCTCCTTCCTTAGAGGTTTTTAAGGTCAGGCTTGACAAAGCCCTAGCTGGGATGATTTAACTGGGACTTGGTCCTGCTTTGAGCAGGGGGTTGGACTAGATGACCTTCTGGGGTCCCTTCCAACCCTGATATTCTATGATTCTATGATTCTATGTGCCAGCAATGCCCCTCTGCCATGTACATTGGCCAAACTGGACAGTCTCTACGTAAAAGAATGAATGGACACAAATCAGACGTCAAGAATTATAACATTCAAAAACCAGTTGGAGAACACTTCAATCTCTCTGGTCACTCGATCACAGACCTAAGAGTGGCTATACTTCAACAAAAAAGCTTCAAAAACAGACTCCAACGAGAGACTGCTGAATTGGAATTAATTTGCAAACTGGATACAATTAACTTAGGCTTGAATAGAGACTGGGAATGGATGAGTCATTACACAAAGTAAAACTATTTCCCCATGGTATTTCTCCCTCCCACCCCACCCCCCACTGTTCCTCTGATATTCTTGTTAACTGCTGGAATTAGCCTACCTGCTTGTCACCATGAAAGGTTTTCCTCCTTCCCCCCCCTGCTGTTGGTGATGGCTTATCTTAAGTGATCACTCTCCTTACAGTGTGTATGATAAACCCATTGTTTCATGTTCTCTGTGTGTGTGTATATAAATCTCTACTCTGTTTTTTCCACCAAATGCATCCGATGAAGTGAGCTGTAGCTCACGAAAGCTTATGCTCTAATAAATTTGTTAGTCTCTAAGGTGCCACAAGTACTCCTTTTCTTTTTGAGAATACAGACTAACACGGCTGCTACTCTGAAACCTGTAAATATACATAGACTTTTGTAATGGGTTTGACTTAGTACCACACAACATTCTGATTAGAAAAAGAGTACTACACAATATCAATAGAGCACATTGTTAACTAGATTAAGAACTGGCTAACTGATGGAACTCAAAACATATAGTGCAGTTCCACAGGGCCGGATGCTATTCAACCTTTTCACAATGATCTGGATGTAATTATAAAGTCACTGCTGATAAATAATCTTTGTTGATATGCAAAGCTTGGAGGAATGGTAAATGATTCTGAGGACAGGACAATCAGACAGAGAGGTCAGGATTGCTTGGTAAACTGGGCCCATTCAAAAAAAATATGTTTTAATGTAGCCAAATACAAAGTTATACATCTAGAAACATGAAATACAGACCAAGCCTGTAGATTGGAGGACTGTATCCTGGAAAGCAGAGACTCTGAAAAGGATTTAGGGGGCCATAGTATGTCACACAACTCAACCTGAGCTCCCAAAGTAATGCTGTGGCAAAGAGGGCTAATACGGTCATTGGATGTCTAAATGGGGGAGTAGTCATAAGAAGCTGGGAGGTGATTTTATTTTGGTGTACAATATTGGTGAGACCATACTGGAATACTGTGTCCAGTGCTGTGTCCACACTTTAAAAAGGATGTTAAAAATTGAAGGGGTGCAGAAAAGAGTCACAGAAATGATTCGAGGTCTGGAGAAAATGCCACGGAGTGAGAGATTATAGAGCTCAATCAGTTTATCAAAAAGAAGGTGGAGAAGTGACTTGATGTCAGTGTATAAATACCTTCATAGGGAGCAAACGCCAAGCGTTCTTTAATCGAGTGGAGAAAGGCATGACAAAAACCAATGGTGGAAGCCAAAGCCAGACAAATTCAAATTAGAAATGAGGCGCAAACTGTAAGGGCAATTAACCACTGGAACAACTACCAAATGAATTGGTGGGTTCTCCACTCCTTGATGTCTTAAATTTAAGTTTGGATGCCTTTCTGGAAGTTATCCGTTAGCCAGACATGAGTTATTTAATGGCCTGTGGTATACAAGAGGTCAGACAAGGTGATATAAATGGCCCTTCCAATCTTAATTCATAGAGTTCATCTCCATTTGAAATAGAGGCAAACTGAGGCACAGAGAGTTTGGGTCTTGCCCAAAATTGCTCAGTGAGTCAGTGGTAAAGCTGAGATGGGAACCTAGAAGTCCTGATTTCCAGCCCCTTTTCCTAAATAACTACACTTCCCAACTAAATGAAGCCATAAATGATTGATTCAGTCTATAATTTTATTTTAAATTAAAATCAAACTCTTGCGTATAAACAACTACAGAAATAACAAGTAACTATAGGACTATTAACGGAGGGTACAATGGTAATTGGCCAAACAATTAGACAGAAGCCAGGATATAAAAATTTACCAATAAATCAGTCATCTTCACACTTTGGAAGAACAGTATCATGGAATCACTCAAGAATGCATGCCATGGTTTTCAGTTACTGTCAATTTTAGACCTATTCTGTCCAAGTTAGTTGCTGTAACAAAACCATGTTATTTTATAAGAGCCAAAATTGGTGTAGAAAAGTTTTGACTGTGGAGAAACAAACTGATTCTAAGGGAATGAGGGATGGGTGGGAAGGATATCAAGCAAACCACAAGGTATGTCTGAGCAAGAGAGAAGCTGAACTGTCCAAAGGAGGAGTGGGTAGATGGGAAGCTGCTAATATGAAGTCCCATGGCTCTCATTGTAAAGCAAGTGGCTTCTCCTGTAGAGATTCGATTCCTGGAGTAAATTGATTAGCTAGCTGACTTACTGTCACTTAGCAGGCTTCTTTGAAGGCTAGAGACTGGTTCTGGGAAGTCCCCTGGCTTTTAATTTTCAGAATCATGGTCAAGTATGGTTACGGGCAAGACCTGTCACGGGCAGGGGACTGACTTGCATACACCATGTTTGGTGTTAGGGGCACAACTCTCCTTCTGGCAAGTGGACTTTGTGGGCCAGATCTGCCCTTCGATGATGTGCACATGTGGCTCCTATTGACTTTGGCCCCAGCACTGCTACAGACTCTGAACAGGTGGCCCTTGCATCTGTATGGAGCCCCACTGAAGTCTGTGAGTTTGGGTTCAGGGATCTGCCCAGGCAGAGCAGCTTGCAGGACCAGGGGTGTCACTTTTAATATTTACTGTGCATACTGCTTACAGAACAAATGAAAAGGTAGGTGATTGTCCCAAGGCGTTCATAATCCTCTTTCTTAGGTGCTTCATTGGTGCATCTTGCCAGCATGCTCAGGGTCACACTGATCACCAGATCTGGAGTTGAGAAGGGATTTTCCTTCAGGTCAGATTGGCAGGGACTGTGGGGGTTTTTCGTCTTCTGTGCAGCATGGGGCATGGATCACCTGCATGGCTCATTTGGGCATATCTCACCTAATCAGTTCTCTGCCCCTGCAGTGGCCTCGGGCTTTGGTGCTCCTCGGTGTCTCCTTGTCTTGGCTTGGGATACGTAACAGTTTGGTCTCCTAGGGACTGAACTGCTTTGGTCTAACTCATTATTTGGCTCAGTATTAGGGGGATCTGGGTGGTGTTGGAGGCCTGTGTTAAACAGGAGGTCAGTCTAGATGATCTGGTGGTCCCTCTGGCTTTAAATTCGATGAAACCTAAGTGCCCAATCCTGCAAATACTTCATTAGGGGATTGATCACAGCAGTAAACACTGCTCCAGTTAACAAATGTTTGTAGACTCAAGGCCTAATTTCACTGGAATTTCACAAGGAGGCCACTGTAACCATCTGAGACCAGAATTTGACCCTGTTCTTCCTGCCTATAACAAAAGTATTTATTGTATACATGGGAGTCTCATCCCTACTGTATGTCATGTGTTTCCAACCAAAATAGGATACTGACAATCTAAACTTCACCTACTTTTTGGCAAGCTTCCAAAGCACCATTAAAACGCACAAAGTGATTGACTGCTTCTAATTTAACATAATTGTCCTACTGGCTGAAATTAATCATGCAGATTGCCATTAACATGTTAATACACAATCAGGACACAATCCTCTACAGATGGTTCTAAATGTTATAATTTAAAATAATAATCATTTCCATGACAAGGAGACTTTCCTTTGTAGGTTGCATATTTTTGCAGTGGCCGTTCTCTGAAATTAATAATTCCTATTGTCTGCTTGGTAAATTGGTTTTGTTTATGTTGGTTGTGCCCTAAGGTGCCAGTCAGGAGCAGAGCCCATTACCCTGTACAAAGTCTTACGGAGACATGCCCTGATCTCAGAGCCCTACAAGCCCTGACACCTTAATCCTGGCTGAGGGAACCATCGCCCTGGCAGCCCTGCTGGCCCTGACCCTAACCCTAACCCAGGCAGCCGTATGACCTCCACCCTTACCCTGCACCAGAGAGGGTTTCCTGCCCCGATCCTAACCTTGTCCCCAGGGCTGTGTCCTCTCTTTTCATGGTGGTGTCATTATCTCCTTTTCTTGTGAGATTTTGTCATTCATCTTTTCCTTCCCCTTTTCCTTGGCTTGTTTAGGGCGATGGATTTGGATTGCTCAGCTGAGTCCCCTGGAAGGTTTATTTGTAGGAATAATTCAGTCGCCCAGCCCGCGGGGCGTGTCATCTCTCCCTCTAATACAGGCCTAACTGGGCAAGTCACAGCTTCCCTTCCCATTCGTATGGAACAGGCAATCTTCACCCATTGTTACCCTATATCTGTGTATGAGCATACTAACCATCTCCCTGTTCATAAGCCCCCCCAATGTTCTGACACCAAACCTGCAGGTGGCATGGCAGAGCTGATTGAGGCATATGGGGAATGTAGGGAGGGATGTGGAGTATCAGGATTCACTGCACATCCAGGGCTGGGAAGAGGCCAGTCTGACTTGAGGTGGTGAGGGGAGCCAAGGCTCCTCTGAAGCAGCCCTCACAAAGTGCTGGGCTCATGCTGCAAAATGGGGATATGGGATTTTGGATGGGTTTTGGCTTGGGACCCTTTCACGAGAATGTTCCCTCCCTGGATCCCTTTGGGTGGGGAAGGAGGGATCTGAGGTGCATGTCCACACAACCCATGCTTGACTCCTTTGCTGCACTGACAGAAATAAAGCTGTTCCTGGACTGGAGCCGTCTCGTCTAGCGTCTTGATAGTGCAGAGATGGTGACCATTTTCACAGCACTTTCCCAGCATAAGACTTTAAATACCACCCCACGCACACTGCCTCCTTTCCTCAAATCATCTTGCGAGCCAAGCTGAATTTATCCCCTCCTCCTCCAGTTGCACCGCAGAAATGCACGGCTCTCCACAGAGGCTGGGCTGTGTACAACGGTGCATGGGCCAGTGAGTTCTTTGGTGGCTGCTGAGTCCGATATGTGAGTGACATTCCCGGCCACTGTTCCCTCTAAGCTGTGCACGTGTGCGCACGCACACAGATTCTAAATCCTGCGCACACGGCGAAACACTGCACGCACAGAAATTTGCACAGAAGAATTTTTTTGCGCACATAGCCTGTCAAAAATTAGAGGGAACATTGCTGGCCACAGGTAGGGGGCACACCCACGCACTAACGATACTCTGCAACTCGGATTCAGAGCATTGCTAGTGTGGACTGGATGCACTACAATCCTATTAGCGCTTCTCGTTGTGTAATCATCTCGTATAGGTCAGTGGGTGATTTCCGTTTGGATTCCTTATCTAAATTATGTCTTTTGAGGTCTGGGTGTCAGCCAATTCTTACTGCAAGGCTAAAGATGTTAATGGAATGGGCTGTGCCTAGCAGCAGTGCATGCTGAACGCTGGGAGCGTGATGGCGTCTGAGCGTGAACCCGCAACATGAAACAAGATGTCAGAAAACGAAAAGCAGAAAGGAGGTTTGCTCTTTCACTGCAAAAAAACACAGCCTGCCCTGCTGGAGCATCTTTCACACAAGCCCTAATGCACTTTACAGCATTAAAGAAGAGCAGAGTGGGAGAGAATCCCCAGATGACCACAAGAGAGGCTCAGTCTGAGGGAGAATAATGCTTAGCTTTTTTATAGTGCTTCTTGTCCACACATCTCAAAGCACTTTATCAGGGAGGTCAGCATCATTATCCCTATTTTACAGATGGGGACACTGAGGCTCAGAGCAGGGAAGTGACTTGTGCAGGGTATCTCAGCAACTTAGTGGCAGACCTGGGAAGAGAACCCAGGTCTCCTAAGCCAGCAGCCTGTCCACGGACCAAGATGCCTGTCTCTGTAACATGGGATTTTTCACAGTCAAAAATGGAATAATTCATAACAGGGAGAACCAGACCACACCACCTGTGTCATCCAGTCTGTCTACTGCAGCACAAGCCTGTAACCTCCTACACAAACGGTCTGATCCAACTCCTGCTGAAGCCAGTGGGAGCCTTTCCATTGACTTCAACAGGATTTGGATCAGGTTCTAAATGCTTTACTTAAACTGTATCTGAATCCAGTTAGAGCTGCTGGCTCCAGGATCTGTGTAAGATTTCTCTATAGTACCTAAGCAACCTGCCATGGAAGATCATTCCACTGTGTAACTGACGTGATGACTTGAGAGTCAACATCTGTGTGCAAGAGTTTTCTGGGGTTTTCTTGTTTTTATCCCTAGTTTCCAGCCATTAGTGCTTGTTCACCTAACCACCCCCACTGTAGCCATTTTAAATAATTCCGCCTCCACTTCTGTGTTATCACCTTGCACCTTAATAAGCCGTTACGTTACCCACCTCCTCTCCTTACAGATCAGCGCATTAACAGTTGGCACTTGATAATGTGAGGCAATTGGTGAATGAAGAATATTGTTGCTATTAGCAAAGCACCGGGAAAGATGTATAAAAACATGATGGGGCAGGAAGTGTCACATGGCTGGACTGGTCATGCAGCATTAATCACCTCTCTCTCTCTCTCACTCTCATTATTCCTAGTGTCAGAGAACCCATACAGACAGGAATGAGGAAGAAGAGAAATTGTGATGCCTTTTCCTTTCTGGCCCAAATTAGAGAGACACAATATACAGTCCCAGTAAGACTCATACACCCAAGAGCATTTGCGAGGGTGTTTTCCCCTGCAGCCAGTGGCTGATGCATGTCGGGAGTATGGGACGGCTGCCTCACGAGAAAGTGCAGGAACGAGGATGACGACGTGTCACTCTTGATGGGAAGCGGATGCTCTGAAGCTGGACAAGATGGCCATGAGTACACGGTCCCAGACTAGCCTCAGGAAGGCAACGCAGGTAGGTTTGGGGAGGGCTGCTGTTGCTTCCCAGACATTCTGTTCCAAGAATGTTAGTTGGATGTCTCCTGAAGCCAGACATCTTTGGTACCTGGCACAAATCTACAAACAATGACGGGCCCTATGTGCGTTGAGATTTTCCTGCGGCCTTCACCTTGGGACAGTGTCGCAGGTGCAATGGGTCGCAATACTTTAGCTGGCAGTCCATCAGGTGACATGGGGAAGGCAGGGTTTGCAGGGCATTTGTAGCAGCAGACCCTCAACTCTTGAACTTGCTCCCTCCTGGCCTGACGGTGTGGACAGAGCATGCTCGGAGGCCTAATTCTGTCTCAGCCTTTTTCTCTTTGGGTGTAACTGTACTGGGAAGTGGGGGGCGGGGAAGGGGCTGTTGTTTAAGCTGCTTTGGTACTTTAGTGGTTGTCAAGCCATTCTATCTTTGTGTGGGCTTTTTTCCTTATTATAAATAAGCTATGGTTTGGAATGGACATTGCTCCTCCTCTAATTGTGCACCTAATGATCCTACAGTTGTGAACTCACCCACACTCCTGAGAGAGTAACTGAAGTAGCATTAGCCCCTTTCTTAGTGGGAGGGAAACTGGCACAGGAAAGTGAATGGACTTGTTTGTGTTGAGACAGAAATGGACCCTGGCCATCCTGTTTCCCTGTCCCCTGCTCCGACCACTAGACAACACTCCCCTCCTTTTAGAGCTACCTCTGAAATGGGCTTTCTCAGCCACAGTTCTGTTTGTCCTCTATCTCTCACGTCTTCAAATGCCCTGACACCCTCTCCCTTCTCTGACAGCTTGTCTCTCTCACTCCCCTGGCTTTGTGACTCCTGCCCCTTGACAGCAACGATTCCCTGCAGCCATCTTCCTCTGTGCACAGCCACATTATTCCCTGTTGTCTCCAGGTGTCATTCCAGACAGCTCCCTGCACTTCACTCTGATACCTCGTAAGCAAGCGCCTTTTGTGGCTGGCAGCATTGGAAAGGTTCTTTCGCTGGCAGCTGCTCAGGTCCAGCTGTGAGACTTCCCATGCTCTTAAGTTAAGGGATGAGTCTGACTGTACGCTCTTTGGGGAAAGGACCCTCTTGTTGATTTGTGTTTGTACGCAGCCTATCTGATCTGTGATTGGAGCCCTTAGGTGCTACCTTAATACAAATAATATTTGTCCCCCAGCAGCATCTACAGTAGTAGGGTCCCTTTTCACAAGGACTTAGAATCTGAGTGATATTACCACATAACCAGCTGCAATTCCTGTGTTCATATCCATGTTCTTCATACCATTGGAACAACTGCTGCCCTCAACTGCACCTATACAGTGCCACTGGCTGCAGCGACCCGCTGATTTCAGTCGGGTCTCACAGGCATAATGAGGGCAGGATTTGGCTGACTACATCTGAACGCCCTTGGATTTGAAGCTAATTAGACCGAGCAACTTCTCAAAAGTGGCTTTGCTCATTGAGTGTCAGTATGTCAGACTGGGCATTGCAGCAATGTTCATGTTAGTCTGAACTTCGACTGGAGGGAAAGTGCCCTTACACTGGAGCCTTTAACCCTTTCCAGATCAAAAGTAGCTTTGTTTCCAGGGTTTCTTTTTTGTGTGTTCACACAAAGCACATAATTCAAAAAGGAATCCTCTGTCTATATCCCACAGCAAGGCAGAGACACTGTCCAGGAGTCTAGCAGCTTTTTGGTGGGGGGGGGGGACGGGGACAGAGTGTTAACCAAAATGCTAGGCTAGGCTCTAAATAAAAATATACTTTTCTCAGGACAGTGTGGAGTGGCATGGAGATACCATTAATTTGGTGGATGATCTTGTATAGCTCCCCAGGGAGAACCATAAGCAGTCCCAGTGATAGCAGTTCCACACTCTCCAGAAAGGAAGGAAAAAGGGAACAGATTTCTGCAGTCCTCTTCCTTTCCTGTCCCCTCAGCAACCTCCATCCCGGGGGCAGGGGCCAGGGCTACAACAGGCTACTCTCCACCCCCTCAGAGAAGGCAGCTAATAAAAACCACCATGGTAGGGGGGATGATTGATCAGAAACCTATATTCATATATTTAAAAGGGTCTATCCTGAGCTGGGAAAGGCCACGGCACTTTGCATGGCAGAGATGGCAAAGGGATGCTGGCTTTGTTGCCTATGCAATTCTCACAGTGGCCTGCAGATGGTGCCATCGTGCAGGAGAGAAATGCATCTGAAAAAGCTGTGAAAACAGGAGGGGAGAAAAATCAATTTTGTTAAAAAAAACACACACAAATATTTCAGGGAAAATGGAGCAAACTGGTATCTCCCGCCTCCTTTCCAGCTTTGTCTGGTGAGAGCAGCTGCTTGCAATGGACTTTCTCTCCTTGCTGAGCCTGCAGCTCTCCCAAACACCCCAGGGGAAAGTGGAGACAAGCTTGGGAGCAAAGATTTGGATCATCTATTGCATTTAAGGCAGTGAAATCAACCTGATCTCTGCGTTGTTTTTTTGTCCTTTTTTAAATTTAAATGAGGCTCAACTTTATGCTACTTGTTGCTTTGCAAGGAGAAACCCAGGCAGGGAAGACACCAGGGCCGTAAGAGCTGCAGCCACAGGCACTGCCTGCACCATGAAATCTACCAGGCGAGGGGGTAAGGTGTGTTAGTGACCAGTGGCAATGGCTCACCTGGAGCCGGACTCTCCTTGTAAACAATAGCCCTGGGCAGCCTCCAGCCACGCAGCACTCCCATGCTTGGCTCCGTGTCGCCTGACCGGGCACCCTCGCCGCTCTGCAGATGCCTTTCTCAGGGGAAGAGAGGAGCCTTCAGGGGGTCTACAAGTCAACGGTTCAGCAGCAGGATGGGCAAGCCCTGGCAGCTGGGGAGGTGTCTGTGTGCGCCGAGTGCTACACTAACCAGACCTTCGTCTTCGATGATGGCAGCTCCCACAGGTAGCCTCTTTAATGCATCCTGCCCCTTGGTAGAGGGTCAGACTAGATGTCCCTTGCAGTCCCTACGGTTCTGTGTGCCACTCCCCTCCCACCCCGTTTCCCTTCTGCTCTGGACACTCGGGAGATGGGCGAGCAGTGAACCTGGGAAGCCACATCAAGACTCAGAGAGACCCCTGCTAGCCCTAGAGCCATGCCTGGTTCTCTAGCTCAACCTCTTTGATACCAGGGACTGGCTTGCTGCCTTGCTAAACTGTGGCAGGGAGATCTGAGGGACCGGTGCCGGTTCATGGACCGGTCATGGAGAAACACTGCCCCGAGCTCTCCAGCAGCACAGGTGACCTCCTTGGAGTGAGCCCCTCTTCTTTGTAAGGAGTGCTGCAAACCCCTGCTGGGGGTGTATTTAGTTTGTTTGGTTTGTTGTCTTTTAATTTGAGCATTTGCTGAGCCAGACTCATGTGGTTTGCAAGAGGAGGCAGAAAAACTAACACCCACTACCAAAAACAATAAGCACTTTCTCTGCAACAACCTGCCCTAAGACATGCATATCCTGAGGGACATGCAGGACGCACTTAGGGTTGCAATGCAAGGGATCTCTAACTGCTTCTTGGTTCCTAACCATTGCCCTGGGCTGCAAAAGTGTCCTCAATTGTGGAAAAGAAAAGGAGTACTTGTGGCACCTTAGAGGCTAACAAATTTATTTGAGCATAAGCTTTCATGAGCTACAGCTCACTTCATCGGATGCATAGGAAGTGAGCTGTAGCTCACGAAAGCTTACGCTCAAATAATTTTGTTAGTCTCTAAGATGCCACAAGTACTCCTTTTCTTTTTTGCAAATACAGACTAACACGGCTGCTACTCTGAAATCCTCAATTGTAGAAAATGCCCTCATCCCTTTCCACCTTTCTGCCTTTAGTATTAATGTTGTGGAGGCATTGGTTGCTGCCCCATAGCTAAGGCTGAGTTGTTTTCTATTTAAAGCAGAGATTTGCAGTCTTATGTTTATATATTAGACATAGGAATATTTTTGATTTTTAAATATATAAACAGATGCCATGTTCCACAGCAGAGGTGGCTGCATTTCAATGGCTGGAGAAGTGATCCCTCATACAGAACAGTCAGGGTGAAAGGAGCTAGAGGAATGGAAAGATGCTGTTTGCAGTGGGCATTCATGAACTTAACACTAAGAATCAGGGTGAAAGACGGAGACATCATGCTTATTTTGTTCCTCTGTGCCTCAGAATTGCATCTGGTGAGGATTAATAGTTGGGATTTGTATTCTGGTAGCACTTAGAATGGACTGAGCACTGTCCACACACATGAAAACAAAAGCTTGAAATCCAAGGGAGTTTAGATGTAGTGCACCAAATCCTGCACTCCATTATGCCTGTGAAATCCTATGGAAACCAGCAGGTAAATCGAGCCAGAGGCATTGTATGGGTTAAATTGAGGGCAGGATTTGTTCCAGTGGTATGAAGAACACAGGTGATATTCACATAGGAATTGCATCTGGTTACATGGAAATACCACCCTGGTTCTAAGTCCTTGTGAAAAATGACCCTACTAGCTGTAGAGGCTGTGGGACAAATATTATTTGTATGAGGGTAGTGCCTAAAGGCTCCAATCATAGATCAGCTGACAAATTCTATCCTTCATTACCCGTGTAACCTTATTGCCTGAAGTTACACCACTGACCTCCAGGGGGTCGTGTAGGTGTAAGGGAGGGCAGAATCGGGTCCAGTGCTATCAGTTAGCGACAGAGTTTCAGTCTTAGCTGTCAGCTCCTTGGCTGTTGTTGGCTTAGGGCAGAATGAGGACATTTTTTGCCTCTGAATTGGATTAAAAAAAAAAGAGGGGAAGGAGGGGGCTGGAATGCTCTGTAACAAACAGATTGCAGACTGTTTCTATAAACTCCCATGTAGGGATTGGGGATTATGTTTAAGGCCAGAGCAGAGCTCACTGTGAGGGGATGGTGTATACCTTGACTTTTAAAAACCCATGGATTTTAACCATCCTGCTAATGCTTAGGTAGACAATTTGCATAACAAAGGTTATGAAGAACTTTCAGCTCCTTCTCATAAAATGCACAGTGTGATTTTTTCTACTGCGGACTCTTAGCTTAGATTATAAAGAATCCACACTCCTCTACTTCAGTGCTCAGACAAGCTATTCCGGCAGACTGTTAATTCAGATGAAGTAGGAAAGAGTGTCTAGGGATCCTTCATATTAAGTCTGTCCTTGGAGTCATTATAGAGAAAGTTGCTATTACCGTGTGTCACAGTCAATACTGAATGGTGAATTAAAAGCTTTGGTCCGTATTGAGCTAATGGCCTGCTGTACTTTATTTAAAGGTGCTGTTTGAGCTACAATATATGAGGAACACAGAACATCCCCAAAAGCCAAAGTAACTTTCTTTTTGGGGGCATCCCCACAATTTAAGAGAACAGCAGCTGTTAAAATCTACAGGGGAGGGGGAGGTGGAATGCAGCCTTTTTGCCAATAAGTTCCTGTGCCAGGTTTTTGCTTGGAACAATTTTTATGCCAAGGTATAAGTTGTAGCACAGAGGGGCATTGATGTAAATGCTGAAAATCGCTCACCTATGAAACAGTTAGGAGGCCACTCTGTGTGTGTGCAGTAGTAAATATGTTCACTGAAACTGAAGCTTGTTCTTGATGCATTCTACCTTTTCCTAGTAGATCCATTCTGATAACATAGATACAAATATTTACTGCATTGCTATTCAAATTGCCTTATACTCATCCGATGATAGGGTAATTAGGCACATTAAGCTTGCATAAAAATTAATTCTAATTGGACAAGGAAATCTGGATGTGTTGTGCCTACTGGTTTATCATTAGTGAGGATGGATTTCTTCAGAGCCACATCTGCTCATAACAAGTCAAGGAGATTTTCTTTCACTCATAAAAGGTTAAATGGGGGAAGAAGAAAAAATATTAAATAAGAAGTCAACTGAGCGAGTAATTTGTAAA
Organism: Dermochelys coriacea; assembly: GCF_009764565.3. Taxonomy (NCBI): domain Eukaryota; kingdom Metazoa; phylum Chordata; order Testudines; family Dermochelyidae; genus Dermochelys; species Dermochelys coriacea. Next base: position 20,739,306 of record NC_050083.1, on the reverse strand, counting down.
TGGGGCTGGACCCTGGATCATGTGAACGACTCATTTATTCGCTCTCCCCATTTTTCTCTCTCACATAACAGTAATATCTGATGAGGATAGGATACCATCATGTATTAGAAAAGGAGAAATACTTCCCCTCCTTCTCCACACCATGTGTGTCTCGGCAAACCCATGGTAGCTCGGCTTCCTCTTGCAGCTTCATCATTTAAAATGTTAACAAAGCCAGTAAAATGTGTGGGTTTTTTTTTTCGTTCTCTGGAAGGAAAAATGTCTTTCTCTGCTCCTAACCCTCTGAAGGTCCTGTTCAATTGGTTTTCTCTTTTGCAGGTGAGTCTTGTTTTTCCCTGTGGCTCTCTGACCTGTCAGGATGGCTGCATTGGCCATCTTGCCTTTAGCAAAAACAGATTCCTAAATTTGCAACTGGGTTCTGTATGAGAGAGAGATTGGGATGCCCCTCTAGTGGCTGCAATTTATGGAAGACTTAAATCCTAACATTACTTGCCACTGATAAGACTTGTACCTCAAGAGATGGACTCATTTGCTGCTGTTTGTATTTCAGTAGCACATAAGAATGGCCATAGTGAGCCAGACAAATGGTCCGTCTAGCCCAGTATCCTGTCTTCAAACAGTGGCCAGTGTCAAATGCTTCAGAGGGAATGATGAGAACAGGGAAATGTATTTAGTGATCCATCCCGTCACCCAGCTTCTGGCAGTCCAAGGTTTAGGAACATCTAGAGCCTGGGGATGTATCCCTGACCACCTGGGCTAATAGCCACTGATGGATCTATCCTCCATCAGCTTATCTAATTTTTTTTAACCTAATTATACTTTTGGCCTTCACAACATCCGTGAGTTCCACAGGTTGTGTGAAGAAGTATTTCCTTATGTTTGTTTTAAACGTGCTGCCTCAAAATTTCATTGAGAGATTCCTAGTTCTTGTGTTATGGGAACAGGTAAATAACACTTTCTGATTCACTTTCTCTACTCTATTTGTGACTGTATAGACCTCTATCATATCCCCCCTTAGTCATCTCTTTTCTAAACTAAACAGTCCCAGTTCTTTAATCTCTACTAATATGGAAACTGTTCCATACGCCTAATCATTTCTGTTGCCCTTCTTTGTACCTTTTCCAATTTTAATATATCTTTTGAGATGGAGTGATCAGAAGTCCATGCAGTATTCAAGGTGTAGCCGTACCAAAGATTTATATAGTGGCATTATGATATCTTCTGATTTATCCCTTTCCTAATGGTTTCTAACATTCTGTTTGCTTTTTTGACTGCCACTGCACATTGAGCAGAGATTTTCAGAGAATTATCCACAATGAATCCAAGATCTTTCTTGAGTAGTAACAGCTAATTTAGAACCCATCATTTTTTATGTATAGTTGGGATGATTTTTTCCAATGTGCCTTACTTTGCACTTATCAATGTTGAATTTCATCTGGCATTTTGTTGTCCAGTCACTCAGTTCTGTGAGATCCCTTTCCGCAGTCAGCTTTGGACTTAACTATCTTGAGTAATTTAGTATGAACTACAAACATTGCCACTTCACTGTTTATCCCCTTTCCCAGATCATTTATGACTATGTTGAACAGCACAGGTTCCAGTACAGATCCTTGGGAGACCCTGCTATTTACCACTTTCCATTGTGAAAATTAACCATTTATTTCTACCCTTCGTTTCATATCTTTTAACCAGTTACTTATCCGTGAGAGGACCTTCCCTCTCATCCCTTGATGGCTTTCTCTGCTTAAAAGCCTTTGAAGTGGGACCTTGTCAAAGGCTTTCTGAAATTCAAGAGCAATATATCAACTGGCTTGTGAGGCATGATTTCCTTTACAAAAGTCATGTTGACTCTTCCCCAACATATTGTGTTAATCTATGTGTCTGATAATACTGTTCTTTCCTGTAGTTCCCACCAATTTGCCTGATACTAAAGTCAGGCTCACCGGCCTATAATTGCCAGGATCGCCTCTGGAGCCTTTTTTAAAAAATGGGCATCACATTAGCTATCCTCCAGTCACCTGGTCCAGAGGCTGATTTAAGTGATAAGTTACGTACCACAGATAGTAGTTCTGCAATTTCACATTTGAGTACCTTCAGAACTCTTGAGTGAACACCATCTAGTCCTGGTGACTTCTTATTGTTTAATTTATCAATTTGTTCCAAAACCTCCTCTAATGACACCTCAATCTGGGACAGTTCCTGAGATTTGTCTCCTAAAAAGAATGGCTCAGGTGGGAGAATCTCCCTCACATCCTTGGCAGTGAAGACCGATGCAATGAATTCATTTAGCTTCTCCACAATGGCCTTGTCTTCCTTGAGTGCTCCTTTAGCACCTCTGTTGTCCAGTGCCCCACTGACTGTTTGGCAGGCTTCCTGCTTCTGATGGACTTACAAAAAGTAACTGCATTTTTTTTTTGGCCTTTTGATAGTTGCTCTTTAAATTTCTTTTTGGCCTGCCTCATTATACTTCTGCTTAACTTGCCAGAGTGTATGCTCCTTTCTATTTCCTCACTAGGGTTTGATTTCCAATTTCTAAAGGATGCCTTTTTGCCTGTAATTGCCTCTTTTACTCTGCTGTTTAGCCATGGTGGCGTGTTTTTTTGGGTTTGAGTCCTGTAGGTTTTTTTCCCGTTTGGGGTATATATTGAGTTTGAGCTCCATTACGATGTATTTAAATAGCTTCCATGCAGCTTGCAGCACGTAGGAGCTCCTGTCATGGGCAAGGACTGCCTGATCCTAGGCGCTACACAAAGGACGTTCCTGCCTCAAAGAGCTTACCTTGCATTCTTTTACTTGAGCAGCCAAGGGTCTTTGATTTCATTCTCCCTGTCTCACGCTGTGGCGTATTTGTCTGCCAGGGTGGCTGTAGATTCGTACCCACTTCTGTGTGCAGGGGAATGAAAGACGGAAGATGTTTTAGGAGCAGAGGGCAGCCTCCTGGCCTAACACGCCTGTCTTCCCCCTCCTGAGTTTTCGGTTTCTCTTAAATTCCCCTGCGTAAATGCTCCTGGGTATCTGTGTACAGAGATCAAACACTGGCAGGGCACCTCTCCCCCCAGCCCTCTTATTTATGTTAGAACAGCAAGGGAATGATCCTTTGCATTCACCATCCCCTTTATTTACATGACGGAGTTAGACCAGGAATACTTTGTCTTCTTGAGCCTTTATCTAAACCATGTAATCCTGTGTCATCACATTCCTGTCTAAATGGACTTTGGCTATGCTATCCCCATTAAGGTCAACAGCAGGCACCTGCCCAAATTCATCCCCATTGTCTTGAAATGTTGGGGAAAATAAGAGCAAGTGAGGAAATCGGTCATTTCCCTCTCTCACAATGTCTGTCTCAAATGCTATCCTGCATGCCGCTCTGGGTGCGTGTGTGTCTTTATCAATTTTTTTTGTTCCTCTTCGTGCAACAGTAATGGGATAAGAACCCCATTCCACTGCAATACTTCCCAAGGTATTTGCCCTGCGAGATTCCTCCAAAGAGAAAGCAAAGAGTTAATTGTAAGTGTGCTTTAATTTGTAAAATATGTCCGGCCAGGAACATCCTGCTCAGCAATTCTTGGCTCCCACAAGGCATAAGTAACTTAAATTTTGCCTTCCTGTCTCACGGGAAATGTTGTGAATGTTTATACAGCGAGGCGGTCAGCCAGCCAGGGGAGTGCACTGTCTCCTCTGGGTTAGAAACTCTTTTCTCCTTCTTGACCATGTAAGGGAACTCGGGTAAGTAGTGACGAGGACTTAGCAGCAATAAGAAAAGGCTCACACAAAAATAACCTACACAAATATAGAACCAGAGAGAGAGGGTGACTCAAGCAGCTGGAGAGTTGGCTTTTCTCTATACTACCTCCAGTGCATATGGTTTATTTCAGAAGAAAGAGGTGGAGCAAGATGACACTTGTGACAGGTGGTGAAGCCAAGGCTGTTTCTGCTGGAGAAGCTGTTTAGGAAAGTTGTATCTTTGCATAAGACGTATGTGGCTTTTTTCATGTCTTCTCACATATTTTTAGCCTCTCTTACCGAAGATATGTCAGTCCGTCCCGAAGATTTTGCTGATACGTCTCGGGGAATACTGGATGCTTCTATTTATATTTGGAGTACATTAGGTAGAATTATGTGTAGTCAGGAAGGATACAATTGGGCTGGTTTAAATACTAACCATTAGCTTGGAGAGCAGGGTGTTTTGGGGAGACGTGCAGCTGTACTGACTGAGTCAACTGTTCCAAAGTAACAGCTTGAGAATTAGGTCCCAGAGCGGCAATAAGAGAGGTCTTTAAGAATTATTGAAACTGCACCTCTGAGAATGGTGCTATTGACTACAATGGTCCTGCTTTCCCAGGATTAGATTAAAACATGTGGTAGGTTTTTCCCCTCTTTTGGTTTGGTTTGGTTTTGTGAAGTGAGTTTAACTGATCAAACAATCCTCTATATCAGCAGAGGAGATGCAGCAGTGCCCTTCCACTGTGTTTAACCCTCATTCAGAGGTCTGCTTCTAGGAGCCAGAAGGCAGTTTGCTTGTATGTTCTTCCATTTTTTGCTCTCTGTTGATGGTTGTGCCTATTAATGCTGGCTGTGGTTGGCTTTCTCCACTCGGCCACCATGAACTGGACAGGAACCCACTGAATTTATTTCATGTAGATCATCAAGCACCCAGTAGATGATTATGCTTTTTATTCATTCATGACCGTGGTAGGATTCAAAGCAGTGTCCTTCAGGTAAAATGCTCCATATCTCATTAGGAATTTCCTGGGTCATCCAGGTAAGGCTAATTATGGACCCCGAGGAAGCTGTTTGCCTGCTCTCCTAGCTGTAGTTGAAATTCTGCCATCACTTGAGTCTTTAAGTCAAGAATGAGTATCTTTCTGAAAGATCTGCTGTAGCTCAACCAGAAATTATGGACTTGATGCAGAAATTACTGGGTGAGGGTCTTGGAATAGACTCTCTGGTGCCCAGTTCATTAGACCATGCAGCTTCCAGTACTTTGTATTTTAGTTGAATATTTATCTAACTTGGAGTCAGAGCTGTGCCAAGGGCCTGAGTGGGACAAAGCAGCTGTTTTATAGAGTCTTGCATGCATGTTAGTGAAGGATAGTTTTAAAATTGTCCCTTGTCCCTCTGCTGTGTCTGGGCTGTTCAGTGAGGTATAGAAATTCCCTAGGAAGTCATCCTGCTCCTACTGAGGTGTGTCTCACATTCTGGGACACAGTGCAGCTGGTCTTGCACAGATGATGTAATAAACACCTCTGAATGGTATCTATAGTTGGGATGAAGGCACACTCAGTGGTCTTTAAATTTTCCATTTTCTGAGTAGCGCAAAGTCCATCTGGTAGAATTTGCACTGAATTAAACTCTGTTACTTGTTAGTAACTAACTATTCCAGGCATAATTACCTGCTTTCACCTTTATTTAAAAAAATAAAGGAAGATTTGTCAGCTTCTCTTCCTTTGGCTGGCAGCTGGGATCTCAGTTCTTGGAATGGAATCTTGGTCTTTTCTTGCTTCAGAAATAATTGCAACATAGGGGATTAGCTGTTGAGAACACCATAAAATTACAAGGCCAGTCATTGCTGAAGTGTGCTTGTAAAGCAGCGATAAAGAGGAATTGTGGTCCTTTCTGCCTGAGTTGGTTTTCTCAGTCATGCTTGAGATCACCTGAGCCATCTGATATTCACATTGCAATGAGCTCACCAGTAGGTGGAACTGCTGAGGCTGAAAATGGAATACATCCTAACACACATGTATATCTCTGGGAAAGGACTTCTGGGGTTTCCCTCGTATTGAGTTACTTTCACCATATTGGTTCCATAGCGTTAAATGTGCTGAGTTCCAGTTGTTGGGTATTGTTGGGCTCTAGAATGGTCTTGTAGCAGCTTCAGTAGAAGAACAGCAAAGTAGGACGCTGCCCCTGCTCAGAGTGGCTATGGCCCACAATAATGTTTTACACTCTCCCAGTTCTCCATGACAGTGACGTCTTCCACCCTGGCCTTCAAGGGCTGCCCGAGATTCTCTTTGAAGCCCATCAGTGCTGCCTTTAAATCAGCCCAAGAGGATGCTGGAACGACTGACTTATTCATTCTTCTCCGGCAACTTCCTGGGCTTATGTGTAGGTTAGAAAGCCAGCCTCCCACATCTTCCCAGCTTTGTTCCTTGCTGTAAAGCTGAACACACATGCCTGGTCAGGGAAAGCACTTCCCCCTCCCATTTCCCTCTATTATTTGCTGACTTTCAGTGCCCTTTGCTTACTGGAACAGGTTGCACACGCTGGATCTGTAGCTCTGAGGCATTGGCATGGTGCTCCTTGCCCCCATCTATGTGTGGTTACAGGGAGAGAAGGATTTTCCCAGCACAACAGTCACAGAATTGGCACTTTATAGCTTCTCTGGGTGTGTTTGAGTTAGACTGTGCATTGGCAAATATTACTGGAGCAAATTACCCCACTCGAAAAAGCAAGGCACAAGCAAGATGCTTTCTGTGCTGTGGGAAGTCAGACGTGCTCTTAGCTCCTGGAATAAATGACCCAAGGGACCAGGAAACTCCGTTTTGAGATGTGTTTGTAAACACTGCTGATAGAGCTCAGTGGTTTGAACATTGGCCTGGGTTGTGAGTTCAATCCTTGAGGAGGCCATTTAGGGATCTGGGGCAAAAATTGGGGATTGGTCCTGCTTTGAGCAGGGGGTTGGACTAGATGACCTCCTGAGGTCCCTTCTAACCCTGATATTCTATGACTTTCTATGGGACCAGTCAGAAAAATGGATGTAAATAGGAAGGCTGAGGAGAGCCAGGCCTGGTGGGAAATTGCTGTATTGCTAATAGGATTTATATCCCCTTTATCCTCTTGTGCAGGTAGTGGCAGCAAAAAGGTTGATCTTTGTGCCAAGGCTGTATCAGAAGCTTCTGACATGCGAATTGCTGTCTTTTTACCTTAATCATCTGTTTAGGGCTTAAATTCATTAGCAGTTGATTGGCATGGAACTTAATCCTGTTATTAGAGCAGCGCATGCTAGCACTCCTCTAACGAAAGGCCTGGCAGCATTTCAGTTCTGGACCTGCATGATTTTCAAAGGGTCTGGCAGCTATCAAAATCTTCTCTAGGGTTTAACTGGATCTGGAGAAGAGCTTGTTGGTAAGGAACGTGCAAATGGCGGCTTGTCTTTCAGTTGCAGCAATGTGAATCCTTTTCAGAATTTGCCTTCACAAGGTTGCTTGGGAATCAGCTCTTTATTTTTAAAATGAGCTTGTACAAACCTATTGGCTTCATTACAAACTGGACCCCATGCTGAGAACAAAGGCCCCTTGCCCTGTGCAAGAGGGCTACATGCACTGCACAGGTCTCTAGCTGCTCAGAAAAGGCCTAGAGCCACAGTGCTGTGCACAGGGCAGCCTGCATTTCAGAGGGTAGGCTCATAAAAAGCAGATTTATTTTAACACTTAAGTGGCACTCGTGGCTTCTAGGGTGGGCATTTCCTGCAGCCGCGCACCTTAGAGGGAACACCGGTTGTTGGCCTATTGCTCAATCCCCAGCATGGAGGACCAGTGGGCTGCTTTTCCTCTGGTCCCCCCTTTGACTTGTCTGGCTTGAGTGGCCCTACCAGAGTTAAAACTCCTAGCTGTCAGCGTCATGGGAACACACAAGCCTTTTTGCTTGCTTCAGGGTGCAGCCTTCAGGATAGGCAGGGATGGTTGAGCCTTATTCGTACCCTAAGCAATGTGTGATGTTGCGGGAAGGATTCAGATTTAGAGGTGATCTACACTGGTACTGCCCCTGTTGGGAAATTTCAGAGTGAAACAGACACCTAGGATAGACAAAGCCATGCCGCTGAGTCTGTGATGGTGCCAATATATGGTGCATTTCATTAGTCACCTTTTTGCCTAAATACATGAGCTGTGGACTGTGTGTATTTTTATTTCACTATTGTTAACCAACAAAAGGGCGTTTTATGGTTGAGATGTTCAAAGGATTAGTGATTTTGGGTGCTTCCATTTTTAGCTACCCACCTTGGGACATCTCAAAGGGACCTCAGGGCAGGAGCTCGCACCATCTGAAAATCAGGCCCCTTTTTAAGGTGTCTTGCATTGGGGTCTCTCACAGTCGAAGCACCTGGAATCCCAAGTCACTGCTGAAAATTGTGGCCTGAAGTTCTACCTGCTCCTTGTCATTACAGGGTGAGATATTACCTGTAATACGCTCCACTACAAAATCCAACAAAGCACTCTACCAGCCAGATTGTAACAAACCCCCAAAATCCCTCCCCCAAATGCTCTCCCTCTTCCTGCTGCAAGACCTAGAGAAATAAATGGTCTTTGCAGCCTGTCCAGAAGGCTCTTTTTGGGAATGAATCCCAAAGTCAAAGTCTTCTCCTGAGAAACATTTTGCCACCAATGCTTCCCTTTTAAACCAGGGGTTGGTGGCTGGATCTCTTATGCTGTTTGCTGGTGTGGGTCCAATGGGGGAATAGGTGCTCTCTGTTATATGGCAGAAAGGTTGGTTGTATGGATCCCTTTGGGCAGATTCCACCCTGAGCGTTATACAAGAATGATCCTTGTATGCAGATCTGCTGCACAATGAGCTTCCCGAATCAAGTACTCAGAACCTGATCTTGACCTTTCAAGGACAGAGAGAATTCTGCTAGGAACGTTTTAGTGCCAGGGCAGGTCAGTCAAGTTTTAATTGGCTCTAATTAGCATCCCTGCAAGCTGTCTTCACTCCAGTTGAGTTCCACTCAGCTGCAAAAGTGAGAACATCAGAGAAGTCCCTTCCAATCTGACCCAGAAGGGTGAAAGACAAACATATTAAGGAATGTGGCCATAGGAAAATAAGGGTGCAGGAATTGATCAGTTAAACTGAATTGCACTGTATTTGCATATTTACACAATAGACTATAATGATTGCGAATGAACCATTATGCGCTATTGTCTGCCTGTCATTCTGATCAACTGTATTAGGCACTTGCTTCGCTCTGTCATTAACTTTCCTGGGAGGTTGGGGGATGGAGGTTTGGCTGATTATTTAACAGTACACTGAGAAAGCTGTGTAGTTCAATGGATAACGCACTGGGCTGGGAGTCAGGAGACCTGAGGTTGTTCCCAGCTGCTGCACTGGTATGCGTCCTTGGGCATTGGTTTCATTGTTAGGTTGCAGGCTCTCTGGGGGAGGGCCATATTTTGGGCAGCACCCAACATGATGGGAGCTCAATCCTGATTGGGACCTTTGGGCGCCACCCCAATAGGGTCACGTAGAATCTATATAAAATATGCCAGGTGGAAAAGTTCAGGTTCAGTCATTTGGCTCCATCTCACTAATGGAAGAAATTAACCATGACTCCTTCCTCCCTTCCCCAGCTATATTCAAATAACATTCCAGGCCTGAGCCACAAAAGCAAAGAGGCTGAGAATTAAAACTACAACTCTAGAAAATCAGCAAGGCTGGAAATTTCTAGGCCCCTGTGTTAACTATTAGACCTTTCTGTGATGTTGCACTCCATATGTTTTATGGAAATGTGGTTATGAGAGTGAAATATGATGTAACTGGAATATGCTGTATGCAAAAGGTCTCTATCATAACGAAGGTTATAACCTACTGAATATATTCCTCCTATTTGTATGCATGTATCATTCTTGTATCTGAAGCTAGAAATATGAAGTATAACTCTGAGGTCCTATTGTAATTATGCAAAGTGTGGGTCATTAATGATGGTTTAGAATCTTGATGGCTCCCATTGACTCAGACAATTAGTTGTAAATGGTTTATTTACCTGCAAACCTTCCTGTGTACATATGGGCCAACCCAGGAAGAATGGAGACTAGGGGGTCTTACAGTGACACGTGACCATCATGTCACATGATGCTGGAAACCATTTTAATCCTTGTACTTTTCCATTGATGAGGCGGGGTGGGGACAAGCACAGACAAAAGATTCCTGCCTGATGCCAAAGCTATAAAAGGGGGTGGAGCAGGACAAAGGTGGTGGCCAGTCATGAGAAAATCCTGGCTTACCACCTGAGAAGTCTGTGGATCTAACAAAGACTGTACCGGGGAAAGGATTGAGCCCAGACTAGGAAGGAGTCTAGTCTGTGAAAGAAGCTTATTGGAACATCTTCAAGGGTGAGATATTACCTGTAATCAGTTTCTTAATGTATTAGGCTTAGGTGCTCGAGAGAGGTAACCTGCTGAGCTGTTTTTAGTTAAAGTCTGCAGCTTTAGGGGCATGGCCCAGACCCTAGGTCTGTGTTGCAGCATGTCTGTCTCAACAAGGCAGGGTTCTGGAGTCCCAAGCTGGCAGGTAAAATGGGCTCAGAGGTAATTTCAGTACATCTGGTGACAGTCCCAAGGGGGTCTCTGTGACGGAACCTGTCACACTTTCTTTTAGTGCTTTCCTACCAAGAAAGGTTTCTGAGCATAAAACACAGAGTCATTTACTTTTCAGGAGGCTTTTCATAATTGCTCTTACCCTGTTTGCTAATTGCCAAAGCCCTTTGGGTTGATTCCAGGGTATGCGTCTTGAATTGGCCTCAGGACTGCATCCACAGCTCCCATTAAGGAACGGGTGCTTTGTGTGTGCTCTCTAGATTGTATTTTTCCCCCTGTAATATCTGCTCCAATGCTGCCTAATGCTTTTTATCCATCCACCGGAACAAATGTCTTTTCCCTAAGAGCATGAATCTGCCTCCTTTAGGCAATTTGTGGAGATTCCTGCTGGGGCATGGGAGCTGTGCAGAACCTTTTCAGAGAGGTGGGGATGATGCATGCGGAGCCCATATCAGGCCTGTAAACACATATGAACCTTGGAACCATTATCTTAGTGGCAATTACACATCTGGGTAAGGCGCTGGTGAGGCTATACACTCTTGCAGATCTCCCATAGTGGGATTTCCTTAATGAGGTGGATAATGCAATGACCCCCCTCCCAATGGCATGTACAGTGAGGTCAGCCATGATAACAAGAGGAATTAGTCCTCATGCTGCAGAGCACAAGTGGGGTCAGGAAGGCACCTTGCACCAAATCACTGCCCTGCATAATTGGTGTGCACCTAAACAGTTACACCTGGGTGCCTGTGTGTAGGTCCCACTTAATAAGCACTTCTTAGGCTCTGATTCTGCCCATATGGATCACTATTGGAGGGGGAAGGAGTCTCACTGTTTGCTCCAATCAGCAGAGAGGAATGCATGGCTCGAGTTCAGTCTGCTGACCTCAGTAGTGTCTAGGCTTGAGGCTCTTGGGGAACAGCAGAGGCATCTGCTTTGCCTCTCCTCTCCACGCCCAGCTGCTTCTTCCATGGCTGCCCCCTAGCATCTGCCTGGGAGACCTGGAGAGAACTCTCTTCCCTGACTTCCCCCCAAATCAGTATTCTCAAATACCAGATGTGAGTGCCTGGGTCATTCCTGTCTTTTAAAATATTCTCTCTCTTTGGGAAACCCCAGGTATAATTTTCCTGTCTCCTTGACTTAGTCCGCTCTGATGCCCTGGGTGAACCTCCGTTCAGTCCAAACAGTGCTCCAAGGCTTTATAAGGGATTAGCGCTCTTTTCATCGGTATCTGGGGCATGCTTTTTATCTGCCTATTTCCCTTTGCCTTTTGTAGTGAGGAGCTGTTTATTCTTAAAGAGAAGAGTCCAGTCTGCTGCCACTATGCATGGACCATCCCTTAGCCGAGGTGGGAATTGTGGCGCCCATAGAAAACAGATCAGGCACCTTTTTAGTATTGTGCTTTCTTATGGAACACGGGGCAAAGGGTATATTTTCCTTCTCTTTGAAACAGGGCAAGAGGGACTGTAATGTGTAATAGGTAGAGGCGGAAACTGGGATTCAGGACTCCTGGTTTCTATTCTAGGCTACGTAGCGGACTCACTTTGTGACCTGGCAGGGGATGGGCACCAGGAAAGACGCTTAATATGACTGTGGTTTAATGTCTCTCTAGGAAAAATGGGGATAATAATACTGACGTGCTCCTTTCACCTGCTGGGAGATTTGATTAATAGCTTTTTGAAGGACCTTGAGATGAGGCACTCATACTGCTGTGGTGATGGCCCTGTAAATCCTTAAATGAAAGATGCTATGGAAGTGCATTTTGTCATTAGAAGTGAGTTAGCAGTGAGTTGGGGAGGAAGGATGCCTTTGGGGTTAAAGCACTAGGCTGGGATCTAGGAGATCTGGGCTTCAATTCCCTTACTTCACCAAAGATTTCTTTGGACAAGTCTCTGGTTGGTGCCTCGCATCCCAGTCTGTAATTGGCACGGTGAGCCATTCCTCCCACAAAGGGGTGTTGGGAGGCCAAATCCCTAAGTGTTTTGGAGATGCTTGGATACAATGGTGACGGGGCTGTTTAAGTACCTAGGCAGATCCTAACTGCCGCAACAGTGCAGTAAATTACCTTATCACTTGGACAGTAGGTAGCCATGAAAAATGAGTGCATTACTTATCATGAAGTGAGTAATGTACTCAGCTCAGTAGCTTTTTATATTCAATCCTAATTATGGCTCTTTAAATATTTGAAGACCTCCTCTAATAGAGTGCTGGTGGCAGTATTAGCATCAAGGCACTGGTGGACTTCTCTGCAGGAACATCATCATCAGGCACACCCCACTTTCAATCAGTGCCTTTACATTTCCCCCCCTCTTTTTAATAAAAACAGGTTTTACTCATTGGGCAGAAGGCAGGAAAGCCACAATTGTTTTAATTGCCTGATAGACAAGAAAATGTTTCCCAAGAGGGTGCTGGATTTCGTTTCCATTCCAGTATGTAATATATCAGCATGGTTTTAAAATTCCTGTGCTCTTCAGCTCTAGGTAGTTTCTTAATACCGTAAACTGACTCAAGGGAGAGTACAGCACAGGAGAGGAGACTTTTCTTCTCTTTTATTTTGTCTTCTTTTGGTGGCCATAGGTATTGGCCTCTGATACATCTCCGTGGTTTGCATATAAGTTCTGACCAGCAGGGACAGTGTCGCTGGCCACACTGCCTTCATCAGAACAGCCCTTCTGGGCACACACAGGCAAACAGGCATCTGTGTGGGAGGCTGACTGACCAGTGTGTGACTCTTGGATCTGGGCCATGTGGACTCGAAGCTTTGTACCATGCAAATGAACTCCATATGGCTGCTGGGAGCCTGGAGCATTCCACGCAGCATTCTGTGCTCCGGCTCCAGCAGCATGCGAGAGTCAGCGATGGGCTTGACTTCTGTGTGCACTACATACAAGAGAGCTGTCTGAGCCCAGACTGCCTTTCTGCTGACGCACCTGATGCTCAGACGGCCTCTGTGTTTTCATGTTGTCCGCGCTGTGTTTTGTCGAGCGCTTGCTGGGTGATGGGAGAAGAGGCGAACTCTGGATCTTCAAAGAGAAACTGGTAGGGAAGAAGCCATTTCTGTCTCTCCCCCAAACAAACAGCTGCACCTGTCAGCACACAGGGTTGTGTAATACAGCCCTGCCTGGCACTGGAGGCTGTGTGGGGAATCAGGCAGTGAGGATAAGAGCGTGGAATTCATTCCTGTGCTTCAGTGCTTGGGTGTGTTGTGGGACCGCTCGAGAAGTCCAATGCACTTAGCTGCTGGGGGACGGCTACAGTGGAAACTCCGGGTTCCAGCCTGCTGTGGGGCAGCTACGGGAGAAGCTCAGTGCGAGTGGAGACTGGAGTTTTCATTCTGAACAATTAAAAGGGAGGTGGAAGAACATGTCCTGCCAAGACAGTGACAGAGGAAACCTCTTTGTGCCCAAAATGATTGTAAGGAATTATTCACTGAGCAGTGATCCCTGTGGAAATCTCACTCCCATAAAGCTGCCAAGGTCAGTGTCTGTCTAGGTGACATGCTGAGGCTAAGCTACAGCTGCCCAAGGGGCTAGTCTAGCTTTCACTCTTGACTTTTCCATTCATTGTGTGTGTGTGTGTGTTTGCTGCTTTTCTCAAGCTTCTCTGCCCCTACCCCCCACCCCTTTCTTGTTTGGGCTGGTGCACCCCAACTGCCTTCTGGCATGCCTGCTCGTTGCTCCATTCACTGCCAAGGAGCCTGCATTGATGGTTTTAGCTAATGTGTGTCACTTACACAGGAGGAGGGTGCTGTCTCGTTTCCAGCCTAACAATTGGGAAGGAACGTGTTTCCCCTCCACACTTGGCCACTGAGAGACCCCCCACAAGGATGTCACTCAAAAGGAAGGGGAAAAGCAACTGTAATCAGGTAACCATAAGAGCCGTGGGAGGAGAAGCCAGGAATGATGGTGATTTGTACGTATTGTTTAAAACGCACAGAAAATTAAAGGCGGGGAGGCAGAATTTCCTGAATAGCTTATTGTTCATCAGAGAGGCCAGGGCCGATGATGACTTTTTGAGAGAGCCCAGCACCTGGAGGATCTATTTTTACCAAGAAGTCAGAGCGAAGAGTAGGTGGAAAGTGAGAGATGCCTTGCTGTGACGATGGAGAAGAGAGATCAAAAAGGAAGCCACTCCAGTAAATCCAAGACTCACCTGGCTTAGCATACCAAGGTGCTGAACATCTGCAGCTCAGGTGACTTCAAGAGGAGTTGACATTGTTCAGCATCTTTGAAAATCAGAATACGCATGTGGAAAGAGGACAGGGCTGGTGCATTGGTGTGAATCTCTTTGTAGGTACTCGCAGGATGTTGGGCCCGGTCTTGCAATACCAGAGTGCCCCACAAACACCTCTCTTGGGATAGGGCAGTATCATCCTCATTTTACATATGGGGGGGAAACTGAGATCCAGGGAGAAGAAGTGATTCCCCCAAGCTGACACAGATGGACTGGCAGAGCTTGGGACTGAACGTGAGTCACCTGAACTGCAGGCCGGTGCACTGACCACAAGACCCACCCTTCCTTAATGGAAGTGGTTGGAAACAAAGACCAGAAGGGGGAATCTCCATCCTTAGAGGTTTTTAAGGCCTGGCTTGACAAAGCCCTGGCTGGGATGATTTAGTTGCTGTTGGTCCTGCTTTGAGCAGGGGATTAAACTAGATGACATCCTGAGGTCTCTTCCTACCCTGATCTATGATTCTATGAAAGGTGATGGCGAAGCCCTGCTGCTGTGTGGGATCAGAATGGCCTGAGTGATCTCTGGTCCCGCTGACATGGCTGCTCTCTGACTGAAGGAAAAAGCTGGAGGGGCAGTTTGTCTAGTGAACACATTGGCTGAAATTGGGGTTGAGAGCAAACCAGTCACCAGGAGGTGTCAGAGTGTGGGGAGGGCTGCCGTAGCAAGTGGGCCATCTGAGAAGCCATCTTGAAAGGCCATGGCTGTGAGGGGTGATGGGAGGCCAGCCAAAGGGAACCAGAGCCTTGGAAGGACGCCCTATCTCAGGGTTCAGCCTAGTATTTCCTTCTAAAAAGACTAAGGTGGAAGACGGCCTTCTGCCCTGCAAATTAACCCTTCCATGACCACTTGATTAAAAGAGGGGTGGGTGGGTGTCTTGGGCTTCTAACAGCTGCCGTGTCTTAAAGCCAGGTCTGGCCATTTTGAGAGAGCCCCCGAGATCATATCTCTGCTCACCCTGCTGACATGAAAGATGCTCTCTGCACAGGGAATGGAGAGGGTCAAGGGCGGGCCCACAGCTGAATGAGCTGTTCTGTGCTGTCAGTGGGCTGGGGCCTGCAGAGGCTGCTTGCAGCCGGTGAAAGGCAGTCCAAAGAGAATATTCTCCTGCTGTTTGAGGGGAATCTGGACACGTTGCCCTGAAGAGTCAGCAGCTGCTGGGACACAGGTCCTGGAATGACACAAGAAGGGCAGTTTGTGAATGGGGGTGTGAACCCCTTACATCCCACCCACTAGGCAGACATCTGATGAATGTACCCCTTATGCCTAGCAGGTAGCTCCTAGCATAGCCGCTCTGCCAGCCAAACTAGTGAATTCAACGGTAACAGTGCTTTGTGCTGCAGACACAGAGACGTGTCTGTCATCAGCAGGGATGGAGGCCAAGCCGTCTGGCTCCAAACTCGGACACCCCTACTGCTCCACCATCAGTCACGAGTGACTAGCCTTGTCTCTCTGTAGGCTACAGCCAGTCATTAGAGGGTAACAACAGACACCCCGCAATGTGTCATAGCTTTACAGCATGCACAGTGGAATGAAGCCGAAGACAGTGGTTCTGTTTTGGCCAAGTAGAGCTGGGTTGGAGTAATAAGATCAGGTGTTGGGAGCTCACTTTCTATCAGATGCACACAGACTTCTTGGACTGAAGCTGGTGGAGGAGAGAGGGAGCAGGGCCCCTCTCCCTTGGCTAGAGGATGGTACATGCTGTCCCAGTGAGATAAGGCTGGTTAAGTCTCGGTGCTAGGCATTGGTTTCCCACACAATACTGGTTTTGTTCCTCTGAGTTCCCAAACTAAACAGGGTCATAACAGAGGGTTGTTTTGGCAGGTGCATCAGACTCAAGTCCAGAATGTTATTAGAAGGAGGCAACAGCCTCTATTCTGTTTGTCCTCTGGCTCTTGTGGAGGGGGGCAGTCTGGTGAGGTGCTCAGAGCTTTCTGCTCCCACTTTAAATCTTGTCAGGTGGACCCAGAAGTGCATTTATTTAACAGCAGTGAGGAGAGGGCACTTGACACTTTGCAGTATCCCCAGGCCCTATATTACTGTTGAGGATTTAGAAGCATGTCCTAACAATGGGCATGATCCTGAGAGGTGCTAAGCAACCCGGCAATGTTCATGGACATCCATGGAGTTGGAGATGGTCAGCCCCTTTTAGGAGGTGGGTCTGTTTATTGTGTAGATAAAATAGGAATTGCCAGACTGGATTAGACCAGTAGCCCATATAGTGTGGTGTTCTCTCTCTGATGATGGCTGGAACCTGATGCTTCAAGGTAAGTGCAAGAAGCCCTATAATGGACAATTATGGCATCTGTCAAGAGAGGAAGTTCCTTCCTGAGCTTAGGCAGCTTGTGATTGGTTTATGCTCTGGAGCATGAGTGCACATCACTCTGCATGTGGTTCACAGCATGCAAAGGATTGACTGAGATGGAGTCAAGGATTCCTTGTTCCTGTTTCACTACCCTTGCCTTCATCCCTTGTTACCGGTCAGTGCAACATCTGGATTAAAAAACTTCCCTATGCCCCAAAAGAATCGATGGCTTTTAAAACAACTGTCTGAGCCCTGAGATGTTTTCCTACAAACAAAATTGGACTATTGGGTCCTGACAAGCTCAGTGCTACTTTGACAGCACTTTAAGGGCTCCCGTTGGCATCACAGATGCATCGGATGAACACTCTGTGGGCCAGAATATCCTTGGCTCAGCACCAAAGAAGTCATTGGAGTCCTGCAAGGGATGCATGTGGTCCTTCGTATGTATTTTCAGTCTCTGATGATGGTGCTGTCAGCAGCATAGCTGCTGTTTGTGCCCTGTGTTCAAATACAGCAAGAGAGGAGCAGGATTTCTGCCAGCCCATACATGAGAAATTTTATTGACGAAAACCAAGGCTGATGCAGCAGTCAGTTTCCTCTTAAATAAGACTCTAAAAGATCATGTTTACAAATACAGGAAAATGACTGACTGTGTCTAGCTCCAGATCTACAATAAAACAGATTAATTTCTCTCTGATCATATTAGCTTCAGTCCAGCCATCTCCCTGCTCCCAAGACCTCAAGCTTCACTCTATCCCCAGTCTTTGTGTGAAGTTATCACTGCTGGGGAGTAAACAGACTGTGAGTCGGAGCAAAATTACATCTCATTAATCGATGTTGTTATAACTCCTTACACTGCATGCAAATTCTAACTTGCACATGGTTCTGGAAGCAAGGATTGAAATTAAACCACAATAAATCATGTTAAGTTGTTTTCCACTGCTGTTTGACTACTAGGCAATAAATGCTCTTGTCTATGGCACTTTGATTTTACACTCCACTAGAACTTGGAACACGATTTGACTATTTTGTGACATCCCAACATCGTGGAATTCCCAACTTGCTGGAGAGACTGGCATTATAAATTCCTTATTCTTATGAATGTTATGCAATGGACCTTGACAGGGTTATCCTTGGGTCTAGAAAGCTCTTGTATTGTGTTAGTAGCACTCTCTCCAACAGTGAGATGCACACAGCTTGCCAGGGAGTGATCTGGATGCGCAGGGGCTTGTTGTGGGGTTCTGGGTGCAATGGTAATGGGACTCTGCAGGGGGTCCAGGTGAAAGTGGTTGGGGCTCAGTGTGGGGGGTGTTTGGGTGTGGGGGGGATAGAGCTCGGCAGGGGGTCCAGATGCTGGGGGAGTGGGGCTCAGTAGGGTGGGGATCCAGGTGCAGCTGGTTGGGGCTTGGTGGGATAGGGATCCGGGTGCGGGTGGCTTGTCAGGGTGGTCCAGGTGCAGAGGGAGTGGGGCTTACCAAGGGGGGGCAGGTTCTGAGTGCTGGGGTGAGGTTTGACAGGAGGGTCTGGATATGAGGGGGTCTGGATGCATGGGGATTGGGCAGATGGGGGAGCAGCTCCCTGTACAGGGATCCCTTCCCCTGCAACTGAGGAGTGATGGGCACAGGAAGCGGGGGGCAGGGAGGGAGTTTGCAGAGCTTCCTGCAGCTGGGGGAGAAATCTGGGGCGTGGGTCTGACCTGGCCCCAGATGCCGTGTAGTGGAAGAGGAAGTCCCGTCCTCCCCAGCCCAGCCAGGACTAGCAGCTGAGCCTGGCGCAGAGTCGGAGCCACCAGCCGGGTCTTCCCCAGTCCCTCCCACTGCCTCTCAGTGATTTACATCTCTGCTGGCTGACCTGGTACCCAAAACATTCTGCTGGGGAGGGTCACAACGACCGCTCTTGTGGCTTCCCTTTGCTTCGCTGTCAGAAAGCCAGTTTTCTGCAGGGAAGCAAAGAAATATGTGGGGGACATACATTCTGTGCATGCACAGTGGTGCAGAATTCCCCCAGGAGGATTCTCTGCACCCTGAAGTCTTTAAACCATGATTTGAGGACTTCAGTAGCTCAGACATAGGTGAGAGGTTTATTGCAGGAGTGGGTGGGTGAGATTCTGTGGCCCGCATTGTGCAGGAGGTCAGACTAGATTATCATGATGGTCCCTTCTGACCTTAATGTCTATGTGTCTATGAGTAAATTCTGCATCAGCTCAGAGCTGCAACCACTTGCACACATAAGTAACTTTACACACGTGAGTAATTCCCTGAGTTCATGTATTTCAGTTGAACTCAACGGGAGTATATATGTGCATAAAGTATTTGCAGGATTGGGGCTTTTATTTGCCCACTGGAAACTAATTAGTGGAATGCTCCCTTTCTGCATGGCACTGTGTATATCTGTGTATGGTCTTGGAGCCTTAACAGTTTATGTGCCCTCTACGGAAGGGAATGTTCCTTTAAACAGGAACTTGTTCAATAGATTTCACCCTTTGAAAGAGGAAATGCCCTGCAGGTGGAATTGTAATCTTCCAAGACTGAAGAGAGAGCTTTGACTCGTCTAGTTTTATGTGTACACTATCCTATGCAGAGATGAAAAAATCAATAACCCTAGTATTTCCCTTAGCATCCATTCTAGGGGTGAAATCCTGGCCCCACTGAAGTCAATGGGAGTTTTGCTATTGGTCTCACTGGGGCCAGGATTTCACCCTATAATTATTAAATACAGCTAGGATGTGGCTGAATAAAAGCAACTTGCTGAACACCAGAGCTAAACTCTTCTTGTAGGAAAGCCTCAGCTTGGGCCTTTGCCATTAAATTATAATTAGATCTCTCCTTAGGTTGTAAGATGAAAGAAGTTGGAACAACTTCTGCTCTGACACCAGTGTAAACCCAGAGGGACTCCTTGATTTCAGTGGAATTTGGCTCAACTTCTCACTTCAACCTATTTCAATATACAAGGCCAAATTCTGAATTGATTTATACCCCTATATTTCCTTTCTGAGGCCCAAGGGATTGCATGGAGTGCAAATCAGTGCAGACTTTGGCTTTCATTGTGTGTGCAGCAGGTAAAAAGAGTTGGATGCTGGCATAGAGTGACTTCCTCGGAGAGCTGATTTAAAGGGACAATGTCACATAGTTTATATAGACATGATATGATAGACAGGATTTTTTAAAATCTGGGAACAATTTTGGCTTGGTTTAACCATTCGTGCAATTTCTGCAACTCAGACTCTTTAACTGGCAATTAGTAGCTCACAGCTGAATGGAGAGCAATTTAATTCCCCTCGTTTTAGCCCTAAAGTTTGTTTAAAAATGGCCGGGTTTCTTTTTTTTTTCCTCCTCAACCTTTTGGAGGTGGAGAGAAGAGAGCGTGTGTAGGCTACAGAGATCACGCACACATTACTGATGTGACAGGTTTCAGAGTAGCAGCCGTGTTAGTCTGTATTCGCAAAAAGAAAAGGAGGACTTGTGGCACCTTAGAGACTAACAAATTTATTAGAGCATAAGCTTTCGTGAGCTACAGCTCACTTAATGCATCCGATGAAGTGAGCTGTAGCTCACGAAAGCTTATGCTCAAATAAATGTGTTAGTCTCTAAGGTGCCACAAGTACTGCTTTTCTTATTACTGCTGTGCGCACTGTCGCTAGCTGCAGCACTTTCCTTCGGAATAGCCTGTTACTGCACATTCCACACAACCACAACTTTTGATCAGTCAACTGGCTTCCAGACAATCGCAGGGCAACCCCCCGCCCCATTCCCGTTGTCCGAGGCCGCGGGCTGCCAGCAACGGGGGGAATACACCCTCCGAGCCAGGGCGTGTGGCGGATGGCCAGGGGACTGACTCATGCCTGTTAGCGGGATGCTGGTTTGCTCGAGTGGCTGAAGTGCCGGCGGCGCCAGCGGGGAAAGTGCACCTCGGTTTCCCACGCTGCAGCTATGGCTCCCCCAGCCCCCCCTTCCCTAGGAGCGCGCTGCCCTGGATTTGCCGGCCGTCTTTGGTAGGCTTGTCCTTTCCCCTGAAGCCCGGCCCTGCTCACCGTGCCGGGGGAGGAGATGGGGGGGCCGGGCATAGCCACACAGACCTGAGCGGGAGCCGCCACTTTCCTCTCCCTCCCCACGGGGCCGTGCCGAGCGGGGGGCTGGGGGAAGCCTGCGCCCCCAGCTCTCCCCCCTCCCCACGTCCAATCCTACATCGCTGCTGTCCCGGCTCCTCCCGGGGCTCCTGAGCGAGGCGGGCTCCCGCGGGCCGGGCAGGCGAGCGTCCCGGCGGGGCTGGGAGGGGGGTAGTTGCCCGGTGATCCCCGGGCCGGGGGCAGCTGGGGCAGAGGCTCCCGCCCGGCTCCATCCGTCCCCTTCTCTCCGGCAGGCTCTCGTCGCCGGGGGGCTGCGGCGGCAGCAGAAGCGGGGTCATCCTGGACATCGCCTCCCTGAAGATGAACGAGCTGGAGTCCGAGGTGCTGCCCCTGCCGCCCCGCTACCGGTTCCGGGACCTGCTGCTGGGGGACCAGGCCTTCCAGAACGACGACAGGTAGGGGAGGTTCCCAGGGCACGGGGGGGGGACAGGGGGTGTCAGCCCCCAGGGCACGGGGGACAGGGGGTGTCATCCCCCAAGGCACGGGGGACAGGGGTGTCAGCCCCCAGGGCATGGGGGACAGGAGGTGTCAGCCCCCAAGGCACGGGGGGACAGGGGGTGTCAGCCCCCAAGGCACGGGGGGAACAGGGGGTGTCAGCCCCCAGGGCATGGGGACAGGGGGTGTCAGCCACCAGGGCACGGGGGACAGGGGGTGTCAGCCCCCAAGGCACGGGGGGACAGGGGGTGTCAGCCCCCAGGGCATGGGGACAGGGGGTGTCAGCCCCCAAGGCACGGGTGGGACAGGGGGTGTCAGCCCCCAGGGCACGGGGGACAGGGGGTGTCAGCCCTCAAGGCACGGGAGAACAGGGGGTGTCAGCCCCCAGGGCACGGGGGACAGGGGGTGTCAGCCCCCAAGGCACGGGGGAACAGGGGGTGTCAGCCCCCAGGGCAGGGGGTGTCAGGGACGGGGAGGCAGGGGGCTGGCACAGAGAGTATGGGGTGGGCAGGGCATGTTAACCCCCAGGGGATGGGGTTCCAAGAGGGAGCAGGATTGGGGTGTTGCTGGCCCATAGGGTAGAGAGAGGCGGGGGGCAGAGGGAGCATTGCCAAAGCTCATTGGGCTGGGGGGTAGTGGAGGAGAGGATGCTGGCTCTAAAGGCTTGTGTGTGTGTGTGTGTGTGGGGGTGGGGTTTGCTGGCTGCTTTCAGGGAACTCTCCAGGGTGCTGAAGGCACGTTCCCATCACAGGGAATCTTAAGTGGCATCGGCCGGCTGGAGACGAAGGGGGATTAACTG
The DNA here is from genome assembly GCF_009764565.3 of Dermochelys coriacea. NCBI lineage: Eukaryota > Metazoa > Chordata > Testudines > Dermochelyidae > Dermochelys > Dermochelys coriacea. The sequence continues at coordinate 20,717,106 of NC_050083.1, read as the reverse complement.
GGCGGTGGGGGGGTGGGACACCATCTTTTTATTGACCCACTGAGAGTGGGATTCCGTGCGGGATCTAATGGAGACGCGCGAAGGTTCTGGGAGCTCCCTTAGGAGCTCACGGTGGGTGGAGATCCCCCGGTGTATGGATTTGGAGGCCATGCGGTTATTAAGAAATCGTGGTTTGGGTTGAAGAGTTTGCATTTATTTAAGAGTACAGTGCTGGCTGCACTTAACTCCGAAGCTCTGTCTGCAGCGATGATGCTAATTTGAACTGAGCGATTGCAAAGGACTGCTGGAGATGTTGCAAAATTGTTTGCTTCTTAGACTGGCTTGGGATATAGCCTTTTGGATTTTATTTGAAAGCTTCCTTTTCCTCCTCACTCGCAGTGATTGATTAACAGGTCTGCAAAGCTAAATCAAAACGAAGAAAAGACTTAAGGGATCTCCTTAAGGATATCAGTGAAAACAAATTAATAAGGAATTGCCCTCCAGTGAAACGTAAAAAGAATCAAGAAGCTATAATGCCAGGGGATAAACTACAATATTGTAGGTTGTTTCCCACAAATTAGTTGAATGCCTAAACAGCTAGCCCTGTCATGGTGAAGCAAATCTTACGTTGCTGGGTTGTTAACTCTTGGATAGTTATGAATAACGGGGTGTACCTTTTTAAAGGCAGCCATGCAGTCATGTCACAATGCCGCTTGGAATACCTGAAATACTTAACAAGTGAAACTATCAGGCAACAGAATTAACTTATTAATGTCTGAAGTTGGGAATTAAAATCTCTTTCTAACAGTGTTTAAGATTTCTTTCAAACCTCTAGATTAAATTTTTAAAGCTATATTTTGGAGGTCAAAAAGGGAAAGGGTGTGTGCTGGTGTGTACTAGATATAATTCAGAAATTATATTTTAAATTTTAAAACAATATCCCTCACATAATAGCTGCATAAGAAGAACTGGTAATTCTCAAGAATGAATGCTTGATTCACAATGTTTTGAAAAGCCCTTAAAAGTCACTGCTTAAAACTGATGTAGATGTATCATGTCCATTAAGATGAATTTATTCAGGGAAAATGGGGATTTGATTGGAAATAGACTATCACACAATAAAATATCTGAATTTAAAAAATATGACAGTGATTTTTGTAAGGATGAACATTACAGTTCTACTGTTTTCCATCTTTAAATCATTGTAATGGATGTGAAATACCTTAATTTTTGAGTCACTGCAGATTTTGTGTTTATTCTTTATTCTCATTTGGCACTGGTCATTAGTCTCTGCTTTAGTCTGGATACAGGTGTCTCAGATTCAGAAGTTAGCTTGAGTTTTAGTGTGAAGTTGCTCGCTTGAGAGTGATGTTTCTGTATTAACTTGGCAAACCCATTAGCTTTGTTTCTCAAGATGTTTTTAATTCACTTGCTTTTGGTGCTGTTCTATCCAGTTGTTTGGCTTTCCACCTCAGCCTGGCAGTATTGAAAACTCTACACTGTAGTTGGAAATGTTTAACTTCTTTGATAGTGTCCAGTCCTATCATCCTTGCTCATGTCAATAATCCATGCTCACATAACAAGGGTCAAGTCAATGCTCTTATTGATTTCTGCGGCAGCAGTTAGATCACTCCAGAACACTTCTGAAAATTCTACTCTTCTGGACCAAGTACAGTTCAAGGGACTGATGACCATAGTATCTTGGAGATGAATCAAGCTCTCTAGAGTAATTTTGTCTAGTAAATTAGCCTATTCCAAACCAGGTTAATGTTTAGCTGAGTTAGACTAGCAGAGCAAAGTGGGGAAACATTTTTGGCATTCCTATACTTACTCATAAATACCAAGCAGTTCAGATATATGCCTTGAAATGCTTTGGTATAATTTTGACAGGAATGTGATGTTTTATATCAGATGAAAAGTCCCTGTGAGAACAGCCCAGGGCATTATGAACAATTTAAATAATAATGTATGCAGGCAACATTCCTGGTCTTAGAGTTGGAGTGTGAATAGCAAACTCTCAATGGAACAAACTATCTGATTATTTAAAAGAGCAAAGTAAAAGGATTAGTGTTGTACCTGCCTTTTTGGAAGCTCCCTCAGAATGTTAATGTTTTCAAAAAATGATGCACACCTATGGAGCAGCATCAACTTGAAAGGGCTACAAATACCCTGCCTCAGAAAGGAAGCCAGCAATTAGCTTTCTGTCTTATTAGAAAGCATTTCTGTTGGCTGGAGAATTATTGAACCATTTTCACCACAGAGGATGTTGGGGAGATACCTACACTGGGTTTAGGTAAGAAAGATGAGATTGAGGCACCAGAAGAGAAGGTGTCAGAGCAAATCACTAAGTAGCTAAATTAAAGAGCAGTAGGAGCAGAGATTGCGTCCAAAAATTCTGCAGGAATTTTGGAATGAAATGACTGAGCTGATAACAAATATATGCAAAATCTCATTGAAATCAACTACCAAATTGAAGGGTAGCAAATATTGTACCTATTTTAAAAAGAGATGAGGGGTTGAAGATGAAAATTCTACACAATAAGCCTTCAAACAGGTAAACTGGTTGAAACTGTAATTGCAAAATAGAATTGTAATATGCCTTGATAGAGGATGGGGATAAATCAAGCAGGAGATAAATAAGAAGAAATATTATGGGAGTAGAGAAAATAATGAATGATACAGAATTGTTATCTATATATCCTTTCTCCTTCTGCACAAGGCAAGGGGATATTTAATGAAAGCAACAAATTTAAAATGGAAAAAAGGAAATGCTTTTTCACACGACTCATAATTAATCTGTAGAACTCATTGCCACAGAGTATCATTGTGGCCTAAAGATTAGTGGGATTCAAAAGCAGGACTAGACATTTATATATATAATTAGGACATCCACAATTCCTAACATAGCATTAAATTTCATTTAGAAGGGACACAATCTCCATGCTTCTGGGTACAAGCCAACTGCTAAGTGGCGTAGATAAGAATTTTCCTCTTAGGGTAGGTTGCTCTATGAAGGCCCTTCCACTGACCTTAATAGATTTTGGGTCAGGCCCTAAATGCCCACTTGCACCTTATTCTGAGGGATTTGATGTTAGCTACTGTCAGAGTCAGGTTTCAGAGTAGCAGCCATGTTAGTCTGTATTCGCAAAAAGAAAAGGAGTCCTTGTGGCAGCTTAGAGACTAACAAATTTATTTGAGCATAAGCTTTCATGAGCTACAGCTCACTTTATCAGATGCATTCAGTGGAAAATACAGTGAGGAGATTTATGTACACAGAGAACATGAAACAATGGGTGTTACCATACACACAGTATGGAGAGAGATCACTTAAGATGAGCTATTACCAGCAGGAGTGGGGGGAGGGGGAGGAAGAAAACCTTTTGTAGAGATAATCAAGGTGGGCCATTTCCAGCAGTTGACAAGAACGTCTGAGGACAGTGGGGGGGGGGGGAAATAACATGGGGAAATAGTTTTACTTTGTGCACTCCCAGTCTCTATTCAAGCCTAAGTTAATTGTATCCAGTTTGCAAATTAATTCCAATTCAGCAGTCTTACTGGAGTAAACAGACCCTTGGTCTGATCTGGCATGGCATGGCAAGTCCGTAGTTTTATGGTTCACTGATACTCTGTTGCCATGCAGGCAGTCAAAACAATCAGAATATAATAAAGCTGTGCAATAAAACAAATGTTATTGAACTCACTTATATCTGAGCCAATGCCAAAAGGACAAAACCTGAAGGGAGTTGAAGTGAAATCGGGAGGGGGATGCTCATTGCTTATGTTTTGCTGCCTTTTAACTAACTTGGCAACATGGTAAAGTTCTGACGCTGCTTTACTTGGAATCCTCTGTTAGATGATATTGCAAGCATGGCCAGCTGGGGTGCTGGAGGAGAGGAGCAGGGACTGAGCGTAACAATCCATTGTTGATGTAAGACAGGAATTTATAATGAAAGTTTCTGGTTCTAAAGTGAAATTGATATTTACTGATTAAAGTCAGCTGAGAAAGCACATCTGTGGAACTGATAAATATGGATATATGACACAAGAGCTTCCCTCTGTATCTTTGTACTCTTGACTATATCAGTGTTTGGCCTCCAACACCCCACTCTTTGTCAGTTTTATCCTGGGCAGAGCGGTCAGCTGGGGGAGTGGGAAAAAGAAAAAAAAATCAGAACTGTGTCTGAAAAGCAGGTCCATTAGGATCATGTTCTTTGCCCAAGTTAAACAGCCAGCAATATTTTCAGAAAATCAATGCAGAGAGCCACAAGGTCCATTTTATAGTAGCAAGAAGTAAGGATGTCACTTTGATTAAGTGTCTTTTTCTGAATCTAATTATCAACCAAGAATCCTTTTGGTATATGCAAGGATTTTTATAACAGCTTTTTTGTGGAAGGTATGCAGTGCCATCTATATAAAAATTTCAGCATCTTCTGCTTTGAATCTGAGATTCTCCTGCTGCATAACCAAGAAATAGCAGCGCTCAGAGGGATTTAACATCAGGCAAACTCTTCTCATTTGTTCTTCCAGGTTAATGGGTCTGTGATGCATTTTCTTCCTCCTTTCTCGGGATTATCTACATTCCAGTTTTTAAATTTGTCACTAAGTGCTATGTCTAGATCATGGGCCAGATTATGTTTATAGATTCATTTATCTGGCTACAGGGACACCCTATCACTACAAGATCTGCCTCTTGCACTCTGCAGTTTTGCAAGTTATCCCTAAAAAGGAAATGATTTTCTTCTTGAATGCATCATTCAGTGTAATGCTGGACAGTACTGCACAATTCCTTATCCTTCACCAAAAAGAAAAGGAGTACTTGTGGCACCTTAGAGACTAACAAATTTATTAGAGCATAAGCTTTCGTGAGCTACAGCTCACTTCATCGGATGCATTATCCTTCACCAATTGCTCTGAATCCTCACTCATTTTCTCTGTAGCTAAAGCTATCCTGTATATACGTGATTGTCACTAGGCACACTGGCAAATTTCTGTGACTTATTTAGAGAATATGACTGCTTCTTTGAAAACACTGAAATGTATCCTGAAGTTAATGACATTTATTTCTGTGATGACACGGTACTGAACGGTGCTTACAAAGCTACATTTTAACAGTACTTCAGACTATGCAGCCTCTTCCTCATTGGTTAATGTCCTTTTTTATTAAAAGAGGCAGGATGCTCTTAGGGTGAAGGCCCTGGACTGTGACTCAGGGGATCTAGGTACAATTTCCAGCTCTGCCTCCTTCTTCGTGACCTTTTGGGCAATTCGCTTCACCGCTGTCTGCCTCAGTCCCCACCTGTAAAGTGAGGCTCACACTCCCTCTCTCCTGCCTCTTGTCTAGATGATGAATTCTTCAGGGGAGAGCCTGTCTCTTATAACATGTTGGTACAGTGCCTAGCACAGTGAGCCCTCAGTCTCATTTGAGACCCCTAAATCCTGTTCCTATACCAATACAAAATAATACAAATGACAGAATTAACAGTAAGATCATATTTTCTTGAATTTCAGATATAGTTCAAATCACAGTGTGCTGTCTACCTCTTATGGAAAAATACTGCCAAAGTGTGGAGAGATCACACAGCATGAGGTTAAAATGACTCTACTCCCACTAAACCAAAAATTATCTGCTATCTAGTAACTAGTCAAATGCTTTCAACAGCTGTCATGTAATGAAACATAAATAAGTTGAGAGCATTGCTTGTATCTATCACTGCACTTAAGACTGAAGTTTGATTTCCAGCTGTTTCTGAATGATGCATTTTATCAGACATAACAGGCAGCACATTTTAGAAGCTGGAACTGTAGGAGGTCACCTGGCAGGCTAACCTCCCCACAGAGAGGGAAATTAAAGGGAAGAATGAAGGGCAACTGTGCATTGAGACACCAATGCTTTTAATAATGTCAAGGTTTGTATTTCACAGGGAAAACCAGTAGCTTGGAAAAAAGCTAATAGAAGCAATTTAAATACCTGGAAAGGAAAATTTAGAACATTTATTAATAATTGAGATTATATTATCCTAAATCCTTACATCGTTGAGAAGGTTCTTATGCTGACAGTAATCTAGCAAGGGACTAATACTGAAAATAATTAAGCAAGTTTGATTAGTAATAATAAACTGCATGATATTTCCAGTTTAAGTGAAGTGGTGTATGGCTTATATTTCTTAATGTTTCCAAAGTCTTGTGAACAAGCTTCTGATACATCTGGTAGCAAAATAGAATAATAGAATATTAGGGTTGGAAGAGACCTCAGGAGATCATCTAGTCCAATCCCCTGCTCAAAGCAGGACAAACACCAATGAAATCATCCCAGCCAGGACTTTGTCAAGCCGGGCTTTAAAAACTTCTAAGAATGGAGATTCCACCACCTCCCTAGGTAACCCATTCCAGTGCTTCACCACCCTTCTAGTGAAATAGTGTTTCCTAATATCCAACCTAGACCTCCTCCACTGAAATTGAGACCATTGCTTCTTGTTCTGTCATCAGCCACCACTGAGAACAGCCAAGCTCTATCCTTTTTGGAGCTCCCCTTCAGAAAGTTGAAGGCTGCTATCAAATCCCCCCCACTCTTCTCTTCTGCAGACTAAACAAGCCCAGTTTCCTCAGCCTCTGTAAGTCATGTGCCCCAGCCCCCTAATCATTTTTGTTTCATAAATTCATAGATTCATAGATACTAAGGTCAGAAGGGACCATTCTGATCATCTAGTCAGACCTCCTGCACAACACAGGCCACAGAATCTCACCCACGCACTCCTTGTTGCCCTCTGCTGGACTCTCTCTAATTTGTCCACATCCCTTCTGTAGTGCAGAGACCAAAACTGGACACAGTACTCCAGGTGTGGCCTCACCAGTGCCAAATAGAGGAGAATAATCATTTCCCTCAACCGGCTGGTAATGCTCCTACTAATACCGCCCAATATGCCATTGGCCTTCTTGGCAACAACAAGCCACAAAGCAGTTAGAGTTAGTCAAACTGTAACTTTAATTTTAGCATCCTTTTAAAGATGCAAAAGGAATTTCTGATGGCATGATAAGAAGCCTTTATTGGATGAGTTTTGGATGGCTGCATTATGACTCTTCATAGCATTCTTTGTACCACCAACACAGGCAAAATCAAACTGTGTTATGAGTGCATCTATGCTGCAAATGGCAACATGGCTGTAACTATAATGCAAATGGCACCCAAGCAGTCAGGGAACTTCCAGAAATACACTTATGGCCTATCTTGCTGTAAGTAATGCCAAGGGCATACATTAATTTGCTGTACCCAACAAAGAGTACAAGGTACAGTGCTATCGTCTGTGGTGGGAGTGGGGAGAAGTTGATCTCAGCAGCTGTATTGACCCGGCACAGTGTGTCTCAGAAATAAAAGTTAAGACACATTTAAAAAACAAATTTCGTTGTGAGAAATACTGTACATTTTGTGGTATGCCTAGAATATTAGGGCAGGATGGTGAATCAGGTAGTACACAGGCCAGGGATTTGGGAATCTTGGGCTCTCAGCTCTGACGTTAACCTGCATCGTGACAAATCACTTGCCCTGTCTGTGCCTACCCTTTGTCTGTCTATTTAGATTGGAGCTGGGACTCTTTCTGACTCTGCCTGGCACAATGGAACCTCGTCTTACTTGGGGCCTGCAGGTGCTACTAAAATACAAGTAATTAATAATAACTGAGAGCTTAGGATGGAGTCATGGAAGGCCAGGAATGTTGCCTTTGGATCAAATAATGCCCCTCCATATTTCTATGTTGCACAGTGCTAAGTTCACACGGTAAACTTTTTATTATCGAGCTTTCTTTTACCCTTCTCTGTGTCCATATTAGAGATGCACATTTAACTTAATATCTATGTTCCCAATCAGTTCTGCCTCAGTTTCAGTCTTCAAAGCTGCCTTAACCCAGTGGGGCTCAGTCTTCCAGAATTGCCAGTCCTCTCTTCTACACCCTGCTCCCACTTGTGATGTTTTCTATTGCTTGTGTTATTATCCGTGTTTTGGTATCAGGGCTCCCACCTTTTGCCAGCTCCTTCTCAAACTCCAGCAATGTGGTTCTTAACTGTGCCTCATTTAACATGCTTGCACCTCTCACCGTTAATCTTCCTCTGAGAGAAGTGCTTGGTGGTGACAAGGGATAATTGTGCTGTTATCCTGAGTAAATACAAAGCTATTAGTACATTTAATATGGGCTACGGGTTATTCTTTCTAATGGAGTCACGAGTCATTTCAAGATCTCATATTGGGCACAGAATCTATGACTGCCACTGCAGTCTATGTGTTATGTACACATACATACTAAATGAGGCTAAAATTGCTCAATAAGTCATTGTGATTCTCTCCTAAGCAGGTTTCAGAGTAGCAGCCATATTAGTCTATATTTGCAAAAAGAAAAGGAGTACTTGTGGCACCTTAGAGACTAACAAAGCATAAGCTTTTGAGCATAAGATATTTGAGCATAAGCTTTTCTGAGCTACAGCTCACTTCATTGGATGCATTCAGTGGAAAATACAGTGGGGAGATTTATATACATAGAGAACATGATACAATGGGTGTTACCAAGGAGAGTGATCACTTAAGATGAGCTATTACCAGCAGGAGAGCGGGGAGGGGGGGGGAAAGAATCATAGAATCATAGAATCATAGAATATCAGGGTTGGAAGGGACCCCAGAAGGTCATCTAGTCCAACCCCCTGCTCAAAGCAGGACCAAGTCCCAGTTAAATCATCCCAGCCAGGGCTTTGTCAAGCCTGACCTTAAAAACCTCTAAGGAAGGAGATTCTACCACCTCCCTAGGTAACGCATTCCAGTGTTTCACCACCCTCTTAGTGAAAAAGTTTTTCCTAATATCCAATCTAAACCTCCCCCATTGCAACTTGAGACCATTACTCCTCGTTCTGTCATCTGCTACCATTGAGAACAGTCCAGAGCCATCCTCTTTGAAACCCCCTTTCAGGTAGTTGAAAGCAGCTATCAAATCCCCCCTCATTCTTCTCTTCTGCAGACTAAACAATCCCAGCTCCCTCAGCCTCTCCTCATAAGTCATGTGCTCTAGACCCCTAATCATTTTCGTTGCCCTTCGTTGTACTCTTTCCAATTTATCCACATCCTTCCTGTAGTGTGGGGCCCAAAACTGGACACAGTACTCCAGATGAGGCCTCACCAGTGTCGAATAGAGGGGAACGATCACGTCCCTCGATCTGCTCGCTATGCCCCTACTTATACATCCCAAAATGCCATTGGCCTTCTTGGCAACAAGGGCACACTGCTGACTCATATCCAGCTTCTCGTCCACTGTCACCCCTAGGTCCTTTTCCGCAGAACTGCTGCCGAGCCATTCGGTCCCTAGTCTGTAGCGGTGCATTGGATTCTTCCATCCTAAGTGCAGGACCCTGCACTTATCCTTATTGAACCTCATTAGATTTCTTTTGGCCCAATCCTCCAATTTGTCTAGGTCCTTCTGTATCCTATCCCTCCAGCGTATCTACCACTCCTCCCAGTTTAGTATCATCCGCAAATTTGCTGAGAGTGCAATCCACACCATCCTCCAGATCATTTATGAAGATATTGAACAAAACGGGCCCCAGGACCGACCCCTGGGGCACTCCACTTGACACCGGCTGCCAACTAGACATGGAGCCATTGATCACTACCCGTTGAGCCCGACAATCTAGCCAGCTTTCTACCCACCTTATAGTGCATTCATCCAGCCCATACTTCCTTAACTTGCTGACAAGAATGCTGTGGGAGACCGTGTCAAAAGCTTTGCTAAAGTCAAGAAACAATACATCCACTGCTTTCCCTTCATCCACAGAACCAGTAATCTCATCATAAAAGGCGATTAGATTAGTCAGGCATGACCTTCCCTTGGTGAATCCATGCTGACTGTTCCTGATCACTTTCCTCTCCTCTAAGTGCTTCAGGATTGATTCTTTGAGGACCTGCTCCATGATTTTTCCAGGGACTGAGGTGAGGCTGACCGGCCTGTAGTTCCCAGGATCCTCCTTCTTCCCTTTTTTAAAGATGGGCACTACATTAGCCTTTTTCCAGTCATCCGGGACTTCCCCCGTTCGCCACGAGTTTTCAAAGATAATGGCCAAGGGCTCTGCAATCACAGCCGCCAATTCCTTCAGCACTCTCGGATGCAATTCGTCCGGCCCCATGGACTTGTGCACGTCCAGCTTTTCTAAATAGTCCCTAACCACCTCTATCTCTACAGAGGGCTGGCCATCTCTTCCCCATTTTGTGTTGCCCAGCACAGCAGTCTGGGAGCTGACCTTGTTAGTGAAAACAGAGGCAAAAAAAGCATTGAGTACATTAGCTTTTTCCACATCCTCTGTCACTAGCTTGCCTCCCTCATTCAGTAAGGGGCCCACACTTTCCTTGGCTTTCTTCTTGTTGCCAACATACCTGAAGAAACCCTTCTTGTTACTCTTGACATCTCTTGCTAGCTGCAGCTCCAGGTGCGATTTGGCCCTCCTGATATCTTTCCTACATGCCCGAGCAATATTTTTATACTCTTCCCTGGTCATATGTCCAAGCTTCCACTTCTTGTAAGCTTCTTTTTTATGTTTAAGATCCGCTAGGATTTCACCATTAAGCCAAGCTGGTCGCCTGCCATATTTACTATTCTTTCGACTCATCGGGATGGTTTGTCCCTGTAACCTCAACAGGGATTCCTTGAAATACAGCCAGCTCTCCTGGACTCCCTTCCCTTTCATGTTAGTCCCCCAGGGGATCCTGGCCATCTGTTCCCTGAGGGAGTCAAAGTCTGCTTTCCTGAAGTCCAGGGTCCGTATCCTGCTGCTTACCTTTCTTCCCTGCGTCAGGATCCTGAACTCAACCAACTCATGGTCACTGCCTCCCAGATTCCCATCCACTTTTGCTTCCCCCACTAATTCTACCCGGTTTGTGAGCAGCAGGTCAAGAAAAGCGCTCCCCCTAGTTGGCTCCCCTAGCACTTGCACCAGGAAATTGTCCCCTACGCTTTCCAAAAACTTCCTGGATTGTCTATGCACCGCTGTATTGCTCTCCCAGCAGATATCAGGAAAATTAAAGTCACCCATGAGAATCAGGGCATGCGATCTAGTTAAGAAAACCTTTTGTAGTGATAATGAAGATGGGCCATTTCCAGCAGTTGACAAGAACGTCTGAGGAACAGTGGAGGGGGGGGGAATAAATATGGGGAAATAGTTTTACTTTGTGTAATGACCCATCCACTCCCAGTCTCTATTCAAGCCTAAGTTAATTGTATCCAGTTTGCAAATTAATTCCAATTCAGCAGTCTCTCGTTGGAGTCTGTTTTTGAAGTTTTTTTGTTGAAGAATTGCCACTTATTCAACAAAAAACCTTACAATTAATACAATTAATTTAGACTTGAATAGAGATTGGGGGTGGATGGGTCATTACACAAAGTAAAAAGTCTAAGTCTCTAAGGTGCCACAAGTACTCCTTTTCTTTTTGAGAAGACAGACTAACATGGCTGCTACTCTGAAACCTACATGAAGTAAAACTATTTCCCCGCCCACACACTGTTCCTCAGATGTTCTTGTCAACTGCTGGAAATGGCCCACCTTGATTATCACTACAAAAGGTTCCCCCCCCCACCCGCTCTCCTGCTGGTAATAGCTCATCTTAAGTGATCACTCTCCTTACCGTGTGTATGGTAACACCCATTGTTTCATGTTCTCTAGATATATAAATCTCCCCACTGTATTTTCCACTGAATGCATCCGATGAAGTGAGCTGTAGCTCACGAAAGCTTATACTCAAATAAATTTGTTAGTCTCTAAGGTGCCACAAGTACTCCTTTTCTTTCTCCTAAGCAGGTGTATAACTGTTTGGGACAGCTTCAGAAAAAAGATATTTTTGTTTTGTTTGTAGATTTTTAATGAATACATGGCATTCTTAATTGCTATTTACTTTATAAATTGTTGTGAAGGGTTCAGGTGGTAATTATTGACTTGAAGTGTTAATTGAAAATGCCATTTCAAAAACATTTTACTTGATATTTTCTACATACATACTGAATATGCCAGATTTCCCTTAGATTAGGAAAGCAGTTGTTATCTGTAGGAATATTAGTAAAATTTATTAGGATAATGGATGAATAATAGAAGTGCCATTTGCTTGTAATTATATATAAAATTCTTACAAGCAAGATACCATTATTCTTTTCATAAATATTGTTCACACTTTTGTTACTAGCAAGGGCCAGATACTGAGAATAAGTGCAACACCGAGTCCAGTGGAGTGAGTGGAAGTTGTCTTTTGAGAGATACCTTGTATACATCAGACACCATGAGGAAAAGGAAGAATATTGATTTTCAGTTGGTTAGTATGACCTAACCTAACTGGCTCAAATATCCCTCTTTCCATGGTGTATTTTCTTGGTACATCTAGCATTATTTTAGTTTTTATAATTTATGTTAAATTTGTTTTCCCCCCAATGAAAATCTAATGTCTCATATAACTGAGATCTAGGTCTAGATGTAGAATATTGGAAGACAGAAGGCTAGCTCCTCAACTGGGATAAACTGGCTAGTTCTGTTGAACTTATATCAGATGAGGATCTGGCCCCACCCATAGATCTGATAGGTTGAAGGGCGGAAGGAAAAGAATACAGTCATAGAAGTAAAGTGATAAAGATCAGATATGGACAAAGGGCACTTATGGTGCTAGAAGTACTAAGGAGTCAGGTGGCAACCTTGTGAAGTAACATTGCTGTTATATGTAATTTCTAATGGTTATTTTATGTCTGATTTCAGTAAAAACTAATCTATCTTGCATGAACAACACTGGAATTTTATTGTCCTTGGTTTTTATATAACATACAAAGAATATTTTAATTGGAGAGTTTAGTGTAGCAAAGCGTCCTGTAGCTATCACTGTGCATACAGAAACTATTGGAATGAAAACTGACAGCAAAGAAATCTTTTAGACTGATGCTGTACTCCCCAAGGTTAAATGCAGCATAGTAGTTAAATAATGCCAGACTTCCTCGATTGATTTAGGCATGTGATTACAGTCCATTGAGAGTATAATCAATGGTTCCAGCTGTGCACACTCCTGCTAAAGATGTGACTTTCTTCCTGGGACTTGTCAGAGCTGATGCAGTCTGAATGACAGCAGTTTAACTTGCTTACAAAAAATAGTGGATGATGGCACATTTCATCCTTGAGGCATGAAACATAGCCATGAACCTACCCCATAAAATGAAGCTTAAATGGTTGCACATAAGGTCACTGCGCAGATCTATAATGGCCAGGTGTGAAAGGCTTCTCTTGTGCCATAAAAGAATCCCGGGCACAAGGCCATATCCACAAACAGTGTCAAGGACAAACCTAGGTGTTTGCCCTTTCAACAATGTGTGAAATCCTGGCTTTATTGAAGTCCATGGAAGTTTTGCCATTGACTTCAGTAGGGGTAGAATTTCATCCCAGGACTCTTGTAGAGCTATGCTACTGGTGGTACACAAGGTAATTTGGTGGCAGTAGCTCTAACTTAGACTTTTCTCTTACTAAGTGGGAATAGTCCAAGGTATAACCCCATTTCCTCCCCCCATTTCACTCTAACTCGTAGGTCTATCCTGCCCCCCAACTTGTTCTCAGGAAAAGTAATTTGTTGCAGCCCTGAATAGGGTGGCACTTACTCCCCCACCTATTGAGCTGTTCAGATCTGCTGGCTGGTGTGTTGGGAGTGAAAACCAAGACCCTGGTCCCTCCCTAACCACCTGTTCAGTAGCCATTATGCAGCACCTGAACTTCCACCCTACTCCCACCTAGACTGAAGATGTGGGGAGCCCTACTACAGTCATGCAGGGGGTATGTGCGTGCATGGGTCTGATTCTCCCTTACTCCTCTGTGCAGCCATGTTGGGATGAGACACAATCTGGCCCTAAAGGAAATAACCAAATCCCCTCTCTCTGCAGAGGAGCATGTAGCCCTTGTACCTGGTTCCGGTGCATGCATGTGTAGAGGGGTAGGAGGACAAATAATTTGAATCAAAGGCCCAGTGTTTCTAGGAAGCCCAGCTAATAATAATCAAAGAATTAATATTCCACTTGTCTAAAACTGATTCCAGCGCCACTTTATCCGGAGAAAAGAGAACTTATTCCATGCTGAAGCCTTCCAGCTACTACAGCTTTCCATTTCCATGTTGCGGTTGCCTCTGATTCCAGGGGCACCAAGCTGGATCAATATCAAAGACATCGCTATTACTTTGCATAGCAAATATGGTGCTGTACTAAGAATCTCTTCTGCGGCACTGTATACAAGGACTTCTTATTAATTTAAATTTGATTAGTAGCAGTTACAGTAAATTATCGAACAGCTTTAGAACGCTGGACTGAGGTGTAACTTTCTGATTTGCTTAGCAGAGATCTAGTAAACAATTATCAAACACTTTCACAGTAAATTAAAGCAACACACTTTGCATTTTATAACATCAGTAGACACATAAGAGAATTAATCCTCATAGTATATCTGTGTGTTGGGTCATTATCTCTGCTTTAGAGACAGGGGAAACTGAGGCACAGAGAGGGTAGTGACCTACCTAAGGTTGCAAAGTGAGTCACTGGCAGGACTAGGATTAAGCTCCAGAGTTCCTGGGTTTTGGTTCTGTGCATGGTTTCTCCACTACCGTTTTGCCTCTCTTGTGCTATGCTTTTGTCTAGAATGCTGATTTGGAGGGGTTTTCCTTTGAAGGAGTTTCTCAGCTGGTTACAGTCCCTCAGCCACAGGCCTTTCACTATCTTAACGCTATCTGAGGTACCCAGAACATACTACCTGTGTCATTTTATGGTGTACTTGTGCTTCAAGTGCACCTTATCTGTCAAAAGAAAAGGAGTACTTGTGGCACCTTAGAGACTAACAAATTTATTAGAGCATAAGCTTTCGTGAGCTACAGCTCACTTCATCGGATGCATTTGGTGGAAAAAACAGAGGAGAGATTTATATACACACACACAGAGAACATGAAACAATGGGTTTATCATACACACTGTAAGGAGAGTGATCACTTAAGATAAGCCATCACCAACAGCAGGGGGGGGGAAGGAGGAAAACCTTTCATGGTGACAAGCAGGTAGGCTAATTCCAGCAGTTAACAAGAATATCAGAGGAACAGTGGGGGGTGGGGTGGGAGGGAGAAATACCATGGGGAAATAGTTTTACTTTGTGTAATGACTCATCCATTCCCAGTCTCTATTCAAGCCTAAGTTAATTGTATCCAGTTTGCAAATTAATTCCAATTCAGCAGTCTCTCGTTGGAGTCTGTTTTTGAAGCTTTTTTGTTGAAGTATAGCCACTCTTAGGTCTGTGATCGAGTGACCAGAGAGATTGAAGTGTTCTCCAACTGGTTTTTGAATGTTATAATTCTTGACGTCTGATTTGTGTCCATTCATTCTTTTACGTAGAGACTGTCCAGTTTGGCCAATGTACATGGCAGAGGGGCATTGCTGGCACATGATGGCATATATCACATTGGTAGATGCGCAGGTGAACGAGCCTCTGATAGTGTGGCTGATGTGATTAGGCCCTATGATGGTATCCCCTGAATAGATATGAATGAATATGAATAGACACAAATCAGACGTCAAGAATTATAACATTCAAAAACCAGTTGGAGAACACTTCAATCTCTCTGGTCACTCGATCACAGACCTAAGAGTGGCTATACTTCAACAAAAAAGCTTCAAAAACAGACTCCAACGAGAGACTGCTGAATTGGAATTAATTTGCAAACTGGATACAATTAACTTAGGCTTGAATAGAGACTGGGAATGGATGAGTCATTACACAAAGTAAAACTATTTCCCCATGGTATTTCTCCCTCCCACCCCACCCCACCCCCCACTGTTCCTCTGATATTCTTGTTAACTGCTGGAATTAGCCTACCTGCTTGTCACCATGAAAGGTTTTCCTCCTTCCCCCCCCTGCTGTTGGTGATGGCTTATCTTAAGTGATCACTCTCCTTACAGTGTGTATGATAAACCCATTGTTTCATGTTCTCTGTGTGTGTGTATATAAATCTCTCCTCTGTTTTTTCCACCAAATGCATCCGATGAAGTGAGCTGTAGCTCACGAAAGCTTATGCTCTAATAAATTTGTTAGTCTCTAAGGTGCCACAAGTACTCCTTTTCTTTTTGCGAATACAGACTAACACGGCTGCTACTCTGAAACCTGCAATTTAAATGAAGCTTCACAAAGGTGAAACTGGAAACTCCCCTGATATCAATGGAGTTGCACCAATATAAAATTGGAATAAAGCAGTGGTGAATCAGCTCTCCTTTCTTTCTATGGAGCTGTTACAAGCAGCTGTAGGGGTCCTGTTGCCAGCCGCAAATATGCTCATGAATGCCATTTATTTGTTAACTGGGCTTGTGCACAGTTTCTTCCCCCCTCTCCCCCCAGTCTAGTTTGACTGTTCTCCTAAGCGTGCCTCAGGTTCCTTCTATTTAAATGTCTCCTTTGTCCCCTTGACTAGCTCCCAGAATATGCTCTGTTGCTCTTACATTTTAGGAATAACTAAACAAAAGTGCAGTTGTTTGCTGCGGCTGGAAGCAAATGATTTTCTCTGTAGTGATGCCAACGCTGTTAGCTGACTCAGAGTGTGGGCAGCTTAAAAATCCCCCATGCTCACATTTGTTTTGTGCATCCTTCTTCCCTGTATAAACATTTACTCACTTGCCCTCACACTGAGCACAGTTATGTGATTATATTTTTAATCTTCAAAATTTATCCCTGCTGTCACTGTTTTAGTAGCTAAGCTACAACTTGACATTTTAGGTCTCCCAATATTATGTCCGGCCTCACCTGCGAGGCACCACTGCTCTGATCATATGGCACCTGTCCCATATATAATTGCTCTGTCTCTGCACCTTAACAAGGTCAGTTTACTTAACCATATTTCATGTCTACTGCTGCAGTTGTAATTTTTGTTAGAAATTATTTCTCTCTCTGTTCTTTCTTATCGTGGCAGAGCCCTCTTGAGGTTGATGCAAACATGACATATATGTCCAATTAAGCTCCCTGAATTTGTAGGAAGATTGCAATTTTTATTATAGTGTGCCTGACTCACTGCCATCTTGAAACATCTTTCTGGTTTTGGTTGTAGCTTTACACAACTCCAGTTGGATGTGCATGCATTTAAATGTTAAGCAGTGGATAGTCCCTGAAATGTTAGAGGCTCTTGGGAGATAACCTAGTGAGATTACATCAGCTTTCTCCTCTGTACTCCTCCAGGAATAATAGTATTTAGCACTTTCTCTGATACCCCTACTCAACCTGAATAGTCCCTTCCTCAGCAAGTAGTCCCATTTATTTCACTGGGAATAATCACAGCTTACTCAATGTGGGTTGGTGTGTCATGGTTTTGCCCATAATGCTTTCCATCTGTATATTTGAAAGCACTCCATGAAGTGAATATACATGATTGGTTATGGGTTGTTATCTTGGTCTCCTCTCCCACCTTATAGGGAGAAGCTGCTTTTCAAACAGGTTGTGACTGAGGTGAGCTTTGTTTTAACAACCTTTTTGTGAGACAGTAGTCTTGCTCCAGTTGCAGTTTAGCTTCTATTGTGCATCGGACATGCCTTGTAGCCTCTCCAGTGAGCAATATGAATAAGGCAACAAGTGTCAAAGTGCTTTATGTGGCAGATGCGAGGCCTTGGACATGTGGAGACTTAAAAAACCCCCCGATTATATTGGGATGGGCCAGACATCATAGGCACCAGGATTAGTCATAAACTTTTGTATCTATAAATGTTTATGAACTCAGGATCGTGTGCTAGCTCCGTGGGGGAGGGTTACCGAGCTTCTCCCAAGAAGTAAAATCAAAGGCCGTGGGAATTACTGCACATTTTGAGACTGGGAAAAAATTTGGATGAAATACCACTACCTGAGGCAATTGCATAGACTGATTCAGACCAGGTTCAAGAGGCTTACAATATAAAGAGGCAGCCTGAACTGGCTGAGCGTCCCTCATTTTTGATCCAAAAACTGACACATGATTGTAACTAAGAGAGCAAAACCCTGCTGGATGGGTCTGAAGAAATGGAACCTGCCAGGGTCTCCATGTGGAAGTGGGGTGACGCGTGGTAAGCTAGCATGCACCTAGGCTGATTATTGGTTTGTGAGATGTTTTCCCTGTGGTGCTTGTGTCCTAGAATAAATATACCATGCTCTGTGAAAGCTGACTGGTCACAGGTAACCCTGTCGTTGTCCCTGAGAGAGAGAGAGAGAGCCAGCTGCAGGTGCTGGATGACACTGGCAAAAAAATCCTATTGCTGATATAGCTTATTTCATTCGGGGAACTGGTAAAAGCCACCCCGGCAAAAGCGCTCTGTCACTGGTCTTAGGTATGTTACACTAGAAGGATTTGCTGGCATAACTATGCCAGTACAGCAATAGTGGCAAACCGTTTCAAGTGTAGACAAGGTCTTGGAGTGGCACCTTGCTCCTGGTCTCAGTAGTTACTGAAAATCCCTGGAGTTCAATTTTCATAAATTGTCTCATGTTCCCCATACCTGCTGATTTTGTTCATACATTGTGTGTTTTCATGAATCTAGATCGGGGTGGCCAACCTGAGCCATAGAAGGAGTCAGAATTTAACAATGTACATTGCCAAAGAGCCACAGTAATACTTAAGCAGTCCCCCATCAGCTCACCCCCCTGCTCCCAGCGCCTCCCACCCATCGGCAGCCCCGCCGATCAGCGCCTCCCCCTCCCTCCCTGCACCTCCCGATTAGCTGTTTCGTGGCATGCAGGAGGCTCGAGGGGGGAGGAGCGAGGGCATGGCAGGCTCAGGGGATGAGGTGGGAAAGGATGGAGTGGGGGCAGGGCCTGTGGCAGGGGTTGAGCAGTGAGCACCCCCCGGCACATTGGAAAGTTGGTGCCTGTTGCTCCAGCCCCAGAGTCGTTGCCTAGACAAGGAGCCACATATTAACCTCTGAAGATCCGCATGTGGCTCCCCAGCTACAAGTTGGCCACCCCTGGTCTAGATTGTGCGCAGTCATGAGACCGTCCACATCTCATGCTTGTTAGTACAGCCCCAAGCACAGTGGGACCCATATCCTTTGCTAGGGCCCCTTGGTGCTATATGTAATTCATAATAGATGGGATGACTCAGTCTCTTGCGGCCATGAGGTGACTTTAGCTTTTCAGCATTTAATTTGCACTGTTCAGTAACCAGCGTCAAATTGAGGGTTGTGTTGAGAAATGGCATATAACAGAGTCCTATGCAATAATATTGCATCTCATAAGATGTGATACAAAGCCAGTCCAGCTCTGTGTGGCTGTTTTTAAATAGCAAGTAAAAAAAAAAGGGTACAGGCCCTCTCCTTCCAAATATTTGCAGGGAGCTGGGTTGTGTTTAGAGCTCTGCTGAGTTTTGATAAGAGAATCCCTTTTGGGTGATTAGTCCAGTCCATCCAGGTGGTGGAATCTGGGACACATCCAAGTCAGTGAGCTTTGCACAGCTCTGGTGGTTACACACTTGACTGGGAGAGAATGAAAAGCTTGTGCATTTCATTCGTCACCGTGCATATGGTAGCTGGGATCTGGCCAGGTGTGTGTGGCTTGCAAATGCTTTTCATTGTTGCATTTCAGCCTCTCTTGCAAAGACAGGTAAATGTAATTCCTTTGTTTCCTTTGTTTTGGGGAAACTGAGGCACAGAATGGTTAAATGACTTCTCAAAGCTGCATGGAAAGATGACAGAACAGATAATAGAACACAGGTCTCCTGTTTCCTTGTCCAGGGTCCTGGCCCATGTTACTCCATGCTGCCTCCCTATCATACTCTTCATAAAGTGAAATGCAACGCACATTGCCAGAACTATGGGCATTCTCCAGGATGGGGCTACATATGAATTATCTGCAGAATGAACTACACTAAGTTCTTCTCTATTGGTGCAATGACCGGTGTAATATAAGAACTGAGAGAGATTTCTGAATACATATGTATGTTTCCCACACCTGCTATTTCACCAATCACTCTGCTGAAGTTCACTGTTATGTACATAAATTACTTCATCTCTGTTATGGTCTAATTAGCAGCTGGGGGGTTATCCCTTGTCGGGAAACTATTTCCAGTCTCTGCCCAGGCCAGGTTTAATTTTTTGTTGTTGCCATCTCAAAAAGTCTGTATGTAAATATTAACATGAGCTAAGAAGTTCCCCGTGGGGAGAGAGATTATAACTACCCCATAGTTGAAAGTGTTGTGTGATTAATATATGATAAAATGAGGGGCTATTAGACCTCATAATCCTTTTTGGAACGGATGCTAACATTTCTGCCTTTATGTCTTTTCCCAAAATGCTTTTAAAGCTCAATCTAGTCATTTTGTTTGGGTTGTTTTCACTCCACATGTGGCATCTTAGAATTGCCCAACGTCTGTTGAGAGGTTGGCTGTCTAGGGCTAGTGTGCCAAAACTGAGAGACAAGCGAGTTTTGGTCTCAAACAGGACATATCTCTCTTTGTTTGTAAATGTGTTTTGGTGCAGGGGACATGCTTTCTGACTGGGAGCATTGTAATACTGCAAAAAGGATTTACATGCCCAAAGGGTTCCATTCACAGATGTATCCAGAGCAGGGTCTGCTGGTCTTGAAGCCCTTTGCATGGTGTTTCCCAATAACATGAGTTGAGCAAAGTTGGGAGAGAGGACAAAACTCAGTGATCAGCGCAATTTTTTTAAAAAGCAAAAGCTTGCCCTTTAACACAGAGGGAGACTCCCCTTGACAGCTCTTGTGAAGGAGTTCCAGATGGCGGGGCTGTAATGCAAGGAAGGCTAGTCACCAATCGGTATAAATTTGGCTAGTGGAATTAAAGTGAAAAACAGAGCGCGAGCCAAATGGTGCTCCCAAAAGTAACGTATGGTGCTGGATCTGAGTAAGATGCATTATGTATGTCTGTACTTTGATGCATATTTTAAAATGGATGCAAGGAAAGAAGGCATTTGGGTGGAGCGTGTCCAAGGCCCATGTGTTTCTTCCCATTCCCCTACTTCAGAACAGCTCTCTGCTGGCAGTCAGAAATGCTCCTGATCTTTTCCCCACTGTGGATGGCGTCTCATGTCAATGACAGCAGGCGTGAAGGAGTGAGTGGAGGTAGCGCATGGGAAGGACCTCCCGCAGAAGACATGACTGTGACGCATGTCATACAAGCTGCCCAAGTCAGAACTGTCTTTGTCCAAATGGCATTCAGCTTTACGGAAAGGCAAAAAGCCATGCTAACAGATGGGCAAGGCGTGCCATCTGACAACTGACCAAATGAGGGCAGCAGACATTGTTTTGCTGATAGCAGCACTCCACCTTGGGAACATTCAAATGGCCTGAGGTGGTTGAATTGAGAACGAAGATTTTTGTGGCCCTGTGAGTTAGTGAATTGGCATTAGTGAAACAGGGAGAGAGCTCTGCTGAGAGTCAAGGCCTGGGGAGACCTCAATGGACTTCCCAGATGTGGCCAGGGCAGAACTTGCGGGGGAAAGAAAGAGTCCAGTAAAACGGCTGGATCGATTAACGAAATGAGTTCCAAGGCAGCCTTCTCATGGACAGATTGCTGAGCCTTTCTGCTGCAGGAAACCCCAGGGTTGCATGAGCTCGGAAAATAGTTGTCCAATCTGTTTGTAATGTGCAGCTTCTCTCCTATAGCTCTATGAAAGATGAAATTCTTCCCAGTGCCTGCCAATGTGGGGGTGGGGAAGGCATCCAGGCTTTGAACTTGCTGGGCTACATTTTATTCAAGGTATAACTGCACTGAAACAAATGGCATTGTACCAGGTATGAATTTGGCCTGCTGAATTGAACTGAAATTGGCACCCCCAGGGATAAATCTGCTCTGTGTGTGTGTGCATGCTACATAAATCTAGAGGGATTTTACTTCATTAACATAAACAAAACAATCAATAGAAATCTTTGGGGGGAGAGGAGTCCATTTTTCTTGGGGACGAATTGCAGTGATTGTGGAAAAAGCAAGATCAGAACACGTTCAGATGTGTCCCAAACCCTCTTAACTTTGTGGGTGCAAAACCTTTTGTGCCAGATACATTTTCACAGTGTGTAAACCTGGGTTTCATTTTAAGTGATGGCAGTGCTTTGAGACATGCACACTGGATGTGGCCACATTTTAATGCGTGAAAGTTGGTGTGTCAAAGCGAGGGCTTAACCCAATATTGGTGATAGCTGGGTTTTTTTTTTTAAACAGCTTGTCAAGAAACTGGAGCAAACTTTAACGTCTTTTACAGCTTTCTTTCATGTTGCCCGCTTTTCCCACAGCCAGATGTTAGGAGAATAATGGAACACAAATAAATAAATGGTTGACGTGACAATAGAACTTAGGCCTTGATCCTGTAAACAAATCAGCACACACAGATCCTTGTGCCCATAGGATGCCTCATTGTTTTCAATGGTACTACCCCCACCCCCACTTAACTTAGGGAAATAGATTTAATATGTGGTTTCAGAGTAGCAGCCGTGTTAGTCTGTATTCGCAAAAAGAAAAGGAGTACTTGTGGCACCTTAGAGACTAACACATTTATTTGAGCATTATTTATTTATTTCCACCGAATGCATCCGATGAAGTGAGCTGTAGTTCACGAAAGCTTATGCTCAGATAAATTTGTTAGTCTCTAAGGTGCCACAAGTACTCCTTTTCTTTTAGATTTAATATGTGTAATGGGTCTATGTGTAACTATTTCCCTAAGTTAAATATCCTCACACCTTCTTGTCAACTGTCTAAATGGGCCATCTTGATTATCACTAAAGTTTTTTTTTCTCCTGCTGATAATAGCTCATCTTAACTAATTAGCCTCTCACAGTTTGTATGGCAACTTCCAAATTATCTTTATGTGTGTATATATCTAATCTATCTATCTATATATCTTACTATATGTTCCTTTCTATGCATCCGATGAAGTGGGCTCTAGCCCACGAAAGCTTATGCTCTAATAAATTTGTCAGTCTCTAAGATGCCACAAGTACTCCTATTCCTTTTGCGGATACAGACTAACACGGCTGCTATTCTTATACATATTATAAGTAAGGTCCATTGTAATTACATATTGATGATGATGATTTATGTGGCTACAGTAATATTACAAAAAACCCAAACTGTGTTTTTTGCCCTTTAATTCCTCTGGCCCCGAGCCTGCAGTGAGCTGACTATGCAGGGTCCCTTTGTTCCAAATTCATTGCTGGATTGGGCCTTGCTTGAGATTTTTTTAGAGGCATCCAGCAAGTTACAGACATTAAATGCCTTTTTGTTTTACAACCTGTAGCAGAAAATTGGGCCATATCATGCTATTGATCTTAATGCTGAATTTCTCCATTGATGTAAAAAAGGTGAGTTCTGCTTAAAAATCAGTCACAATTCATTGTATGGCTCTGTCCTTGAAATAACCCTAAACGATCAGCCCCAAAACGTGCTAATAAAACTATTGCAAACTGGAGTGTTTATGGGTCACTTCTGTGAAATGCTGTGGGTTTTTCTTTGCAAGGGTTTGCTGCTTTCTATATCTTATATGCTGTCATTTAAAAAAGAATTACTATAGAAATGGGGAATGGATGGTAAAGGGAAACTAGAATGACAGAGGGACTCTAGACCTAGTGAGCTGGGGAGGGTGGATGGTGGTTGGAAAGAAAGCTGAAGATTCTGTGACCCAATACACGTGTCTAACTCCCATTACTAGAAATGATTAAATTTTTGTAATATAAGGACATAAGAATGGCCCTACTGGGTCAGACCAAAGGTCCATCCAGCCCAGTATCCTGTCTTCTGACAATGGACAGTGCCAGGTGCCCCCGGAGGGAATGAACAGAACAGGCAATCATCAAGTGATCCATCTCCTGACTTTGAAAATTGGCCTGTTTGCAGAAAAGCAAGTTTTCAAGAAAAGTTATCAAGATAAGTTTTCCATTTCTTGTGATTTTCCCCCCCTCCTGAAACTTCTACAAGCACTGTAATCAAAATCATACCTGAAAATCTGGTTCTTAGTTTAATTTAAAAGCCCCCCAGAAACCTTATTTTTGATTTAAAAAATGATAAAATTTTTGTTGAAAATCACTATAGAAGATTTAATTAAACAATGAAAAATGTGTCCTCTGCAAAATGGAAACCACTTTGATATTTTGTAACTCTTCATGAAATTATTTTTCCCCACCAGCTCTGCTCTTTAGCTTTAATGGGCTATTTAGTAGTTTCAAACAAACTGCCTGTGTCAATTGCATACTTGTTACAGCTGATATTAATCATTACCCCTAAAGATCTGATTAGCCTTCATTCATATCCTCCTAAGCAGTCACTTAGCTGGCATCCTGGAATATGCAAAGTGTCATAAGAGTGAATGAGAGAGGCTGTGTGAGAAGACTTAATGCCGCAGCCCAATATGCTAGATATTTACAGCTCTTGCTAACAAATTTATTTGAGCCTAAGCTTTCGTGAGCTACAGCTCACTTCATCTGAAGTGAGCTGTAGCTCACGAAAGCTTACGCTCAAATAAATTTGTTAGTCTCTAAGGTGCCACAAGTTCTCCTTTTCTTTTTGCGAATACAGACTAACACGGCTGCTACTCTGAAACAGCTCTTGCTGATTGTTACATGAGCTGAGACAAGCTGGGATGTGTCCCTGGGGGATGGGAGAGAGCAGAAATTCTTCTCCCCAAGCCAATGCTAGCTCTGTAATGCATGAGTACCATCTGCTGGCTGCCCTAGGAGCAGAATAACAAGGCAGGTGAGGAATATCTTTTATTGGCCCCACTTCTGTTGGTGGTGGAGACAAGCTTTTGAGCTTCACAGAGCTCTTCTTCAGGATCTCCCCCCCTTGTCTCTGTCATATCCTGGTACCGACATGGCCACAACAACACTGCAAAACACTTAATTGATAGAGGTGCCAGCACATTATGGAAGGATGGGTTAGACCAGGTTTGTAGCACATGTCCCACAAGATCCATTTGATGAGCTAGTAAGGTTAGAGCTTTTACGAGTTCATCAGTCTCAAAGGGTATCTGTCATTCAAAGCTGTTGTCACTGCTAACATATATGGGTGATGTGCATAACACCACTTTCCCCTGAGCTGCCACTAAGTGGCCTTGCTGTTGTTCTATTCTTCTGAAAGAAAGTGGGAAGCACAGATGGTGCTTTGGGGGGCTATAAATGCACACGGTCGCTGCATTGTGTCCATGGTACCCTATGTTATTACTGCAGAGCTGTAGGTGCCATACCCTGAAACCTCTGGTGGAGTCACTCTGCAAGGCTGGAGGATTTTCCCCTTCTATTACAGCAGTCCCTTAGGAGCTGTGTTACTAGATATTGGGTGTACGTTTGGAGAGTGTTGTAAAAACTCCTTTTGTTTTCTGATTTATTTATTTTTGTATTTAAAGATGCAGGTTTAATTAGATCAGTAGACATTGAGGTCTAGTGGTTAGAAGAAGAAGCTGGGAGATCAACTCCTTTTTTTCTCTTCACTTTTGAGCTATTGGCTTGCTGTGTAGGCTTCATTCTTTATTCTCTGTGTCTCAGGTCACGCTCTGTAAAATACTGGCGATAAGTCCAAGGTACTTGCCTGGAAGGGGAGATGCGGGGCTTAATTCGTTTACAAAATCCTTGACGAGCCTTGGGTGAAAGGCTTTACAGAACTGCTAAGTCAGTTATAATGATGTTTTATTACCTCCTAATGATTAGCAGGATGTGTGACTGTTGGACCTTTGAAATTCCAGGTAGATTTTTCTAAGGATAATAAGGACTAACTGAACCAGTGTGGGGCACACCAAGACTGCCTCTAGGCTTTTCATGTGCTAGGTATTGTCCTATCTGAACAAAAGCCAGGTCCTGCCCCTTTATGGTCATTTGATGATCTTTGGCACTTTCCAATAAAATACGAATGTCAACCCTGTGGTCCTGGCCAAGTTCTAACTTGGATAAGTCTGTTCTGCCTCCCTACATTTCTTCTGCATTTGTTCCATTGGATATGGTATTCTCCCCTGCTTATCATAAAGTGTACTCTAGCAGTGCTGCAAGCGGTGTGCTATTAAACCGCATCTACGTTCCACCCCAGAGGTGGTTGCAGTTAAGTTGCAAGTGAAATAAAGCTTCTTCTGTAGATCCCTCACAGAGGTATTGTAAATATTAATTAGTTAATGTTTTCATAGTGCATTCAGACCCTTGGCTGAAAGGTGCTATAGAAGTGCTTTGTATAAAGAACTCTTATTGCACGATGGCCGTGAATTGCTCCCTAATAGTAGTTAGGGCCAGTTATCTGATTGGCTGCTGGTCAGTCCAGTTGCCTTTGGGAAGGAGTGCCATTGGGAGGTACAGAGTCATGGAAATATGAGGGAGTGCGAGAACTTGCCACTCAGATTGCAGGTGACAATTATGAAGAAGTTTTTGCTGTGCACCAATGTGGGCAAATTATAGTATGTACTTGTTCAGGCTCTTGAAAGATGCCTCAGGCTTGCAAATCCGAATAATACATGGTGCACTTGGGAATGTGTGTAGAGGGTCTTATAGAATCTGTATCAGAGGAGTGGCTGTGTTAGTCTGGATCTGTAAAAGCAGCAAAGAGTCCTATGGCACCCTATAGACTAACAAGGCTAACAAATGTATTGGAGCATAAGCTTTCGTGGGTGAATACCCACTTCGTCGGATGCATGTAGTAGAAATTTCCAGAGGCAGGTATAAGTATGCATGCAAGAATCAGGCTGGGGATAACGAGGTTGGTTCAATCAGGGAGGATGAGGCCCTCTTCTAGCAGTTGAGGTGTGAACATCCAGGGAGGAGAAACTGCTTTTGTAGTTGTCTACAGATTATAGAATCTGTGGCTAAAAACATTTGTGCCCAGATCGTGAAGGGGTCTGTTTGCCTCCAGGAGAGACTGCAGAGGTTTGAATTCAGACGCAGCCCAAGACACACTTAAATGTTCACTTGCTGGCAATCTCCAGGATGCCAGTGATCAGAGGTAATGTGTGCACCTGCGTCCCATCAGTGAGCTGTTCACAGGGCTGCACAGCTTGCAGAGCGTGCATGGAGGGCGGAGAGAGAAATGGACTGAGCATCATTTCAGTTTTAATGGCGTATCGGCTCCCCAGTGTATTCAGAGAGTCAGCGTTCTGCTCACAAATGTGGTTGCTAACGGTCTGTGTGTCCCATGAAGAGCGGATCTGTGTGGATGGTGAGCTGAAATGCACTTTTATTTTTCATAGTGCAAAGTCCCAAATATTCAAGGTTGATATTAGACTCAAATTAAGAAGGGTTCACAAAGCTCACAGGAGCTGCTGTGTTGTTCCCAGAAAGATCCCCTCCGACCATGTGATGGTGCACAGAAAATATAGGATTCTACTCTAGTGGAAGTGGTCACAGCTGTTTGGCCCATAAAATCAACAACTGCTGGGCTCTGTGTGAGTTGCCAAAAGCATCGCCCCAAACCCCTATTGTATTGGCTGACAAATATGACACATGAAAAGTCCAGGGGTCTGCTCCAGATCTGTGGTGTAAATGGATGTAGCTCCATTGAAGCCAATGCAGCTTTGCCCAGTTTATAGCACCTGAGGATCTACCTGAAGGTTTTAAAGGTCACATTTATATTTTATTGGAATGGTTTAAAAAACACAAAGAGGTTAGCGGAATAATTCTGTAGTTTTTAAGGCTATCCCATTAAATGTCGATAATACCCTATAGATTTCATCCCTGTTCAGTTCGATAGAATTCCTCCAGAAGGGTGTTTTCCTCCAGGTCAATATTTAAAACAAAAAGATATGAGAATAATCTGAAAGTGAACAAGGCGCAAAGGCTGACCTTCCCAAAGCTGCTCTGTCCCTTTGCCTTTGTCTACACACAAGCAAATATTGCAAATGTTTCCCACCGTTGCTTGCAGTGCTAAAAAGACACCCATGGCCGCAGAGCGCTCAGCAGGGTGAGGCAGTCTGGGCTTGCCCCAGGGAGCTCTGGCCACACTTGTACTACCAGCATTTCTACCAGTGGTGGCTCACTGCCTGTGCTGTGCCATTAGAGTGGTCCCGTGGGTAGGCAGGGCACTGGCCTGGCAGTTATAAGATCTTAGTTCTATCCCTGGCTCTGCTGCTGGGATACCTGGGGAAGTCCCTTCCCCTCCCTGTGACTTTTTCCTTTTCAAACCTGTCTCTGTCTTATCTGTTAGGAGTGCAAGTTCCTCCGGGAAGAGACTGCCTCTGATGCAAATGTAGACACCCTACTGTTACTCACACCTTCTTGTGAAATGTTTGAAAGGAGCCATCCTTATTATCAGTACAAAAGTTTTTTCTCTACTGCTGAAAATAGCCCACCTAATTTGTCTCATTAGAGTTGGTAAGGCAACCCCCATCTTTTCATGTTCTCTGTGTGTGTGTGTGTGTGTGTGTGTGTGTATATATATATATATATATATATAATCTTCCTACTGTATTTTCCACTCCATGCATCTGATGAAGTGGGTTTTAGCCAACGAAAGCTTATGCCCAAATAAATTTGTTAGTCTCTAAGGTGCCATAAGTACTCCTCATTCTTTTAGTCTGTGAAAGAAGCTTATTGGAAGATCTCGGAGGGTGAGATTTACCTGTGTTCAGTTTCTTAAATGTATTAGGCTTAGACTTGTGTGTTTTGTTTTATTTTACTTGGTAACTTACTTTGTTCTCTCTGTTATTACTTGAAACCACTTAAATCCTACTTTTTATACTTAGTAAAATCACTTTTGTTTACTAATTAACCCAGAATAAGTGATTAATACCTGGGGGAGCAAACAGCTGTGCATATCTCTCTATCAGTGTTATAGAGGGCAGACAATTTATGAGTTTACCCTGTATAAGCTTTATACAGAGTAAAATGGATTTATTTGGGGTTTGGATCCCACTGGGAGCTGGGTGTCTGGATGCTGGAGACAGGAGTACCTGCCGAGTGGTTTTCAGTTAAAGTCTGCAGCTTTGGGGGCATGGTTCAGATCCTGGGTCTGTGTTGCAGCAGGCTAGCATGTCTGTCTCAACAAGGCAGGATTCTGGAGTCCCAAGCTGGCAGGGAAAATGGGCTCAGAAGTAGTTTCAGCAAATCATGTGACAGTCCCAAGGGGGTCTCTGTCACAGGGATGTATTCTCAACCAGCACAGAGGGTTTACTCAAAGGAAGGAATCCACCTCTGTGCAGAGAGCCAGCAGATGGCTGCCACCTAGGTCCCACTGAAGCCCTGTTTGGAGGGCTACATTGCGTCTTGGTTTTTGGCATTTTGTACTACAGATTTGTGACTTTTCTCCCCCTCCCACATCAGCTGGGTGGAACTTTTTGCACATTCTGCTATGAGGAGCCACTGTGAATGGTCCTCCATTCTGCTCCTGGTGCTGCCACTGATGGGAGAGCAAGTTGGTCAGGGATCTTCAGTGAGAGGAAATTTTCATAGCTCCATTGACTTCAAATCCAAGGCGAAACTTTGACTTCTGTGGAGCTATGGCAATTTACACCACTTGAGGATCTGCCCCTCCACCTCTGTGTCTCAGGTTTCTCTCGCTCTCAATTACAAATGATACTTACTTCACTGGCAGGAGTGAGAAGTGATGCAGAGAAGGCCGATCGCTTATTTATTATTCATGTTTACAAAGTGCTTTGAAAATTTAAAATCGATAGTCGTGCTAAGTCTCGTGACTATTGTCCTGTGTCCTAAGGTGCTGAAGGGGCTAAGGGAGAGAGATGAAAAAGCATCTTTATATTTATTTAGTTGGCTGAGTGCTATCCACCCTGTGGATTACACACTGGAGCCAGATCTTAAACTGGTGTAAATTGGAGGAGCTCCATGGAGCTCAGGGGAACTTTGGCAATTTACCTACCTTGAAGATCCAGCCCTGGATCTTTTTGGTTTGTTTTTATATTGACAATTCTTTCTATGAAATACAGTTAGTCCTTATAAATGTGCTTTTTTTTTTATCCTGCCCTTCACACCGGAGATCGAGCTATCTCCCCTGTTAATCACAATTCTACACTTCAGTTTCATGGCGCCATTTAGGCCAGAGGTACTGAAAACCTGTTTAGAAAGCTGCATGCAAAGATTCACCCATCCATCTTGATGGAGTCCCCATCTCCATATAAATAAATCCTTCTCATTTGTTAATGAGACTTTTATTTGCTCACCTGTAATTGTGTTGAACTGGCAATGTTTGACTGCTTTGCATTATTTGTGTGATAGCACAGAGAATATATTTTTTATTTCCCTTGCAGATGTATACTGAGGGTTACCCAGAGGCTCTTTGTTTTCATCTGTGCAGCAAGATGTCTGTTCTGACAGTCGCCTGGATATCATTCCTTTTATTTTTCCCTCCTGCAACTTTAATCTGTCAGCAGCTTTGTTAAGAAAAAGTTGGAAGACCTTTGCTGACTCAGTGAAAAGCCCTGAGATCCGAGTGTTTTCCGTGGAATTATGTCAAATGCATTATAAAAGTAGGAAGCTATTGGCTGGATCATCATGAGTTTGTAGTGGATATTTATCTAGCGTATAAGCCGGGTCTTGTCTATTTTTTCCCCCAAAATGACTTTTTTTAAACAAGTCCAAGCCTTATATACTTATTTCACAGCTTTTATGTGCATTATTGTTGAGCCAGACTCCAGAAGGCATAAATGCATTTGTAATGGGTGTGATGATGGTTCTGTGTTCATAATTTATTCAATACCCAGGGCACTCGCGTCTCCATTATATAATGACTTCTCTCTAACTTTCCTGCTAGATGGGGAGCTGTTTTAGAAAGTGGAGCATGTAACACACCCGCGATAGCTAAATTCAGTCATCCGTTAGCTTCTGCAGCACCAGTGCCTTTAATGAAATCCAGTCCTGCTCTCAGTTACACATGGGAAGGGAGGTGAGGCCCTCTTCTAATGAATACATTCGGGGAGCCTCTCAGAGCACCCCGTGATGAGGATTGTCTTTGATACATTTATAAAACCACATGAGCTGTGAGCTTGCAGAGCTCAACCTGGCCCCTCTAATGACTGTTCAGGGAGCCAGGGAAGATGGGTTTGTGGGTCTTGGCATGTTTTCAAACAGGACAGATCTTGACATCACAGAAAGCACTAACTGGCTCTCTTTTGCATAGGTGGCCTCAGCAGAAATGCCTGATTAGATCTGGAGACTGAACTGTTATCTTGCTGAAAGATTTGATCCCCCTGCGTGTATACTGAGGCACATTGGTTGCCCTGGTGGAAACTGAGTGGTGGACAATGTTCTAGTATTTTTACCATCATGTTTATCCCCTTGGGACTCTTTGATTGCCAGCGTAGATGCACTCTTCAGCCTACCCCTTGCGGCTCCCTCTGTTCTGCTAACTTCACCCCCTCTGTCCCATGACAGAGCCTTAGCAGCGACAAAGTGAGAATCTTCTCCTTTGCAACTCCTGTGCCCAGAACAGCTTCCCTGTATCACTTCGCCTCATAGACTCTCCATTTCCTTCCAAATCCTTGCTCGAATATCTTTGCTTCCTTGCAGAAACTGCCTACACATGCACTGTCTCTGCTATTTTATTACTTTAGCTCCATGATGATATTTATTGGATGTTTTACAATGTGCTGGAATACTGTTTACGTGAATGAAGTTGTAAAATACCCAGTTGTATTACTGGATTGCTAGGAAAGCCCTATGTTTTGTAAATGGGATGTTCTTCCCCCGCCAAGCAAAAGTCCTGAAACAGCATAAGATACCTGTGTGGAGAACTCTGAGTAAGTAGCAAGATGCACCTGAAATAAGAAGCTCTGCTACTGGCAGACACACCCTTCCCTCCTGCTTATCTGCACACTCTGTATACGGTTTCTCACTTTACGTAATTACCCCTACTCATCAACCCAATTCTTCAGAGACCTCCTTTAATTTCCAGCTCCCTTTGCTATCACTAAATAAACCCTGCAACCTCTTCCAGGTTTTCTAAAATGTCAGGTCTTTCCCAAACTGTCCAGTGCTCCAGTTTTTAAGTGGAGGGAGGGGAAGAAAGAGAGACAATCTGTGAGAAATTGACAATGACCCTTTCTCTGCTGATACCTCCTTGCTGTGTTGCCCATTAACATTCTACTGATATCAGTTCCCACTGGCACTGCTGCTGCGATCAATGAAATGTTCTGGGGGCACAAGCAGAGAAAGGGTGAATGTCAGTTTCTTACAAGTTTTTTTCCGCTCTCCTCCCCATGGTTAGAAACTGGAGTACTGGACGTTCCGGGGAAGATCTGACATTGTAGAACACTGAACATGAATTTGTGGATGAGGAGTGAGGATTCTCTCACAGTGAGCAAAATAGCAGCATAGCCATCACAAACTGCAGTTTCAGGAGAACGGAAGAGAACTGATCTGGATCCAGAAGCAGTCTTTGCACAGAACCCATGCTGCAATGGCTCATATATTTTTCATTAGCACTAACTTGAGATATGCATAATGTCAATGCAAGATCAAATGGCTGTGGCAGTGAATGGGATTTTTTCCCCAAATGCTTTTGAATAAATGTAGCTTGAAAAGCATTAGGGAAAATGACTGTCTTCCCGACCTCTTTAGGGTTCTTTCCAAGTTTCTCTGATCCAGTATTTTGTTCTTGGTTGAAGTGTTTTGTTTCTGGCCAAATGCATGTGACACTTGGGGGAACTTGCAAATACTCCTGTCTATGCAGGTTGACAGTGGTGGGCTAATGAAGGAGGTCTTTATACAGCACCTAACACAGTGGGGCCCTGGCCCATGACAGGGACTCCTCAGCATTAGTGCAATGTTAATCACAATGATCTCAAGGTGTCACCCTTGGAGGTCAGTCTGTGGAACTCCCTGGCACCTGAGGGGAAGACAGATGTTGGTGGTTATTTGGCCAACACATCATATATCATGATAAAATGTAGCCTCTTTTTATATAGCATTCTGCTGTTTCCAGGTGCTGAAGTATTAACATCAATGGGCATCTGCCCCTCTATAGCCTCAAAGCTCTTCACATACATCATTGAATTACTGCTTCCAGCACCCCCATGAGGTAGATAAGAGTGGTGCCTGGGTTGGGGGAAACTGAGGCCCAGAGAGGGGAAGTGACTTGCTGAAGGACATCCACTGAGTTAGCAGCAGAGCTGGAAACAGAGTTTGGGAGTTCCTGATTCCCAGACTCAAGCCCAGTTTGCTAGACCTCTCTGCCTGGAGGGAGCTCAAATGAGGCTCGCGAGATAAGTCTTGTGTTAGCCCGATCCAGCCGTTTTTTTCTCTGTCTGTATAACTTCCCCCTCCCCCCATTGTTGGTACTGCTTTGATTCACTCCCCCGATGCTCAGCACCTTGTGGGAAAGTTCTTACCATACGTGATTCTGTGTAACTAGTTGGGGGTGACCCTGACAGCTCCTGCTGCCCTAGCTCATAAGTGTAAGAGCCAGAATGGGCAGCAGATGCTATAAACTTTTTTTAAAAAGGCCTAGTCACTAATTCTTTTGCCATTTCTTGTAATAACTTTCAATTGTGGTTAGCTCATTCGATATTGATGCTGTCTTCTCAAATGACTGTTTTGTGGTATTCCTGCAGGAAATGTAAACCTTTATTCACTGGTACATCCATTTAAAACTGTAACTGAAAATCCACTGATCAGATGTATTAAACCAAATGTAATGGAACACTATAGTGCTTGAAAGCAGGTTTCAGAATGTAGCACCCCATTACAATTACAATTGGCAAGAGCCAGGTGCTTTCTCTTTAAAGTTGCTCTCTGAGGGCTTTGCAATTGTTTTCAGGATAAGCTGCAGAAAAGTACATAGGGCAAGTAAGCGAATGTCATTTAGCCAATTAAGTTGCCGCTTGCATATAGGTCTGTCTTGAACGCCTTCACACCTGTGTGGTGCTATTCATCCAAAGATCTCAAAGTGCCTCAGAACAGTGGGAGATTACTATTATCATCAAGTTACCGATTCTGTTCTATTTAGCGTCTTATACCACTCTCATCACCACAATATCTGATTGTGTTTCAGAAGGACGTTAAGTGACATGACTAGCTTCTCCCCCACAAATGGTTTACGGCTGTGTCCCTATAGGAAGGGAATCACCATAGAGTGCAAATCACTAGAGGTGATTGTTCTTCCAAAGGGCACCTAGAGATAGGCCCTGGCATTTAACTGTGCAGTAAACAGAACCATTGTAGGCTGCTAAATGGAAACCCAAGTCTCCAATATGGTTCATATTTTTAGCAACAACCATTCAGGTTAATCGCTGTCTCCTAAGGTTTTGTACTTTCCCCTGAAATGTTTTTAATGGCAGTTGAATAATAAATAATACTTTGCACTTCATACAGAATTTTCCCACCCATAGATCTTAAAGGGCTCCGCAGAGGTGGATAAAAACAATTATCTCCCATGTTCGCTGATGAGGAAACAGTGGGATATTATTTGAGAGCATAATTACAACCGGTAAAATCAGTCAGCCTTTAGTGTGGGTGATGGCAAATGTGAGGGAAAAGGCCCATACTCAGAGGGCAAATCACAATGGGCAGAGACCCCTCTGGTTTACAGTGAATTTTTAGTGGCCTGTTGTGCAAAAGAAACTCACTGAGCCTCGG
Organism: Dermochelys coriacea; assembly: GCF_009764565.3. Lineage (NCBI taxonomy): Eukaryota > Metazoa > Chordata > Testudines > Dermochelyidae > Dermochelys > Dermochelys coriacea. The sequence goes on along the minus strand of NC_050083.1, from coordinate 20,682,612 downwards.
CAGCTTGCTGGGAGAATTGAACTGTGGGGAGAAATGCAGCAGAGAGCATAATCTGCACTCGGCATGATGATCGGCAGAGCACCGCGGGGAAGCTGCACTTTCAGCCATTAAAGTATATATATATTCTTTAATTAATTTAAAGAGAGAACAGCCTTTTAAAAGTGCATCTGTTTGGGAACTCTTAGCTGGCTAACGATGTGACTTAACTGCCTTGGGCGCATTGTCTGTGCCTCTCTTTCTGCCTCTGCTCATTGCACAACGTGTTAAGAACCAAAACACACCTCTGGTGTAATTGCTTTATCTATTTCCTTGATCCACAGGCTAACACCCACCAGATGCCAGTCACCCTTGTACCCTTAGTTTACCCCCCACATGACCAGTACAGTTACCCTTGTCTTTCCTTTCCTTCACCCTAGTGGTCTAGTAGTATTATATGCATTACTATCCCAGCACGTCGAAGAAGGGACTGGCTCTTCATTCATCTTTGTACAGAGCGCAGCATGGGAGGGCCCCATTCCTGATGGGGACTCTGGGTGTTACTGTGTTACAAATTTGGGATTCAGGTAAGCGGCCAAGACATGGATTCAGCTCAAGACTGCCTGCCAGGGACACAGAAAGGGTCTGACCCAAAGGCCATTGACGTCAATGAGAGTTTTTCTGTAGACTTCAGTGATGTTTGTACCTAGCCGTAGTAACACAGCATCATGAAAGGCCATAGCAATGCCTCGTGAATACAAGTTATAAAGTGTAGCTTACATTTAAATGCAGTTCACATGCAGTACTTCAAATAACAAACCAAAACAATGCCCTAAACTTGCCTGGAGTTGGGAGGAAACTGGGTCAAAGCCATAGCCAATGATTTTAGTTTATTGTTCATTTATGATCATTTATGATTTATATAGCCTGCTACGGCCTATATAATCTCTGAGTGCTAAATAGAGTTAAATTGTAGGATTATAGAAGAATAAGACTGATCAGTAGTTCCGAGGCCAACTATGTATTATGTATCTAAGTATGGCTGAAATGCAAGGCCTACAGGCTGAGGCTTGTAAGATTTTAACTTAGCCATACTAGTCCTTAGTTTAAGAAATGCTTGACATAAGTAAGTGACCAAAGAATGACCTTATGACACAAGATTACGGGTTTTAGAATTGTGACCCTATGCTGCAAGATTAGTGTTTCTATATGCTTGGGTGATCATAACTTTAACTGTAACTTTAATAAAACTTGTAAAACAGAATAGACCTTGTAAATGTCTGTGTGGTCACTATCCTTGGGCTTTATGTGTTCCTAGAGACTCTAAATCTGCAGTAAGTAGCAGAGGTGACTTTCACTCTGAGCTTGAAACTAGCCACCAGAGCCGAACCCATGGTGGTGTCATAAATTCACTTTAAATAAAATAAAGAGCTATAAAGTTTTGTCATTTGCCTTACTTTTCCTGGAGGATTTCTCTCTCTCTCTCTCTCTCTCTCTCTCTCTCTCTGTGAAACCCATGGCAGTAGCAGGATTCTGTTTGTCTGTCCTGTTGAGAATAATTGGTTAGCTATTCTGTCTGGGGATTTTAGCTTCTTATCTCATTCCTTCTGCTCATTTCCTTGAACTTTGTTGTGTGTCATACTCAAATACAAGATGTTTTTTTGCCACCAGTTTGGGGAAATTTGCATAGCTCACATGGCAGCTGAAAGGTCCTTGTGAAAACTCCCTGTACAGTGGGTGTCAGGCTGTTTGCTGAGTGACCTCCTGCTGCTATTATGTGCACACTCATAACCCAGGGCATTGGAGCAGCTGCCTCGCTAGTCTGCTCTGGTAACACCTCTCAGTGGCACCCTAGGACTGGGATGATGGCAAATCTATGTGACTCTGTTTTTGCCTTCTTCTCTTCTGCATGGCATGTTGCCAGCTGCCGCAATCCATTCATGGCTGCGAAGTGTGGGTTATGACACCATCCCAAGGTTCATGTCAGTATGCTTGATAGCACTCCACACAGTAGTGCTGGAACAATTTTTGTAGTGGGGGTGCAGAAGGGGAAAACCATGTATTTGGGTTGTTCCTGTTATTTCAAGCCAGGGGGTGCGGTAGCACCCCGAGTTCCAGTCCCTATGACTCCACGCCATGTCAATCCTGGGCATTCTCTCTTCTTCCTCCTCCGCACATCATACCCCTCCATACCTAGCCTAGGCAGGATTGTTCTTTACTACCTATATGAAGAAGATTTTCTCATTCCCCACCTTATTCCACAGCTCACTCTGCTAGGGCCAGGGGACAGAAGCAATTGTTAAGCTACACATGTGTACACTTGCTAAGGGATTCCTGCTGAGCAAGAGGCAGCTTGATTCTCTCTGCTGCAAGAGTAGAATGAAATCCTTGTTAAGACGCTGATACAGAATGAGGTAAATATTTTTACTCCTGCATACTCGTTTCCCTTGGAATTGACTTTCATCTTAAATGATGTGTGGATATTAATTAAACTGCTTGCTGCAGCCACTTGCTCCCATTAGCAAATTTCTTCACAGCTGGAAATACCAGCCATAATTTTTCCTCCAACAGAATTCTGGAGAAATTGGCCAAGTTAGATATGCCCAAGCGCTCCATCCTGCTGTGGAGAGTAAGCAGCTGGGGCCAATGAATTTACGAAGCTGTGATCCTGGTGTCCGGCATGTCTTGTGTGAGTGAAGAATGGGGGGGAAGAGAGTGAGGAGAAATGTAGGATTTATAAGAAATGAAGAGGATATGTCTCATGCTCTGTGGGAACTCTCTCTTCAATAACGACTTTTAACCTTCTGTCCCAACAATTGCTCTGCACGCATCCAGTGCATGCAGGGACATTTACAACCTGCATTTTTAAGACATTGCTTTATTTTAAATTCCTTTTGCATTGATTTATATCAATCCTTTCTCACACTGCCAGTTTCTTTATTGCAGGCTATATGTTCTGCAGAATCTCGTGAGCGGTTCCTTCCCAATCAGATATTCACAGCAGTAAGTTAAATTTCTCTGCCAATAAATATTACCAGCATCTAAGCAATAAAGTCTCTCTTAAAGTCACATTCATCAGCTGGCTTTGGCTGAGTAGCCAAGCAACTTCCAGTAACATCAAAGGCCATGGAAATTCTCTGTTTCCGTGGCATGCCACATACACATCCTGCGTTGCGGTGCAAATCATATGAATTTGTGGCAGTTCCCTGATGCTGCAATAGGAGGTAGTATAATGCTGACTTATAGAGTATTATGATACAGATTAAGTTGACTAGCTGATCTTCCTGGGATGGCAGAAGGAGATAGTATGCTGCAGAAATAGTAGTAGTTTATTATTTATTTGGGGTATCATAGCGCCTTGTTTTAGCCACGGTGAGCTTGCACTGGCTATTAAAGGTCCACAAAGAGATGTCAGAGAGATGGGTGGAGATTTTAGTTTGGCCAGAAGGTGACAGTTCTGTAGTAGCTAAGTAGATCTGTGATTATGATGTAGTTAGTGCTGTCTTGTTGCAGTTTCTTGATGTTCCAGCAGAAGGTGGAAAATTGCACGAAGGCTGTGTCTAGGAGAGCATATTTTTATTTTAAGTAACAGAGAACTTCCTAAAGATCTTTCCTTCTACTACACAAGAAAACACACTGAGGTTTGTACTTTAAAACACAAAACACACCCACCTCCCCTAAATCATCACACCTGAATGAAGAATTTCTAAATGAGAACGCTGACTCATTTCTGTCAGTGGCGGAGCTTCACATTAATAGACACCGACAGTAACTTTTCTGTTGCTTTAGATTGTCTCTCCAAATGCAAACCAAAATGTCCTTAAAGACCCAGCTTGTCATAATTTTGTGTCTTGTGCATATTAAAATACATACACTAGTAACTCTGTAATATCCACTCAAGTGGCACACATACCAGCATCAAGAAAGAGAACAGTCTCCTGGTGCAGCAAACAGAGGTGAAGTATGCTTCCATTCTGAATGTTGCAGGGGCTGCTGTTGTTTTCCTAAAAACAATAATATATTCCAAGGAGAGAGAATATTTCAACAGTAATCTAAGAAGCACACTGATGTGTTTTCTTCCATTTATGCATGGCATCCATTGGAGGACAGAGCCCTATAGCTGTTTAAAAAAATAATTGCATGAATCCAGGATTCTTATGCCAAATGGGTCAGATTCTGAGGAGACTTTGTGGGTTCTTAGCACATTTGAGGATGTAGCCTATTGATAACACATTCTCCAGCGTGAGGTAAGTGCAAAAGTTAGGCATCTCTGCAAATTGTGCTTTTTAGCAGGTTCATCCTTTTACAATGTGCTGCTGATGAATTGCATATTTCTGACTATGTTGTGCATCACTTTTCCTGTCAGTTGCTTCTGTGCTTCATTTGTTGTAACCATGAGGAAAAGTGTTGTTACACAGAAGAATAATTTGTTTGTAGTTATTTTATCATACTGCTGGTAACCAGCTCAAGTTCAGGGGTTAAAGTGATGCCAGAGTGTGTGTGGTACTTTAAGTAGTCATTAGCCTGATTGCTGAAAGCTAGAGAATGGTTGCATTATTGCTGTGATAAGTCTTGATTTATTTAGTAAGGATCTTGGAAAGTACAAGCACTCACTGAAGATTTCCATTGTCTGGATGTCAATTTTCCTAGTAGCTCAGCCTAAAGTTTGGTTTCTTAATGTTCTCAGGCTTCTTACTGCCAGAAAACCTTCTTTCCACCCTATTAGAAACAGGGCCGGCTCTAGGTTTTTTGCCACCCCAAGCAAAAAAAATGTTGCCCCCCACCCGCCTTTTTTTTGGCTTTTACACGTTTACACTTTTCAATTTTGTTTTGTTTTGTTTTTTGACTGTTTAAAATTTAAGAAAAAAAAAGAAAACAGAGAATTTGTAGTTAGTGAAATAAAACAATTTCCTACTAGTGTGCTCATTTACTCACTGGGCCAGCCATGGAGTGAGCTGGGCAGAGCTAGGGCTGCCCCTGCACCGGAGGTCTTGGCATAGGCAGGATGTCAGCGCCGACCCCAGGGTTCATGTGGTCCCCGTGGGTCGGACCAAGTCACGCTGCTGGCGGGGTGCCCAGCCTGGCTGTCACTGCCGAGTAACCAGAGGGGCCTGGAGCTGCGTGGAGGCACCAAACAGCTCTGCCTCCTGTCTCCTTCCCTGCGAGCATGCCCGGGGGCTTGGCGCTGCCCTCCGGAGCTGAGCGTTGCAGTCCCGTGCCGGCAGGAGCAAGCAGCGGGCGTGGGGGGGGGGCTGCCCGATCCCTCCAGCCAGGGCACAATCATCTCTGCTCCCCTGGCACCAAGCCCAGTCTGAAATGACTGGGATTGGTGTCGGGGGACACTCCTCCCCCACGCTGCATAGCAAGACATGAGGCCGTGGGAATGGCTGCTACAGCCATTTCAGACTGGGACTGGTGCCGGGCGTGTTAGTGGTGCCATCCACCAGTTGTGTTTGATATACAGGCAATTGCAGAGGTGCTTGAAGCAACGACTGTTCCATATGCCCCCCATTTTCCACTCTTTCAGTTTTCTGATATCGCGCCCCCCCAAAAAAACCCCAAATGAATGGAGTTCTGGCCATTGGTGCCTAGAACATTTCCTGAAATTTTGGAATTGATCAGATGTGGCGTTCAAAAGTTGTTGCGAAGTAGACACAGAAATGCTGTCATGCTGAGTAGGAAGCTTTCTGCAAGTTCAGCCAACCAGACTGTTCTTCTCTGCCCATACCATGTGCTTTTACACAGTTCCTTTTTTGCAAACTTACTTGACGAACCCAGCCAGGAAGTAGCTGGAGCACAAATGATAAGAGTCTGTAGTTATTTTTGCAGGGCTGCACACTGGCTTTCACAAACAGCTTGAAAAACTCATTTCAAAATATATTCTGAAAGTCCAGGACACTGTACCTGGTCAATAAATGGCCAGTACAGTATGGTATGTACTTGTTGCAAAATTCTTGAGCCAATGGGTAGCACAGAGTGATTTAGGCCAGTTTTTGAAATATTTTTAGTAATCGCTGATGTGATTAAGTATTTGCACGTCACTGTTAAATTTGAGGCACTTTGCCAACATAGGTAAGTCGCATTCCCTGTGCTGAAGAGCTTGCAGTTAAGTGAAATAGTGTGCAGTTTTGCAGCAGGGCAGCAAAGCAAGGCAAAACCTTCTCCATGAATACGATGCCAATGCAAAGAAGACTGACTGCAATGGTTGAGTATGTAGCATATTCAGAGGTGACAGTATGAACATGAGTCGACAGTGATGGATTCTTTTGTAGACCCTATGCTATGAAACCAACTAGCTGTTCTGGGCTGACTTTTTGTAAATGTAGATTGCTGTGTGTGGGTGAAGACATAATAATACTCTTAAAATGTGGGAGCAGGAATGGTATGAGACTATTCAAATGACTGTCTGTCTGCCTCATTCCATATGAATGATCATATAAAGGGAGATCTGCAGATGTTGGATTTGATCTGAAGCCCATTGTAATCAATGGGAATCTTTTTGGTGACTTCAGTGGGCATTGGATGAAGTCCTGAGTTAGCCAGCATGTTTCACTGCTGTGACTGTTGTAGGTAAAAATCCAGTCTGGATTTTTCTGCACTGCTGCAGGGGATTCTTGCTACAAACCACATTGCATTCCAAATTAATCTCACTGGAACTCTGCACTCCTCTTGGCAGCTGCCAGTCCCCTTCCCAGTGCCAAGACCAGCAGTCCTATGCGACAGATTAGGAGTTTGTTTTTCTCAGATGACTTGTGGGAGGTCAGCCTGAATCTTAAGATTTGCTGATTATTTTTTCTCTCCAAATTAGTTATTTTAAACTGCGTATAAATGTTTTAATTTTACTTTTCGTCCCTCCTTCCAAGGCTAAGCCTCTGATCTGGTCAGAGCTGTGCTTGTGTCTTGGGTGCCTTCACTGCCCAAGACTGCAAAAGAAAACTGGCTTCCTGGGCTCCATTTTCTTGTTGATGCTTCCAAACCAGACCTTTGTACAGAGCACATTTCTAGCTAGCCAGGCACGTATCTCTGAGTAGAGCCAAAGGAAGATTTTAGTATAGCAATGGGGTTCGGGTGGGGGAAACCATCCAATTCTCTGGCTGTTCAATAGAGTTTACATTCAAATTGAAGCGTGAGGCCAGTTTTCAGTTTCAGATAAGTTATTCTAATGAGTCATAATTAGAGTATCTCTTTAAGAGTTTGTAATATCTATTTATTTTGGACAAAGAACCCAACCTTCCTCCATGGAGAAGCACACATAAGAGAAAAATATATGACCACAAAGTTAAATACTAATGAATTCAGTTGCATAAAAGTATTCGAGCAAAATGTAGTATATAAAGGAAAGTTCTTTGTTATTGCTTAAAGTTTTGCTATGGGCTATATAGCTTACTTAGAGCTCCATATTTTTAAAAGATTTATTTTGAAGTTGCTGTACTTGCTGATTTTTAGAGAATTTCTCCATTCCAACAGCTTTCAATAAATACTAAATGCATTTATCATAGTAATTTTTAAAGCCCTCTTATTTCATTGAATAGCTCTAACATGCATGATCACATTTATTATTAATATGTTGAATGGCTGCACAAAAGGAGTTTTGACAGCCAGTATTGGAAACTACTTAAACAAAAGCAAAATATTAAAGGATGCATTTGCCATGGATTCAGTTGAATCTAATGAGAAATCCTTTCTTTTCAGTCACATTTTCAGCAACTGTTATATCCATCCTGACTTTTTCTGAACAATTCCATCTCTTTTCTCCAGCCTGCCACTCAGCAGTGTGGTCTCAGGGTAATGCAAATGTTGAAATGAAAAATTAGCAGTTTGTATTGCGCTTGCAAAGTAATAATTAAGCATTAAATCCTGGTTTGCAGTGTAGCCAGATGCTAACCCCAGAATGGCTTGGCCTCCTCCAGGCAGCAGCAGCTCCTGCTCATGGGGAGGAAGGGAAGCCCATGCCCCCGCGCCTCCAGCATCTGCTCTTTCAAGCAGTCTGAACAGCTTCCTGTTATGCCAGTTACCTTGCTCTTGAAGTCGGTTTGCACGGTTTCCTGTCAAAACTACAAACAGCAGCAGAAGTCCCACTGATGTTAGGTGCTTGCTTAAAGATGTATATCACCAATTGTATTCATGCTTATGAATATGTAATCAATTAATGTAAGGAATGAGTGGATAGTATGAGTGTAAGAAACCAATTACAAGGCTTGAACAGAAATATTACCATGTAAGGATGATCAAGGTGTATATGGGACTGTTTAAGAGCTGGCAAGTCAGTAACTGGCATTGCTTTTGTATCTATTTTATGTTGGGGGAAAAAACTTTTATAGAATATGCTTAATAGTGATGTCCCATTAAGGAATGGGGATGTGGTCTTATCGTTAGAGTAGGGAACTGGATTCGAGCTCTCATCCCAGCTATGCCATGTACATCCCTTTGTATCTTAGTAAAGAGCCTCTCTGCACCTCAAAATAATAGGAATAACAATAACCAGGGCTTAAGTTTAATATTTCACAGATGTAAGTGAAGGAGGGTGAGGAGTCTGCATTTTTCTCATGGTTTTATTTGAATCTGTTGTAGGTTGGTGCAAATCCACAGTGGTTTATAAAGTCATGTATAGATCAACACTCCTTTATTATTCTCAGATCAAATCCAATAACTGGAGCTGGCTGGAAAATGTCCCCCCAGCACATTTTTGACTTTTCATTGAAAAACAGCAAACAAAACCTTCCGTCAAAACACCAAGATTCAGTTTGTTGGGGTTTTAGATTTTTGATTCAACATCAAACTTTTCTGGAGAAAGCAGACACCTTATTGTGAAAACTCTTGATTATTTGGGAGCCCAACTTTCTTTCTTGAAATGTTTCAACCAGCCCCGCAAATCACCTGCAGTGACAAAAGAAATATAATCCCCACCAGAGCTCTACACTGCAGCTCTCTGGCCCTACCCATTCCTCCTGTCATTCCGGGTGAGTGAGGAAAGATCGCCTCTGCAGTATTCTCCCTTCTCAAGCTCTTTCCTCATCTTTTCAGATATGACTGGACTAAGCCGCTCAACCCTCCTGTGGAGGAGGGATAATTTTGACTGCCAATGCAACCAATCCACCTTTTTGCAGTGAAACAGCACAGGGCACAATGGTTTCAGGGCAGGGAGCATAGAATAACTTGCTATAACACTGAAATGGCAAAAGGAATTTTAGGTGACCCCAGTGGAATTACCAGAGTGGGAATTTGGCCAAGACAATGGATGAATGAAAAATGAAGTGGAAGCTCTAATAACCACAAGTTGGTTTTAAGTCTGCTCCAGAAAAGCACCTCTTGTAGCACAATGCGCCCTGGCATGGTGATGTCGCAGTGGCACCGCACCGACTCAGAAGGTAGACCACCATCTACTCTCTCAAGGATATTTCATACAGCACCTACGTCTTCCTAGAAGGTCTTCCATCCAAGTATTTGACTCGCATTAACCTTGCTTAGCTTGTGGAATCTTGATAGCAGTTCAGCAACACACAGGATATGGTAGGGCCTCAGACTTGTTCTCACATATCATCTTAAATATTTGTTTAAAGTAAACAGTGTATAAACGTTCAATAGGCGCCCTCGACGCTGTCCTTGGTGCTGAAACTCCCACTGCACACTTGGCTGGCTTAAATATATAAATTCTGCACAAACCTGGCCAGAGTTCTTTAACAGAATCCTGAAGGCAACTAGGGCTCCTGCCCCTGTTGTTTGATGTTTCAAACTGACCTATAGTGAGGAATATCAGTGGGAACCTCCTGGATGATAACTAAAATGTGAGTGACATTTTTATTAGTAATTAAGATTTATTTACTTTTCTGCATTCTTGGAGAACTTGCCTAACAAAGTTATATTTTAACCAAAGAAACACAGGTTACATTGGTAGTGGGATGAAGAGCGAGTTACTTTAAAAGTCATTGGTTTGAATCCAGCCTAAACCAGTAGTGTCTGAAAGCTGTTAGCAACTGATGGTAGCTCAAGGGACAAGGAGCAGTGGGGTTGATGGGTGAAAGTCCAGTTTCATGGGGATAGTGCCCACATCACCAAAACCACCACTGTGATGGGTGCTAATGAATGGTAGCATTCTCAGTAGTCAGACCAAGGACTTAATGGCCCATGTTGAATGGACTTCCCCTTCACCCACAGAGGTGCTCCTTTTGAGTCCGGATTAAAGTGTGTAAACAGGGCAATGTGGGGGAAGCCTGTGTTACTTCTCCTTGTGCTGTGTGAGGACTCCGCCTCTGGGAGTGTCATTTACCAGCATTAAATTCACACTCTGACATTTTACAGAAAGAAACTGGGGGGAGGGAGGGGGAAATAACATCTCCCATGTACTGGAATGGAGAAGAATTTCTGTGATCCCTTGCCCCACAAGCCACTGCTGTCTTGAGCGCAGTCATAAAACCAATCACATCATTTTAATAATCAGCCAGCCAAGGCAAAGGATATACTGCACTACACAAATTATGCTTTTTATTTATGAAGTGAAACCATTATACAGGCTTCTGCATTATGAATCTCTTGTCATCTCTGCTGTTTTACTGGATGGCACGCGATTCATAACAGCAGCACAACCATGGACTTTTCCTTAATTTTCCTCGCTACCAAGATAAATCTACAGGGCAGGATTGTTCCACTGAGCAGCTACCAGTGGGGAGAGTGACTAGAGGAAGGAGGTGGTACATGCCGACAGCTCTGAACTGCAGGCAGTATGAAGATTGCTATGTATGAGAGATATCAGGGGGAAAAGAGGAGGAAGTAGGAGTCATCCAAAGCTCTTAGAATGGCAAGAGCCAAGCTGAAGAATTCCCCATCCGAGATCAATTCGCATGTAAAAACTGTCCCACCAGCAACGACAGAGGATGTCCATGGGGTCAGCCCCTTGTTACCAGCTCGGAGGATGGGATCCTTGGGGAGTGATGTCGGACAAAGGTATTGCAGGGCTGCAGTGTTGCATGAGGTTTAGGGGTGGGGGTGGTGGCACATTTTTGTTTAAATATAAGGAACAAATCAGTGCAGTCAACAGCTCTCGGGGGTGGCGGAGTGCATTGCTTTTGGTAGACATGTTAAAAACCCACCCCAACCCCTAATGTTCAATTGTGAATTAGGCAGCAGGATCAGGAGAAAGCCAATTGCTTTTGAAAATTTTATAGGCACTCACATCTCTTTGACTAGCAAAAGCAGATCTGAAAGGCAGCACTGAGACCTCCAATGCTGCTACCCACAACTGTTAACTTGCACTGCACCTTATCTGTGCAGTATAAAAATGAAGCTTATTTTATGGTGATAACACAATACTGTGCTTTGTCCCTATGCACCATATTTGGAACTAGAATCAGAGATGCATGATCCCACATCTGAGGAATAATTTATGTACAATCACACATGAAAATAATCAAAGTACTTGCATACACAAATGCTGCTGCCTCTTTCTGTAAGCACACAGCTGCTATGTGCATGGAGCTATGAGCCATTTCTTAGACTGGTCAGAATACTGTTCTATATTGCACTTGCATTATTCAGTTCCTGGCTTCTTCCTCCATAGTGTTTCCTGATCATGGTAAAGATGCAGATGTGGTCCCTCACTTCCTGTTCTGTTTATTCTGTTTTGTATTCCTTTTATTCTCCCTTTATTTTCAGCCTTTCACCCCATCAGCACAAATGGGTTATCTCACAGTAGGAAAGCTTCTGCCCCTGTCAGGTTTTACTTGTTTGGCATTTGCTTGGGAGGAATTAGCCATTTCAGAAGCAACCTTTCCCCATATGTCACTGGGCAAGGGGGGAAATAGCAACACTTGTGGAATTAGCCGACGTGGTCCCAGTTGGAACAGACGGAGAAAGTAACATACCCTCGAAGCAAGGCTCCTCTCACTGGTGGCACGAACGGGTGGGGGATACCATAGAGAAGTGTGCTGTGTGCACACTGCACTCCCGAGGGTCCGGAATGGAGGGCTCAGTATCTGGCTTTCTGGCTGAGCTCAAGTGCATGTCTTGGCTTCCTGTATACATTCCCTCTCGGGGGAACATGTGCCCTCCACCTGGTGATCTAGCGGGTCTTTGCCATCTGACTTGGTGAGGCATGGTCTTAAATATCTGGGAAGTTGCAAATAGGCAGCACGCAGGTAGATTAGAACCAAAGCAGGCATGCTTCTTTGGTCTCAGCACGCTGTAGCCATCTGAGCCTCTCTTCATTTGGCACCGTTCTTCCACGCCCTCCGTGGTGCAACAAGGATCGTTTCTTTCCCCTCTGCCAGTTTGCTTGTCTTATGCCCCCTTCATCAAAGGTGCTTACAAGCTCTGAATGACACATAGTCCTGTGGGAAGTACACCTAAACGCCTAGAAGGGTAGGTCTGATTCTGTGTTGGCAGAGCTGCCAACGCAGCTAGCTTCACTCTCTGTGGCTGTTCATGCCCTGCCAGCTTATTCTTCCCAATGGTGGTGGGGCTCTCGGGTTACAGCTGTATTGTGGCCTTAAAGGGTCTTGCACTTACTGCTGGAATGCCCTTAGGAGCCCATCTGCTGTGAATCAGACAGAAAGATACCAACTGAGAAGTACAAGGGGCATCCTCCCTCTGCCAGGCTCTGGGACTCAATGCTCCGCCTGCCCATCACTTCTGGCCCAGGGCTGGGAGCCAAAACCAGATATCCAACCCTTCCTTCCTTGTGTGATACGAACTCCGCACCCCCCTTTGGGGCAAACCTGTCACAAGGAAGGAATGTGTGTGGGGGCGAGATCCAGTGTCCCACTGGGGGGAAAAGAGCCATTTCAGAATTAATGAAACTGCAGGGGTTCTAGAGGAGACCATCACATGTATCAACATTCCAGAGGATATCTGTGGGGGCGCTGCCTCTGGGCAAGTGGGAGGGGTAACAACAAGAAAACATGTTGGACCCAATTCCCCTTGTAGGCCTTGTCAGTGGGCTTGCAGCTGGTCAGTTCTGCAGTTTGCTAAGGTAGGCATGGGGTCCCTGCACCAATGCCAATCACAGGGCCTCAAATCTCAGTATAAACAAGGGCTTAGCTGCAGTTCCACTGAAGTGAACTAAGAGATGATTTTGACGTTCTGTAGGTTAGATGTGGAGCGTGAAGTATTAGCTGGAAACTGCTCATAGCCTGTGGGAAGAATGGATTGATCTCTTGAACCCTTGTCTAGCCCTCAGAGCTTGTACTGACCATGGCTTTCTGAATTCTGTCTCTGATTTGCTTCCTTCCTGTGTGTGCCACTTCCTGATAACTAAGTTGGCAGTTTGAATCAGGAGTTTTACACATCACTGTTGCTGCTTACAGGTAACAAAAGAGGGAAGATTGCTTTGAAGTGGTGAATGGCGGATTTAAGATATTCCATCTCCTCCAAAGGCAGATGCTGCACAGTCTCTGGCAGTCCTGCTAAGCCGAGCTATGAGAATTGTTGCTGGGAGTCTGGGCTGAAATAATAAAGTGGTGGTGGAAGTTAAAAACAAAAATATTACAGACTGTTCCCAGGGGTGCAGATTAGTTCACTGTGAGACTGAAGCCTGTGGCTTAGACTCGTAGGCTTTATTTTTCTCTGAATATTTCACATTTCAGTGATTTCAGCCGTAACAACATGGTGGCTCGGGATCCAGTGCAGAAAAGTGGAGATGGGGCTTGTTTCAAAATAATATATTCTTCAGTTGTTTGATATCTGAACATCTAAAAGTGAAGAAGTGGGAGACCTGTATTTTCCCTGGTGTACAGAACTCAGAGCACTTTTTGTTGGGACATTGAAGGATTGGCTCAGTTCATGCCCTAGTACATAGGAGAGTCATTGGAGTTATTTCTATGTCTCAAAGGGCTGATCTGGGCTGATTGTATTCCAACCTGGGCAACCTCCCTGAGCCCAGCAGGGTGGAACAGAGTGCAGAATCTGGCTCTGTCTAGGACACGTGTCTTTAACTGTTCCTAGAAACAGAGTTTTGTGGAGCTTGGCTATTGAATGTGGAAACCAAAATGGGGAACTTTAAACAGATTCAGCTGCAGCCATTCATTCCTGTATTGAGTGAAGTTAATGGTGCAGGGAGGACTTCACAGAAGGGAACATATGACAGGAAAGAACACTGAGAAGCCACAGTAAGAATCCGACCAAGTTTGTGCTTTAAATACCTAACTGCATTGGTGCAGGCTTAAGGCGGCTGTGTTTGGTAGGCAGCTGCTGGCAGGCTGTAGGACATAAAAATACCTGCACTTGGATGTACCTTCCCATTTCATGTGCTGCTGATTTCCCTGACATACCAGATACATGGATTTTTTTTTAATACAAAAAAGCAATTTTGCAACAGAATCCTACCCTGTGCATGCACCTGGTAAAGAGGGAAATTTTTGGCCAGTTGCCCTGAGGCAATCTTAGGAGATCAAAAATGAGCATACAGAATAGTTAGTTTTTAAGGCTTCTTCTGAAATACCCTCCCTTCTCTCTCCATGGCACACTGGAGAGAGCTCAGTTTATTGGCTTGAAAAGGACAAAGGGCTGAGCAGAAGTAGCTGTGAATTGAATCCGAGGACTCGGAGCCATTGTTTAAACCCCCTTTTCTAACAAAAGCTAAATTCTAAGTGAAAATTTGCTTTTTCTTTTTTCAAAAAAAAGCTTTGCTTTGGCCACTTGCCACCATGAGCAAAACAGCTAGATTCCTGGCTGGCATCTTCCCAGCACTCTACTGAGGAAAATAGCAACAGTCTAACCTCTACATCCCTTAAAAATCAAGCACTTCAGCGGAAGGGAGAACCATCCCAGAGTGTTTGGGTAGCGTAATTTCTAAACAGCCAGTGATGACTCCTCCCCCAGGGAGCAGCCAGGCATTAACAAATGGCTTGTACTTCTCTGCAAGCTCCCAAATGCAATTAGACCAGCAGAGAGGTTCACTGTGACTGTAAAGTCCATTAAAGCCCTTTTATATTAACAGCCAAGCTGCTGAGTAGATGTGTGTGTGTCTGGGTGTGTTTTCCACCTGCTGTCAAACACATTTCCATGTCACAGTCAGTGTTAAAATTCCCTTTTTTGGGTAGTAACCCCCAGAGCTATTTTTTTTTATCATTTCTTGAGCAGAAGGTTTTCTCCGGCAAATGTGGTCTTGTAAGATTGAACTCTATTTGCAATATATTAAATGGACTCTTTGGCTTTTTTAATATCAGCCTAGGGCATTTGGTGCAGAAAAGAGAAACAGGATCACCAGCAACTGACAGGTAGAATCCTGCTCCCTCCCCTGCCCCTTACAGAGTCTCACAAAAGCTGGAGATAGGTAACAGGTGTGTCACACAGTTATGTCAGCTGCTGAGCTCCCTAGAGATGGGCCCTTAGAGCAGCAAGTATCTTGTTATGTTACAGGGTTCACATCCAACTGCATCAAGACACTTTGGGAACGACACCTTGCGAACAGAGACCCATACAATAGCTACTCTTTGGAACCCCTAGAGGACTGAAACACCGACACCTGAACAATATTTAGGTTGCTGAGTCAGGAGGTATTGTGTATCCCAGCTCTGACCCTGTGTTTGGTAAGACTTCACTATATACATTTGCTTTGGCTTTCCTGAGTCACGTTCACTGAGCTGCATCTGGCTGGTAGAATCATGTCTCTCTTCCCGTGTCTTTGGCATTTCACCTCCCTTTCCCCCAGGCCCCCATCTTTTCGGCTTTGAGGCAATGGGAGACTGGTCTGAACCCACCCTCCTGAGCTTGGGGAATGCGGATGTTGGAATCACAGCCCTGATTGGGATTTTGGAGCTGGGTCTAGCACTGTTGTGGATCAAGGCTGTGACAAAGATGGCTTTTTAATTTGCTTTTTTAATATATCTGTCAGACAAGAACCCTGCAGCCCTTCCTCTGATGCAGGGGCAGTCACACAGGTTTGTTCCACCTCTAGATTAGATTTCATGCAATGCAATGTTCATACACCTCTAGATTAGATTTCATGCAATGTTCCAACTCTAGATTAGATTTCATGCAATGCAAGGCTGCTCAGAAACTGAAGTGAGCAAAGAATGCTGTAGCCTGCTTCCTTCGTGTGGTCTCCATAGCAGGAATTTAAGTAGATTCCCATAGTGTCTAACCTACAAAATGGATTTGGCATTGGTTATTTGAGAAATTGCCTCTCCCCCTGGGCCAGATGGCCCCAGTTGAGATCAGCAGCGATGCTCAAGCTGCTGGCAAAGTTTTGTCTGTGAGAGTTCTGTTTTGGAACTTGCTTCCCCCCTTGGTTCTCCAGAGTTCAGATCTGTTAACGAGGCCCATCTTTTTCTCCAGGCTGTGGGGGAGGGCATGGGCTGAGCATTGGAAGAGTTGAAATTTATGACTGGTAGATATTTCTGTGTGCAGGTCAGGTGAGCCACCCTTTATGTTTTATTGGTTTCAGAGTAGCAGCCGTGTTAGTCTGTATTCGCAAAAAGAAAAGGAGTACTTGTGGCACCTTAGAGACTAACAAATTTATTAGAGCATAAGCTTTCGTGAGCTACAGCTCACTTCATCGGATGCATTTGGTGGAAAAAACAGAGGAGAGATTTATATACACACACACAGAGAACATGAAACAATGGGTTTATCATACACACTGTAAGGAGAGTGATCACTTAAGATAAGCCATCACCAACAGCAGGCGGGGGAAAGGAGGAAAACCTTTCATGGTGACAAGCAGGTAGGCTAATTCCAGCAGTTAACAAGAATATCAGAGGAACAGTGGGGGGTGGGGTGGGAGGGAGAAATACCATGGGGAAATAGTTTTACTTTGTGTAATGACTCATCCATTCCCAGTCTCTATTCAAGCCTAAATTAATTGTATCCAGTTTGCAAATTAATTCCAATTCAGCAGTCTCTCGTTGGAGTCTGTTTTTGAAGCTTTTTTGTTGAAGTATAGCCACTCTTAGGTCTGTGATCGAGTGACCAGAGAGATTGAAGTGTTCTCCAACTGGTTTTTGAATGTTATAATTCTTGACGTCTGATTTGTGTCCATTCATTCTTTTACGTAGAGACTGTCCAGTTTGGCCAATGTACATGGCAGAGGGGCATTGCTGGCACATGATGGCATATATCACATTGGTAGATGCGCAGGTGAACGAGCCTCTGATAGTGTGGCTGATGTGATTAGGCCCTATGATGGTATCCCCTGAATAGATATGTGGACAGAGTTGGCAACGGGCTTTGTTGCAAGGATAGGTTCCTGGGTTAGTGGTTCTGTTGTGTGGTGTGTGCTTGCTGGTGAGTATTTGCTTCAGATTGGGGGGCTGTCTGTAAGCAAGGACTGGTCTGTCTCCCAAGATCTGAGAGAGCGATGGCTCGTCCTTCAGGATAGATTGTAGATCCTTGATGATGCGTTGGAGAGGTTTTAGTTGGGGGCTGAAGGTGATGGCTAGTGGCGTTCTGTTGTTTTCTTTGTTGGGCCTGTCCTGTAGTAGGTGACTTCTGGGTACTCTTCTGGCTCTGTCAATCTGTTTCTTCACTTCAGCAGGTGGGTATTGTAGTTGTAGGAATGCATGATAGAGATCTTGTAGGTGTTTGTCTCTGTCTGAGGGGTTGGAGCAAATGCGGTTATATCGTAGCGCTTGGCTGTAGACAATTGATCGAGTGGTATGATCTGGATGAAAGCTAGAGGCATGTAGGTAGGAATAGCGGTCAGTAGGTTTCCGATATAGGGTGGTGTTTATGTGACCATCGCTTATTAGCACCGTAGTGTCCAGGAAGTGGATCTCTTGTGTGGACTGGTCCAGGCTGAGGTTGATGGTGGGATGGAAACTGTTGAAATCATGGTGGAATTCCTCAAGAGCTTCTTTTCCATGGGTCCAGATGATGAAGATGTCATCAATGTAGCGCAAGTAGAGTAGGGGCATTAGGGGACGAGAGCTGAGGAAGCGTTGTTCTAAGTCAGCCATAAAAATGTTGGCATACTGTGGGGCCATGCGGGTACCCATCGCAGTGCCGCTGATTTGAAGGTATACATTGTCACCAAATGTGAAATAGTTATGGGTCAGGACAAAGTCACAAAGTTCTGCCACCAGGTTAGCCGTGACAGTATCGGGGATACTGTTCCTGACGGCTTGTAGTCCATCTTTGTGTGGAATGTTGGTGTAGAGGCTTCTACATCCATAGTGGCTAGGATGGTGTTTTTAGGAAGATCACCAATGGACTGTAGTTTCCTCAGGAAATCGGTGGTGTCTCGAAGATAGCTGGGAGTGCTGGTAACGAAGGGCCTGAGGAGGGAGTCTACATAGCCAGACAATCCTGCTGTCAGGGTGCCAATGCCTGAGATGATGGGGCGTCCAGGATTTCCAGGTTTATGGATCTTGGGTAGCAGATAGAATATCCCAGGTCGGGGTTCTAGGGGTGTGTCTGTGCGGATTTGTTCTTGTGCTTTTTCAGGGAGTTTCTTGAGCAAATGCTGTAGTTTCTTTTGGTAACTCTCAGTGGGATCAGAGGGTAATGGCTTGTAGAACAACAACATTCTACACCAGTCCACACAAGAGATCCACTTCCTGGACACTACGGTGCTAATAAGCGATGGTCACATAAACACCACCCTATATCGGAAACCTACTGACCGCTATTCCTACCTACATGCCTCTAGCTTTCATCCAGATCATACCACTCGATCCATTGTCTACAGCCAAGCGCTACGATATAACCGCATTTGCTCCAACCCCTCAGACAGAGACAAACACCTACAAGATCTCTATCATGCATTCCTACAACTACAATACCCACCTGCTGAAGTGAAGAAACAGATTGACAGAGCCAGAAGAGTACCCAGAAGTCACCTACTACAGGACAGGCCCAACAAAGAAAACAACAGAACGCCACTAGCCATCACCTTCAGCCCCCAACTAAAACCTCTCCAACGCATCATCAAGGATCTACAACCTATCCTGAAGGACGAGCCATCGCTCTCTCAGATCTTGGGAGACAGACCAGTCCTTGCTTACAGACAGCCCCCCAATCTGAAGCAAATACTCACCAGCAAGCACACACCACACGACAGAACCACTAACCCAGGAACCTATCCTTGCAACAAAGCCCGTTGCCAACTCTGTCCACATATCTATTCAGGGGATACCATCATAGGGCCTAATCACATCAGCCACACTATCAGAGGCTCGTTCACCTGCGCATCTACCAATGTGATATATGCCATCATGTGCCAGCAATGCCCCTCTGCCATGTACATTGGCCAAACTGGACAGTCTCTACGTAAAAGAATGAATGGACACAAATCAGACATCAAGAATTATAACATTCAAAAACCAGTTGGAGAACACTTCAATCTCTCTGGTCACTCGATCACAGACCTAAGAGTGGCTATACTTCAACAAAAAAGCTTCAAAAACAGACTCCAAGGAGAGACTGCTGAATTGGAATTAATTTGCAAACTGGATACAATTAACTTAGGCTTGAATAGAGACTGGGAATGGATGAGTCATTACACAAAGTAAAACTATTTCCCCATGGTATTTCTCCCTCCCACCCCACCCCCCACTGTTCCTCTGATATTCTTGTTAACTGCTGGAATTAGCCTACCTGCTTGTCACCATGAAAGGTTTTCCTCCTTTCCCCCGCCTGCTGTTGGTGATGGCTTATCTTAAGTGATCACTCTCCTTACAGTGTGTATGATAAACCCATTGTTTCATGTTCTCTGTGTGTGTGTATATAAATCTCTCCTCTGTTTTTTCCACCAAATGCATCCGATGAAGTGAGCTGTAGCTCACGAAAGCTTATGCTCTAATAAATTTGTTAGTCTCTAAGGTGCCACAAGTACTCCTTTTCCTTTATGTTTTATTGTATGATGTGATTGTTGTGCTGAACATATCAGCCTTATGTTACAGGTTGCCCAGAACAAAGAATGGTATCTATGGAGCTTTTTAGACCTATATAAGCAAACAAAGGGTTGATCCAAAAGCCCAGATCCAAACAGCTCTGAATTTGGGGGGCATGAGTGGTGTATATGGGTACATGTTTGCCCTCTAGTTCCTGATCCAGAACTGAATTTAGCAGCTCAACTCCATCTCACTTGAAAATATTTTTAATTTACCATTGTAAAATTAAGCTCTTGTATAGGAGTTAATTCCTAATGGTGTCAGACTTTCATGCACCTCCTCTCTGTCAGGTTCTGTCACTGACTCTTCCCTTGTGAAAGTTTCTAATCCTTCCAGATGCAATGCCAGGAGTAAGGACATGGTTGTGTGGCTAAACCCCTGCAGGTGGAATCAGAAAATCTGGATTCTTTTCCTGGCTCTGAAATGGACTCACTGAGTGAACTTAATCCTTTGCAAGGACCAAGCCGCTATTCCTCTCTGCAGCTCAGTTTCCACCTCTGAAAAGTATTTCTCCACCTTACAGGGATATTGGCAAAGGGATCTTGGAGAGGAAGGACAGCCCAGTGGTTATGGTGGTAGTCTGGGATTTGGGATTCCCAAATTCAGTTTCCATTTCTACCACAGACTTCCTGCATGACTGTGGGCATGTTGTTTAGTCTCTCTGTGCCTCAGTTTCCCAACTGTAAAATGCCTCACAATGTTGTGAAGATGAATATTCAGGCAATCAGACACCTTAGGATTGGGGGGCCACAGAGTGCTGCGGACGTTTATAAACATTTTGAATATGCTGCTGCAAAGGATTAAGAGCTGTTCTAGTGTTCATACACATTCTTCTGTTTTCAGGCTGCATGTTAGTGATGGGCTTACAGACCATTTTTTCCACAGTGGCTGAGATGGCTTTTTTAAAATTCTGCTTGATCCAGTTCCACGGGGAAAATTGAAGAGAGTGAAAACTTTCTTAGTCACCCTTAACGAATTTGCTGGTGCATGCTTGCCACCTAGAATCTAAACCATGTGCTGTCAGACCTATATGGCGGAGGCAGTTAAAAGATGGGTATGACATCAGCAGACCATGATAATACTTGTAGCCAGTCAGAATGCATCTATGAACAGTTAGTGCTACAAGCCAGGCATATGGGAGAAAAGGGGCAGCCAAGTTCCAGGCTTTGTCAAACTCTGAGGAGTTGACATTTCAAAGGTTATCTGCAACTTGGTTATTCCGGACAGAGTAACCCAGGTGTTTGGGTTATGATCAGTGTAAGTTTATTTCAGATGCTTGTTTATTTACTCCCCACATGTCTCACCCCAGTCGTTCTGGGCAGGAGCTGTACTGGAGACCATAAGAAGGCCAGACTTTGGGCCCAGAATAACAGTGTCTGCTGTGTTGAAGGTAGGCCTGTCACACAAATGAAGAAGATGCTTGGTGTCTAAAGTCCGGTTATAATATCTATGTATACACTGGGTAGGTGGTAATGAACAGCAGATAGTCTAAGTTTCTGGCTATAAGCAGAGAGAGATGACAGCCATAGTAATTCACACTAAGAACAGTTAGTAAATAAGATGAAGGATTTCATCACCTGCCGTTGACAAGCATATACAATACAATGGTTTATGGTATCTATTAAACGATTCTTGGTTATGAGTCTGGCTTTCACCTAACATCCATCTCATTGCTGTCTATTAATGGGCACATTTCCATATAGCATAGCCTGTGCATCCTCTCATTATGTACTTCATTGCATGAGAACTATATGGGATATTCAAATATATGTGACCAAACCTTGGTTCTGAACTTTCTTTCCTGAGGATTTGGATCTAGGCTCAGTGATTTATCTATGTTAGTACTTATATGGCCCCTAATACTATAGGGTCTGTGTACCTCACAATATTAAATCCATTTATCCTGCATTAGTGTGAGGTAGGGAAGTTCCGCTGTTTTGGGCCAAGGTGCTCGAAGCACCACAGGTCCGGCAGGAGGACTCTGAGAAAAACGAGGCTTACACACAGCTGTGAGTTACTGGCTTTATTGAAGATTAGTGACCCACCTGCAACAGGGACTTCAAGCGTTGCAGTTACGGAGGCGAGGAACCCAGCACACCAGAGTTCTGCCTGGGACGAAGTCCAACGGAGGGGCAGACAGTTAGTGTTAATAAGCACTATACAAAAACAGCTCATGAATATAGAATTAGGTACTTTTTAAAAGGGGCTTTTCGCTACCTGGCGAAAGGCCATGCAAAGCAGCTGGGACCGGTCAACGGCCGGTTCCAGCTGTTTTTTTGTGTTTTTTAGTAACTTTTTATGTTTTATAGTAACTTTTTGGCTCAAGAAAGTGGAAGTTTCCTAGCTAGGCCGTAACGAAGTCTTTTGCAGTCCCTTACACCCGCTATCCCCATTTTACAGAGGGGGAACTGAGGCAGAGGCTAAGGGACTTGCTCAAGGTCACACAATACATCGGTGGCAGAGCAGGGACTTGAACTCAAACCCTAAGCTAGTGCCCTGACTACTGGACAGTGGATTGCTTTCTGGGATCAGTCTCCCTCTCCTCTTGGTATAACTATGATAAAGGCAATGTGTCAATTAAAAACCCCGCAAGTTAAGCACAATAATAGTGCCATTTTCTGTACTGGGGCTTTTGTCTGGTAAACAGAATCTGGTAATGAACTGAAGTATTGAAGACAACACTGGCAAGTTCGTATAACCCCTGGAGAACCAGACATTTCTGCAAAGTAATTCAAAACCATTCCAAGAGCATTGGGAAACATAATTTTTTGCTTAGCTAGCTTGCACAATGCTGTTTGTAAAAATGAATTAACATGAAATATTTTGAGTAGTAATTTACATTTATGACTGAATCCCAAGGAAAAGGGCAAATTTCTGACCACTTCTTAAATATCTAAATGTCAGTGTTTTGTGGCAGTAATGCAGCCTTGTCTTGCCCCCAGTACTTTGTATTGATATATTTTGGTGCTGGTGCTAAGATTGTTGTCTGACACTTCTCAAAATGATCAGAGAATTCTCATTTTGTTCCATTAATTGTCAGCATACTTGATTGATGTATTGTAAACCTAGCTTGTTACACTTCCTGGTGGTGTACAGTTCCACTAGACCAGAGAGGCATGTGACTGTCAGAAATGATAGCTGTGCATCTGAGGCTATGCATATCTGGCCAGGGAGTGGTGCACCAAAATGAGGTCTCTTGCACAGAGACGTGTGAATCAGAATGCCCTTTGAAGAGTACATATCTCACACAAAGCCTCATTTCATGGCAGCTGTGTAACCTTTCACTTGTAAAGCCCCTTCCATAGGGCCAAATCCTCTTGCCAGCCCACACCCCGTGGGTACTAAGGAAGTCTCTAATGAACATCTTTGTGGGGAATCTGAGAGACAATAGAATTATGGCTCCAAAGGACTGTTTTCTACATCCCCTTCTTGTAAGATGTTTCCCTCATCCTCCTCTTTCCTTTCTTTTATGTCGTCTTCTGTCCCACACCAAGCTATTCTTTTGGACAAACTACTGGCTTAGAACGTGGTGAGGTCCATGGTCCATCTAATGCTTTAAGGAAATGGGTTTTTCAGCTGTAGGCAGTCTGCAGTCTGATGAAAGCAACACCATTTCATGTGCTGTTCCCCCGCTCCCCTCCCACACACACATTGGAGCAGAATTCCCACAACCTTTGTATGCCTAGAAGGACTGGGAGTTTTACGATCTCCTGACTGGCATGGTTCTGAAACTAGCACTGGTGTTCTCTTATCTTTGAAAGTACCAGGGATACCAAGGTGTAAATTTCTCCTTTGAAATGAAGGCAGTAAATTGGAGAGTAGTTGTTCTGCAGGAGAAGTGTTTTTTTAATGTAATGAATTTACCAAAGTGTGTCTTGGAGCATCTCTAGGAGAGTGGAGAACCTCCAGAGTAGTAAGAAAATGTATTGCGGGAGGGAACAGCCTTCTTGAACAAGAGCAAACATTGTCTGTTTGCAAAAAGATACTACAGATGTTCCAATTCCCCCCTTCTTAAATGGAAAGAAGGCCAAACGCTCCAAAGTTAGCCCACTAAAATGTATCCAATGGGCAAGATGTTGGAGCAGAAACCTTGACTCATCGTAGCAGAAGTGCTTCTTTATAGATTCATCCCTGGGATTGAGTACTTGACTCTTAGGAGGGGTTCTTTCAGATTACTGCTCTCTGAACCTCTCCTCATTTATTGGGAATTAATTTGTTTTATGATTGCTACGTTGTATTTCTGTAACATCTGCCATCTGAGGATCTCAAAGCACTTGGAAAAACACTGAGGAATTTAGCCTCCAAATGTCCCTATGAGGTAGGCAACTGAGGTACAGAGAGATTCATGTGACTTGCCTGAAGTCGCATGTAATTTCTGGCCAGAACCAGGACTATAGTCCAAGTCTCCAGAGTCACAGTTCAGTGATCACCGCCCTTAAATGAAGGAGTGTCCTCCGTTAGCCTTTTTAAACAGAAATGTCCCCGTGTTGCTACTACTGATGTTGCAATAGAGGGAGCATAAGTACTCAAGGGCTAGCTGTGTTTTGACCATCATGTCAACTAGCCCTGTTCAGAGCAGACATGGAAGTTTGGACACTGCTGCTGCTCCCATCTTGACTATCCCCACAAAACCTGGGTGTGGAGGGACCCACAAAGCTGGGCTCTGTGATGCATGGCATTTCTTTTCTCTCTGCTGCCTCGATTCTGCCCCAGAATCAAATTTGTTCTGCTAAGGCAGGGCTCTCCCTGCTTTTGGGGTCTCAGAGCCTGGGCTCCAGCTCAAGCCTGCAGTTTTATAGCCCTGTGAGCTTGAGCTGGCTGAGCTGGGCCAGCCATGACCATGCCATGAGTCTTTTATCGCTGTGTAGACATGCGCATAGCCACAGAATAGGGGGGCAGAATTACCCCAGTGCACTAGTGATGGTACAAGGCTCCCAGATACCGAGACACTGCTGTGCAGTGTGGGCAGAGGTACAATTACTTTTCCTCATCCATAAGTGAGGTTTTGTTGTTCCTTTTGTTCTAATAATCACCTAGTTGTTGTCTTTAAGCTTATAGTAAATCCCAGGCCTTGCAAATGACTGCCATTCGGAATGCAGCGGACAGCATTCTCTCTTTACAATCTCTCTCTGAGTTCGCTGCCCTTGTGGCTTCATCTACCAATGGTTCTCATGTCAGCCAGTAGCTACAAATTAATCTTTTAATGTTTGTCAGCAATGGCTTCAGAAGCGACAATGCCTTCTGCTTACTCTAGGCAGCAGTTAGCTGTCAAACCTTGGGACCCTTTCAAGTAACTTTTCCCTCTGCTGTGTCCTGAAAGGCAGGTTTTGATCTCATGCATTCCAGCCAGATGCAGAGACCTGGGCTTGGCTGACAGGGTGGCATGGGACCAACGGATTGGCGCATCCATTTTTCTTTCCTCATAGTGCTGTAAGGCTGCAGTTATGGAAGGGTGGAGGCAGGTTGCACAGACACCCAGTAAATTCAAACCGCATTCATGTTCTCCCAGGACATCTTAGCAACCCTGAGTCTGTGTGTTTAGGAGCTGGTGATTCTATCCAGCAATGCTAATTGATTTTGAAGCACGAGGTAGAAGAATGCCCAGTGTTACCTCCCGCAGATCTCCAAAGGTGGGAGGTGTCTGATGTAGAATTAACAATTATTCTATATTCTAACAAGAGACAAGGTGGATGAGATAATATCTTTTATTGGACCAACTTTGGTTGGTGGGAGAGACAAGCTTTTGAGTTTCACAGAGTTCAGGTCTAATAAAAGATATTACCTCACCCACCTTATCTCTCTAATAATCTGGGACCAACATAGCTACAACAACACTGCAAACAGTACTCTAATAATGGCCACAATGCGGAACATGGCAGCTGTGGCAATAGCAAGTAGTTGGATAAGGTTCCCTCGCCAACACTGGATAATGCTGGCCCTCAAAATCTTTGAGAGAGCAGATGAATTCAAGCCAAAGGAAAAATCCCCTTTGTTTTACAATAGTTTTCTCTCTGGTGATTCCAAGACAGAACTTAATTTGCTTCATGGCTGGATTTTATTTTTATTTTTGTAGCTTGTGAGACTTGCTATTTAGAATTCCACCCCTGAATTCTACTGCTCAGGGCATTTATCTGGAGGGCTCATCTGGGCATGGTTTGGATGTGGCTAATGTAGTTGTAGGATCCTATAAACTAGAGAGGGAAAAGACCTCCCAGATCATCTTGCTGAGTGGCTTGAGCTAGTCTCTTGTATCCTCAGTTTCCTCACAAGAATTATTCTGCTACACCTACCTTTGCAGAGCTGCTGTGAGAATCAGTTGTGATTCGTTTCTGGGACAGCTGCAAGGCAGGAAAAGAGCCTTCCCTGTAGCCCCAAACTGGAAAACTTCAGCTGAAAAATGAAAAAAAAATTGAGGGAAGGAGACACTTTTTTACATCCACATTTTTATTTAGCTGAAAATTTAATTTTCAGATAGTGGGGGAAGTTTTGATGGAAAATTTTCAACCAACCCTAATATTTTTCCAATATTTTTTCCAGTTTAATGTTGACCTATTTTTTAGAGGGAGAGGAGGGTCTTGCGTCCGTATTTTTAAATCTACCTGTGGTCTCAGAATTTGTCCCGAGAAAAGTGGCTAAAGCAAGCCCAGAGAGAGTTACTTTTCTATCCATTACACTCAAGTACCTGTTCAGAGGTGCCATTTTCTGAACAAGATGTTCTTTTGCTTCGTGGGCCTGTTCCCGTTGGCATTCTGTGAGGCTCACAGAAATGGGCACTTGGCCATACAAGAAGCTGGAAATA
Organism: Dermochelys coriacea; assembly: GCF_009764565.3. NCBI lineage: Eukaryota > Metazoa > Chordata > Testudines > Dermochelyidae > Dermochelys > Dermochelys coriacea. The sequence continues at coordinate 20,656,014 of NC_050083.1, read as the reverse complement.
AAATAAACTGTAATGGATAATTTCTGCCTCTGACTTCCCCCGCACACACCTCGGTGGCACGTGAGAGGACTCCACAATTCAGCATTCACCCCTCAGGTTATTTAAGTGTCAGTTTTTCCTTGCAGTTTGTATAATAATTTCACTCCTGCTAGATTTTTTTCAACTTGTTTAATTTTCATCCATCTCCGTCTGTTTGGGATTTGGACAGTGCTGGTCAGTGGCTTGAGTTAGGCTTTGATAACGCTGAAAGAAGGGGAGTCGTTAAATCAAGATTTGTATTGGAAATAAAGCTGCATAGCAGCTAGGTGAAGGTGCATATGTGTCAAATCTAGTAGAGAAATCCTGGCAATTGTCATGGCTTATCCTGATAGTCTGATGGATCTGCCTCAGGGCTGGACAGATGGGTTCTCAATTTTTTTCAATTGTGTTTAGTTTATTATGAGCATTTTTCTCCTTCCTCAGGAAGCTAGGGCTGATATAATCCTCTGATTTTATAGTTTTCTCATTGCATATTAATTGCCCAGGAATATATTTGGAGAAAACCAGATCATCTGCTGTTTTGTCCCCATAAATGTGTCCCTGTGGCATTTTAAAAAGTCAGTGGAAAAACGAACACAAATGGAGGGCCTGGAAGAGACCCTGACTGCCAATGTGTATAATCTAATTTGCAATGAGGATGGCTGAGCTTGTTGGATCATTTCATACATGTGTATTTGTCTCTGTTTACAGCTGGGGAAATTCCATGTGGCTTCTCATTAACAAATTATGGTTCTCCTTTGAGTGCTCTACTAATTTACTGAAACCCTACACTTAGGTTTATTATCTCTGTGAGTAGTAGCTAAAAAGGCCAATTTTTTATATGAATTAAAGTACTTTTTCTTGGAGCATCACAACAGCAAGGCTAGTGTTTCAGCTGCATGGGGCAGGAAAATGGTCAAGTCAATGTGAATGTATTTGCCAAAGATACTGAATTCACAGGCTCAAGGACTGATGACACGTATAAAAACAGCTCAGGCTTTGTTCATGTGTCTCCACTGATGTGCCTCAACCCTGTTGCACCGGAATTACCTCTAGAAACAACAGGGGAATCCAGGTTCCTGTCCTCTTGTTCAGAGACTGCCCACAAAAATGCCAATTGAGAGATGAACACCTAGCCTTTCGGAATCAGACAGGTCTTGTTATGTCGGCCAAGAGCCAGTCATCTCCATGATGACTTCCAGCCATTTTTTACTATCCTTCAACTCGCTAAAGAAAATGAAAAATTATCTTTAGTTGAGTATGGGGCAACTGGATGCTCTGTCTTATTTTGGTTTGTTTTTCTTGTACATTGAAATCCATCAGAGGAAAACTATTGAAATCTCAGTAATGGATCAATACTACTCTCCTTGGTGAAAAATGTTTCATTTCTTAATAGCTTATTTTAGTTACCGAGGCTAATCGAGTGACCATTCCACAGCTGTTTTAAAGCATCTACATTGACAAACTTCATCGCTGCAATTCTCCATGAATGCCAGCAATAGTGGAGACAGAATTTAAGCATTTACACAGTGGTAACAATGCTTGAGCCCTGCCTATTCTCTGGCTTCCACCATTGTTACCTATCACCAATGCAGAATTATAGCTACAATATTTGGTAGTGTAGGTAAGGTCTTGGAGTTAGGAGATCTGCACCACAGGAAGCCAGAAGTTCTGGGACTGATAAAGGAAGCTTTGTTTATCCGGGAAAAAAATCATTGAAACTTCTGTGCAAAGAGGGTCCTTTGGAAGTGGATCAGGGTGTCTCTGTCACATCACAAAGAATAATTGACCCAGCGTGTTTGCTTATTACAGGAAGGGAGTTTGGGGAGATTAAACTTTCTGCTGGCTTCTGTTTGTGGATTATACATCATATAAAGACTAAAACCTTCCCGCAATAAACTAAGCAGTTCTGAGGAGAAGAGAAATTAAGGCCTGATCCCAAGAAGTGCCATTCCCCTCAACTTCCATTGACTTCAGCATTCGGTACCTCTCAGGATCAGGCCCATAGTTTTGAGCTAGGTGAGCTGGATGATTGGTCTGCCTGGGGAATCCTGCTCCGTAAAAGCTGTTCAGTCTGACTGACTTCCTGACCGGCATAACTCCAACACTGTGTCCCTAAATGCCCTTTATTCAAGGACCCTAGATTTTTTTCCTTTGCCGGATCTTGTGGCCTGGAGTTGCCTGTTAATTAATTTGTGTATATTTTAGTTTGACAGATCTTTGTCTACCTTGATATATCTTTGGAAATGTGTGCTGCAGGAGAAGTTTTGATTAGCATGGGCTGGTGTGTGAATGGAACTTAATGATGAATGACTTTGTCAATGCAGTAAATACTAAATTGGTGGCAGGGCCTAATATACAGCTTCAGGCACTAAAGAACTTCACCGTTCAAATGGTATGTTTAAGCCCTACTGATTTTGGGTGGCTACTGTAAGGGGCTACAAATGATTTATGGAATGAGATTAGTGGGCTATACGGTTATCTCAGTGCAGTCAGTGCACCATGAAGGATTGGTAGGCCTGGATCACGTTTTAATTCTTGGCTAGCATTTACTGCTGCTGCTGCAGTTTTTCAAGAGGCATTTGCTGGACAGCTACCTGTTGAGCTCCAACCTGACAGTGGCCTGGAAACAGTTTGAGAAGTGTTGTGCAACTCTATGGGATTTTCAAAAAAAAAAGAAAAGGAGTACTTGTAACACCTTAGAGACTAACAAATTTATTTGAGCATAAGCTTTTGTGAGCTACAGCTCACTTCATCGGATGCATTCCGATGAAGTGAGCTGTAGCTCACGAAAGCTTATGCTCAAATAAATTTGTTAGTCTCTAAGGTGCCACAAGTACTCCTTTTCTTTTTTGCGAATACAGACTAACACGGCTGCTACTCTGAAACCTATGGCATTTTGATACCCTGTTTCAGAAGGGACAGAGCCTCTTGTAATACAGCCATCAGCAGTACCCCTGTGGCTTCCCCTTTACATTTTGGAATGTGCTTTATTTAAGTAGTAGTATCAGGGCTGAAGTGATGACCCTCCAGTGCAGGATAGTGCTCCCTTTTCTACCTCCAGCTCCAAATCATTCATCATTGCAATGAAGTGTTTTCAATAGCTTTTGATTAAATGAAATCAGCCACTTAAATGCTATAGGCATTGCCAGAGACCTACATACAGCAAGTGCCTGTGTTATGTATTTGTACAGCACCTAGGACAGTGGGATTCTGGTCCATGACTGGGGCTTTTAGGTGCTACCACAACACAACTAATAAAAGACAAGAATAATATTAACCGCAGTGACACTAGACCAGGCAGAAAAGCACTAACATGCCCGCTTGATGCCCCCAAATTTCCCAAAACCAAGAATCAAACTAGCTTTGAATAGAATTCCACTCCACTCGCTCCCCACTAACAGCAAAAGCGGGGCTGAGAACTTGCTACATTTAATATTAAAATACAAAACAGTGTAAAAAGTTTGCAAGGAGGCAGGAGGAGAATGAGTGCTATGAAGAGAAGTGATATGGAGGTGTCAATATTTACCACTGAGTTACCGCTCTAATCTCCCCCCCCCCCCCCCGTTTCTCAGTTCTAGTCACGGATCGAGCTGCTATCCCGCTGTGAACCACAGAGCTGGGTACTTGCATTACTTTTTAATGTAAAGAAATTGATGGCTGCTGCTGGAGATTCTGGGAATAGGGAAATAAGAGACTGACAGACCGTTCCCCTTGATGGCAGAGGGGTTCAAATCCATAGGCCAACCATAGGCCGGAGATTCTAGAGGCCACTGCCTTTTGTTATACTCTCATAGGCCATTGCTGCTTTTTAAAGCCCATGTTCAGCAAAGCATTTAAGCGGGTGCTTAGCTTCAAGCATGTACTTGATTTCTGCTAAAAGTCAATGGGGCTTATGCACGTACTTAAAGTTAGGCACGGGCGTAGGTGCTTTTGTTATTCCAAGCAAAGCACAGATGGCATTAATAGCGGTGCTCTGAACGGAACCATTGACACTGAAAACGCTGAAGACCACACTTAACAAAAGCAGCTAAAATGTCAGCGCAGCAAGTGTTTGCAGTTGTCTCCCTGTTTGTTTTCATTTCAGTGTCCATTCTCATTCCAGCATCTGCCTTTCAGTGGTCCCAGCTTTCAGAAGTGCAAACGGCTTCCCTTTAGGTTCCCCGTGATGTAAGGGTTAGATCATTACTCTGGTAACATACCCAGGGAAGGGCGGAAGAGAGCAGATGATTTGATTCTACTCTGGCTGTATAGACCTTGCCTCTGGGCACATAGGAGTAGGTGGCATTATGCCACCCACTTCCTCCCTGCCCAGAGTAGATGAATGGGGAGAGAATTGTCTCCACCCAGCTTGTCTGCCAGAGTAGCTGAGCCAACGTGGAGAGAATGGTGATTTCTGCTGGTATCAGCCTCTAGAGCAGGGAGGAAACAAGGCAGGAGTTGTGACTTACATGGGTGTCTGAGGCTACTCCCGGAGTGATGCAGCTCACGCACCAAGCCTTGTTCAGGGCTGTGTCTAAACTCACGCTCTAGCCCCAAGTGTGCCACACCAGGGTACAGCATTTCTGGCAGACTTTTTTTCTCCTGTAGAAATATTGGGGGCCTCTGAGTGTCTTGAGGGAAGCAGAAGTGGGCTGGTTTGTCAAACTGTAGGCAAGTAGAGTCTGGAACAGGTACCCCAGAGCTCGGTGTCCGTTGGCTTCCTGCATCCAGTCCCTGAAAGCACCAGCATTGTGCCTAAAGTGCCTGGAAAATCTCATGCCATTCAAAAAGTTCCTCGAGCATTGCTGGTTCAATACTTTGGAACTGAGCTGGGGATATGGCAGCAGTCTGGTGGAAAGATTAATCGCTTGGCTGCCCAGCAGCCAAAAAGCAAGACCGGAAGATCCATTCTAGACCAAACACCCATTCAGCAGCCCTGGGGTCTGCTACTCAAGGTCTTACACCAACTGTGACTCATGGGCTGTTAAAGCCTCTGCGTCCCTCATCACCCAACAGCCTGATCATTGAGGATGTCAAGTCAAGCGCACCATCCTGTCGCATCAGGAATATCTGCCTTTAGAACAATTGCTACAGCCGCATCTGTTGCCTTGTTGGTGATTATTACCCACATGATCAAAATCATCACTATTCATGTCAGCAATTGTGACTCTCTTGCCACCAGAATTAAAAGCGGTCACCATGGCTGGCAAGCATGGAGAGTCATAAAGGCTAAATTAAACCACAAGGGGGCACTTCTAGAACCCCTAGATTCCATTTAGCTGAAGAAGCTATTATCTTTCCCTTTGACTCACTCTTTTTTTTTTTTTAATGCAACTTTGTTTTTTTGTTAGTTAACCTAAACTGTGCTAGAGGGAATGGCTCCTAAAGCACAACTCAACGACACTAAACCTCCCCCAAATGGCATTGTTATGTCTTCTCTTGTTGTTTTCCTTGATGGGTCTGTCATGTGTTTGGTACAGCTGCTATTCAGTAGGGGAAACAGAATAAAGCGCGTTTTCCAATATTGATTGTCACACGGAGAATGATGAAAGGGAAACCAGCAGAGAACAGTGCAGAGTCCTTGCTTTTGCACAGACAAGATGTCTAAAAAATATCAATTAACCTCTTCCCCCCCCCACACACACCGTCTTATGGATTTTTTTTTCTTCCTTCAGGAAAAAGCAATTGTCTATTTCTTTTCCTCTCTAAACTGATGAGTGTAATTCTGCAAAAAGAATTAATTTTTCCCCTATAGCCTGAGTCACTGTATTTTAGACACCCAGGCTGTGGTGTTGGGCTTGCAGCAATTTAGAGCACTAAAGGAGGGATGAAGTATCAGGGGGTAGCTATGTTAGTCCACAAAAACAACGAGGAGTCCGGTGGCACCTTAAACACTAACAGATTTATTTGGGCATAAGCTTTCATGGGTGTCACCTCTCTGAGCCGTGGAGGACCATATGGGGGAACCTTGTGCTGTCAATTTCTCATGGATGTGAGCTCAATCCAAAGCCTCCTGGAGTCAATGGGCACCATCCCATTGACTTCAGTGGGCTTGATCAGTCACAAAGTGACTCTTCTGGAGATGGAAGCTGAGTACCTTCTTGAAAGCACCAAATTTATAGAAAAATGGACTTTTTGCCAAGTGCTGTATGTTCCGGGGACACTCCAGTAGCATGGGACACTGGAGCATCCCTTTCATCAGAAATTCCGAGCACTGTCTGAACAACAAACCCTGATGTCTTTTGCATTTCCTCCTTCCAAAACCACCTCAGTATCTTCTTCTGTGATACCCCTTATGCCCAGAACACTTTCCCCCATCTTGTTCACCAGCCACCCACCTCTTCTCATTCAGATCCCATCTAAAAACTCACTCCTGCTGGTCTCCTATTAGAAGTGAGTTAATTAACATACATGTGTGCATGTTATACAGTAACGGAGCCATCTAGAGGTACCCATAACCGAACTAGTAACTGTCTAATGTTAGCACTTACAGCCCTACTTTTTTTTCCCCACAGCCCTTCCTGGTCTTTTGTTTGTCACTCTCATTTGTGGTATCACATGTAATATTATAGTGTAAGCTCTTCATAGTAGGGACCTTGTCTTGTCTAAAGCATCTAGCATGCTTCTGGGTGCTGCAATGATCACAGCTTACCGTGAAAGAATGCCAACAGGAGAACGTACTTGCAAAGCTAATGGTGCACTGTGGTGATCAGAAAGTAGAATGGTGCAAATTGACAGGACATAAAATATAGACAGGAGAAGAAAAATGACACAGTTTTCTGCCTTTAATCGCTCTTATTTTCTCCTAAGGGAGGAGGAAAGAAAAAATCCATGAGAGCATGGCTGACTGGCTGCTATTTCCCAGACATCTAAAGTATACAGAACCAGGTGATCTGTATAGAGCTCTCTTTAGTCCTAGTGAGATCACTTCATGGAAAAAAAAATCCTTTTTCCCTAGTAACTGATGTAACCTTACAACATATGACAGAACAGCTGGGAAACAGAATCAGAGTTAGAGCTGGATAAACTTCATCTCTTCTAGTACATACATGAATAATAATGAATGGTAATACATGAATCCAAATCTCTGGGGGCTTTATTTAAAAACAGCATCTATAGGAAAGTGATAATGACATTAAAAAATTCCTTAAGACAGATTCATGGTTTGTATAGAGATTTTATTGCACCTAGATCTGGAAACATTCCCTTGTGGTTTAATTTAACCTTAATAAGGCAGTTACCATGTTAAAAAGGCCACCTGAGGAGTCCGACAGTGGCCGTCAGAGATGCTGGTATTACTGAGCCATATCCTGGACACAAGCAAGTAGGAGGTATAGGTCTGGCTCTGAACATATTACTCCGAGATTAGGGTGTGTATTCTAACTCCATCTCATTGCTGTGTTACCTTTGAAATATCCAGAGCTTTGTGTGTGCTGGGCTGGAACGAAGTATCAGTACAATTAGGTATGCATAAACAAGATGACTTGACATGTCTCTCAAATTCCTTTTCATGCTGTGCTCGTATGGGACACATGAATTATTTTGTATCCTCATTTAGGGTTACTAATGAGTGTTGACACCAGCTCCGGGTTTTATTCTCTCTCTTGTAAATGACTATAACTCCTAATAATTATGCGCAGCAGTTTAGCTCAGCTCGTAGCATTCTCATTGTTGGGTTTGAAGGTCCTGGATTCAAGTGCTCTGCAAGGAACTGAGCTCATTCCCCTGCCACTTGCTGGGATGCTTCACAGCCTTCGAAGGAGGTATTAAAAATGGGTCCTTTCTACCTACCTCTGGTTACCATCTAGGAGGAGTTAACCCCAGGATTCCTGCTGAGCCCATTCTCCCTGAATCATGAAGATTCTTATGTCCAAAAGTAAGGAAGAGCCATGGTGAAGAGACAAAGGCTTGGTTCCTAATCCACAGGGAGTCTGGGATGCCATTGTAGCAAGGGTCAATCCTGCAACCTACTGGTCTGTGTTCTGAACTGATGCTGAAGCCATTCCATGGCAGACAAGGCAGTGAGCTGTCGCTAAGGTTTTATAGATCTTGGTCATCCGAACATCCCACCGCCTTAGGCATTGGTTAGGTGTGCTCCCAAGACTCTAGTGCAGGGGTGGGCAAACTTTTTGGGCCAAGGGCCACATCTGGGTGGGAAAATTGTATGCAGGGCCGGGGCAGGTGGTTGGGGTGCAGGAGGGAGTGCGTGGTGTGGGAGGGGGTGCGATGTGCAGGAACGGGCTCAAGGCAAGGGATTGGGGCAAAGGAGGAGTGTGGGGTGTATGAGGGGGCTCAGGGCAGGGAGTTGGGGTGCAGGAGGGGTGTGAGGTGCAGGCAGGGAGCTCAGGGCAGAGAATTGGGGGGCAGGGGGCAGGAGGATTCGGGGGCAGGCTCTGACCCAGCACTGCTTACCTAAAATGACTCCAGGGTGGCAGCGGCGTGCACCAGGGTCAGGGCAGGCTCCCTGCCTGCCTGCCCTGGCCCCACACTGTGCCGCTCTGGGAAGCGGCTGGCACCACAATGCTGCGCGGCCCATGGGGGAAGGGGTGGGGGCCACAGGGCTTGGCGCACTGCCTTTGCCATGCCTTCAAGTACTTCCCTCGAAGCTCCCATTGGCCACGGTTCCCTGTTCCTGGAAGGCAGTGCCTGGAGGCAAGGGAAACGCATGGAGCCCTTTCCCCCGCCCCTCGGGGCCCCAGGGACATGGTGCCGGCCACTTCTGAGAGTGGTGCAGGCCCTACGGCACCCAGGGGGCAATTCCGTGGGCCGGATCCAAAGCCCTGAGGGGCCAGATCTGGCCCGCGGGCCATCGTTTGCCTACCCCTGCTCTAGTGAGTTGCAGTCACATTGGGCTCAGTGGGACATTAGCTGTTTGTGCATAAGATAAAAGGACTCTGGTATTAGATGATGGTAAACAGTGACCATATGTCATTGGAGGGAAATGATGTAGAAGGTTTCCAGAAGTGGAGCAGAGCCCATAAATGGTATATAATCTTGGATGGAATTGTAATCAGTGTCCTGTATTTCTGTGGTGAAGTGGCAAGGTTCAGTTGGCAAGAATGGAAGAATGCAAAGATCAGTGAATGGAATATGCAAGTATCTTTTATTCGGCATGATCCTTGCATGTTCTTTGCATGTGTGACTCTCTTTTGCCTTTAAGAGCAGGTTCCTTGGCCTGCTGCACCGAGCCCTATGGGCTGTCTGTTCTTTTGCTGGCAAAGAACACACACACAATGCTATCTGTAAAATAGTTTTAGTCCTTGTAAGACCTCATTTGAATCTGTCTAACAGAGACGTGCCAACTTGGGCTCCAGGCAGGAGAAATGCTGCCCCTTTCTGGCTAACGCACTTAAGTTATAAATAGTTCACATAGGTGGAGTTTTGCAAGGTACTCATCTTACTAAGAGGCTAGATGCCAAAGCACAAACAGCTAATTCAGCCTTCAGTGAGAGTCAAGGTGGGTGAGGTAATATCTTTTATTGGACCAACTTCTGTTGGCGAGAGAGACAAGCTTTTGTCCAGCACTTTGTCTCTGTTGTGACCACGTATACAATCTCCAGATAAAATCGTATGTTGTTTTGTGTAATTTTGCTTGCTTAAGCCTAGGGGAAAAAACTTGGAACCAGGTATTGCCAGAAGAAAGAGGAGGTGATGGGGCCGGGAGGTAATTTCTATCCAAACCAGCTGTGAGCTAGTGCTGTGTATCATAAGGAATGCATGAATCAATAGATGGATTGTTCAACCAACAATGGCATCTACTGCCTAACAGAGGGCTTGTCTATGTGTACAGCACTGCACCATTTAGTGAAGACGCTAGCTGTGCTGACGGGACAGCTTCTCCTGTCCGTATAGTTAATCCACCTCCCCAGGGGATGGTAACTATGTCAGCGAGAGAAGGCCTCCCGTTAACATAGTGCCATCTCCACTGGGGGTTAGGTTGGTATACCTACAGTTCTCATGGGTCTGGATTTTCCACACCCCGGAGCGGTGTAGTTATACCTACATACATTGGTAGCGAAGCCCAAGCCAGAGGCTCAGTGGCCTCTGGTAATACACAAACACTGACATGCTTACTCTTTTATCACACAATTCTTATGTATTCTGAGTATTGATCCGTGTGTGGTTTGTGCATTTGGCGTGAGGACTTGCAATCATCTGAAGGGCGCTGGCCCATTTAGAATACAGGCTAGAGTCGAATAGAGTGGTGCTGGTGCTCAAAGCACTATGTTCCACTTACCCAAACACTACTGCATGTACTACAAAAAGGGCACCCGAATGTAGTATCTGGCCTCTACTGGGAATTGCTGGATGCGTCTGGCCCTTGTCATGTGACAGGAAGAGCTGGTTGAAATTGTTTTGAAATTTTTCCTTCTGAAATTTTCATGAAAACAAATTGGCAGATTCTTTACCGGGATACAGGGCGGCAGAAATATTTTGAAATGTCAACAAAAATGTTGAGTTTTCCTTGGCATTTTCTAACCAGCTCCCGTGGCTCGGCTGGTAGCCCTGACCCAATCAGGAGTCTGTATCCACTGACACTTATCCCAGGGGTCTCATCTCTGCTTTGCTTACTCAAGACTTTCTTCACTCTCTCTCCCTGGGACTCATCTGGCCCCTGTTACTGTGGTACCTGAGCACCTAGCAGTCTTTAATGGATTTATGTTTCTCTACTAACAGCATGGGGCAAGTTGGGGTGTAAATCTACCTCACACTGGCCTGCCAAGCTGGCGGGGACCCCTCACTGTCTGGGGGGACCCCATTGCCACACACACAGTCCCCTAGCGCACTTTGAAATGGAGAAGATCCAAGTGCACTAGGGAACAGTGTGTGTGTGGCAGGCTGGTGTGAGGTAGATTTACACCCCAGCTTGCCCCACTCTAACTGTACAGACAAGCCGAAAGTGACTTGCCCAGGGTAACGCAGACAGTCTGAGGCAGAGCAGAGAATTGAACCGGGGCCCCCCACATCCAAGCTAGCATCCTGATCAAAGAGACCATCCTTCCTCCCTCACTTGTACTAATCTACCAGGGACTTCAGTAATGACTGTAGATCCAGGCCCTTTCACTCACGGTGCTTGGGCTACAGCCATGTGAGATGTGTCTCTTTCAAAGGAAATGAAGCCAGTGAAATTTTACCCTGATCCCACAGTCCTTACTGGAATTAACGATCATTTAGCCAGAGTGAACTCAATTTCCTCCCACACACATGCTAGGGAATGAAGAGGAAATGGAGAGCAGTTTATGGGAGATTCATCCCAGCTCTGTTTTACAGCAGGTGAGGGACATGGGAGGAGTGTTGTGTGGGGACTGGATTATTGGGGGAATCCCCCAGTTGTGCTAATGGAAGCCCATCATGGAGTCTTTCCCTGAGATCTCCTCTTTACCTTGGCACTTTTCCTTGGCACCGGTTTATGTGAAATTCAGCTAATGGACTATTTGAATTTAAGCTACTCTCCTTGAGGGAGATTGTGTTCCCAGGAGCCAGTGATGGAGCAAAAGGCCATAGTGTGAGCTCTGCAGGACCATGTTCAAAAGGATCTGGGGAGATGAATCTTGCCTGGGTTTTGTGGCAAACAAAACTGGGCCCCAACTGTAGCAATCTTAATCTTTGCTACGTGGAGTAAGTCCTCAGCAGCGTAAGATTGTTTGTCAATTTTAATGTTCTTCAGCTTTTCCTGAGAAGTATTAAACAAAACCACACCAGTTTTTAGGTCCTTGTGGCAACTGATTGATTACGGTGTTTTGCTTCACACATTCTTCAGGGGGCTGGTCCAGTTTCAGCGTTCCTGATTGTACCAAGCAGAATCTTGATTAAACTAATAGCCAAGGGATGGCAGCCCAGAAAGTGTGAAGACAGCATAATGGTTTGAATGCCCTCTGGAGCCAAATTCAGCTTGGCTTTGGGTTTTTTGAAGGCCCTGGGCTGGTGCAGACAGAATGCCTGGAGACTCTGTCATCCCCAGAGCCTAAGAGCCCAGTGCAGGCTGTTGGTTTTCTGGCAGAAGAAGCAGTTGTGTGGATCTGCCTACAGATTAAAGATAGTGGGGACTTGTATTAATGTAGCAGAGCCTTCTGATCTGTGACTTTTTATAGTACCCTACAGTGCTGAGGAATAGGAGCTTTTGATGGAGCTGGATTCTGAACAGAACCAAGACACTTAGCCATTACAAAAAGAGAGATGGGTACCTGAAAACTGGCACAGGTAGTGCTTAGCTACACTTTGGAAATGTACAGTACATGAACATTCAAATCCCATAAGGGCTGTTTGGAACTGAATGTTTCCTTTGACTCCTACTCTCTCTTTCGTGTGCCTTGTGTTCTTACCCCATCTCCTCTTTCTATCATTAGTGCCATTAATACCACCCTCATTGTTCTTCTTTGTTCTGTTACTTGTCTGTCTTCCTTTTGTCTAATGCACAGTGAATGTAAAATAAAAACAGATGCATTCAGGATCAATCCAGTGTGTAACCCATGAGAAACACCGAAAAGGGCAAAGTTATTCCCAACAGATGTGACGTATTAAAATAGTGCAGCAATATAATTTGCAAAAAATATAACATTTTATTTTTTTCATGTGTAGGAATATAGTATAGCTGGGCCTTTTTTAAAAAAAAGTAAACACCCCCCACAAAAATCTCATTACATAATATTCTTTGATGCCTAACATCCAATACAGAGTAAATAGTATGTTCATCAGGATATTAAGAGACACATGGCCAAGTTCTACCCCAGATAATTGCATACAGCTCCATTGATCTTGATAGCATATCTTTGAATTTGGCCCATTATAATGATTTGGTTTTGTCTGTTTTATGTTAGTTTCCTTTAACAGATCTGTACCCCTCAGCCCTGTCCATTCCCCCGGTAACCCTTATGGTATAATTGATGTTTGTCTCATTTGTTATGATGCTTTTACTCTGTGTCTGTAGGCCACATGCAGAAGATTTCAATATGGATTCCTCACTTTCACAGTAAGTTTGCAGCTGCATGAATTTCATGAGTTTCTTGGTCATGCAGGAGCTGTGTTTAAGAAACTTTTTTAGGGGTTTTAGTCTCCTTTTCATGTGTGCCTTTCACTCCCCTTAATATTACTGGGGATTTGACATGAACGTTGACTGGACACTAAGCCACCCAAAATGGGACTTCTCTTTGCCCTCAACTGCCAGTGCTTTGTGTTCCCACACAACTGAACCTATGCCATTTCAGGTTATGAAAATATACAAATAGAAAAGAAATGGATGATGTGGTTTTCCTTGTGACTCGTGTCTGCACATTCTTTGCTCAGTCAAGTGTTTATGGTAATAGCTACTGCAGGCAGCAATGGTCAGTTTTAATTTTAACAGCTTGTAATGGATTATTCTGCTTTTAATAGAGTCTTTGTGAACCTGATGACAATAGCTGCTGTGCTCTCGTGACTGAATCTATGCAGGTATTTCATGTGAATGCACCAAACTTAAAGAGACACTGAATGTAATACTAGGGGCCAAATCCTGCTTAGTGCTGAAAACCAAGGATGAAACTTACCCGTGGGCAAAAAGTCAGCACAAGGCTCATATATTGCTTAAGTACTTTGCCGAGTATCCACAACTCACAATGAAGTCAAAATCAGGTCACAAGAATTCTATGTCACTTCTATGCCACTTTACTGGGCAAGGGTGGGACTGCTGATGTCTGTGGCTCTTTTGTTGAAATTCCTGTAATGAGATCCAGGAACACATCGGACATGCCCGTCTCCAAACTCACCAGTAGGCAGCATTATTAATTGACAGCTCCACATTGTAAATTCCCTACTCTTTTCATTCCACATGGTACCGATTTCACAGTGTCATTTGTTTTTGTGGTGAGAATGGTTCCTTTATAATTAACTGTTGGTACTGCAGTAGCACATAGGAGCTAGCACCCTATTGTGCTAGGTGCAGTACAAACAGAACAAAAAAGAAGCTATTTGCTATTAATGAAGCTTGCACATGCTCAAAAATATTCCAGTAAACTGTACAGGCGTTGATACCATGGTGGTGGGTGATCTTATAAAAACTTAGATAGATGGGCCATCAAGTTAGAGTCCATTGAGACCTTAAAGTGAGGTCCAATCTGCCTTTCCAGGTGGAAATAACAGGTCCCCTCCTAAGAGTTTTTTCCAAGAAGAGTAACCCTGAATTCTGGCAAACGTTTTTTTCCTTTACTAAAAAGTATGCAATGGCCAAAGCTATTCATGATGAATTCCTGAATGTATAACAACATCTTCATTGTTCTCAGCCAGTGCTCTGCCTATAACTGACTTATTACTTTGTAAATGCTTTGGAATACTGAGCACACGCGAGTAAATATAGAACATCAAAATCTTCTGCTTAGTACCACTGGTTTACATTTATTTGATCATCTAATAGCCTTTGATCTCTTGGTTCACAGAAATTTACTCTTTCCTCTGAAGTACTGCAGAACTCCCAGGCGTTTGCCAAAACCTAATTATTCATCATGCTAGATGGCTGGAGCCATCGTTGGATTTAGGAAAAAATCTAAAGGGAGTTAGCTGGGAAAATGAAAGGAAAGCTACTTTCAAACTCTTCAGGCAGAGCTGCACCAAAGCTGTCAATTATGAGGCTCAGGAGGTTTGGAGTTTAAAGGAGCAATTTCTGCTCCCTGAGCACCCCCTCCAAAAGTCTCTTCCTCCCTCCCCCCAAAAAATCACTTAATAAAAGGCATTTTTATAGCCTTATAGCTTTCTTTATAATAAGATTCTGCCCACAAGCAGCCTACAGATGCAACAAAGCAATGAAGGCTAGTTATTTAATCACGTCAATGTTGTTTCTTTAAACTAACTGGATTTGATATTGGCCAATATACACTGATCTTTTTGCTTGTGCAGAAGGGGAGCAAATACCAATTGCAACCGATTAGTAGAGGGTGGCACTTCTTCAGACTATAGAATGTGTTTTTGCTAACCAATAGCCTAGGGGTGAAATCCTGGCTCTATTGAGGTCCATGGGCATTTTGCCAGGATTTCACCCTATAGAATTTTAGGATTATTTATTATTATGATGTTCATTCATCTGCTTTGTGGTGATATGTAGGAGCCCCAGTCATAGACCAGGATCCCACTGTGCTAGGCGCTGTACAAACACAGAATAAAAAGACTGTCCCAACTCCCAAAGAGTTTACAATCCAAGTAACATAAGGAATATGCATGAGTGAGGGAACTGAGCTCACCAGAAGAGCTGGATGCAGACCCACAGCCCAGTTAGGGGTTTTTGCTTAGGCCAGGGTTGGAACTGCAGAGTTTGCCTCTGTATCTGAGCTTCCTGAAAGGACAGGCTCTTTGGATTCAGTTTTTTGGATTAAGACTGACTTTAGTATAAATATAATAAGCACTCACTATCTTTCGCTGCGTAATGCCTGGGAGTTAGCGATAGTACTTGTATCGTTACCATTATTAGAGTGTCTGAGCTCCTCACAACCTTTATTGTATTTCTCCTCACAAGGCCCTGTGGGGTTGGGAAGTGCTGTTAGCTCTATTGTACAGATAGGGAGATGAGGCCCAGAGAGATTATGGGTCACGTTTTTCAAAAGCACCTGAATGATTTATGAGCCTCAGCCCTATTTTCAAAAGCAATGTAGGGATTCAAGAGCCAAATTCCCGTTGACTTCCAGTTGGCTCCTAAATTGCCTGGGTCACTTTTTAAAATGGGGCTTAGGCTCATAAGTGTTTTTGAAGATGTCATGCTCAGTGACTTGCCTCAGGTCACATGTGGAGCAGAGAACTGAGCTCAGCTCCTAGACCTCCAGGCTGGTACCCTCACTGGGGAACCGTCACCTCTGAAAGCTCTCTTTTGAAGCCCCGCTTGTAGCATGTCTGTTACCATGAGGAGCTGTCGTCTTTGGGCTGAATGAGCTGATTTGGGCTTGGATACGTGCATCAGCTTTAAGTTTCCTTTTAGTTCAGTTTGCACTGTGCATGTGTGTCTGTTTAAATGCATCCCAGAGATTCAGTGGAGAGACTGCCGCAGTGAGAAATGTTATGGGCTCTTTATGGCACTCCTCTAGGAGTCGAGAAATTCAGAGTGGATGGGAAGGGCTTTGGTCTGGGAAATGTCCATCAGTATATTTGCTGGGTGGAATGGTTCATTGAGAGAGAGAATACAGCCAGGGATTCTGAGTTCCTCACAGACGCCATTCTCTGCAGACTCCCTGGTGAGCCGAGAAAACCCAGGCATCACACCTGTTTCTATTATTTTTAAAATTGCGAAATGCAGCCACCAGCACTACAGAAAGAGGAGTGTGAAGGTGTCACACTCTGGGGCTTCAGGGAGTGAAAAGTCTCGTGCACCATGGACCTGATCTAGCAGAACAACGTAGTCTGCAACAACTGAACCACAGCAAGTTCATGGGCCTCCTGAGCTAGGCAGGACCCACACAGAGCATAGGAGGCACGGAGTAATGTGTATGATCTCTCCCTGTGTGCCCCCAGGTCCCACTGAATCTGCACTCTCTGGCTACACAGCCAGCACGGGGGAGGGGGGGAGGAGGGAAGGGCAATGGATATAGGCCTGATCCGGCAAATGCTTCATCGTGGAAGTAAGCCCATGGATTTCATGACAGTGACTTCAGTGGGGCTGTTTGTGTGAGTGAGGACTGCTCATGAGAATCTGCTTACAGGGTCAGTCCTTGTATTTCTCCTTGATGGCTCCTATGGCCTTCAAGGGGGGTATAGTGAAGGCAGGTAAGGCAGCATTCTGCTGCCTCCAGATGCCAAGGCTGAATGTATTCCTGACACAGTGGAGGGTGCGTGGGCTGCTGAATGGGGGACAGGGCTGGGCTCAGGAGAGTTGGGTTCTATTCCCCACTTTGCCAGTGATGATGGTGAGCATATCACTCCTCTCTCTGGGACTGTTTCCTCTCCCAACCCTTGGGTATTTAGATTTTAAACTCATTGGAGCAGAGACTCTCTCTGGTTACAGAACTGTACATCTCCAAGCACAATGAGACTCTCATCTTGGTTGGGTCCTCTAGGTGCTACCGTAATACACCTCATAAAAATGTATCCTATGTCCCACTGCTTCTGTCAGTTTGCCCTTTAAATTTTTTTTTCAGTGACACTTTATTTGAAGCTGTACCATAGCGAGTTGATGTAATTTCATTGAAGCACATAGCCTCCTTTATTTCAATAATTGTTCAATTACCGCTTATTTAAAGTGTGGGCAATCTGCAACAGTGTTTTAAGCTTTGGCAAACTCCCAGGTTTGAAGGCTTTTTTTTTCTTTTAAGTCTTAAAATGTGGATTTGGAAAGGCTTGTTTAACAAAAGACTCTGAAAGTGGGATTGCGTGGGCTTGTGTGTCTGTCTGTCTTCCCCCTTATACTCCATTCCCTCTGGGTTAATGTCTCTTGTTCTCAATTTCCCAGCTTGTGCTCCTCCAATCATACATCTTGGCATAAGACTTGGCTTAGTTGGCTATGTCCCTGGCAATCCCCTTGTGGGTTCTGAACGTTTCAGCTTACGCCTTGTGCCTCTCCTCCTGCTTTTTCTCCTATCTCTGTACTGTCTTTCTCCCTTCATGTTCTGCTATGGGATGGTATAATGAAACTGCCTACAATTGCACATAGCCGATCTGTGACTGCTAGCAGCCAATATCTCCAGTTCAGTGTCTTGGCTTGGTGCTTACATCCCAAAAATCACTGCTGTAGTTGACGCTTACTGGCATTTCCCATGGCTGCCTCCACCGAAGCCAAATAATAAATAGGCATGGAGACTATCTTTTCACTTCAGAGAAGGTCAAGGCAAGCTTCTCTACAGAGCGTTAGTGATGGGACGGGATCTCAGGTGATAGGCTGCCAAGCTGGGGCCTTTCACAAGCATAAACACATGATATTTCTCAGAATGTTTTCTGTTTTCCCCTTTGAATTAGACTGCCAGTGCTCGGTGAACATACCTGCTCAGGTTGGAAGAATCCGATCCCCAGATGGAGTTTGAGATGCCCAAGGTTTTTGTCTTTCCTTGACCCCCTGGGATTATGAAGCCACTGCTTAGCAGTGACAGGATCAGATATAACCTACCAGCTGCTCTATTAGAGTTAGAGCATGTGGATGATGTTGTGCTTCATGGAGGGTTATACTGACACTTGATAGAGCCGCTGCTGTTGTACATGGATGTGCCGGCCATGACCAGATTGCTCCCTAATGGAGCTCTGTGGGATTGAGCTGCCTCTCTTGGGAAATGACAGTAGGTCTGACTCTCTCTTTCTGCTCCATCCTCGTTTCCACCTAAAACAACCTGGCTCTGCCCATAAAATCGGCTTTTAGAAGTCATAAATTCCTTCCTAACCTGGGAATCACTAGCTTGGAAGAGAAATTTCCCCTGGCATTTACAAACCATTATAGAATTTTGCTTGTGAGAGGAAGCCTTAGCTGCAGCCCATCACATATCAGACAATAACAGATTAAGCTTCACTTGCCAGGTTTTGCAGTATTTACATTTTAGAACTGGGTGATTGCTGCTTGGCTTTGACTATCAGTGACGCAAGTAACAGGGTTGCAAGCTGTTGCTTTGCAGCATGGTGTAGGTTAGGGGTTCTGAAACTGGGGGTCATGACCCCTCAGGGGGTCATGAGGTTATTTTGTGGGGGGTCATGAGCTGTCAGCCTCCCCCCCGCCAACCGTGCTTTGCTTCCAGAATTTATAATAGTGTTAAATACATAAAAAGTGTTTTTAATTTATAAGGGGGGTTGCACTCAGAGGCTTGCTGTGTGAAAGGGGTCACCAGTATAAAAGTTTGAGAATCACTGATGTAGGTAATATCAAGAAGCTGCCATGCAGCTTCATGCTTGGTGGCACCATCTCATTTCAAACAAGCTCTCTGTTTTGGTCTGTAGTTGCAAACTCAAGGCTAGGCTTACATTACGTGTTCAACAAGTGCATTGCAAAGCCTCAGCGTATACAGCAAGCAGCTCACCTACTGAATGCAAACAGCACAATTATTACAGCTAAAACAGACAAACAAACAAACCTAGTATATATCCAGGCACAAATTTCAATCTTGTGAAGAAACAAGAATAAAACCATTTAAATAATGGTTAAGCTGCAGTGTACTGGGGCCCTCTTACACCGAGGGAATGGAGATCCGTTCATATGAAAGGAGACTGGAAGAGCTTGGCTTGTTTAGCCTAGCAAATCAAAGGATGAGAGCAGATATGATTGCTCTCTAGTCTCGATAAATACATGGAGGGAGGAAGAAAGGCTGGAGGGCGGGGGGAGCTATTGAAGCTAAAGGGCAATGTTGGCAAAAGAACAAATGGGGATAAACTGGCCATGAGTAAATTTAGACTGGAAATCAGAAGGTTTCTAACCATCAGAGGAGTGGGGTTCTGGAATAGGCTCTCAGTAGAAGTGGGGGCAAGAAACCTAACTGGTTTTTAGGGTGGAGCTTGATAAATTTTAGAATTGGGTGATATGCCAGGATTGCCTGTGATAGCAGAGGACTGGACTCAGTGCCACAGGAGAGCCCTTCCAGGCCTATGTCCCATGTTCCCACACACTCACAAAGGCTCATGTATCTCTGCTCCTCCTTTCTGGTTGGTTAACTAACCAGCACAGTTCCCGGATTCACTGTGTTGGTAACTTGCCCAAGGTAATACACAAAGTTGGTGGCAGAGCCAGATCTCCTGAGTTCCAGTCCTGTGTTTTACACTCAACACCTTCTTTCCTCTTCTGAGAGTATTATAAAAATTGAATTTAGAAAACATCGTAAACTAGGGATTAAATGAACCCCGTTGGCTGTAGCTCACGAAAGCTTATGCTCTAATAAATTTGTTAGTCTCTAAGGTGCCACAAGTACTGCTTTTCTGTGTTGCTAATATCAGAGGATGATCCCCAGTGGTGAGATAATGGGATGATTTGTTGCAGAAAGATGTTGTGTGAACTGCTTGTTGGTGGTGTAATTAAACAGCCATGTGCATATGAAAAAATGTTTGAACTAGAGAGAGGAAAATTTCAGTGTTTGCCAAATTGGGAGGGGGGAAAAGAGTCTTTTAAGGTACAATAATGATTCTTTGCATTTATTCCCTCTCACCTTCCAGTCAAGAACTGCAGAGAGCTTTACAAATATTAATTAAGCCCCACAATGCCCAGTGACAAAACTTCTCTGTAAAAGTGGGATAAAGTAACTTGCCCAAGGTAATACACAAAGTTGGTGGCAGAGCCAGATCTCCTGAGTTCCAGTCCTGTGTTTTACACTCAACACCTTCTTTCCTCTTCTGAGAGTATTATAAAAATTGAATTTAGAAAACATCGTAAACTAGGGATTAAATGAACCCCATTGCAGCTCCACTGGTTTTCTAGGAATGAATTTCCCCCTGTCTTTTTAAAAAAATCTGTATCCAAGACGAGCAGTATCCAAGGCGAGCTGGCATTATATTAACCCCACTCTTTTAATTGGTCAGTAATTTTTGGAGCCTTCTAGGTTTTCAAAACCTCCCCAGCTGTCATTGCAGTAAGGGAATCAATCTGATGAGGGTTGTGCTGTGCAGATCTGCCAGTCAGTCGTGGCGCAGGGCCTGAGGTGGGACAAGTTTGTAAGCAGATTTTCCAGTCTGAAATATCCATGTAAGTCTCATGGAAATAAAAAATCCTGGATTTCATGTTTCTGCTGGAACAGTGCATCTTCTTTTTAACCCTCTCTTTCCCATCTCACCTGGGAGAGCTCTGCTGTATAGCTTTATGTGCGGTGTCCTGCTATTGTTTGTGTTGCATATTAATTTGTATTAACTTTTCAGCCCCATTTTTCCTTAGGAAAGAGGGCTACATTTTTTTTGTTTCACCTTCTCCCGAAATATCTAGGGATGATACTGTTATCATACAAGAGATCTGCAGAGATATGAAACTGCTTATTTTTTGTAGTTATCCAGACAGCTCCTTTTTAGTTCCTGAGATTGGAGCAGTGCTCATTTATAGCTTGTGTTCTGTACTTGTTAGGATATGTAAATGTCTTTTGTTGGAAGCTCATCTTCTTGGAACAAATTTCCTGTAATCCTAGGTTAGTAAAGTACAAAAAACAAAACAAAACCCTGAAACAGAAACCAAGCCTGTACTACGAAAATGAAGTTGCTCAGGCCTTATGAAGTGCATAATGACAGTAATTACAGTACTTCCAAGCAATTGGCTTTTAACTAGGCTTGTTTTGATTATTATCCGAGTGGGTCAAAACAAGTCCAGCTAGGGTAGATCCAGGCTGGAAAGACTGGGGGAGATGCTGCAAGATTTCTCCCAGAAATAAAATCTCCATGGGTTCAATTTCAAACTCTGCTTGGTCAACAAGTGAAAGTGAGTATCCAGATCTTTAGATGCATCTACATCGAAAAGCCATTGCATGGGTGGAAAACACTGTGGGTTTGCGATGGCAGGGGGACTGTATGTCTAGTTTGAGGTTCATTAGGAGGTCTATGTTGTGGGGTACTTGTCCACATGATGCCCAGCTCAAGTTGATGATGTCAGATCCTGATTTACATAGGGATTAAATGTGTCATTTAAAAAAAAATCTTTCTACAAGCCTCTGATAAATAATCAGTAAAGATAGATAGGAGAGTCCAAGGACAAAATCCCATCCTGGTGTAAGTGAGCACAATGCCACTGACCCCGGGACTGAATCACTGCTCCAAGGGTCTGGTGTTGTCATATAGGTACCCTAATGTCCTCTCATTGTTTCCCAGTGCTTTTGTTGATCAGGTGAATCTTTCAAAGCGCTAGCCATGAGCTTTAAAAATGACTATAGTGATTTTAGGCGTCTCAGGTTTTTTTTTGGGGGGGGGGGGGTGTTGGTGCAAAGTCCTGTGGGTAGCTCAGGGCAAGGAGGCTTTTTTAACCTTAAGAACACAGCTGCCCTGTTGTCTTCAAATCGCTGAGTGACAGTTTGAGGAGACTGGTTTGGTGGGGGTATTTTACTGATTATGGTGCCTACTCTCTTTGCTTAGTGCTGTACGTGGGAGGCTCTAAGCAGTGATTGCCGGATGCCGGCTGGGGTTTGTACAGGAGCAGTGGCCCATGTTTGCCTTCCTGATGCTGCTAGCTGCGGGCTGCAGGAGTTGCCTTGCCTGGTGTAAATGTCAGCCCCTTGCAGGTACTTACCCCAGCCAGCCTGGGGTAGAGGAGGGTGCCCAGAACCTTCTGCGCCTCAGTCCCCTTTACCAGGCCTCAAGGTGGGTGCCCAGAGAGGGAGGCACCTGCAATAGCTGGTCCCTTTCGCTCAGCTCTCTCTCTTTAACTCAGCCCGAGGGCGTCTGCTGAAAGGAGGGGGCAGAGATTGAGGGGAAAGGCAGCCTAGCAGCTCCTGCTATTTATGGTGACTTACACTGAGCTACCCACAGGACTTTGCACCTTTTCCCTTTTAAAGTTCTCGCCTTGTGGCAGTGGCAGCCCATTCATTTGAGTTGGGCGCTTAACGTAACTGTTAGATGGTAACCTGCCAGCTTGCAGCTGCTGGAAGTGACCTTCAGCTTCCTACCTGAACAGGTAGCACCAGACAGCGCACGTATCCATGTGTGCATTAGTCTGAAAGCACCAGGTGATTTAACAGTGGGGCCTGTTTTTTTTGCCCTGAGTGTGCTGCTTTATTTGCCATGCTAACTCACCTTCAGAAAGATTGCCCCCGGTTCCCTCTGAATGCATCAATAATATACCCATCACCTGGCAAATCCTGTCCGTGGAAGGGGCGTGGTGACTTGGAGCAAAACCTTCCTCCTTGCTGCATCTTGGGCTTTGCCTTCTTTCTTTCTGAAAGACAGCTCGATGGTTTTTCTCAGCCAGCGGTGGCAGTGATGGGAACCTCCCCACCCCATGTCATTCTGCCCTGGACTGTATTTGCAGCAGAGGTGGGTTTATATCTCTGCTTTTCCCACCCCCCAAAAGAAATCCTTTCTGAACAATCCCCTGTGTGCAAATGACTCCTAGAACAAAGAAGCTGCCTGGGAGCCTCGATCAGGCCTTTCGGCTAACTGCTGATGTGCTTGAAAATGCCTGCTGAATGTGCAGCACAAACGGTGCCTGGCGGTATTTGTATCTCAGAATTGTGCAAACCCCACCATTGTGTTATTCCAAATCAGGACATACCTGGTTCTGGGTCAGACCGAGCTCGATGCCTTTGCTGGGGCTGCTGCCCTTGGCATGCTTGAGTGTGTGTAGAGTACCCATGTGAGGATTTGCCCCCTAGTTCAGGGAGGAGGGGATCATTTGCCCAAGAGGTAGACCTTTGCCTTTGCAAGGGATTTAAGTGAAGTCAAGCAGAGGTGACACCTCTCATTTATTTTCCCACCTAAATGCTTACTAAACAGACTCATCAACTTTGTGCTGAATGTCGCAAGAAGCAGCGAGTGGCAGTTTGTGCACCTGTGGACCTCTGGGAGTCTGTTTTCATTGTTTCCTCCTCTATTCTCCATCTCCCTCCCAGCAGGTTTATACCTTCAGGGAGTTGAGGTCCTGCTGCCCATGATGCTCGAGCATTTATGGGGGAGCACCTGCTAATCCACTCATCCCTGGTTGCAGAGTGTAAGGGGGTACAGACATTTGGGATGGGTTTTAACTCCATTTCCCCTCCAGAGACTGTGTGGGGTCCCTTCACCTCATCCCTGTCATTTCCCTTATATATTTGAACACACTCAGTGCTGCCTGATCCCAGAGCCCAGGTTGTGTGGGTTGCTGGGATGGCCTTCTCCTCTTGCCCAGCAAGGTTGGGGTGCTGAGATTTCAGCTGCCACCTCCTCCCCTCTCCCATAATTATGTCAATAACTTTCTGATGATTACCCCACTTCTAAATTCTCTGCTTCTGGTACAGACATGAAAGGGGGAGGGAAGGGTCTGTGAGAATTCTAAACAACTCAGCTGTTGAATGATACAATTTAATTATTCTATTTATTTAAGAATGGAGAGGCACTTGAACTGCCAGTGCTAATTTCCCAGGGCACTTGGAGTTTTGGTTCAGGAACTTAGGAGCATTACAACTGTGAAATTTGGTTCCAGACCCAAAGAACAAGAGTGTGTAGACCCTGCGATTTTGTCTTTCTGTCTGCCTTTCTTTGTCTTGTTGAAAGAAAGAAAGAAAGAAAGAACAGTCGCTGCTGCAGAGATCTTGTCATTTTAGCTTGCCTTAAGAGCATTTCTTTGTATAGTTGCAGTTATAACTGATGAATACATACAGTCATTTGTCACATAGAGAAATATCTTCTATAATCATTCAGTGCTTTCATCTATAAGTGTTTATATTCATAATTTTTAAGTGACTAGTACTGCCATAGATCAGCTCGCCATCTGTCTGAAACCTAAGAGTGATATTGCTGCTGGTTTCTTCATTACTAACGCAAATGTTTCTGTAAGACAGGCCACGTTTTTGGAAAGCGTCTCTTTTGTACAGACGTGTTTAATTCTCTGCAGCTCTGATGAATTAGCATATATTGATCAGTGCCCTAGCTGGGGACCAGATGCTTGCCATGTTCTACGACAAGTTTTAACAAAGACAGAGAGCAGTGAGCTCATGCATGCCGTATAGTGAGTAGTTCCAGCCATCTGATTTATTTGTAAAAAAAATGTGCCCTGACATAGATAAATTATTTTGTGAGTCTAACTTTGGAAATAATCCATCTTAACACGCCTGAGCTTTCTTACGAAGCTTCTGATTTATTTCTGCTTGGAACTGACGCACCATTTTGACTGTACTGATGTAAATACTTTCAGAAATTCTGCTGATATTTTTTCCCGGCAGTTTTTCTGTGTGCATGTTGTTTAGCAGCATATGGTTCTCGGAGTTCTGCTATATTCATCATCTCAAAAAACCCATTACAATGGGAGTGATGTCACATTTTTCAGAATTGTATTGTACCATCTGAGCATTGCAGGCTGTTGGTCTGTTCCCTGTCTCCATTTCTAACGTGTGAGCAACTGACAAACAGGCAAAATGGGTTTTAGGACAAAGTTGCTTGCAGGTAGCTTCTATTATTCCAGCTGTGTTCAATTCAGATCCTTCTTTCCATTATAAAACTGCAAACTGCTTGGAGTTTCCAGGAATTCTGTTTGCTTTCTAAACTCCAGCTTCTCAGCTTTGATTATGGAGATTGAGCGGTGCATGGTGCTTGTAGTCACAGCTAGCCCTGTACGTTTCTCCTCCTGCCTTCTTTCAGGGCATTAATATTTTGGGCCTGCTGTACACTGGGAGAAGCTCCATGGGCTTACAGCATAGGTGCATTTGGCTCTTTGCGTGTCTTATAGATTTCCTTGCTTAATGCTGTAAATTTTCCAGCCCTTACTCCTGATGGGGCATAAATGTCTGTTCAAATCTCTTTCCACCAGTTGCTCAGTTCACCCAAAGCTGAGATCTGCAAACTGTCTTAGTGAGCACATCCCGCCTTGCAGTATGAGCAGTGTGAATGCCAGATCTGCCAACTGCTGTCTATTATTTGTTATCACCTGTGCTATGGAGTCCATCTTTCAGTAATATACTGCCAGTGAAATGGCATATTGCGCAGTCTCTCTGCCAGCATCATTGGAGTCACAAGTGTATATACAGGCAAGTTAGCGGGGTGGTGTTTCTTTAATTAGCTCGGCCGGGAAAACAGCATCTGCTCTCTTATAAGGTCCTTGGGTTCTTCTCCCCAGTTTCCACCTGCTTTGGCTGAGGGACACAGAGAGGTGAAGTGATTTGCCCAGTGACTTGGTGTCTGAGGCTGAATGTAGCTTGATGGCCCAGAAGCCTCCGGCTTTGCCTTAAATGCAGTCTTTTCAGCAGTAGCTTTGGGGATGTGGCAGGATTAGCAGCAGTGTGCTTTGGTCTAACTTGAGGGCTGATGCCTTTAACTCCCTCCGGGCCTGACTTATCACTGTGTTATCTAGTTCCACGTGGCATAACCCAATTACTGCCAAAGGAACTGCCGTCCTAGACCAGACCAGTAGTCCATTCAGTCCTCCAGTCTGTGCTAGTGGCTAGTCCCAAATCATTCACAGGAAGGTGTGAAGTGATGAGGCATAACGTTCCTGAGAGGGAAGAACGTTTCTTCCTGGGCCCAGGAAGTTAGTTGGCTTGTGGCCTGAAGTTTGTAAGGTTTTCTATCCCTTCCACATCTTCATCCTGGCTACTGTAACTGGGGATGATGATCTTACCATTAATACAGTTATATTTATACATGAATTGAACAGTCATAAATTCACCAACAATCCTTTTAATTTAGTAAGAGAGTTTTACCAGAAAACAGCTCAGAGGAGCTGATCTCTCATTCACTCCAAAGGTGACCTTTGCTTCCTATACGTCTCGTGACTTCCCAGCAGAAGGGTTGGGGACAGTAACATCAAAATGTCAGCGCTCACTGGTAGACCCCTCTGGCTGGATAGGGATTCTGAAACAATGACAGGGTTTTCTAAAAAATCCCTCTTGCTCTCCACTCCCTCAGCAGCTTGGCATTCTTGCCTAGTAAGTATTTATTTAGCTGTTAGAGCTGATAGCCCGGCTTCCTTTTAAATCATCTTCCCATCCAGGGTATGCCAGGCCTTGAATTTCTGGCGAGAGCTAACCCCATATGTGCAGGCGGTTACATAGGTGCAAAGGAATGGGATAGTGGAGGATGGCATGACAACTGCAGCTCTCCGCTTTCATGCCCGGGTCATTTCATTCCTCGTCCCCAATCGTATTTCAACTATCTCTGGTAATTTGTTGTTGTTTTAAAAAATAATAATAATAATAATAAGACGAAGAAGAATAGCAGTTATTCTAAGGACAGCATGCAGTGAAGCACAGAGATTGCTAATTCACTGCACTTGGCTGCTTTGCTAGGTTTAGTAATAACTAATGGGCTCCTTCTTACTTATAATATAAAACACAGAGCCATTGCTAATCTGCAGAACAATCCTTTATGCTCTGATTAGCAAATCTAACTGTAATTTACAACCTGGGAAGATGCAGTAATGCCAAAGAGAGGTGCTTCAAGAGTGTTTGTAAAGGCCTCTAGGTACTTTTACTCGAGTTGAACTCTGCTTCACACACAGCCTTGGGCAACTTAGAACAAGTCTAGGATTTCAGTTCCCTCACTTTTGCAGATAAAAATGGAAATAGTTGCAGTTGTCATGCAGGTATTGCAAGGGAGGGAACTGTCTTTGGTTGCACATCCTGGATAACAGAGCGATGGATTCCCAGATCTGCACCCTCAGGTTGGTTCTTAGGCTTGTGACTCTGACTTCTGCCAGACAGTCTCAGTTTTAGCACCAGCATCCAGGCGTGAGATTTGCATTTCATATTAAAATCACCTCCCTTTTCCCCATTGTGGCATTTATTCAGGTGACTATAAAGTCAGCCAAAAACAATGGCTGAAGTACAGGGCATTCACTGAGTTGCCTTCTTGATCTTTAGGCAGAGGAGCCAGGATAAAATTCAGACTTTGCTTGAGCCTTGGCTTTGGGTTGGACTTTGGCCTTATAAATTCTGAAATAACACATGTAATTGAAGAGAAACCTTCCTTCCCACGGCTTCTGGTGCTTAGGTATTGACCTGCCTGACTTTGATCTCTGCATTTGATGCACTTGTGCTTCCATCTCCCTTTGTCATGAGGCAGAACAATCTGCTGAGTTCTCCTCTCTGTACAACTTAGAAACAGGGGATGTTGAGCCAGGCCTGAGTGAGCTGGGGTGGACTGGGACTGACCAAGTGAGAAAGAAGCAAATCTATAGGTGGGGACAGGAGATAGGATTTGAAGGAAGTATCTTTCAGGGGTAGTAGAGGAGAAGAAGGTGGCCTGAGAGGTTTTGTGGTAGAATAGTAGCTGTTGTGGTGAATCTGGTCTTTATTTAACATTAATCGCTACTCCTTCCCCTCAGGGCCTTTAAGCAGCATCTGTAGCCGTAAGCCTGATGAAGGTCCCCTGGAGACTCCCTGCCTGTCAAGCGTTGTTATTCTCTTGATACAATAAACCATCAACATACCCAAATGTCAAGTAAAATTCAGAGGCAATTGGCAGCAATTGGAGGTTTGGTTGGAATGGTCAAATAAGGTATCTTAGCAACAGAGGTAATTTTGTCTTCTTGTAGACTGGGTTTGTTTTGTAATAGCTTCAGTCCTGCTGAACATAGCTGCTACAAGGGGCAAGCCCTGCCTTTCATACGAGGACGTTCCTTCAAATCTCTGACGCCTCATGACCACTCTCCTTCTGTTGCAACAGTGACAGTGTTAAAGACCCTCTAAATCTTTTCAGCTTTGAGTGTACAGGAGCAAACTCAGAATCCAGAGCAAGGCTGGGTGGTCAGGAGAGATGAGGTATGAGTTGGGGAGGTTGTAATGGAAATGAAGCTATTTGGAGAAGATTTGAATATGGTAAATCTTGCAATAAAGTGAAAACAAAACAAACCAAGCCCCATCTAGTTTTACCTGGGTGAAAGTCACGATGCAAAACCAGGCACCACCCTCTACCTGAAATAGAAAGACATTCATATTTTATATGTAGTACTTTGGAAGTCAGTGTGTGAAGCAACAGTGCTCCAAATTTTTGGCTTGAGGTCTAGTATTTCTTGTAGACTGTTGAGTCCCTGGAAGCTCTTCAAATCTTGGATGGCTATTTGCACTGCACTCACTCAATTCCTAAAATCCTTTCCCAGCTTGTCTGGGCTCAACGTAAAACCTGGGGGAAATTCTCAAGGGAAGCAGGTTTCAGAGTAGCAGCCGTGTTAGTCTGTATCCGCAAAAAGAAAAGGAGTACTTGTGGCACCTTAGAGACTAACAAATTTATTAGAGCATAAGCTTTCGTGAGCTACAGCTCACTTCATCGGATAGCTCATGAAAGCTTATGCTCTAATAAATTTGTTAGTCTCTAAGGTGCCACAAGTACTCCTTTTCTTTTTTCAAGGGAAGCAGTGTTTCTTTGGTTGCTCCAAAGTTCTGGTCAGGAATTCAGAAGGATTATCCCTGGAACATCACACAAAAAACAAGTTATTGGTGGCCTTTAACAAGATTAGATCCGCTATCAACATGCCGTGTTAAAGTATGGCATACAGTGAGTTGAAGCAATAACCTCCTAATGGACTGAATAGTAGAGAAAATAACTGACTACATGATGAACAAGCAACAATATAATAACACTGAATCCAGCCAGTCTCATTGGAGATTTACATACCATTCTTGGGCAGAGCAGTCTCATCAGACTAAACATTAATTGTGTTTCCATAATGAAGTTAACATGTAGCTAATTATGCTGAAAATGGCCAGCAAAGAAGACAGCTGCTCTCCTTAGTTTGGGTAACAGTGCAATTTTCTGGTTAAACTATAAAATATTTTCACCTGGGAGTCCTAAAGGAACACGGGCAAGTAACTTTTAAAAACGGTTTTAGCTCTCTGGTGGGTATCCTCTTAGGAACTTGAAAATGGCACATGTTTTTCTTTTTGAAAACAAGACATGGATGTATTATTACCTGAACTTGCAGTCCTCACACAGGCAAATCCTCCAGTGAAATCCATGGGGTTGGGTCTGTAGATCCTCTCACATTCCTCTCACCCACTGATGCTGCAGCAGCTCCCTTTGTGGTTGAACTGTCTTCACAGGGAGATTTATTGTGCTGTGTTTCAGAGGGCTTCAGATAGCGGGAAGGGCTTGGTCAAGAGGAAGGCACTTGTAGTTTGCTCCAGAGAAGATAGAGGTAATGGTAGGGTGTGGGCAGGAATGGGGACCGCCTCCTCTGAGTGGGGTGATCTGTCCTTTGCCCAAGAAGTTAACAGTTATGCAGAACTTTTGGATTCCCAAGTGACTTTGGTTGACAAATGCATCCATTTTTGTTTCATTTGCCAGTTGTCAGGCAACCAGGGCCATTTCTCTGTGCTGTGGCCCTTGCCATGTGTGACATGGTGCTGGGTCTCTAACGGGTTGCCAAGGAGTGAGGGGTTATTGGTCGCTCTCTTTGCCCAGGTGCTGTAGGAAAGGGCTGTGAGAGCAAATGGCTGTTGGAGGGCAGAGAATGCCTTTGGGAAAGTCAGGCTCCACGCTGCAGCAGGGAGGTCTTTCTTTACTCTCTGGTTATGTTAAAACTTATCCATTATCAACACTAAGGGCCAAATCTTCAGCTGCTGCATATCGTCATGACTACACTGATCTGTGCCAGCTGAGGAGGAGATCTCATCAGTTAGGGATCCTTCCCCTGTATGGCCCATGGATTTTTCCACCCGGGCTAGCCATGTCTTTGTGACTGCCAGACTAGGCCACTACAGCGTGGCCTGCGGGAGGCTCCCCTTGATTACATGGCAGCTGGAAGTGAGTGCAGAACATGTCTGCCCACTTGCTGTGAAGTGATGGCCATAAGGAGCTGGTCACACCAGTTTTCTGAATGCAGCAGCTTCTAGGTGCCACGCTCGGTATTAATGTGGATCTTCTGACTTGCTGAGGAACTTCCTTTCTTCCCGTGTGCTGCTGTCGCAGGTCAGCTGGGGCTGGAGTCAGGGCATTCTCGCTGGAGAACTTGGTCATTTGGGAATTTGCTTTTGCCTCCTAGCTTAGAGGAGCTAGAATCTGTTGTCCTGCGGGACATGATGGAGCGGCTTATACCGACACGGGGTGATTGGGTTAACCACACAGATTGTTTGTTTAAGAGGCCGTAGTCTGTCTGGTATGATACAGGTTAATGCGTTGCTATGACTTTTTAAAGTATGTGCATGCGGGTAATTATCATGGCTCCATTTTGTCACCGCAAGGTCTCATTTCCAGTAACTGATCAGTGCAGGAGGGCCATCTGCAGCTTCCCAATTCTGGAGCCAGCATAGTTCAGCATAGCCCCAGGCCAGACCTTGCAACACCCTGGCACATCTTCTATTTTTCGGCTGTAAATATTTGCGTAGGAGTTTTGGCTGCTTTCCAGACCTTTTGTGCTTTAGGAGCAGCACAAATTGAGCAGAATCTGGCTTGGGATCGGGCCCCAGAGTAACATCTGGTTACTGCTCTGTGCAGCATTCTAATGGTTTCTTATTTAAATCTTGTTCACAGGGTGGATTGTTGGAAAAGGTGGGTGAGAAATATAGAAACAGCACCTGGTGGTATGGGACATATTTAGAGGTGGGAAGATTTTGAGATGAAACCTTTACTAACTACAATCCCAGTTAATTCAGTTCTCTTTCCTTTCTGCTCACAGGGTACAGGTTGAGTTCTATGTAAATGAAAACACCTTTAAAGAACGTCTCAAACTGTTCTTCATCAAAAACCAAAGATCAAGTAAGTGTTTGTACCAAGACACTCCATGACAGTTTTATTTTCCAGGTAATTACAATAATAACCAGGTTGTCTGTAATGAAAGGGATGAGGGGGGAAAAAAGAAAAATCTAACTAGCTACAAAATAGAAAGAATCTCTCTCTCTCTCAGGTCTATTAGCCACAGCAAATCTGTTTGAGCAATATTTGTATGGAGGTGATGGATAACAATGTGTAGGGTAATATATTTTTTTGCATACTTATTAACTTGAGCAATAAATTGCTGCTCACGTTGACCAGTCTCCATCAGTCCTAGGATGGAAAGTAAGTGCCATCTAGTGGTTGCAACGTTTCAGCACTGCTTGGTATCCTTGGCACTGCTGCCTCAAGGATTCTTCTGTATCCTGATGTCAGAGTGCCGGTTCCCAGCACTGAGGGCTCTCTTTTTGCGTGTTAGCCTGAGACGGAGCTGGGTTAACGAGTTTCATCTGTGAAAGCAGACTGGTGTGGGAGTGGGTTTCCTTTCTTGAGAAAAGCGTGATTCCACAGGGAGGATAGGAAAGAGCACCCTATATTTCTATTGTCCGCATCACCAGCATTTATAGAGTGTTCACTACTATGGCACCTAGCTGCATTTTACAGGGGTGATGCTCAGCACCTCTAGATTTACAAGCGAAATGACTAGCCCTGTAATATGCAGTATTGTTGTAGCCATGTTGGTTCCAGAATATTAGGGGCAAGGTGGGTGAGGAATTATCTTTTAATGGACCAACTTCTGTTGTCGAGAGAGAGACGTTTTCGAATTACACAGCTTTCAAGCTCTTCCTCTTCCTATTATCTGATCAGAACAACCCCCAGCCTCTCCAAGCTCATCATCAGAGCATAAGTAACTAGCAGATATTCTGTCTGTTCAATCTTGTATTTAGCTGTGACACTCTCAGTACCTTTCCCAAACCTGAGGAAGAGCTCTGTGTAGCTTGAAAGCTTGTCTACCCCAGAAGTAGTGAGCCACTAAATTCTATGATGCCCACAGCTTAGAGGGAGACCCAAGACTAAGGCATTTGTTACTGGGATATCAGATCTGGCAGCTTATCAGAAAGGTTGGACAGAGCAGGGCAAGTTCCAGTGAGAGGGAATATTGCAGGTGATGGCAGTGGTGCAGGACAAGATGTAAAGCGGTTTTAGTCTCTGCATTGCTTCTCACCCTGATTGTATACCCGATCAGCATGCAGGGCAGTGCAACATCTGATGGTTGTGCCATCAAGGTGGCGCAGTGATGTGTACTATGGGAGCAATCTTCTGATTGGGGTGAAACATACATGTACGTGTGAGTCAAGGAGCATGTGCACGCAGTGAAGCTGGAATCTGGCTTAATGTCCGCAGGAACAATATTCATGGAAGCTGGTACATAAGTTCCCTGGCACTATCTTGTAGATGGCTATACCTGTCCCAGTCACTGTTCCCTCTAAGCTGTGCGCATGTGTGCACGCACACAGATCCTAAACCCCGCGCACACGGCGAAACACCACGCACTCAGAAAATTAAATACTACATCGGAGCCAGGCTGAAATATCATTGACTTTTAACATTGTTTGCCCACCATCTATCAACACAGCCAGATTCTACTAGCTGGCAAGGGGAGGAAAGGGAAAGGAAGTTAAATTTCCTTTTTCTAAGTATTTAAAAATTACATTTACAAAATAACATGGTGTAGAAGTATTATTATTACAAATTGCAAATTAAAACTTTTTAAATGTATAAGCATTTTACTCGCTTGGGTGCATTTGCCTCATGGCGCACAAATTTGAACTCTGCTTCAAAAATTTGCACATAAGAAATTTTTTGCGCACACGTCCTGTCAAAAATTAGAGGGAACATTGCTCCCAGTGTCAGCCACGGGTCAGCCATCTGTCTGTTTACTATTTTGTAATTAACTGGTTACTCCAGGTGTTTAGGATAACCACGTCTGTCCCATGCTTATTAAAGCTGAGGACTTCATGTCGATCAGAGGCAGCAGAATGGGAAACTAATTGATAATTACAGTTTTATTTGGGCATAAGCTTTCGTGGGTAAAAAACCCACTTCTTCAGAAGCATGGAGTGAAAATTACAGATTTTCTGTAATTTTCACTCCATGCATCTGAAGAAGTGGGTTTTTTACCCACGAAAGCTTATGCCCAAATAAATCTATTAGTCTTTAAGGTACCACCGGACTCCTCATTGTTTTTGTGGATACAGACTAACATGGCTACCCCCTGATAATTAATAATTAGTTACTGTGAGTAATGACCACCCATAGATATAATATAACAGAGATGAAGAGGGTGATGTGGGCAGCTAGATGTGCAAGAACCTCAATATTACATCACTTAATATTCACTCATGATGATAACCACAAATCAATATTCTGTATATATGATACAGCCAGGTTACAGTACTCTGAAATGCATTTGCTGAGTGGATCTTTGACAAACTCATTATGAACTTGTAATAAATTTGCATCCTTTAAAGCTATTATGGGGCTCTCGTTTCTCCTTGCTGTGTACACCTACAAGTTATTACCCAGTTCAGGGCTCCTGTGTCTTTCTGTCTCTTTTCTTCAGGGATTCCCAGGTTAATAGGAAGTGATTTTCCATGTATTTCCCACCCACCCCCCTTTAAGCTATACATTCTTGTACAAGTGAAAGAGCAGTACATGTTAGGACATCCCTGATTCCCAGTTTAACGTTGTGGTTGTGTTGTCTTAAATGCCATGTTACAAAGGGAAGCTCTGCAAATGTTAGGTTGTCTCGATGAGGTTCTATTCTGTGTGGGTGAAATTCACCCCTGTGCGGAGAGGCCAGCACAAGGTATGTCCACTAATTAAATCCTTTTAAACCCTCAGAATAGTGTTTAAGTGGGCAGGTCATGCCCACCTACCTGAACTAACTTTAATGTGGCTAGGGCAGGTACTGGAAGAGTGAAGCTGTAACAGCGTGAGATGCAGCGTGGGCAACCCTACAAGTCATTACCCAGAGTTTTGGGTAGGTTTGTACAGGCCAGGCTGCTGCAGCTTCACTGCTCTGGTATCTGAGTTAGCTAGTTTAAAGCTAGCTCAGGTACGTCTGCTTGAGCAGCCATGACACCAGTGATGGCCGTCTAGACATACCCTCACGAGAGTCATATGCCCTCTTTCACCCTTTATTAAACTTGGCACAAACATTAATGAATGTGCCCTGGTCACTTCCATCAAAACAGAAGCACTATTATGTCTGCTGCTTACCAATCACTAGTGAGACCTCAGAAAGTCTCCCAGATGGGATTCTGAGTGACAAAAATAAAATAATTGATTGCTCCTGGGAAGTTCTGGCAATGGACGACTTCTTGTGGGATGAGAATGAACTGACCTGCTGTAAATCATTATACAATATAGCATGAAGCTGGATTTATTTTGTTAAAAATAGTGGCATGTTTATAGGGCTGGGGCACCCTGATTGAACTTCCAACAGTGTTGGAACTCTACGTGACCTCCACCTCCTGAATTTTCTTGTCTAGGGACAGGAACCTCCAGCCTGCTGCTGCTCCCACCCTTCTAAACATTTCAGGCCATGGATTCCTCTCGTCTGTATCAAAAATATCACCTATTTTCTTTGACTCCCCAGATTAATTCCACTCGAAGAATCAGGCTTTTATTTTCTGCCTGAGGGAAGGCATTAGCTGCCCGCAGGGAATCTCTAGGAGCTAATTTTATAATTTCACGCTTTCTTTTGTTCTCTGTGGGTCATATACTTGTTAAATAGCTGGTGTGTAGCATCAGAGCGGCTGCCCAGGAGAGGAGGGTTTTAATGGAAATGTGCTAAATTTCTCACTGGTAATTTGAGTAATAACCTGCTAAACTGGCTGTGAAGAGGAGGGAGTTGATAAAGTGGCAATTTGAATGTTCTGTTCCTCCTCCTACAAACCACTGAGCCATGTGATGAGCAAAGATTGGACCCTAGCTTGGTTGTATGAGTCTTATTAAATGGATGCTAGTTGATTCTGGGGATAAAAACCTCAACAGCCCACATTCCTTTCTTCCATACTAGGGAAGGGGTTTGCAAAGAGCCAGCTCTTTTTGTTTAATTATTTATGTTGGTCTTGTAGTTATTTGAAGCTGTATAGGATGTGAAATGCACCCTACAAGACTCGAGCAAAGTTCGTACAGCATTCCCGGTCTCCTGCAAGCTCTACTAATAGCCAGAAAAGCAATCATTACCCATCCTACCACGCATGCTATAACAAGCAGCATAAATTACTGTGTTTGTTCATTCTCATGCTTAAAGGATAATAGGTGTTTAAATACTATTGAAACAGATGTTCCAAGGATGCAGTAACATTGACGGGACCTCTGCTGCATTGTTCTCCCTCTCCCCATTATGGGCACCATGTTTTCTAAAGATTTGGGGCCAAATGATATCCAATGGCCCCTAATTGTGTGTCCATCACCAATTCCTGGCACAATCAACTGTGGTTGCAAACAACAGAACGTAGGAGTCTATTCAGACATATAGGGCTAGAATGTGGAACTATGCCATTGACACAGATCCAGCACATTACAGGAAGGATGGTCCAGTGATTAGAAGCTAGCTTGGGACTCAGTAGGCGTGGGTTCAATTCCCTGCTCTGTGAGGTGGAGATCCTCAAAGGTATCAAGGTGCCTTACTCCCATTGAAATAAATTGGAGTTAGGTGCCTAAATACCTTTGTGAATCTGGACCCTAGTCTCTCTGTGCATGTTCCCCACTTGTACTATGGGCATAATAACAATTCCCTGCCTCACAGAGGGGTTGTGGGGATAAATACAGAAACCAATTAAGATTCTGGGGTGGTAAAGAAACTGTGGTAATGGGGACCATACAAGTTCCTTAGCTAGATACATTGCTATCATTTGCAGTTGATTGTGGTTGCAAAATTAGATGCCTGGTTGAATTCAGCTTTTTTAAAAATATGTCCCATAATAATGGTTTCCCAATGCACCCGATGACAATTCCACAGTCTTGCATGTGGCTCTCCTGGTGGAACGGGACCATAGTTACACTTCAGGAGAGATTTTGTAGTCACCAAGGAGTTGGGATATTCTTTTCAAAAATGAATGTTGAAAGGGAAAGTCTGTAAATTCAGATCAGATCAAGGCAAAATCCTTTTTCACTTGTTACGCAATCAGCCTGTGGAACACACTGCCACAAGATATAACTGAGGACAAGAGCTAAGCGTGATTAAAACCAGATTAAACATTATTGCGGGTAATCAGAGTTATAACAATAAAGGTTAAAATATTTGGAAGGAGATATAAAACCTCTTGCTTCAGGCCTCTAACTAATGGGAGTCATGAGAGAATTTTCCCTGATAGCAGGTTATCTGATAACTACCTAGTGGGAGGGTTTCTTGTGTCTTCCTCTGCTGCATCTGATACCTCTGTGAGTGACAGGATATTGCATTAGGTGCTGTGCTAGTCTGATTCAGCAATTCCAACTTTCTTATGACCCCCCTCTTTTGCTCTGAATGAGTATTGCATCTTTTTGTGTGTCTATCATACATCAGAAGCCCTGCAGTACAGTCAGAGGAAGATGTTTGTTTCTTTTTAGCCTCTTACCCTGTTGTCTTTTCTATTGCAGGCCTAAGGATACGGCTTTTCAACTTCTCCCTGAAGCTTCTCACCTGTCTTCTCTATATTGTACGTGTTCTGCTTGACAACCCAGCAGAGGGAATAGGATGGTGAGTGTCTATTAGCCGCAGTAAGGTGGATTTTTATCTGTCTGTCTAATCCATCATCGGATATTTATTAGGCTCCCATCATGATTGTTTCTAAGCATCTTTCAGAGTTACTGGTCTCCAGACAGCACTTCTTCATGTTAAGAGCCGGTTTACTAGCAATTAAGTGGCTGTGAGGGTGACGATACCCTCAGAAGTTCCACCATAGTCCAGTCCCAGATAAAGGGATCTCATGTTCTGCTCTCCTCACCGTAGAGCTGAGTCTCAGTAGCTGCTGCAATGGGGAATAGTACACAGCGAACCGACTTTCCCCCTCAAAGAGTGGTTTCTGTCCAGAGGCGAGGAGATTTCTGCGGGCAATAGCCGTGCATCTGCTCTTGCTTCTTTTCCTTTTACCAAGGTGAAAAGAGTGCTGCTTCTCCAGCCATGTTGTGTGTTCTCTTCTGAGTTGCTATTCCTCTTATCCGATAACTTATTTCACTCCCTTTCCATTTGGACGCTTAAATGCTAACTTAAATTTGAGGTACAGTGATATGGCTGGAAACAGGACACGATCACCAGCTAATCGCACACCTGTGGCATGGGGAAACCTGAACTCGTGTCCCGCTCCAGAATCACAGGCCTTCAAACTTTGCTAGCTTGTTGATCAAAGGGAACCTGCTGGTCATACATATAAGCAGGTCACGTTTTGTCTACTAGAGGGCAGTAGTGGACATAAACGGGAACATTTCACCTTCCTCCACCTTGATTGAATCCCACAACAATTCAATGAGCAGTGGTATGTGAGGAGTGATATTATCACCTTCTGTCTTTTCCCTGCCTATTGTAAACATTATTTCAGAAAATTGCTAATTCTTCCTGCTCTGTTTTTTCTTCATTTTTAATCAGTTAATTTAACAAATTTGTCTGATAGAATTGAGAATTCCTAAAAACCAAACTAATGACAATCCACCAGTCTATATCTGCCCCTCCTACCTCTCAGAGTTTGTTCTGTCTTATTTATTCATCTATTTACAGCAGTGATGGGGGGGCTGTAAATCTGGCTGAGTTCTTCTGCTCTGAATGCATCCTTTATTATTATTATTAGCATACGCTGCAGAGGGAACAAAGCAGGGTATTTTGTTTAGGCCTCTTGTGGGATCGCTGAAACTCTTAGAAGTTGTGGCATATTTTTTAGTGTACATTTGTTATCCTTATACTACTGTTGACAGTGAGGGGTCCCAAAGAATGCCATGGGGAAAGCAGAAGGGTTAGAACAGGCTGGTGGTGGTTGTGTTGGAGGGTTGGGCTGGGCATTGGGACCCCAGTCCATAAAATGATCTGTTTCCATATGTTAGTCTAACTGAACTAACACAGAACGATTAGTCTAAATGTATTTTGCAATAGAGCTGCCATTGCACATCCCAGGGTGCCTTTATTGTAAGCCAATGTTTCAAACTGGCTTGATTTCCCAGAAAACACTATTGATTTCCCAGAGCCCCTAG
Organism: Dermochelys coriacea; assembly: GCF_009764565.3. Taxonomy (NCBI): domain Eukaryota; kingdom Metazoa; phylum Chordata; order Testudines; family Dermochelyidae; genus Dermochelys; species Dermochelys coriacea. Next base: position 20,617,626 of record NC_050083.1, on the reverse strand, counting down.
AAGTTCTGTCTGAAATCCATATAGATGCTTCTGATATAGTTTGACAAAATCATCTCTTCTTCATCTCATCAGAACTGCCAAAATATCTGTGATGCACTGAGATGAAAAATAAAGCTGTGAGCTTTACAACTAGAGATAAAGAACTGTCTCAAACAGAACTCTGTGCAGTGGGAAATAACTCTTATGTGTGTGTCTATGGATACCTGCGTACTGTGTTACTTTATCAATTAGCTGTCAGGTCACCATCCTTGCAGATGGTTAATAGGAGAGGCAATAGTGAAAATTATGTTAGTACTACAGCAAAGATGAAGGGTGGATGTCTCAAGAGGTCTTGTCTTGCTTCATTGTTTGAAACTCTATGATGTAATAACCTGTATGTTCACTAGCCCTGTTCAACCCCACTGGAAAATAAAGCTGGTAGAGAAATTTAGAAACATTTTCACAGAAAATTTTCCAAATGCTCTGGGAAAAATTTTCATCTGAGTTTCAGAAATGGAGATTGCCCTACAAGCTGGCTGAAAAACAGCAACATGTTTTGGTAAATTCAATCAAAAAGTTGAAACATGTCTCATTTGAGTTGTATATCTCCAATACTGAGTGCCGATGGCACCACACTGCTCTCTGACAAAGAAAAGATGCTGCAAAAGTGGGCAGAACACTTTAACAACATCCCCAATCAACAATCATCTATTAATGAGGAGGCAATTGATCGACTGCTGCAGATCAATATCAAAATCTCTCTTGCTGATCCCCCAATGCTGACTGAAACTGTGAAAGCAATTGACCTGCTGTCAAATGGTAAAGAACCAGGAGCAGATGCTATACGAGCAGAAGTCTACATGTCCAGAGGCTCTCACATGGCTCTGAAGCTGACTGAATTTTTTCAGTCAATGTGGTCTCAAGGAACTATACCCTAGTTCAAGGATGCATCCATTGTCCACTTGTACAAGTGGAAGGCAACAGATAATCCTGCAACAACTATCGGGGCATCTCCTTGTTATCAGTAGCTGGAAAAACTCTTGCCAGAATTCTGCTGAATTGCTTTGTGCAACATATTGAACAAGGGCTCTTACCTGAGAGTGTGTGGCTTCAAGAGAAGACGTGGGACCATAGACAAGGTGTTTGCAGCTCATCAACTTTAGGAGAAATGCCAGGAACAGAACTCCAACCTGTATATGACATCGTTCACATTACTGTTGTGCTGCATTACCTCCCCTCCCCAAAAGAGGAGACCCTGGTGCATCATGGGAGATGGGTGTTGACCAAAGAACTTGGCCTGTAGAAAAGAATGGGACCATGAAACTGCAACTCCCATGAGGCACCATGGTGGTATTTCAGAATCAAAATACTTCAGATTTCTATTTATTCACGGACACCTCTGCATTTTCCATCGACTTCCCTCCATTTTCTGACCAGCTCTACTTTGTATCCAGCTCTTAAGTGATGCTGCTTCATGTATTTCAGGTGGGGTGGTAACTTCAGTGCTTTGTAACTTTCTTCTGACAGTATTAGTTTAGCAATGCCAATAACAATATTCTAAGTGTGGATTCCTTTCATCTGTAGCTTTAAAAATTACTCTATTACCTTGCTGCAGACTCACAGTTCAAATTGCCTTCAGACATGAGACAAATGTTCAAGCCTTCAGTGTAGCCTGCAAATGTTTTCTATATGTTGACATCCTTGAAAGCACTTGCCCTAAATCCTGTTTAAGTCTTTCGGGAGGAGATCAGCATTGTCATTTCAAGAGCTGAACTGACAGATGATTAGATATGTCAGCTTTGCTCAGTATTTGAATGTGTGCCGTCTTTGCGTGTGTCCTTTTTTTGCCTTTTATCTGTATATAATTTCTCCCAGCACAGAATGCAAGTCAATTAGCATTTTGATTCTTCTGTTTGCCAAGGCTGCAGGCTACTTGTCTGGGTGTGAAGTCAGGGAAAGGAGAAACATCTGACACTTAGCACTAATACAGAACTTTTCCATCTTCTGTCCTATCCCTCACAACCCCTGTGAAGGTTTCAGAGTAGCAGCCATGTTAGTCTGTATTTGCAAAAAGAAAAGGAGTACTTGTGGAGGTGAGTAGGCAGAAAGTGAAATGACCAGAGTCCATGTCGGAGCCAGAACTAGAACTCTGAGTTCCTGGATTCACATCCTATGTTTGGACGATACCTCTTATTTTTGACAGTATTTCACCATCTGGGTTGCTGGGGGATGTTGATATCAGGCCAGTTCTCTTAGGAAGCTGGCAAATCAATTGACTCTTGGAAGAAGGAGAATGTCTCCACATGTCTCTGAGTAAAATGAATCCCAGCTTCTCTTGCCTGTGAAAACCCAGCCCTATAGAGATCCTGGTCTTTTAAGATGTTCTCACTCTTTCTAGATGGATACAGTTCCTTCTGTTTGTCCATGCCAAAATGTGATTTTAAAAGAGGCATTTTATTGTCAGATATATTTGCATTATCTCAGGGTATCTTAACATGTTTAGGCCTCCATTGGCATGAAGAATGAATATTAACTGGGGTGAGGCTTAACATACCATACTCAGTGAAAGAGGCTGAATTCTTGCATTCAATTTCCCAGACTGCTTGCAGCAAAACTCCTTTCCAGTCCAGAGAGAGTCTTCAGCCTTGTGGGGGTGGGGTGAAGTATGTGTGCAATAAATGTTGATCAGCATGGCTGCATCCTCCCATGGTAATAGTGCATGGCTTCAATACTCTGTGTGTGCCTTTCATTGCTGTCTACCTGGCTAGTTGTTCTGAGGAGCAGCTGGTTTGTCCTAGAAATGCAAGTTCAATGGCTTGGGCTCTATTGTGATCTCCTGTTTATTAATTTAGAGGCAGCTTCTGCTATGCTGCATTTTTTAGTGATAATAGCCATCAGTGGGGAACATTGGTATGGTACTCTGAGCTCCCCCTTGCTCTGCCAACTTATTTTGGATCAGTGGCAGTGGAGAGTAGGTCTGCGATTTGTTTCAGTGCCCGTGTTAATGATTTACTGATCGTTCCTTCAGTCGCCATGGGTAAAATTTCAAAAAATACTTCTGTGACTTGGGCCCCAAAGTCCCACTAACTTTCAATGGGATTTAAGCATCAGTGAGAGTTAGGCACTTCTGAAAATTTTATCTCGTGACATTCCTCAGCATAATTATATAACAGAGATAACATGAGCCCAGAGGGGAAATCACACCTGCCACTCACTCACCTCCCACCCTCAGGAGTTTCTAAGGATGCCCTAAAATGTGCAGGAGTGAATTTCAGTGAAGATGCAAAAGTCTCTTTCATTCTTGTATAGTCAGTTTGGACCCATCTACTGTATTATTTATAAAATAAATTGCTATCAAGAGTCGTTGGCCCTTTAAAATTCTTCTGACCTTTTAGGATGCATTCCACCAGATAACAATACTGAATTCTTGTTGAAAGACACCTCTGTCCTCTGCAACAGGAAGACGTTTAAAGAGCTTTGTATATAGAGGGGCAGCACCTCAGCTTCACTGACATTGGTGGAACTATGACAATTTATGACAGCTGAGGATCTACTGAAATGAGTACATTTCAGAGGGCATCAGAGTACATCATGGAAATGTAGCTTGGTTGAAAATATTGGTGTTAGACTTTTCTGGGCATGGGGAGGAATGTCCCAAGAAGCTCCGATGCAAGGCAGGTGGTGATTGGTTTTGGATGAGGTGTGACCAGTTGGATGTGGAGAGTGGTGACAGACAGATGCGGCTTGATTAGACGTTTCTCTAGATGTTATTGCTTTACAGATGAATTGATGTTTGTTTCCAGAACTCAGCCCATGGCATAATTTGAGATGAAGGGCTTTTATATTTTGAGATGCGAACATGTCACAGGAGGACATTGATACTAGATTCCTTACTATTGTGTTGCTAGACAATGGCATTTGGGAGGTATTTTCTAGGACTGGCTGGAGAACAATATTCCATTTTGCAAAAAAAATTGTGGTTTTGACATTTTGTTTTCATTTCTCATTGGAACAAAAATGAGACCTTTTGAAATATTTCATAAATAAACATGAAAAATGGACTCTCTAGCCTGTGATTAGAGAACTCATCTGGGATATTGAAAAACTCAGGTTCATATTTCTATGCTGAATCAGGTAGAGGAGGGACTTCAAGCTCAGTCTTTCATATGCTAGGTGAGTGTCCCAACTGTTGGGCTATTGGCTATTCGGGGGGGCCAATGACAACTGAGTCAAAATCAATATGTTTCCAGGAGACATTTCAGTTTTGCTGAAAACTTTTTTAACTATGTCAAATAGACTTAGTGCAATGCACTTCAAATCCAAGAAATGCACCTTATACCCACTTATCTCTGACTTCAGTTTTTAATGTTATTCAACCTAACCTTGTACTTTAAATTTTTAGCTGGTCTTTTAAGTCCCCATTAGAATAATAAAAGTATCCTCAGAAATAACCTACTTCATCAGGCAGGTTCATCAGAGTCTTGCACCTTATGGCATCTTGCTTGGCGTGTTTAACATTTTACAAATAAAAGGCAATGGTCCAACAGTAATGAAAGACCTAGCTGATTAATGAGCCTAGCTTCTGCTAGACCTGAGGTTCCAGCAACAGAAAGTATATTTGTAATTAACTTTAGCCATTGGTGCTTTTATGCAGGAAAGCCCAAGGTTTAGATGGGACTTGACCCAGGAGAAATTTGTTTAAAGTGCGTTCCAATGGTCTTTCTATATTATGTACCCTCTCTCCTGTAGTATCTAAGCACCTCTCAGTCTTCAGTGTATTTAGCCTCACACCCTCCCTGTCAGGTAGGGCAGGGCTATTATCTCCATTGTAGAGATGGGGAACTGAGGCACAGAGAGACTCAAGTGAGTTGCCCAAGGTCACACAAGAAATCTGTGGCAGAGCAGGGACTTGAACCTGGTTCTCCCATGGGCATGGCTAGTGACTGAATTACTGGGCCAACGTTCCTCTTGGTAAGTCAGTAGCTCACTTTGAGCATCAATACCAGAGTCCTTTTCCCATTTGGCGACTTTACCTTTCCAGACTTGTGCAAAGCAATTTGGTACCATCTGAAACATTGCATTGTTGCTTTGCAGTCTTCTTCCCTCCCCACCCATCCCAACCCAACCCACTTGTCCAGGATGCTTAACTGTGAAGAGCTATGCTACCTGGCACCCACACTTGTGTTTCCTGGTTGTGCAGTATCGTCACTCTGCATTGTGCCAAACAGAATGATTAATGACTCGCATTCATTTCTGTTTCCACTCATTAACATCGTGGCGGTCCTTGAACTTAGCTCTTGGTTAACTGTTCTGGAGAGCGGGGAGCAGAGGGTTAGTTTTAGTGCTACTGGTCAGAATTTGAATTGGTGGATTAGCTTTTAACCCAGTTTGTCCTAGAAGTCTTTTACCTGAAGTTGGTTGGCTTTTATTGATTGATTTTAGCCTGCCAGAGTGATAAAGCAAAACTGCCTGCTTTAGCCACACCTGGGGGCTGGTCTTTATAGGTGCAATGTCTGCAACTCGCAGTGAAGTCAATGGGCCCTGGCCCCCTGGATTAAAACCACTCTAATTGCTGGGTATTATTAATAATATTATTATTACTAGACTGTGCTGTATATATCAGCTGAAAGCACAGCCAGCACCGACAACCAAGTTGGTTTCTGCAGCTTCCAGGCTCTTTCTCCTTTGGGGAACAATGGCTTTGGTATCATCCTGCATCACTTTCATGAAGTTAAGAGGCAGGCTCGGACTTGGAGTATTCTTTATCTCTCACTGGCCCCTTGGGCTGCTCTGTTGCATCATACTGATTGTCTCCCTCTTAGTTTGTGTTTCTCTTGTCTTAGCTGGGGATGCGAAAAGCAGAATTACTCAACCTTCAACCAGTCGTCTACAGAAATAAACTGGTAAGTTGCTAATAGTACTTAAATCCTGCTCCACTCTAACCAGTTGTTGGGGAACCTAGTAATATGAATTTCTGATGTTTGTGGCTACCTGTAGCCACTGGTTGTCCATAGTGATGCAGCTGACAAAGGAAGAGAGAGAATATGAATCTCAGTAACAGAGGGATTGAGATGCACAGTTAGAAAAGCATCCACTGTTCTGCTTTTGGAAATGAGTAATTCTCCATGCAGAGGGTATTCTCAGTAATCTGTTTAACAAAACTCTCATACAATTCAGCACGCTCACTCTTGCTTGCAAGGGTAGGACTGGTTGTGCATGGGAAATGAATTTCACCTCAAGCGGGTTTGTGTTGTCCAGGGTCAAAACCATCACGTAGCCTGTGACAGGTTTCATACACAGGTTTGCAGTTCAAATTCTGTCTAGTTTCTGCTAAACAAGTCTAATGGACAAAGTTGTCCTGGAGTGAGAACAATTGATGGTTCCAGCTAATGGATCCTGTCAGTCTTTCCCACTGGAATATGCAGGGTTTTAGGTGGCTGAGCCTAATTGTAGTTCACCAGACATTCTGTTCTGGAGCTTTGTGAATGTCAAGATTTACAGTTGAGGGTTCTGCAATCTTCTCCAGTTTGATTCCCTTTGCACCCTGAGTCTTTGAAATTTGCAGGAGTTATTCAACTCATTCAAAACCTGAATTTACTCTCAAACTGCTTAGTCCTAGATGGTTTTTACCTGAATCCATCCATTGGTTCAGGTTCACCAAAAACTCATTCCACATTCATGTATCTGGCCTAAGTTTGGGATTTCTAGAAGTGAGTCTCACCAGTTTACAGTTTTATTACTGAAGTTTTGCAAAAGGGAATGACACAGAATTAGCTGGTCCTGAACCAAACTCTAGGCTTAAAGCCCCATGATTCTGAGGAAATTCAGATCTGGATGCAGACTTTGCATTTTTGAATAATAATAATGAATTTGATAAAAATATAGATCAGTAAAGGTTGACATCACACCTGTTGTGTAAAACATTGAATGGCTTGTTTAAAACATATTCCAATTTAGGGCCACTTTTTCTTTATAGGGCTCCAATCTTATGGGTGGACAGAAAAATGCCATTATGGGCAATACAGGTAAGTGTCTGAACCTCTAAGGCACTGTCACACAAAATCCATCACACAAAAGGCATACAGTATTTATTTTGTGCAAGGTTTGTTTTATGTCATCCATGTTTCTCTGTGCATCTTTCTTCCTGGAACAAATCCTTGAAGACTGATAAACAGAGGACACTGATTTTCCTGGTGAGTGGAAATAGATTGTGTTTTTCTGCTGTGAGCAACTAGATGACCCTAGGTGAAACTTACAAATGCCAATGGAAAAGATAAGAGTCTGTTTACGCAAATGTTTGTGACGATAAAACAGTGAGTTTTGCACAGCTCTACTCTCCTGGCTCAATAAAGCCTGGGATAATGTGGGTCTACAGTGAGCCAAATAAGGTTCAGGGGATCAAGGACCTCTGGGAAGGTTCATCCCCTCCTCCCTCTCCCCCATACTGCCCCAGTCTTTTTATCTCTGATCTTTAGATGTTCTCGGCTGGGGGAAGGGACGGCTTCATGGGTCCAACATGTTTGGCTATTTTTACTCTGAGTTATTTTATTGGTGAAAAATTTCCCTGTGATGAATTTTTAAAAAAAGGTAAACTCCCATCTCCATTAATCTCAATAGTAAAACTCCTCTTGTCATCAGTGGGGCCAGGATTTCACACCACGGATTTGTCTAACCCCGAAGTGGCACTGCTTTATCTATACCCGTACGATTAAAACAGCACAGGTCCTTGTGTGGATGCAGTTTCATAGATTCACAGATACTAAGGTCAGAAGGGACCATTCTGATCATCTAGTCTGACCTCCTGCACAGTGCAGGCCACAGAATCTCACCCACCCACTCCTATGAAAAACCTCACCCATGTCTGAGCTATTGAAGTCCTTAAATCATGGTTTAAAGACTTCAAGGAGCAGAGAAGCCTCCCTCAAGTCAACCATGCCCCATGCTACAGAGGAAGCGAAAAACCTCCAGGGCCTCTCCAATCTGCCCTGGAGGAAAATTCCTTCCCGACCCCAAATATGGCAATCAGCTAAACCCTGAGCATATGGGCAAGATTCACCAGCCACATACTACAGAAAATTCTTTCCTGGGTAACTCAGATCCCATCCATCTAATATCCCATCTCAGGGGATTTGGCCTATTTACCCTGAATATTTAAAGATCAGTTACTTACCAAAATCCCATTATCCTATCAAACCATCTCCTCCATAAACTTATCAAGTAGAATCTTAAAACCAGATAGATCTTTTGCCCCCACTGCTTCCCTTGGAAGGCTATTCCAAAACTTCACTCCTCTGATGGTTAAAAACCTTCGTCTGATTTCAAGTCTAAACTTCCTGGTGGCCAGTTTATACCCATTTGTTCTTGTGTCCACATTGGTGCTGAGCTGAAATAATTCCTCTCCCTCTCCTGTATTTATCCCTCTGATATATTTATAGAGAGCAATCATATCTCCCCTCAACCTTCTTTTAGTTAGGCTAAACAAGCCAAGCTCCTTAAGTCTCCTTTCATAAGACAAGTTTTCCATTCCTCGGATCATCCTAGTAGCCCTTCTCTGTACCTGCTCCAGTTTGAATTCATCCTTTTTAAACATGGGAGACCAGAACTGCACACACTATTCTAGGTGAGGTCTCACCAGTGCCTTGTATAATGGTACTAAAACCTCCTTATCCCTACTGGAAATGCCTCTCCTGATGCATCCCAAAACCGCATTAGCTTTTTTCACAGCCATATCACATTGGCAGCTCATAGTCATCCTATGATCAACCAATACTCCAAGGTCCTTCTCCTCTTCCGTTACTTCTAATTGATGCGTCCCCAATTTATAACTAAAATTCTTGTTATTAATCCCTAAATGCATAACCTTACACTTCTCACTATTAAATTTCATCCGATTACTATTACTCCAGTTTACAAGGTCATCCAGATCCTCCTGTATAATATCCCGATCCTTCTCCGAATTGGCAATACCTCCCAGCTTTGTATCATCTGCAAACTTTATTAGCACACTCCCACTTTTTGTGCCAAGGTCAGTAATAAAAAGATTAAACAAGACTGGTCCCAAAACCGATCCCTGAGGAACTCCACTGGTAACCTCCCTCCAACCTGACAGTTCGCCTTTCAGTAGGACCCGTTGCAGTCTCCCCTTTAACCAATTCCTTATCCACCTTTTGATGTTCATATTGATCCCCATCTTCTCCAATTTAACTAATAATTCCCCATGTGGCACGGTATCAAATGTCTTATTGAAATCTAGGTAAATTAGATCCACTGCATTTCCTTTATCTAAAAAATCTGTTACCTTTTCAAAAAAGGAGATTAGGTTGGTTTGGCACGATCTACCTTTTGTAAAACCATGTTGTATTTTGTCCCATTTACCATTGACTTCAATGTCCTTAACTAATTTCTCCTTCAAAATTTTTTCCAGGACCTTGCATGCTACAGATGTCAAACTAACTGGCCTGTAGTTACCCTGATCACTTTTTTTCCCTTTCTTAAAAATAGGAACTATATTAGCAATTCTCCAATCATTCGGTACTACTCCTGAGTTTACAGAGTCATTAAAAATTCTTGCTAATGGGCTTGCAATTTCAGGTGCCAATTCCTTTAATATTCTTGGATGGAGATTATCTGGGCCCCCCGATTTAGTCCCATTAAGCTGTTTCAGTTTCGTTTCTACCTCAGATATGGTAATATCTACCTCTATATCCTCATTCCCATTTGTCATGCTACCATTATCCCTAAGATCCTCTTTAGCCTTATTAAAGACTGAGGCAAAGTATTTGTTTAGATATTGGGCCATGCCTAGATTATCTTTAACCTCCACTCCATCCTCAGTGTTAAGCGGCCCCACTTCTTCTTTCTTAGTTTTCTTCTTATTTATATGGCTATAGAACCTTTTACTATTGGTTTTAATTCCCTTTGCAAGGTCCAACTCTACTCGACTTTTAGCCCGTCTCACTTTATCCCTACATGTTCTGACCTCAATTAGGTAGCTTTCCTTGCTGATCCCTCCCATCTTCCACTCCCTGTATGCTTTCTGCTTCTTCTTAATCACCTCTCTAAGATGCTTGCTCATCCAGCTTTGGTCTACAACTCCTTCCTATGAATTTTTTCCCCTTTCTTGGGATACAGGCTTCCGATAGCTTCTATTGGAAGAGATACAGATAGATACAGATAGATCTCTCAAGTATCGACAGTTCTATGGGTATAAAGGGAATAAGCTATATCAATATAATTGCCTCCACACTAGGGACCGTATCAGCATAATTATTATTTGTTAAATCAAAATAATCACCCCCTCCCCCCAACCGGCATAGTTGCACTGATACAAGCACTATCTAGAGCAGGCTGACACCTCTGAAGTTTGACAAAAGAAGTGTGAAGTGGAAATGGAGGATTTCCCATTGTGATCCCCAATCTGTGCCACTCCCGTATTTTCCTGGGGTTCAGTAAAGTCCTCACAGCCTCCGTGGTTGGCAACTTTCATATTTGTTGTTTTGTAAACCAGGTGGGAATTTCAGTTGCCGAGACCATTTAAGTGGCTGGATAGCCTCAGACCTCTTCGATGATGCTTCAGATCAAACCAAGGCATTTATATTCTTTTATATTTTTTTTCAGGTTAGCGTAGCTTTAATCAGCTTCCTAGAGACCATGCTTCTCATCTATCTCAGCTACAAGGTAAGAGCCCTCCAAGTAATGGATTTAAATTTTAAGGCCCAATCAAACACTCCTTGAAATCAATGGCAGTCTTTCCTTTCTCATTCCCTCTCACTCTGCAGCAGCTGCTCTTCTCAGATCACTCCCTACACAGCTTTACTGTGGGCATTTGAAATTCATCCCTGGACAGGTCTCGCTAGCTGAGCTCTCCCAGACCTGTATGGAAATCACCTGGCTTTTTTTTTTTTTTAATAGGTCTAACAAATCTCAGATCCAAGCACCCACTGAATATCAGAATATTAAAAACCTGGATCTGAATTCTGCAGCTTGAATCTCATCTCTAATGCGCATGAAAGTCTCCTAGCTCTCGCTCATCACTGAGCTCGCTGAACTGAAACAAACACTCTTCGGTAGGCACACAAGGGAAATATTCCTGCAAGAGAAGGAAAGTCAATTTGTTTCATACAGCAAATAAAAGATGCTTACCAGCATTTGGCCCCTGACACCTCCAAGCAGCTCTCTTGCTGAGTCCTGTCACAGGGATTGATCCTGTATGGTGCTGAGTGTTGTGGACTTCACCAGCAAAGCCTGGAAGCAAGTGACTGACTTTAAGCTCACAATGAGTCTCACTGACTTCAATCCCATGCTTTCTTCAGGCCAGAGTGTGCTGCCCCTTGTAGGACTGAGCGGCGTGAATGCTTGTTGGAGTACATGAGAACATAAGAGCTGCCATGTGGGGACAGTCCATGGCCCATCTTGTCCAGGATCCTGTCTCCAACAGTGGCCCATCACAGAGTTTCAGGGGGAGTGTACAGAACAGGGCACTCATGGGGTGATCGTCCCCTGTCTTCCATGCCCAGCTTCTGGGGAGTCTAGCCGCAGCCATCAACATGATCCGAAATGGGTGGAAGATCTGGGAAGAAGTGGTTCCCAATGGACGGACCTTTGTAAAAGGGACTGTGGCAGCATCAGCCCCCACAGCATGCCCTGGTGTCCGGTCTACCTTCCCTTAGGGAGGCTTTGTCTGGCAGCTGTCCCACTCAGTCCTGGAAAGGAACTCAGCAAAGGAAATGAAAGGGCCTTCCACTCTCCTGGGTGACCTTTCACTCTGCTGTCTCACAGAGCTCTGTCCCTTTGGACCCAGCCCCTACCCAAGCCACTGACCTCAGGACTCCCCCCACAAGTCCTTCCCCCCCACTCTGGATCCTTATTCCCAGTCTGCCTCCGTGCCACCTGCCTTTTCAGGAGCCTCCTTCTCTACTGACACCCTCTCCCTTCAGAGCTAGATCCTGGAGGCAACCTGCCTCCTGCAGCTGTCTCGATAGCTGAGCTCTCCCAGACCTGTATGGAAATCACCTGGCTCCTTCCCAGCTAGGTGTGATAACCAAACAGCCACCTGATCCCAGCCAGTCAGGGTCAGCTGCAGGTGGGTAGCTTAGCCCTCAAAGGCGAGACTGAGCCCAGCTCCCCGTAAAGGGCCAGCCAGCCTGTGACAGGAGCTCAGCTGCGATGTTAAATCTTCCTTGCCTTCAGAAGAGAGGCTGAGCACGCCAATGTCTGTAAATTCCGCTTTTGCCACAGAGCTATTAGATTCATAACAGCCATTTTATCTCCCTTCTGTCAGGTGCCTGAAATCCCCTTGGGCCAGTTTTCTGCACATTGGCATAGCTGTTCACCGCTATTCTCATTACAGCCCAGGCAGAAGGATTATGTTTTGTATCATTTACTGAGCTTTCCTACAAAGGTGTCTCCAAACTAGCACAAATGGGGCACTTTTCAAACAACATGGATTTTCTTTTCGTTTTGTTGATTGAACTTCATTCTCCCTTTCTCCCCCAGTCACCTTGTGTGCTACCCTTCCGGTCTGTGCAGTGGCAGAGTCATTTGGTTTCATGCTGTCTCATAACTGCCACTTTTTGTGGCAGCCTCAGCTTAGAAGCCACTGAAATAGAAATACCCTCTTACCCATCGCGGTTCTCCTACCAGCTGAGGGTTGGGGGCAGCATGGTGGGGACCATTCCCTGTTTCATCTGTTCTGTGTAGGAGAAGAGGACTTCTACCTACCGGACTGTCACTCTGGCTCCTTTTACCCTCCGAGAAAGAAGGCCTCAATAAAAGTCATCTCAGAGTCCTCTGGAGCATTTTTCTTTTGTTCTTTCTAGCCTGTGATATTTTTCTGGGCAGCTTAGTCATGCTGTGTGTAGATGGGTACATCAGCACTGGCCTTTTTAGCCATGTGTTCTTTAGAGGGAACCCCATCTGGGTTTTTAATAAGGTTTGCAGAACACTGGATGCCCTCTCTCATCCTCAAGCTTGTAGGCAGATGAGCTGATCCCTAAAATCCTGTCGCTTTAATCAGATGGTTCTACAGTCTTGTGTCTGGTGGGAAGGCTCTGCAAACTGGCTGCAGAGAGAGGGAGACAGGAGCGGCCTGATTCTCCATTGCTGACCCTTTGTGCATCACTTTCACCAGTACAAAGCGGATGCAAGACATTGATTTTTGATGGCATTTGCAACCACTTTGTGCTAATGTAAATGAGGCAAGAGGGAATTAGGCCTAGAAATTCTCTTCTCGTCTCTGTTGTAAGAATTTTTCAGCCAATATAGAGGTTATTTGTCTTTTCTTCTATACCTTTCTCTGAGGCATCACAAGTTCAAGTAAATATATTGCAGTAGCTGGGCAGAAAGGGAGTTTTTTCCCTTGCTCACATTTGATTTCATGTCCTGCCTAAGCCCTCCATTGACTCTTGCTGATGCACCCACCTGAATGAAGGAAAGACGCACAGAGCACAGAATATTTTGGAACAGGGGGAATCCAAAGAGATATCAGTATAAAATTGCCTATGGCCAGCCAGGAAGAACCATAGAAGTGCTCTCATTTTACTCCTTCTCAAATCGAATCTGGAGTGTCTCTAAAATAGAACACCGAGGAGTCCTGGGAAAGCTTGTCTGTCCACAATCAGGGGCCTCCCAAGTTAGAATTCAATGCTTGGTAGTGAGCAGGATACAATGGTTTGTCAGAACAGGGCTCTGTTGTAAAAAGACGTCTCCCATTCTTTTCCAATGCTCAGCCCACCCCAGAAGGGAACAGAGGGAGGACAACCCTAGGGAGGCTTTTAAAAAGCTCTAGTTACCTTGAAAAAGACAGAGCTGGGAGAATTGCTCCTGAAAGCAGAATGGTTCCCTGGAAATCCAGAGGCCTCTAAACGGGGTTAGAACCTGCTCCATTCAAGGTGAAAGGCTAGTGCACTGGCACTCTGTTCTCCTGCTCTTCTTTATAGTGTCCGTTGCATTGTTGTTGTTGTGTGAGTGCTGACAGTGTTCTGGCAGAATACGACATGGTCCTGCTTCAAGGAGGTGATAGCCTAATGGTCTTTGCTGACTGTGTCATAAACTAAGCTTCACTCAGAAATAATCCATAGACCTCCCACATCTCGTCCCCTTCCTGCTCGCTCCTCATGTCTTATCTAAAATGTAGATCATAAGTTCTTTGGGAAAAGGACCAGGGCTGCTTCTGCCGTCTGTGAAATGCCCAGCATTCTCCTGGCTGCTACAACATCGTAATAGCTGGAAATGACCCAAATCGGAACCTTTTAAATTGTCCTTTTCAGTATTCTTCTGGGATTATTTAATTAAACGATTAATTTTTTTCATTCTGCAGGGAAACATCTGGGAGCAGATTTTTCGTATTTCATTCATCCTTGAAATGATCAACACGGTGCCCTTTATAATCACAGTAAGTGTTTGCTCCTGATATTTTTAAACCAATCACATTTCAATAAATGCTATGCTACAATGTTTTCATTATGAAACCATGATTAATGGGCATCTATTCAATGACAGGAAATGTTAAGAGTGGGTCAAGTCCTCTCCCCCAAATCTCTTTTTCAGTAACAAATGACTTTCTGTGGAGAATGTTCATTTTTGTTTACATTTTCCAGTTTCTTGATGGGTTCAAAATGCTTTTCATGAAATTCAGCTGGTTTCATTTCCATGTCAGAACCCAGGACTGGCTGCATTTCTCCTGGTTCCATGGTTGGTTGTGAACATTTTGCATAACTCTAGGATTGTATGGAAGACGGTCTGCCTGCCATCAGCCCTGAGACCGCAGTGTTTGTGACCTACTCAGATACTGGCAGATGTAATCAAGACCCCTGCACCAGCGCAGAGCTCACTGCAGGATCATGGCCAAACTTGGTAGCCATAATTCAGCTCCACCAGTGTCAGCAACTTTGGAAGATGTAGCATAGACCAGTCTCAGGTGTTTGCATCTAACCTAGTTTGCAATGCTGCTCAATTATAGCCATGCAGTTGGCTAGTAGAGTCACAGCTACAGAGACTTGGGCCAGATCACGAAAGCTCTATTCTAAGGTCTGGAACTTGAACTGATGTAAATCAATGTAGTTCCATTGAAATCAGTAGTGTTATGCCAACTTGCACCAACATAAAAATGGCCATACTGGGTCAGACCAATGTTCCATCTAGCCCAGTGTCCTGTCTTCCGACAGTGGCCAATGCCAGGTGCTTCAGAGAAAATGAACAGAACAGGTAATCATCAAGTGATCATCCCCCATCACCCATTCCCAGCTTCTGGCCAGTTGATGATCTGACCCTAGCTTTGCAACAAGCAAAGTAATCTGTAATCTTTTGAGGCCAATTATCCTCATATATTCCTCTGCCAAAACTTTGGAATTTAGATGCTTAGGAGTAGGGCTAACAATTGACTAACTGTTAATGACTTATTTAATAAAGGAGCATTGATTTTTTGAGCATTGAGTGTTTTTCAAGTAAACCCGCAAATAACTATTGTTTTCTAGATATTCTGGTCCCCTTTACGGAATTTGTTTATTCCAGTTTTTCTGAACTGCTGGCTGGCCAAGTACGCCCTGGAAAACATGATAGTGAGTAGCCAAAGATCACCCGCTCCCTTCCAGTATAACCAGAAGAGAAGCCTGGCAGTCTCCTTACTGTTGTTTTCTGCATGCTTGTTTTAAACTAATATTGAGAGAGAAACTGTAAATTTCAGACGTCCTTCACCATGCCCCATCTTTGGAGAGTGTCTCGATGCTCTCCACTTGCCACCTTAAATCAAGAGGTAGCAGGCTCTGATGTGCTCTAGGACCTATTGTCCTGTGGATTATGCTGCCAAGAGGGTGACTCAAAATTATACTTAGGGCCAGATTTTCAAGTGCATGGGACCCACAACTAGGGCCAAATGCTTAAAAGACCCTGGCACCCACCAGCTCCCATTGTGACCCTTAGTACCAGATTTAGAAGCTTTTCTGAAAATCTGGCCACTTACTGAGGTGCCTAAATGGGATTTGAGTTCTACTGGAGATCTGGGTCCTTCTGAAAGCTCTGCCCATGGGGACTATAGATGAATTCTTAAGACTTTGTTCACAGAATGCTTCTAAATTGCATGTTAATGGGTACTTTGAAACTGGATCTTAGCCATGTGGCACAATTCTCTGTGCATTATTTATTATTATTATTTTATTTAGTTAGTTAGTTAGTTATTGGTTTATTTCATGTTTATTATGGCTGTGTATAAGGGCCAACCAAGAATGCAGCCCCACTGTGTCAGGCATTGTACAAACACAGACCCGTAGACAGTCCCTGCCCCGAAGAGCTTGCAATGTGACAACACGACAGAAACGGCTTTTCCCATTTATCTTCCCATTTCCCTCCATCTGCCATCTCTACATTCTCCTCATCACCCAGGCTTGCTACCTCAAGGCCTTAACTGCCTCCTCCTCACCTCCCATGCACAGGATCGCTCCAGTCTCTGTCCCTAGATCTTCTTCATCATTGGTCTCTTCCACACCATCCCTTGCACTAATGCCCTTCTCCGTGACTTGCCCCCCCCCAACTTGGCTGCATTCAGAAGTGATGCCTCACGATGCCATTTTCAGAGCTGCACTCTGCAGTGTTTTAGATTCGGGGACAGAATAGGCCAATACTTATTCCTTACAGAAATGCATGTGATACTTTTTAAAAGGGACAGATTCTGGCCTGACTTGCTTCCTTCACAAACTTTTGGAAGTCAGCAAGGTTGCAAGGGTATAACGGAGGGACAGGTTTGCACCCAAGTATTTATCCTTGTCATCCACCAAGTGTGACTTCTCCTTTTTTCAGAATGACCTGCACCGAGCAATACAGAGGACGCAATCCGCCATGTTCAATCAGGTGCTGATTCTGATTTGTACCCTGCTGTGTCTTGTTTTCACAGGGTAAGGAGTTTTGTTTGGTTTTTCTAAACCCTTGACCTGGCTGCGTGCCACATTCATTCATGAAATAAATAATGTGACATAAGGCAGTGATTAAATAGATCGAGGGAAAGGCTAAGGCCCTGATCCTGCAAAGGCTTACATATGGGCTCAGCATTTTACTCTGTGAGGAGTCATGTGCATGCCTGCATAACTTTGCAAGATCGGGCCCTAACAGAGAGTGGTGGACTGTGGTGGTCCGAAATGTGATAGGCAGAACTTTATTCTGTGGGTGTCACTTACTTTTATCCTGTTGTTGTGGCAGGAAAAATCATGTTAGAGGCTCTTCTGGCTGCAGGTTGCCTAGCTTTCTGGAGCAGAAAGTTGTGTAGGGAGGCTGCTTAGCAGGCTGTAAGTTTCACACCCATTTGACGTGAAGATCCAGCCCAATGTGCAATGAGACAAACAGACTCAGTCATGTCATAGGTCAGAGGAGCTGCTCAGGATAGTGAAGTCCCATAAAGGCTTTTGACCCTCTGCTCCAATCCTCACTATTCTAGGGCCACACATTCAGATTACTTCAGTAAAACAGCTTTTGTTTGCGGCATGCTGCTGTGGTTCTGGAAGGGGAGGGAACCAAGTCACAGGAGAGAGCAAAATTGCTAAGGAATTAGCTCAAATGAGCAGCTGAGAACCATAAGTTTATTATGGGCTTTAAAGAGCTGCCTCTTGCAGTGTTTTTGGCTTGAATTTCATCAGTTTCTTTCATGTTCTTTCAAAATATCCAGCCCAGAAACTCATAGAAGCCTCCAGACTTTTGTTGCTCATCTGAACGTAAACTGAGCTCCAGACCTTTTGAAGTTCACAAATAACTTGGGCTAGTAGAATTTTTTTCTGCTCCATTAACATTTTTAGCAGAACCACAACACTATTGCACTGGGGTCACTAGGCATGAGAGCACCATATCTAACTATGTTATTGGTTGGCCACAAAGGTCAGGGCCAGATTTTCAAAATCATGTGATTAAAATATCTGCATGCCTAATTTGCATGTATAGTTAACAGAATTGCATCTACACATTAGACACTTACTCCTATATCCGTTTCAAGCACTATTACTTTTCTGTGGCTCCTCCTCTGGATTTATCCCAGATTTGACCTTGGCAAGGTGAGAGATGGGGCCGTGCTGCAAGCCAAAACTGGCACACCTCCTCCATCTACGTAGACAGAACACCAGCCCTTCAAGGTCCTTTGCTTTCTGCTTCTCTAGAGCATGGGGTAAATGTGACTTAAGAAAATAAAAACCCTCTGTTGGATGCATGATGTGTTATGGGGTTTTTTTTGTTTTTGTTGTAACACAACCAAGTCAGCCCAGTAGAGAGTGTTTTTCAATCACTCTTTGAAGTATGGCCCCTCGGATGATGACATGTGGCAAGATACACGATAGACCAATTACACTGCTGTTCCCTGTGGATATGATCTGAGGCCAAGTGCTCTTCTAGGTGGTTAGAATCATCATGTGGCCGCACTGCTAACAGTCAGACACAAAGGCAGAAGGGTTGATCTATTGATTTTTTTCCTTTTTTTCTGACTCCTTTCCTTTCTCTTCATCTTCATGCAAAAATATTTGTTTCCTCTTTAAGCAGTGGGAGGAAATATTGTTCACCTCTGGAGAGCAAAGATGTCAGTGTGCAGATAATCTGTCATGTATTTGCTAATTGGCTGTTGCTTCTGTTATTGGAGGTGGGGGGCAGGGGGAGAGACAGAAGCTTCTTTACTAAAAGCAGCATTGATTCAATGGTGTTTTCACCCCCTTTTGGTTACAGTCCCTCCTACTTGGTGCTCTTGGGCTTGGGGGCAAAGAGACCCCTGGAGGGGGAGCACGGCTGAAGGACCTCCATAGCAGAAGCTGTCTTCCTCTCAAAGGTCTAATGGAAAAGTCAGCTAAACCGACTTGATAAGTTACCATGTGCACTTTGTCTGTGCTATTTCCTGTTGATCTGAACAACGGAGAATAGAGTGTTTGGGGTAGGGGTGAATTCTTATGCCCCTGAGTGGGTGCTGGGATTGATTAACTGCCTGGCTCCCATTGGCTTTCATTGGAGGAGTGCACCAAAACCCCATACTGTGATTTGGAAACTTGCAGGAGATTCTGCCCATGGCTGCAGCAGGAATTTTCCAGTCTGATTCCAGTTGGATTCTGTAGAGTCCTGGAGAGGACTATATAAATATATATATTGATCAAAGCATCATAGTTTAGGGCTGTTTACCCAAACCAAACTGAGCTCCCAAGCCTCTTTATCTCCATCCATCACAAATTATACAGGGCCAAATCCTGGGTCCATTGAGCTCGAGAGGCACTTTATCATTGGTATCAGTGGAGTCAGTATTACGTTTTATGGGATTAAGGCCCAGATCTGGTATAAATCAGCATTTTACTTTGATGGAGCTATACCAGTTTACACCGCTGGAAGTGACCCTAAATGTTCAGAACACTTTTTTGCAGCATTTTGGGTTGTTGTTTTTTAAATTTTTTTAGAGCCTGATTTTCAGAAGTGCTGATGGCTGATAAAAGAATCAGACATGCTCCATTGACTCAGGGAGTCTCCTTACTTTGCTTTGTCTTCCTGATCATTTAGCTTCAGGCAGATCAATTCCTATTTTAGGAGCCAATGATTGTCTCTAAGTACACGATTTTAACTGAAACTTGTTAATTGGAGAATGCCAGGATCATGGCTGGCTTATGTAAGTGTACATGGCTCAGAGCAGGTCAGTAAGTGCTGTCATGTCCAGGGAGATGCTGGTGATTTTCGAAGGGGAGATATTTGTTGGACACTAATTCAGCTGTGATGGCTTGTACATTAAGGCCATTGCATTTCCTAAATATGCTATTCAACTGGAGGAGGTTACCATGGTTGCTCGATTGCCATTTGTCTAATGGGCCATGGAGGCATCTGCTAATTAACAGAACCCTTTACCCCGTGCACTTAGAACAACATGGACTTCTTTCCATTGTTAGGTATTTAGTGTCTAATTAGACTTTTGGCATTTTCTTACATCTCCACTGATCTGGACTGTGAATGTAACATACCAGTTAAGCTGTAAGTGGACACAAAGTAAAGCTGATGAGTATGATAGGTCTAAACATCCTGACAGGTCTTTTTACATAAAAACAAGCCACAGTACACTTTGCCTTTAGCAGCTAATGCCCTCTGTGACTCTATATGTATTTCCTGGCCTGTTGGATAGCACTGGAATTCAATTCCAAGGCTACTTCTACATTACTTCTGTTCACCAAGATGACTTTTAACCTGCATGCCTCTCAAGTGATGCTGACTGACTACTGAGGAGATAAGCTACTTGGTTCCAGAGGGTTTATGTTTCCAAAAAGAAAAGTGGTGGGGTGCGGAGTGAAATGTATTAGCAGCATCGTGCTTGCTGAAGAACCTCACTTGAAGTCAGTCATGAGACTGAGAGCCCTTAATGTCATATCAAGGATGGAATGAGCTTCCTGTTTTCCTTTCTGCAACACTTTGTCGGAAACATAGGGCCTCGGACTCCATGCTGCCTACATAAGTGGCGTTGCACTACTGGAGTGTGGTACCTGATGTCAAGGGTTTGGGGTCAAGTTCTGATGAGCATGTTAATTGATGGGGAGGGTTATCTGAGCCAAATTGAACCTCTAAACTAGAAGTGCTGTCAAGCTGGCCAGATTTATCCCACTGACAATACTGGTGATACACCAGGGATTAATTCTGCCCGTGAGCCTGGTAGGTTCAAGGCTTCTTCTAGGGCATTCTCCTGCAAGCACCAGAGGGCCCTCTTCCCCCACTGGCGCCAGTAGGAGTGGAGGGCATTACACATTGCAGTATCAGGAACCTGATATTCATGGAGTGCCGTGTGAAAGCCTAATTGACACATGCTCCCTTTTCCCTCTCCTTCCAGAACCTGTGGCATCCAGCATTTAGAAAGAGCAGGTGACAACCTCTCCCTCTTCAAGTCCTTCTACTTCTGTATTGTCACCTTCTCCACCGTGGGCTATGGAGATGTGACCCCAAAGATCTGGCCCTCGCAGCTGCTGGTGGTGATAATGATTTGTGTTGCCCTCGTCGTGCTGCCCCTCCAGGTAAGCGACACAGCCGTGAAGAAAAAGATGCACTCAGCCTACATTAGAAATGGCAGTGTTGCTGGCATGTCATGGCTCATGGGAAGGACCAGCAGCAGGGTGATTTCCACCGACTAACCAGTTGACCGGGAATATGATTTGAGATTTCCAGAGGAGACAGAGGAATTCTCAACCCAGGGTATGGAGGGAACTTAGTTTCTGCTCTGAGGCACTGTCAACCAGCGGCTGAGCTTTGGCATTTGATGCATCACGTCTGAGAGCAAACCAGCCAGTGCTCCTTCTCTGCCAGCCAGTCGCATGATGTGACAATGATAGCCTGTTGTCTGCAGTTTTCACTGTCTGTCACTGCTTAGTGTCAGATGAGGGGAATAGGGAAATGCTCTTAGAAAGGTTTTCTTCTGGGATTGAATAGCCAACATGAATTTCCTTCCCATCTGTCCTTAAATGGAACAAGCAGAAGTGTGTGTGTGTGTGTGTGTGCGCACACACACATACTAGCAGGATAGCTAGAAAACACATTGTCACCGTTTGCAGGTACCTCCCAGAAATGGCTAAGATGGCATGCGAGAGAGCTGTGGGGACGAATTTTGTCACAAAGGGCCATAAGCAAAAAAGAAATCTCAACCATTGCCCCAGCACAAGAGATATTCACCAACATAATTGGAAGTTCTCTGTATATGCTATGCTGTATGTTCACATACTGTGACGTGAGTTCATTTTAACATGTGTGTTGAATATCCGTATGTGTGACAATACAGGCATGCCTAGCACTGTACAGGGCATGTATGCTACAGAAAATTTCAGGATGTCTGTCATTTAATGTTTCTTGAAATGAAGCAACCCATTTCCAAGAGGGTGTACAGGTTAACACACAACAGTCTGTCTACCCTATCTGTGTCTTCTCCATTCTATCTCTCTCTTACAGGCATTTGCATGATGCCATCACCCTAGCATTAAACACAGATTACATTCCTGTATATTACACACAACATTGTACATATATAAACTCAATTGTCCTTTATTCAGAGCTCTCTTAACCTTGCACAGGTGTATGTGGCTAACCATGGGACATTATAACTATGGATGTGGAGTTTGTAGCTGTGAAAGTGTTCTGAATGTTTGAATGTATTCAGCCCACCCCACAGTCTGTCTCACCCCAGGAGCTGTCTGCCTTTGTTTGCAGTTCGAGGAGCTTGTGTACCTCTGGATGGAACGTCAGAAATCAGGAGGGAATTACAGCCGCCACCGAGCACAGACAGAGAAACATGTTGTCCTTTGTGTCAGTTCCCTCAAGATTGACCTCCTGATGGACTTTCTGAACGAGTTCTACGCCCATCCCCGGCTGCAGGTAACGGCAGTGATGTCTTATTTCAGTGCGACCATTGTTAGCAGTTGAATAAGTGTCCTTACTGAGCTCTCGGTGCCACTAGACATTGCTGAAGGTAATGATAGCACCACCCGGCATTTAGCACATGGAAGAGGAAGCAAAGGATATGTGACAGGAACACATATGAGGTAAAAAACATCAGTTTGACCAGATTAGTCTTCAGTATGGTCTGGTAATTGGTTTCAATTCACTGTATAGAATGCCTGAATCAGTATATGGAAACAGCACAGAAGAAATACATATTGTAGTGGTCCTGGTAGATTCAATAGCCTGCAGTACATACCTGCCTCTATGCCACAACAATGGACACACTCTACAGGGGATAGTTCAGGTTTTTCTGCAGTGCTTGTTGCTGTAGTATCCAAGGACATTGAAAATGCCTATATAAATGTGTTATTTTTTTGTTAAAAGGTGTTTACCGAATTGAATGCCTTATACTATATAAATAAAATATTTGTTTGTTGAACCCCAGATGATTTACCCAGCTCCTAATGGAATAATCAAGTCTAATCAGCGCTGTTTTTCAGTGAATGGGTGTAACTTTCACCCCACTACTATTGAGAACAGCTCACATGCATCCTGTATTTGCATTTAATTCAAGAACCAATCAAGATTTCACTGTTGTCATTGTTAGCCTTGGCTCAATATAGATTTCATTTTTTAAGTCTTGTTAATTTCTCTAAATACACAGAGCCCCACTTTTCTGAGCCAAATGTTCAGTCCTTTAATAATTCAATTGTCAGATGTTCCTACATTAGAGCTATTGTGCAAATGTGATTGGGGAAAACTCTGTGTGTGCTTCCAAATGCTTGTGACATCCCAGCACTGGTGCAAACTGATATCACACCATTAATAGTGTAATGCTGAAACCTGTATAGAATTGTATGCTCAATCGGTGAGTGAAATGATCTTACCAAGCTTACTTATCTTACTGTCAGGCTGACAAGCAAACACTAACTTTTCTCTTTCAGGATTACTACGTAGTGATACTTTGTCCAACTGAGATGGATATACAAGTTCGGCGGGTCCTTCAGATTCCTCTGTGGTCTCAGCGAGTGATATATCTTCAGGGGTCTGCATTGAAAGATCAGGATCTCATGAGAGCAAAGTGAGTATAGAGCCAATCCTAGCAAGACCCACAGAGGTACTGGAGGGGAATAGCTCTCCAAGACTCCAGTTATAGCTACCAGCATATATATGTTATTCCGAGCAAGAACTGTGCATGTCTGTATTGTAGCATTGATTACACTGTTATACAGCTTCCTTGATAAGCATGAGAGAGTCAAAATACTCCAGCAGGGAAACTTTTCTCACTGATGGGTGGCCCCAATAGCCAATCTAAGCTATATAGTTTTTTAAAAGAGGAATGCTGGACATTACAATGCAAAGCTCCAAGCAGTGGCTACAATCCATCGTTCATTAAAATGAATGGTATTTTGTATTCTATTGCCTAAAAATTTGGACAATTCACATCAGCCAGACACAAAGGTGAAAAGATGCCATGAAGAAAAGCAGCTTACTAAGGCCTGGTTTACACTAGAAAATTAAGTTGGTTTAACTACATTACTCAGGGGTGTGAAATATCTACACCACTAAGTGGTGTAGTTAAGCTGACCTAACCCCCAGTGATACAGTGCTAGGTTGCTAGAAGAATTCTTCCTAGCCACCTTCTCTCGGGAGGTGGATTAGCTATGCTGATGGGACAACCCCTCCACCCCGACCCCATCGGTGTAGGTATGTCTACACTGAAGCATTACTGTGGCACAGCTGTGCCTCGGAAGCATTCCAAGTGTAGACAAGCCCTTATTAAGGACATCCATTTCAGGACTGACAGCTCAAGATATAACAATAACTGATGCAAACAGTAAAGCCCACATTTAAACATCACTGTCACCATTCTCTCATAGGCTGTCATATTAGTCTGACCCCAGTTTAAACAGTCATGAAAGATTCATGCACCACAGATGTCAGTTTTCTCTGCCATCACTGCAAAATTCTGAAAAATAGACTTCAGATAACTGAACTCTAGCTAGATGTCCTTCATTTTGTGGATAACAAGCCTTGAGGGGTGGACTGGAAATGTAATATTGGGGCTTTAAAATTCTTTAAAGGCTGCCAATTACTAGTTCCTTTTGAATCCAATCCTACCCCAGTAGAACTCTCTTAAGAAACTCTGCACTTAGCTGGTTGTTAATGTGCCTAGAATAATGGATTGAAATTTGTTCTTATTTCTGGATTCAGCAGCCAGTAATAGAAATTAAGAGCAGGAGCCACAGAAACCAGATTTATCATCTCCTGCGAAATGCAAGAGCCTGGATGCCCAATGCCTCCTTCTCCCCAAGAGCTGGAGAAATAAAAAAGAGAATAAAACCTCCCAAAGAATCTGCTTTTACTAACTGTGTAACTCTAACTGTATCCAGTAAAGTAACTGGTAATAATAGTTGCCCTTCTAGATCTGAGGATCTCAAAGCACTTTGCAAATATGAATTGTGACTCGCAGTGCCTCTGAGAGGTAGATTAATTCTGTGTTTATTTTTCGGGTGACCTGCCCCAGGGCACACTTGAGTTAGCAGTAAGGGCAGAAGTGGAGTTGAGGAGGTGCAAATCCAAGCCTCCTGGTCCAACTATTAGGAAACGTTTGCTAGTTAGAGCGAGACATGGCCCCTGCACAAGTAAGGGCTGCATGGGGCAGGGGGACTTGGTGCCAGTGCAGCAATGTGGTAAAGCTTCTTGCTATTTAATATTGTGCATTTCACATGGATTGCTCATTTCTGGAGCAAGAGCACTTACAAGAAACTATCACAGCCAGGACTCTTCCAGGATAAAATGTATGTGGAGGGGCACCTGTATTTCTTTTAAGTGTGGGGTTCACTCCCTGCTCCCACCCCCAATCCACGCAGTGCCACAAAGGGAGACTGGAGATTTGTCCTCGCTAAGAGGAGCTGCACCGGGGCAAGCCACTAGTGTAGACACACTTGAAACCAGAGTACACTACACAGGTGCAAGTCACTTTTTACACCTGCACGACTCGTCTGTTGGGGGTTTGCTCTGGTGCAGCACTTTGATAAAGTTACTCCGGTGCAAAAATCCTCAGTTCGGACAAGCCCTGGGAAATGCATTTCCAGAGGCTCCTAGCACAGTTCAAGCAGGCAAGTTCTAGCATGTATAATTGTGCAGATTTGTATATACATTTGGCAGGCCTGTCCCTTTGCCCAGTGCTGTTCTGTGTGGTTCTCCCCATACAATGGACTCTCTCATCTCTGGTGACTCAAGGAACCACCTGTGTCCAACAAGTCTGGGTAGGATCCTGGTGCAGAGTTGCTTTCCAAAGCAGAATGTTAAGAAGTAATGACCCATCCCTGCTGCCCTGCCTGGTGCACGTTTATTATTAATTGTGTTTATTACAACAGTGCCTGGGGCTGGCCGAGAACTGGCACTATTTGTGCTAGGCACTATACAAACCTAGGGCATGTGTTCACTGCAGAGTTAACTCCAGCTTTTACTTGGCTGTAGCCCCTTATCTGTCTCCTGTCTTCATAGAAAACTCTCTCCCCTGAGTATGCTGGTGCTTTGCATTCAGGCTACCTGGCCTGTTGTGGGGTATAGGCTAACCCCATGGTAGCCTGCCCTCTGTGCAATGCAAATGCAGGCTACCATTTGAGCACTGATAGTCCTCTAGTGCCTTCTCACATTCCCCCCAACCCATGTGCCAGACAAGTTCTCCCACAATTCACTGGGAAAGAATCATAGAGTGGCTGAACTTTCTGCAGAGCTAAGAGCTTTGGGATATGCCCCAAAAGTCCTAGTGCCTCACACGAGGGCGCGCAGTGGCAGTGTGGACGCAGTCAGTGGGCACACTCAAGTCTGGCTCTGCAATGTGGCTGCTCCGACCCATGTGCTGATCACCCGAGTTAACTTTGCAGTTGAACTAGACAAGACAGATGCAGAGATATGACCGATGGCAATTAGAGGTGCTTTCTACTGTTCACCAAGTGTTTCATGTCTGTCACCTGCCAGAGCCAGAAGCTCCCTTGTTTAATTACCTGAGCCTTGCCAAGTCCTCCCACCACTGAAATAAAACTGTGGAGAAATACTGGATGGCTTTCTGTGGCATTCACACCCACCTGTTCAGAGAGCTAGCCATCTGCTCGCAGTCCTCTTGGCTCCCTCCGTGAGGGGGTGGCATGACGCTCCCCAGAGATATTCAGGGTTTGAGGCACCTCATCGCTACCTGCCTTCATGTGAAACAGCCTCATTTCTGCCCGCTGTAGCTCAGCTCCCTGAAACCAAAAGCCTCTAGCTATGCAAGCCACCGACTGTGTTGTCTCTGTGCTGGCTAGTGACAGACACACACCAACCCCAGCGTCCCCTGGAGGCATTCCCCTGTGGTGTACAGCCCGTAACCACAGGACGCTCACAGACATGATCAAGTCACTGTCCCCAAGGGAACAGTATGCACATGGTTTGACTGGTACAACTGGGATCAGGCCCTTTATAACACCCCTGCTGTTCCCAGTCTGTTGTATTTAATTTGCTACATATTTACTAACAGCAGCATGAAATGGCCTTCTTGCAAGTTACCTCTGCTCCTTCTTGTAATGTGACAGGGATGGGAAGGAGGGCTGGTTACCTGATTCCCAGAAAACGTTCGCAGTGCCCACGTGTGCCATCTTTTCTGACCACCCAGAAATCAGGCCAGGAGACTCTCTAGCTGAGTGCATGTCAGATGAACAAGCTCCCTGGCTGTGTGTAATTCACAGAATCCTTTGTGTTTTCAGGATGGATAACGGAGAGGCCTGTTTCATTCTCAGCAGTCGAAACGAGGCGGACCGCACGGCCGCGGTAAGACACGGCTGGGCTTATTGGCGATTCATAGCTGTTAAAGCCAGAAAGGACCATTATAATCTAGTCTGACCTCCTGCATAACCCATGCCAAAGACCCTCCCTCCGAAAGGAGGTGGCAGTTAGCAGATTCTGGTTTTGATCTATGGACCTCTGATTATAGGTGCTAACAAACTTTATAATGCTAATACTAATTTACATTGCCTGGGGCAAGTTATCCCATCCCTTCCTAGGGCAGGGATTCTTGTTCTTTCCTCTGAAGCATCTGCTCTTGAAGACAGAGAGAGATACTGGACTGGAGGGAGTCCTAGTGTGAGCCAGTATGGTAATGCCAATGTTTCTCTCCTAAGTGTCAAAAACAACAGGTGCATTTAGCAACAGGCTGTCTACCGCTCCCCAGCCAGGCAGACCATTGTGACATTTTGCTGTCTTGTGATGCTTTTGTCATTTGTGTTCATGGTGCATAAGCTGGGATTGGCAGAGCTGGGGCTTTGGGGATCACCTTGAACTGTGTGAGTTAGAAACATCCCCACCCTGCATGCAACAAAAAAAAATACCCAAGAAGAGAGACCTAAAGAAATCGGAATTAGGAACTGAGGTATCTGACGGTGATCATGAAATGCATGTTCTGAAGTGTGGGGTCTCTTACCATGCCCAGATAAAGCTGTGGGAAGGAGACTAGCTGGAAAGTTAGATCACAGCTGGTGGGATTTTCCACAAGAAGGGTCAGGTGGCAAAGAGATCATGATACAACAACACAAGACACTGAGGTTGGAAGAGCAGTCTGAGAGGTTGGGGGGCCAATTTGGTTGTGCAACCAGAGGGGCTGACCACAGGGGCTGACTCCATACCCAAATGCCTGCCACCAGAATTAGTCAGACCCACATCTAAACAGGGGTGCACTGAAACAGAGGTTCTCAACCCAGGGATCATGACCTGCTGGGGTGGGCCATGAACAGCTATCAGGAGGTCACAATTCACTCAGCTCTCCCCCAGGTGCTAAATAAGAGAGAGGTCCTGGCTGGATGGAACGGATAGTCCTTGGGGGTGGGGGAATGCTGGTATACAAAGGGGATACTCGTATGGCAAAGGACGAGAACCACTGCATTAAAATATGGTGACATTCTGCACCCACAGTATTTTTCCACGTTCATGCATGTGCCAAGGGGCTGTGTCCGTATTGCTGAAAAGATTCCCATGTTCCTATTTGCTGGTCTTGCTGCTTTCATGATGGTCTGTGTGTGTCAGATTGTCTCATGGGCTGGTGCGTGTTTACCAAGATGCATAAAACTGGAACAAAGCCACAGTGCTGCCAGTTTCTCCAGACAGGCTTGGGGAGACCACATGTGGCTAGGTGCAGCTGCACCAGCTTTTCAATGGCAGACTGTTCTGTGTGGTTCCAGGACATGTTTCTCCTCTGTCTCGTTTTATTCTGGACTGAAACTTTGCTCTCACTATTGGCCTGAATGGGTGGGAAGAGCAGAACGTCCCTGTCGAGCAGTGAACTCCTGCTTGCTCTATGTTCCCATGGGGCAAGAGAGATGCTTTAGCTGGGATTTACAGTGAGGTCACAGACAGGTTTACAGTCACGGTTGCCAGGCAAGTGTGTGGGCTGCCATCAGGTAAGGGCTGTGACTTTCCCATGGCCACAGGGAAGGGGAAGAGGATCATGAGAGAGAACACGTGGGCTTGAAAAAACCTGCCAATGGGCCAGGTCCCCAAGGTGTTCTCCTGCCAGGCTAACTCCTGAGTAAGGAGACAATAAAGACTTCACCGTTTGGCCCTGTGTGAATCACCAGAAATGTCAATGGAAATCGTTCAGAAACGAGGGGCTGCTCTCAATGGATCTAGAGTCTCTGCATTAGAGTTCCCCATTGAGAGAGCCTCTGAAGGCTGAAATTTCATCTCCAATCAACATCATTGTGCCAAGGTCCTTGCTACCCTGTGTCTAGGCCAGCATGGCACCTTTGTAATAGGGAGCTGGGAGATTTCAGGTCAGGGTATGTCTACATTTCAATAAAAGACCCACGGCACGGCCAGCACAGATCAGCTGACTCTGGCTGGGGCTGAAAATTATAGTGCAGACTTTTGGGCTTAAGCTCAGAGACCCAACCCCTTCCAGGCTTCCAGCCCAAGCCCAAACATTTACCCTGCAGCCTGAGCTCCACGAGCCTGAGTCAGCTGATCCAGGCTCCAAGACCCAGTGCTGTGTGTGTGTGGGGGGGGGGAGGGGGGGTGGTTATTGCAGTGTAGATGTAACGTTACAGAGAACAGGCATAGGGTAACCACTCCCCATGGTTCAGGGAATAGCCTGAACATCTGTCTATGGAGTCAGGCGACTCCCCTCCAATGTTCCCTCTAATTTTTGACAAGCCATGTGCACAAAATATTTCTTCTGTGCAAATTTTTGTGCACATGGTGTTTCGCCGTGTGCGCGGGGTTTAGGATCTGTGTGCACATGTGCACAGCTTAGCGGGAACAGCGGTCCCCCTCCCATGTCATAGACACTCAGGTGACTCTAGACAGTCGCTGCCTAGCCTGCTCTTCTGTATGTTTTTAAAATGAAAAGTAAAGTGCAACATGTTTCCTTTGGGCAGTTTGGTGTGTTTGACTGGTCAAGTGACTCTTTACTTGCTCTGTGAAACTCTGCGCTGATCCGATTCCTATCAGGTTATGTCTACACTTCAAACACTACAGCTGCATCTTTGTAACTGTGCCGCTGTAGCGCTTCTGTGTAGACACTGACTACACTGCCTGGAGGGGATCTCCTGTTGGCGTAGGTAAGCCACCTCCTTGAGAGGCGCCTAGTGCTATGTAATCCAAAGGTTAGGTCACTATTGCTACGTCTCTCAGGAGTATGGATTTTTCATGGAAATGTACTCTTTAATTACTGAATCAATTCAAAGCTTACTAAAAGCCTTGCAATAACAAATTGGTAACACAGAGATTGACGAGAAGGCTGCTAACAGAGATGGCAGTAGAAGCTTGTGTGTTAAGATCAAGAGGTCTGGGGTTCAATCATTTGAATTTAAGCACATCCTCTACAAAATTCTGAAGGGAAATGACGATACTAGAACCAGCTAAATGAGAGGCATGGTCTGCCTGCTGCCCTCTGGTTGGAGAATGAACAGAGGTGCCTGGGGAAGGACACACCAGGTTGAAGTGGGAGGAAGTGACCTGCAGAGTGAAAGTCAGGGTCTCTTTAGGACCCCTTCTAGGTCTGTTTTCTTTAGCCAGGGAGGAACCCGCCCTTGACTAGTGGCCACAGAACAAGTTCAGCATAGGGTGGCACTCCTCACATAGTGGGAATAGGTTTCAGAGTAGCAGCCCTGTTAGTCTGTATCCGCAAAAAGAAAAGGAGGACTTGTGGCATCTTAGAGACTAACAAAATTTATTTGAGCATAAGCTGTCGTGAGCTACAGCTCGCTTCATTGGATGCATGTTCATATTGAATTATTTACCAAGATTTCAGGCATATCTTCTCATCAGATCCCTGGGGAGGTGGGCAGGTGTGTAACTCTCCGTGCTGGTATTGGGATGACCCAGATTCCAACATGTACCTGGTGTGTATGGCCTTTATCAGATTCTGTGTATATAGCAAATCAGTTACTGATCTAGGATATCAGGAGGTTAAGGCTGGGCTATTCAAAGGACCCCACAGGAAATCTGCAAATCCTAGACTGTTATTTTTCCTAAAAAGAAAAGGAGTACCCGTGGCACCTTAGAGACTAACAAATTTATTAGAGCATAAAGCTTTCGTGAGCTACAGCTCACTTCATCGGATGCATCGGATGCTGTAGCTCACGAAAGCTTTATGCTCTAATAAATTTGTTAGTCTCTAAGGTGCCACGGGTACTCCTTTTCTTTTTGCGAATACAGACTAACACGGCTGCTACTCTGAAACCTATTATTTTTCCTGTTTCACTTCCAGATTCCACATTTGTTCTGGAGGGGCAGCTTGGGAGGGTTGGGTGTTTGCAGTGAACCTACCTGTGCTTGTTTCTCTGTGATCACAAGGCACTATTGCTTGTGAATTAAGCCTAAAACATGGAGGTGCTGGAATCTACCGAGCTGCCGGAGAGATGCTTATAGCGTTGCTCTTGCCTTTCTCTTTCATCAGGACCATCAGACCATCCTGAGAGCCTGGGCTGTGAAGGATTTTGCGCCTAACTGCCCCCTCTACGTTCAGATTCTAAAGCCTGAAAACAAGTTTCATGTCAAGTTTGCGGGTGAGTTTGGTATGAGCAAATATGGGCTTCCCCCGGATGGCCAGATCCGCCTGCCTTACTCACACCAGGAACCCCGAGGGGAGACTTATTGCTGAACACAGACATCAATCTACAGATGTTCCCGAATATTCGCTACTACTCACCACCAATGGGTTCCAGTGTTTCTTCCAGCCACCAATCTGAACCTCTCACTGCCAGTGTCACCACTGCCCTGATCTCCTCTAGTTTTTTGGTCCTTCTAGCAGCTATTTTAGGATATCCATCCTCTGCCTGTTGCAGCACTGGAATTAAATTTAATTAAAAAGAGCTCTGGAGGTGATCTGGAAAGCCTAACTTAGGGACTGGGCAAATTGGTAGAAACTATAGTCAGGGACAGAACTATCAGACTCGTAGATGAACAGAATTTGTTGGAAGAAGCAATGCGGCTTTTATAAAGAGAAATCATTCCTCACCGTTTTATTTAGAATTCTTTTGAAGGCATCAACAAGCATGAAGATAAGAGTGATCCAATCGATATAATGTACGTGGATTTTTAGAAGGCTTTAGACAAAGTCCCTTACCAAAGGCTCTTAAGGAAACTAATTAGTCGTGGGAGAAGAGGGAAAGTCCTCTGATGAATCAGCAACTGGTTAAAAGAGAGGAAACAAAGGGTAGGAATAAATGGTCAAGTGTTATAATGTAGAGAGCTAAGCAAGGGAGTCCCCCCATGTACTGGAACCAGTCCTATTCAACATATTCATTAATGAGCTGGAAAATGTGTTGAACAGTGAAGAGGCAAAGTTTGCAGATGTTACAAAATTATTCATGGTAATTAAGTCCAAAGCTGATTGTGAAGAGAGGGATCTCCCAGAACTGGGTGACTGGGCAGCAAACTGGCAGATGACATTCAACACTGATAAGGCAAACAGAAAGTTAGGAGCTATTAGGAAAGGGATAGAAAATAAGATGGAGAATATCATAATGCCGCTATATAAATTCATGGTGTGCCCTCACCTTCATTGCTGGGTCCAGTTCTGGTTGCTCCATCTCAAAAAGGACATCGTGGAACTGGAAGAAGTTCAGAGAAGGGCAACAAAGATGATCAAGGGGATGGAACAACTTCCGTACAAAAAGCGACTGGAAAGATTAAACTTCAGATTAGAAAGGAGACGCTTAAGGAGGCATATGCTAGAGGTCTATAAAACCATGAATGGTGTGGGGAAAGTGAATAAAGAAGTATTATTTACCCATTCCCACAAAAGAAAAAACAGATGAAATTAATAAGCAGTGAGTTTAATAAAAACAAAAGGAAGTACTTTTCCATACAAATGCACAATTAACCCATGGAACTCATTGCCATGGGATGGTGTGATGGCCAAAAATATAACTGGGTTAAAAAAATAACTAGAGATGGTCATAGAGGATAGGTCCATCAATGGCTATTAGCCAAGATGTCCAGGGATGCAATCCCATGTTTTGGGTGACCTTAAACAATTTGACTGCCAGAAGCTGGGAGAAGACAGGGTGGATCACTCCAACTGCCCTGTTCTGTACACATCTCCTGAAGCTCTGGTACTGGCCATTGTTGGAGACAGGATACCATGCTAGAAGGACCTTTGGTCTGACCCACTATGACAGTTCTTATGTTCCTACAGCTAGTAATGCTAATGTGAGTCAAGGATTTAGGTTACTGGCAGAATAGTCCCCCTGGACCATTATGAGGAAGGGCAGATACGTATCTACCAATTCAAAATACAACCAAACTTTTAAACCTTGCCAAAAGTTTCTGAAAACCTTTTAAAAATGTCGAGTTTGTATTTTTAGGTATGGTCCTTGTCTTTTAAGTGTTTTCCTGGGGAATCTCCCGAAATGGGATTGTGGGCTCGACAGTGTTGTAAAGTGCAGAACAGTTTAGAATCTGTGATCAGGGAAATTACAATGAAGTGAGAGAGCTTTTCTTATCTTCTGAGCATTTGTTTATCCCCATGATAAACTTGCATAATCTGGACTGTGAATTCTGCCATCTCTCTGCTCTCAAACGACCATGTGGGATCAATGGCAGGATTGGGCCTAAATTCAAGTATGTTACCAGATTATTCCTTTTTTGGACAATGATGAATTTTTTTCTTGAACGAGAACACGAGATCGAGTTCAGCTCATCAGGCTGTCAGTGTGATACCTCATCCTCTCTAGAATGAATCTGGACCAGGCCCTGGGGTTTGAAATTCATCCCTCTCCCCTTACTCTGCCTTGGGGGGTAGGCAGTGTCTGGACTGGGTTCTGTTTACTTGTCAGGTTTCCATTCTGTGAATCTGTTTTTCCTCCCTGCATTTATTCTCGTTTTCATTGCTCCCCATATGTCATCAAGGATGGGTTTTTGATTAGTTGAAAACATCTATGGTACATACTGGAAACAAGATGCTTTTCCCTGTGGCCGCTTATGTGCTTAATCAATCTGCGCAGACTTCACAGGGACTGGAACATAAAACAAATGATCTCCAGCATCCTCAAATAGTCATGCATGCTGTGCACCCCCTCCCCCTCCATCCTCCCATGCATAGCAACTGGCTAGCTAGAAGATCATCCATGGGACATTACCAGTTGTAGGAGGTGTGTAAATCAGAAAAATGAAAGTGCTGCTCAGTGGGAAGCAATTGCACTGTCTCTGTACTTTCAGATCATGTGGTCTGCGAGGAAGAGTGCAAATACGCCATGCTGGCTTTGAACTGCGTCTGCCCAGCAACTTCAACGCTCATCACCCTGCTGGTTCATACATCCAGGGGCCAGTGAGTGCTGCCATTTTACTCATGAACTGGCTTCTGTTTGCGGGAATGATTTTTGCACATTCTTCACTCTGGGGTTGTCTTCTTAACATTTGCATTGGGTTAAAAATAGAGATTGGGCCTGAGCTACAAAGTTTAGATCTGGATCTATATTAACTTAAATCTGCCTTGAGAGAACAAATGATCTTGTGTTAAAGGGACAGAGACACAGGAGCTCTGGGGGTCTATTCAGGGCTCTGCCACAGCCAACCTGTGTGACTGTGGGCCAATCACTTAGCCTCTTTGTGCCTTAGTTCCCCATCTGTCAAATGGGGACAGTAATGTATCCTTTCTCCTACCTTTTTTCTATTTAGATTGTATGTTCTTTGGGGCAGGGACTGTCTCTTATGATATGTTTGTACAGTGTCTACCTGATCTTGATTGGGATCTCTAGATGCTATCAGACTACCAATGATCAATAATAATTCTAGCACCAGCTGTGTATCTGATCACCTTCTCTCTGGCGCCTTGTGCCCTGGGCCTTGGTCCTGTCCCATCTCTAGTTAAAAAGCATAAATCTTACAAGAAAGAATAATGCTTTTGAATGTCCTCAGTGATCCACTGAACTGGGGCAGTGTCACTTGCCTTGTGAGTACAGAAGTCACATAGCTGGAACTGAAATCTGCACACACTTTATTTGGATCCAGTTTGAGAGGGGAACATTAGGTGATGAATGGTGGAACAGAGAGACCCAGATGGCTGTCAGGAAGTCATAGGGGTGGTAATCGTATCTCGGCGAATGACCACCCACAGACTCTGTGCCATTCATGGGGGATGCACCCTCCCTGCAGATACACGACTTAAGGAGTGGCACCATTTGTCGCAGGCCCCAACACCATTCAGAACTTGCCCACTAAACTCAGCAACTGAAACGAGACCAAAGTCAATGAGACCCACAGGAGACTAGGTTATGGCATGCCACAGGCAGAGAATAGGAGGTACCGAGGTGCACCAGTGCCCAAGGCCCCTGCAATGGCAGGGAAATGATTAAATGAGAGATACCCAGATAATTCTCACGCTGCAGAGGAAGGTGAAAAACCCCCAAGGTCCCTGCCAGTTTAACCTGGGGGAAAATTCCTTCCCGACCCCACATATGGTGATCAGTTAGAACCAGCCAGGCTACCATCTGAGAGAGAGAGAGAATTCTCGGAGCCACCTGAGAGCCTTGTTCCCCACCATGGCCCCAGTCCAGTGTCCCACTTCCAGGCGTGATGTTTCAGAGGAAGGAGATCAAAAACCCTCCCAGAATACAGTGGGGAAGAAAATCCCTTCCTGACCCCTGCCAATGGTCAGCTGAAACTCCGCATCAAAGCTTTAGGAATATACGTCATAAACCAGAAGGGAGCCCCAGGACTGTTGAGTCCTGCTCGCACCATTACAAGCACCCCCCTCATACAATTGCACTAAAACGTTTTAAAACAAATTAAGTTGTTTGACCCCCACAACTCCTAGTGGGCGGCTGTTCCAGAATCTCCCCCCTCTGATGGTTAGAAACCTTCGGCTAATTTTCAGCCTGAATTTGTTCCTGGCCAGTTTATATCCATTTACTCTGGTGTCAACATTGTCCTTTAGCTCCACTAGCTCTTCACCCTGCCTGGTATTTACACCCCTAATGTAGTTATATAGAGCAATCCGATCCCCTCTCAGCCTTCCTTTCCCCATGAAATAGGAAGGCAATTAAAATCAGAAATTAAAATGAGCCTGGGAAACTTGGCAGGTTATTGAAACACACAGCCATGATCTTAGTGCTGGTGGCCTAAAATGCAGCCTCAGCTTTAAGGGGTTCATTCAGTGAACCTCATAATAACAACACTGTATTTAGAGCAATGCAGTCCCAGACATTGTTCTCTCCTCATCCGGCGTAAATCCTCCTTTGAGGAGGATTTGGTCCAGAGTGTAGCTGTAGGGAGGCTGGAGTCCTTCACTGTGGTGGGATCGGGAGGGGTGGGGTGATCTCCAATGCTGAACCATGGAGATTAGTTACAATGCAGAGAGGAGTCCTGCCACTTCTGCCCTCCCCACACCCTTTCCGACCCCATCGCTTAGCCCAGAGAGGGGGCCCTGTGGCCTGCCCAGCGTATTTCAAAGGCCCTTCTGCTCAGGCACTTGTGAGACAGGATGACAGCAGAGCAAACTTTGGGTCATCTTCAGTCATTCCAGGAAGCTGTTGTCAATAATCTGCATGACACATGGAGCAGTTGGGTCAGGGGGCAGAGGTGTTCAGATGTCCTTCACTTTAGTCTGGGGTGGCAAACACAGCACCCACCTCTCGCTGCTGAGGGCCTGTCGAGCCTGACTCTTTAGGCACGGATTTTGAAGGTGCAGGCTCATCAATTCCCCCCTGCAATTCCCTTCCTGGCCACCAGCTTCCCCACTGACATCCTTGGAAGGGCCCATCTGGACTGGGCCCATAATTCCCACAAGAACAGCTTTAACCTAAACAAGGCTCCCCCACTTGGTTTGGGCTCGGAAAGCATACTGGCCTTCAGGAAGTTGCCCGATACCACGGTGATGGGGGAAACCCTAGTGAGATCGCACTGTGGTGGTGGAGCTGAGCACAAGCCCCTAACAGGCAGGGTTCTGTTCCTCTGGTTACAGAGAAGGCCAGGAGTCCCCGGAGCAGTGGCAAAGGATGTATGGGCGCTGCTCAGGCAACGAAGTATACCACATCCGCATGGGAGACAGCAAGTTCTTCATGGAATACGAAGGGAAAAGCTTCACCTACGCTGCCTTCCACGCACACAAAAAGTGAGAGCCAGCCTGGTTCGGTACCTTGAAGCCTTGGTGTGGGGATCCCTTGGGGCTTTTGGTACCGGTTTCACGGGTCGCGGTCGTTTAACTCTCTTGGTAAATAGCAGGGCAGTGGGGACTGGATTAATCCAATTCCCTCCGATATTGGTTTGGAAAGTTACAAAGTGAGAGGAGAGTTTACATTTGCTTCCGTTTTCCTTGCGCTGGGTCAGTGACGCTGGTGTGAAACATTCACTGAGGCCCATGCAGTAGCTTTGCAAAAGAAAACAGTGTTTTCTAGGGAGTGCCTTGAATGTCCACATTGTACTTCTGCCTTAGGTATGGCGTCTGCTTGATCGGCATCAGGAGGGAAGAGAACAAGAGCATCCTGCTGAACCCTGGGCCGCGGCACATCATGACTGCGTCTGACACCTGCTTTTACATTAACATCACTAAGGAGGAGAACTCTGCCTTCATATTCAAGCAGGAGGAGAAGCAAAAGAAGAAAGGGTTTTCAGGGAGAGGGATCTATGACGGCCCATCCAGGCTGCCTGTTCACAGCATAATTGCAAGTATGGGTGAGTCCTTCTAGCCCTCCCAATGGAAGAGAGGAAAGCAGCACAGGCTGTGTGAATGAGCAGAGTAATAGTATCTCCCACACACCTCACTCTATTCTTCATGGTGGTTTTTGTTTTTGTTTAACTCCTGTTGAGTCCACTGTGAGTAATTCATTTTGTAGTAGAAAACCAGGCCCTCTGCTCTGAGTGGTAGATGTCTGGTAATGAGCACATGGCTACTGGGATGTGACACACCTTCACAACTAAGAGTGAGTGCTTTGCGATCTTTTTTCTGCTGAACACAAATGACCCAGCTCCTTTGGGTTGGATGAAACCAGAAACTTCACCTAAGACCCAAACCCAAACCTGAATTTGAACTGTTGTGAAAGCTGGAAAAAGTCAGCCTACTTTCAGTGGTTTCAGGAAGTTCTGTCTAATGGTTAGAGTACAGAATGGGGAGTCAGGATTCCTGGCTTGTACTCCTGCCTCTGCTAGTGATGCGCTGTGTGACCTCGGCCAAGTCACTTAACCTCCCTGACGTACGCTGTTTGCTGGCAAAGACACTTTCTCACCTCCAGTACTGTTCTTCCATTGAGAGCAACAGAGGAGGCTGCAGGATCGACAGGTTTCCAGTTGTACTTGTGCTTTTGTATCACCCAGTTGTCTAATCTCACTCAGATCCATGTGTACACTGTTGCTTCCGCTGGTGCTATCATGGGTGGGAGCTGTACTGATGGAGAATTGTGGCTATGGGGTTTGCAAGCATAGATGCAGTTTCACCATCTGTATAATGGGATAACACCACCTACCTCGTAGAGAGCTTGGGGCTTAACTAATTTTGCAAAAAGCTTTAAGTGCTAAGAGTGCATGCTATTAAGCATTTCCTGGTTGTGCTAACTGCTACTAACTTCTAAGTAGTCATAACAATATGACAGATCCAGGATATTGTACTACTTCAAAATATAGTAGGAACAAATGCTGCCCTGAGTTACACGTTCATTGATTTCACTGGGAGCTCTGGGCTTAGGAATGAGTTGATCCTATTACTGATCCAGGCTGCCAAGGAAACAGCAAGCTCTGTACAGTTCTGTTACCTAAGGTAATGAATGAACACTCTCCCTTTCCCTTCTACCTTCCAAATTATCAACATCCCTTCGCTGCAGAAATAGCCGCTTTCCATGCTCTTCTGTATGACACTTCCCTTCCCCCTCTTGCTGTCTATTGTTCAGTATCCGAAGAGTCACAGGGGAAATTAACTTTCTCTCATTTCCCCTCTGCAGGGAATCCAGCCCCACCCTTTTTGGTCTCTGGAGAAATGGAGCCAATTTCTCTTTGACAAATTTGTTTTAATCTGCCCTGAAGGATCTCGTACTCTGCAGCGGTGCAGATGACAAATGAATAAGTCAGTAGCACTCGGCTTGTTGGCTTCTTACAAGGAAAACAGAAGCAGGGAGAAAAAACAGTTGAAAATATTGCCAGCAATGGAATCCCACATGGCCCTTCGCACAGCAGATATCTGTGTATCCACCCTTTTGAAATAGCTCAGACCAGGTGCTGTCGAGCAAAAGGGAGCTCTTTTCTCTCATCCTTTT
Source organism: Dermochelys coriacea (assembly GCF_009764565.3). Taxonomy (NCBI): domain Eukaryota; kingdom Metazoa; phylum Chordata; order Testudines; family Dermochelyidae; genus Dermochelys; species Dermochelys coriacea. The sequence goes on along the minus strand of NC_050083.1, from coordinate 20,578,522 downwards.
GCACATGCTATTGCTGGTCTTCAGTTTCAGTCCCCAGACAAAGTGAACCCCTGAAGTGGTTTCTTGAGCATTCATGTTCCTACCTTTGGCAAAAGCAAGCAGTATAGTGTATTGGGGAGGGAAAGCTCTGTAACTGCACCTGCGTCATCTCCCTGCCAGCGCAGGATCATACGTGCTCTTGCTGGGAAAAGCAGTCGGTACCCAACAAACAGCTAAGTGAAATCATTAAGAGAAGCTTGTCTTGCCATCTGCTTCTACAGTACGAGAATGTAGAGAGAGGCCACTGGGACAGAGCAGTAGGATGTATCCTTTCCTGTTATTTCCCCTAGTGATTGACCGTTTGTTTAAAATTGCTCTTAGCAGTGAAATGCCATAAGCAGGTTATTAAAGTGTTTTATGTTTCTGTCATTCAGCTGGCCCCTGCTCTCGCCCTGGCTCACAGCTATTTCATAGCCGAACTGAGTGCTAGGAAAAGCTGCAAGGCTTGGGTAGAGGTTTTGGTGCATGGGGCTCTCTGTCTTCCACACACTGGAGAGTCAGAAATCTGGGAAGCTGCCCGGGGATGCAGGGGATACTTAGGGCCATGTTGTCCCCTCTGCCGCAGCTCCCCGTGCTCTACAAAGATCCCTCTTTGGATGCACAGTGGGAATTAGGAAGGGTGGATCCAGGGACCAGCTTCTCTAGAAGGCATTGTGGCCAGCTGCCTCTGGGACACATCCATTGAGAGTTAACCAACCAGATTCTGCTACTCTACGGCCATGAGAGATGCCTCCAGTGGCAGCCTGGCTCCTGCTGGAGCCTCATTGCCAGGGGAGCGGGGGCCCAAGCACTAGCAAGGAGAGGAAGCCATTCCTGGTGGGAGATGTCCATTACTTCTGCCTCTATCCCCTCTCTCATGGGGCCCCAGGATCTGCCGGGTTGGACGGCCAGGCCTCATGTCTGCGGGAGCGCTTGCTTCCCAGAACTGTCCCTTTAAGGAAGGTTCGATCAAACCCGTGGTAACGTCTGTGTCTGGCCGGCCTCGCTTAATGAAGTGCGAGAACATGCCCGGGCGAGGCTGGAGTTGCAGCAGCGCAGGGTAGTTCTGAGCGGGGGTTAGTTTGCCTCGGACATATTTCTACTGGGGCTGGGTCATTGCTCTGCATGGGAAATAGGATTTGCAGCGTGACAGAGGAGTGCACTGGGGTACTGTGTGAATCGGTCACAGAGAGCTCAGCAGCCACAGCCTGCAGAAGGGAAAGTCTGCTCTCCTTTTGCAGTCGTTTTGGCTACTCCCTGCACTTGGCCTGCAAGGTGCTCTCCGGCTCTGCCGTTATTGCAGAGGGTGATAGTCAGCAGCTTTTCAGTAGTTCCCTGTAGCCCTCTGGTTTTAGGCTGTGCCTCCATATTTCACTGACTAGTTTCAGGGCTTATAGTAATGAAGCTCCACTCCTTTGCTGCGGAAAGCAGTGAGGCTCTGTCACTGATGGCTTTTTAACCTCATGGCAAGAGTGGGCTCAGCTGTATCTGCTATGATTCATCCTCCTCCCTGGTCTCTGTGAGCTGTAACCTTGCCATCAAAATTCACCACTAAGTACTATGTTGAATTATTCCCAACGAAAAAGGCTTGGCTGGATTGACCTCTCCTAGATGTAATAAAATGATAGCAGAAGAAAGTATTTTTGTTCTGAGTTTGTACTGCCCTGAGCACAATGGGGTCCTGCTCCCTGACTGGGGCTCTCAGGCAATGCATACAACTATAAATAAAAAGGGTAGGGTGCCCATGGCTTTACCCACATAGCTCCCTGTACACAGCTGACCAGAATTTCCCTCCTAGGATTCTATTCCTGACCCAGCTACTGTCTGGCTGTGTCCATGGACAGCCCGGATTTCCTTATCTGACTTGCTACCACACACAATTTTGGTGAATAAACTAGCGTGATACAGAATCAATATGGCACACATTAAATGGATTAAATGCTGGCTCACTGACAGATCTCAAAATGTAATTGTAACCAGGGAATCCGGGTGAACTAGGTGTGTTTCCAGTGGGGTCCCACAAGAATCTGTTCTAGGTCCTACTCTATCTAACTTTTTTTTTTTTTTCAACAACCTGGAGAAAAACATAAACTCATCACTGCTAAAGTTTGCAGATGACACAAAAATTGGGGGAGTGTTAGATACTGAAGAGGACAGCCACCAGATACAGGATGATATGATCTCTTGGTAAACTGGCACAAACAAACAATATGTGGTTTAATACAGCCATGTGTAAATATATACATCTAGAACAAAGAACGTAGACCATACTTACATGTTCCTGGGATAAGGACTGGAGGTCATGGTGGATAATCAGCTGAAGATGAGCTCCCAGTGTGATGCTGAGGCCAAAATAGCTGAAGTACTCCTTGAATGCATAAACGGGACGATTGAGTAGGAGTAGAAAGGTTTTTCACCTGTATTTCGCACTGATGCAACCACTACTGGATTTTTGGGTCCAGTTCTGGTGTCCACATTTCAAGAAGTTTGCTGATAAATTGGCGAGGGATCAGAGAAGAGGTACAAGCATCATTAAAGGATTGGAAAACGTGCCTTATAGTGATAAGACTCAAGGAGCTCAAGTATTTAGTTTAACAAAGAGAAGGTTCAGGGGTGACTTGACCACAGTCTGTGAGTACCTACACAGGGAACAAATATTTGATCATGGGCTTTTCAGTCTAACAGGCAAAGGTATAAAAAGATCCAATGGAAGCTGAAGGTAGACAAGTTCAGACTGGAAATCAGGCAGTGGGAGTAATTAACAGAGAGTGTAATTAACCATTGCAACAACTTACCAAGTGTTGTGGTGGATTCTCCATCACTGGCAATTTTAAAATCAAGATTGGATGTTTTTCTAAAAGATCTGCTCTAGGTCAAACAGGAATTATTGTGGGGAAGTTCTCGGGCCTGTGCTATAGAGCTCGGACTAGATGATCACAGTGGGCCTCTCGGGCCTTAGAACTGTAAAACAGGGATAATGGTACTTCTCTCCCTCTAGATTCTCAGATGGCAATTACTCCCTGCAAGTGCTAAGTTGTGTTACTGCCCAGCATGTCCATTAGCATTAGTTACTTGCTCCCATAAATACCCCATGCCTGGGATAGGCTCTGTTGTCTGCATTTTAAATCATGTTTATCTTGCATAACTTGGCAAATGGCACAGGTCGCTCTGAAGTGCGTGATGCACTTTCTCCAAAAGACCAGGAATCATTTTTCCCAGCTTCTCTCTGGGCAGCCTGAAATGGGGGGTTTGCCGGGAGAAGCCCAGTCACAACAGGAGATGGTATTTCAGACAAATCATTTATCCATTTACCCTCGAGCATAAACTTGCAAAAATTCTCCCAGCAGCAAGATACAAAGCTCCTCGCTGAACAGCACTGGCTAATGTTCTTGTTCCTTGGCTTGTTCTCAGTGGGAGCTTTTTCAAAAGTCAGATGAGAGATAGATAGAAATTATATTCTTTAAGTAGGTCACTCGGCATTCAGCTAGTTGGCTAGCAACAAGGGGGAGCGAGCCGAACTCCTACACTTTTATTCACTGTGACATTCACCACTTTTGTAGCTATTTAAAAATATTTGCGTTTGATGAAGAATCATGAAACGCTGATGGTCACTATTTCCAAAAGTGATTGCTGAATTTGATTTGCCAACTCAATACACCTTAAATGCACCTGATTTTCAGAAAGTGCTGAGCACCTCCCCCCCCGAAAAGTCTCAAGTAGGGCACCCAAAGAATGTAAGAGGTCTCAAGTTGGGCACCCAAAGAATGGAGGAACCTAGAATCACTTCTGAACATCTTGGCCCAAGTAGGTAGGAGAAAAGAGGTGGGATTTTTTTCAAGGATGTGAGGAAGAAAAGTGCCCAAGTCCCACTGAAAGTCATTGGGTGCCTAATTCTCTTATGTGGGCTGAAAATCCCACCCAGACCCTCCATTTTGAATATTTAATGAGATGGCAACATTCCAGAGTAAAGTTCTGGCCTTGCTTTGTTCTGGCTTTGCATGTTTTGGCACCACACATTAAGCCACATTTATTTTACAAAATGGATGGAGCTGACAGGGGTTATAATGGGTGAGGAAGAGGCGCAAGCACGGGGCTGGAGGTGCATTGTCTGTGTGAGACAGCAGGAGGCTATGAATCAGTCAGGTTAACAGCTCCCCGCTGCTATGAATTACAGCTTGGGAAAGAGAAAGATTCGTAAAGGTAAAGCTGAAAGAGTTAAGAAAAATGATCCTGGAGTTCTCTGGACAAATGCTCCTCTTAAGAGCCGTCAGCAGTGTAGGTGGAGAGCCATGGATGGTGATGTTAATAATACCACTCTGAAAATCTTTAGGCCCTTCCATCAGCAGATTGCACCATGTTTTACAAATGTGAACAACTGTGAACTAATCATCTGAACTCACAACAACCCATGATCTTGGTAAGAGGGATGTGTTGATAGTAACCACCGAGATGCTGCTGCATGTGGGTTGCAACGTGATATAAACTGCCTCTCCTACAGGAGGTTTGCCAGGATACCTAGATCAGTGTAGCTGTGCCACTGTACACATTATAGATCTCCTTTCCAGCTCCTGACTACATCCAACCCACCCAAGCTATTGTGTAGATACACAACTAGGTTTTTACTGGCCATTTGGAAAGATACAAAGTGTTCCACTTAAACATAAAAGGATATGAGATGTATTAGTCTGGCATGGGTATTTTGCCTGGGACTTCTCATTGTATTTTTTAAATTCCCAGGTGTCTGACATTTTCATTTGACTATGACTAATCCATGTTTAAAACAAAAACCCCTTTCCCAGTCATTCTTGTAATATTCTCCTTGGATCCCTGCTCCGGTTTCTATTGTGGCCAAAGCTGTACCCACATTTTAACAAGAACTTGGACATAGTTTAGTGAACTTGGAATGTGGAACTTATTTATGAATGCAAGAAGAATTAGAGGTTTTAAACTTTTTTTTCTTTGACTCAAATATTTGAGGATTCTTTGGTGAGGAATGTAGATGGCAAGGGCGTAATTCGTAAGTGTGAAAGGGATTGAAGAGACTTGAAGTTCAGTGGGATTTACGCTCCTAAATCCCTCAGCGTTTCTGATCATCTCTCCCAGGATAAACAGTATGGTGACCAAAAGCCTTGTAGTTCTACAGCTAAGACTTTTCAGAAAAAGACTAGCACAGACTATTCGTTATAGGCTATGTTTTAGTCACGTGTATTTTTAGTAAAAGTCATGGACAGGTCGGGGCAATAAACAAAAATTCATGGGCCGTGACTTGTCCATTACTTTTACTGCATATCCCTAACTAAAACTTGGGTGAGGGGACTGCAGGTGCTCTGGGGTGTGTGGAATCCATGGCTTCCATGACCTCCGTGACAGACTCACAGGCTTAGTTATAGCCCATAATGCCAGTGGCTGCTTGCTCCATCGTGGGGTCACTGCTTCAGCATCCAAAAAGAGCACAAGATCTACTGATGAGCTGCTTGGAAACCAGGCCACGTGAGGAGGGGCGCAGCTGCCATGTGGGGATAATTTCACATTGTATGTCATGATGTGATTTTTCTGAACCAAGCTATTAGGACTCCAGAATGTTCATAAACAGCAAAATACTTACTATAGCAACCACGCAAGCAAACAGAACATTCCCATTTTTGAAACTACGGGAGACGGTGGTTGTCCTCAAATGTTCCGGTCAAGTATGGGGTTTTTTGAGTTCAAATATAGTAAGAAAATGTATTGTGCTATCCAGGGAATTCAGTGAGTTGAAAAAATAGCAATTAGAATCACAAATAAGAATGGGTCGTATTGAGGGAAGACATTACACCTCCTAAACCCACCCCCAAAATCCAGCTCTGTCCCCGTTATATACCACAATGAGACTTCCCTCACACAAGAGCTCCGTAATCTGATCATCCCTTGCCTGTCATGTGAGCTCTGCCGAGCAATGAAATTGTTCATTAGTGTGTATACATGTTTATTGTTTGGCTTCAGAATCAATGTCTCCTTGGAATTGAATAGGATAAACTCAGGCGTAAATGTTCTCCACATTTTCAGAATGGGTTGGTTCAAGTTTTGGCAGATGTTTTTCCCCAAGATTTTTATAAATCAAACCAATTTTATAAATTCCCAATGAAGGATGGAAATCTTGTCTGTCGATGGCTTTGGATGTCATTGTGAATGTGTCAGACAGCCTGAGAGGTGCAAATATTTCCCAGCTATACAGTGAAGGGAGCACTTTATATACTGATCATTACCCTGATGAACACAGATTCAGTTTTGCTCTATAGCAAACCTCGGTCAGTATAAGGGCTCGATCCTGCAAGGTTCTGGCCCTGATGCAAAACACATAAGTACATGCTTAACTTTAGGAGTGCAAGCAGTCCTATTGATACGGCAGAGCTAGTGAAAGCTCCCCGTCTTGTGTCTGGGATGTAAGTGTTTGGCTACCCTTTATATCAAGGTTCCATTTAGAAATTACTAATAGCTGTCTTAATTAAAGAGGTAACCAATTTTTAGAGTCCAATGGGTCAATAGGTTGCTTAGAACCATCTGTAACATATTATGCTGATGTGCTTAGAACCCTCAATAAAATGTCCTACTGATGTCTGTAACATGCTTATACCATCTACTCATCATTTATTAGCTGATTTTGTAGACTGTTTATAAATAGAACCTTAATACAAAATGCGACTGGATGTTCTTCCTGTCCTTTCTTCCCTGCAGTGCCATTGGATTTATTTATTGCTATTTATATTGTCCTTCCTCCCTCTTCTTTTCCAGGTACAGTAGCCATGGACCTGCAGAACACGGAATGTCGCCCTGTTAACAGCAGCAAGCTGACCCTGCCAGCTGAAAACGGATCAGGTAACAGACGGCCCAGCATTGCCCCGGTCCTGGAGCTAGCAGACAGCTCTTCCCTCCTGCCCTGTGATCTGCTCAGTGACCAGTCAGAAGATGAGATGACTCAGTCAGATGACGAAGGACTTACTGTTGTAGAGTGAGTTGCCATTTGAGAGCATCATCTCTTAATGTTAGTGTTGCTGCATCATCATAAGCAATCAACTCTATGGGGCTTGGGATTTTCAAAAGACTTTAAGGGGTTTATATGTCCAATTACCATTGTCTTTCAACTAATTCCGTTATTATTATTATTTCATTATTTATACTGTGGTAGTGAGTAAAGAGTCCTGATCATGGACCAGAATGGTGGTGGTTATAGAAACACATGCCAGAAATGACACCTGCCTCAAATTGCTTACAATCTAAGTACCTTGCGTTCCTTTGAAAACCCCAGCTGTGAAGTTTAAAGTTGGTGAGCTTGCTATGATTATTATTTACTATTTGTATTGGGATAACCTCTATTATTATTTATTTGAATTATTGTACCTACCTAAGCAAGCTGCACTTCTGAGCTGTGCTTTGAGTTGATACAATGAGACATCTCCCAACAATTTGCAATAAATACATATTCTTTGCGGTTTTTTGTTAATCCTCAATAATCACTTGTAAACGATCCATCTGAGTTTACCATAACCCTGTCTCTAAATCTAACAGTTACCATTGATCTTGTCTCTTCCTTCTTCAAAGCACTGGGCACACATGTATTCTTCTAAATCTCAATTTAATTGAATTAAAGATTCTCTGTAAAAAAAAGTTTGAGAGTTGCAGAAATTACTGGAAATTAAACAGAGTTGCAAGCCTATGTTAGAGCTACAGTAAATACTGCAGGTTGTTCAGAAGAAAGAAAAATTTAAAGGAGAGAAGTTTAGAAAGACAGGAATTGCCAGACTAGCTCAGATCAGTGGCCTGCTTCTGACAGTGGTCTGCACCAGTTGTTTCAGAGGAAGGTGCAAGAAACCCTGCAGAAGGCAGTTATTCAAAGAAGAAAATATTTGCGGTGCATAAACTATATTGGAGCTATAAAAGCACCAAGCTGCAATTTTTGAGCATGCATCTTTAAAAGCAAAGATCCTGTGCTGAAGGGTGCTACTCTCTATGATGCCATTGGGTAATTCGATCAACCCCAGGGTGGCAAGGAGAAGGAATGAGGAATCATGCCTAGAAGGCCCTAGCTAAAATACAGTCATACAGTCCTGCCTATATGGATTGGAGTTACGGAACAATAAAATCAGATCTAAGGGAATTTGCGATCTGAGCTGCATTCTGTGGGGTTTTTCTTTTTCATCAAGGGACACCTCAGTTAAATGTACAGCAATAAAATGATTTCATGTGGCAGCTGCTTGAATAATACAAATTAGGGATGGCGGAGATCTAAGAGGTAAGCTGTCTCCTCCAACTTGTAGCCAGTGCACAGTTGTTCCCCACAGTGTATTGTCGAATGTTTTTTCTGGTTTAGTTCAGGTGACCCAAGCATTGGTTTTTCTATCACTTCTCTTGGGTCACCATTCCAAAGTCTAATGTCTTCACTACATTAAGGATTTGCCACCCCCTAGCCTGAGTTAAGCTCCATCATTATAAAGTGCAGCTTTTCTGGTTTACACTAGTAGTTTGTACTACTGCAGTGACATCCGTGACTGAAGGCAGGAACTGGGGGTACATCCCTAAGGAAGACAAAGCCCAATAGGCTTCAGCATTAGGGATTTTTTCCTGCTTTCCAGCCTAAATTTTCCTTTGGTCAACTTTTCTCTTGACTACTACTTATATACTTGAGCTGCTAATTTACACCTGTATGAAACACACAAAGAAACAATTAGTCTGCCCTGAGATGGACAAAGGGAGAGCAGTGAGCTTGCTTAGCTTTGAATCAGGGACTTTTTCAGGTTAGGCACACCAGGCTGTTGCCTGCAGATGCTGTAAAAAAGGATCTTTTTTTTTATTACTGATAAGCTACAGGCCTGAGAGTTCAACAGTTAATACAACAGTAATTTGTATGTACAGTCCCTGGTTCCATGGGCTTTGTTCCTGATTGAGGCCACTGGGCACTCCCATACTATGAACGTTAAATGATACTATTGAAAGCACTTGCTAAGGCCTTGATCTTGGTCCTGTCAAAATCAGTGAGACTTTTGACTTCAAAGAGAGCAAGGCCAGTATTGAAGTGCAATGCAGGAGTCACCAGCGAGAACGGAAAAAAGGCCTCAGATCTGTGTTGTCTATTAAAATAGCCAGCAGGGCTCATCTTGGTATTTTGCATTTTCCAGTGGAGTGGAAGAACAAACCCAGTGAAATTATTTTACCCTTCACTGAAATCCTGTTGGCATAAATTAACCTCCCAAGAATAGTTTTTAGTCTGCTTCTGCTATATTGCTGTGGAAACTGTGATTGAACGTTATCAGCAATGACATGCTGAGCCGAGCAGAAATTATGTCAACGATGAATATGTTTATAAAACAGTGCTAGAGCAACACCATGCGGTCAGTTCGGTGTGTTCAAACATTAGCTTGTCAGACACTGACGGTGAAGCAGTTTTGCCTTATTCCCAGTTCCTTGCTTGCAGTTTTGGAGAAGCATCCCTTGACCTCTGAAGAAGTTACACTGAGCTAGAAGCACTCTGTGGACTTAGCAGAATTTCTCCACCAGCTCCCTTTCCTCTGCTACCTCAGGGGCAGGGAAGGGATTGTATTCTGCATTCTCCATCATTAGGGGAGTAAAATGTTGATTCCAGCTGCAAAAATATTAATTTAAAGTAGCAGTCAGTATTGCATTCATTTGTGACGTTGCTTTAATAAATCATTTGTGTGTGTGTGTGTGTGTGTGTGTTGGCTCTTACAAGATAAACAATTTGTGCAGATGCATGTGTCCACACTCACTCCAATTTATTTGGCTTATAATTTAACGTATACTTTTAATTACTTTGTAAGCTAAAAGCTTTCTATTCCTTCTGTTATATCAGGAACACAAATTACAGCATGTCCAGTATGTTTAAAAAAAACCCTCCTACAAATGTGCTGTGAGGTTGTGAATCTGTATCAGGCTTGGAACTCTGTGCCATTCTGTGAGGTTTAGATTTAAGATGTGGATTCAGGCCCTTTGCTGTTAAAAGCTGCTAGATGCCTTTATCTTCCACAGTCTGCTTAGTTCTCTGGCTGTCCATGAGAACAAAGTCTTTAAAAGATATTCCCCGAGCCTGGAAATGGCAAAAGTATATTCAAATAAACTTATTTTGAAAAATTCCTAGGCTGTTTTGGAAGAATTTATAAAACATCCTTACTGTGATCTGCATAAAACCATGAGGTTCCAGTGTTTCTAAACAGTCTGTGTATGGACAAATGTGTTTGCCAGGGCAAATAAGTGTTCCTTGTGTGTGTGCAAAATATACACATGCCCTGATGCATGTTGTCTCCTCTGCAGATATGTGAAAGGCTACCCCCCGAACTCGCCCTACATTGGGAGTTCTCCCACTTTGTGCCACCTTCTACCTGTAAAAGCCCCTTTCTGCTGCTTGAGGTTGGACAAGGTAAGAGGCTGCTGTGACAGTATTTAAAGGTTCCAGTGATGTTATTTGCACTTGCATTCATGGCAGGGGCTTGAAACACTTTACTAAGATAGGGCAGCATTATTACCTCCAATGGTGAGAACACAAGCCTGGGTGTTCAATTCCCAGCTCCACCACAGATTTTGTATGTGACCTTGGGCATGTCATTAAATGTGTGTATCAACTTCCCATCTGTAAAATGGGGACATTAGTATTTTCCCTAGTCCCAGGGGTGGAATGAGGATAAATACATTATAGATTGTGAGGAGATCAGTACGGCTATGGGGGCCATATATGCAGCTTAGATAGATAGAAGTGCAGTTACACTGGGTCAGTGATAGGGATGAGAATAGACCCTACATCTGCACATAGCCTCTTCGGTGGCTGCCAGGGGAATAGGTGTAATGCTTACCTGGGAAAACGAGAATGTGAAAACACCTGCTTCTTGGCAGCAGCTCCAGTGCGTGATCCAAAACGTGCCAGGCCAGTCCTGTGCAGACCCCACCGTGCAGCAGAATGAGTCACGCGGGAGCTGTGATTTGACACTTTGCCTGTCGGCTGGCGGCTACTTTGTGGCTTTGTAAAGTGTTTGCTTTCCTCACACTGTTATCTGTGAGAGGGCTGGCAACATTTTATTGAAAAGATGCAGGAGCTTCTCTAGTTTTCTGGGGTAAACTTTTCCTTTTAAGCAATAATTACATGGCTCTGTACTGATAACCTGGTTGTTTTTTGTGTATTGCACCTTGAAGAGCCCAGGGGATTGGTGTCTTCAGTGGCAGCTGCCATGTGAGGCGGCATGTTACAGAGCAGACACTGTGCTCATTCCCAGTGAGACTTTACTTTTGTTCTTCTTTTGCTTGTTTTTCCTTAATATAAGCTAACTCATTCTGAGGAGGGGCCAAACTAGTACAGTTTGGCTGCTTTTCATTGCCCTGCCAGTGAAATTTAGTCTGAAAGCCTGAATAATGGAGCCTGGCAGAGTGACCCCCATTTAAGCATTATCTTCCAGCAGCATGGAGCCAACTTATGGGCTCTCACACCTGTCGCCAGGACATCTTCATGCATCAGTCCTGCAGCTGTAGTTTGGTCAATTTGGTCTTTTTCAGCTAGCATAAGTTAGAGCAGCAGGTTAACGGGAGTGCAAAAGTAAGGTTGAAGACACCTGTGGGACACATACTTAGCTGGTGTGAATTGATGGTTCCCACCAGCTGAGGATCCAGCCCTGTGTAGGGGAACCATATTAGTTTTAACTTAAACTCAGAATTAGTCTCAGTGTCGTGTTAGAGGCTTGTCGATCTCCAGGCGTTGATCCACAAGGGAAACATCTGAACTTCAGGGCATGCCTGGTGGGATTCCCCAAAACCAGCTTTGATTTCATTGTTGGGAACTGGTCATGTAAAAACAGGTTTCAGAGTAGCAGTCATGTTAGTCTGTATCTGCAAAAAGAACAGGAGTACTTGTGGCACCTTAGAGACTAACAAATTTATTAGAGCATAAGCTTTCGTTGGCTACAGCCCACTTCATCAGATGCATTGAATGGAACATATAGTAAGAAAATATATATATATAAATATATATATATATATACATACACAGAGAAGGTAGAATTTGTCATACAAACTGTAAGAAGCTATTAGGCTAATAGCCAGGCTAAGAGCCTCTTACAGTTTGTATGGCAAATTCCACCTTCTCTGTATGTGTGTATATCTATCTATCTATCTATCTATCTATATATATCTATAAATCTTCTTACTATATGTTCCATTCAATGCATCCGATGAAGTGGGCTGTGGCCCATGAAAGCTTATGCTCTAATAAGTTTGTTAGTCGCTAAGGTGCCACAAGTACTCCAGGTCATGTAAAAAGGCACTTTCATGTTTCTGATCTAAGTCACTGGTTCAGACACGTCCCAGTTCATCTGTCACTGAAAGTTGTTACTCTCTGACAACCAGGGGTCTATGAAACAAGTCACTGTTCTTGTCCCTCATGGGCAGGAGTCCTTAGCGCTAAACCCACTATAATAACTGTCCTCCTTTTTAGAAGTCTCAGCTGTGAGACCAAAGACTGAATAGACCTGGAGACTGAACTCCCTGTGGGAGAATATCCCTGAGAGTCAGGTTCAAGGCACATGTGGGGCAGTTTGGGAGAGCTGGCATTGGGTTAGGCCTGGTTAGTAGAGAGCTAACCTCTCCAGGACTGGTTACTCTGATCCCTTCCCGCAGCACAAAATTCACTTTCAAAACTTAAAAAAGGAAAAATAGTGAAAGTGAGCCAGGATGTGGGACCATCAAAGCCCTCAGGCCCAGACTTGGAAGGTTGAAATTTGGATACATTCCAAATCATCTCTAGATCAACTGTTTGCAGGATCATTCTCTCATTCTGGAGGATCATGAGCTTCTGCAAAGCTCACAGCTCAGAGCCAAGCTGGCTCAGTGCTTTTGCCATGTCTGAATGTTAGAAAATTCTCCTTTCCTGGGGGAGAAAACAGCCTTTTATCCTTACTTTCCTAACAGTGTCAGTGTCAGTGTCAATCCTAACAGATTGGCAGCTCTATAGACTGATCACTGAGCCTCGGTGCTTTTCTGTCTCTGCACAGGGCTGCAAGCACAACAGTTATGAAGATGCCAAGGCCTATGGGTTTAAGAACAAATTGATTATAGTTTCAGCAGAGACTGCTGGGAATGGCCTGTATAATTTCATCGTTCCTCTCCGTGCATACTATAGGTCCCGGAAAGAGTTAAACCCAATTGTATTGCTACTGGACAACAAGCAAGTACTCTTCCAAAGTTGTTTTCCATTGCATCAGATCTTTCCTTGCATTCAAATGGATGTTTCATACTATGTATATATGGGAGGAGTTAAATGGGTGATTTTAGCATTTTTAATATAATACCTAAAATCTAATGTATCTGATGGCCTGATTCTCCTGTCACATCAGTTTTTCACCATTGACGACTGTGCATTCACTCCTGATTTATACTAGTAAGCAAGAGGAAAAGAAAATGCCCCTATCAATCTTCTTGCTGTTTGCCTCTCTTCTTCCAGGCCTGAGAACCACTTCTTGGAAGCCATCTGTTGTTTCCCCATGGTTTACTACATGGAAGGCACGATTGATAAGTAGGTGTCTTGTTTACAGCTATCAGTATTTACAATGTGTTGCAAATCAAATGAGAAAATAGCCCTGATTCTGCAGAGGAAAATTAAACAAGCAAAGGGATGCTATACTGCGAGTACCAGGCATACAATGACTCTGGCAATAAGGACCAGTATTTACCAAGAATAATTGGCTTCACATGCAGCGTCATACAGCCTAATCAATGGTGTGTAGCTGCTCCCATCCTACTTAGCTGATCCCCATGTTATAGGCATGGACAGCAGCAGTGAAGTTTGGATTCAGAGCTGAACTTCCCCAGGGCTTCAGGACTTCGGAGATGGTCTTCTCCATCTCTACTTCCAAGACAAGCACTGCTTTTCTATCTGTGTGTCCGGGTAGTTATGTGGACTCCCGTCACTGTAGCATTGGAGCACAACCATCTAGAATTAGGTTAGACTCTTTCTTACCTAGCAGACATATCATACATTTGATTTCTCGGGTTCTCTAACTGGCATAGCTAAAGTTGGGAGATTGTCACATTTTAAGACCCTGCAACTATACAATAGTTTGGGCTTCATCTCAAGTTTTTCCCCCTCCTAGAACTTGTTAGTCTGTACTGGACATGGTTATAGTTATTTCAGTAGAATTTTGCATGCACAGGATTGCCTGGGCATTTATTCTGTGCAAATATGTGGGTATGTTTGAAAACTATCATTCAGCATCTTATTTTCCAATGGATTAACACCTCACAACCTTTTGTCTTGGGGGATTGTTCCAGCCTAGACAGTTTGCTGCAGTGTGGGATCATTTATGCTGACAACTTGGTGGTTGTGGATAAGGAAAGCACAATGAGTGCAGAGGAGGATTACATGGCAGACGCAAAAACAATTGTCAACGTCCAGACCATGTTCCGGTAAGAAGCAGCTATGGGTTCTGCTCTGTCGTTTGCACCTGCCTCTCTTCTTATAGTATTTTATTTGTCTTAATGGAAGCAAAAGGCTCAGAATGCGCCCAGGCAGAGGGTGTGAGCTATCTGATGGGAGGTGCCTATATTAGCTGGCCCTTTCTGCAATGAATTGAACTGTCCTTGGTGTGCGTGGGGACTCTGCACAACGAGGGTTTGCAGGGTCAGGCATCTACAGGGGATATTAGGTCTGGGTTCCCAGGTTGGGCTCCTGTGTTTGACATGGCCTGCATCTGGCCCTTGCACGCAGGCATACTAGTTAATAAAGAGAGTCCTTGCACTCTATCCCCAACTTTGTGCATCGCCAGTCATGCTGTCGGTGTGCACCTATCGTCACTCCAGTTACTATACAGAATTAAAAGGGGGAGGGGTCAGTGAGGTGGTACGGGGGACGGCCTTGCTTGTACAGCTTTTGGTGCTCTAACCCCAGCCTGTTTCGGATCTCGGATGGGGCACAAGGCCGTTTCCACTCTTTATTTGGCCACATTTCAAAGCTGAAAGTTTTCTCCTCTCCACCTTCCTTGGAATGCACATGCATCAGACATTGACAAGTCTGCCTTCCATTGCAGGCTGTTTCCAAGCCTTAGCATCATCACTGAGCTCACCCACCCATCCAATATGAGGTTCATGCAGTTCAGAGCAAAGGACAGTTATTCCTTGGCCCTCTCCAAACTTGAAAAGGTAAGGAAGCCCCTTCACCCCGAGAAGGGTCTATGCTTTTCCTCCCAGGCGTGTTAGCTAACAGGAAGCCTGGTGAGTTCCTGCATGCCTGTGTTTGAAGGAAGGGTACTGTAATGAGTAATTAATTTACAGTTCTTCATAGTCCTGTGCTCTCCTGCTGTGCACTGCAGGCACCATAGTTAATGAACATCCATCCAGGATAATCTGAGACACGCAAATATGCAGGCAATTGACCTTTAGGGTCTCTGTGGTTCCTTCCTTAGTGCGACTAGCATCTGCACTCTTCAAAGCTGTCCCAGCTGTCGGTCTGATTTTAGTTACTCGGTACAATGCTCCCGCTGCGGTGGTGGGTTAAACAATTCTGTGAGAATAGACTCCTGCATGAAACTACATTCAATGTTTATATTACATATTTCTTAGGCATTTTTGTGGGGTAGAAATAATAGCTGATGGGAAGGGGAAACATTCAAAGAATAACTGAACCAGACCATTTGAGTGTCTGAGATGCTGCATTGACCCTGTCAGACTGCCATAACAAATTAAAGAAATAATAGTTTGTCACGGTCTTCTGCTGAGTGTGTGCCAGTCAAAACAAGGACAGTTGACATGTCTGATACTACTGCTTGATCTGAGTGCCTTCTCTTGAGGGGAAGGTAAAAGATTTTCATTTCTTTCTGACACGCACGCACGTGCGCACACACACACAAGTATGTTGTACTGCATTCATGGTGTTGTGTATTAAGGGTGGTTGAACCAATTCAGAGAGAATCAAAACCAGCATAAACTCAATGCTGAACTATATTTCCCACCTCCCCATCTCTCTCTGTGTTTTCCTAACTTCCTCATAATGACCGATCTCTATGGGCAATCTCTGAACTGAAAGGGCTCTAGGGGCTGTTCGTAAAGATCTGTCATAGAAAAGCTGCCCTGCTATACCTTATTGTCATTGTGGCTGATAGAGCATCTATCCAGTTACTACTGGGCAGATTCTCCATTGGAGAAGAGACCTAACTCTCTGCAAATGAACACTGATGTTATAAATAAGCCGCAGGGATCAGAGAGGACAGGACAAGTGGGCAGGGGCTCCATGTGCATCCTAAACTTCAAGAGAAACAGAAACGCCCGAAGTTCTGCAATGGACCAAGATGCCAAAGGAAGCTAAGGGATTCTCCCTCACAGGAAAACAGCTGAATCAATCAGACTTCAGTGGTGGAGTAAGTGCGAGGCTAGCTTTACTGCGAGAGATTACTGTCTTGGTAGGATGCAATTACATCAGCAATGAGTGTGCTGTCACTGGGCTGATGTGAAACATACCCTGTTGAGAAGGAGGATCATCTTATAGCTAAGACACTGGAGACCAGAGTTCAATTCCCAGCTCTGCTATGGCCTCACCATGTGACCTTAGGGAAGTCACTTAGCCTCTTTGTGCCTCAGTTTCCCATGGGGACAATAGCTCTATCTTGTCTATTAGACTACAAGCTCTTTGGGGCAGACACTTACTCTGTGTCTGTGCAGCCCATAGACTGGTGGGGTCTAGCAACATTACAGCAATACAAATTGTAAGTATCAGGAGCTTACATTGACTTTTATTCTTTTAAAATAACAAATGGATATAATGACATTTCTATTAATTTTATGGCAGGTAGACCCTGCACATGAGGTACACTGCAGTTTCTCAGGAAAGCTGTTAAATGCACTAGTGTTTTGATCCCCAGAGTTCCCTGTGGTGAAATGAGAAGCTTCATTCTCTCCCATCCACAGCCTTGCCTGACCATTATTACACTCTACATACAAGACTCCCTCTCTGACCACTTGAGGAAGCTGAGATTCAATAGCAGCTTTTATTAATTCTGAGCTGCACTCAGAGCCTGTTGCCAGGGGATCCAGGATTAATCTTAAGATCTGAGGTTTCGTGTTAATAATTATCTGAATGGCCCCAGTGTTAAGAGAGAGAAATTTGTCACCCAGTGCTAGAATTTGCCACCCAGGGAATAAAAGGTAATTATTAAGTTAACACAGTTTCAAGATAGCCATGTCTGCAAATGCCAGAGCTGGGCCCTTGTCTGTCTGTACTGTGGTATCCAACAGGGGGTGTGTAATGGATGTTGTGTTAGACAGTTAGACAATACAGCCGCTGTTGCCTTCAAAGGGAAATTGGATCTGAGATGCTGACTGCATCGGGCTAGAAAGGCAGGTCTGATGACTGCATTTGTACATGCTGCAAACCTATACTGCTTAAGGGAAAAATCTTTCTCCCAACCCTCCCCTGCACCCCCAAGTTTCACTGATCATGGGAGAGGAGAATGTGTAACTAGTACACAGAACTCACCTCCGTGTGTTCCATGCTGGGGGGATGATCAAGGCAGGAACTGACCAGTGACGCTGTGTTCATAGATCTGCTAGCTATTACACCCTGCATAATGGGAATGCATCCCTGTTGGACGTTGCTGCAGGAGCCCCCAGGGTGCAGCCCCAAAGAGTGGTTGTGGTGCTAAACTATCAGCAGCCTCTGGAGAATGGGATCCAACATCAGATCATGGCATCCAGAAACGTTGTTTGTTGCTAGCTGTGAGCTTGGGCTGGTGTGTAGGCTCCAAGATAATAGCAGCCTTCAACTGTCAGAAGGGGGGTTCCAAAGAGGATGGAGCTCGGCTGTTCTCAGTGGTGGCAGATGACAGAACAAGGAGCAATGGGCTCACGTTGCAGTGGGGGAGGTCTATGTTGGATATTAGGAAACACTATTTCACTAGGAGGGTGGTGAAGCACTGAAATGTGTTACCTAGGGAGGTGGTGGAATTTCCATCCATAGACGCTTTTAAGACCCAGTTTGATAAGGCCCCTGGCTGGGATGATTTAGTTGGGGATTGGTCCTGCTTTGAGCAGGGGGTTGGACTAGATGCCTCCTGAGGTCCCTTCCAACCCTGATCTTCTATGATTCTCACTTCACCACCTCTGCTGCTGCTTGTGCCTTGCTGGTTCGGGGACTCACCCAGGCACCTAAATGCGAGAGCTGCCTGAAGGAGGCCAATTATTTTTGTGGGGATTTTTTTAATTTGTTTTTTCCCCAAAAATTTCCTTCAGGGGAAAAAAAAACAATTTTTCAATGAAAAATACAAACAGGCCCCTTCCCCCCCTTTCCCGAACCTATGGTTTTCAAAAACCAGTGTTGGGTTAACAAAAGGCTTTTGAAAACTGCAAATCTAAACTTTTTACCCAAAACTTTTTTACCACAACTTTGCCAGTTTTCAGTTTTTGGTTTTTAGTGAGGAAAAATGGAGAATTCCTACCAAGAAGAAAATGTTCATTTGGATCAAAATGCCATTTTTCATCCAAAAAGTGAATCGATGAAAAAATGTCAACCATCTCTCTACTAAATTCAATGTTATGGCATTATTTAAAAGAAGGAAGAGCCCTGGCTGAAATCCCCAGGGGCTGGGGCTGGGGCTGTTGTGTGGCTTGTTTCTCTGAGCTCATTGCAAGCAGGTCCTCTTGTTTTTTCAGAGCCCCTTGGCATCATTGTTTTCACCATCTCTGCATGTGGCATTGCCCAGGGGACAATCTGGGCAGCTGAATACCTGTGTCTCCTCAGTTTTCTGGCCTGGGATGCCTTTTACACTGCTTTACTGGGGAACAGCCACTCCTGGCCAGTTAACACCCAGCCTTCAGCATGTAACTTGCTCCCAGCTACACAGCATTGAGTGGTGTTAGCTCACCACTCATGAATTACACTGCAGAAGAACCCCAGCAGATTCTCTAGTCCCAGAAATGTGCATCTTGTATCGCCCAGTACATTACTCGACAAAACAAACTCATAGGAAATCTGTCATTTCATCAAGGGACAATGATACATACCAGCCTCGTTATCCCAAACACACTAGTTAGTTAAAACAGTGAAACACATTTATTAGCTACAGAAAGAAAAGAGAGATTTTAAGTGACTATAGGTAATGAGACGTAAAAGTCAGGACTGGTTACAAAAGAAATAAAAAGATAAAATGCAAGCTAAATGCCTAACTTAATTTTAAAATAAGTGAACTTAAAAGCAAAAGGTGTTTCTCACCATGAGCTTAGGGCAGTCTGTACCAGCTGAAAAACCTCCCAGCCAGGACTCCGCCTCCTGCCCCAAGTTCAGTTATTTAAGAATTGTTGTCATGAGCAGAGATGGAGGAGGAGAGTGAAGTCAAGCGTTTTTCTCCCCTCTTTATAATTCAGTTTCTTGTGCTAGAAACATCCTTGCTGAGTCATGGTGACAAACAGTCTCTTATGGACTTGAGGTTTGAACTGTCCTTGTGATGAAATGCAAAATTCTTGTTCACACCTTCCCCAGAGAATGGCTGCTTAAGCAGGTGATAGTCCATTAACACCTGCTTGGGGGTGCCAGTGTGTCTTTGTGTCTGAAAACTGGTTTGGACTTCCTTTTCTAACTTGGAATATGTTACAGTAATGTTGTATAGTAAAATTTTGTAACTTTACATACCATGTCGATGCACACATTTTGCCAGAATAACAATGTTCAGCAGATTATGAGTTTTAAATGATACCTCACCAGACATACTTTGTACAAAATGTATCATAGTCTTGTAAAAGTGTTGAACATAATGGTAAAAAATGCCACACCGTGTTCTTTTCTGTCCATAGAAAGAGCGAGAGAATGGCTCCAACCTGGCATTCATGTTCCGGCTCCCGTTTGCTGCCGGCAGAGTGTTCAGCATCAGCATGTTGGATACATTGCTCTATCAGGTGAGAACAAGCTAACAGGTTGTGTGGTATTGCTGTGAATGCTTCAGAGGGCTAAGCTGCTTCTTCCTTGCAGCTGCTGGTGTATTAGGGTGGGGGTTCTGAACATGCATCCAACACCATATCCCTATCTATCCGACATGGGGTCCCCATCCAGAGAGAGGTCTTACCCTAATGCACGGGGGAAAGCGCTAGAGGCCCCAGCAGGGGTCCCTTCCTTTCAGTCTTCTGTGTTAGAGGATTCAGGTAAAACCTCCCAGTGGTTCCCCAGGCATTCATTGCAATCTCACTCATCCTCAGGACTCTGATAGATGGCTAGAGCCCAAGTGGGGTGAATTAAGACATGGAAGCTGCTTCCATCAGCTTCCCCAAAGGAACGTCTGCCAACTTAAAGCAAAATAGAAATGGGGATATTTGGAGAATAGACAGGCCTTATAGGTCCAACCCTTCCATCACCTGCCTCACTCACACTAACGAGAGGGCCCTTCCATTTCTGCCATCAGCGTCCTCGCTCTATACGTGCTTCCACCGCTCCTTTAGTATCCTTCTCTAAAACTGTGTGGCATCCCCCGGGTTCTGCGTATGGTCTGGTACGTGGTAAGTGTCTAGTTTAGGGACCCTTGATCCATTTGGATGCATAAACTACTTTACATTGTGCCCACATTATATCCCTCTTCCCTTTTACTTTCTTCTTGTTAATGATGTTGGTTTCCTGTATTTTAGAGACTCATTTAAAAACCGAGTGCAGCATGAGTTAAAACAAATAAAACTTAAATCCCCATGCCATTTTCCCCCTTAAGAGAGGCAGAGAGAGAAGGAAGGAGCCACATGTGACAGATGTTAGTCACATCACTGAATTCACCTTTGGAATGTGCCCAGATACCATAGTTGTGGGCACAGTTTAAGAAGCAAACAGAAGAGAATATAGAACATAATCTCACCTTCTTTCCAATTTGTCAATACATTTGTACACTAAAGTGAACAGTTGAACAAGTGAAACCTTTTATCTGGCCTGATCTCTCTCTGAATTTCTCCTGTCAGTCATTCGTGAAGGACTACATGATCACCATTACGAGATTGCTGCTGGGCCTTGACACCACGCCGGGTTCTGGCTACCTCTGTGCTGTAAGTGTTAATGTTTGTCTCTTTCAAGCTATAATGCAATGGGGTCACACAAGCACGCGGGTGTGCGCGTGAACATTCTGTGGGGATTGAATCTGGGACTTTCAGCCCCCAAACACAGGCCTCTTGAGCCACAGTAAAGAAGAACTTCTGTCACTGAATAGCAGACTGTTGTAGTCACGGGGGCTGGCCTCTAGAGGGAGACAAAAATCACAGCAACTGGGCCAGTGTATTGGTTTCTCCATGTCATGTGAAATAAGCTCTACCCTTAACTCTGAACCTTACAACAACCTCCGTCCCTAGAGAGTTAGATAGGAACCTCACAGACCCTCCCTGCCCTTCGTGTGGGATCAAACCAAAGCCCTGGTCACAACATCCCTGAGCCTGGGAGAAGTTTAGAACAGGATCCAAGCTCTGCAGCTTTGGACCTTATCAAGACAGGATTGCCCTGTGGCCAAGGGGTCCCTTCAGTGGGAGCAAAGAGACATTTTTCCCCCCTGTTGGTCAGATGAAAATCACTGAGGATGACCTGTGGATCCGGACATATGGCCGTCTCTTCCAGAAGCTTTGCTCTTCCAGCGCAGAAATTCCCATTGGGATCTACAGAACTGAATCACATATGTTCTCAACCTCCGAGGTAAGAAACATAGGGGTCAGAGAGTGCAGAAAACCTTACTGGCTGCAGCCCTGGTGTGAAAGGTCCCAGCAGGGATAAATCACTGGATAACATGTAGAAGTACTTCCAAAATGTGTGCAATGGCGTCAGTCAACCTGCACCCTTGCACTGTCAGCTTTGACCTTATAGCTGTTAGTGAACTGCATTATAGTTACAATCATGTCTAGCCAGGCAAGGAGAAATCCCATCTGAGCAGCTGATGGAGTAACATTTCCATTAAAGGACCAGCTGGGCCAGGCTGCCAGCAGCCAAAGGGGACTCCCGATTGACTGGAGTTGGTGCTCAAATAGTGGGATTGAATGGGGAGGGTGTAATAAATTTGCATGCACTAGCCCAGTGTGAAACAGCTACGAATGCATATTGGAAAGGAGGTTGGCTTGCCGATTCCCTGGTCTTCTCTTCTAATTTCTACATAGCACAAGGGTATGTGTTAAAAGACAAATATGCACTGGTGGCAGAGGTGTTTGTGTTTGTACGGCACCTGGCCCAAGGGGATCCTGTCCTGTGCTAGGGCTCTTAGGCACTACCACAATACCCATTTGAAAAATCTTCATATTATTTAGTATTGGCACAGAAATAGGGCAGGTGGGGCTCATCAGACATGGCAGGCAGCCACCTAGGAGAAGGAAACTCCAAGTTTAAATCAAGAACACCAGGCCTGGCCACCCAGTTTGTAAAAGTTGTGCCAATCGCCCATACTCTGTGGTCTGCACTGCCCAGCCTGGGTAACTGCACAAGGCGAAGGTGAAGCAAGCACTGGCATAGAAAGTAATGAGTACTGTTTGGAGTTGGGTAACTGTGGGATCCTATTCTTGCCACTAGCTCACTGTGTGACTACAGACAGGTTAATGACCTTCTGTGCGATGCTTTGAACTGGGGAAGTGCTATAGAAGCCGTGATTAATTATTATTATGTGTTAACTGTGGTCAGGTTTACAGATCTTAAACAAAAAGAAAAGGAGTACTTGTGGCACCTTAGAGACTAACAAATTTATTGGAGCATAAGCTTTCGTGAGCATTCGGCATTCGATGAAGTGAGCTGTAGCTCACGAAAGCTTATGCTCCAATAAATTTGTTAGTCTCTAAGGTGCCACAAGTACTCTTTTTCTTTTTGCAAATACAGACGAACACGGCTGCTACTCTGAAACAGATCTTAAACAGTGGCTCAGACTGGGGGACTAGAAAGAGAGAATTAGGATGTGATGGACACTCAATGATACA
Organism: Dermochelys coriacea; assembly: GCF_009764565.3. NCBI lineage: Eukaryota > Metazoa > Chordata > Testudines > Dermochelyidae > Dermochelys > Dermochelys coriacea. Next base: position 20,555,584 of record NC_050083.1, on the reverse strand, counting down.
TATTCACCACTAACACATATTGCAACTTGGTTTTGTTTTATTTCCAATGCAGCCTCATGACATCAGAACTCAGGTGAGTAACATTTGTATTGAACCTGTGAGAACTTTCTTACAATTTTGGTTTTCTTTAAAATTTAGTGCCCTACTTAATGTTCAGCAAGGTAATGATGATCTGTATCCATCACGCATTGCTGTGAAAAATTCAGCAATACCCAGCATGGGCAGATAAGCATAGTTGGTTAGTGACTCAGTCTTAACTTTGAAACCTGTTTAATGTTAAATATGAATTGAAAGCCATATAGAAAACTGCCGCAAGGAGCTGAAGGTTGACAATTAGTTCAATCCAATCTACCCCTGTGTCAGAGGTGCTGCAAACCATGGCGCTATAAATGAATATATGTAATTAGGGTTCACATTTTATAATGGATATATGCTGTCATATGTCGTGAGGAGGAAAGGAAAACTTGGAAGTTCAGCTGTTTGGCCATCATGAGATAACATTATTCCATAAAAACTTCTGTGCCAGTGATGTTACATGCATTTATTATTATTATTATTATTATTATTTATTATTAAATTCCAAGTTCACCATCTACATAGCTTCTAGTATTAGAGGTTTTTGGGGTGGAGGTGGGGTTCGGCGATAGGGAAACAGTCCCTTGGTGTGAATGTTAGAACACTACCAGATAGTAGGAAAATGAAATGTCAGCATTGAATTGTCAGGATCCACCTAGCATCATGAGGGATCCAGGAGGTAGCAGTCTCAACATGCATATTGCATAATATTGGGGAATGCTGATTACTTGGCCGTTGGTGTAAAGGGGTAGACCAAGGTGGAGTTCCTTTTTAAGAATGGGTAGTGATCACAGTAATACATTGTCCAAGTAAGTACCTGGTCCTAGGAGGAGGTGGGCACAGCCAACTCCAGTGGAGTCAGGTGTGTAGCGTGTTTTCAACGGAATGGTGTTTAGTGCATCCCCTTATGTACTGCTGGGACTTCCAGTCGCAGATCTCAATCAATGTCGAGGATTGCGAGGACACAAAAGATGTCAAGGAACACTGGAACATTAAGACAAGCCATCACAGGAACTCCTGTTCGAGTGACCAGTCGGAGCACCCCTTGCTACGGCGTAAAAGCATGCAGTGGGCACGCAGGCTGAGTAGGAAAGGAAACAAGCACTCAAGCAAAACAGCGGAGTGGATCAGCCAGCAGAGGTTGAGTCTATACAGGAGGTCGGAGAGGCAAGAGCTTTCAGAGCTTGTCAAAAACCGAATGAAACATCTGGGTTTACCTACAACTGGATATGGTAAGTAAGTTTCGTTCTTGCTTACAGTTAATGGCTTTACCAGCATTGTGCCCCATTCACAAGCTGATCATGTAACTTAGCATCTATCCGAACCAAACCAGACACATCCAGGGTATAAAATAATTCCAAAATGAAGTCTGATCCTCTAACTTGTTCCATAGCTCTGGATAGTACATTCAAACTTGGCATTCCCATCAACCTGCAGTCCTCTTGCCTTATAAATCCCACAGCACTGAGACGGTAAGGGGCTTGTTTTCAGACACTGGCCTTTATTTCAGCAGTCACAAATAGCTGTGCGCACATCTGTAATTATTTGCAGGTGCAATAAATATCTAAGTACCAGGTATAACAAGGGAAATAAATGTCTAAATGACCTAAATTACAAGTGCAAAATTTCACTCATTAATTATTTGTGCCTGTAAAATTGATGACTGGCTAAAGAGAGGTTGAAAATATTGGCCTCCACTCTATCATCAAGATGACCAAAATATTCATTTGTAATAGTTGCTAATGCTATTGTCTAAGAATTCTATCCCCTTAGCAAAGCAGGGAAGAAAAGAGCTCAGGCTGGTGCAATATCCTATCATTATATTTTTCTAATCCTTCAGCAAATTCTCTCCTAGAATTTTTTTTCAGCTATAGAGCTGAGTGGTTCACTTCAATGTGTGTAGAACTTAATAACTCTTTAATTATCTCATAACTCTCAGTAAAGCAAGTACTGTATGATATAACACTGTGGCATAATGTAAGAATCTCTCAGTGCAATGATTATTTCTTCTAAAGTATTTTAATTGGCTGTTAACCCAAGAGCATGTCTCACCATTTTTGAACAACAATCTATCCCTTGGTTATGATGAAATCTTTAGCCCACGGCATGCTTGCTTGTTTGTTTTTCTTTTAAGCCATCCTGTGCTACAGCTTGTTTGCGTCCATGCTACAAAAGCTTCTACCCTTCATGTTCAGGAGATATCTCCCTACACACACTCCAATGGGCATCTAGTCTCATACAAAATAATGCAGACCAAGAGCCAGATAACTGGAGCCTTTGGGCCAGGACTGTTGTGCACAGTGGGATTGTGGAGCTGGCGTGAGCCTGGCAATACATTTCGGGAGGGATTTTAGATTTCTGGTCTCTACGTTGTTTGCATCATTGCAACTTTTCAGACATGTGGAAGAGAGGGAAAAGAACTTAGAAATAAATTTTAAAAAATTGGGGTGGGTACTTTGAAAGAAAACAAAGATTTGCCCAATGCAACAGCCACTTCCACAAGCCTACTTAAGGAAGAAAGTATTGTTCTGAGGGACCCTTCACGAGCTGGTAAGTTCTACAGTTGGATGTGGAATTGTGGAGCATTTCTCCCTTCTCTCCTTCTGCTCCCTGCTTTTGGACAATGTTCCAATGGCACAATGAGTTCATTTCACTTCCTTGGTAGCTAATCAAATCAAGAAGAGGAGAGGGGATGGCTCTTTAGGCTTCCATCCTGTAACTTGGCACATTCTGAGCCTGTGTGCAGAGCCTCGCTGAAATCATTGGTAGAGTCAGAGTCTTACAGAGTAAAGTCTGAGTGATCACCAAGCACAAACAATATTATTATTGCTGTCGTCTGAATCAGAGTGCTACGAGAAACATAGAGACAAACCGCTACATCTGCGTGATTATGTAATGACATTGTGTTGAACAACCAAGTGGCTACAGAGACGACAGTGTCGTAATCTTCATGCCCTGTCACTCAAAGTGCTACCATACCTGAATTTAGAGTCTACTGGAGCACGCATCCCCATGCAACTGGTTTACCTGCGTACAAGATCTCACAGCAGGTCATTTGCTTGTGTGCCATTGTTCCTCAGGGAAACAGGGGTGTGAGTGGAGAGTTTGCAGTAAGAGAGATTAATGATGTCCAAGTTAGTCTCTCACTGGCAACATGCCAGCAATATGTATCATCACTGAGCCTCTACAGCCCAGAATTAGAACTAGGAGTGACGTCCATTCTCCAGCAAGTTTGTTTCCTTAAAGAGCGGCAGAGAGACGTATAATGAAGGATCTAATCTAATATCCAATGAAGTCAATGCAAAGATTCCCATTTTAGCATGATAGGTTTGAAGGATTGCCTCACTACATTCTTCTCAATCTGCTGTTCCCCCACAGTTAATATCCCAAGACTTTCTGCTGCTTGTTCTGTTGAACTAGCAGCCCTCCCTCAGCCAGGACTCAAAGTCTGCAGCATAGATGTTGGCATTTCCTCCCCCTTCACATGCAAATGCTCAAAGAATTACTCTTGTAGATGATCACCAGTTGTTGGCCATTGTAAGCTCTGGAGCCTTCAAGGCAGATCCAGATTTACTGACATGGATTTAGTATAATAATGCTCTGGGATATTATCTGAGGGTCAGCAAGAGAGTGTGTCAAGTAGTAGAATAAGAGAACCAAGAGAACATGTTTTCTTTTAATATTAGACAAGCAGGAAAATTGGATTTGTCCTAATGGAAAGATTGTTCCAGTAAAGTTACCAAAGGCCAGAATGACTTTGAAATACAGGCTATCCAAGAGCTGGTCACGCAGGTCAGAGTGCCTGAAGGTAGTTGTCACTTGTACATCTGCCTTTTCTTAGCAGATGTCTAGGGTTTTTACGAACTTTGTGAATTTCTACAGTTTGCTCCTATGGGCTTGCACAACCCTCTAGCATTCTCTGGAGATTCATTCTGAAGTGCAGCCAAATGTCCAGGTGGGTGAATACTTGTAAACTGGAAGGGAAACTAGATCCTCTCACACAGTGGGAGCCATTAGACTCATAACAGCTCAAGGTAGGGTGCTGCACCCCAGAGTGTGAATGAAATCCAAATAATTGGATGTGATATTTTGGATGGTGGGGACTAGGGCTAACTTCTGAAGTTTGATACCCTGCTTATCCTAGATTGTATAGATACTGCAGCATACACGGTTTGCAGGATGGGTCCATGTTTAGAGCTCTCTGCGACACCTAGGCCCCACTGGACTCTTGGCCTTGTTCAGCTGGAACGCTACATTTCCAGGCTTGAGGAGAGTGGGGAGCTGTTAAATTAGATGTTTAGAAGACATGGAGAGGAACAAAAGAGGAGGAGGCTGAAATGTGCTGCTGACATGCTGTGAAGTCGAAGGCTCCTTTGGACCCAGTGATGTGTCAGTGGACCAGTCATGTTTGGTACAGTGCTCTGAATACATTATCACAGCATGTCACCTGTTAGTGTCTGAATATCTGTGACCTCACAGACAGAATGCATTGATCTGCCTTCTTTTCTCTTTCCTTTATTTTTTTTTCCCCATTTTTTTCATGAAAGCTCAGGAGCTCATCTCTAATACTTGCCAAATCACTGCTTGCTGATCTCTCTCTCTCTCTTTCTCTTTGTTTATGTCTGTACCTTTTCTCTGTATCTTCTGTAGAGGATGTAGCAAATTTAACAGCCAGTGATGTGATGAATCGGGTAAACCTTGGATATTTGCAAGGTAATTCTTTTTCGCTGGGAGTCCAGCTTGACTCGCTGCACCCAGCATAACAAGATCATGCCAATTAAGTCTAACCCACACCCTGTTGCCAGTTTTCACCTTAGACCGATTTGAGCCTTTTAAGCACTTATTTGTGGGAGAGGATTGGGAAAGGACTATCCTGTATCTGCACCACAAATGGAAGATCCAATAAACTCACAGAGAGACAAAATTCTGTGACTGTTTGCTAGTTGAAAATGTTCAAGGAAATTACAGCTGTTAATTGCCTCTTTAAAAATCCCTCCTTCCAAAGTGAGCCACTGCAACTCGATTTATGTCTGTTGAAACCATTGGGAATTTGAGACCCAGATTTTTTTTTCCTCGGCAGAATAAAACAGGTTGGGGATAAACTGAGACCTCGCTTGAAGCTATGGAATACGGGCCTCAGTGTTGGATTTAACTAGCCCCTGGACTTGTATGCTTCTCCAGATGCAAGAAAGACTGAGTCTGAGACAGTTTACAAAGCACTTTGGGGCTGTCCAATGAATGTCACTATAGAAATGCAAATATTTCATTATCTTCTTTTAAAATATGTGTACCGGGATCAAAATTTAATAGCCTCATATAATTTCTTTTAAGAACTGTTTTCTACTAGGTTTTGTTGCTATTTTATTTCAAAACTCCTGTAGGAGAAGCTCAAAGTGTAACAAAACCATTCAGGTGTTCTTAATGGTTAGCCCTAAGTCATCTGTGGATGCTTGACTTGACTCAAATGAGCAAGGACCAAATTCTGTTAGCACCCACATTTTACCTAGTCCTCTGAGCACCTTGTTTAGTCTCCAAGAGGACAGTCTCATTCCAGCCCAACGGGATTTATTTGCAATTACCTCCTGACTCAAATCTCTCAGTGCGAGCTGAATTTCATACTGGGTTAAACAGTAACTCAGCTCCTGACTGAAGCGTGCCCATGCTGTGTAGCTTTGTAGAAAACAGGCCATGCTGAAAGAAGTTTAAGCATTTAAGGAGAGGTACCTGTGGGAAGGGATTTTAACTACAGATTACAGTCATCAAAGTTCATATGATTTTGATGGCTATAGCAAAACAAAATATAAAGCAAATCTTTATGTAGCAACCCTCTGCCAAGACCCTTTTAAATCAAACCCAAAGATGAGCAAAAAAAAATTACCTATTTGAATTTCAGGCCTTTGTTAGACAACACTTAAGGTGAAAAGTTGGCATTTCCCTATAAATTGTGTGCTTCTTTAGAGAAATGGCCCCAAATGTGGTTTCATGGAAGTCCCACTCAGTTACAGTATATTGCCAGCTAGTCCATCCATATTTGTTAATCCATGTCTCGGTGACATTTTTTTGCCTGAAGCTCCTTTGATTTATTATCCCGTAAAGGTGTAGATTCCTCGATGGTCATAGAATTATGAATTCGTACTTATAACCTTATAAGACAGGAGAAATTAAAAAAATATACCTACAGAAAATTTGTTAATGTTAATATTATTTTTTGGCTCTTCAGCCAATCTGAATTCCATATTTATCTACAAGCTTATAGGTTTTTAGTCAGAAGAACAAGTTTATATCTGGACACTCTCTAAATTGGTCTAGCGAGCATATATCTGCAAGATGAGCACAACAGAGACTCTAATCCAGAGAAGACAATATGGCAATATACTTTGTGGGTTAGCAGTGTTTTGGTCTAATGCATGGTTTTGCTAGGAAAAATGGCTTCCATGGAGCAGGAGAACCTGCCTCTACCAAAGGTATGCCCATTCCTTCCCCAGTCATATGGCAAACTGTGCATTTGTAATGACCAAACTGTAAGAAGTTTTAAATGTCTTTCGCCCTGCTCTCATGGCATTACTATGCTTCTGCTCCCGTTTCACTGTAAGGCTAAGCATTGGGATGTGATCAGCTAAAACCAAACCGTCTGACACTATAAATATTGATCAGTTGCTCAGCGCTGTGGTATTCTGGACATAGGTTAGAATGGTACCAAACAGCATTATCCCAAAACGGAGTGCATGATTCACAACCCTCCATAGCAACTGACCCCTCTTCCTTCATCACCATGGAGATGGTCAGCAGACCCCCCAAGGCCAGCAGTTAGTGGGAAACCCAAAGAGGGAATGATGTGGGGTCGAATCCCAGAGGTGGGGACCCGCTCCTGAGAATGCGCTTTGGCATTCATTGACTCTGCCCTCAGGACAGATAGCTGAAGAGTTTATTCTGAGCGGAGACATGCTGAGGCAGAGGGGAGCAGAGAGCTGGAGAGCAAACTAGGGTAGGTTACTTAGGGCTTCACAGGATTTCATCCATGCAAAAGTGAATTGGCAGCCAATGTAGACAGTGAAACTCAGGTGTAACCTGCTATTGAAAAGGTGCCCACTTGTATTATGCATCGTGGCCATGTGTAGTGCACTAGCTGAAGGTGTGGCCTTCCAGGTTAATCTTAGCCAAGGTGCTTTGCTCCACCCTTGAGCTAAGAGGAATAGGTAGCTGTGATGCACCTGAGAGGAATGGATGCTGGCTCTTGGCCAGCTGAAGATGAAAAAAAGTTGCTCCTGGCTATTGCTGTCTGTGTGCCTAGGGGCAGAGAGGGGACTAATAGGGGGAACACTGATTAGACTCAAATTTTAAGTAATACCCTTTGTCCAGATCTCAACTGTCTTTGGCTCCTTGGAGACTCCTCTGTTCACAAGCTGTGGAAATAAAAGCACAACCGTTTTCTGCTCCTGGTGGCAAGTGTAGCCATTTTCAAGGCTGGTTGTTTCTCCCAAATTGCCTGGAGTAAGAGATGTTAAAAAGACAATGCAGCCCCAGATCCAGCATAAACGTGGAGCTCCAGCGTGTTCCTGGATTTTCACTGTAAGGAGACCTTGACAGCCCTGAAGGAGATGGGGTGGCAGGCAGGTTGCGTGGGTCTGTGTTTCTGAAGGGGGGAGGAATGAGAAGGTTCAGGAAAGAGGACTGCAGTGCGGGGCGTCATTAAACCGTTCAACCTCTGAGGTTTCAATGTCTCTATCTCTAATGTAGAGGGACTGAAAGGACCACTCTTTGCCTGTAGCACAACATAGTGTTTACATGGCTTAGGGTCTTTAAAACAAGCTATTAGTGATACCATAGGAATAGCTAGCCTGTGTAGTCATTACAACCAGTTTATAGATCAATCTCTGATCTAGATATTAGTTTTCACAAAGCTCTGTACAGTAGCAGATAATGCATGAATGTTATGGCTTAGCTGATTTCAATTAGCCTCAAGCGCTATGGGCTGTACACACATACCCATCTGGAGGCCACTGATGCAATGATTATTGGTAACTGGAAAGTCTATTATTACATCCATACACAGGGCATCAGTGGTGCCAACTCTGCAACATCACTTTGCCCAGCATCCCAGGAGGGGACAATTGCATACTATTTGTACATACAATTCTGAGCAATACTTCTTTGCTGACCAGGTATGCACAAGCTGCTGTGAGCGTATTTAGGTGTGCATAAATTCAGTTGGCACATCTGGCCTGGAAATCAAACATCTGCTGTCCGTTGTGGTCATGCATCTTTGCATACGCATTTGGCCGTTTGCTCAGGCAAACCTCTTTCATATTTTGCTTGACTTGCTTTCATAGAAGTCTTGGCCTGTTATTTTATAAACCAGTTTTTCAGGAATATTCTGGAATCCCACTGGAGAACACATTTTAAAGGAACAATCAATTATATCGTAATAATCAAAACCAAGGGAGATGTAACAAGAATTGAAAAGACTGGGTGGTGGTAGGGAGATTCAGGCATAGAAGAAGAAAGAGTAAAGTGGAGAAAACAAATGCATGAGATAACTTCCATCTAGGCAAGGTCTGCTATTGCAGTCCAAGAAGACTGTGGCACCATTGAACATTCTCTCTAAGATAAAACCTTTACTACGATTTCAAAAATTGTGCAAAAATCTAATAAGCACAGTAGATGGTTTTCTGTGCTGATGGAGTATTTCAGATTAATATTAGAGATGAAGGCCCAGTGAAAAGCCTTATAGTGATTTCATGTGACTGTTTACGTCATTACTCTGCCCTTGACTTACCTCTCTATTAACTTGTCATCCCTTTTTCCATCCTGTACGTCACGCATCTTGTCAGTGACTGTGTGACAACTGTTAGTTGTTTGATAGCCCCCAATCCCATTTACACATATGGAGCTACACGTTTATGAGCATAATTTTCTTGACTGCTGAAGAGATGTACTTGCATGCGTTTCACTCATGATTTTGTTGCTCAGTTACTTTAAAAACAAGCTGGAGCTACCATTTAGAACACTGATATTTACGCTGTGCAACATGAACATGATGTAAATAGACCATGCAAATAAATATACCCATGCAATTATCTTGCTGTCCGCATCGATGAGGCTAGTTCTATGGAGTATTATGTTTTACAAGGTAATTTATGATATGCATGTGTTGATGGCCATGAATATTTCCTGATGAACTTGCTAGTAACTCAGAGACTTTGCTATTGAATTCTGTCATTATTAAGGACCTAACTTTGCTACAGTCCCATATGCTCTGAAACGACAATAGGTAGAATAAAAAAATAATCCTGTAAATAAATCCTGCCACTGGATTAAAATAATGAACAAGGGGAAACCTGAGAATGTGGTAAAAATCATACAGCCGAGGGGTATTATAGTTGCATTAGAGAGCGTTTTGGAGTGCATATAGTGCACTAAGAGTAACGTTACATTTCTTTTTGCATTAAAACAAGGTAAGACCAGTGTCACGGAGTCCCCGGGCGATGCTCTGGAACTACTACATAGGAAGCCAGTCAGACTCTGGGGGAGCCTCCTCTCTGTGAGCAGACTGTCTCCAGGGCAAGAAGCTCACACAGCTTCAGCCTTCCTGGGTCTGACCTTGGAGCACTCAGCATCCCCTGCCCCATCGTGCGTTTCCCACAGCGAGTCTGCCCAGGCAAGGCTCCTGGGGAAGCCAGTGGGTCTTGCACCCCACCTCCGCAGTCAGACGTGTCTCTCAGCCAGCCAGTAAAACAGAAGGTTTATTAGATGACAGGAACATGGTCTAAAACAGAGCTTTTAGGTACAGAGAACAGGACCCCTCAGTCAGGTCTGTCTTGGGGGGGCAGGGAGGCCAGAGCTTCCTCCATTTCCCCAGCCAGCTCCAAACTGAAACTCTCCTGCCCCTCCTCTGGCCTTTATCTTTTTCCCGGGCCAGGAGGCCACCTGATCACTTTGTTCTCCAACACCTTCATTTGGCACCTTTGCAGAGGAGGGGCCCAGGCCATCAGTTGCCAGGAGACAGGGTGTCAGCCATTCTCTGTGCAGACAGCATCACATTGGCCCTCTAGGACTCTGCAACAATCACACCCCCTTATCCCATCACCTAGATACTTAAGAACTGCATAGGAGAAACTGAGGCACCCACACAGTATTCAGCAAAAACATTAAGAACATTCCCACTTCATCACAGCCAGTTCTTTACTTTTCTTAATGATGCCTTATGGTCTGAGATAGACACTAAAAATTGTCCAGCACTGAAATACCTGAGCTGGGTGGCTGCCATCAAGTGCTTTCAGAGCTCGCATGTGCTCAAGCAGCCTGGCGCTTTGAAAAAGTGATGGTTGAAAGTTCAGGAGCCAGCCCCAATGTCCAGAGGAACAAATGAGGCAAGCGTAGGACCTTGCTCTGGTGAATGCCTATAGACTTGGAAGATGTTCATTTCATTCCTGGGGACAGACGAGGTTTTGGCATAAGGATCACCGATGGTAGGGGTCGTGTGGAGTGTGTGAGGGACAGCATGCTCTGGAGTGTGACTATAGGATCCTGGGGGAAAGGAGGCCCCAGACAGGCTGGGTGTGCGGTTGTCAGGAAACTCTATAACAGAGAAAATGGGTGAGGTAATATCTTTTATTGGACCAACTTCTGTTGGTGAAAGAACCAAGCGTTTGAGGAACACAGCTCTTCTTTTTCAGGTCTGCATGGTTGGCAGCTTGGACTAGCTGTCTGAATATGGTCCAGGCAGGTATATATTTGAGCAGCTCTCACAACCAGCCCTTTGTGCTACCCTGCTATTTTTAGCATGCTAGGTCAAGCAGAGCTAGCGTGGGTACATCTAAGTGAATGGGGAATGAACCCCCCCCTCCCAGCTCAAATGCAGCCATGCCCGTAAGTGACTGCTCAACTGTGGTCCATGACCCAGCCCATTCCAGGAGCAGGATCAGAAGGGGAGCCCTTCAGCTATCAGATTAAGGTGCTCACATATTATGAGCTAAATCCTGGCTTTAGGGGTGGGGCTCTTATTCTCCAGAAAGAGAACTGGTGCTCTGAGGATTTAGTGGGTCGCAGGGCTCACTTCTTGTAAACCAGCCTTGCCATTCTGCCTGGCTACCTTACAGCCCCCTGCTAACCTCCTGTCTCCTGGTCTATGCAGAGGGGAAGGGAACCTGCTCTCCTCCTACAGTACCTTTAAAACATGCTACCATAAGCTGATGTTCAAATGCTTTTTCACATTAATGCATTATGGACTCCAAAGGCAAGATGCTCCTCACAAGCCTGTTTGTTGCCACCTGCTTTTGTGGTGCTGTTTGTCATGTTAGTGAGGCTTTGGCTCGTCTGGTGGGAGGCACCCAGGTACAAAAGCAAACTGGGTTGAGCCCATCTTGCCCATATTGTTTGAAGTGCTGCTTTCATTGGGATAGCTAGAGACAGGCTTGGATGAGCCAAGAAGGCCTGGTAGCGTGTAAAGTAAACCAAGCCAAAAAGAGACATGAGCCACCAAGCACTGTTGTAGCAAGACTTGTCATAGGGCTAACCTGGCAGACACGCTGGAAGTGTGATTTTAGAGCACCATTTCACACATATTCTTTAGCACATCTGCTTCTGTAATTGTAATGCATTGGGAAGAATCGGGAAATGTCCAATAGCCCCTATGATTCCCCATTTTCAAGTGCATGTGTGATTTAAAAAATGTTCCCTAACTAATTCAGCCAAGAGTTACCAGTGATCACTCCAGCCAGGAGCATAACGACTCCATTTTTCACCCCTTGCAGATGAAATGAATGACCATCAGAACACATTATCCTATGTCCTGATTAATCCGCCACCGGACACACGACTGGAACTCAGTGATATAGTGTATGTATGAACTTAACACAGAGTGTTTGTAGTGCAATGCAAACCTGTGGGAGAAAATTGCTAAATGTCATCTGAATAGCTATATTTTCGCGATTTTAGCTGACACAGGTCATTCACATGCTCTGGGGACCCTGCCGTGGAGGAGAGATGTGGTGAGCGGCGGGAACCTCTCAGTGGGGGGGGTGGGGTGGGGTGGTAGAGTGGAGGAAGACTTACCAGGCAGCGGCAGGCAGTGGGAGCCTCAGGGAAGGGGCAGAGCAGGGCCTCCACCACAGCCTAGGTGTCCAGCGGGGGTCAGCGGCAGCTGCACCAGGGAAGGCTAAGCCTATTATACCCACCCCCCCATGATCGTACTTATATTTGTGTAGCAAGATATACACAGTCTGCCTGAAGATGTGCTGCGTCATATCTGCTCATTTATACTGGTGTAAATCTGGAGTAACTCCACTGATGGCAAGAGAGTTAAGGTGGGAGTAACTGAGGGTAAAGTGCCCTGTGTAGCTTTCCCCAAGAAAGCCTGTGTACTCGGAAATGATAGTGACTCGTGAGCTAGGTGCCTACCACGTACATGTAACACTAATGGACTTGTTCTGTGTTTCTCCTAGGTATTTAATACGATCTGACCCTCTAGCGCATGTATCCAATGACTCCCACAGTCGAAAAAGCAGCTGCAGTAACAAGTTGGACCCATGCAATCCTGAAACAAGAGATGAAACGCAGCTCTAAACAACCTTGCCACTGACCATGTCTTCTTCTCATATTGCTAATGCATGGAATTGTAAGGGAATTTGCTATAAACTTTACCCAAAGGGATGAATTCTTTGGGGACAAAAATGGATTCCAGGTGGAATACTGAAAAGACAAAGTCCAGTAAACATTAATTGTCAGTGGGTTCCAATGCCCTGGCAGATTCCTCCGCATTGCACTAAGAAAATGAAATTCCCAACCTGGATTCAAGCTGCTTAGAAAGGAAGCTCCTCAAACCTCGGAGTTAAAGGACAGCTGGCCAAATAAAAGGCTCGAGGATTCATAGAGTTATTTGTTTTTAACTTTTTTTTAAAAAAATATATACCGCAACTAGTGAAACAGTCATCGTCGGTACTAGCAGATGTGTCTGAAGTGAACAGAGACTACCACTGATTGACTAGAAGGATTGGGCTGAAAAAACCCCCAAACACTGCAGGTCACATTCAAGTGGAACGGGGAAGTGTTAGGGCAAGAGAGAAAATGATTATGTAGCCTTTTTATTTATGTTTTCAATGGTATCCGTCCTGCTACAGGCTACCGCATGTTCTTCAGCATTCGTTGCCTTGTTTTCCATTATGGGGAAAGAGAGAGAGATGGGGAAGGGAGAGAGGTGACTGAGCCATCACTCACTTGATTAGCCATATCCAGTTCTGGTACGATAGCAAATCGTACCATTGGAAGCTCCAGCAAGCGGCTGAGGTGGGGCAAGAAACCCCTTAATCTACAGGGCTGCTGGAAGTGTGTGATTTGTCCTTAGGCACTGCGGCTTCATGCCACAGTCATTAATCATTCTGTCAAAAGGCTGTGCCAAATCCACCGCTTCTTTTAAACTGGCAAAGGGAGGACCCGCCCTGTGCCATTTATCTGTATTCATATCTACATGGAAACGCTGGTCCAATAGGCTAGTGCTGCTAGGCCCCCAGGCTCGCACCCACGCCAAGACTTTGCCACCTCACTGCATATCAAATACCAGCTCTGTCTGGCAGGCAGTATTATATAAACTGGCAACCGTCCTAGTCTAGCCATACGTAGTTGAGGATTAAAGTATCCTGGAGGGCAAGATGCAGTTTTACAAACAAGGCTGCTGTATTAACACACAAGTTAGGATAACCGAAGAATCTCTTACCTAGCTAGAAGATAAGTACAGCTTTAGTGCCAGCTGGATCGAACGTGGCCAGCACCTGTCTTCTAAATACTTCATTAAAGCCACAAAGGGGGGGGGGGTCACTGTTGCCATCGCCAATTAGCACTGCAGGCCAATGGAATGGGGGCTAGGGCTGAGCTACAATGCTTTACTTTACCTTTTCCTAAGCAGTTGGTTACAAAAGGCCATAGGCCACTAACTGCCATTTTAGGCACTAAGTCTGCTATTAGTGACCCCCGGGCCCTCACAAAACTCCTGCTCAGCTGGTGCCACAACCTACTCGGTGCCTAAATTTTCACTGTAAAAGACCCTACATGCCTAGTATTGTGCCTTGGAGCATGTGTGCTGTTGCCTTGCTCTGGGGGGGGGCCTGGATGCCTGTGCCCGTGCCCCCGCGCTATTCACAAACCAGGGCAAGCGAGACATTCCCTCAGCTCACTGGCCAGGCCCAAGCTAGTAGGTGCTCAGAGAGCGCCCAGCAGAGTGGCTCCCTGGCCACAGGACCTAGTGCTGCTGGCCCCCACATTATTGCTTAGCACACACACCTAACCTAGGAGACACCCCCCCCCCAGCTTCAATCCCCGTCTCAGCTTGATGGGGCAAAAGGCTTGGCACGGGGTGTGTTCTGACACTGAGCTATGGGATGGGGGGCGTCTTTTGCTCTCTTTTTGGTTGCAGCTCTTCCATGCTGGATAACTATTTAGTGTCATTGGTAGAAGGGAACTGGATCTTGGATCTCCCACCACTCAGCGGGGAGGCCCGAGGCAGCCATCTCAAGCACATGTGCTCAGTGGGCCAATGCTTATTTAATCCCAAGTGGCCCAGGCTTTAACAAGCTAGATAGTGGGAAACCCACATGAGCATGTCCCATAGCTCAGAGGGTAGAACACTCCCCAGGGAGGTGGAAAATCCATGTTCAAACCCTTGCTCCCTACTAAGCAGAAGGGGGGAATTAACCCTGGGGAATGTGGGTCTCCCACAGCCTGGATGAGGGCACTAATCACTGGGCTAAACCAGGGGTAGCAGCATCTCTGCCTGTAGGAGGGGGTTTGCGCCTGTGGCTTCCCAGCAGTGCTAGGTGCCTCATTGCAGCCCAGACTTAGGCACTGACCTCCTTGAGAGAGGTGCGGGTCTAGGGCACCCTTCTCATTGCTCTCTCCCATTGACTAACCTCCTGCTCAGCATGCCTGCTTTTGTGGACTCCACTCCTAGGTGCCTCTCTTTTCCCCGTCATTGTAATAGAGTGTCAAGGCTTCGAACCGGCCTTTGTGATGCCCAGTGATTTTTTTTTTCCCTAGATGCTTAAAAGCGACCCTTGCAGTGCTCGACAGGCAATGGCCAAGTCTCTGCAACTCTGGTCCAAAATTTAGTCAATAGGCCTCATTTCATAACTGAGAGTCCACGTCTACAAACACTAACACATGTAGGTAGGTTATGCCAGTGAGCTCATGTCATTACAGAACTAGGCCGTAAGAGAAAATCTGGGGGCTCCAGGAGGGAGTTTGGGTGCAGGAGGGGGTTCAGGGCTGGGGCAGAGGGTTAGGGTACAGCAGTGGGTTTGGGCTCCAGGAGGGAGTTTGGGTGCAGGAGGGGGCTGGGGTATGAGCACTGGGAGGGATTTTGGGTGCAGGAGGGGGCTCAAGGCTGAGGCAGGGGATTGTGGGGGTCCAGGGTGCATGCATTTGACAGGAGGCTCCCAGAAGCGGCGACATGTCCTTCTGGCTCCTAGGCACAGAGGGGGCCAGGGACATCTGCATGCTGCCCCTGCAGCTCCCATTGGCCATGGTTCCCTGGCAACAAGAGCTGTGGAGCTGACGCTAGGGGCAGGGGCAGCTCCCCCCCCCCGGCTGCCCCTGAGCTTAGGAGCTGGAGGGACATGCCGGCCACTTCTGGAAGCTGTACAGAGCCGCTCTCTGCGGCAGCCAAGAGGTCCCTTGTCAGTAGGGCGGTCCAGTCCAGAACTGGACATTTGGTGACCCTCCAACCTGTAACTGGTCACAGACAAGTTGGTAAATTCATTTTAATTCCTTTTACTGTATCACCAAATCTTGCCCTTCACTAAGTGTCCAACTGCTGTAGTCACAGAGGCCCACCTGAAAGATGCTGCTGAAATTCAACATCCCTCCTACACCCTTCTTTTATTGCCCCCTTAGCACCCCTGTGTAGTAGATACCCTGCCCCCCCCAATTCTGGCCAGACCCCCACTGGGACCTCATTTCTCCATCAGGTGAAGTCTGGTGAGGCGCCTGTAATCTGCCTTGTTTCTGCTCAACCTTTCCCAGCCGTGGGCATGGCCCCATAACAATGGCTCCTGACAGCTACAGCTGTTTTAAGCTCCACATCGTCTAACCCCTCTCACTGCAGGGGCTACAGGACGTGGTGCATAAAACCACCCGCACCTTGTCTGTGGCTGGTACCGGGGGAACTGGATAGATGACAGCAACAGGGAGAAAACAGGTTATGCAAAGACCAGACCATGCTGCTCCGTGAGCATGCTCAGCATCTGCTGGCCTGGGGAACACAGAAGGTAGCTGGTGGTTTTTCTCCCAGCACTGAAATGGAGTAAGTGTTGGAGCAAACACCCGGCCTGGCTCTTGCCCTTTAGTCATTTTAAAAAGGAAGATTAAAAAAAAAAACAACAGAGTTTATGCCGACTAGCCCCCGAGGTCGAAGACTGGGGCCGAGAGTCAGTCTCCCATGTCCATAGTCAGACACCTCGGTAAACGGGGCCTGATTTTCAATGGTGCAGGCCACTTGCAGCAGCCATGGAAGACCAGGCCAGCTGTGCTACTAAGGCTTCAGCAAAGCAGGGCTATTCACCTCTTGGGTCCTTCATTTCCCCCCTAAAACTGCTCTAACTGACCCAGGGCCTGGCCTCGATGCTGGGAGACTCCCCCAGGGGAGATGCAAAGATCCTGCACCTCAATACATGCATCCACATACCGCCCTCCTCTTTCCTTTGGTTTCCCCGTAAGTTGCATTAAATGCTCCTGGGCCACAGCTTTTGAATTAAGCTGAAGCTTAATCTCATGAAAGCCAAAATGCAACAATTAGTTTGAATTTAGTCTTGCTGTGGCTACACCCGTCGCTTATTTTCTATGCTGTTTCTATGCTCATTGTGGCCTTTGCTCTTATTAAGGGACAAGTATCTTATCTAAAAATCTCTGCCCTAGTTTAAATAGCAATTTCTTAACAGCAAAATAACCTTAAGTTTGAGAAGGGTCTTTCCAGTCATTCCCCTTAACTCATTTACTGATTAACTGCAAGCTCAACCTTTGACAGTAAGAGACTTTGTTCAGGCTATTTCAACCTTTGAGGTACCAACATCTTTGTTATAAGCCTCAGAGACAAAGTTCTTTTATAGAGTTTTATAACTGGGTAAAACTATATGTACGAGTAGCTTTTGCCTACAGTAAAGATGTGAATGTACAGTATAACCTTACAGTACTAATCAGTATAGCACAATCCGGCCAACTCTTATTAACATTGCATTGACTAAATGGTAGAGAACTTTCTATAGCAGAAAAACAATGTATTTTTAACCTATTTTTGCACACTTTAAACTGTTGATGTGTAAATGGTTTATTTGAATGCCAAGTGACTAACAAAGTTGTTGACTTTATATACTTTTAAATTAGTATATTAAAACAAGAGATTTTTGTGAAAATCCTGTAAAGCACAATGACAATGTCATGAAGTTCCACTGGACATCATTGACAGCAGTAATTGAAAGATGAATGGATGCAGCAGCTTTGTTTATTTTCACAAACATCTGCCATTCGTTCCCAATGACACACACATAATAAAAGGTTTCAGAGTAGCAGCCGTGTTAGTCTGTATTCACAAAAAGAAAAGGAGTACTTGTGGCACCTTAGAGACTAACAAATTTATTTGAGCATAAGCTTTCGATGAAGTGAGCTGTAGCTCACGAAAGCCTATGCTCAAATAAATTTGTTAGTCTCTAAAGTGCCACAAGTACACATAATAAAAGTTGTGTTGTTTAAAATTACAGTTTTAATCAGCCAGTAAAAATACAATTTAGTGCTTAGAGAATTCTGCAAAACCAGCAATATCTGTGTCCAAAGTCAAAATAATCAATAAAGTGTTAACCTATGATTCATTTCCTGAAAAATCCTAATATCAGGCGTTTGCAATCATGGGGTAACCAATATAGAAACCTATTTCTCCCTTACAGATGAGACAATTCCTCCAGCTCTGCCTTCCACTCCTGACTCTGTGATAGTTTTGTATTATTATCAGTAAACTATTTCATCTAGGAATTCCAATGGCACCTAAGCTTTCATTCTAGAGACACTCAGCTTGAAAGGCTATTCTCAAGTGGCTATTGACACATATTAAATAATACATTACGAAAGGAAGAAAAGGTTTGGCTGGAGGTCCCTGCTTAAATGCCTTCCTGACCCTGAAATTTAATATCATGGGGACAAGCACTGTAGTTCAAATTCACTCTCTCTCATTGCATCAGATGACGTGAGCTGTAGCTCACGAAAGCTTATGCTCAAATAAATTTGTTAGTCTCTAAGGTGCCACAAGTCCTCCTTTTCTTCTCTCATTGGTGTGGCCTAGAAACATGCCAATGAAGAAAAAGGCTTTTTCAGCCCAGTTTTTCAGACTACTGCCACAAGACGCCAAAGCTTGTAGACATGAGCAGATATCAAGGAAAGATATATTTTGGCATGCAAAACTTTAAAGTGCCAATTTTATATCATCCTCAATTCCAGTTTGCATACGGCACCCCTCCCTGTAGCATCCTGGTGGGAAGGAATGTTTGCTGGGTTATGCATTCTCTATACATTTTACCCATCTCTGTGTCCTTGTGGTTAGAGTTGCTTGTACTAGGCAGCACCACTGCTTTCTTTCTCTCCAGCCACACACCTCAGTCATGCGGTTTATTCCATGCACTTAAGTGTTTTTAAGGCCTTCCTTCTAAAATTGAAATCTTCCCACCTTCTCAAAGATTGTTGAGGCTTAAAATATAAGAGAAAAGAAAGAGGCAGATCAATAGGCATCATGTAGGAAGACTAAAACCTGGACTAGGTTCTTTGTAGTTGGTGCTGCCAATCAAAAAAGCTTTTAATACAGTTTCTTAATTCAATTAAATTGTCATATCAAAATTGGAATGAGACAGACTTGTGTATGGATCACACAGCAACGTTTAATATGTTGCAAGCCTTGTGTTTCCCAGACACAGGGAAGAAAGTAACAAACTTCATCTCCTGGTTGGAGTTCCCTCAGTACAATGTTGTACGTCTTTGGAGAAAAACAAGCCTACAAATAAACACATGATGTGACTAATGTTGGGCAATGAAGGGGGTTACGTTCATTGGAGTATCTAGATATGTGCCCACGGGTACACTCTGGTTGTTTTCAGCAGATTTCAATTGTTCATCCACACAATGGTGAAGAGAGTTAATTTTCAGTTAGAAGGAAAGGTCTGTAGGATCTACAGCAAGTAAAAGGAAGCAGCTCTCAACCTTCAGCCATTTGTAGACCCAGACTCAAAAATAACCATTTTTGAAGTTTTGAAATGTTTGGGTAAAAAAGGTTTTTCTTCTTCCCATGTATTTCACACTGGGACGAGAACTGTCAAAGTATCATGAGAAAATATGTTCTTGCAGGATATCTGAGGGGAAGTAACAGAAGTCTCACAAGTACACCTGTTCTCTTGAGATTTACAAGTCATTTTGCAGACTTAAGAGATTCAGATAGTTTTGATAATCCTCTAAAACTGTGAATATGTTAAACCAAGTCTAAGTTACAAACTTCTGGAGGGTTCCCAATCTCTATTTTTCACTCAGGTTATAGTGAAACAAAGCCATAATAGACACAGAAATATCTATTTGTAAAAGTTGTTACAGGTCAACTCTATATACTCTTGACTTGGTATGCCTTGCTATGTGTTTTTAGGCTTGGCAGAATTTGATTTTTATTTTTTTTTAATAATTTTGATGGTAAATATCCATGTTTGTTTTTAAGCATTGTTTAAAATTTTGAATGATTTAAATGTTCACGGTTGCAGGCAACTAAGGGAGCAGACAATTGTTTAATGACAGTAGACATTCAGATTCAAAAAGTTAAATCTTTGCTGCTGTTAAAATACAAGTTATTAATATCCCATCACTATATATAAAGTAAATGTACTTAAATCAAACTATAGTAAGTTCTCAAGCAGCACTTTTCTTCTTTTGCCTATCTATAAATTTCTGTTACCACCGATGGAAATATTTTGTCTGAAATTGATGTTTACTGACATTTACCGATAAAAATTGAATCCTTCCAAGCCTAGGCACATTGCCTGCATATGTTCTGCTTATTGGACATGCAAGATGAATGCTCCTTTTCATTTGACTGGCTCCCTGGGCTGACAAGGTGTGTAAATAGGAAGTGATTCTATAAGTAGAGAGAAGTAATATATAGTTTATGTGGGGACAGTGCAACAAAGTGCACTTCCTGCAGCCATACATGTTTTTAATGTTAAAATCTAGTTGGAAGTGCCAAACAGCCATCACAAATCAGGCGCTTAGTACTAGGGGTTATTTACTGCTGCATGCAAATTTGTGGGTGTGCTGTTATAAAGTAAGGGTTTATTATACTGTACATTTTCAGAATGAATGATCAATTAATTGCACAGGAATTCACGATGCACACTGAAAAAAGATGTACTGTATTTGTTTGAGTGATCGCGTCCAAATCAAAGATCACATTTTAAGGGTGCTAAAAGGCAAAGCGTTAAGGCTAACCCAGCTGAGTAGCAGAACAGTAAGTTAGGTTGGCAAAAATTATAAATATAATATACTAATAATAATGCTTAACATAAGAAAAAACCCAAACACACACATATAGAATATGCATGATTTATTATAATACCAAAAACCTTAACAGTGTTCTGTGGTACTTTGACAATGCTTCATTTTGTTTAATATATACATGTATTTTAAAAAAGAATGGCGCTTTTACAAATTAAAATCTTACAAATTTCTATGGTGTAAATTTATGGTAAACATTCTAATGAGATGTAAAAAAAATCTCTTGTAGATATTTAGCTACAGCTGATGAAATTCTAAGATCAAATGTTTAATTTTCTATTTCTTTAGAATTGGTTACAAGACTAATGTAAAAACAAAATATTTTATTTTTGTAATGCTCCTGAAAACGTTATGGCATCAAAGGGAAAATTATGTGTCCACTTATAAATCGCTGTTTTAGAAGGGGATCATGGGCAAAGTCCCACCTCCGTATGTAGTTGTAATGCTCCAAATGCTTTTCAGTTGTCCAGAAAGCAAGAAACAGCAGTATGGTCTATGGCATACAGTAAATATAAAACTGACAAACCTACTGACAGTGGTCTTGGCCACAAACCAGTGTCTGAGGCATGAAACAGCACGGCTACATAGAATTGCTTCAGATGTTTATTTTCATTTTTGTTCTTATTTGGAAGACATAAAACTAAGTATTCAGGAAAGAAAAAATAGCTTATCCAACAGCCAGTAAGTACAGTATTGACTTCTGTTGTCAGCAGCCACAGGCACAATGTTATATAAAGCCCATCTCTTTAAAAATACTAAACAGGGAAAGATGCCTGCATGATTAATGAGGAAGTAACCAACCTATGTTTTAGAAAGCAGTTAATTTTCTTATACATAATTTATATCCTATAATGAAGGCTGTAATATTGTCAGTCTTTAGGAAAATACAAATGTCTTCAGAAGGATAGCTTGTTAATTTTCTTTTCCTCAATAGCTCAGGTCTAAGAAATGTGCCAGGAGTGATCAGGAATAATTGCCTGAGTAGGGCAAGTCTAGTTGCTTGATATTTCAGAAAAATTAATAGAAAAGAGTCAGATGATATAGACGGGAACTTTCAACATTACATGCCATGAACTCCAGAAGGCAGGCACTTCCGGGGATAGCATCGCTACTGTGGTAACCACACATATATAAAATATTGCCAGACACACTGCAGGATATGAGTTTTATGCACGTTTGGTTACCCATCAGTTGTCCAAAAGTTACTGAGTGAGAAGGAAAGTCTCTGAAGTTGATTGAACTAGTATGGCTAATCTCTAGCAAATAATCACCAAACATACTTTCTGAAGAGTACGTTTGTGCTTAAACAAACCAGAGAGTCTGGGGAAAATGCAGAAATAAGCAAAATAAGAGACGGAAAAGATATATACAGATTTACTGACAAATTAATTCCTTGCATGTTCCCTGTCCATTTACTGTTTTATACTGCAAATATGGACTAAATTTGTAGATGAACATTTAAAGGGAAATCTGAATAGCCAAAAATGTGTACAGAACATATGTACTTCCCATTAAAAACCCCTTTTGACACACCGGCACTTAGGTCACTGTAATTTATGTCACTCGGGGAGGTGGCTTTTCCACACCCCTGAGCAACTTACGTTATATTAAAGTAAGCTCTAGTGTAGACCTGCCGGTCCACACAGCGTGCAGAAGCGAGACCGCCAGGTTGCACCATGTAACTTCAAAGCTCTTGAGTCTATCGACCTGGGCTGGGGGGCTTGCTTCCATTGTGTGGACATACTTGTGTTGTCTCTTGACATTTGTAAAATATGTAAGAAAAACCTGTCACATTTTCATTTCCCAGAAGGGAATTCACACTCCTCCAGGTCAGCAAGTGCATGCATTTTTATTAGCAATTACAAAGTACAATTCCAGGTTTTTCCACATATGGGACCCTCTTTTGTGAAATGTTCTGAAATACACTTTAGACAGCCAACTGGAGATTTTTTTTTTGTACAAATATATGTGAAGATGCTTCACACTGGTATGTAAAAAATAAAGTTAAAATAAAACAGCTGCATGCAGCAACATCATAGACTTTTGTAAATGTTTTTGAAGGGGTTGGAAAGGGGAAGTGAGCTGTAATTTTAAAGTCAATTGGAAATCCCAAAGCTCAGATAGGCCACCAAACCCATTTTGCAGCACTCTAAAATTGTGCGATATGTTTTGTGATTTTTTTTTTAAAAATTCAGATCTTTTCAAAACGCCCTCCCTTAACTTAAAGATGTTTTGTATGAATGTTGTGTTCCAGTCAAATGTCAGCCCAAATCAATCTAATACCAACAATATTAAAATCCTTAAAGCAAGGATAGAAAGGGCAATATCTAATCCTTACTTGCAGAAAAAAGATTTTACCCCAGTCATTTGATACAGAGATGCTTCATTGCACCATCAATATTAGATGGTCCAATCCAATTTGCCCTATATTTCCCCCCTATATACAATAGGTAAAGTCTTTGTCACCCAAAGAAACCACTCATTGTTCAAAAATCAAGAGAAAAGTCCATCTCCCAGAACATTCAAACATTGTCTACTCACAGTGGAAGAGAGGGAAAAAACTAGGTGGAAACATTTACAATCACAGGCTTCCAAAAATGTTTAAAAATTAAGAAAAAAACACCATCATCTTTAAACATTACCCTTTCCTTCTTTAAAGCAGGTAAGCTTTGTTAATTCCAAAACATCTATGAATAGGTTGCACCTGGCTGAGAGACATTACTACACTGAGTACATCAAATGTAAGGCCTAAACTTGCATACCACTAAATGTTTTTCATGGGATGTTTAACACTTCTGATTAGTTCAAGATCAAAAATTATATACACGGGTATCTTGAAACTACATTTCTGAAAGACAGACAACAGACTGAAAAAACAGGGCTAGGGTGATGTACAAGATCACTGTGTAATAGGAAAGCATTACATGTATCTCTACAGACCAATACAGTAGTGGTATTTTTGAGTCATCTTTGACTGTCCTCATTTACATACACAAACCCATTCATTTTACAAGCTGATTACATTTTAGCCATGCAAAGCTCTACCAAAGTCGAGTGCCTCAAGTCAGGTAGTATACTTACATCAGTCATTATCTGTGGTGACTTCTTTTTTAGGAGGAGGTTCATACTGATGGTCACTCATTAATTGGTCTGGGTCATTTTCTTTTTTTTGAGACACTGACCTCCATTCCTCCTCCTTCACACCAAAGGATACTTTTGCTGAAATTTTACAATAGCGGAGATTAGAAAGTATACTTAGTTCATTTGCTTGTTTCCTTGGTGCCTTTGGATTATAAAGGCAACTTAAATATGTGGCTTTATCCGTCACTTGAGGGTTGAATGCCCAAGACTCTCCATTTGCATGTATTTCAGTTTCTTGTCCCAATAAATATGGATTTGGCGTCAGTAGGGTAGTGGGGGATGTTCCCTTGCTCAGATCAGGAGGCTTAATGGTACAGTCTAAATTCTGGCAAAGTTTCCCAAAAGATGAGCCTTCGGTAGGTAGTCTGAAAACAGAACAATATGTTTTCTTGAGTTGTTTTCCTGATGGACTTTTATTCCAGTTTTGCTCTAATTCCTTCTTCCATGGATTGGAAAGCGCAGAACCTTGTTGCAGAAGAGACCTGTGAGACTGCTCTGGCAGACAAATGGTCTTAGAATGTAGTCCAATCTCCAGGGGCTGTCTGCTTTCTAAATATGGACTGGCAGAGGGGTTGTCTCCTGCCACACAAAGCTTAGCATCTGTGTTGCCAGCCACTAACATGTGGTATTTAGAGTTAGAATATTTCATATCTGGTTCATTCTCCATTTTTGGATTTACCTGTATATTCTGGAGCTGAAACTCGTCCTTTTTATTACAAGTAAATTGCTGAATTCCTGTATTCCTGGAGGCCTGGCATGAGTGAGAAAAAGTACCATCATAGCCTGCAACACTGATTTCTTCTGCTTGACTTTCATAAACAGTAAGAGAAGGATTTGTAAAGGATCTGCTCCCTTTTGATACAGCAGGTTGGTAGAGATATTCATGGCCAGTTTCCTTTTTGCATTCAACATCGTCACATTCATTACGATCGGCTGCTATAGAACTACAGGCATTTTCCAAGCAGCTTCTACAAGGACTGTTGTCAGTATTATGCCAGGTTTTATTTTCAATCCTCATATTGTCACTAGGGGCTAACAGCTCCCTAGTATTCTTTTGGTCGTCCGTGTCATTTGAGCTAATAACTTTCACTAACTCATATGAATTGTGCTCAGTACAGTCAGATTGAAATGCCTTTGTTTTCTCCTGGTCAATATCAAACTGAGCTCCCTCATTTTCATTAAGCATGAATTCAGCATCAGTACTTTCATCTGTCAGTCTGTCTACACTTTTCTCTTCACTTGGAGAAATGTGCGTTTTCTGCACCGAAATAACCTCATTTGACAAATAACAGTTGGACTGCCTGTCTGCTATACCTTCGTGAATGTCCAATAAAGAAACTTTACTAATATTCGGATTGGAAGTTTTAGAGTCAGGCATCAGGGTGCTTTCATCTGCACCGAGAGGGAGGCAAGTATAGACAGATGCCATAGCGCTGAGTTGTAGAGATTTAACACGGCAGAGTTCTCTGTCTAAAACACTTGGAGATACAGGAACACAACCTTCTTCACCTCCTGCAAAATGCTCATTGATGGTATTATATGTTTGTGTCAGTGCATCCGAATCGGTTTCTGTATCCAAAGACTTCCAGTCCTGGGCAACATGTTCATTATGTGCATTCTCGCATCTTCTGAATATAAGATTATTGGCACCAACAGAGGCATTTCCTAACTGCAGTTGCTCCAAACTATCCACCATCCTGCTCTGATCTTTTACAATGCATTTTTCAGTGCTCCTTTGAAATTCATTGATGGGTTCAACAATTGCCTTACTCAAAGACTGGCATTCAGCACCAGCTTCTTGGTGAGATATATTGGTTTGTTGGCCCAGCTGCAGAGTTATTGTCTGAGGAAGTCCACAAAAAAATTTATTGTCATCTCCAGGCAACTCTTGATGGCAAATTCCATCAGGAGCAAAGGAAGCGTGTACATCTGGCAAAGTGCTATAGTTTCCCTTTTCCCGTTTGTTTGTTAGTGGCTCCTCACTGTTTATACACTGGGCAAGGAAAGTTGTGGTCACTTCTTGTTCTGTAAGATTTAGGTTAAATACAAAACACCATGACACATTATAAATTCTGCTAAAAATTCCTTATCACAGTTTCTACAGGTTGTTACCAAGTGTCTGAATATATGTCCCAATTCATAGCAACAAACAAGTAGTCTGCACACAAATATTCTGGTGGTAGATGGAGTGAGATGCTTCAGAAGGAGATATAAAACCCTTTCAAGTTGTGTGTTAAAATACTCTTTCTGCCTGAGTCTAGCTGATGATTATTGTAGCTGAAATATAGCGATGAGTAGCCCCTGTTGTCTTACAATAGATCACAACTGAAGCTATCCT
Source organism: Dermochelys coriacea (assembly GCF_009764565.3). Taxonomy (NCBI): domain Eukaryota; kingdom Metazoa; phylum Chordata; order Testudines; family Dermochelyidae; genus Dermochelys; species Dermochelys coriacea. The sequence goes on along the minus strand of NC_050083.1, from coordinate 20,529,474 downwards.
TACCTGTATACTTCATAGTTGAGTTTCACAAAGTTGTTTGCTGGCCATCATTTGGCAGTTATTTCCAAAAATTAATTATATACTGAATAACTGAAAATATATTGTCTTTTATTAAAAACACTTACAGGTGAAATACTTCTAAATTCCCTTCGTGGTGGTGCTTTATGTTTTCAAGGTGCTAAAACAAACATTAACTCATTTGTATAGCTGATGGACAGATCTAAGGAGAACGGAAAGGGGAAAACACCTATTGAATGGCATGAAAATTTTTAAAATCTTGTATTTTAAAATTGATTTCTGTTGCTCTTGACATTATACATGGCAAGTAGCATCCAAGCACTTGCTGGCCTGCAGCGCACACTGCTGCCAGCGGTGAGTTGAGGCATAATGCTAAGCAGAGAGACCCTGCAAGGTCTCATTGCTTCCCAGGGCTTTTATTATGCAATATGCTTCATTTGTCAGCAGCCACAAGCATCAGCACAGGGCATAGACTGTTTCTTAGCATTAGCTCACACAGTTTCCCCTTGCCACAAGAGCAGTCCCACAGACTGATGTTCGTTAGCTGTGGAAGGCAAAACCTCTTCATAAAATTGGGTGTAAATTTAATCCAAATCAGCAGTGCATAGAATATACGGTATTGCAGCATTGCTACACTTTATAGTAGTGACTAATCTTCAGTCATTTCCATGGCTGCTTCTTTGCCCTCTGCTTTTCCCTTCTCTGGGAAAGTTTAACTAAAAGGTTAATGGTGAGTCTATCATTACCTTTCAGAAGATCCATGTCAGAGGGAGGAGCCTGCGTGGACAGATCTAATTGCTCTCTTGAAGTCAGAAGTGCAGTCTTCAGCTCCTTTAATACTTTCTGAGCAGTTGGGCAGGGCTGGTATTCATTGCAGCAATTTGTATGGTATTTCCAAAATCTCTCTCTTGTTAATTTATTATTCTTTAAGGAAGATTCTTTGTCAGATTTCTCACTCCTGGGTATTCTACAGCTGGGCCTCTCTTCTCCCAGTCTATCATTATTATAGAAAGACTGGGGATGGATACCTTCTTTTCCAAGAAAGGGGCTAACTAATTTGCCCTGCACTGCAGGCTTAATGCTTTTATTATCTGGGTTGCTGGCACAAACATGTTCTCTAGGGCTGGCTAAATCTGAAAGTGGGGAGTTGGCTCGTGCTTCAGGTTCTGGAGTGAGGTTGACGTCCCCTGTGTTTGTAGTCTCTCTCTGATGGTTGCTTTCACTCTGTGCAATGCAACAGTTCTTAAGATAGATGTTTTTCTGCAAGTCTGGTTCTTTCATTCCTTGATCTTTGGATCTGTCCTCAGTAGTATCTGTGGACTCACTCTTTATAAAATGTTCTTGACATAAAGTCTCGCAGTCTGTGTCTCTTCTTGAATGCACAGAGTTGGCCTCAAATCCATTCTCAGCATTTCTTCTAGATGCACCATCTCCATGAGCCTCTGTTAAATGACTGGAGATGCTGAAGTGAAAGGGGCTCCAGGATTTACTTCTCTTGTTAGAGGCGATGTGAATTCTGTCTCTGCCTGTTTGTATATGTGTAGCACTTCCTGCTGGAGAAACTACATTTACCAAAGTCCCGGAACACTGAGAACCAGAAAACCAGGTAATGGGACTCAAAGCCTGCTCTTCCCACTGGGTTTCAAAATATTTCACCAAGGCTGTAAAACAGAGGGAACAAAGTTGACTTACTGCAGTTATCTACATTGAAAATACATATTTTAATCATATGCACAAATTTCACTTCTCTCCGAGTGGTAACACAGAAATACACAAAACACCTCTGCATACCGACGAAAAGGCATTTCTTCACAACTAGGTAGACTGAACACATGCACCCCTCCAACCCCTTACTTGAACTGGAAATGGAGCCCACGAACTAAATGCAGAAAGCACATTAGATTTGTTATAGGGATTGAAGTATGTGTGCGCCATGCAATATTTTAATAATTTATTTATAAAAAGGTCATGTTCTTTTAAATAAGGACATAATTCTAAAAGTGAAAAATTTTCTTCCAGTGATGCCTCACCAGTGGAGCTGAAAGCACTTTACCCTAATACTGTATAGGGAAATATACAAATCCTGGTGGATGAAGATGCTCAGTGAATCAGTATTCCCATTGTACAGTAGCCATCACTGAGAATTCTTGCTGGTTCTGCAGCTGTAGCAGATTCCTTGCAGCAGTCTCAATTATAATGGGCCTCCTCATTCAACATCAGGCCCCTTGAGACTCGGCAGAGCAATGGGCATCTGAGCAATGGCTACTATAGCAAAATACACACATGAAAGCTATTGCTACCTATCCTCTTCCGGTTCCAAAGTGACAAACGCCCAGCCTCCCCACTACCATTTCTGAGTAATCACTGGTTTCAGAGTAGCAGCCGTGTTAGTCTGTATCCGCAAAAAGAAAAGGAGGACTTGTGGCGCCTTAGAGACTAACAAATTTGAGCATAAGCTCACGAAAGCTTATGCTCAAATAAATTTGTTAGTCTCTAAGGTGGCACAAGTCCTCCTTTTCTTTTTGAGTAATCATTGTTACTCTTTATTTGAACTTACCAGGTTCCCTATTCTCCATCCACTCCCTCATCGGGATTGTTTTTTCATGGCTCAACGATGAGCAATGCAAACCATGGTCCCTTTTTGGAGAAGGTTGTTTCTCCACATTAGGAAGTAAGCCCGGTGCACTGACACATCTGGGGATTTCAATTGCTCTCTCCACATTTTTGCTGTCCACTTGCTGGAGTGCTGGGCTTGTGGTTTTGTCTGGATTTTCAGTTAATCTTTCAATTTCCATTCCATCTTTACAGATCGTCATGATCTTTTTACCTGTGGGACTGTGAGCCGGCAGCAGGGCCACTCCAGGCATCTTCACTGGGGAGCTTGTTTCTGAATGTTCTCTGCTGGATTTGGACGTGTTGTTCAAATGGTCACACAGGGTTTTTTCTGTTGTGTCAGCTTCACTTTCCTTCTGAAAGCCCCTTGTCGTATTTGCTTTTATCACACAGCTATGAGGAAGTGAGGATACTGAAGGGGCATTGGTCATGCTCCTTGGGAACTCTTCCACAGAGTCCTTCTGTAAGATGTGTCCATCCTCTGCCTGATTAGCAACTCTGCTATATTTCCAGTGTTTTGTGACAAAATAGACAATCAGGCACATGATGAAACTGAAGAAAAGTCCTCCTGCAGGAGACAGGATGAAAGTCAGACCACGTTCATGGCTATATTTTTTAAGCTTATATGTGAACTTGGTGCTTAATCATAATAATAGTATCCACAAGTGCCAAGCATGATACAGGCAGATTTCATGCAAGTTTTTCACCACACAGCTCACTCAAAGCACCTGCTCTGCAGCTCCACCTGATAGTCCATCCACACCCCCTGAACTTTCAGTAAGGATCTGCATCATCCCCTTCCAAGCCTTTAGCTCCCCTTCCCCGCTGTTCCACAATGCATCCCATTCCTGGCTTGGGGATCTCCTGCCCAAGGACTGCCAACTTGGTGCTCATGAGAAAGGCCCCACAAAGCAGGCTAAGAAAATAAAAATGGAATATTTTTGTATAATATTTACACCTTTAGATTAATGTGAAGTATGAACAATGCAAACAAACAGCTTCCAAACTATGTTGCACTGCTAGAGTTTACCTGTGAAGCCATAGAGCGAGTTAAATTTTGAAGTGCTTTCCTGTGGTAGATTTCCTGTGAGAGTTGAAAAAGCACAGACTTCAGGCCCGACACTCAACATATGGCGTCCCCTCAGGCTCGGCGGACTATTGCAAACCAGGCCACTAGGTGTCTGAACTTTCTCCTTCAGTAACTGCATGGAGCTCACCAGATGACAGTTGCAGGTCCAAGGATTTTCATTAAGAGACAAGGAGGTAAGAGAGTCTGGCATGCTGGCCAGTGCAGTCATCTTATTCTTAAACAACCATAGATGCGTCAAGGCCTGCAAAGGTTGGAAAACATCGTTATTAATAAACAGGATTTCATTGCTTGATAAGTCCAGTTTGGTCAATGATGCTAGCCCATAAAAAGTGTCCATGGAAAGATACTGAATGAAATTGGAAGACACAATGAGTTCGTTCAGCTTAGCCAAACTCTCAAAAGTTCTTGGAGGAAGATATGTAATTTTGTTGTCAGAAAGGAGGAGTTTGGTGAGCAGGGTCATCTCCAAGAACCAAGAACTTTTCAGCATATCCAAGGCATTGTTTGTAAGAATCAACTCCTCAAGGATTCCAAGACCAGAGAAAGCCAAAGGCTCAATCCCACAGCTCCGCAGGCAGTTACTGCTGAGATCCAAACTCCTCAGGCTGCTGATGTTCTTTACAACAAAGGTCAGGTTTGCAAGTGAAGAGAACAGAAATCCAGTTATGGAGAGCAAATGAAGTCTGGGGAAGTTCTGAAAAGACAGTGGTGGTATCTTACTGAGGTTTCCATGCCGTAATAGTATTTTCTCTGTGGAGTTTGGCAAACCTGGTAAGACTGAGGTACAAAAAAGGTGTTAGGAATTAAACTACAGGAAGACAAGAGACTGCTCTAATTTAAGTTGGGTACCAGCCCTGGGATGAGACTACATTGGACAAGTACAAAGGACTACAGCTGAGAATCAGACCACAATGACTGAAACTGATCTACTCAAAGACAGACCTTGCTGTGCTGCTCTCCTAAATATCCGTCCTTTTGTACTTGGCATATGGCCTATTACTGTATTCATAGGTCCCATTGCAACCTGGACTGGATAATGTGTCTTTTATATGGCAATTGCTTTTTCCTTTTTATTGTTTTTCAAGTGAATATATTTTTACTTCTAGACCTATTTCTTATAAATATAAAACACCACTGTTCAAAAGCAACATGTAATTTCAGAATTCCACTAACTACTATTCTCGTCTATGAATTGGTAGCAACAGGAACGCAGGAGAGGAATAAAGGCTTACCTTCCTGAAGCGACGAGACATGCTCACATTCTGCTAGCCCCGTGGAGCAGTATTTACAGATTGGAGGACAAGACTGGGCTACTTCCAGGAAAATCAGAAGAAGAAAACTAGCAAGAGCCAAAATACCTATTTACACACACAAAATCCAGTTACATACACACATATTCTAGAAAAAGTTCTTTTTGAGGATCTTCTTAAACCTGCAGTATTCTGACTTATTTCCTATAGTTGCTCTATATCTATTGGGATACTATAGATTAGTAGGCTATGCATCAAGAGGAGTATTTGGCATCTTTTCATTTCACTGTAACAATGTTTTAGTCTCCCTTAATATCAATTACTGCTTACAAAAGTAATTTAATTAAAAAGGGCCCTTGGGTATTGAAAATTTAAAAACAAAGGTTCTTTTTAACATTGCTCTGAAATTAGTACAACTTTCTGCAACATTAAGTGCCATACACACTACTGACTGACACATTGTGATAATACAAGTTAGATGGTGATTGTTTCTAGTAAAGTTTCTGCATTCATATTGTAGAATACCATATGGTATTTATTAATTCAGTAAATATCACCACTCTTCATAGGCAGTTTATTAACTGATGTGCACACAGAGCAGGGGTTTTCAAATTATTTCATAGAGTGCACCATATCTTAATAGAGCAGTTGCCTTGCTGACCACTACCCCGCCCCATTTGTAATCCCATTCACCATCTCATAACATCCCCATGGCAACTACAATAATTGCTTATATGGAAAATCAATATTAAGGAAATATTTTGGGTATTTTTAACTCTCTTGAGGCAATGTAACAGCTAGTAAAACGGAAAAGAGCACTCTGTAACTGGCCAATCTCTGTGTGGACCGCTGTTGCCATGTATCATAAATGGGGATTGTATATACACTAATATTACATCATTTTTCTTTAAAAATTTGTTATTTTCTCATTTGATGTAGAAAACATTCAGATACCATATCACTAAACATGAAAATATTTAGATGATGTATCTTAACATGTTATTTTGTTAACTTATTTCCTGAATTGTTTTCTATATCACCAGTCATTCCCTGTTCCAGCACATATCTTGGGCTATATAAATTCTGCCAATTAATGTTCTTCCCAAAGCATACTGCTGGCATTTTCTCAGCATCATATAAACAATTACATTTGTGTTGTATACCCTGACTACATTTTGGAATAACTCCAGGCATGGGATTTATTTGCACTGGTTATAAACTCATCTTTTAACTTGTTCAAAAATATTATAAGTAAAAATATGACTATTATTAGCAAAAACAAAAAAATGCTATAGTCAGGTTTAATACTTGCATGTTTTTTTCAAACAGCTCGTTAGACGCACATACCTTTGAAAATATTTCTAATCTTCAATGTATTTTTCAGAGGAAGGTTGATTCTGATATTTACTTTACTGTAGTAATTTTGGGTAACTATAAAGGAAGAAGGAAAAGTGTCTTGTGGAAAGTAGATTTTAGTTTCAGGCAGCTGCAAATGTATGTATTCTTTCATTAAAAAAGTTGATTACACTCTCAACCTAATTTTTAAAAAGTTGGGCTGGCAACTGAATGCCAAATTTGAATTGACAGTTACTACAGCTCCACAAATAAAAGGATACATTATGGTTTATGTGCACAATTACCCAGATTACAAGCATTAGCACAGTAATTGTGTATTGAATTGTATGGCCTACTTTAAAAAAAATATACCCCTTCTATGACTAACAGGAATGCCTTTCCTGAACGGGAGAAGAGGTTTTTCCTACCCAGAACACTTGGGAAACTCAAGAATGAATTCACTACAATTGCAATATTTCCATAAATATGACATGCAACCTTTTGGATTACTTCTGAGTTCACATTTTACAGTAATATTTCAATGTTATTTTTTCCTGATAATTTCAGCTCATATGACACACCATTTATACACAAGAGCATTCCTTTCTCATTTCATATTTTATTACTTTACAGAAATTACACCTGAATACATTTTGATCACTGCCTGAAAATATTTATGCAATATTTGATTTCTGACAAGTCTAGTTTCCCATTGAATTCCTAGCACAATTTAAATCCAAATGTTTGTTGCTAGAATTAATAAAAGTTGGAACTTACAATTCATCTTCAGAAATGCATTGGACTTTTCTGTTAAAAACTTCAGCTTCCCTTGAGTACAAAAAGCTGTCACTTGTCAGAGTATTTATGCTTCATGAAAACATGGTTCACTAATTGGACCAGTCATCCATGTTAAGATTCATTACAGATTAACAAAAAATGAGGCAGGTCCAAACAGGTAATCTCCTGAATTAATAAGACTGTTACAAAACTAACATTAAAAAGCTTAGTGGTAACATTTTAAAAGAATTAGAAAAAACAATACAAAAACGCAGAGATGACACTCCATACTTCATCCATAACCCAACAGTACAGGAAAACCCCTGCCTTGGGAAAGAGATGTTTACAACTAGAGATTACCCATATTTAATAAATAGTGGTGGAAGTTAATGCTTTTACATTATGAATAAATTGTTTGTACAAGGATGCATTTTACATTTGGGGTCATGTAAGCAGCATGCAAATGGTGGTTCCTATGTTTTTTGTATTAAATTCACATTCTAGGAGATTACAACAAACTGAATTTGCATTAATTAAAATGTAAATATAACAGAAATAATGTTTATTAAATAATGAAAAGAGACTGATAAATTTAAGTGAGTGAATGGTATTTGTGAGCCTAACAGCAAAACATATTTACTTTAAATCTACTCTCAGCAAAATCCTTACTCCGCAAAAAAAAAAAAAAAAAAAAGGGGTGTGTGTGTGTTTCGAGCTGGGGGAAGGTAGGTGCCAGCTGTATAACAAGAAGGAATTACAATATTTCTAAACAAATCCAAACAGGCAGAATAATTTCTTTGTGATTTGCCATCAGCCCTAAATCAGAACAAATATAAGCATAAAAATGGAGCAAGTGTCTGTTGGATGTAATTGCAAACAGACTAACAACTAGCAGTTCTCACATGAAAATCCATGAGAGACTGCGGAACAAGATCTAATGTTACAGAAGATCAGCCATAGATAATGGCTCACTGTAGACAAACATTTCTAGTTACATGGTTTATTAGTCATATTATAAATTATTATTGAAAATACAGTGTGTAAAACCTAGCAAAGCCTACCAAAAAGACTGTGTTGTGCATATAAAATACCACTGTAGCTCACGAGATATCTTTGCATGATTAGTAGTAAGGATTTTTTACATTTTATATATTGTGACAAAGCTCTGTCCTTGCCTCCGTCGGTCCTGCATTTCCTGGCGGATTTCGCTAGCCTCAGAGGCTCACCGTGACCCTGCACGTAACCCTTCTCTCTCTCTCTAGAGACAAGGGTCACAGTCTACTGAGCCATTTTCATCATGAGCCAGCGAGGGAGGTGAGGAGAAGTTATCCTTCCTTGCACAGTCTCTGTTGTCTCCCAGTCTCAGTGATTAATCAGGGGGCAAAGGTGTGGGGGGAGCCCAGGCCCACCCTCTACTCCGGGCTCCAGCCCAGGGACCCTAATAGTATCAGCTATGGTAGCTGACCTTTTAGAAGCATGACATGTACAATTCCCTGGGCTACTTCCCCCACAGCAGCCCTCACTTCCTCAAGCTCCACTTCACCCTTACCTCAGGGCCTCCTTCCTTGTGCCTGATATGATGTGTACTACTCAGCCTCTCCAACCGCACAACTTCCTCCCACAGCTCCTGACATGCACGCCCACCTGACTAACTAGGAGGCTTTCAACTAGTTTCAGCTAGCCCCTAATTGGCTTCAGGTGTCCCAATCAACCTAGCCTTCTCCCTGCCTTCTGGAAAGTTCTTAATTGGCCTGAGGTGTCTTAATTGACCTGGAGCAGCTGCCATTTCACTTATCCTGGTACCAGGGATTTGTTTAGGCTGGAGCTACTATATCTATCTCCCACTACTTTTCTATAGCCATCTGGCCTTGTCCCATCAGAATGAATATATATATATATATATATATATATATATATAGAAAGAGAGAGAGAGAGAGAGAGAGAGAGCGCACACAATTAGCAATCCATTTAAGGGGGTATAACCCATTAGTATGACATGATACATGTTAACATTTCATTTTTTGTGCAAGTAAATTGAAAATTTTACATTACTTTTTAGTGCTCTTGAATATGCCAGATTGACAATCCTGGCTACTAACGGTCTCTACCAATGAGTACAGCTAGTAAATAACCCATGAACTATCCGTTTCTAGGCAGCTGGAAAATTCTAGGGCTAATTTATAAATTTGCCTACTTAGTGCAATGCTTGAATCAAAACCATAACGATATGGGTTATTTCAGGGAGGTGAGTAATGGGATTTGGAGTTTTCTACATCCCTGGTGCAAAACCATCCTAGAGATAAAAATTTCAAAAGTGCTAAGTGTTTTAGGTACCTAAGTCATATCTACTTCAGTTTGTAAATCTCTTGGGCATTTCTGGAAAATTTACCTTAGATGATTAATGATCAAAACTCGTTACTCATCTGAAAGCGGTTTGATTGCCTAGATGAAATGAGTTTGGTGGGTCTCAGTCAAGCTCCCTGTAAATAAATGATCACATCACAAAAACCTTGATGACATGTGTCACCCTTTTTTGGCACCACTAATTGACTGGGCCATGGAGAAAAGTCCCCTCTCATCCTTAGAAGTTGCTTTTCCAAAACATGGTTAAGGCATTCCGGAAGGGCAGTATGGAGCAGTCTGCATTGCTCCTGAAGTATGTATAATAGAGGATTTCAGCTTCCAGAACTGTCAAGTCTGGCATATTTCACCACGACTGAAATGTTATACAACAATTTTGGTTAAACAGGCAGCCTATAGCACATGGAACATTTTTTGATGGAGTGCAATGAGCTTACGTTGATTTCATTGGGGAGAGGCTAGCAATTCGCACTTGATGGGTCTGTTTCCACCTCTGCCTGGTCCACCTCCCATGATTTTCCACGACTTCATGCAAAAGATCAATGAAGGTGTATTCATTATCTTTGAGTAATGTATTATCACATGGGGAGGAGGCGTGATCAGATTTGTCTGAAGATGCTGGTGAGTCAAGATTGTCATTGCAGAATCCAGCCTGCGAAGGTACGTCTTTGTTATTCTTATTTTTTTTTACAGTCTCAGAGCCTCTGAATCCTTTTCCAGACACTGAGATGCATGCCTTTTCCCTTGTGGCTATTTGCTTGGCTCCTTTCTTAAGTGGAGATACTAATTTGTTTTCTGGTTTTGCTTCTCTTTTTAAGTCAGGTTTACCACTGCTGTAATCATGAATTGCCTTTTGTTCCTTTACAGTATGTAGGTGATTATACTGATTTTGTTCATCTTTGAATTCTGTTTTCCTGACTGCTGCTGGGACACCAGGATCACTAGCGGGCATACAGAAATGTGCCTTGAAAAAATCCTCATAATTTAAAGTGTTTTGACTTTTGTCCCTTTTGCATTTTTCATATGGCCAAGTAAGAACTCTTCTCAAAGAACATAGCCTCATATTTACATTTCTACTCACAGCACCTTTTTGTTCAGTGCCAGGTACACTGGGTGACTCTTCAGTTGTACTAGCAACACTTAAATACAACAGAGGTTCAGCGTTCTCTGTATTACCACTTCCTTTAATTTCATCATTCCAACACACTTCTGAAATTCCATGGTCCTGCAATGACTGCTTTAACAGTTCTGAACGATCCTTTTTGGGGGTTTCTATGCTTAGTTCAGTTGGTGAAGTGTTTGCATTGTGACTACATATAATCGTCTTATTGCAATCTTGCAAACTATTAAAATACCACAGTTCCATAACATTGTCGCAGTCTTCATTTTTCATGCAGGCTTGTTCATTTATTACTGTACAAGAGGTTTTGGGTTCCTCCTGGTTCCCATCAGTTGGTCTATGGTGTTGAAAACTACTGTGTTGAAACTCAGTTCTCAACATAATTGGTGAGGCAGATTTTGCACGAGTTTTCTGCATTCTATTTTGTTGGGTTTTGTCAGTTTTCACGGTTGTCTGTACCTTTTCATCTGACAGTCCTCTGCTCCTCAGTCTGTCTGTCATTCTGTTAAGGTGGCCTGTTAGTGTTTCATGGTTATTTTCAACAGTAGCGTCTTTATCTGGCTGCACTTGCTTTTTATCTTGTTTCACCTTCCAGAGCAGGAGAAGCAGCAAAAGAAATGAAAAAAACACTGCAAAAATAGTTCAAACAAATAATTTTACAGTTCATCAAAACGGAGAGACAGTTACAATTTTCAAAAAACATCAAATAAAAATTAGTGGAGAATTTGTGGAAAGGACAAAAAATTCCTAAAGACAGAGCTGAATTGTATAATCAATTCATTCCAGATTGAGAAAGGATGGTATTGATGTGGTTTATAAATGCACACACTGATTTAGTGGCAAAACTTAAAGAAAACTTACTAAGAATGTTTTTGTGTTTAATTGTACATCCATTTGTGTTAATACAAATGGAACCGTTTCTCCAAAGTTAATAATCTAAAGCAGGGGTTCTCAAACTGGGGGTCAGGACCCCTCAGGGGATCGTGAGTTTATTACATGGGGGGATCCCAAGCTGTTAGCCTCTACCCTAAACCCCACTCTTCATCCAGCATTTATAATGGTGTTAAATAGATCAAAACATTTTTTTAATTTATAAGGGGGGGGCGCACTCAGAGGCTTGCTGTGTGAAAGGGGACGCCAATACAAAAGTTTGAGAACCACTGATCTAAAGCAAAGAAAATGTATTTCTTTTGTAAGTTTCCCTGACCAAAAGTTGTATTTTTTAAAAACTTTATTTTAAACATAAAATTCTGCTTTTATGCACATCCTCTATTGAACCAATCTTCCAAGTGGTTTATTTGCATGTTCTTTTTAACTTACACAATATATTAAATATTAAGTTGCACCTGCAGCAGGTTTCATATTTAAAAACTTCCCCCAGCTGCTTTTTATCTGGAATAATAAATATGCTTTATTCATTATCTCTTTGGGTAATATGGCGAATGGCTTATTATTACCCAAACTATCTGCTTCTGGAATAATACAATTCTTACTTGATGAGTACCCTTATACTACATAATTAAGTATACTAATAATGTATACATTACAGCATTAAGTACTGAAATACATTCAAAGTACATTTGAAAGTAATTATTTTTTCTGAAGAGAAAATTTAAATTAAAATAAACAACAGCCTGTCATTATTTCTGCAATGGAACTGTGACTGTTTTGAGGGTTTGTCTTGCATATTAACATTCCATTGAACAAGGCAATCTCTTTTTTGAAAAGAGGTGCACATTTTGTGGGCATAACCCCTTGCTGTAATGGGGGGGGGGGGAAGGAGGGGAAACACTTTCAAGAGCCTGTATTTGAAATTCATTTCACAGTATGAAATAAGATGCTGAAAATTGCACCGTAACACACCTAAACATAGAAGCATCACTGGCAATCCAACTTTATAGAAGTCATTCTCAAGTGATGGTGATATGAGACTCGGTGGGCAGTTAAAGTCAGAGATGTTCCAAACTGGAATTCCCTTCAGGGCTTGTGGGCTCTGACACACCACAGATGAAGCATCTTCCAACACAGACGCATTCATCAGCTCTGTAAAAACAAATGTGCATGACTAACCTGTGACTACTTAAGATCCCGGGCTCGCACCATTGCTTGCTAAAGTACCCACAGAGCTGCAGGGGCTTAGCACCTTTGAAAACCAGGCCACTTATTTAAGTGACTAAATATGATTCAGGTACCTAACTTAATGCACTCAAGTTTTAACATTTTGGCCTCTGATTTTGATCTCAAGTGTATCATAAGGAAATAATCCTTCACTGACAAAGGGGGATGGTCTAGATCACCTAGTAAGTCTTTCCCATCTCGAATTTCTATGATACAATGCATTGTTTCTGTTGTTGTCCACTACACTATTTCCACCTGCATTAGACATAATTCAGCTGAACTATTAGAACACTGGAGTGTTTGCTGATTAGGTCCATCCAAACATTTAAGAATTTTGTTTCTCTAAGCTGTTGGCCAAGAAGAACCAGTAGTCAGAAGGTATGGAATAGTGTATGAAATAACTGAAAGATGATAATATTTTAACTGTGTAAAATATTTTTGCAAATTGATTCAACTTTCATTGAAAATGCCATCTTTTGTTCCATACACTGACCCAATATTATACTACCAGTTTCTCACAATCCCCCTTTTACATACTTCTGACACTATGAAACAAATTACCATCACTATGCAATTCAGATCTCTCTCAGGTTTGTTAGGTTTTCATGGTATAATCTTGGATTGTGGAATTATTCCTCCTACTCTTTAAAAAAAAAATCATTACTATAGGTGACATGCTTAGAAATAGATCTACAGTATGATGCCCAACAGAATATAGCTCAAACTTTGATACTTAGTACTATAAATAATAATATAGTAAGGAAATAAATTATGGTAAGGGTACTTTAAGGTGTATCAAATTATTATAAATACAGTGAAATCCTGAACACCCAAATCTCTACTAGCCAGACCTTACATTCTAAAGTACTTCTAACAAGTTTCACACTTCAGTTAGCTATCTGGCTACAGACTCCCAGTTATCTGAATGTATTTGGAGTTGCCCAAGTGTTCTGGGTGATGGAAATTACGCTTTACATTACCTTGCAAAAAAAATCCAAAATCTTGAAGTTCACAGGAACAGTTCCATGGATTGTCCCCCAATTTCATTACTGGAGACATCAGCCCACTGAACAAATTTCTTGTTAAGGTAGATAAGTTATTACCAGACAGATCAATAAAAGTTAACTTAGACAGATTCTTCAAACTTCCAGCCACAATCATATGAATTCTGTTGTTAGCTAAATTAAGGGTTGTCAGGTTAGAGAAACTGGACAACATATGGGGGCCTATTTCCTGAATGATGTTCTGAGACACTGTAAGGTTTTCTAAGTGTCCTGGTTTGGAAAGCCAAGAACCCATAACTGTAGTCAGATTATTTTTATATAAACTGAGTTTGGTGAGACTATGGAAAGCGTAAAAGGCTCCAGGTTCAATTCTTGTGATGCCACTGTTTGCTAGAGCTAGACTGGTGACAGATTTCAAGTTTGGGCTGTTGAAGACACTTGAGTTGATAACCCCAATCTTCGTTACAACAAATAGAACGGACGTCAGGCCTTCTGGAAAATCTAGAGAATAAAACAGAAAAATGTGCTTGAATACCCAAGGACAATACCAATTCATATTCCAAGATTTTCCCCCCTCTTCAATATTTGAAAGGAGGATGAGTGACGAAACTCTAATTTGATCTCAACGTGTGATCCTAAAAGTGGTACATATTTGAAAAATTTAAATCCTTTTAATAAGAATAAAATATTTATTTTAGGACTATCTATAAATAAAGGGAAGGCTTCCACAGGACAAAAACTTCAGGAGTTGGAAAACGAAGGCTACATGTTGCTCTTACTCAACAATTATAGTAAAATATCAGTGACATCAATGTGATAAACTGCAAAGCCATGTAATGAACTATATTTATCTTTCTCTGACCAACTCATCTGCCCTCTTGGCATTGATATATCCAATGGAAACTTATTCTAACATTCCAAACCTCTTAGCAGCTTCAGTCATTTTTTCGTTTCCACTCCCACTAGCTAAACAAACAAAATTACACTGGTTTGAGATTTAGGACTGGCAATGTTCAGTTGTGAACCAACAACCAGTTTAAAGTCTGATATTACAACACTGCAGAGAGTTGACAGAATTTAGACTGCTGGAAAGAGGAGTTTCCCAGCTTTTTCTAACAGGACACAATACTTGCTACTAATCCTGAACCCTGAGATTAGTCTCTAAAAGTCAGGTCATTTTTATGTACAGAAAAATCATTCTGGATTATTTTTATTATTGTTTTAAATTTTTCATTTAATTTTTCTCTGAGTATTCTGCAGTTAGATGCTTAGTAACTAAGGCAACTGGCTTTACAAGGTGGAGAGGTAGAAGAGATAGTGACAATGAAATAAATGGAAAGATTCCAATTCACCTCAGTGGTCTTTGTATCAGGTCCTAAAATGTTTGTAAAATATTTTCCATAAAATGTGGCATATAGATAGCACAACAGTATGTATAGTACAAAGTTTGTCGGACATTAATGTCAAATGACCTGTGCTATGTATACATAGTTCTCACACACAAAAATGAAGTTATATGCTTACATATTGTACTAACTGGTAATCACTGATTTGATAACTGTGCACAAGTCATCGTTCCTCAAGTAGCAGTAAAAAGTTCTAAAGCAAATTAAATAGAACATAGGGCGACTAAGTGGATTTCTTTTGAAATATTTTAAAGATATAGTGGTATGAATTAATTCAGAAGTAAAATAACTCAAATATAGGCTAAAGGTGCAATACAGATTATTAACTTTAAAAACAATACTATTATTCACTTTTTCCCCCAATTAAGTTTCTTGAACAAAAAATTCCATCCAGAACTAAGCACAATCATTCTGTGACCAGACATTTATTAGGACTAAGGAGCATATCCCACCTCATCACTATTAAACTAATCAAAGAAACTCAAGCTGATAAATAACATATCAACTTTTGAGTCTAGAACATAAATTAGAAGTGAAACGCCTTCCTATCCAAGAAATTTTAAGCAGTAAACATTGCAACACAAATATAATTTTTGGAGTGACTTTCACCTTCTCAGTAATCAAGATACAAACCTCTAACATACCGTTTGGAATGGAAGAGCAGAAATACTCCTTTTCTAACACACACTGGAATCTTGAAGTCTTCATTAGTCCCCAAATCAAAATAAGCTCAAAAATCACTGCAAAGACACATATGCTTAAACAAAATCATGAAGGAAATGTTTCAATTTTTTTTAAAATTAAGACACACTTATATAACTGATTACCTACATACATAATCCCCCAAGAAACTCAAGCTGATACTTTTGCTTTGTTTTAAAGTTTTTGCAGACTTAATGGATTAAGAAATTCAGCAGAAGCTAGTTCAAAATTCTTTAAATACTTTGACCATAAAAAAAGGATGAAGACTTAAAATATCCTTGCTTATATTTAAGGCAAACTCCAATCCTTCCACTTGCAGAACCAAAAGTTTGGCTTCATAGAATAATACCAAGAAAGCTTTACACTATTGAGTTCATTAGGCACTTCTTGCTGAGTTTGATTCACAGTCAGCTATTTCAACATTTTACCAGTAAGTATATCTAGTATGAAAGTCCTTTATTTGAATGCTGCTTTAAGTTTATAATGCAAAATTTTAAATGTAGGATGAGGAATTTACTTACATTTCATGATGTACAAATTCTTCCTTTAATTTAAAAAGGTCTGGTCAACTTTTGCCTGTTGAAACGCTAATAACTTTTGCCTGAAAGCTTGCATGAGATAAACGAGCATAAGAATGCATGTGGCATTTTTCTGTCAAAAGACAAGCCAAGACCTGTTAGATTATCTTTGTTTCTTACTTTCCCTCCGGTACCACAGTGGTGGGCTAAAAGTGCAGTCATATGGATGACCAGTAGTGTGTATCTGCATGGTATCTCCATGGTTCTGTCACACTGGCAATAATATTTAACCATTTCATGGTATAATATAGTAACCATGTCTATTCTTCTAATCCACTGAAGTTTTAAACAAAACATCAGAAAGGTGCAGTATGAAAAGAACCTATTTGGGATCAGTTGGTTTGTTAACCATTATTCATTTTTAAGAAAAATTCTTTGTATAGTTAACCAAAATTCACTGTAGCTTGTGAACACAAGCAAACTTTCTGAGGTAGATTTGTACCAAAAGCATAACATAATGACGATCTTAACTCCTTTTGGGATTAACATAGAAGAGATGCAATGTTTATACCCTACAGCAGTACTCAACTACACAAATTAATCAAGTCACTTAAAACAATTCTCATGAAAAGTGCATAAAAATGACCACTCATCAGAAGCAGAAAAAGCAACTTTAAATGAAAGTCTTTCAGGCTTTCTGTATATTATGAAGCAGCAAAAAATGGCACAAGTCAATCTTTTAAAAAATCCTTTGCAGGTCACCTTCATGTTAGTTTTACGCATCTGATGACAAGGTCTGGATGTTAATAGACAAAACATTTTAGCTTTTTTTTTTTTTTTAAATGTGTGTCCCTCCTTTCAAGTCTTGTAATTTACCTATTGCCTTCTTAACCATACAATGCCAAAATTAGCTGTGGATACAGTACCTTCACACAGCAATTTCTCCTTCTCATCTTCAACCATACCATAAACATATTTACATTTCACAAGACTGCTTAAGTATGCATTAAAATTTAAGATATCTTAAAGTGTTGACGGCTGTTGAACTGGATGGTTGGCTGGCAATTCAGCATTCAGCCATGGGGTGATGGTTTCGGAAGAATCAGATATGAGACTGAGATGCAGAGACGTGTGCTTGGTCCTATGGCAAGGAAGTACCATGGATGCTATATTCTCAGGGTAGTAATTAGGGTTGAAGGGAGGTGCAGTTTTTTTGTATTACATATCTTTTGGGTACTGGCTATAGATTATTATAGTTTCAAAATGGCTACTTAGAGGGAGTGGGAAAGATGGGATTATGAAGATGAAAACCACTGCAAATGGGAATGAATGGATAATTTAAATCCCAGGAAGTTATTCAGAGCATTCTTGGATTATTGTATTTCCAGAATCATTGTCCCTGGAAGGCCAGAGCTCCCAAAGATCTGAGGAACAGACACTCTGGGTTACATGATGTCAAGGTTAAAAAAAAAAATTATTCTGAACTTCCAGTTTGTACACTTCATCATTCTGCTGTCTAGTGTGTAATTAGACTATATTGTATGTTAAATTTCTCAAAATTATACACCAATATTTTCATTGCTGCAGTTATTCTGCAGTAAACTGTTATTTTACTGGAAATGCATTATGGAAATGGGATAACCATAGGACATCAACTACAAATGTGACAGTATATGCAAATGCATAATGCACCAATGATAAAGTTTGAAAAAAATCAAGGCATGAAAAAATTACCACTGTAAAGATGTACATTCCTATTGTTTACAAAACTGCAAGACTAAATATGTATTTTCAAAGAATTATAGCAACTTGTACTGCATTATATTAACCAAAAATACAAGCGGGCTGTAGTTTTAAGTTATTTTATAGTATCTACTCTCTTCTTCACGCAACCCAGGCCCAATACAAATTGACAAGTATGGATATTAAACTTAAAGTCGGAGATCCAATTATAAGCTATTTAAAATTATTTTAGGGCCAAGATTGAAGCTTAAATCTTTTACAAATAAGTGACCACTTTTGTCATATGAGCAAAGCAGTTTTGTGTTTTATTAGTGTATAGTGAATATTTTAGTGAGTCTCATTTGACGTATTCTCAGGGTCCATACTTTTATCTGCACATTTTAACAAAACTAGTAAGATGTAAATATAGGTCTGGGAGGAACCTTCAGGACATTTGGCATCTCTATGATGCAGCCAAAGGGCGGAGGGGGGGAGGGAAAGAGTCTAGTCCATTGCATCTCCAGTCTTTCCTGACAATGCAAAATGTGAGAAAGTAGGAACCTAAACTTAGAAGACACTTACAAAACAGGCATTGAACATTGTTCTATTTTAGGTGTTAGCTTCTTTTAAAATTTGGTGACAGCTATTGCATGCTTTACCATTCCTTGGAAGGAAAGTACCTAAATTGAAAACACCATAACTACAGCTACAGCTCTGAAGCTACTCCCACTGATGTCACTGGCATATTCCTATGGACAAACTCTTAATGGAAGCATGGTTGGAACCTCTAAAAGGATGCCTAAGGCTTTTCCTCCTTAGCAAGGGCGAATTCTACTTATAGTTACATTGGTAAGAGTGGCTTTATTGGCTTTAGTTGGCCTTGGTGTAACAGAGCAGAATATGGCCCCAAAGTACAGAAGAGCTGATCACTGGACAGAACAGCTGAGTTGTAGGACTTCCACAGACACACACTATAAGGCCAAATCTTGCCACTGAAGTCAATGGCAAAACTTCAAATGTAACAGAATTTTAACCTGGTCTCCAATCCAGTTGATGATTCAGTGGGTAGGTGTGTAAATGGAAGACTTTAGTACAATTTTGAAAAAGCTGCTCAGGAGGAATGACCCTCCTGATATACAAAAAGTGGGGTTTTAAAAATTTAATTTTTCCATGACTATTAGATAAAAATGAAAGTCAAGTGTATGTTCCCAGACAAAAGACTATGTTGAAAATAGAGTTAAGTTTAAGAATAAATGTAAGTAATTTAGGGTGTCACATACTTTCTAAGGATACTGTAATTAACACAAAATGTTAGAAACTCAGGAAATTTAGACTTAAAGGTTAAACTTAAAGAAATTCAAACATGCTAAAAAGTACAGAAATGCAGCCAGAGCACCCAAGCAACCTTAACTGTGCCCTGTGTAGCACCATGCAATAGCCACATGATTAAGGAGTTTTTGTGAAGGGGGCGCTGTTTTGATTTTTAAGAGCTTATGGTCCCAGATTTAAAAAAAAAAAAAAAAAAAGAAGAAGAAGAAGTTTCACATAAAGAAATGTATTCTGCCCCCCCCACCTCCAAACATGGCATTCACATTCCCTTGTACATTCCTCACTAGGCTTTCCTTACTTCCTGTGCCCTTGCATACATGCCCCTCAAATTCTATCTCCTACCTGTACCCCTTACATTCCTTGTATACACCAACCCAAACTAGTTTCTCCTTTCTTCCTGCTCTCTCTATATTGAGTGGATCTGATGCAATAGGTAAGCTTTTGAAAATATTTAGGATTAATGACAATTTGATTTTTTCATAACTGAAAGTTTGAGAGGCTGACATTTTCTGAGAGGTTCATCAAGAACAGCTCTCTTTCAAAATGGCCACCTTTTCCTGTTTTTCTTAATAGTATTGAGGTTACATGCTCCTTTTAGTTAAAAACAAAACAAAACAAAAACCACTTCTCCAAAACGGCCACTGCCAGTGCCTTCCATTATTCCCAATTGAAAGTGAAACCAAGCTGCCATCAGGAAAAATGGTGGCTATGTATGCTGCCATGAGGCAGACTGGAAGACATGGAGAATGAGGAGAGTGAAGGCAGTGGTCATCTTTACTATTGGCAGCGAAGTCTCAGACTCACTGAAAACAATAGGAGATGACAGCCATTCTGAAGGAGGGCAGCTCTTCATGGAATTCTCTGAAGATTATTTTTCCGTCTCTGTTGAAGAAGAAACTTTGAGGTATGAAGAAGAATGGGAAAAATGGTCATTAATCCTAAAAAGAATTTCTTCAATGAACAGGAGTTTGCATTATTCTGTTAAAATAATGAGGAAGAAAAAGGTGGGACATTGGATGCTAAAGTTCAGAAAGGACCCATTTTAAAATTAATTTCAACTCCTAAACTAATGAATGGATTTACTGTTCAGGCTCAGAAAATTCATTCTATGCCCCAAAAATAAGGGCTGTGGTTTTTGGGGGGGATCTGCTTTACTTTTCATACAAAACAGGGTGAATTCAACTTTACCTATGGAGCCGTAACTGGTGCCTCAAAATAATCTCACAGATTAACACTGATGCCCAGTTTGGGAAAATGTTAGTGCTTTTGAAATTCTGTACGATGATAATAAACTAAACTAAATGACTCGGGGAAGCAACAAGGTCCAGTAGACAGGGGACAAGACTCAGACAGGAGACCTGGGATTTCATTTCTAGCTTTATCACTGACTCACTGTGTAACTTCAGAGTCTGTGTCTTAGTTTTTCTATATGTAAACTGGTGTTAAAATAGTTAAACTAATTTACAAAGTGCTTTGAATGAAACATACTACGAGTATGAATTTTTTTTAAAAACTGTTGTATGCTTTGCTGGAATCCCCTACATGATTTTGGTCAAATGTTATTGTTTAGAAAAAGGTCAAGAGGATGATACTATGCCAACCACTATAGCAACTTCTGCCTTATAATAATCTTCATCTATATGTAAACATAGAATAGCACATCTTTAAAGCTTATTATTAGTTCTTTGACAGGATGTTGCAACAAAATGTACACATGAAATAAAAAAGGAAATCAGTTAATGATTTTTATTAAATTTCAGTGCTTCATAAAATAAATATGGTATATAATATCAAACAGTGAGAAATAAAGCACAAGCATGAAAAGCATGGTAACTGAAAAATTACACTCATAATAGTGTTTAATACTTAGCACTTTAGAAATCATAAAGCCTTTAGATATTTACACGCAACCAGCTATCCAACAAAATTTACAAAGTTGCAGCAGCCTATTTAAAAAGTATTGGGGGGAGGGGGAGAGGAACTGAGAAGACTGCAATGGAAGACCTTCACTTTGCTCTAGCTAGCATTTTATCACGTACCCTATTTTCCCCCTTATGTACACGACTCAGTTTATAACTCCCATTCTTTGTAAAGTTTAATAATTACACTATATTGTATTTTAGAGCTTCAGTTTTATATCTAGGATTTGAATAGTGCCCTCTGCGCTAAAAGACATATATTCAAGTAACACCTCAAATAAAGTAAACATGTGCAAACCAAAGTTATAAACCTACAAAATCCTCAGGTAGTAGTGTCAAAGTATGATGTAGTAGGAACATGCTGCTAATGGATAAGTTATGTTGTAGCTACAGCACTCTAGTTACTTTAAAGCATGGATAGTAAAGGGAAATGAGAGCATTAACAAATAAAACTGCAAATATGCCCTGTTGCCCCCCCAAATAAAAATTTCATCTGCTGAACACCACAAAGATTTTTAAGGTCATAACTCAAGATTTAATATTTCAACATGAAAAGAAATCAAAGCCATTTGACTTATTTGGGCTTTTGAAACAAATGCAAATTTCTGTTCAAAAATTGCTTTTAAATGAGAAAACAAACCAATATATATTAATATATCACCCCAAATAAAAAAAAATGTACACACTCTTCATTTT
The DNA here is from genome assembly GCF_009764565.3 of Dermochelys coriacea. NCBI lineage: Eukaryota > Metazoa > Chordata > Testudines > Dermochelyidae > Dermochelys > Dermochelys coriacea. Next base: position 20,507,496 of record NC_050083.1, on the reverse strand, counting down.
AGAGCATGCTGCTCATTCAGAATAAAGACAGGACAAAGAAAGTAGAATTACATTTCATGACATAATAAAAACATTAAAATTTGTGATCTTTAAGTGCACCATCGTACAGGAATAACGTGCTCAGTGGAAATGTTCTACATCTACCAGAATCTGTCTTTGTTAAAGCAAACAAATCTTTAGGACACTACCTGAAACTGAAATAATGGTAACTGTGCTCCACTCAGCTTGCCTCAAGTTTCAGATCAGGCATATTCCAGCTATTAGCACCTGTATGCCTCTTCATGATTGTGTTCCAGAAATATTCATCTTTAAATTTGCAAACTTTATTTTTTAAAAAAAGACAGACTTTGCAATCTTTCAGTGCTTATAGTGAACAGATACTGTATGTAAACTTTGTTCTGAGCAGCATGGGCTGGGGCTTTTTCAGAAATCTGAGCACTGAACTTAATGTTGGCAGCAGATACAGTACAAAAATCTGATATATTATACAGTTCCTCAAAAAAAATTCTCACGAGATGATTTTCCCTAAAGAACATTAAAAAAAAAAAAAAACCAACAACAACCCTCTTACCACCCAAGATCTGTTTTCAATTCTTCTACTGAAGTTCAGAGCTTGCCAACTTTAAGAGTGATGGGGAAAAGAGGTGGAGAGAAAAACAAACTAAATTATTCCCAATTTGTACCGACGAAGAACTTCAAGTAAAAGGAAATCCACTGATTAAAGATCTTGCTACATGCAGTCTCTCATTTGAAAGCCTCAGTAGTTAGCATTGGGTGTAACAGCAGATTTATCATTCATAAAAAACACTGGCATTGCTCCTTCATTCTGATTTACTTGCATCCATCGTTTTTGTTTAGAAGCCTCTCAAAAATGTTTACGGTTCTGCACATTTCATACCCAACTGGAGGAAAACGATAACCGTTTTTTCTTTCAATGTAATCCCATTCAGTAATCTTCACCCCAAAAATTCAGTGTCATTTACGAGTCTGAGTCTTCTTTGGCACTGCAGGTCGCTTGGCTTGCCACAAATAGTTATGAATAGTAAGAGCATCCACGCTGACAGACATGGTTTTGGCTGGAATTACATTAAACTGTTTTCTGTCGGAGCTATATTTATAAAGCTTGTCAATCATTTTCTTATTGATGCTCTTTGGCCCTGTTCCAGTCAGCTTGTAGATTTCTTCAGTGTCAGGGTAGTAGCAGTAAAGTGCTCTAAACTGGCAGCCAGCATCACGGAACAAAATAATGTAGTGGTTGGCATCACACTTCTCTAGTTCCTATATTTTAAAAAAGAAAAATGCTTAGGACGACTATTCATAAAGAAGACTATGAAACAATACTGGGTACTCAGTAAATTAAAGATATGAAGACTAAAAGTTGCTTAATTTGGAATTTTTGAAAAGTTAAACATTTAAAATAATGTTTTCCCCATGACCTCTAACATCAGAAGCTGGATTTTCCAGATATAACACTAATACAGAGCACAAGAGATGCTGATCTGCCATGTAACAATATAATGTAATACTGAAGACAAGGAGAACTCATGACACAGAAAGAACTTAACTATTAAAAGAGGAATCTCCAAGCTAAAAACAATGGGATGCAAAAACCTCATCAGATTGGGACAGCACACTTTCTTGTCAACAATTTTTGTTACGCTTCTGCTTATTTTAAATGTTGTCAAATTTAAAAATAAGTTTAGAATAAACTTCTGAAAAAAATTATTACACGGAAGGGCGAGACAAAAGGGAAAAACCAGTACCATCCAATATACAAACAGTGATCTAATTAACTGAATTTCTTCTGTATTTGATATTAACAGCATAGAAATCCTACCCTGCAATGATAATATATTGCTTAAAATACAGGGATTGGATACACTAATTACATTAGGCTACAGGGATGAAAACTTGACAGTCTCTTGCTATATGAGCATCTCCTGGTGACTAACACATAGAGGATCACTAAGCTTTTACCGGCCGCCCCAACCCCCTCCCCTGATCTGCTCCTTTATCCAGTACCTCCTTTTAAGTCCTTCACCAGGCCATTTATCTGATCACTGGCTGCCCTCCCTATGGAGTACCTGCACTGAACATCCACCCAACCTCACAAAATAAGTTGCGACATATGGCCTACCACCTTTTCTATTCACCAGAAAAGGTCCTCCCTCACACCCACTGTGGGAAAGGTGAAAAAACCATACGCCACTGAAGCCAATTCCGGTGGCGTGGAAAAAAGGGGCGACTAGAGCAAGTCCTAACCCAACCTGCCATTCGCCTCCAGTAGGGGAGGGAGGGAGGGTGAGTGCTGCTTCCTCACTGCATGGAACAAAGAGCCTTGCCCCACTCAGGTTGCATACCGTTATGCACACTCCAGTGTGTGTGTGTGCACGCGTGCGCAAGAGAGAGACATTGCTGCAAAACTGACCACCAAGCACCTTGTTACAGTGGTTTCTGACCTCCTTCCTCCCCACCACAAAGCAGAGCTGCCCTTCCTTGGGTTATGGTACAGTTAGTCTCATATGTACATCACATCAGGACTTCTGGAAATGCAGTCCTTGGGCATTTATATTTACTTGCTTCACATAAAATATTGTTTTTAATTTTTGCAAATTATTGTTTGTGATGGTGTAAGACTATACATAGTTCTGAAACAAAACTGAGTTTATTTGAGAAATCTCAGAAATCACAAATGAAATCCTTTTTTGATGCAAGCGAACCCCGCTCATAACAGTATCTTAGTACACATCATTTCCACAAACTGGGACAAAGTCTTTTTTCTCAGTGATAAAAAGAAATTGCCTCAAAATTTTTAATGGTTATCCTTTTGCCTCATCCTTCACATCTATCTAGCTTTTTAATATCATCATTGTAGCATTTAAACACTAAAGTTCATTTTTCTTTCCTTAAAGCCTACTTCTGCCTAACTTTGCATCACTGACCACCTCCAAGTAAATGAATGCGTTTTACACAGAATACATATGTTGCCAAATGGAAACGTCCACATTTTAACAAATAAAATTTAACTTAATTTTCAACTTTCCTAATAGTTTAAATAGGAGCATGCAGAAAATTCTTCCAAATGCAGATTTGGGGAAGGGAGGAATAAGGAGGGAGGAAGAAAGAAGAACATCAGTCTGCTGTGTTAATGAAAACAACAAAATGCTTGACTTCATAGGCACGTTATGGGAAGATCATTCAAGATAACATGCTATTAAACAAAATTATGAAATAAGCGTTACGGGTTATATGAATGCACCTGCAGTAAACTAACACCACAGTTTTAATAAATAACTACTTGCCTCTAATATTGAATTCTTATGTGGTTCATTCACTTTTCCAGCAAGACAGCAATGGGATATAGCGTTGTGAATAATTGGTTTGTTTGACTTGCTGCTGGGTTCTTTAAATAATTTTGGACCTAAGAAAGATAAGAAACAAGTTATTTACTAAATATTATAACTAGGTAAATTTAATAGTGGTTCTTAAATTTTAATTCTATTAAATAAATACGTAAAGCTAAGAGCTGCAGTTTCAAATTGATGGGAACAATGGCTTACATGTTTATGATGCAAAATATCACTTCATTAAGGAAGCATCATGGATTTAAAAAAACTAAGTGAAAAGTAACTTTAAATAAAAGTTTATCCTGTATGTACTGAAGGGCTCAACACAGTCATGGATGGATTCTCTTTCCAGTGCATAAACCCAGATGGGTTCCTCATTCCTCCATATGTACCTGAATCTGTATTAGAAGCTGGCAAAGTTCTAGTGGGAATTTTAGGCTTCTGGGGAATCCCCTCTTTCCGAGCAACCATTTTCTACTTTAAAATCCTTTCCCCATTCCCTCAGCAGCTACATCAGGCAACTAACATTCTGGCTCAGCAGCTAACAACTAGGAAGCTCACAAGTAGCCACCAAGACTATAAGCATTGTGTTTATGGAACAAATTAGCAAAAAGTTTCTCCCAAATTTATTACAACAATGTTGATTTTACCTACCTATTGCAGCAACTCCAAATATTGAAGGATTTTGCTCTGATTATAGCAAAAAGTAATACATTTAAAATGAAACACATCTGAAGCATTTTCTATATCTAATATTCACTATTTAAATTAGATCACTGGCACTTTTGAAACATTCAAGCATTCTAACACACCTGAGCTTCCAGAAACAAGAACTCATCACACCATAACCTTTATTATTTGTTTGACATTATTTAATACTTGCTACTTAGAAATTATTAACCTAAAATGGAAGCATTTACCTGTGTACTCTGCCACTGAAGCAATTGAAGATGCTGTTGACGCATTTTCCCAATCTCTCTCTGTGTTTCTGCTTGGATTCCTCAATATTGGTAAGGATTCCATTGACTCTACTCTGCTGGAGCAAAGCAGGGATCACCAGTTTGAGTTTTTTGTTAAATAAATTATTTCACATTCACCAGGCATTTTCTCTCAAATGAGAAAAGCAATTCTTCTCCAGCATAACTGTCCCTCCCAAAAGATGGCCAGTTTCTATCATCCCTATTTTTAAAAGATGAATACAAGGTAATGTGTATTATAAAAAAATTTAGATCCAAATAGAACAGATGAAGAATCCCATCCATATGCCATTTTATGCCTATTAATAATTTTATAAAATAAATTAAGAATTATTCATTACATCATCAACATTTCATCCCAGTCCTATTTCATAATATGCGATTTATTTTTAATTGTCTTTACCGTTGGGAAGGAGTGCCACCAGAGTGTACGCTTTCAGGTTCAGTAGTTGCTGCTGAGGCCAAAGACAGGCTGGAACCAGACTGAGCACTACTTAGATTATCAGCTATAGGAAAAAAAGACGACATGAAATACGATTTTGCTAAAACAGATTGCAGACTCAAGTGGGAATGAAAAAACACTTACGTGTAGAAGAACACTTTGTTCCTGAATCACTGTACGACTCTTCTCGATGGACAGACTTTGGCCTAGGTTTCTTGGGTTTTGATTTGGGTTTTCCAAGTCCTTGCTCTTCCAAAATTTGCTGCTGTTTTTTTCTCAAGTATTCTTGTTTGATGAGTTCTCTTCGGGCCTTCTCTTCCTCTTTTCGTATTCGGTCTTCTTCAGCTTTGCGACTGAAAAGCAAACATGGTTTTCAGAATCCAGTAACTTCCCATTTTCTCAAGGAAAAAGATAGGCTGTAAAATTATTCCTTTCCATAGCACAGTGTAAATGTTACATTTACCGGGCTTCGTCTCTTTTTTGTTCAACTTCTGCCTCAAGCTGCTGTTTTCGGATCCGAGCCTCTTCAGCTTTCCGCTGCTGTTTTAAAAGGAATGCTGCGCGCTTTTTTGCTAGTTCGTCTTCTGCTTTCTGTTCATCCTGCAGAATTGAAATTCCACATAAGATACAAAGCTTTGGAGGTAAGAGAAGAGAAATGACACTGGAGATCAACAAATACTTGAGGTCAGAAGTGAAAACTTCAAAAAGCTCATTTTTATTCTGTGAGTACCTCGAGGAATGTATAAGCTACATTCCAATAATCTACTCTCCTGGTATAAAATAGTTTCCAAATATCCAGTGAAGTCTATACTTTTCCAGATTTCACAATATAGTAAGTTAAGGAGTTGTGCACTACATAAGTAGTTTTCAGCATTTTTGTTCAATAAGAAAATCTTGTGAAAAATACACATCTAGTGTTCATGGAGATCCAAGGGGGAAAATCAGCCTCATAGTCCACTATAATTTCATTATCAAAACATACATAATGCAGGAAGCATATCTTAAACTGCAAACTACACTGTGCAATGTAATTTTCACATTGGCCAGGATATCCTGTATCAGTAATTCTATTCTACAAATGTACTTACTGGAGTGAATTACTACCAAACTATACTATACCAAGGCAAAAATCAAATTCACTGAAGTTTAAACAGCTTCTCTTTCAAACTAATTTAATTAGAATTTAAAAGACATTGTGAAGTTGCCATGCTTGTTATACTCACTATAATTAATATTATAGAGAAACGCAAGCATACACAATATCCTAGTAGCTTCTTTAAATTTTAACAGCTGCAAAGAATATTACATTTGAAAAATATTTAGTGCTTCTATAAATATCATAGCATTAATATAATTCAGCTCTAATAACTTGCCCTTACACATTCTAGAGCTAGTGATGAAATAAAGAAGGCCTGTTAGTACATTACTTAGATTTAATATCCTTGGAGCAAGAAGCATCCTTTTGTTATATGTTTGTACAGTGCCTTACACAATGGGCTCCTGGTCCAGGACCTAGGCTCCTATGCAGTACCACAATATAGACAGGTTTCAGAGTAGCAGCCGTGTTAAGTCTTTTACAGTATAGATAATTAGAGCTGGCTGGGAAACAGTAATTCCCTTTAGCAGAGGATTTCAAGATATGGTTTTGTGCCAATCTGGAGAAAAACCTGGAAATTTCTAAATTCTCCATGTAACAAAATTACCATTCTCTGCACACCTCTACTGGGTGTTGGGGACCCTGGCAGTCCCAACTCTGAGGCAGCCCATACGGTCATGGAAGCTCTGGGAGCTCAGGCAGCTGTTGAGCAAGGAGAATAGAAGTCTAGGCTGCCAAGGAGCTAGGAGCCTGAAAACCCAGCCCATAACGAGGGCGGCTGACATGTTGGGCAGGTAAGCTAAAAGGAAACCAGGCAGGTTTTGAAACCTGCCTTGGAGGTACGGTTCTGTCAAAATTTTGTCACAATTGATGTGGTCCTGCCAAATGTTTTAATTTTGATGAATAGGCTAATGCTGATCAAAAATGCTTTGCTGAAATTTTTATGACCAGTTATACAAATAATTCTATACCCTGTCCAGCTCAACAGATGAGCAGCAGAGAAACGATTTCAATACACAAAAGACAGAATTTATGTTTTCAAAAAGGCACACATTTGGGGGAAAAAAGCCTCCAGAAAATGTAGGATGGAAGAGATCAATAAAGGAAAAAGTTTTTTCTTAATATCAGCCAGTGGATGGAGGAAAGAAACCTTCCAGCCCCTTCCAGCAGCCTGGGCAAGAGAGCAAGAAAGAGAAAAAGATGTAGAGCTCCCTCTCCTCCTCAACTCACTGGAAATAGGAGGTAGATACAAGAAGTTTGTCAGATAATATCAAAATTCTCATTTTCCAGCAGCTGGGCATACGTCACACAAATTTTTCACCAGTGCATGCGTTTACATCTGCCAGGAACTACCAGTCACAACATCCATCTTTTGTATGTTTGCAACTTCCTGGTGTTAGGTAAATATTTCAAGCTACAGTTACCTCAGAACACCAAATGGAGAGTCAAACAATTCCAAAATTGCAGATGAAGTATTTCTGCAACCTTGAAGATGCTTCTTAGAGTTCCCGGGATGCAAGACAAAATGGTAGTGACAGATTAGTCTTAAATCATCTCATGGGGAACCCAATTATTTGTTTGACGGGATGTTTAAATGAACAAAAAACAGTTATTTTTAATTATTTACCTCAGACAGTTTCATGTATCCCACAACAAACCTTAAAATAACAGAATGCAGTTTATGTATCTGGAAGGTATATACCTTTAACAGGCTTTTAAAATATTTTAATATTGTTTCCATTATTTCTACCACCATGGCTCACGTTATACAGATTGAAGAGTATCAGATGATGTCTGGAAACTGAATCACCAGAAGTAAATGACCATTTAATACGCCTCCAGTAGCATGGAATTTAGTCATGAAGTTAACAGATTGTTGAAATTATATCCAGCTTCATACATCACATGATGAAAATCCATCTAATGCAGAGGTGGGCAAACTATGGCCCACAGGCCACATCCGGCCCATGGGACCATCCTGCCCGGCCCCTAAGCTCCTGGCTGCGGAGGCTAGTCCCCAGCCCTTCCCCTGCAGCCCCAGCGCGCTGCGCCGCCAGCACTCCGGCCCACTGCTCCTGCCTGCCAGCGCAGCGGCGTGGCTGGCTCCAGCATGGTAAGGAGGCGGGGCGTCCCAGGGGGCAGTCAGGGGACAGAGAGCAGGGGGCGGTTGGATGGGGTGGAGGTTTGGGGGGGCAGTCAGGGAAGGAGGTACGGGGGGGCTGGATTGGCATGGAAGTCCCAGGGGGCCTGTTAAGGGGTGGGGATGTGGATAGGGGTCAGGGCACAGAGAGAAGGGGTGGTTGGATAGGGGGTGGGATCCTGGGGGGGGGTCAGGGGACAAAGTGCAAGAGGGGTTGGATGGGTCAGGGGTTCAGAGCGGGGCAGTCGGGGCAGAAAGTGGGAGGGAGCGGATGGGGGTGGCTGTTTGGGGAAAACACAGCCTTCCCTACCCAGCCCTCCATATAGTTTTGGAACCCCAATGTGGCCCTTGGGCCAAAAAGTTTGCCCACCCGATCTAATAACTGGATAGTGAAAATGAAATGTGTATTGCAGCCAATTCTTTTTTCCTTATCCCAACTTTTGAGAGCAGGATGGTAAATGAGCAATAGTAAGTTACTTTCATAAAATATACATGTAATACAAGAAATGTATTCTTCCCATTGCATTTATCTTCTGAATATAGAAAATAAATCCCTTTGTCCGTATTAGTTAAAAAAAAGAAAATATGGAGTGAATTCCTGGTGCCTTTGAAATCAACAGGAGCTTTGCCATTGACTTCAATTAGGCCAGGATTTCACCCATGGGTTTAAAAAACTCTTTCCTATACAAAAAGCTTTTTTCAGATTCAAGTTTTATCATAAAAGTGCATCCATACTGTGGTGAGTTGGGCCAAAGGAGTTTGAGGAATAAACAGACACACTAGATTCTAATATTAAACAAATGTCTAATGATGCTTCATATATATGAAAATGTCCTATGCTTACCTTGAAGAAAAACCCTACCCCAGACTTCTGATCACCTTCATTAATTATGTCTGTAGAGCTATCCTGACTTTCAATTTCTCCTTCTTCATCCGGGGCTTTTAAGTCAGACAGGTCTACTTCTATGAGATTAACCTTGCTTCTCAGTGGTTCATCCAATGGGACGTTTTCTTTTCCTGAGCCATCGGAAGAATTTAATCCTTCTTTTAAACTGCTGTTCATATCTTTGCTCATTTCAGAGATAATATTTGCATCTTTGGAAGTGGAAAGAACACATGCCCGTTGATTACTCTCATCATGGCATCTATAGCTATCAAAGAAAAACTTATCTAGAGAACCACTTCCATTATCTGGACTATTTTCAAAACCAGTTTCTGTTGGTGTCTTGAATGGATTATTAGATGGAAATGGTCTTAAATGTGGTAAGGTTTCTACACTTTGTGTTGGGGTTTTAATACGTGTTGAGTTTTGATGTCTGTCTTTAGCAATTTTCAATTCAACTGGTCTTCCAGAGCGAGGACTCCGTCCTTGAACAAGTCGAGGTGGTTTACGAAGATTGTTCATTCCAGTTGGAGAGAGGGGTTCAACAAAATGAATTGATGGTTTTACCTTTTGGTCCTGTGAGTTATTTCTTGTACTTGGTGATGGTACCGTTGGAGATTTCATAAGAAGTTCTTGCTGGTGAGAAATCTTTAATATAGCCTGCTGAAGTGTACTGATTGTTTCATTTAGTTTTTCAATGGAAAGATCACATTCATTTATATCCACCACTTCAGCACCATTATCTTCTAGAAGAGCAGCAGAAATAATCTTGCTTTTTTCTATTTCATGCATAGCAGCAGAGTCTTTTGGTTTGTGTAGCTCAACAAAAGCTATGTTTTCTTGCATTTTCACTTTTGTTACTTCTTGTGAATCATAAAGCATTTCTTCTCTCTCTTCCTCTCTTATGAGAAATTCCTCAGACTTTGAACTCAAAGACACATCATCTAAATCTTCACCACTTTTCCGAGAGTATTCTTTTGCAAAGTGTTCTGGTTTAAGTGGCTGTGGAACATCAACAGCTTTCCCTTTTTTAACAACATGCAAGAAAGCTGCCTTACCCAGCTTTAGTCGCTGCCTAGCAGATAGAGCCTCCATTTTTTTCTTTTGAGCTTCTATTGCTCTTCGCTTCTCCTCCAACTGCATGTGGAGCTGTACCAGTTCAGAAGCCAAGAGATTGACGTTATCTTTATTTTGTCTGGTGGGGCTTTGCTCTCGCTTTTGTTTCCATGTCGTTAATGGTGCTGGGCAGCTCTCTGACCCATCTGGCGTGGTCTTTTGGGAACTACTTGTACTGGACTTTGTTTCATAGCTATTAAGTCTTTGGAGCTTCCGTTCTGCAAAGTTAGTCATTCTGACACTCCCACTAGTCATGGACACACTGCTAACTTGAGAAATTGTACTCAGACATGGACTTGAACGTCCACTGGCATCATCCTTATCTTCGTGTTCCTTTACCTTCATATCCTCTTGTAACTTTGCCGATTCTTCTTCACCTATATATTTAGTGGCTACTGGATGGTCACCTACCACCACCAAATCTTGTTCAGCCACCTCTGCATCGAGATCTGAATCAGAATCTTGTCTCACCATAGTCCATGTGGTACTGGGAACATGTGGATTAGTACTTTTCACATAGCTGACATTGACTTTGCTTGTTACATCTTCATCAACTTTGGCAGTATGAAGGAAGAATCCTCCAGTGGATTGCTCCTGAGATGAAGGCTCTAAACTGCTACTAGCTAACAGACTAGGAGCTTCTAATCCTGCCTCGAAGAGCGTCATTGAATCTGCAGTACAAGGAGCTGCAACTGCGGTGAAATCAGAACTAGAAATTGGAGTAAAAGTCCTATTAATATCATGATCCCCATGACTGCTATTTGCTTTTTTACGGACCATAGGGACGTGCCCCTCATTTAGTCTTTTTGTTATGAAGCCCCTTTGTTTCCCCTCGCCACACTCATCCTCTTTATTGATCATTTGTTTTTCCTTTGCTGGTTTTAGGACTGCAGGCATTAAAGGTTCTAAATAAAAACTATCTGGTTTGCTTTCTATGGCCTCACTTTGTGTTTTTGAAGACCATGCGGTTGCAACTAGGCTAGGTGCCCTGGATGATACAGTCTTCAGGTCGAGATCACCCCGGTCTGGAAGTTCATCAGATCTGATTATTGCAATAAGTTCTTCATCTTCATCCTCAATTTCAACATTATTCAGCAAGCTTTTTCCATTCGTTTTCATTGATGAAGGATAAGACTGGTGTTTTGGAGTTAGATTGACAATATTTGAAGCTAGGCTGTCTTTACTGATTGATCTAGCCAAGCTAATACTATCACCAGATCCAGGGTCCACATCGCTACTTGTGGCATGATGAAGAGCAAATGGTGTTGGCTGAGACAGAGGCCTAGAAGAGACAGAGCCATTAAAGAGAATCTACTGATGCAAAAGTAAAAAATTTGCAGCGACTACAACATATAAAAATCTGGCCTACATCAAGAGTGACTAGTGATACCAGGTGGCAATTTGAGATGCCTTGACCTTGAGAGCCTGGGCAGTGTTTGCTACTTTCTGAAAAAAAATCACATCCCTTTAGGCATCTCAAATTGTCACCCAAAGATTGAGGCACCCAAATCACCAATCACCTCTGAACATGTAGGCCAGTGTGTTTAAATAAAGTTAAATATACTACATATGCCTGGCTCCCAACAATTCAGACTACACTACTGCAGTCAACTTGCCATATAATCTAACCCCCCTTTCTGAACAAAGGAAGTTCTTACATCAAACAGAGCAATTACCTGGGTTTTTTCTCTGGCCATGCAAGAACTGAACCTCGTGGCTGCCCATCAACTCGTGTCAAAGAATTAGAACGATGTCTATGACCTATAATATTTTTTAAATGTTTACTGAAAGCTTTGGAAATGGCGTTTTTATATCATCATTTTAAAACATTAAACACAATAAACAACATCACCAAGAGATGGCAGCATAAAACAGGTAAACCTTAGTACACTTAAGCAGGAAAAAATGAAATAAAGCCAAATTCAATATTTAAAACAGATATGAAAAGTAAAAGCTAACCTGCAATAAATGGATGTGTTTTAGGAGGACTGTAGACAATACAGGTATAAAGAAATCCTTAATATCAAGTATAAAACAAGTCATCTAGCATTTATTTTAATTATAAACACAAAACTTATAGATTCATAGATACTAAGGTCAGAAGGGACCATTCTGATCATCTAGTCTGACCTCCTGCACAACGCAGGCCACAGAATCTCACCCACCCACTCCTATGAAAAACCTCACCCATGTCTGAGCTATTGAAGTCCTTAAATCATGGTTCAAAGACTTCAAGGAGCAGAGAAGCCTCCCTCAAGTCAACCATGCCCCATGCTACAGAGGAAGGCAAAAAACCTCCAGGGCCTCTCCAATCTGCCCTGGAGGAAAATTCCTTCCCGACCCCAAATATGACAATCAGCTAAACCCTGAGCATATGGGCAAGATTCACCAGCCAGATACCCAGGAAAGAATTTTCTATAGTAACTCAGATCCCATCCATCTAATATCCCATCTCAGGGGATTTGGCCTATTTACCCTGAATATTTAAAGATCAATTACTTACCAAAATCCCATTATCCCATCATACCATCTCCTCCATAAACTTATCGAGTAGAATCTTAAAACCAGAGAGATCTTTTGCCCCCACTGCTTCCCTTGGAAGGTTATTCCAAAACTTCACTCCTCTGATGGTTAAAAACCTTCGTCTGATTTCAAGTCTAAACTTCCTGGTGGCCAGTTTATACCCATTTGTTCTTGTGTCCACATTGGTGCTGAGCTTAAATAATTCCTCTCCCTCTCCTATATTTATCCCTCTGATATATTTAGAGAGAGTAATCATATCTCCCCTCAACCTTCTTTTAGTTAGGCTAAACAAGCCAAGCTCCTTAAGTCTCCTTTCATAAGACAAGTTTTCCATTCCTCGGATCATCCTAGTAGCCCTTCTCTGTACCTGCTCCAGTTTGAATTCATCCTTTTTAAACATGGGAGACCAGAACTGCACACAGTATTCTAGGTGAGGTCTCACCAGTGCCTTGTATAACGGTACTAAAACCTCCTTATCCCTACTGGAAATGCCTCTCCTGATGCATCCCAAAACCGCATTAGCTTTTTTCACAGTCATATCACATTGGCAGCTCATAGTCATCCTATGATCAACCAATACTCCAAGGTCCTTCTCCTCTTCCGTTACTTCTAATTGATGCGTCCCCAATTTATAACTAAAATTCTTGTTATTAATCCCTAAATGCATAACCTTACACTTCTCACTATTAAATTTCATCCGATTACTATTACTCCAGTTTACAAGGTCATCCAGATCCTCCTGTATAATATCCCGATCCTTCTCCGAATTGGCAATACCTCCCAGCTTTGTATCATCTGCAAACTTTATTAGCACACTCCCACTTTTTGTGCCAAGGTCAGTAATAAAAAGATTAAACAAGACTCGTCCCAAAACCGATCCCTGAGGAACTCCACTGGTAACCTCCCTCCAACCTGACAGTTCGCCTTTCAGTAGGACCCGTTGCAGTCTCCCCTTTAACCAATTCCTTATCCACCTTTTGATGTTCATATTGATCCCCATCTTCTCCAATTTAAATAATAATTCCCCATGTGGCACGGTATCAAATGCCTTACTGAAATCTAGGTAAATTAGATCCACTGCATTTCCTTTATCTAAAAAAAATCTGTTACTTTTTCAAAAAAGGAGATTAGGTTGGTTTGGCACGATCTACCTTTTGTAAAACCATGTTGTATTTTGTCCCATTTACCATTGACTTCAATGTCCTTAACAATTTCTCCTTCAAAATTTTTTCCAGGACCTTGCATACTACAGATGTCAAACTAACTGGCCTGTAGTTACCCGGATCACTTTTTTTTCCTTTCTTAAAAATAGGAACTATATTAGCAATTCTCCAATCATTCGGTACTATTCCTGAGTTTACAGATTCATTAAAAATTCTTGCTAATGGGCTTGTAATTTCAGGTGCCAATTCCTTTAATATTCTTGGATGAAGATTATCTGGGCCCCCCGATTTAGTCCCATTAAGCTGTTTCAGTTTCGCTTCTACCTCTGATATGGTAATATCTACCTCTATATCCTCCTTCCCATTTGTCATGCTACCATTATCCCCAAGATCCTCTTTAGCCTTATTAAAGACTGAGGCAAAGTATTTGTTTAGATATTGGGCCATGCCTAGATTATCTTTAACCTCCACTCCATCCTCAGTGTGGAGCGGCCCCACTTCTTCCTTCTTAGTTTTCTTCTTATTTATATGGCTATAGAACCTTTTACTATTGGTTTTAATTCCCTTTGCAAGGTCCAACCCTACTCGACTTTTAGCCTGTCTCACTTGATCCCTACATGTTCTGACCTCAATTAGGTAGCTTTCCTTGCTGATCCCTCCCATCTTCCACTCCCTGTATGCTTTCTGCTTCTTCTTAATCACCTCTCTAAGATGCTTGCTCATCCAGCTTGGTCTACAACTCCTTCCTATGAATTTTTTCCCCTTTCTTGGGATACAGGCTTCCGATAGCTTCTGCAGTTTTGATTTAAAGTAATCCCAGGCCTCCTCTACCTTTAGATCCATAAGTTCTTCAGTCCAATCCACTTCCCTAACTAATTTCCTTAATTTTTGAAAGTCAGCCCTTTTGAAATCAAAAACCCTAGTTGCAGATTTATTTTTGTTAATCCTTCCATTTAGTTTGAACTGAATTAGCTCATGATCACTTGTGCCAAGATTGTCCCCTACAACCATTTCTTCTATGAGGTCCTCACTACTCACCAAAATTAAATCTAAAATGGCATCCCCTCTAGTCGGTTCAGCAACTACTTGATGAAGGAATCCATCAGCTATCGCATCTAGGAAAATCTGAGCCCTATTATTATTACTAGCACTGGTCCTCCAGTCTATTTCTGGAAAGTTAAAGTCTCCCATGATCATGCAGTTTCCATTAGTATTTACTTTATTAAAGACATTAAAAAGGGCTCTATCCATATCCAAATTAGATCCCGGAAGTCTATAGCACACCCCAAGCACTATCGTAGGAGAGGCTTTACTAGTTTTCTTCCCCAATATAATTTTTGCCCAGACGGACTCTGTCTTATCCATTGCATCGCTTCTTATTTCTTTACATTCTACCTCATCATTGATATACAATTCTACTCCACCCCCTTTACCTTTGTTTCTGTCTTTCCTAAAGAGCACATACCCTTCAATACCTGTAGTCCAGTCATGACTACTATTCCACCATGTTTCTGTTATCCCTATAATATCTGGTTTCACTTCCTGCACCAGTAGCTCTAGTTCCTCCATTTTGTTACCTAGACTCCTCGCATTGGTGTACAAACATCTTAATTTTTTGTTGTTTGGCCTCGCTCACATTTTGTACCCTATTAGGCACAGTCATTCTACAGCCAGTATAACCTATTAGACTAGTATCCACACTGCCCTCGCTCCTTATATACATTCTCCTACCCGCGGCTGTATCCTTTCTTACTTCATCTTCTTCCCTCTCAATGCTAAAATCTGGCGTGGAGATTTTCTGGACATCTCCCATCCATCTCCCCCCAATTCCTAGTTTAAAGCTCTCTTTATCAGTTGTGCCAGCCTCGATCCTAGAAGTCTATTTCCTTCCCTACTCAGATGAAGTCCATCCCGAGAGAACTGTCCTCTGTCCGTGAATGCCTCCCAGTGGCCATACATCCCAAAGCCCTCCTTATAGCACCACTGCCTAAGCCATCTGTTGACAGTCATAATCTTGTCACACCTTTGTTGCCCTTCTCTAGGAACAGGAAGGATCCCGCTAAAGATCACCTGAGCCTCAATTTCCTTAAGCGTCTTCCCCAGCCTAGCATAGTCTCCCTTAATACTTTCCAGCGAGAATCTAGCTGTATCATTTGTTCCCACATGAAGGATAATTAGGGGATTCTTTCCTGCTCCCTTTAGGATCCTTTTCAACCTCAGGTCTACATCCCGTATCTTAGCACCCGGAAGACAGCACACCCTTCTATTCTCAGGATCAGCTCTAGTTACAGGCCTGTCTATTCTTCTCAATAAAGAGTCCCCGATCACATAGACCTGCCTTTTCCTGGTGACAGTGCTATTCTCCAGTCTGTCCCCTGTTCCCTCTGGCTGCAAGTTCTTTCCATTCCTTGAATATGAATATGATCCTTTCATACAGCCATTTTTAAAAAATAATTCTCAATATAAAGACATGCAAAACATATTGGAACATTGAGTAAATATGCTTTTACTGACAACCATCTTATTTCCTAACCCTTTTGTCAAAGTTCTCCACACCTTTCAGATAAGCTGCTGCTTTTTTTGTCCAAGAAACTCAAATTGTGTGTGTTCATTTCTTATACATTTAATTAAGAAGCACACTCACTTTTGAAACAAATTATATTGATAATACTTTGCACTCTTACAATATTTTTCTTGAAGACATCTTAAAAATCCCTTTCATATCAAGAAATTTATATGGTCAATATTAAATTCTGAAGCAATCTTTAACCACAATAGATACATATTTGACTGCATATTGATTGACTGTTGCTTAATTCAATTTTAGATTGTTCACTTATGAACCACATATAGCAACAAATGCAACTCATCTCCCCACCTTTCCCCTGAATTAAGGGGGGAGGGATAGCTCAGTGGTTTGAGAATTGGCCTGCTAAACCCAGGGTTGTGAGTTCAATCCTTGAGGGGGCCATTTAGGGATCGGGGCAAAAATTGGGGATTGGTCCTGCTTTGAGCAGGGGTTTGGACTAGATGACCTCCTGAGGTCCCTTCCAACCTTGGCTACTTCTTGTTCAACATCTTCCAGATTGATGAATCCATCCTCAAAAGTCAGTTCTGCTTAACAACATACACAATATTGCAGAATGATAAAGTGAGTTGCCAGACTCACGCAGCAAGTCTGTGAGAGCACTGGGAATAGGAGGAATCCTGACTCCTTGTCACCTTTATATTCACTAGATGAACACGCAGCCTAATTCCTGCCAAAAAGAGGTCTGCATTTATAATTCATTATGTTCTCAGTATGCCTATGTTTTTAAAAGCCTCTGAAAATTCAGATGGATTCTCTGAATACTGTATTACAGATCATTATTAAGCCTTTTAAAAATACAATAACCAATATGGCCTCTATTTATCCATCTTTAAGGCAAATACTGCAGTATACAAAGGATTATATCAACTCTAAAAATATGTATGTTCATAAAAAGGTTTAAGTCAGAGTCTCTAAATCCAGGAAAAAAAATTTCTGACAGTGTCACATGTTAAGGGATAGATGTGATCCAGTGTAGAAAACTCACTGGACATTGTCATACAAATTTGAGATGGAAGGCTTACCGGAGCTATCCTCCCCTTGCAGTGATTTCTGTTGCTTCTGTCTCAAAGGCAGTAATGGATGGGATGGGCTAAAGGCAGGGCTTCCTTTGCCACTAAGGAAAGAAACAAAAAACTTAATCACTTCCATGAGAAAACCTTTTCTAGAAAGGTAGAAGGAAAGTGACATACTAGGAAAGTTACCTGATAGCCTACCATTCTTGCCAAGCAAAAACGTATCACTGAATAAAAGAACTGGTGAAAGTTATTCTAAGCCGCATATGAAAAATTAAAATCAGTATTTCAGTTACAGTATTATACATTTCAGTCTACTACTGGAAATCAAATTGACATGTTTTACTTATTCACATGCAGTGATCTTACTATGCAACTCATTTAACAATACACTTGAGACAAATACATGTATGACTAATAGAAAGAGGACCAAGGGAAGATTGAGTAATTTTATATTCTTACACCTCTTCAAAAGTAACCTAGAGTTAAGATTTTAGTTTAATCTTATGATTAAATCTGATAGAGAATAGAATATTCGAAAAGAAATCCAGAGAGTTTTAACCCAAATCAGTTAGAGAGATTTTACATATCCAGAATAGGCTGTTAAACTGAAGCAACCATCTGCAATATGATGGGTGCCAAAGCTAAATATATTGTCATGAGTATGTGAAAATAATATACATGTTGTCATGAAAGCTACAGGGTTACAAGGCAAAACCAAAATGCCATGCTGTAGCAGATTTTTGTGGTTGTTGCATCAAAAGACAAAATGACTAACAGACTGGCTCCTAAAGTGCTACCATCCACAGTTCTGCTACCTCAACTTCTTAATCAATAGTTCTCTCTAAAATAACAGCTTGAACTTTCATACAATTTAGTGGGTTCTAAGTTAACTAACAACTCAGGGGAAAGACCTGCTTGTCACTATGGATAGTTCAACCAATCCCTTTGCTTTACATGCAACAGTTGTGAAAAAAGTTAAAATGTTAGACTGCGTAAGGATTATAATGGAAAGTAATACTGAAAATAATATGCCATTGGTATGTCCCCACCTTTCACATTCCCTGACAAGAGATATAGTAGTAACAAACAAGGTTCAGAGACAGTAATAAAACGTATTAGAAGCAAGAAAAGAAAGTGTCCGTATGAAGAGAGACTGAAAAGACTGGGACCATTTAGTTTAGGGGAAACAAAAAAAAGGGGGGTCATAATGTATAAAATAAAGAGAAGATAAACTAGTTGGTCCTATTTACCCCCTTTCATAATATATGAAAAGGTAAATGTTGATGAATTTGAAAGGCTGCAACTTTAAAATTGAAAAGGAAAAATTTACACAACAATTAATTTGTGGGATTCATTGCCATAAGGTATCATTGAGGCCAAAACCTTAACAGAATTCATAAAAGGATTGGACATTTATATGAATACTCAGAACATCCATGGCTACATTAGATAGGATTATTTAAAAAAAAGATTTGAAGGCATATAAACACCCGTGCTTCAGGGCACAAACCAATTTCTGAGGAGATTAGGAAGGAATGTCCCCAGTGGGCAGGTTATTGCAAACTGTCCACCTCAGGGTTCTTCACCATTTTTTTCCTGGCAGCTTGTATGGTCATTGAGGCATGATAATGTGCTAAATGAATCAATGGTCTGATCCAGTAAGGCAATTTTTACACGCCCCTATTTGTGTCCTGATCAACATCATCTGAAGAGATGGTAGTCCTTGACTTGGTCTAGCTAATGGTTTTCTAGGCTTTAGCATAGATAAGTTCCTTCTCTCAGTCCACTTTCCTCTGTACTGAATAATGCTACTACCTCTCATAAGAACAGTCCACCAGAAGGTGCATCTCCATCCTCTACAAAGAATAGGAATCATGAAGCCGTACCGTCACTCGAAGAAGAACAGCTAGGTATGCTACCATTTTTGAGGGAAAAAGGCTTCTCTACCCCAGAATTGCCAGTAACCATTAGAAGACTTACAGTTATCAGCATGGAAAGCAACATTAGAACGGAGATCCAAACTAGTCTTTTTTCCCCTCAAACATTTCTCTTGCTTACTGTTCTCTTCTTCTTCTTCTGTCCATACAGTAGACTGATTTCAGTTTGGGTTTTTGTTTTGTTTTCTGTATGGTCATTCATAAGAAATTACCAGTAACATTGCCATTCCAGAATAGCTTTCCTTTTTAAAATTTTGCCTAACAGAGAATTAGTCCAGCTTTTAATTTATTGCTATCACGATTAGAGTTTTTCCACTCATGCTATAAAAATCACATATACCACTGTCAAATATTTCCTTAAACTTGAGACTTGTGCACGTTTTAGAGACTGAGTGCAAAGACCTTAAACTCACATATATAACAAAACCAGATAATTTAGCAGTAAGAGAAATTCCTGGATTACCCAACTGGAAATAGAAGCAAGACGATGAATCTAGAGACAGAAAGACAGACTTACAGACAGTCAGATTCTTCAGGGTGCAGGTAATACCTGTTGCAAGCTTCTGGGGGTAGTTGAATTGAAGGCTGCAGGTCTGCTGGACTTGTACTAGCTGGACTAGCCATGAAACTTCGTTTAGTTGCATTGGAAATAGGAACAGGTGGACGACAGCTCTTCTGCTGCAACACTGTTTTAGCTGCACATATTTATACAAGTGTCAGCCTACTTCAAATTACAACAACAATACTAGAAAGTAGTACAAAAAAATCATATAGCTTCACTGCAGAAGCTCAGAATTAGAACATCAGGATACTTTAAATTTCACTTTAATTTTGCAACATTTATGATGCAAAATAGTTAAAATACAGAATAATCAAATATAGAACACAGATGGGAAAACTCACACTGTAATGAGCAATCATGAAAGTCAGATTAGTTAGAGCAAACTTCAATAGTGGCTTTTTAATTAAAAATATCTGTCTGCGGATGAATTACCTAATTTACTATACATGAGACACATGTGAAGTTGAATCCAGGTCTTCAGAGGCAATAGTACTATACAGTTACCTACTTCATTTTCCTTTATGCTCCGAGTGTCAAAGACTATTACAAAATCTAAAAATTAGACTAATGCAACAAAGTTTGAGAATGAGAAAATTGGTATCAATTTCAATAGTTTCAGCAAAAGAATTGATGATTCTATTAAGTATTAAGCATATAAATAAAAAAAAACTTCACCATAATTCTCATTTCCTTACACATTTTTCATCTCAGTTTCACTGCAAGTTAGCTCAAGTGAGCCCTGCCACACTGTGAAACATTCAAACTACAGAGTAATCTGATTAGCAGTTGATGAACTGTGCTAACTCATATAATAGCCTGAAGCTGCATCCCCACTGCATTACTAGCTTGACCATCAGCAGCACTAGATCTTCAACCAATGCCACCTGATGCGCCAGCTAGTTAAAGTTTAAAGCACCACTTAATTCAAGCTATAGATTTTTGTGTGGACATGAGTTGGGTTGTGAGCAACACTTGATTATACCTGAAGTTATATTTCAGTGAAGACAAGCCCACATGAGTAATAAGTTATGAGATTCAGAAGCAGCATTTTATAATGTGACGTGATTCTAAAGCACTTTACGTAACGGTCCAACAAAATAAAAAACCAAGATAGAGCTCCACTACTTCCTGCGCTCTACCTTAATTACTATATGTGGAAGTTACTAATGACAAACTTTCTAAATTTATTTTAAAATAGCACTTTTGAGAACAAGGTTTCGTGCTAAAAAGCTGTATTACAAAAAAAATTGTAGTGCCTTTCAATAAAGATGGGACTCAAATCAGCACTGTATCCAAGTCTGTCACTGATAGGAAGATGATTGAACATTTTAAATTAAAATACCTTCCATTTACATAGTACATTTCATCCCAAAATGCTTTAAAACTCACATACGTATACCAGGGTGTCAAACTCATTCGGAAGAAAGTGTCGAATTCCATGTTTGAATTACAATCCATGGGGCTGGAAAATAAATTCAGGGCTATATATTTCATGCAATGCACAGCAGAATGCTCTCTATTTCAAAGGGAGAATATGGCTTTTATGTAGTAAAAGAACTTAAGTTATTTGTTCAGTGCCCTATTGCCGCATTGACTCATTCAGAAACTATGCTGCTTTTTTTTAGGCCCACTGTTATTCGTACCTTTGTTTTGTTTCTCTTTCCCCCTGCCCTGTTTTTGAGTCTCCCGTGTTCTCTGCTCTGCATTTCCTTCCCTGCAGCAACTCCCAGTTCCCAACCCCCATAAACTGCAATCCCACTACCTCCTTCCCCATTCCTTCTGCTGAAGTTACCAACAATGACATGGTTATGTTGGCAATTAAAGGTCACCAGTGGGCTTTATAGCTGACACTTCAATCAGATTACTAGAGGATGGGGAGTTCAATTCTGAGACACTGTTTCAGGTTGTCTTCAGATTCAGTTCGCCATGACTACATTGGTTACATTCTGTTCACATCTGGAAGATCTCTGCAGCCATAAGTACTAAGAACTTATTTTTGTTTTAAAATGAAAGCTGAGATTCTGCACAATCCCCATGTGTCTTGTGGGCTGGATCTTGCCCATGGGTCATGTGTTTGACACTCCTCGTACACAGTAATAATTCCACTTCTTACTGAAATGTAGCCATTTTCAAGATGAAGAGTATCACTTATTCAAGAGTACACATGAACACTGCACAATAGATAAGAAACAGATGTGAATACTGTACCCAACAAACTGCAGGGGGAGTGAAAGCAGAGTCATTGGTGGGATCATCAACCTCAGCCTAGACCAATCCACACAAGCAGTCCATTTCCTGGACACTACTGTGCTAATAAGCGATGATCACATAACCACCACCCTATATCGGAAACCTACTGACCGCTATACTTACGTACATGCCTCCAGCTTCCATCCAGGACACACCACACGATCCATTTTCTACAGCCAAGCTCTAAGATACAACCGCGTTTGCTCCAACCCCTCACACAGAGACAAATGCCTCAAAGTCTCTATCAAGCATTCTTACAACTACAATACCCACCTGCTGAAGTGAAAAAACAGACTGACAGAGCCAGAAGAGTACCCAGAAGTCACCTACTACAGAACAGGCCCAACAAAGAAAACAACAGAACGCCACTACCTGTCACCTTCAGCCCCCAACTAAAACCTCTCCAGCGCATCATCACAGATTTACAACCTATCCTGAAAACCAATCCCTCACTTTCACAGATTCTGGGAGACAAACCAGTCCTCGCTTACAGACAGCCCCCCAACCTGAAGCAAATACTTTCCAGCAACAACACAACAAAAATACTAACCCAGGAACCTATCCTTGCAACAAAGCTTGATGCCAATTCTGTCCATATATTTATTCAAGTGACACCATCATAGAACCTAATTACATTAGCCACGCCATTAGGGCTCATTCACCTGCGCATCTACCAATGTGATATATGCCACCATGTGCCAACGATGCCCCTCTGCCATGTACATTGGCCAAACCGGACAGTCTCTAAGCAAAAGAATAAATGGACACAAATCTGACATCAGGAATCATAACATTCAAAAACCAGTAGAACACTTCAACCTCTCTGGCCACTCAGTAAAAGATCTAAGGGTGGCAATTTTGCAACAGAAAAGCTTCAGAAACATACTTCAATGAGAAACTGCTGAGCTTGAATTAATATGCAAACTAGATACCATTAACTTGGGTTTGAATAGAGACTGGGAGTGGCTGGGTCATTACACATATTGAATCTATTTCCCTAAGTTAAGTACCCTCACACTTTCTTGTTAACTGTCTAAATGGGCCATCTTGATCATCACTACAAAAGTTTTTTTCTCCTGCTGATAATAGCTCATTTCTAATTAACCTCTCACAGTTTGTATGGCAACTTCCAACTTATCTGTATATGTGAGTGTATATATCTTCTTACTAGATTTTCCATTCTATGCATCCGATGAAGTGGGCTGTAGCCCACGAAAGCTTATGCTCTAATAAATTTGTTAGTCTTTAAGGTGCCACAAGTACTCCTGTTCTTTTAATAATTTAAGTATTTTGAATTACTACACTTGTTTTTAAAAGGGCTGTATCATCTGAACATTCAAGCAAGAACAACAGATG
Organism: Dermochelys coriacea; assembly: GCF_009764565.3. Taxonomy (NCBI): domain Eukaryota; kingdom Metazoa; phylum Chordata; order Testudines; family Dermochelyidae; genus Dermochelys; species Dermochelys coriacea. Next base: position 20,484,098 of record NC_050083.1, on the reverse strand, counting down.
TTTAATGGAAAAGATTCCAATGCTGCAGAAGAAATGACCTAAGCAAGCACTCTTGCCTCATTTCTGCGGGCATAAGCAGATGGTGTAAGTAGTCTCAATTTAGTAGTCCAACTGAAGTTAAGATTACATGAGAGAGACCTAACAGATGAATTCAGAAGTTCAGATTAGTCTGGTAAAGAAGTGAGGCTTTAGGTCTTTAGTTACAGAGGATCCGTGATATGATGAAAGAAAGTAATTCATCTTTGCCCTTTGAAAAACATCTCAAGAGGACAGAAATAAATCCTCAACTACACTTTAGCAAAACTGTATTATACTACAGTTTAACGCCCTCCAAAGTTTCAAAAAGAAGGGAAGTGAGCCATTAGCACTTCTATAACAAAAGCAAGCAAAAAACTCCCAAAGCTGGAGAAAGTTATATGTAAACTCATAATAATAAGTGGAAATGATCTAGTGGTCGACTTATCTTCATTGTATCTGATTTGATGGTGAGTCTATGAAGTTTTAATTATTAAAATTAATAATGAGGAAAAATTTTAACATCCTTCTCCATTCAAAGACTGGAAGTTGCTAGAGAACTATTTAAAAGAATGTGAAACATGACAGCACATGATACAATCACATATCTTTCAATCCACAGCTGGATCTCAAGGCAAATTTTTTTTGAAAATGTACACGTTTTCAAGAAACTTCAAACAACAAAATATTTTGGTGGAAATCGATCAATGGAGAGAGCAATGCAGTAAAAACAACCAATTTCATTAGTTTATATTTGCTTAAACAAATAGAATAGACTTAATATTTACCGACAAGTCAAAATATCTCACCATCTTTTATTTCTTGAATGTCCCTGGGCTGTACAAAGTCTGGCTTGACATTCTCAAACCACCAGAATAGTTCCGCAATGAAAACCATAACATTAGGCTTTAAAAAAAAAAAAAAAAATAGTTTAGGTTAGTGCCTTACCTACATTTTGCTTAAAAATGTGTTTCCATTACATGTCTTACCTTCAGAACTAAAGGAGCATATAGCATGTCCTCCAATGTAAGGTAAAAACATTTGTTTAGATACTCATTTGAGAATTCTCTCAGAAGCTGAATATTATAGAGGCTGTCTGCAATTGAGGTTACCTCCTTCAAACAGATATCTGGTGTGGAAAAATAAAGTCAAGTATTATTGAAACTATCCTAGTGAATTGAATACTGGCTTCACAGTTTATTTCATAGCTACTGTAAACAATACATGGAGGGGGAAAAAAAAAAAAAAGAACCCTCAGCTTCAGCATAGGGATATAGGAGACTCCAATACAGAAAACTGCTTGAACCCCTTGACCAACCTATGGACTAGTAATGACATTTATCTACCAGGCAGATGGACTTTAAGCACCCTGGTAGCTACAATCATCTTTGGAGACGGATTTAACTGGAAGAAAACAGTTTCCAGAATGAAAAGTTGAGGAATCCTTGGTGACGCTCTGAACTGGTCCTAAATTGAAATCAACCATCATAATGAAGTCATATATACATGAAAGGAGGAAGGAACAAACATGGGCATAACAAATGGTTTTGTATTCAATTTGCAACACCGATTCAAACAAGGGCTTGTAAACCGCAGTGACAGGCATGGTAAAATAATGTAAGCAGAACACACACAACCATGCCAACTGAATAAAAAGCTGTTTGTTCTGAAGCAGCAAACTTTATTGCAAAGAAAAAAACCATTGTTTCCATTATAAAGCTACAAAATCTCTGATATTGTATTAAAGCAGTAGAACATTTAAAAACTATGTATTTGAGTGTCAGATTAGTGCATCACCATCCACTGTCAGACTTTACAAATTGTTAGCTAAATAACTGTGTATACTCTGACAATTATTAAACAAAAAAGAGCTACCATCACATCATCTTTATCATTTTCTTTCCAGAACTTATTTAGAGTTTAAAAAAATGGAATACATTCTGCTGTCTGGCTTTTAAATATCTGGTATTTATATGCCATTATCTATTAAGATATTACTCTTTACTTTGAACAAATTGATCAAAAGGAATGAAATTGAGATAACTCCAGGACTTGGATTATTAAAATGTAAGAATCAATTGAACAGCTGGCATTTTAAGCCAATCTGCACATATGTAAATAACTCTGCATGGTAGGAGAGCAGAAAATTTAATAAAGGAGTTAAACTTAGAAATATGTATAGTTCAATAAAGAAAATGAATCACACAGGAAAACAATACCTGGAAAATAAATCTCAGGGTAAATATACAAGTTTATGATTTGTATATTCCGAAACATTTCAAAAAAGTTTATATTTTTAAGTTTGATTAAATTTTCTCCACATATACAAATTATGTTACCAAATTATGTATGAATGGCAAAAATATTAAAGATAAATGGACAGTTGTATACTTATTCCTTCTCCTAAGACTAAGTTCGAAGGCAAATTACTAAAATAACTCCTTTTAACAAAAAACATTCTCAGATATTCCTAGATTTGTAAAACAAAATAAAGATGTACATCAGAATTTATTAGATATGGAACTACAGTTGTTATATTCTTCAGAATGCCTTTGGATGCAAAGTAATGAATCAAAAGGCTGTTTTAGAAACACCAAATATTGATCTTATGAAAAATTTGTATTTGCCTGATGTGAAGTTAATTTTGGACAACAGATTAAATATTGGGTTATGCTATATTTTAACAAATACTACAATGCAGCACAAAAAATGACCAACTGTATATATCAATTGTATATTTTTATATCTGACCATGTTTCTAGTTGAATTTTTTTAATTAAAAGTAATTTTAAAAAAAGTTTCTTCACATACCATCTAACTTCATTTGTTCTGGGCAATAATAGTGTATCACAGCTAGAAGAGCAGCACCATCACTGCCATCCTTCATCAGGTCTTCAAGTAATGGAAAATAAGGTAATTGCCTGCTTGAAAGATGGTCTCGTCGATAACGTACCTAAATAAAAGACACAGTCATATTATGCTAATAAGAGGTACAATGTTTTATTGCATAATTACTGAAATATCTGATGGTGCATCTTTAGTTTTAATTGGTTATATCTACCCTGAATCATTTAGAATGTTAGCCTCTTACCCCAATGGAAGTCAAGTTTGAATACTATTATACTTACTTTTTAACATTTTTCCGTAACAATTGGAAGCACTCCCCAACACTAAATCTAACCTAAACTAAAAGCAGATTAAGTCAAGCTCCACCCACTTAGAGGTGTGAGTGCAACCGATCAAATACAAAAGACAAAGACTACTAGGCCAAACCCACTTAAAACTTGAAAAGCCAATGCAAAACTTAGTCATGGCAAGGGTGTCAGATTCTCATTTGTCCCCTACTAATATCAACCCAGACCTCACAGGCAATGAGTTATCTGGATCAAACTTCTCTTGAATTGATACTGAATACCACAGAAAATTTCATCAACAGAGTTTTATGCAGCAGAAAAACAAATTTGGGGTGGGATTTTCAAAAGTGCTCAGAAATGACAGCAAAATTAGAGGCCACAGAAGTTAATGGCAAAACTCCCAAAGATTTCAGCATGAGCAAGTCAAGTCAATACTGAGCACTTCTGAAAACCTCACCCTAAAGATTTTGGGAAGTAGGAGCTGACTACTCAAAGTCATCTAACTACAGAAAGTAAAATCATTTGGAACTCCTGCTAGGTAATTTTCTAATCTAAAAATTATTTAATGTTAATATTATTAAGAAATCACCTGCTGGTTAGTAAGGTACCTCATCAGTTTAAGAGTGTGCTGTTTAAGTTCTAGTTAATTAATGGAATGATATCACAAGTGATTACACTATGAATCCTAGCAGAAATCCTTTTTAGAATGAAAATATTCATTTATACATGAAAAAAAAAATCTGCATTTGAGAAACTATTTTGACTACTACTATAATCTGGTCTACTATGCCACTATATTCTACTCTAAATATATACATAAAATGCATTTTTTTCTGAATGATACTATACATTCTGCAAGACAGCTCAGGAAAGGTGTGCCGTTCTACAAATATATATATTTTTGAGGATGGCACCGGCTGAGAAAAATTCTGTTCAATGGAACAAAGGTCACTCAATAAAAAATTAAAATGCAAGAAATTAACTAGGTGACAGCATATTTCAAGTTACGTTATTTAATACATAAAGTTTAGCTTTAAGTCTCCATTGCAAAAGATATATAGCTCTTTAAGTCTGTTAAATAATATCTATATTGTATGAAGAGAGAGGTAAACAATATTTGCTACACTGTAGGCAAAGCCATCTTAATTTTTTTGGCAGACCATTTGTTTTCTTTACCAGGTGCAGATTTGTTTTTTTCCCCAGCCTGGAGCTCTCCATACATATGTAATATAATGTTAATCATACTGTACCACACGCGCATACTCCACTGGTTCCAGCATGCAGTGCGATAGGGCATGCATCAGATCAGGCTTACACAAAAAGAAATAGTAAGATGATGATGATGATGATGATGAAGAATCAGAATCATGAAACAATCAAATCTATTATGCACTGGAAATGTAGTTGCTAAATCAAATAAAATGAGTACCTATACTAAGGTGATCTGGTTAGTTTAAAAAGTGTATTATTTACACATTATTCAGTAGATTTAAACAGTTTAATGGTGAACTTCAAAGATTTCTCTTTAAACCTAAGGTTACTAAAATGGAGAAGTTTTATATCAATTTTAAATATAGTGCCAATATATATATTTTTATTATATTTGAGCCAGTCATTAGCAGTCCTTAGCATTCCAAACTATAGGCTTCCTCATTTCCTTTACTGGAGTGAAAGACATTACATTCACAATAAAAAATAGAGTCTGAACAATCCACTCCATTCTAAATTGTTATTTTCAATCCATTATTCTCTTAAACCCGTGCCTTCCATGCTGAAATGACTGTTTAATTTCAGTATAAAGTGGAGTATCCCTGCTATAAAATTAAAGCATTGAAAGTTACATAATGGAGGTCTCACAGTCCAGGGTGATCTACAGGGCACTGGACTGGTAGTCAAGGAGATTCTATTCCTCACTTTGCCACTGACTTGCTTTGAAACTTTGGGCAAGTCACTTCCATTCTCTGTGCCCGTTTCTTTTCACACCTTTTGCATGTCTTGATATTTAAACTGCAAGTTCTTTGGGCAGGGATTGTTCCTTGCTGTGTGTTTGTACAATGCCTTGCACAATAGGGCCCCAATCTCAGTTGGTGCCTTTAGGTATTAATGAGATACCAATAGTTATTTTGACTGCTCTCTTGATGCAGCACAGAGCACAGATCTCAGATAAGCAAAGTCAAATTCAAACACGTGTTTGGACTGATATTAAGCATAAAATATTATATCCTAAAATGAAAATATTTATAAAATAATTAATTGAAACGGGTTTTTCAATCTATTTTTTGGTGACTGCAACATCATTATGGCAGAAAAAATAGGGGCCCCTAACTCTCCTATGAAATCCGTCTGTTTAATGAAGTCTGGTAGCATAAAGCAACACTAAAAGCAGCATATCCAGCCACTGGAGAATTCCCACAGTGTATGGGAATTCAGGGTTGCCACTGCCCCTCCTATGCCACCTATCCCTGAATCCAGCTGATCCTAAAGGCCATTCTAATTTGTCAGCAACTAGCCTGGTAGACCGAGGCTTGGGAAGGGGAAAAGACAACTTACAGCCACCTTTGTATATCCCTTTGGACCTGCACCAAACCCTTCTGGTCCAGACCAGAGAATATAGCTCAGAAAGTCTTCTGGACACATTACTTAGGTTCAGGGAAAGCTAAGGATAGTCTATAGACATGATCAGCACTAGGTTTTAAAAGTTTCATACTTTTTCCTGTTTTAGGATCTTTCAAATTATTTTACTTTTCAGGCCACTTCTCAACAAAGAGCCATTAGTGTGAAGTACCATTGTTTTAGTCTGGGTATGAAGCACTAGGTAAACACCTGGCTACAGTGTCACTTGTGGTACAGACAGACAAGTCATGGGTGTGAGGGTAAAAGTACAGATTTGACCAAAGAATGACACAATTCTTTATTTTAGATATTTAAATAATTTAATTTGGACCTCATATTTGGCTCAAACAAATAAAATATGGGAATTGTGTGTGTGGGACTGAGCAAACCAGCAGTTCTTTGCAGAAATACAAGAATGACTGAGGGATGAGCAACTGCATTTACTGTGCCCGCCCCTCCCAAATTTGGCACTCTTTCCAGTTTACAACCAAGATGATGGTTCCCATTCTCCCTAGATGATGAAAATGATGAACAAAGCAAATACTGTAAGAGACAGGGAAGGGATATTGCAGCCAAGGAGGAACTGAGGAACAGGAGAACACAGAATGTTAACAAACAGAGCCCTACCAAATTCACAGTCCATTTTGGTAAATTTCATGGTCACGGGATTTTAAAAATCATAAATTTCACAAATTCAACTATTTAAATCTGAAATTTCACGGTGTTGTAATTGTAGGGGTCCTGACCTAAAAAGGAATGGGAGGGGAGGGGGAAGAGAAGGTCGCAAGGTTATTGGGGGGAGGTTGCGGTACTGCTACCCTTACTTCTGTGCTGCTGCTGGCAGTGCTGCTGCCTTCAGAGCTGAGCAGCTGGAGAGCAGCCACTGCTGGCTGGGAGCCCAACTCTGAAGGCAGCAGTGCAGAAGTGAGGATGGCAAGATATAATACTGCCACCCTTCTGCGCTACTGCCTCCAGAGCTGGGCACCCAGTCAGCAGCTGCTACTCTCCAGCTACCTGGCTCTGAAGGCAGCAGCGCAGAAGTAAGGATGACATGGTATGGTATTGCCACCCTTACTTCTGTGATGCCGCTGGCGGGGCACTGCCTGCAGAGCTGGATGCCCAGCCAACAGCCACTGCTCTCTGGCCACCCAGCTCTGAAGTCAATGCAGAAGTCAGAGTGGCAATAATATGACCCCCCTAAAAAACCTTGTGACCCCCTTCAACTCCCTTTTGGGTCAGGACCCCCAGTCTGAGAAACGCTGGTCTCCCCTGTGAAATCTGTATAGTATAGGGTAAGAGCACACAAAACACAGATTTCATGGGGGGAAGGGGGGGTAAGAGACCAGATTTCACAGTCTATGATGCATTTTTCATGACCGTGAATTTGGTAGGGGCCTATTCATATAGCTTGCTACCCCAGCCAAAAGCAAGTAGATTTGTACAATGTAAGTTCAATTCCATTAAAAACTCTCTTTTCACAGATACTTCTGCCAACAGGTGGAAGGAAGGTCTCCCTGGATCAGGCCTAAAAATATGTTAATTATGTTTCTCCCTAGTATGTTACCTCTACTTTCATTAAGTCATCAAGGATGCACTTCCACCAGCTGCAGTAACTTAGTGTTCAAATGTTTTACCATCATGTCTTCTAACCCACCTCACTGGACAATGGTGTCCTACATTTGCTGGGTTACCAACGGAGTAAACACCGGCAAGGGAAGGCTCAAGCCTTCTGTTAACTGGGTTAGGATTCTAAGGGTGTTATTGTTAAATACATAGAAAATTAATAAATAGTTTGAATTTTTTTTTTTTTAGCAAAGTTGTAGCTACAAAGCATTATATGAGGGAGTGCAAGCAATGCATCTAATTAATTACTACAAAATTTAAGGTTTCAGAGCAGCAGCCGTGTTAGTCTGTATTCACAAAAAGAAAAGGAGTACTTGTGGCACCTTAGAGACTAACAAATTTATTAGAGCATAAGCTTTCGTGAGCTACAGCTCACTTCATCGGATGCATTTCGATGAAGTGAGCTGTAGCTCACTAAAGCTTATGCTCTAATAAATTTGTTAGTCTCTAAGGTGCCACAAGTACTCCTTTTCTTTTTACAAAATTTAAGTACCTATTACATTTAAACTGACCAGTTTTTATATCACCTTAGTGCTGTAATAAATAATTGTCTACCATGAGCAAAAAGCACAATTCCTAATTCTAATTTTCCTCTTACTGTAATTTTATTTCACCCCATCCCTCACTCTTGTATTTTTAACACAATTCTGAAGTTCTGAAATGCTGTATAGTGATGATTATGCTGTATATACAGTATGTAAAATCATGTTATGGAAACTAAACTTTATTTCCAAAAACCTTAGCTAGAAAGGTTTTTAACTTTTTTGTCTAACCAGCATTTTAATGGAAGCAAGCACTCTGAAAAAGTTTAAAAGCAATGGTTTTGTGGAAGACAACTGGTGTAAAAAGTAGTTCACTTACAGGTACTAATTTCCAATACCATTTGGAAGGAGACTGCTCAGGAAGCAAGGAAAGGAATGTAGGAATAGGAGAGGATCATCACCAGAGCAAGTTATACACAGCAATACTTAAACGCACTTAAGCAATGAACACTTTCATATTTTAGAGGGATTTTATCCAAAAGATCAGTTTTAAAGTATTACAGTGAAATCCAAGATGTTCAACTGATAGCCAAATTGTAACAGGATCCTCAAGACCACTTGTAAGTTAAAAAAACCACATAAACCTTCAAAATTGAAGCATGTTATCGTGTCAAAGGATCTGAAAAAAATAGTAACTCTTCCTCAATATGGAAAGTAAAACATCTTTGCCTCATTTATGCATATTACAATTGTATCCCTTTACTCAGCAGTACCAATTTGAGGGATAAGTATGGGAAAGCTATTTTTAGGATTCATTAAGACAATCTCAATTTATCAGTATTATATTTATTTATATTTGAGGAAAATCCATTTTACGTTCTCCAGTAATGAAAGTGTACTATATCTTTGCAACATTAGTGCATTGTGACATAAGTTAAGGGGGGAACAGGATAAAAATTGCACACACACAAATATACCATTCAAATGCTTAGAACATACTTATTAGTTAGGTTAACCTCCTGAATTTCCTTGCTATAGTCATTTTATGCACAAAGACTCTGTGCCTGAAAGGACTTAAAAAACATACGCTGTATGTTTTGTGGTATTGAAACTGAACTGTATTTATCAAAATCACAGCATTCAAAGTTTGGACAAGCTATTTCAATTCTAACCAGAACTTAAGATAAGTTAAGATAAGTCAAAAGGCACTAACAGGATTAAAGGGAAGTAAGGGCATTGCAGATAAATAGAAAACAAACTGTATACACAAAATCTCAAATGAATTTCACTGGGGAAGATGCCTCATATGAATTTTATAAAAAAAGTACTGAAACTCATTTATATCCGATTCCACAGCATGATTTCAGTTTTAACTGACAATATTCATAATTCAGCTACTAAGAAAATTAAATATATTTTACCTTTTGGTGACCTGGGCTTTCCAGTAATTGCTGTTTTAATTTGACCTCTTTCTCTGTTATCTCTCTCATTTTAAGGTTCACCTAAAATAGTTGGGAAAAGATAATAAAAATGCAATTGCATACCAATTTCCAGAAGTCATCACTTAACATAATGATCAATCTTTATTTCCTACCATTGTAGAAATACGACTCATAATACCCATGATTTTGGGTTTTTTTAAACTCTGCTTCTGAATTCAACTGACATTCCACTGATACAGTTAAGTTTTGCAGCGACATAAGGTACCACGTTGCAAATACAATTGCTTAATTAGTAATATAGCCATAACATAGTAATTTCTTCCAAAAAATGTTCAAATGTATTTAAAATAAATACTTGGAAATGAAAATGTTGTAAGTGTAAATTTACATTCTTAGTTCTCCTGCGAGAGGCAGGTATGTTTCTACAACATAAAACTATAATAATTCAATTAATCTTTCATCTTTCATTGTGTATACCACTGTTACACAATAAAGGAGTCTATTCTCCTCTAGTTGTGTTGGGGTTGTCTGTACTATAAAATTGGCACTGTAGAAACTGACTCTCTGTAAATACTTTCAGTGCCGCCATAGACAGACTAGTTGTTCAAGAACAAAAGCAAGGGTCAGTTAGTTCAATGAATAGTCCCCAAATCTCTTAAATAAACGGTCTCTTCCCACTCCTCTATATAGCTGAACTTTTTACTCATTGGCAATAGAGCACAATTCTGACAGAATGCAAAGGTTATTAGAATAAGTTGCAGATTAATAACCTGAGAAGTTACTTTTCAATAAAAGTTTTGTGCAAATAAAAACATCTGAGAACTAATTTTGCTTTAACAGTTATGTAGACCAGCTTCCCGATTTCTTGAAAATTTGTTTTTATTAAAATAAAAAAAAAACAAAAACACATTGCTAGACAGATTTACTATTAACTTTCTATCCAATACAAGATTTATAGTACTGCACTAAAATCTGTGGGAGGAAGAAGTGTGGAATGTAAAGGAAACTACTATTCAAAGGTTTCATGCATAAACTCTAAACTGATAGCCTCTGAAAAGTTTCATAAGTGGTTGAAGTAGAATATATTCAAAATCAAATCTAACTGGCTAGTGAACATGAAACCATATGCTTTCCTCATCTACCAAACAAATATAACATCATAAAGTTACCAGATTCCCTTCAGAAAAGTGATTTTTATTTTTACGTTGCATATACTACTTCCAGATTTAAAAATTAAACAAACATAAGCCATCTCTTCCAAACCCCTCTCTCCTAACACTTTTAAAAATTGCATTATTAGCAGTATTTTTAATAGCAACAGTTTCCACTACTAAAAATCATCTGGTATATTAGTATCTACAATCAATTTTATTTCCAACTCCTATTTGGCAGATTCTAACCTGATAATAAATATTGGTTCAACTTCCATTTACAATTTTAATCCACAAATGTTTAAAAAAAAATATATTTACCCACAGTGTTCCTGAAAGAGTTGTCAAGTAGCTTAGGCGGAAACAGACCAACTGCACTATTTTCTAATTTGATTAGTAAACATCCTGTGAATTTTAAATTTATATTGAAAAGATAACAAAATCTACCATTGTGCCACTAAGAAAAAAAGGAAATGCATTTCCCCTACTAGTCTTGTCCTTTTCCTCTTGGCAAATATTGATTTGCCTTTTGAGAGGGGATGAGGAAGCCAAGAAGGAAGAAATCTAAAAAAGCTGCAGGTGCAAAAAAAGGAAGCAATAACTAGTATCAATATAACTCTAGGAATACAGGTAGTTGGCTCACTGCCATTGTGCAGAGCCAAGACCTTCTAAAGTAATTAAAAATAGTTTTCTTCCATACCAGAAGAGGGCATTTCCAGCAATGGAAGCCTAACAAAAGATGGAGAAAGCACTGTTCAAGCCCTTTTTAACAATCAGTTTTAGAAGTTACAATTTTCTAGAAGTAAGCAAACCTTTCTAAATATCAGTTTTACCTTATTAATCCAGAAAACCATTGCATCTTCCAGATCATAGGGTAGTTCTTTCGAGGCACTGAACGTAGAAAAACGTTTGACACTAGCAACCACCTTTTCAATGCTGATCATTTCTACAGTGTATGCCATCATTAGAGCATCAATCATTGCCATATGAGAACTCTAAGGAGCAAACCAAAAAGTATTTGCAGTCAAACATACATCAAGAAATAAACACCTTTACATATTCTAACTGTATTTACAATATATTTGCATGAAAAACTGCTGAGACTAGCCACCTAGAGGTGAAATGCGCTTTACTCCATTGTCTATCCCCAAAGTCAAGGGTGAGATTTAATGATTAAATCCATCTTTGAACTTTAAACTAACCATTTTGATTGGTGCACAGGCAAGATCAGATTCAGACACAGGGGTATCATCACTCTCCATGACATAAATCCCTTTCCGAGACAGAGCCTGAATCACTGACTGGTGTCCCTGCAGAGCAGCCACCTGATCCCCTTTTAGAATGAGGCTACAGACACGACAATATAGCTCACTGGACTGCAACAGCTTGATGACAGGTGGTTTAATATGTTCTTGCTCATACTGGTCTATGTAAAATGGGTCCTTCAGCTCTTCTGGGATATTATCTGAAACAAAGATGAAGAGTCTCAAACAAGTGGATTCAGTTGTAAGCAAAAGTAAACTTTGTGTAATCTTTGTACCTGAATTTAAAACTAACACGAGAAAGAGAGAAAACACATATACATTAAAAACAAACTGGGTATATAAAAATACTGAATGGGAAAAAAAATTAAGTCTGTGGTTTTATATGCCGAATAGTTTTCAATTATATTTAACCGCATGCGCTTGATTAAAGTAGCAACATACATAATTCCCTCCTTCTATACACAGTACTGTTACATTAAAAACCAATGCACTTCTAGTTCTCTCTCTTAAATCACAAGGGCCTCAATTCAGGAAAGCACCTAAGCACATATTTAAGTCCCAATGATTTAATTTAGACTTAAACACATGCTTAAGTACTTCCTGAATAGGAAGGTTCTTCTGAACCAAGGTCTATGTACGTGGTGGGTAGTGCATGATAGATTTACAATTAAAATTAAGAATAATATTGTTAATCATTTATTCAGAGCATCCAGCCTATAGATGCAGTTTATCACAGATATACAAAATACAGTTTCAAAGCAAAACTGTAGGTTAATTCAAGTAGCATCCACAAGCATCTGCTCATAGTAAAGATGCTTCCACTTTATTCTAAATTATTTTAGTGCTCAATTATTAAGAGGGGTTGGGTAAACACAATCACATGAAAAAGGAGGATCAAAAAATCTTTAACCCAGGATTAAGGGTTATGTGACAGGAAACATATGTAAAGCTTAAATAGCACCAGTTACAAGAAAGCCCAGAATCTGATTTTTTAAAAAAAAGAAAAGGTCTCAGCTGCTTTACAGAGTAGTTTTTGTACTTGTTTTTTTTTTTTAAAATAACTTTTTTTCCAACATAATGAAGGCATGGAAGCTAAAACTATACTACTCTTGAAGCCCTTTTTATTAATATGTGAAGGAAAAGTTATTTAACTGGGATTGCCAATGATCACCTCATTGCCTTCAGCATGGAAAACAGTTTCCACATCTTAATGTTTTTATAAACTTGAACACGAGACCCCGAGCACAGTAGTTTACATACATTTTAAATTATGAACGCAGAAGACTTCAGCCTTGTCTACAGTAGGATTTTTTCCCTTAAAATTCCTACATTTGCTACTATCAGTGCAGCTCCACAGTAGCAGTGCTAGTATAGACAAAGCACCAGTGATCACCTATATCATCATCACTGTGTCTAGGCAGGGTTACATGACAGTGTTTAAAATCCTTGCAGCCACCTGGAACCCTGCCTACGCTAATGCTCAATGATGCTGCTACCAATGATAGATTTGAATCAGTTACACCAATAGGGGAAAATTTTAGGAAAAAAATTTCTAAAGTATACCCAGCCTTAGTTATGCTACTGTAATAGCAGTAAACAGATTATTTTTTGATACATATGCCATTTTAATCCATGCAATTTAAATCTGGCTCACTGAATCAGATGCTAACAACTTTTAAATAGCCCACCAGTAACAGGGATTGCCTCCAGCCCCAGAGAAGACAATTTCTAAATTTTAAAGTTTTTTGGTTTTGTTTTTATAAATAAAAACTCGGGCATTCTATTATTTTAAATATAGATTGCATTTCATGTTACTTTTAATCACCCTGAAGACTGTTCCCTATATTAACTTCAACAATTTTAAAAATGTATACCCTTAGAGTTTCCAGAATTTCTGTACTTTGTTCACACGTATTTACATTCACTGAACTCTTCCAGTTCTTAAGAACTAACTCACACTTCCCCCCAATGCTATCTATAGTTTTTATCTTTACTAAATATTAAATTATAAACCATTTTGATTTCACAAATTATCTATGATCCATAACATGTACACTGTTTAAAAAAATGAATATTTGTGCTGTGTGTAAACAAAACTGCATCCGATATCCAGTGCTGAAATAAAAATATACAGTAAATCAGCATTTCTCAAAATATGGTCCACAGACCATTTTGGCTGGTCACGTAGTGCTGGCTCTCCTTGTTTCTAGTTGTTAAGTCTCATTCAGACAGTTCAAATAGTTTCCTAATATTATTTTATAACATCATTACAAGTAACATCTAAGATTACTATAAAAGATTGCAGAAAATTCTGCTTGTTTTCTCTTTATGCATTTGAATGCACTTTATGTATAGTTCTTTTCACTGATTCCCTTATATAGCTTCACAATTTTGGTGGGTTTTGACAGGGCAATAGAAGAGAAAAACATTTCAAAGACATGAAAATGTGATTGTACAACTACAAAAACTGGCAGAAGGGCCCACAATAAATGTAGCACTTGAAACTACTTTTCACTTCACTTTTGAAACTGAGTAGTTTTCAATTTGATGCTATCCCTTCAAGTCCCCATCTGAATAAAGAGACTGCATATTCAGCAATTTAAGGTATAGCAGCACTGTTTACCTAGCTTTCTATAATGCTATCCTAAGATTTTTGGTTTGAATTTAAGAAAAATATTTTAAAGCTAATTGAACAATTAGTTTGCCTCAGTTTATGATGGGTAGTATAGTACGCAGTCTACAACCCATTCAAAAACATCACTGTCTGCTGTTCTGAACAATTAACATGAAGGTCAAAGCTAGAAATAATTTCAATCTGCACATACTACCAAAATCATTTGAGGTTTACTGCTGTTCTCTAATGTTAGATTAATTTCATAGCAATGTTTGTCCAGTCTAGTTTTCTAGGATTTTTTGTACCATATATATCAGAGTTAGAAGTAAGAATATTCCTTCAGAAAAAAATGCAAGGAAGTTTAATCGATTTAATGCCTAAATGCTAAGGCGTATCACAGTTTTAACAAATTACACATAGAAACATACAACATATATTCACAATAGGCAACTTTAACTCCTGATAGACTTAATATTACACTCATTCAACTCAACAGGATTTTTAATCACTGATTCTAGTAATAACAGATTTGGAAGCAAAGTCTCTCAAGCTATTTTATAAATTTAAACCAATTTTACAGGATCTGTTTGGCAACTCTCATAGCTAGAGTCAACGACTAAGAATTGTAACAATATAAGCTTTTGTATTTATAATACAGATTTACTTTATACTGTTCTTGTGGATATCATAAAAATAAACCCATTGGAAGAATACTGGAACCTTAGTAACTAGCTTGATTAATGAAGCAGAAAATTTGGAAACTAAAAAAACTTAAGTGGGACAAAATGTGATGCAGAATGAATGGTATAATGTTTACTATCACGAGTTTCAGAAAACTCGAATAATACCCTTGTTGCTCTGCACCATGTAAAGTATTAATCTCAAACATGTGGCAATAAAAGCTTTCCTAGCATCATCACACTATTACAAATTTAGGTTATCCCTTGGTCTAAGAGACTGTCTTCCTTAGCAAACATCACTGCTAAGGTCCAACCTTCCCCCCCCACCGCCCTTTTTTCTTTCTTTGAGAGATTTAATGATGAAACAAAAGCCAGCCACGGTTTACAGATGATGACCCTGGTGACCACCCTTTCTGCGAGTGCTGTCAGAGGAGATGGGGGCGATATCCTCAATGCTCCCAATCTTCATTTCAGAATGAGTGAGAGCTCCGAGGGCTGACTGGGCAGCAGGTCCAGGAGCCTTGGTCCTATTTCTACCTGTAGCTCACAACTTGATGTGAAGGGCTGTGATGTACAGCTCCTTGCACCGCTGGACAACATCCTGGGCTGCCAACATGGCAGCATAGGGCGAAGACTCGTCTCTGTCGGCCTTCACCTGAATACCACCAGTCACTCGGCAGATGGTTTCCTTGCCAGAGAGATCAGTTACATGGACAAAAGTGTCACTGAAGGAAGCGAAGATATGGCAGACGCCAAACATGTTTTCCCCTTCGGCAACCTGCAGTCCCAAGCTGATGACCTGCTTTTCCTTCTTCTCCTTACCCTTACGCAGTGCGTCCTCTTGGCCAGATCACCTAACAAGTCAAAATCTTACATCTTGAACTGCCAATTATCTCTATAAGTAGCACACAGCCATATACAACAACAAAAACACCTCCTGTCCCCTTCTCCCCCGCCCACACACAATATTTATGGATTCAAAAATTCATACACCTCCCAAATGTGGGGAATATGCTAACAGAATTAGATCAATTGAATTAGCCTACTGGTACAGTCTTAAACAACACAAAAAACATTCTAAAATTTTAGGGTACCTTTTCCCATCACAACCCCTCATATATGGCATAAACTTTAAAATACCATATATGTATTTACTCTGCCTCCCCATTAAAAAATTCAATGTTTTTTTTAAATAAAAAGTGTGCTCCAGTGCTCATAAGCAGCTTTTTAATAACACACAATAGTCAAGTTAGATAACCAAACAGTCCACTTCACTTTTTGTAAGTGTCCTTTTACACATATTAGCATTTTTAAACTGTGAATGCATTTAGGCTACGTCTACACTAGCGAGCTTACAGAAGTACAGCTGTACCAATGCAGCTACACCACTAAAAGCCGCTTTCCCATCAGCATAATAAAACCACCCCAATGAGTTGTGGTAGCTATGTCGGTGGGAGAAGTTCTCCCACCGACATAGCACTGTGCACTCTAGCACTTATGCTGCGAAACTTATGTTGCTCAGGGGTGTGTTTTTTTCCACACCCAACAAACATAAAATTTGCCGGCATAAATGGTAGTGCAGACAAAGCCTTTGACTTCTCTGGAAAAAAAAAAAATGTTAACTCTAAAACTGTTAATTACATCTAAGATACAGTATAAAAATCCTAATTTGAACTCATTAGTTTAATAACTAATCTATACCCTTGTAAAACAAGAAGCCCTAAACACTTAGTATATTTTAAAAAAACAAAACAAAAAAACAAAAAACACTATACTACCATATTAATCTCCAAAGTTGCCAGTTTTCAAGTAACAAGCAATGCTACACATAAAATTTTGCACAAATAACTTGTTTTGTATATCAAACTTTTTGATCAGTTGTTCCTAATAATATAATGGCAGAGGATTTCACAGTCTTCCAATTGCTAGTTTTAGTCAAATTTAGGTGCTCAAAAAACCATGTTTGTTTACAGAAATATGCAGATCTATAGTGTGCAATCTGCAAAATCAGATGGGGAGGGGGTGAGTCACTTATTCAGCATGTTCTGTGAATACTATTTTGTCTAAAAATCCAATGTACTATATTAAAAGTAAGAGATGGCTGAATTTCCCTCATACGTTGATTTTATGCAAATCTCACAAGGAGATACCTGTCTGCGTAACTACATGGACAAGCTGCTAGACAACCCACTCTGGAGAGAAGATAATTGATCTCTCTCAATTAATCTGATATGCAAGTAAGAGTTATAATGAGGTAATAATCTATTTTAACATTCAAGTCTCAGCAGCATAGAATCTTAAGTGCTCTTGTTCGAGTGAGTATAGCAGAAAGATAGGTGAGCTATTTTCACAGAAGAAATACTCAAAAGTAAATCTGCATTATTCCTGATTAGAAAGTTTTTATTCTAACACATGCTAATGAATTCTGTTTTTTTCCAAAAGTGAACAGTATTAAGTGTAAATCAATCACTTGGTATACAACAGATCACTTAAAGTTACTTAACTAACTTTTAAAATAACTTCAAATTTAACAGCAGCCAGCTATGCATTTTCCAGGTTCTTCCCATCCCCACAAGATACAATTTCCTTACCCTACCCCCTACCCCCACACCCCATGGTTAAGGAATAATGCAGCTGTCTGAAACATCTGACTTATCTAAAACTACAAAAGCAGGTAGTAGTATAATGCTGTTTGAGGTGTGGTACCATGAAAAACTGGCAGGATAGAGAACCAAAATCCAAGCAAGAATTTCATTTATATCAAATTTTAATTGATTAGTAAGTCTACACAATAATTTAAGTAAGCCCTGCATGTGTATACTTTAAGCTGCATTAAAATGCAATAAAGCATTAATCACTTCTGCTCTGCAATTAAGGCCTTGTCCACATGATGGTCTGAAGTCATTCCTGCATGTTTCCCTGACCAATTAGAAGAGATTTTTGTCCTTATAATTGTATTATAGAACCATATTATAGACTTCTCTAAGTCTTCTATAATGACGTTATTTGGGAGGGAAAAAATCCTACCCACTTCAGTCAGGGAAACCAGGCTAGAAACCTTATACACGGATGTGTGCAGTCTCAAGAGTGATGTGGACTGGACCTAGATCCAATTTTACTGTCAAAATGTAATAAAAAAGTTAATTTTTATGGCATTTGGTGCTCAAACTAAAAAGTACAAATGTAGACAGAAGTAAAGTGCATAAAATATTAATTGTGGACTTCCTTCCTCCATGAAATTTGGATGTTTTAAAATTGTAAAACTTCAATGAAATTGTAGTAATTTCACAAATATTCAGAAAAATGTTTTGTAATTTAGAATCTTTGCAAAATAGCAAAGAGCTACTTTAAAAAAAATTGTATTTTTGAAGATACCTCCTCTGAAGCCTAATGATCTAGTGGATTTAGCATAGAACTGGGAACCAGAAGCTCCATTTCATGTTTGCCTGTAATACTTGCCCCTATATAGCACCATAAAACATTATTTAGTGTGTAAATATTACTGCCACTTCACAGACAGGAAAACAAAGGCTCAGAGGCTATCTGACTTGCCTAAGGTCATAACAACTAGTACTAGAACCAAAATTAGGTACCAGGTCTGACCCTTCCCCTACAAGTCCTCTGAGTAAGCCACCAGACTACAGTGTTTCCAACCAAGTCTTTTTTTTTTTTTTTGCTCTGTTTCTCCATCGGTTAAACAGAGGCAATGATGTTTTTATAGGCCAGAGTTTGAAAAAAAAAAAATTCACTTAGCTTTAGCAAGTAGACACTCACCAAGGAAAGTTTCCATTTATTTTGTAGATTCTGAGTTTTCATTTAAGAATTTAAAGCTTCTCATCCTGAGGATTATGAAGATAACTTTCCAAATGTAAAGTGACGTAATATTGTCTTACTAAACCTGCAGAGCTCCAATACCTTTATTGCTGCTCCTTGTTTTTCCAAGACTCAGCAAAATGAAAATTGACCAATTTTGTCAGTTTTGACTGCTGCTATTCAGAGTCCTGAGAGTAAAGTAAAACTGACAAAGATCAGGTCCATTTAACTCTGCTGTTTGGCAAGTGTTTTTCAGCATGGGGCCAACTGTTTAAATCAAGCAATGAGTCTGCAAAAATAGCATCCTTAGACTGCCAAGTTCCTTCAATTGCTTTTGAAAGTTAAGTTGGGATTTTCAAAAGCACTTGAGTGACTTCAGTTGAACACTCAAACATCGAAGTTTACGACAACTGCAAACTTCACATGCTTCGAGTTAAATAGCAAAGATCTAATTATTATACTACTCTACATTCGTGATGACATCTTCAGGAACTGAAACAGTATTCTGAAATTTATCTGACAAGAAACTTGTAGAGTAGCAGCCGTGTTAGTCTGTATTCGCAAAAAGAAAAGGAGGACTTGTGGCAACTTAGAGACTAACAAATTTATTTGAGCATAAGCTTTCATGAGCTACAGCTCACTTAGCTTATGCTCAAATTAATTTGTTAGTCTCTAAGGTGCCACAAGTACTCCTTTTCTTTTTGTCAGATAAAGAATCGATAGCATTAAATAGCAACGTATTCTTCTTATATAGATGCATATAGCAATTACTGGGTTATTCCTCATTCCACCAATGAATGTCAATGTAAAGTCTATTAGTTTGCTTTTGCTTTTCCTATTTCTTATTCTAGTAATGGTCCGGATAGTTTACATTAGTCTGGAAGAATGTATCAAGGGCAAAGTGCTCCACTAATTTTTTTTTAATTGTTCATTTTGTGCGAGCATGAACAAAGGCTGAAAATTTCTTATCAAGTTCGAGTATTGCCTGTCAGTTTAAGGCATAATCACAAATTGATCTTTACTATATTTTAGGTTCTAAAGACCATCACAGACTGCTCCTGAATGATGATGATGATAAACCCAAGATAGGGGCTTAAATGATCACAGCTATGTTTTTAAAGATAATGGCATAAAGAGATCTCACTTACAGAACAATCTCATCAACTTTCTGCTCTTCTACTCTCAACAGAAAAGTTTCATTCAACAGCCCAATTGATCTTGAAGTATACGAAAAAAAATTCCCTGCACTTTCAAATGAGCAAAACTCTTTGTTATCCATCTAACTCTTGATGGTGTGTACATTTTACTTGCAAATTAGATTTTCATTACTTTAGTCCATTCAATTTTTCTCCTACCATTTCTTTTAACTTTAGCCATGCTAATTCAGATAAATTCATATGCTAACATTTGGTAATCACTAAACATTAACCAATTTGTAGTACTGATCATTGACTTTCACGTTTACCATAGTTAGACTGAGAAATCATCACCTTGTAAATTCAACACAGAAGCATGAAACAATAAGATAACCTTGACAACTTTATATATAAAACAAAAGTGGTCAGATGTTCTGCCCACCTTCCAGTCCTTTCTAGATTCTAGTAAACCAAGCCCACATAAAAATTCACAGCTCCATTTACTCCCCTCTTCAACATCCAATGAGAGTTTATTCTAACCACTAGCCATATCCCTATAATGGCTAACAACTCCACCCATTCCCCCTTTCCTTCTGTGCTTCTAGACAGTTGGACAACTTTCTCATTGTTTCCTAACAAGACGAACAGGCATAACAAGAACCTTAATGTTATCAACATCTCCCTTTTAACATTTTTAAACAGTTACAGCTGATATTCAGACAAAACTGAACACTTTTTTTTAGTATCGACAGCTCTCAAATATTATATTCATGTAAATACTTCAGTGAAATAGCTGTTCAAAAGGAAAAAGAAAAGGGGTTATTCCCCCCCCCCCCGGTGAAAACTTGTTTTTTCACAAATCCATCCCCACAGCCAGAGACGTCCTTCCTTTCAGCAGCCAGAGGAGGCTGTTGGTGCACTTCTTATTTCTCAGTTATCTACTAGCCAGCAAAAAGAAAAGGAGTACTTGTGGCACCTTAGAGACTAACAAATTTATTAGAGCATAAGCTTTCGTATGCTCTAATAAATTTGTTAGTCTTTAAGGTGCCACAAGTACTCCTTTTCTTTTTGCGAATACAGACTAACACGGCTGCTACTCTGAAACCTACTAGCCAGCCTAACACTAAACTTAGAATCTCAAAGTAGGAGCCACTGCAACAGCACAGTGGTAGAAATCTCAGCTACTTGCAAGCAGTGGGGCTTGGCTCTCACCTAGTGCATTGTATTATGTCTGTTTGTTTAAGTAGGTGTCTTGAAAATTTTTAAGCTCCATTTATGTGAATGTGAAAAGTTTAACTGATCTGGAACCATAAGCATACAGTCAACCTAGGTAACAGTGTAATCCTATCACTGTTATTTTCCCTCTCTCCACTTTTTGTTACATTTACTTATCAGGTATTGTCAATGTGGTAGGATAATGCGCAGTGCAGGGTTGTGTTTTCTAAAGCACAGTAATTGGTCTGATGTGCTGTGCATTGACTCAACCGAGTAGACCATTCTGGTGTGCACTGAAGGTTCCTAGTGTGCTTTAACGTAGTACTTTTTCAAACAGCATTATGTTAAAGTGAACAAAGTAAACTTTAGAATGCACCAGCAAGATCTACACAGTCCAATTAATGCACAGCACATCAGTGTGCTTTAGAAATCACAGGCCTGTTATGCGCGTTACCCCATCGTGTAGTCAAGAACTAAAATTAAGCTCTTTGGGGCAAGGATGATGTTCTCCTGTGTATCTCTAAACCACCAGCAGAGTAGAGTCAATTTTCATTGAGGCCCTTGGATGCCATCATAACAAAAATAAATAATAAGCATGTGGGAGTGAGGAGTAGAGGAGAACGGCGTAAAATTAGAAATGGAGTATGATACAGATTTTATAAGAAGACAATAGAAAAAGAACAAGCATCATGTAAGGAAAGAGATAAAACCATGGAGGAAAGCAGTCACTGAAGACAATGTAGAAAAAGATGGATCGTGATTAGGAAAGAAAAAAGCAAAGTAATACAAAAACACATACATCAAAGCAACTTTTTTTTGTATCACTATATGGAGACAAAGTCCCATTGTTGGCTTAACCACTTAGTCAGTTTTGTGCACAGTATCTGGTTAGAAGCATAGGGAAATACAACAGGTTAAAAAATAAAACCTTTTTCAAATTGTACTGTTTAGAATATTTCTAAGTATCTTCAGATTGGCAGGGCCATGAACAGATTTCATACTCTAATCCTGAAATGTTAAAGTACCTATGTCAATAAAATCATTGGCATGATGAACAAAATACAATTTAGTTTTAATGTTTGGTTTCAGCTGACAAAAAGGATGCTCAGTTCAGGTCAAACTTCATCCTTGATCCACTGAATTACACCTAAATAAGGTATCCTTTAGGACTGTTGCCAGAAATCATCTAGACATTCATACACAGACCTCTGAATTTCTGCAGAGAACTACTAAACTATTGTACCCACATCCTGGCTTCTTTCAGACAGTGCTCCCAAATTGTGAGGAGGGCAGAGAGAACAGGGACAACTGGAACAGGAGAAATGCTACCCTCCACAGCCCCATCCCCTGCTGTTTCCAAATTTCACTGTGGGATGCAGCTAGGAGATGTGCTGTCAGAAACAGGAGGGACAGCAATGCAGAGACAATCCACACAGCTCAACTCCTTCCTCTGCAGAAAGGAGAGCCCTTTCCCCACAAATGCTCCAGGTGCATGGAGTTGGGGAGAATGAGGCTCCTATTAGTAATAGTATTAGTGTAGTGTTATTAGTAGGCTGCTATGATCTATGGCCACCCAAACCCCTCCACTGAAGGGGAACAGTGAAAAGCAAACTCCAGAGGAAGTACATCATGAAATCACGCCCCCTTTTCATGAGAGGGTGTAATCTAGGATCCATGTGTACTTCAGTGCTGAGATACAAAGGTGCAGTTGAACTCCAGATTATCTGTCATGCCCTCAAAGTTATTTTCTTCTTTTATAAGTATCATTTTTGATAAGCACCACAAACTTAGATGATGAGAATCACTTCAAACACACCCAGTGCAATATATATTAGAAAATAAAAACTAAAATTGATATTTGTGAGCATACTGCTGACAAATGACATGATCAGTATTGGAATCCAATTGAAATTTTCAATCCAGCAAAAATTTAAGCATGTGTTTAAACTTTACTCATGTGATTAAAATTCAGCACCTGCATAAGCATGTGCAAGATCAGAAAAAGTGAGAAAAAAACCTTCTCCTTAAGTACTCATTTTTTTAAAAAAAAAAAATGAAGGAAGTCTACTGAGTGATTTCAGGACCATAAAAAAGCTGTTTGGAAACTGTGTATTTCTTCTACCAAATTGACCAAAACTGCTCTGAATGATGTAAAATATACTGCATATACAAATCAGGTCAGCATAACAAAAATCCAAATGAAATTATCTTGACCTCTCTATACCTCCCCTCAAAAACCCACCGAGTAATACCAGAAACCAAAAGACACAGATCTATTATAGATGGATAGCCTGCAAATATTCAGTTTTAAAGGATATTAAGTTAAGAGAGACACGAGACACACCTGAAACTACTACTTTAATAATCCTCCCACAGAAGTGTTAAAAAAAGCACATTTGTCCCTGGATCAAAGATTCTGCATGCTATATTTCAGACCAAGTTATTCTTTTAAATGCAAGTTATAATTCTGTGAAAAATGATCTTAATTTTCATTACAGTGTGGAGAGACCACAGCAAAACCTAACTAAAATTCACTCGGATCCAGCTCCTACAAATATTTCTGCATGTGCTTAACTTTACACACTGCAACTAGTCCCATTGAAGCCAACCAATGGTAGCAACAATGAAAGTCCTAGTTAAAATAATGCTCCTGCTGTTGCTGACATTTAACTCTTATTTACATTTGATCCAAGCAGGTCTAAATGACAGTAGGAAAAAAATGCCAGCAGCCACAGGAGTCTTCTCTACACAAGTGTTCCTGCTATGTCTATCACTGGCAATGCTGTATTGTTTTTAATAAAAATAAGAATTTTTGGCAAAGTTTTTAGTGTAGAAAAGGGCAACTGATTGAACAGCAGCTAGTTCTCTAACTGGCATACACTACAAATTTAGCAAATTGATGCAGGATTAAGGCATAAGCACAGATCCTTGAGCCTACGGAGTCTCACAGAGGTTAATGCCAATGTAAACATGAGGGAGGCAGTCAGTCATCCTTCCTCTGCTCCACAGGATACATGCTAGTGGATCCTAATGCAGGATTAGGTCTGCCTTTTGAAACAAAGCCAAAATATAAACAATGAACCTCTATAACTTGCAAAGCATGCTTTATTTCTACTCACTAAAAATGTCTTTAATGAGGCATTACAAACAACTGAAGCACTTGAAATATATTCATGCAGGACAATGCCTGTTTAGTTTTCATGAGTCTCCAATTATTAATATTGGTAGCAGTAGTCAACATTTATATTACATCTACACCCCCAAAGGCTGCATCAGAATTTTTTTTGTTTAGATAATTATACTATTGTTATTTTACCCTTTACTCCTCTCATAAAATGCAATAACTTCACACTCTGTAGAAAGGAAAATACATTTTAAAGTAACAAGATCACTATCCCCTTTCTACTCTTCATTGTAGAAATATGCAAAAGTGACAGAAAATGTTGACAGTTCTGAAAACACTAGAAGAAAGCAATATTCTTGTTGAAAACAGTCTAAAATATTTAATTGCAGGAATGTACTGTTTTGCTCAGCCCTGTCACAAAATAAGCTAATGTTAATCCAGTAAGCATATTACAGTTTGGCAAATTAGAGTTAGATTAACAGGGCTATTTAATTTTCCAAAACAAGATTTTGCATGTTTTTCAATATGTTTTGTCTAAAAAGACAAGTATTCTGTCAAGTTTATATAGACTGCAGGGCTATTTATGTTCAAATGGTAGCAAGCAAAAATAGACAATATACAAGCAGGTCTACTGCAATGCAAAAAAATCAGTAGATACAGATGCCTATGAAAGTATTGCAAGGTTCCAACATAATCTTTGTTATTGCCATAGGAAAACTCTTTGGATTTCAAGGGTTTCTGACAAAGACCAGTTTATAGAAGTATCTCCCCTTCCTTTATCACATGCTACCTCCTCCCCTGTACTTTAGAATGTAGATAAATGCATTTGTAACTCAAATTAGATTTGTTCGCATTTTTGAAAAAAAAGGAATAGTCTGCTACTCATTACAAGCAGATTCATAAATGACATAGCTTCTTTCATTTTAATTTTAAGTTAACATGACAATCTGCTAAAAAACCAGCATCAAGGTCCTAGCACCAATCTGCAAAGATGACTAGACAAGGATTCATGATAAAGCCTTTGAGGCCTACAAGAGCTAAAGGTTTGCAGGTGGTAACAAAAAAGCTCGGTTTAGGAAAATCCTATTTACTAAAAGCAGTAAGATTTTGGAAATACAAATCATTCATAGTGACAATAGAGAGCGTTCACTGTCAGGTTTCCTGGTACACCAGTTTATTCTGATTCTTTGTTTTATTCTTATTAGATGCATCATAAAATACTGGATTATTTCATGGGAATAGGTTTGACACATTACTGATAATGAAAACAAAGGTTATTTAAGACTGATTTAATTACTTGTGGGATGGCAGGGCAAATTGAAAGGGCAAAAATAGAGACAAGAACGACCGCCCGATGAAAGTGATTTTACCTATTCCATAGGCTTTAGCACAGATCCATTGTAGATTAGCAGCTATTTTTGCTCTGGCTGAATCATAGAGCTCCAAAGGGACAATCTCAACTGCACTATCTGTCAGGGCATCCATTTTTCTTCTGGTGCTATCTCCAATGGCATCAACATCAACATCCACCACCTAAAACAAAAACAATGCAATGGTTTCCATTACATTTAAAAAATACAACACACACATAAAGACTAGCTGCCTGAGCAGATCATTCAAATGCATCGCACCAGGCACAATACCGTAGTGTAGACTGAACAGCACAGGCCTTTAGCCCCGCAAAAGATTTTGTATTGGCTCCATCTATTTGGCAATTGAAAATTCACCCACGCCTGAAAGACACGTACGCCCACCTTCTCCTTTTGAACCCTGCATTTCAGTTTTGCTTAAAAAAGCCACAGCCCTTTGCAGTTGTTGCCAGCCAGGATCAGCAAGGCAGAGGCACAACTCCCATATCCATCACAGCCGTTCAGATAAAGAAAAGCTGAGGCTCAGTCTCTAGCCCTCTCCCGAGGCACCCTTCAGCTCCTGCCCGCCGCAGACACCCTGTCCTCCCCGGCCCGGTGACAGCCTAACAACACCAGCAGGTACCAAGCCGCTGCTGGAGGCTGGTCCCGCCGCCTAGCTCGCGGCCCCCGTGCATCCCTGCCGGGCTGTGGTGGGGGGCCGGGGGCGGCACCGCAGGCTCCTTTCCAGGCCAGGCACCGAGTCAGGGGCTGAGATTTCTCCCCCTCCCCGCGAGGAGATGCCACCACCAGCCCCAGACGCCGGCAGGCAGAGGATGAGGAAGGCGCCCCGGGGATGCCGGAGAGGCCCGGGGGCTTTCGACCCACCCGGCTGCCAGGAGGCTGCTCCCCATGGAGCCCTGGGCCCGGCCCCCGCGGCCTGTAGGCCCGGCCGCCCGCGCTCACCTCGCAGGGCTACGGCAGCTTCATGCCCGGGCCCGGGCGCAGCGCGCGGGCTGAGGGGACGGGGAGGCTAAAAGGCCGGGTCCCGGGTGCGCCGCTCACACGGACGAATGAGCCGCCGTCGGCCCGAGGCTGGCTGGCGCGCGCCCGCGCTCGCTCGCTCTCAGCCCCGAGCCCCCCAGATCGCGCGCGCGCTGCCCGCCGCCTGCTCGCGAGGAAGGGGGGGGCGGGGGCGGGGGCGGGGGCGGCTCGCGCCCGCGCTCGGGGAAAGGGAGCGGGACCGGCGCTCGCGCTCCAGCTCTCGCGTGGGCAACCGCCCCGCCTGTCGGGCCCTGCGCAGGCGCCAGGGCTAAAGCCTGTCATTGGCCGCCTCGTCTTCCCCCACCAACCGTCCCCTAGCGATGAGAGGGGCGGGGCGTTGTATATATAAGGACCTGCTCAGGCCCCCGCCGGGCCGTCTGTGCTGCGGAGGGCTCTGGGTGGAGTGTCAGGGCAGGTGCCCCAGGAGCCGGCTCAGGTCTCCGGCCTTCCCGGGCACATACGGGGTCCCAGCAGGTGTCTTTGGGTGGGTGTGTCTGCTGTGACCTTGGGACCCAGGTCCTGGCATCCCCACCCCAAGCAGGGGCTGGTAGCATTGGGGCTGTATGGGCACGGCAGGGATGGATGCACCCAGAAGGAAGTTGGTTTTGGGAAATTCTTGTCCCAAAACTTGATTGAATGTGCCCAGCCTAGTAAGTGGGTCAGGTTGCAGCCAGGCCCTGTCACCCTCCTCCATCAGTATTCCCTGCTTTTCTTAAAGCCCTAGCTCCCTATCTAGGGAGGAAAATGGTGGCTGCTGAGTAAAGCTGCAAAAGGTGATTTCTACCTGCTCAAAAACCCCAATGCCAATAAAAAATCTTATTTTTTTTTTAAAAAAAATGATTCTTAAGCCCACCTTATGGCTTTTGGAAACAGACTCATGATTTTTGAATTTAGTGTTGCCAATATTGTTTTGTTTAAAAAAGTATAGCCAATAATTGTATCAAAGCCCAGCAGGAAGCTAAAATAGGTTCAAAGTAGTGTTGAACTGATCATTTTGTGCCTCTGCTCCTGTGTATATTTTCATAAGTGACCTGTAACTAAGGCCCCAGTCCTTCAATCAGTACTTTTAGCACCTTTTGGGGTTTTGCCTGGGCTCAGGGATCCATTCTGGTAGATCCACTGCAGGATCTGTGCTGTAATGGTGATTTGTGCTGGAACCTAACCCAGTCAGAGAGAGCTTGGCCGCTGGTCTGACAGGCCTGCTATACTCAAACATCTCCACGTATTCTTATAGTGTCATCATAACTTCGTGTTTGTTAATGTCAGGATATGTTTTCAAGGTGTCTGTTTCTGAAAGTTTTGACCCTTGGTTTACCTAGTGAACCTGAAAACACCTAACTACAAGAATAGACCCATTGAAGTAAAATCAGGTACCTAACTGCAAGTTCAAGGTCTCTTGCCTCTTATGGAACACAGAGAACTACTGGAATTATCAAGTTATTTATCTAGAATAATTTTTTTTATTTGGATGTTCCAACTACCAATACGCGCATGATCTGTCAATGTCAAAGGTGGCTTTGTTTTTTCCTAATGGTGACTAGGTAACACGTTCTGCACATTTCTTAGCAGAAAGGCATTTTGTTCACCTGAGCATGAGTTTCCATCGCAAAGCCATGGAGGGGAGAGAGGTTTGGTAAATGGAGTCTTCTGCTGATTCTTATATTGCAGTTGGGTTTCTCCTACAGTCACTATGAATTGAGAATTTAAAAAATGAAACTAGCAGCAAGAAACTGGAAAAATCCAACAAGATCATGCAAACATTGTTACAGTTTGGACATGGATATAGAAACACATAGTTTTGATCTGCAAAACAATCACAATTTATTGATTATGCCCTGTTATGTGACAGGCCTTTTGCTAGCAGGGATAGAAAATGTTATCTCATTGCTTTACAAAAATTTGGAGTGGTGAATAGTGTTTTGGCTTCTTGCACTAAAATTACCATTTTATTAATTATTATTTTACAGTAAGTTTTTAGGCAGCATAAGGCAAGTAAAAAGATACCATTTCTTGTCCTGAAGAGCTTGCAATCTGAGGGACAGATCCCTGCATTCATGTGGAGCCCTGTTGAAATCAGTAGGGCTCTGAGTGCCTAGGCAGTTTTACCTGTGCTGTCTTCTGCTCCTGATGCGAAATGTACTATGACTTCTTCCTGCATGATAATATCTTGTAACTGCCTTACTTAGGGAACTTGTGTTCTACCATGGAAACAAAAATAGATGCTTGCAGAAGCTCTGGATCTGATGATTAAGTGGCTTATCAGGCACTCAACACTGCCTGATGTTCTAGTAACACTGTCATCCTCAAAACCACATAAGTGATGAAAAGCCTGTATTTAAAATGGGAGGGATATCACTGAGTTGTTAAACTTGTTTGCTTTTGCCATGAGAATGTTAATGACTATCCCGTGTTCTGCAGTATTAAGTAGTAGCAAACTGTTATTATTCACATACCAATTGCTCCTAGCCCCATCCTGCGCTATAATACTTTGGTTAAGACTTAGTTGCTGAAAAGTGTTAGTTTATTGCTTTTTCATATGAAATCATTTTTATGATGCTCTCCTTGATTTCTTTGTCATCAGAGTGGGTGTAAATATGCACTGAGGACTGTTGTGCAACTCATTTTTTCAGGACTACTCTGAAATAATTAGCTAGTCTGTGCCACCTTTGTATCAAAACATGGCACCTTTCCCAGTGATATTGTAGATGGCAAAGCTAGAACCATGCTCTTGATTTCCTTGCCTTTTTGGAAGAATGCTTGGAATTTTACTTTTTTTAAACACAAACCAGTTTGGCTCTCCCAAAGGGCAAAAATATCAACTCGTACCAGCCTAATGACACACAGAGGTAAATTCACAATACAACACATTGGTATTCTGCCACACTGCGACTATCTTCAATATTGCCGTCATAGGTCATTCAGCTGCAGAGACAGAATGAACTGACCCCACCCACTAGCGGCATCTTTGTTGGCAGTCTCATTAGAGAAGCCAAAAACCGAATAGGCAATGGGGTATTAAAACTCTCAGCTCTAAAACAGATCGCTTCAGATCAGAGATGGAGCATTATGGTGGAAGGTGACATGGAAAGTTTATACTGCCACTGTCTGTCCAGCATCTGATCTATAGATAAGCAGAAGATTCCAGTGGCTGGGGCTATCACTCACACATCTTTCACCAACACTAAATTCACAAAAATGGGCAGGAAAGATTTGTGACTTGGGCATTTTGTCATGCTGGGTAACTCTGGCTAGTAAATATAGCAGCTGCACCACATATAGCCTACCACCTCATAAGAACACTCTGCTCTCATTCAGGTTTTGTTTTATGGCTATATTAAAGCCATGTTGCCTGGAGGACAGAACACTGGACTGGGACACCTGGGTTCTACTCCTGGCTCCACCACCAGCTCTATTCAGTGACCTTGCGTAAGTCATTGCCGCTCTGTGCCCATTTCCCTATCTGTAAAATTAGGATAACGAGACTGATCTCCTTTTTAAAGTGCTTTAACAGCTACTGATGTAAAGTGCTAATAAAGTGTGGTTATTATACGAAGCTCTCAAAACACTTCTCCAAAGGCAAGTGTTATCCCCATTTTAGGGATTAGGAACGATAAGAAATCCAAAATAATAGAGCCAGTCACTGGCTGAGTAGGGATGTTTTTCCTCTCCTAATCCCTTAAAAAAATGGTCCATAATATATCAAGGTTTTCCCTACCCAAGCTATAAATGGTATAAAGGTTGGTTTGCTTCTGGCAGCTTGGCCACAGTGCAAAGAAGAAGAAACCATGTTGGTGTCTCATACTCCAGCTCTCCCTTCCTTCCAGCTGATTTATAACCCACATTCTTCCGGAAATCAGCTGTCTGCTGCTGGTGTGGCTCATTAGCATTTCTGTGGGACCGCCTGCCAATCCTCCTATGCATGCCAGGGTAGTTAGCTTTATCTGGAAGTTGTTTTAACAGTATCCCTGCCTTCATCTCTGCACAATTGTTCTTGCCTATATGCTGTCATGGATGGATGGGAGAGGCATCCGATGAAGTGAGCTGTAGCTCACGAAAGCTTATGCTCTAATAAATTTGTTAGTCTCTAAGGTGCCACAAAGTACTCCTTTTCTTTTTGCGAATACAGACTAACACGGCTGCTACTCTGAAACCAGTAAAACCACAGATTTTTTTCCATCATCATGCCCTTAGGTTTTAATGCAACTAAAACATAATCAAGTTAAAAAATAGTTATTAAAGTATTATACAGTAATATTGTCCTACTGGACATTTTAAATAAATAAAATATGGTATTTAAGACAGCACATTGGGAAATGGGACTTGATAATCCCATATGATGTGAATATGAAATAAGGAATTAAGCAGGGCCTTAATTCAGCTGTTGCCTGGACAGTTTTTAAATGTCTTTTTCTCCCCCAGGTACAAAATCCTATCTCATGACAGTTCATTATGTATCCATCCTTTAGGAAGAGAGATCAGAATAATAGTCTTAGTAATACAGGAACAGTCATAGTGCAATTATCAATAATACAGGAACAGTTTCTACAGTGTAATGCAATTATCAGTGATTACTTAGCTTCAGGTCCATAACGCATCAGAAATACGTGATCGCGTGTTTTCTTTATGCATTGGGGATATAAGAATAGGCCACATGCAACAAGTAGATTCTTTTGCAGAAAAAATAAAGTGATGTTCTATTAATAATGAAGACAAAACAAACAGTGTATCCTAATCCATTTAATAATTTTGATATAAAATGTAAATAAAGCCCAGAAACTACACTGATGGGACCTATATAGTTATCTAGACGCATGCTATTTTCCCTCACTTTAAATATGTTGCATTTCAGAGTGTCATCCTAGTAGCAGTATTATTTAAAAAACTATTTTCACTGTTTTTAAGGCTGGTGGAACTTCCCACCAACAGTCTGTAAGTTGCAGTCTATGGGCCCACTCCAGCATTCCTCTTGTAAGCTAACTCTAATTGAAAATCAGGGGAGATGACTTCACTTGTAAGTGAATACGGAGTGTGGTGCTGACTACCAACATGTTACAGAAAGGGGCATCTTACCCATTTATTGCTCATTGCCCCAATATGATAGTCATCTTACTCAAAGTAATATTACTACTAAGCACTTATCTTCAAAGAGCTTAACCAACATGAATGAATCAGTTATTGGCAGGGAGGCTGTCCTTTTTCTTATTTTTCCTCTAATTCTTTTCTTAAGCCTCCCAGTTCTTCCACCTCTCCTGTTTCATTTACCAAATGAAGAATTTGCAATTTCTCACTCAGAATTGTGATAGTACTTAATAATTAGAGCTTTAGTGAAGTCCATGAGTTTTAATTTTTTTAATTAAAATAGGACAGTATTAAATAAAAATACCTTGCATACAGTCAGTTCATGTGTTTCTTATAGTTGCAGAGTTACATCATGTTTTTCAGGGATATGATGGTGCAACAGTACTTACAAACTAGTTTGGATTTCCATAAGAGATTTTTTAGCATCCTATCTTTGCCTTTTGTTCTTGTTTTTCCAGTCCCGCCCCAGAGATACAGGGCATTTGGAAAGTTTTTTGGGTGTTGCCACAATCTAATCAAAAACATTAAATCAAACACACAATTCTCAGATGGGGAAAACAAATCCCACCTACTTCAAACTGCTTTTTGGTGGGAATTATTCATTTGTTTTACATTTACTGTATATTGTGACAAAGTTCCTCCTCTACCTTGGTGGGTCTTGTGCTTATTGGCAGATTTGCTTGCCTTGGAGCTTCACGGCAGCCCTCAGTTTGGCCGTTTTCGTGAACCCACAGTCCAGGTCAACTCATCCTGTGTCTGGCCAGGAGTTGGGAGGTTTGGGGGGAACCCAGGCCCTCCCTCTACTCCAGGTTCCAGCCCAGGGCCCTGTGGAATGCAGCTGTCTAGACAGCCTCCTGGAACAGCTGTGCGACAGCTACAACTCCCTGGGCTACTTCCCCATGGCCTCCTCCCAACATCTTCTTTATCCTCATCATAGAGCCTTCCTCCTGCTGTCTGATAATGCTTGTACTCCTCAGTCCTCCAACAGTCCACGTTCTCTCAGCTCCTAGCGCCTCTTGCTCCCAGCTCCTTACACATGCCCCACAAACTGAAGTGAGCTCCTTTTTAAACCCAGGTGCCCTGATAACCTACCTTAATTGATTCTAGCAGCTTCTTGATTAGAACACCTGCAGCCAATCAGCCTGTCTGTCTTAATTGTCTCGGAAGGTTCCAGAACAATCAGGAACCTTCCTTGTTACCTTACCCAAGGAAAAAGGGACCTACTTTACCTGGGGCTAATATATCTGCCTTCTATTACTCTCCTGTAGCCATCTGGCCCTGCCCTGTCACAATATTTAAAAACAAAAATAGTTTTCTTGTAGAGCACTTGTTTCCTGAAAGATACCTTGAAAAGTAAAATTTCACCATATTGTAAATGACTATTCCCAACTTTTATACTATTTAAATATTATTGGAATGCAATGATTAATGGAAGGGCAGAAAAATGAATAAGAAAAATCTCACTGAAGTGCTAAACCCCCACATGCTCAGGTCCATTCCAATCTGGGTGGCATATTATAACAATTGGCATGTTTTGATATACACAGCAGCATCTTCATGCCAATTTAGGAGTACCTCTTTCATGGACAGAGGTATAAAAGTCTCAGGACATTGGCACATTTCAGTTCCAGTTAAACAACACATACCCCTCTCATGCATCAGATGTTTATACCTGGTATTCTCAGCAACAATGGTCTAAACTGCACTAAAATATTACCTTTAGATTCATAGATACGAAGGTCAGAAGGGACCATTCTGATCATCTAGTCCGACCTCCTGCACAGCGCAGGCCACAGAATCTCACCCACCCACTCCTATGAAAAACCTCACCCATGTCTGAGCTATTGAAGTCCTTAAATCATGGTTCAAAGACTTCAAGGAGCAGAGAAGCCTCCCTCAAGTCAACCATGCCCCATGCTACAGAGGAAGGCGAAAAACCTCCAGGGCCTCTCCAATCTGCCCTGGAGGAAAATTCCTTCCCAACCCCAAATATGGCAATCAGCTAAACCCTGAGCATATGGGCAAGATTCACCAGCCAGATACCCAGGAAAGAATTTTCTATAGTAACTCAGATCCCATCCATCTAATATCCCATCTCAGGGGATTTGGCCTATTTACCCTGAATATTTAAAGATCAATTACTTACCAAAATCCCATTATCCCATCATACCATCTCCTCCATAAACTTATCGAGTAGAATCTTAAAACCAGAGAGATCTTTTGCCCCCACTGCTTCCCTTGGAAGGTTATTCCAAAACTTCACTCCTCTGATGGTTAAAAACCTTCGTCTGATTTCAAGTCTAAACTTCCTGGTGGCCAGTTTATACCCATTTGTTCTTGTGTCCACATTGGTGCTGAGCTGAAATAATTCTTCTCCCTCTCCTGTATTTATCCCTCTGATATATTTATAGAGAGCAATCATATCTCCCCTCAACCTTCTTTTAGTTAGGCTAAACAAGCCAAGCTCCTTAAGTCTCCTTTCATAAGACAAGTTTTCCATTCCTCGGATCATCCTAGTAGCCCTTCTCTGTACCTGCTCCAGTTTGAATTCATCCTTTTTAAACATGGGAGACCAGAACTGCACACAGTATTCTAGGTGAGGTCTCACCAGTGCCTTGTATAACAGTACTAAAACCTCCTTATCCCTACTGGAAATGCCTCTCCTGATGCATCCCAAAACCGCATTAGCTTTTTTCACAGCCATATCACATTGGCAGCTCAGTCATCCTATGATCAACCAATACTCCAAGGTCCTTCTCCTCTTCCGTTACTTCTAATTGATGCGTCCCCAACTTATAGCTAAAATTCTTGTTATTAATCCCTAAATGCATAACCTTACACTTCTCACTATTAAATTTCATCTATTACTATTACTCCAGTTTACAAGGTAATCCAGATCCTCCTGTATAATATCCCGATCCTTCTCCGAATTGGCAATACCTCCCAGCTTTGTATCATCTGCAAACTTTATTAGCACATTCCCACTTTTTGTGCCAAGGTCAGTAATAAAAAGATTAAATAAGATTGGTCCCAAAACCGATCCCTGAGGAACTCCACTGGTAACCTCCCTCCAACCTGACAGTTCGCCTTTCAGTAGGACCCGTTGCAGTCTCCCCTTTAACCAATTCCTTATCCACCTTTTGATGTTCATATTGATCCCCATCTTCTCCAATTTAAATAATAATTCCCCATGTGGCACAGTATCAAATGCCTTACTGAAATCTAGGTAAATTAGATCCACTGCATTTCCTTTATCTAAAAAATCTGTTACTTTTTCAAAAAAGGAGATTAGGTTGGTTTGGCACGATCTACCTTTTGTAAAACCATGTTGTATTTTGTCCCATTCACCATTGACTTCAATGTCCGTAACTAATTTCTCCTTCAAAATTTTTTCCAGGACCTTGCATACTACAGATGTCAAGCTAACTGGCCTGTAGTTACCCGGATCACTTTTTTTTCCTTTCTTAAAAATAAGAACTATATTAGCAATTCTCCAATCATTCGGTACTACTCCTGAGTTTACAGATTCATTAAAAATTTTTGCTAATGGGCTTGCAATTTCAGGTGCCAATTACTTTAGTATTCTTGGATGAAGATTATCTGGGCCCCCCGATTTAGTCCCATTAAGCTGTTTCAGTTTTGCTTCTACCTCAGATATGGTAATATCTACCTCTATATCCTCCTTCCCATTTGTCATGCTACCATTATCCCCAAGATCCTCTTTAGCCTTATTAAAGACTGAGGCAAAGTATTTGTTTAGATATTGGGCCATGCCTAGATTATCTTTAACCTCCACTCCATCCTCAGTGTTAAGCGGCCCCACTTCTTCTTTCTTAGTTTTCTTCTTATTTATATGGCTATAGAACCTTTTACTATTGGTTTTAATTCCCTTTGCAAGGTCCAACTCTACTCGACTTTTAGCCTGTCTCACTTTATCCCTACATGTTCTGACCTCAATTAGGTAGCTTTCCTTGCTGATCCCTCCCATCTTCCACTCCCTGTATGCTTTCTGCTTCTTCTTAATCTAGAAAGAGTGGTCTCCTACCAACATCTTTCTAAAGCTTGTACCACATTTATTTTCACTTAAACATTTTGCATTCACTGGAGAATTCTGTACAGAAGTGGGTGTTAGCGTGGGAACAAAACTGGGGTCACTACGTTCCAGTCTTACTGTGGGATGAATGAAGACAGAATTTTCCAGGCATATCTTGGGAAAGCACATGCTCTAAGATACATGGATGATTTATTTGACCAAGACATTTGTTACATTTGTAATCAGTTTCCATAATGGCCTGGGATATGTATGCAATACAGTATTTCTAAGAATGGGGTTCCATTTCTACACTATAGCATTACTCCCTAAGCAGAGAATAAGATAGTAGATAACAAATGGCCCTGGAGCATGAGCATAAGACTAGAGCTCACTCCAGGGGAACAATAGATTTCATAATGTGTGCGAGTTTAGCTCAAGTGGTTTATAAAGATAAGCAAGGACCTCAGAATGAATTTGAGCCTTCTCTTGCTCTGGGGCCATTTATTAATATAATAAATCTTTTGGTAGTACATAAAAAGGGAGAACACCCTAATGAAAAACACTACTGTATTTGGCAGCAGCTGCCCTAGCTGCTGCAGGATCTCTAAGATGAGCTGCAATGTTTCAGATCATGTTATATAATACCGAACAACATATTTTCCTCTGAAGGGCAGGCTTGGCTCCCGGGATGGGTAACTGGATAGAACCTTAACTTACATCTTAACTTGATGGGTCTGAATTCAGCCCCGGCAAGTAGTGATTAGCAGTAACCATATGACAGATGTTTGATGGCTTGCTGGGTGAATTGAGTTTGATGGGGTCAGCTCAGCTTCCACTCGATGAATGTTGTCATCACAAAAGAAGCGCTGACTCTTCCTTATGGGCAATCTGAGCTAAAAGGACTGAAGGAGTCTCAGAGAATGAACCCCTAGAGGTAGATCCTTCCAACACGAAGTGCAGACTCAGTGGAAGCATGACGTAAGGAAGTTTACATGTCCTACTGGAACCACGCTGCATCTGTTACACTGCCTCATAGGAGACCAAAGACAACTCTGAAGCCATCTCTCCACCACATTAATTCACTAAGGCAGAATTTTCATCCTTTATTAGGTGCTTGCAGATTCATTTACTGCAATAGACAGCTTGCTGCTGGCTGAGCCCTTCGCTGTTACATCTATTGCCACAGGAAAATGTTAATTTGCAACATTAGTCATTGAGTGACTAGGACAAGCTAAGGCTGATAAGTCTATGTCCAGAGTAGTACAAGAGCCTTCTTAGTTATAGGACACTTAGATATTGCTCCGTATTTAAAAACATTATATTGCAGATCTGAACACCTCCAGGAACAAATACAATTCTGAAGCTAAATCTTTTAACTCAATGGTTCTGCCATTCCCCATCTTTAAACAGCCAGATTATATATAAAGAGGTTGAGGGAAAGGCCCATAAAAAGATGCATTTGTAACACTCCTTAAACAGTGATGCCAATGTTTGAAGACTACTGAGGTGCTTATAACTTTAACCCCCACTGAAGTGCAATGGAATAGATGGATTCTCCTCACTGGGGGAGACTTCACAGTAAAAAAAATAGCATGAGTTTTGCTCAGTTATAAACAAGATGGCACAGTCTGAGGTTTATACAGGCAAAACTGCCATCAAAATGATTGAGAATTGTGCCTGCACTGGGACAACAAGGTCTGGCCCTGATTGTCAGTTGTGACCCCTCCATTCTGGGTAAGTAACTTGTTTTGGAACCAAAAATATCTGCAAAGCTTCTGGGTTCACTGCACCTGGGTTTTCATCACCAACCATTTATAAAGTACTTTAAACATATAGGAGACCTAAAGAAGAGCTCTGTGTAGCTCCATAGCTTCTCTCTTTTACCAACTGAAGTTATTACCTCACCCACTGCATCTCTAAGTGTTTATGGCACTATACAATGGCAGGTCTGTGCCAAACAGAGAACAAGTCAATATCCTCAGGTTCATTTCAGATATGCATTCAGTGCTTATTTGAATGTCTTTTGGTCACTGCACATTTGTCTAATGAGGCCAAATATGGAATAATCTGAGTTCTTTTTTTAGCCTACTTCTTCATTTATCACTGTCTCTACATGTTTAGTCTTGGTGGCTGGATCCTGCTTGTGCTTTTCTTTTCTTTTCTCCCCTCCCCTCCCCCCCCGGCCATTTTGTTTTAGAGTCTCTTTTACACAGCAAAGTGATGGTGCTCATGTATACTGAAGGAAGACAGAATGGCATCTGTGATGGAATAGGGAGCATTAACCTGGTAATGTTGCATGGGAGTTTTACTAGTTTACTGTCTGCATTAATACTAGATGATGGTGGGATACAAAGGTGTGACTTCACTTGAGAGATGATACTTGAGCACATAACCTAAGCCCAGGAGACGGTTGGGGCCAGGTGACACCTTCTGCCCAGGAAACTGGACAAAGACTGGAGGAGGAGCCGCCGGGGGGGGGGGGGTAGCTGGGGGATACTGCTGCAGGGGTTTCAGTTTGGAGCTGGCTGGGGAAACAGAGGGAGGCCCAGAACCCAGGTCTGGGCTCCTGGCTCCCTACCCACCCCCAATATGGACCTGACTGAGGGGTCCTGTTCTCTGTATCTACAAGATCTGTTTTGGACTGTGTTCCTGTCATCTAATAAACCTTCTGTTTTATTGACTGACAGGAGTGATGGTGAATCGGAGGAAGTGAGGGCTGCAGGGCCCTGACTCCCCCACATTCTGTAACAGCGTCTACTCCTGATAAGCCTTCCCCTAACCCGTGTTATTAGCTCCTGCACTTTCATGAGTATAAGGTTAAGCCACAGTTTAAAAACAAGAACAGTTTTTCTTTTGAGCAAGTCAGAATAGCCCCTTCCCATCCCCCCCCCTTTGATTTATTCATTTTAACTACAGGGCAGGGAAAGATTAGAGACGAAAAGTCAAGATTTGAAGGCAAATCAGGTACAAAGTCACCACCTCATCCTGCATTGAGAACCAGGCAGCCAGAGGCCAGCACTCCTGCAGAGGCTGACTGACTTCACAGGTCTTCCACCTGCCTGGCTTTCCATGAAGGATCAAGGCCTGACCGACAGATTTCTCCATGCACCACACTTCTCCCGCTTCCTGTTCTTTCTTGCAGCAGGGATACCGCAAGCTGTAGCCTTGTGGCTGAAGGACAGCACTGGGAGTCACAAGACCAGTATTCTACTTTCAGCTATGCCACAGACCATCTGAGAGACCTGGGGCACATCCCAACCTTCCCTGGCCCTGTTTTGCCATCTGCGAAAAGTGGGTAATACTCCCCATCTCACATGGAGATATACAGCTGAGTGCTTTAAGACTCTTGGGTGAAAAGCGCTGTAGCAGGGTATTTTACCTATACTATTAACTTACTGGAGGTAAATGCACTTTTGGCCTTTTCTTCCTGAACCTTTGCAGTCTCCTTAAATCACCTGGTGCTCAAATGACTCCCTGCAGAAGCAAACACAGCCACTGTCCGTGCGCTTCACCCAGCTGCTCACCGACACAGGCTTTGGCCTCCAACCCACATTCTCTGACTCATCCCAGTGAATGACTGCTGCAAATGTGGTGGATCTGAACACCAGCATAGCAAGCATCACCATGGCAACCACAAAATGAATCATGATCATTTTATAACGTGACATCACAAAAAAGCAAGAGAAGTGGGGGGAAGAAGAAGGGTGGGGGGGAGAGATGAAGTATTTCCAGGCAGAGCAATCTGTGTATGTTATACCCACAATCGAGACAGCAAAGAGCTCAAGCGGAGAGAAGTGCCTCTGCCTCCACTTGCGGTAAAGACAGGATGAAAACAGCAAGTGGCTAGGTGGGATTTTTTTCCCCCTTGCTCATTAAAGTAAGAGCATTATGTCTGAAGAAGACATTTCAATTCTGTTTTCTTCCCCCAGGGTAACATTTTGATTGCCAGCCAATTCCTGAAGCAGAGAGGGTACTTCTATTTTCTGTGTGCATCTGCATAATTAGGATGGGCTGAGAACTGAATCCATTTAAATTTCTGCTTTGTTCCTTGACAAAAGCTGACCTCAGGATGATATTTTCAATCTGCTGTAAAAAGGCCACTTCCATGGCAGAATTTAGGATGGGGGATCCAAATGGTACAGCCTCTGCAGTTCCATAGCAGACAGGATATGAGCCCTGCTGACATGAGAGATCTTCTGTTCAAGCCCCCCGACTGAAACTGGTCTGATTTAACTATAATGGGGAGCAGGGAGAGAGACCACCATAAAACACCAGCCAAAATAATTCCTCACTTACATGTGGGTTTAGGCCTCATCTGGAGTAACTAAATCAGTTTAAAAATCAGTCTTGTTGGTGCTAACCCCCAATGCAGATACGCTTAAATCAGTTTAATCCTTACCTTACTTTGATTTAGTTTATGTAAACCCTAAAACTAGAAGGCTTACAGGGAGACAACTCCGAATCCTCCTAGGGGAGAAAAATCTAGCTGCAAAGCAGGTTTTATTTACACGAATTAGAATTTTGCTGATCCCTACTTCCAGACAGGCCAGTGTCTCCAAATAACACAGCTGAATGTGCTAACAGGACCGATTTTTAAGTCAATCTAGTTAAACAAACGCACCTTTCTTGTATGGCCTCAGATTATTTTCTCTGTAGGTCTAAAGCCTAATTCTGCATTCCTTGTACAAAGGGGCTGGTCTACGTGGGGAAATTTACCAGCATTACTATACCAATACAATTACTTCCCACATGGACACACTTATCCAGAAGAACAGTGGCCCTTCATCGATTTTTCTTATACAGAAGAAAAGGTCACTGATATTCTGAGCTGTCCACATAAGGATGTATACAGGTATAATTAAACTAGTAGTAATCCTGGTAAATTTCCCCAGGCAGACAAGGGAATTGTCATTTGCTCCAATTAACTAGAGAGTTTGAGGGCCTGGTTCTGAATTGCCCTACATCACTTACAAACAATACCATGCTAACTTTGGTACATTTCACACCCATTTTGCACGATATAACTGATGATCCAAGGTGCAGGACAATGAGAAAAATCAGGCTTCAGGTGTTCGAGGCATGCATGTCAGATCATAAATTTGAAATTTGTTGTTATTAACATGTTGCCTCAACCACCTCTCTAGTCTTTCAAACAAGGGATGGCTTCTGGAGCCTAGGGAAATGAACGTACAGGATTAAAACTAGATGGAAAAGTAACTAAGATTTACCATACATCTAGAAAGAGGAAACCCTGTGCTGTTAATATGTTAAGACAAACAATCATGTCTTTAAACATGTGAAGAAAGTTATTACTGCAGTGATAGTTGCCTGATAAGTCAGGCAAGTAAAACACAAATTACACATTGAACTCATGAGAAAAGCTAAGGTTCGCTCTAAAAGAACAGGACTTCGTCAGTTAGCAACTCAAATTCTCTCTCTTGCCAATGTGATATATACCCATTAAGATATTTTTAAAATTCTTATGTTACCAGCACTACTTTTAGTTAACAACCAAAACAGTTTTAAATACTTGCTTGACTTTTTAATCAACCTTCAAGTTGGATGGTGCATAGAGACTCAGTTTTGCTTTCTGGTTCTCCTGCACTAGCACAATGCTGCAATACTTGGTTACAGGGGAATAGCAAAACCATAAGTCCAATCATAAGATTCTCTTCTTAAATTTAAAAGAATGTGTTAACACTTTTTAAAAACAAAAACAAAAAAAACCAACCATGAAATTTACATTTGGCCCCAAGTTTTCTGATGGTCTCTAAGGGCTTTTGATTTTATGCACCAGGCTGAGGCAGGTGCTTATCCCAGCTCCTTGTTGATATCAACACTTACTATTATTGTCCTTTTATTTGCACACCCTTCCTCCTCTGACTCTTACTAGTGGTGGTAGCATAGCAACCTCTATTGATGGCTTCCCAACAGTTCCACAGTGACAGCCACTCAACACACTGGTTCATCGGTGAAGGTTACTCCTCTCCCTTTGCTTAGAGACTCTCAGCCCAAGAGGAGAGAAATGTGTCATAACCTGTAAAACCTACCTCTTTCCTTCTTTGTGATTCAGGACCTGACCGGCAACACCAACTGTCCAACCACTGCATGTGCAGGGCTCAGGGCAGCAGGTCTTGCATGTTAAATCATGAAATCCTGGTCCTCCATCTCCTTTGAGAAAAGAAAAATAAAATGCAAATAACATCAGATGAATGGATGGAAAGCCTGATAATACTGGATGGTGGGTTATATTCCCTCCCTCACAAATTGAGCTGAGACAAGCAGCCATCTGTTCAGGATAGGTTCCATCAATCTGACATTTCTGCCCCCAAGGGTGAGAAATAACTAAGTTATCTATTGTGCCCCAGTCACCTAATTTGTGAATTTCACCATCAAATATTTATTAGCGGTTATAATGAAGGGAGAGATTTAGCATTAACAATGGAGGCTTTAGGTAAACCCTGCCATGGATAAATCACTCCTTAAGCAGACATTAAAATGAAGGAGGATTAAAACAGTGTCTTTTTTCGTGAGAAACTACCCTAAGGATCATTTTGCACATGAGAAGCTGTGAAATGCTTTTGATTTCAGATGCAAGTGTCACATCATGTGACACGTTTTACCATTTTGTTCCCAGCTATTTCCTAGGCCGTGCCCTAGGTATGACTTATGTCCCCAAATCCTGCAGTCCATTTATAGTCAAAACTCCCAATG
This sequence comes from Dermochelys coriacea, assembly GCF_009764565.3. Taxonomy (NCBI): domain Eukaryota; kingdom Metazoa; phylum Chordata; order Testudines; family Dermochelyidae; genus Dermochelys; species Dermochelys coriacea. The sequence goes on along the minus strand of NC_050083.1, from coordinate 20,441,575 downwards.
AAGCACTGGAAGATTTAGCCCATCACGCACATCCAGAGTTAAGAGTCATTATGGTAGTGATAATACAAACCTAATTTGAATAATATCTGCTTGTTCACCAAGATACAACCATCTAGAATACACCAACCCTTTATAATGAAATTTCTAAAATGATTGATAGCATCTTATGTACTCTTCTTTGGCAAGTCTTTTACCAAAGCCAGAAATAAGCTGGTTTACTGTGTGTATTGTATGCAACTATGTATGCATGTGCTGTCCAGTAGGTACAATGATGAATACCACTGCAGTGTTTATTTTGTAATTGAACAATTTATAATTAGAGAGACAAGGAAGTTTTAACTGAATCTGATCCCATAAGCAAAGGTGGGTATATGAGATGGATGAGAAGCTGCCACGTAATAATCTAAGCATACTGAGATGTAATAATTTGATGAACACTGCAGGTGACCTGGTCAGTGAAGTTATTGTATAGTGGGTAGTAAGACTTGCCTGTATAAATGCATTGATCTCGTTTAATAGATGGTCTGGGAAGAACAAACAGGAAGGCAATGAAACGGCTCCCCAGATGAGAACACCCCAGTATACACATCAATGACAATGGCCTACTTTCAGACTCCAGGCCAAAGTGACAGTTGTTTTGCCACACTGGGAGACTGGACATCAAAAGAAAAGGAAACCGTTAAAAAACCTTCCTTGGGACAAATGAGGTCAATTGGGTGCTGCCCAGGGAGAGACTCTGGAGGAGTTGGAAAGCATTGGCTCCTAGATCCAGGGAAGGATAAGCCTTAGGGAAAGGCAGTCATGCATATAGCCTGGTTGATCATTTTTAAGGTCTGTTTTCTCTGAAACGCTTTTGTTCTAAATAAATACTTTGCTCCAAGGGGGCTGTTTGGTATCTGGATACTATCATCCTAGCTCTAGAGGGAACAAAACTGCAGGGTCTGAACCAAAGTCAGACCTGCTGAGATAATCTCTGTTGATATACTGCAACCCAGAGGCCGTTCTGAGCGTGAGAGAATTGTGTGATTCCAGATGGCTAAAGGCCCAAGACCTTGCGTGGGTGTGTGTGTGGGGGGGGGGGGGGGCTGTTTCAAGGGACCAGGAGTGGCCAGAGGTGTAGTTAGTGTCGTAACTGGGATATATTCGGAGGCAACAGTGAGATGGGGACAGTGGTGAAGTGTCAAGAGCTGTAAAAGCAAATACTGCAGAAGAAAAGAAAAGAGAAAAACAGCCCTATATTCTTTTCCAGGAAGAAAATAGGGAAAAGATGGACATGAAGGATGAGTTACAAGCAACTCAAGAAAAGTCAGCAGGCGGAGTTATGCTGACAGGCAGCTCAATTCTCAAGAGCTGACCACATCAGTTAATCCAATGTATTCTGACACTCAGGAAAGGAACCAAGGACCAACACTGGACTGAGGTGGCAGGAAACAGACCAGAGATCTGAGGTGTTCTAGCTGCCAGGGATCAGGACACCAATAGGCCAACTGCCCAGGGCTCAGACACTGGCATGGAGCCCTGGCAGGTGAGCATATTGATATTCAGGCCAGAGGAGGGCTGGGATGTTGGCCCTCCAATGCAGCAGGCTAATCATGAGGATATAGCCCCAAAGGGGAGGTTAAATGCACATGTGACTGAATTCATACTTTAGAGATCTGTGCACCTATCCTGCTGCACCCCGTGAGTAAAATACAGCCAGATCCCCAATAGAAACGTCCTTGAGTCAGATGGGAGAAGAAGCAGGCTCACCTCTACTCAGCAGATATGGAACAAAGGGGCCCCACAGCCTCCATGCGGGGTGCAAGCCCAGGCAGTCAAAGGGCTAGTCCACTGCCACCCCTCACTGGGGGAGCTGGGGTGTTGCCAGAGGGGATCCTGACCCCACTCAGGGGAGGGGCAGAGAATGGAACTCAACTCAGGGGAAGGTTTGAGATTTCACACGTAGCAAAAGTTGGGGACCCCTCATTTACAAAAGGCATTGCTTGGCTAAGGCCTGTTCTGCAGGGGGACAAGCCCCTCACGGCTGCCCCAACTGATGAGAAATACTGGGGTGAGTAGAGCATGTGGGGAGCAGGGCCAAGGGGGCAGTTAGCTCTGTAACCATGCCAGTATAATTTCCATTTTCCTTATGCAGCTGAATCAGCATCCAATCCCTTATATTGTTGTGTTAGTTTAAGTACCTTGTATTAAGTGGCATTGTTACAAGACTTCCCCAGACACTTCATTCAGTTCTTTGTTTCACTGGCAAATCTGGGCTAGTTTAAGGACTGAGTTTCTAAGGGCTTTGTTTTAAAATAGCTAATAGTACCATCTTCATAGCACTGCTAATTTTTCAGCCTGTGTACAGAGAGAAACACACATATAAAGGGATGAATTTGTTATGAGCTAGGCTACAGAAGTTAAATTTATCATTTAATTCAGATCATTAGACATTTATACAGTCTAGGGCCATTTGTCCTCTATTATAGTCCAACAGGAGAGAGAAACTGCCCTGTCCTTGTGCATTTGGGATTATTCCCCTGACTAACTACGCATCACTTCCTAACCTCACTGCTCACTTTTGTTCCATTCATTGCCTGTCATCTTTGGCCCTAACAATCACTTTTCTCTGCTAGCATTTAGCAGCAGCATGTTATTTTGCTCTTGCTATGCATTGCTCTCTTCTAGTACATCTCCCCCTGCTGGGCAAATGCTAGCAAGACACACCCAGCATTTACATTTACTGTCAAGACACAGCCTACTTTAAAGGGGACCTGCACAAAGGGTGGGAAATTGGGTTTGTATCCCTTGCTTATGCTTTCTTCTGGGGGCTAAAGAAGTCTGGACAGGCAGTTGTCTCCCCCCATGCCCCATGGGGGTTTTTTGTGTTAGAAATTCAGGTTTCATCAGTCCTGAATGTCATGAATGAATGACAGTGAAATAAGAACAGGAGTACTTGTGGCACCGTAGAGACTAACATTTATTTGAGCATAAGCTTTCGTGAGCTACAGCTCACTTCACCGGATGCATTTCGATAAATGCACACCACAACAGCTGAGGGGGCAAGGGATTGTTAGTCAGGCTGCTTAACGCACTGGTTTGCTAGTTTCTGTTCATGCCTGCTTTACTTCAATGACTAACATACATTCTGGAGGAAACATGTCACAGATTGAGCAGCCCCACCCCTCTCAAGTGCAAGAACTCACGGAACAGATGCACTCACTCACACCCACACCCCTCCCCAAGAGGTCCACTAGCAAAACAAGGGAAGAGCAGCTTTGAGAGTCCCAATATTTCTGAGGCTTATGTCTACATTATGAGGTAGGGATGTTGTGCCCCTGCTCATGTATTCACACTGACACCAGCTCTCATGGAGCAAGCACAAGTATAAACAGCAGCGTAGCTGTGGTAGCAAGGAGGCACAGCTGAGCTGTGCCTAGTACAGACCCGTTTGGCTCAGCCATGGTTCCCCTTCGGCTACCCGCACTGCTGCGGCGTCACTATTTATACCCATACTAGTTCAAGGACAGCTTGCATACGTGTACATGAGCAGGGGAATCGTATCCCCAGTGCATAGTTTAGACATTGCCTGAAAGTAAAAACCAAATGAAGTCCCGACCCTAAACAAAACCCTGTCAAGCCTTTTTCAGACACCGCAGAATCAAAAGGGCCAAGCTCTATTTTCAAAACTCCTCGGCACATCATCATCTTTAAAAAATAAGATCTACTGATTGCTTTGGAAAGGTGCCACATGCAGGGAAGTGGAACTTGAAGCCTTCTATTTAGCCCTGAAATACATTCACTAGAGCTTCCTCATGTGCCCCAGTCTGCTCTGTATGCTGGAGAGATGAGGGGGAAGTTCAGTCTCCATCACATCTTTGCCCATTAGGGTGGGGAAGCTATTTGTGCTGCCCTGTCTGTTAGGACTTGCAGTTAGAGCACTCACTAGTTACATACAGGATTACAGACTAGTCATCAGCTAGTTGCATCTTTGAGTCAGACCTTAGGAGAAAAATGTTTTAGAAATGCAGACATGGCCCAATGTTCCAGCCCTTGAGAGCCTCCCTCGGCCTTAGGGTGATTATACCTCCAGAGCCATTTGGTTAAAGCACAGCACTGGGAGCAGGACTCTCAAGCACTCTCTTCAGTTCTACCACCGTCTCCTTGTCTGGCCTTTGGCAAGCGACAATCTGTGCCTCTCTTTAACCATCGAGCTACTTTACCTGCCTCACAGGGGCATTGTGGGACTGCCTAAGGTGCTTGAGCCCCACTCCTGAGGTCTGCTCTGCGCAGGCAGGAATCTTGCTCATGCAGAGCCCTATAGGCTCTGCCTGCATGGACAAGCTGGTAAGATCAGTTCCTAAGTCTGGAAACACTGAGTTCCTTGCCTAAAGATGCTAGAGAAATATTAAAATAGCATTACATTTGCTTTAGAGTAGCGTGTGTAACTTTACATTCAGAAACAAATATTTTCATAATTTGATGCATTTCACATAGTTATTCATAGCAATGCTGTGAGTACCTTTCTTCTATAAGATCAGATAAACAAAACCAGAAATACTGAAGCTTCATTATCTCTCAGTCACAGGCTTTGTTTATTTGATCTCCTAGCCAGAGATGACAGCAAGAAATACTTTTAGTGAGTAAAAATTCTGTGCAAGGCTCCACATTTAGCATAAAGTGATGGTAAGAAATTATTTAGCTGCAGTGAAACAGACTTCCCACCTAATCTAAAAATTAATATTGTAATTTCAACTGCTTTTATTTCTTAGAGAGCCATTTGCATGAAGAGTTACACACATGAATGACTTGTCCCTAGTGCCTGCATGCATGGCTCCCCGCTCCTCTGGCAGTTTTTCCTATGTACCTTTTCATATGAAGCCAGGGGTCATGGAATAGAACACTGCTCAAGTACCATAAGCTTTTATTTTTATAAAGGAAAGCTATATATAGACATAGTAGTAACTGATGGAAACCTGACAGACTTATTCGCTCAGGAAATGTAACATTAATGAATGCCAGAGAGTTATAAAGGTCTCACTCTTGGGCCATTTCACCCAAGCAAGGGGGGCATGGGGAGCATAATTTACACTTGATCCTGCAATGAGCTGAGCAGGGGCACATGGGTCCAACACTATAGAGACCATTGCAAAACATGGCCTAAATTGATCTCCAGTGTGTACTTCACCAGGCCTATCTATCTCTGCCTCTGTTCCCAAATATATGGGAGGCCTGTTATTTAAAAACAAAAAACAAAAAAAAAAGCCACACACACACACACACACACACACACACACACACTCTTTACTTCCATCTAAATTGGAAGATCATCAAAGCTAATTTTTTGTTCCCGGATCTCAACTAGTGAGACCTCCTCCTCCCTCTTCTGGCACCGATATCCCTTGTCAGCCAGGACCACGGGACACAGCTGGGAAGAGAAGCAACCTCAAGGACCAAGATGCTACAATATTTCCCATCACGTATGGTTTTCTACTGTAGTTTCAGAGCTCTGAACAGATACAGCACTGTACTGATAGATTTCTCAGAGCATATTGCCCCTTCTTGGGGACGAAGGAAACACACATGAGCAACCGAGATCAAAATCCTTACAGTTTTGTGATTTACAGAGGTTAATATGCTGGTAAATTATTAAAGAGAGGAGAACCTCGTTAAAGCCCAGCAGTCACCACGAGCAACAAGCTTGTGTGTAGAGAAACATAGCTGTAACAGGGCTGTTAAGAGTCGGCAGCTATATGGAAGTCCCATGGCAGTGTCCTTTTAGGAGAATTCAGAACGGCTGAAACTAAAAGTATTTCCCTTGTCTTCTGGACAGCTGAGCTAAATACCATGTTTCCATGCACTGGCTGCATGGAGTTCAGTCACATGGTTGTGAATTGGCAGTGAGCATTTTCCGGCTATCGCAATGTTCCTGCTGCCCCTTTCTGTACGGAGAAAGGGAATGCACAAGAAGGGGAGAAAAATAAAAAAAATCCCGTTACCAAAGAATCCAAAAATTGTCTTAATCTCCATCCCTCCTTCTGCATACACACGGCCCTTGACAGTGCAAGAATTGGAGATCTAGTAAGCGCCCACTGGTATTATTCAGGTTAGTCAATTACTTCAAATAGCCTTTTCAGAAATGGTGCTATTCTTCTGGCAACAGTATGGATGGATGTCAAAAAGCACCAGAATAAATAATTCACTATAAAAAGCTGTGTGTGTATGGGGGGGGGGGTGTTGAAGAGGGGTATATAAAACTTAAACCCAAAACACTCTCAGGGGGAAGGGACAAGTGCTTCACTCTTACTGTAAATTTTTAACAGGTTTCAGAGTAGCAGCCGTGTTAGTCTGTATTCGCAAAAAAGAAAAGGAGGACTTGTGGCACCTTAGAGACTAAAATTTATTTGAGCATCAGCTTTCGTGAGCTACAGCTCACTTCATCGGATGCATTCAGTGGAAAATACAGTGGGGAGATTTATACACGCACAACAGTGTGTATATAAAATCCATTGTTTCATGTTCTCTCTCTCTCTCTGTGTGTGTGTGTGTGTATGTGTATACACATATATAAAAATCTCCCCACTGTATTTTCCACCTAATGCATCCGATGAAGTGAGCTGTAACTCACGAAAGCTTATGCTCAAATAAATTTGTTAGTCTCTAAGGTGCCACAAGTACTCCTTTTCTTTTTTGTGAATTTTTAAAATCAGTAGTTCAGCCATAACTCCATGGATTTTGTCAATCAGCTCTGACATAACAGAAGGAAATCTTAGATGAAACCACTTTCTTTAGGAGTGCACCAGCAGCTGCACTTGGATATTTACAGCAGACATTTACAGCTAAATACATACATTTAATGGAATTTAAATAGCATTTGCTAAGAATAAATCTTAAGTATGATCTGGGCATAAGTTGGTTTCATCAGTGCACACATGCTGGCAAGTGATCAGAAGTTCAACCAGTTAAGCAAGCTCCCAGCTTGATGTACATGACTTTTTGAGAATAAATATGTGAGAGCACTTTGTGCAATCACTGGTGTCATCTTCAGAATATTCAGCTAGGTCTAATAAAACAGGTTAGAGAACTGGTTAATCACAACAATGCTAGAGAGAGACAACTGAATAAGTGATCTGGTTAATTCTGTACCTTTTTAAAAATGTGCATGACCAGGGCCTAATCCAGACTGCACAGAATCACAGGCCAATGATTGCAAAACTCAACTCCCTGAAGTTAAGGACCCTGTTTCATAATGAGGCATTAAAATAAGCAGCCACATTTTCCAGAGCTGAGCACCCACAGCACTCAGTGATCTCCAGGGGAGCTAAGGGTTCACAGCACCTTTGAAAGTTAGGCCACTTATTTAACCCAGGTCCCTGTTTAGGCATCAAAGTTTAGACACTCATGTTTGAAAACATTAGCCACACCGTCCACTCGTATTCTGGTAGAGTATGGTCTAGTCCTTTACATCTCAAAAGGACACATTGCTTCTGGCCTGCTTATATAAAATGGCACAGGATTGTTAGTGATACTAGATACACAAGGGTTTGGCCAACAGGAGGCTATTCTCAGGTCTCACTGCACTTACATGGCAGGTCTTCCGCCAGTGTTCCCACATTCACTCTGGAGATATTTTCCAGCTGAAAGTCAACTTCCAGGCCAAAGACATTTGAGCTATGGCCAGGTTCAAAAACACACACCAAAGTTTTATTTGGAGTTAGGAATTTTTGGCCGGGGGGAAGGGGGAAAGAAGTGTTAATACCATTTATTCTGCCCCAAGACAACCCATCCTCCTTCCCCACCCCAAATATTGCAATCCCATCTTAGACAACCACTGAAGTACCCTCATCTCAGAGCAGTTTTCTACTGGCTGACTCTTTCCAGTCCTCTGGATGTTCCTTATCACAAATTCACTGTATTTAACAGCAAGATCAAACATACTATGAGATATTAGATGGATACATGCTCTTGAGGGGACTATATCCATGACGTGTTTATGATTGACTTCCAGATTTTAGGACCTCATGGGGACAGCATCTGCTGATTCATTCTGCTCTATATTGAACCAAGTCCAGATGGCGTACATTAGTTGAGCTGGTCAAACAATTTTACACTGGATTCTACCCCTTATTTTTAGAGCATCTCTACTCATTAGCTCCAATTCAGGGTAAAGAAGGTGGGGGAGCATTCTCTTCCCCCTTCAGAGAGAAAGACAAGTTGGAGAGGCAAGGGTAAAAAGGGCTTGCAGAAAGTAACCCTAGGATGAGCCAGCCTAGGGTGAAGGCTTGTTAGTATCTGAATTTTGCTGCTGTCGATAAGGCCGGAGATAAGGATTAGGCTCAGATTGCATGCCATGCTTTGAGCACTTACCTTTCCCATCCTTTTTCAGGGCAGAACACAGGTTTTGACCACAAGGTCTCAGTCAAGGCAATGCACTGTGACTTCGGGACCAGAATAGAGGATCACTTCTGGTCAGCACTGCTGAAGAACAACATTAGTAATAATCGCCCTTAGCCATTTTCAGCACTTAAGTGATTTCTGAACATTGACTCAGTCCATGTCTAAACTTTGGTTATTGAGATGCCAGCCGCTACATGTGAGAAACCCTGTTGTGTCTGTTTAGATTCAGTTTGAAGTGCTACTACCTAATCATGGGCAGCAGTCAAACCATGATTGAAGACTTTTAAAGAACTGACTATTGAACTGGAGGTTCATCGATTCCAAGGCCAGAAGGGATCACTGTGATCACCTGGTCTGACCACTTTTCTAACAGAGGCCAGAGAACTTCTCCAAAATAATTCCTAGAACAGATCACTTAAAAAAACATCCTATCTTGTTTCAAAAATTGTCAGCAATGCAGAATCTACCATGACCCTTGGTAAATTTTCCAGTGGTTAATTACCCTCACTTTTAAAAGTGTACATCTTATTTCCAGTCTAAATTTGTCTAGGTTCAACTTCCAGCCATTGGATCATGCTCTATCTTTCTCTGTTAGATCTAAGAGCACATTATAAAATATTTGTTCCCCATGTAGGTACTTACAGACTAATCAAGTCATCCTTGAACCTTCTCTTTGTTAAACTCAGAGTTCAATCGGTCTATCACTAGAAGGCATCTTTTCTAATCATCCTTGTGGTTCTTCCCTGAACTCTCTCCAATTTAAAAATCAACATACTTATTGAATTGTGGACACTAGAACCGGACATAGTACTGCAGCCATGGTCACACCAGTGCCAAAGACTGAGGTAAAAACCTACCTAACTCCTACTCAAGAGTCTCCTGTTTATTGCATCCCAAGATTGCATTAGTTCTTTTGGCCACAGAATCACACAAGCTCATGTTCAGCTGATTATCCATCATGCCCTGCACCAAATCTTTTTCAGAGTCACTGCTTCCCAGGATAGTGTTCCTCCATTCTGTAAGTATGGTCTACATTCGTTCCTAGTATACATTTATTCTGCACCGTATTAACACACATTGTTCGCTTGTGTCCAGTTTACCAGGTGATCTGGATTGCTCTGAACCAGTGACTTCTTCCTTATTTACCCCCTCCCCCATTTATTGTCATCTGCAAACTCAAGAAAGTTACTCAAGGTTACTCTCGAGTCCAGCTGATCTAGGATATTTGTAAGCTTCCTAATGGAAATCTTTCCAAAAATCCCAATCAGTTGCTCTCTGGAGCCACCTCAAACTATCTAACCTGTACTGTGCCACATGGCATAGGCAGAGGAATTGGGAGCCAAGTCATCTCCTTTCTGCAAAGGATGTAGTCAGGGTTATGGCAGGCTCTTTACTACACGCTGCACAGTGTCCAATTCTTCTTTGCAGATGCTCTTCTCTCCTCTATACATTTTGTTAAAGTTTTAATAAATCCCAGATGCTCTCCAGAGTAACCATCTGACACAGCTACGTTTCTTGCTCAGCAGCCTCCAAGGCAACCGCACTCAGGCAAGCTTAGGGAGAAAAAGTCTTCAAGTATGTTCCCAAATAGCCGCAGTAGTACCTTGAGTAGGAGCAGCATTTTAGGTAACTCATATGCAAGCGATCATACTGATGCATCCCACCTTGCTTCCGCACTACCGCTATTTACTTTAGCTCCATTTCTTTCTAGCCTAGAATTTTCCAGTCAGTCTGTTGTGACAGTGTAGAGCATGCTGGATAAGACTTTTTTCAGCTCAACAAAATCAACTAAGATTCAGGATAATCCCTGGTAAGCAAAACATTCACCACTATGCAGAAGGCCAGCACAAGGTCTATACTCCATTTAAGCCCTTAGGGTGAATTTCACCCTGAAGGAGCCAAGTTGATAGGAAGGAAGAAGAATATTTCCCAGATGCAGAAATTATTGGAATCAGACTGTGCTGCATACTCTTTGTTCCACGTTTGCTCACCAGTAGAGCTGGTCACTAAAAGATAGTCTGTTAATGAACCTCTTACCAATAGGCACACAGTTCTAGAATCCTTCCGATACAGACTGGTCAGTAACCTGGATTTGTCAGCCCAATGACACTTTTCAAAAGGTTTAGAAACAGCTCATAATAAATCAAAAAACTTTATTATTTGAAGATGTTATAAATGTACAACACACATTACCAGATCATTCTCAGAGTGCGCGTGTGTAGGTTTAAAAGACTCAGCGTTCATTCTAATCACGCTCATGGGTCCAACTTAGCCATACTAACGTGGGTAATAGTTACCAGCAAAGCCACACCAACTTAACACTTGTGATGGTCTCTCAGAATACATTTCTGCAGACAACAGCCTGACTGTTTAAAAGGGATCAGATTAGTAACAATGCAGAATTGATTCTCTTTTGGTCAGAATCATATTAAAGCAAAAATGGGTGATAAATGTTTAGTATTAGCACTAGTCGTTGCTGAATCTTTCTGCAGATGTATAGCAGATCACTGACCCATGCTAGTAAGTTTTAGAATGAACCCTGAATTCTATAGGTTTGTTGATGTTGACCCAAGTTAAACTTAATAAAAGTAACATTACATCTTAAAAACAACTGCGCATGCCACACATCAGTGTCAATTCCATATAAAAACTATGTACTGTACCCATTCTATACACCGGTGAAATGAAAAGTCATAGTACCTTACAGTATAACTTCACTAGTGCTTCTTTGTGGTCAGTGCTGTATGGCAAATCACATTCTTGTACAGTTCATTAAACTATAATAAAAATAAAGTTGCAAATTAAAAAAGATCTACACGCCTTTCCTATCGGCTGCAACAAGACAACACACATTTCATTAGGTAGGTTTTTAGTTTAAAATGTTAGCACAATTTTTCCCCGGTCCAGAACATGATATAAAAAAACTAACCAAATTCAATAAGAATTTAATGCTTTTACATTTATTAAAGTTTGTATGCTTCAAACAGGGATCTGCATGTAAGTTCTTTAAGTCTAGAGCAAAAGGTACACCACATGTTAAATACATGCCTTCTGTAATGACAAAAGGTTGGGATGCAAGTGAACATGACTTTTTAAACCATGTTCATGTAAACTTAATATGCACTGCTTGCTTTTCTTTCATAGGATTTGCCATCCTGACTCCGACTAGTGGCTAAGCTAGTCTGCTAACTAGTCTAACAATGGCCAGCACCAAATGCTTCAGAGAAATAATCTGCCCATAAGTGAAGATGCATTTAGTGGTTGGGTTACACCCTGAAGCATGAGGAATTATATCCCTTTTAAGTTATCTTATCCAATATATCTGTGGATGTAAATGTCCAGCTGTGGATGCAGTTATTCCATCAGCTCTTAATATTTACTCCTAGGACTTTATAAACAACTGATTAAAAAAATGCCACTCTAATTAGCAGAAAAATGAGGTATTTCCTTTGGATAACACTCTATCTTGTAAATAGTGCTTTTGAACCTCAGACTACTCGGAACAACTTATGTGCCTGCTCAATAGGCAAGATATACTAAGACAGTGATAGAATACAATCATCATTTGGTGTTGTGTCCATTTGCACAGTTGCTTCCAATGCACTAATTCAAAGATTCTCAGCCCATGGATCATGATGCCAGAAGACCGTAACTTGCTCCAGCTAAAAAGCATTTGAATAAACACAACCATTTCTCAGATACCAAGAGCCACCTCTAGAAGTCAAGTTTGGCTCCAGGCAAAATGGGGTAAAAGGTTCCGGGGAACAACTGTGACAGGCTGCAAGTGGCTAAATGTGGGGCGATGGTCTGGAAACTTAAGAACTCTTGCAGCCATGTGTTCTTGTACTCCTAGCAGAGTGCAGGTGTATTGACCACTGTACTAGAAACTGCATGAATTAGCTTTCCATTTCCATCAATACATACAAAGCAGAATTATCCTTGGAACTGTGTAAAGGGCAACGATGTGCAAAGCTGCTGTGTATTCTTGTGTGACCATTTCCACCATCCTCTGAAGACTGAAGAGGAAACAATGGTGGATTCTTTGGACTTGCCTATTATGGTGGCTCAGAGGAGTCTCATGCTAGCTCGGTCTCACAGGTCAAGACTAACCAACATTTAAGTTGCAAAGTGGCAACTGGCTTCCCCCCTACACCCCAAATACTTCCCTTTAAATGCATCACCTTATAGTATAAATATGAAGCCCTGAGAACAAACTTCTATATAGAACATTTCTATTAAAATATCAAAGCTTTGTGATGACAAAATTATAAGTTACATTTTTATTTATTTATATTATTATTATATATTATATATATAAAATATAATATAATATAAATAAATAGCTAGCTAGCTTTTAAGAGTCACACATATCAAAAGGTAAGAGATTGTCTATGTCAACTGATGGGGCAAGTTTAGACCAAGCATAAGAACAATTATAAGCAGTCAATATTGCAGCAGGTAATCCACCTACCTGGCTCATATCCTCATTTTTCCTTGGTTTTATCCATCTTCCACTTTTTCCCTTGACCTAGTTCTGATGATGCAATAAGACACTTTACAATGAAGCCAGCACCACTGCTAATCTCTTTGCTAACTTTAATCGGGACTTCAGACATGCAAGCACATGGCTCAAACCTGCAAATCCTTACTCACGCAACTACTACTTACTCACACAAGTAATTCCATTGATTTTTAAAAAAGGTCTACTCCCAAGACTCTTGTGGTTTTGCAGGTTTGAACTCACAATCCTTTCATCATGACACTACCTGGAACCAGCCCCTGCAAATGCTGAATCCCAGCCTAATAGTCAATATAGGGATTTTTATGCTTTCAGAATTCTAGAAAGCACAGGAGAATTGCCACAACTGCAACCACAATGGACTTAAAAAGCAATAGTAACCTTGGAGTAGCAACCCATCCAGCTCACAGGACATGCCACTGTACTTCTAGCTCCAGAGGCACTGGCAGCACACAGCTTGTATTAGTGTCAGACATTCATATTAATGAGCTGAATCAACTGATTCCTTAAGTGGCATTCTAAGTTACATTTGAATTGACATAGTTAAGTACATCTTTATTCATGCCTAAATCTTGCTGAAAAACATTAAATCCATATAACCTTCCACTAATCCCATATATTGGCCACTGGAAACTTGTGTTTTCAAAAGTCAAGCAGCATTTAAAAATAAAAAAGCCATATGAAAAAACCAAGGCTGGAGGACACTTTATAATAACCAGCCTCTCTCCTACACTTATACTGTACAGGTGTAAAGCTCTGAAATAATAGGGTCTAAAACTGCATGTCCTCAAACTTTTTAGTTTTTTTTAAAGATGCAGTATTCCTTTAATCACAAGGTTTCTTATATCATAGTTGCCATATTAATTTTACTAGGTAAGCAGATACACAAGGCATTCTTGCCTTCATTTATTTCAGTTTCTCTACTGCAATTCTATTGAAAGCTATTTTAAAAGATGTGTTGAACCAGTTGTGACACACCAACAAGTGCAGTTTTGATGTACTTGTGTCACCTAGATAAGCCTGACAGAAACAAATACACCCTGTTCAGTAACAGACAGTGATGAAACCATACAATCTAACTCAAGTCCATTGCCATGGGGATAATACAGAGTTATACAAGCAGCAGAACTTACACAGTCTAAAAGTGAATCATTCTGCTCCTTGAAAGAGAAGGCTGAAGTATGAAGGATATGTAGATAAAAACAATGCGTTAGTTCTTTGTGGAATCGGTTTATAAATTACTTTAAAAGTGTCTGATCTTACCGCATGAAAGTTAATGGGAGCTTGGGCATGACTTAATAGGAACATGATCAGACCATAAGTTATTACAGGACATGCCGCTGTCTCAACTTGTGTCCAATACATTCAGAACCGCAGTCTGGAATAATTCTTGTTTAGTAAGGAAATCAGTATAATCACATGATGGTGGTTCTACCTAATATTGTCCTGTAGAAACAAGCACTGATTATTTACAAGAACTTGGATGGAAGAGGGAATATCATACATATCAGTGCCTCAAATGCTTAGAACTTCAAGTAATAACATCTTCAGGTAGTAGTTCAAGGAAACCAGTGCAAAACAAAAAGCCTGATCGAACGAACAACTGAAATCCTTCAGTATCAGGAAACTTGCTTAAATATTATTCTTATTATAATATCTATAACCCTTACTCACATGAGTAGTTGCAATGAAATGAAATTTGACTAATTTGAGTAATTACTGCATTGAAGAATCAGACTCAGATTTTAAAACCAAAACTGCAATTAAGTTTCGAGGATGCCAAGAACGGGTTGAAAGAAAAACAGGGGTGCTGAAAATGGTTACTTTTGGATTTGGAAATTTGTAAGTGCCTTACAGAAATCTGTTTAAGTGCAACAGACTGTTAATGATATTACAAAAGCCAAAAATAAAACTGGGATAGTATGTAAAGATAAGATCTGAGTGACTGACTTCCCCACCCATCACATTAATTATGTGAAATTGGCAACTTCTGGGTCTCAGCTGCATATTACTACAGTTCAGATGCCAAGATCAGGCCAAAACTTGTTCTGTGGTTTAGGTGTGAATCTAGATGCCCTCAGTAAGATCACTTTAAAAGGTGACCTACAAAGTTATGCAGAATATCCTCTCACAAAACATACACACACCTTTATGGTGGCTAATGAAAGCTTAAAAGGTTTAATTTTCTCAGCATACTTTTTACATTAGAAATCTAGGTCTTGTTTACCCTGTTTTTCATGGCAGACTATATAGACTAGTGGAGGATTTGTTAATTACACTGCAGATACCAAGCAAGTGAAACTTGATGGAAAAGGGAAATGATTTTTAGTCCAACTATTTAAAAATTCTATCACCACCTGTGTAACTCAACTGCAGCATAAATAGTTGGAAGAAGAGATCAATGTGCGAGATTCAGCATGTGTACTCTTTTAGTTAGCAGGCTGACAAAACTCACAATACACATCTGAGACCTCCAGCAAGTCTTCCAATAAAGACAAGGGAAGACAAGACTTGAAATTCCTGATATTTCCAAGGTAAAGTACAAGCAGGGGAAAAATCCTTATTTGGAATAGGGCAATCATTTCAAGTGTGTTTTATACAACAAGCAAGCAAAAACAGGATACAAACCTAAATACTTTTGTACGGATTCTTGTTTCATTTTGCAGGTTAGTAGCAATTAAAAACCAAGTTAGTAGCTTTTGGCATTGCAAGCAGAGTTTGAAAAGGAAGATGCCTGCAAAACAGAACTCCTTTCCTAAAATATACATTCAGAAATGCAAAGCTACATAGAAACATGTCACCTTTCAAACTAAGATATGTTAAAACAGGACAAACCTATGAACTGTAGCACTTGAGAGCCAAACTGCTGGAATGGCAAGTTACATTTTTGTGAAAGGAGATACTGCATCTTTAATCTAGTTGAGTGAAATCTCCTGCAAACACATGAGTCCACAGGACTGGAACAACACTAACGCAGAAAATAAATAGGAAAAAGTAACACTATTTATTAATTAAAGAAATTCCATCTATGAATTATTCTGTTTAAATTAAAATAAAATGTAAGACAGAAGTCTGGATAAAAACATGTTCTTCTCTCAACATTTGGACTTATTTTAAAAAACAAATTCCTAAGTGTCAATTTAAAAAATATTTTGTATTTTGATATAGACATAAATTAACACTGTATAGAGATGAATAGTATGATTATTATCCTATGATAGTGGTCAGTGACCTTTTGTAAACACTAGGCAGATGCTGCTATAACCACTGGCTAGTAAAACTGCTGTCATAGGCCTTTTGAGCAAGAAGATTGAAACATGAGGCAATGTCATCTTATTACTTTCTCTGTCAGTCAATCAGATGCTCAGTTGTGTTACAAAGCTTTTTTCCTGTATTTGGATATACATTTCATTTTCAACCTACCATCTGAAAGCAAAAAAACCCCCAGAACAAGTCTTCAAACCTCTTCCGCTAACACTAAATCCACAAGGCTATTAACTTCAGGATGGCCATAACTACACACACTCTTATTTGAGAGTGCCTATCCAAACAACAAAAAGCTATTTTGCTTCCTCTGCTACCTTCTTCCCTCAGACCCCCCCCTTCATTCTCCCCCCTCCCCACCCCCAAAAATCTATGTTCCCTCTTGTTCAGGAAACGTGAAGCTAGAGACAGCAAGAAGTGGCACAGTGGATCGGCATTCCCCTCTACGTGCGGTTCAGCGTCTGAAAGATTCGAGAGATCTGTAGCATGACAGGTCCTGTCTCTGGATCGTTCATCCACTGAGTGCTGTTTAAGGGGTTTTCAAGCATATCTTCAAAGGCTGCCGAGAAAAGGAGGTGGCAAAACTCAGTTCATAATGTTTTATTTGGCAAATATTGGGTATTTTGGATGTTTTACAAAATAAATAGTTAGTTTAAATTGCAGTAGAAATCATGATTTGCTTTGATCACCACAACTCCGTCAGCACAGATTTTGGGAGGCCAGAGCCACCCCACAGAGGCCTTCTCCCCACCCCCAAGCTCCTTGGCAAAACAACTCCATTGGAGCAGCACTGCCAGCGACTCCTCCTAGCTGTGACTATTGCGGGTGATGAGAAGGAGGTAGTACAAAAGCCAGCTGTGTTATGTTCTACCTAGGTACTCCTATGGTGCTCATCACCACAGTACCTCAATGCCTCCAGCAATGAGTTTACTCTCTCAACACCCCTGTGAGGTAAAGCATTATCCTCATTTTACAGGGGATGAAACTAAGGCACAGATGCATGCCTCTAGGTCGCACAGGGAGCCCATGGCAGAGCCAGGAAGTGAACTATAATCTCCCGAGTCCCAGTCAAGTGCCTTGGCCACAAGACAATCCTTCCTTCCTTCCTGGAAAAATTCTCTGGGGCTAGAGGGAATAATGTACATTATCCCACCAGCCAGCAAGCTCCTTCCTCCACCAGCCTAATCGCTGCTCTCTCACCTTGGACTGAAGTCAAGGGCATGCATGCTGCCATGGAGACAGCAGACCCCAACTTCCATGGTGTGTGCAGGGAGAAGGGTCCCCTCCATTTGCAGATTTTGGAAGGGAGGATGACCTAGGCCCAAATGGCTAAAAATAGTTCTCTTTACCTGTGTCAAATAACCCCTCTATCCCAAGATTATTCCACTTATTTACTTTTGACTGAACTTATTTTGCATTTCACTCAGCTTGGATGATGCACAGAAAAGTCAGTGCCACTGTGTGGTTCTCATGCACTAGCACATTGCTGCAAGATTTGGGTTGCAAACAGCAGGAAACAAGAACTTTTGATTCAACAGTTTACAGATGCTTGGGACATGGTGTCTAATAACATCTAGCTTCCCACTGAGTTAGAATGCTGAAATTTGGAATTTACTCATGGGCCACACACACAAACACACATGCACACACAGACAAACACAAAGTCTGACCTTTTCAGAAGTCACCTAAAGATCAGTATAACAATTTACATAACAGAGTCTGGCAAACTGGCATTGAGGTTAATGGTCCAATTTTCCAAAGGTGATAAGCACCCACAACTCCCAATAAAGTCAACGAGAGCTGTAGGTACTCAACACCTCTGAATGCCACACTATAAATACTTTGCTAAGGTCACAAAGTAGGTCTCTGGCAGAACTGAGAATAAAATATAGCTCTCATGCTTTGACCACTAGACCTCCTCTTTTGGGGAGAAGCGAGAGATTAAAAATATACTGAACTAAAGAAGGACTTCTGATCATCTTTTTCATAACGAGCTATTTTCTAATTCAATGCAAATATTCATGTTAAAATGCACGACACTGGCATTAAGCCGAGGTATCATTAGCAACAGTACATGCTCTGATGCTCATCCAAGCGTTATACATGTGTACAATGACATTTCATTTTCTATTTTTATATCCTGCGCTGCAGCATGGAACCCTCCCTTTGAAACTAAGATGCCACTTGTTTAGAAATGAGGGTGGGCAGGTTCTGCTCCTGCATTATTTAAAACCCACGAAACTTCACAGTAAACATAAGTGTTCAAAAGATCTACTGCAAAGGAATTCATATGCAATGTATGTTTTAAAACATGCTTTTAACCACGGAGGCCAAAGATTAAGCACGTTTATATATTGCAGAAAGGCCAAATTTCTCCCTACTAAATATCTCCCTGTGTGCAGTTTCCTCAGAGTGACCCATCAGCCACAGATTTACATTTCAGTCTCTTTTGGACTCATTAGTGAAGCGGCTTTCCCAGCCACAGCTGCTTTTTGACTGAGAAAACACAGATGATCTACAGGGCAAACCTCCAAAAAGGGTGAAGCATGTGTCCATAGCTGTTATTTCAGCCTTGGCAGGACACACACAGAAGTCCTTAGCTGGCAGCTTTCAGTTCAGTTAAACTCAGCCAACCACTGCCCTCTGAGTAATGAGCAGACTTCAGTCTATAGTGAGCTGTACTACACCATGCATTTTCTTCCACACTTTTTTACAGCTAAGGACCCCAGGATACCAAGCAGAGATCTACATTTTCCCTGCCAAACTCTGGCCAAGTTGGGTGCAACGAGTCTCTTGGATCCACAGGGATACTCTAACCAGCAGCCATGACATTCTAGATAGTTGCAGGTTGAAACCATTGCCCTGGAGATTCAGTGTCATATCTGTGACAGTCCCATGATTGTTCCAAGCCCCTGTTGCCCACATGGCATCACAGGCAGCACTACAAAGCAAGCTGTCAGGCTGCACCCTCCCCATTTACTCACTTGGCTTTACCTAAATAGAGTATTTTCCAATAGTCAGCAACCGTGGAAGCAATACTGCTTCGTCAGAAGCCAGGACAGTACTTACCTAACAGCGTTTTAGGGTTCGTTAGCCCTAACTGTACCACTGGGTTTTCTAGGATGGCTTGGAAGAGAGGGCTAGTGGTGTCAATTCCTTTATCCAAATCCTCTGGAGATGGCTGTCTGTCTCCCAGCAGCCATTCACACTGTAAAAGTCAGCAGGCATAACAAGTTTATAATTAGTTCCATTAAAACGCAAGCTCGTGAGACTTCAATCTCGCATGTAAATAAGGCAAAAGATAGAATATCCTATACAATGTTTATCATCCCTGCATGCAATTTGAAGACTAAACCATGTATCTATTAACACATTAACTACTATTCTCTTAAGTCCTGCTCCAAGTCAACTGCAAGACTCCCATTACTCCAGCGGGAGCTGGACTAGAACCTGATACAGCAATAAAAGTGATTTCTAGCTTTCAAACCCACATGAGGTGACATTCTATATATCACACTGGAAATCTACAGCTTGCTCCAGGACTGTCATCCTCCTACTCCAGAACTAGCCAGGATTCCCAAATCCAAAGCTGGAGGAGAGGCTCACTGACCTAACTGCTAGGAGCACATCTCAAAATCCCAATGAGGTCAGCTCAGCCCTTTTTCCTTCAGGAGAGGATAAAATGAGCATTCCTCTGTATGCATGCGTGTGTGGCCCTTCAGAAGAGAACCTCAAAAAACAATTTCATGTCCCTGGCCAAAGTTCTCCATCTCAACATTTCTACTCTGCAAGCAGTTCTCTCAACATTGTGCAGGATACTGGTTAACTGCCACTCTGCAGCCCAGAAGTGACTGCTTTCCAGTGGTGTACGTAGCTAGCTTCAAAGATGCACAATATTTAATCACGTTTGTTTCAACTCCAATAACTGCTAGGGCTGGAATACAAAGAGCAAGGCCGTGTAACATGAGGCTAGTTTGAATTAAAAATATGACCAAGCGCCATCCAGTTCAGCGATCAAGAATTCTCAATTGAGCAAATGATCATCATGGCAATTAGGAATAAAACAACAGAGGATACTCACAGCTGCGTTTTGCTGGTTGTTGTTTACTCTGAGTGCATCTATCACTTCTTTTTCATCAAAGCCCATCTCCATCAAGGCAATGACAGCCTAAATCAGAAACACACAGCTTATTACACACAGCATTTAGCTTGGCCCATGGAAGCTACAACACACACAAGGAATGAATCGTATCCCTTCTTCTGTAGAAAAAGCTTTTCCTTCTCCACATACAGCGAAGGAGCAGAAGGTGATGGTCCCGGTTTTAAGAACCCTGACCGGCTTTATTAAGTCAGATTCTCCTCACTAGAGGAGCCAATGGGATTTTCTGTGTAACTGAGAAGAGAATATATCAGAATATATTCCCTTTCGACTATTTTTTTCCTAAAAGACTTTTATTGGGTGCAAACCATTGGCTAGCAGAGATTCAAGAGATTTTAAAGGTCTACCATCAGGCTACAAGTAGCTTGTTTCCAATCCAATGGCACAACCAGGTCCTGATCTATGACTGGAGTCCTTAGACACTACTGCAATACAAGGAATAATAAAATAGCAGCAGCCAAATCCTGCTTCTATTAAAATAAGGAGCAAGATTTGGCTCTAAAAAAGCAGGATGGGATGGGAAGTAGGAACTACCATGTCTAACACACATTCCTTCTGCGACCATGAGCAATTCACTCATCTCCATTGCCTCCGTCTTCCCTCCCACTCATCAGTCAGAGTGCTCAGGCTTACCTATCTCACTACCACACTGAGGAAAAATGTTTGCAGAGCTGTTTGAAGATTAAAAGTACTAAGTATTACTGCACTGTTCCAACGCACAGGTGAAAGAGAAATGATTGAATGATCCCTCGTTATAATATTGTTCCACGTCAATATCCTTGGGACTTAGAGAGGGAACAGATTCCTCTCACCAGAAGCCTCTCTTTTTGCTGGTAATCTGACAGTCTCCACCCTGCACCTGCTACTTACATGGAACATCTGGGCAAACACAGCAGCACCAATGTAAAATTATATATAAGGAAATGCAGCCCCCAGCATGCCAGAGGTGAACTTCTCCATACCTAGCTCCTACACAAAACAAACAAACACTGGAAGAACTAGTTCTTTTCCCTTTCTTACTCTTCTCTGGTCACACACCTTAGCTGCTTGTATCAGGACATGTTAATATCGGAATGCCTTTTTTTAAATGAGGTTTTCACAGTGTTAGGTGTTCAATTACAGTACATGTGCCATTTGCAGGCCGTGGCACTAATTTTAGATTGGGCAATGTGACATTTAGGAGAGGGTTGTGATGGGTCAGAAGCCAGGATAGAGAGTCTCTTAAGAAGTAGGTTAAAGTCTAAACCACATGTCAAATGGGACAGTTTGCTTTAACTCTCACATCCAGATTTGAAAGCAACTTGTTTTGTACTGAAGGACAGAAGTTACTTGCTTTGAAACAACTTACTTCCATTCCCCCCTTTACCACTATGCATTTGTAGGGGTAGATTCTGCTCTCAGTTACACAGGGTCAAACCAGGTTGACTTCAGTGAGGGTTCCAGCTGTGTAACTAAGCAGCATTTGGTTGTAGCCCACCGTTTCCTTCAGGTTCAACACACTCCTTGGAATAAGGACAAGGAAGGCTGCAGTTTGCATCAGTCATTTCTAATATCTCATTGTACTCCTTCAGATATTTTGGTTTCCATTTCTGTATCTAGAGATGGGATAGTTTTATTCCCGTTTCCTATTTGTATGCAACTCAGAAAAGTAGAAAGGTACTTACATCTATTGGGAACAGTTATCTTAGGAAACCCAGCCACCATCTAGTCTGCCCTAGGCAAAAGGAACCCAGCATTCTATCCTAAGGATAAAAACCTGGCTCCACACAAGGAAAAACTCCCGTTAACTTCAGTGGTGCCAGGATTTCACTCCTGTGGTTAAGGGGCTTCCTTTATTAACTGTTTGTACAAAGCCAAATATTCCAGATGTTATGGTGCTACACAAATAATGGATTCCTAAACATTGATCTGGAACTACTCCACTTTCCATCACTACATTATTTCATTGCAATGTAGGCAAATTGAAATTTCATATACAGGTGACCTTCCTCATGGCACAGAAAGAAAACAATTTACAAACAGACAAATTGGATCCAGGTTATTTAGTGATTAGGACATTAAATGGTAGGCATAGTTGAAATATAGATTGGCAAGATGACAAGTGTATTCAGCTTGGTCTTTTTAAGAAGGTTAATAGCCTGTAATACTCATGATTTAGATTAGAAGACTAAATAGCAGAATGAAAAAAGGTAAGAAATGAGCAAGCAGAATCTGAAATGTGTTGTGAAATATTAGAGAGGCAAGACCCAAGGGAACAACTGCAGATTTAAAGGGAAGCAGAAAGTAGAGTTTGTAAGCCAAATTCTGTTCTTAACTACACTGGTGTGAATCTAGAGTTCACTGAAGTTATTCTGAATTTCCACTGGTGCAACAGAGCAGAATTTAGTGTTTGGAAATGCAGCCATGCAAGTTATGAGAACACAGCCATGATCTGGAATGGAGCCAGATAACGAATGCTGGGGATGGGAGACAGCATTTTAAAACTTGTACTTTATACTCCATATCCAAGGCTTGTGGTTTTCTGGTAATAAAACACATGCTGTCACGTGCATTTGCAAGTTCTAGTAATTAGATTTAGTCCTGGTGCGCATTAAATATTTAGAACTGTGTATCTGAATATTTTAAAAGGTCTTTTTCAGACCTAAGTAATTTTACTCATGTCTTAACATTAGCTATTAAGTTGTTGATGAATCTTGTCAAAGTCTCAGGAAACTTTTAGTGGTAAAAGCAGATCTATCTTTAATTCTAAACAGCACCTCCTGGTTGTTCTGAACAGGGATACATTTTCTATGTATGGTATTTATAACAGTTCAGATAAACAGCTTGAAAAGATGTTTCACTGTCACTTCTGCAAACTCTTCAAGATTCAGCTTAAATGCTCTTTTGTACCCTTCTACGGTAAGAATCCTCAGGGCACCATAATTAATACCCTATGGTGCTTCTTCACCAATACACAAAACTGCATTATTTCCTCTGGCTTTAGTGGTGGGAGCAAGTCATGATTACAAAAGGCTATGTCAAGAGATTAGCCCCAACACTAGGGCAGACCTAACAACATTGGTAATTTAGATGCACCTGCATTAGAGACTGTAGCGTATAGGTACTGGGTGGTACCCTTTTAAATATTTTAAGAGTCCTCTAATGGTCCTCAGCATCTTCTGTGTTTAAAAGCCTCCAGAACCCTCCCGGAGCAGCAGTGTATTTAGGTATCCAGACCTTATATGTTGCATACAGTTAGCAAACATTATTATTTAGAGCCCGCTGTGTCCCCGTGGTTTCCTTCATATTACATTTGTTGTGTAAAAAGAGTAAAAGACAGACAAGACATACTCGTGGGTCCGGACGAAATTCTCTTTTCCTGCGGATCTTCTTGAATATTTCCGTCAGTTCATCCTTGGGCTCTTCCCCACCAGCTTCCAAACTAGGACCAGCAATTGCTCCAGCAGAGGAAGCACCCACTTCAGAGGCAGCTTCTAATGAGGTTTGACCTGGAAGCGGTGCGTCAACCGTGGGGTCATCCGCGTGTTCTATCAACCACTCCATTGCTTGTGTCACTGACATACTGAGACACAAAGTTAACGGAAATGATTATGGGGAGTCATCAAAGCTCAACAGGTATGTTCTACACTGCAGCTCAGAGCAAGCCTCTGAGCTCAGCTAGACAGACTCCCATTAGCTTGACAGTGTTGACACTGTGGCTCCAGCAGAGACACTGGCTAGCCACCTGAGCTCAGATCAGGGGATCAGTTGGGCTTGAGAGCCCAAACTGCAACGTTTACACTCAAGACGATGGAATCTGGGAGGCTTACTCCCAGCTGCAGGGTAGACAGATTTCAGTGAGTAAATCATCATCTCACACAGGTTTGGCTTTTGTTCCTAGTACTTTCAGCATCACTAGCTAGTTTGTATCAGAGATCACGAAATACAAATTTGCTTCCTTTAAGCTTTCTTTGTGCTTGGTTACAAAATAACTTTGTTGCAACATCTCAGACTTGATGTTCCTGAAATACCACGGACACCACAAACTGATTTCTCCTGAGCTAATAGTGAAAAGAGAGGAGAGGTGGAGATAGAGGAAAGCCAAGGTTCAAGATGAGCTGAACTAGCAATCTAGCATTTTTAAACAGGCTTTTGAGGGCATCGCCTGCTCTCCAGAACCTCAGTTTCATTTCAACATAGAAAGTCACTCTTTCCCTTACAGGTCAGAAGAAACTCTCACTTTGCGATTTTTGGGTGAATTAACAATGTGATGTCTGCCCAAGTTTCCACAGAACCTGAAACCATAGCCAAGAGAGGTGAACTGCCCCTGTTCATCTCTCTGGAGTGTTAATTCAGATACCCAGAGACTATCACTGAAAATGTCAACATTGAGAACTGTTTCACTGTCAATCAAAGCATGACTGGGGGGAGGGATAGCTCAGCGGTTTGAGCATTCGCCTGCTAAACCCAGGGTTGTGAGTTCAATCCTTGAGGGGGCTATTTAGGGATCTGGGGAAAAAATTGGGGATTGGTCCTGCTTTGAGCAGAGGGTTGGAGTAGATGACCTCCTGAGGTCCGTTCCAACCCTGATATTCTATGATTCTATGCAAATAAGGAGAGGAACAAGCACATCACACGTACACAATTTATCATGAGTGACAGCTCGTTTTGGTACGAGGACTGGATGCTGCTTGGGTGAGCATCACCCCTTCTTTCCCCCACACTTATCCCTGGAGCCCAAAAGAGCATCTGAACCCCACCAAGCAGCGCCTATGAGCATTTGAACTCCACTGAAAAGAAGCCAAACTCAAGAAGATCACTGTGATCATATTTTGAACCTCTACATAATCTGCTGTCTCTCATGTAATTTTGGTATCTGACGTAGGTGAAGTTTGGGATAGTAACAGCATATCACTCCCTGATTTGTGCCCTGGGGAAAGCAGAGAAAGGAAAAATCCAGAGATGGGATTGGCACAACCACACAAGTAATTTTATAACCAAAGAAGAAAAGAACAGCCCTTGATATCACTGTTTGGATGTGGGGACAGAAATGAATAATTTAAAATGGTTTTAGAAGTCAGTGTGAAACGTTTCTTCTGCAGTTTAAGGATTGGGTCTGTTTTTTCTTTTCTTTTTTTAAATTGAGTGTGTGAATTTAATACTCATGAATGATGCCAAATATACAGACCTCCATTTATTCTCAGAACAAGTCCAGCACAGTAAGGTTCTCTCACTTGACACCCTCTTTGCCCCCGTATGGACCTCTACCCTGAGCAGG
The DNA here is from genome assembly GCF_009764565.3 of Dermochelys coriacea. Taxonomy (NCBI): domain Eukaryota; kingdom Metazoa; phylum Chordata; order Testudines; family Dermochelyidae; genus Dermochelys; species Dermochelys coriacea. The sequence goes on along the minus strand of NC_050083.1, from coordinate 20,416,000 downwards.
GTTGTTCCCTGTGCTAGTGCTTTGTATTGTCTTGGTTTAGGGGTCCCAAGAGGCGGTTTACAGCAAATGCATTATTATCCAAATAATTATGTGCACCAGTTATCTCAGTAATTAGCAATCCTGTATGTGGGTGCTGTGTATACTCACTGGTTTAACCGAAGGGCTTTGACAGCTCGGCTCTCTGGAAACCCCATTTCTGTAAGCTGGCGCAGGGCTATTTCATCCACTCTGTCTTCCTCATCCTCATCCAACATGGCTACAGACAAAAAAAAAAAAACCACCACACCACAGATTCAGGTTAGTATTTCAAGCCAAAATAAGTCCCTGCTCCATCTGGAAAGATCTCTGCTAAGTTTGACGCAAACAAGCAGTGCTGCAGACTTCTATGAGACACGTTAAAGAATTATTTGAGAGAGAGAGAAACGTGGTGGGATCAGGCCCTAATAAATCCCAGAGTCAGGAAGTTTTCCATTATATTCACCCTACATTTTCCCTTTTCTCCATTTAATCCTAACTCTTAGGGTAGGTCTACACTAAAAAAAGGGTTTTCTTAATTTGAGTTAAAATAGCCCTGAAGACATGGCAACTTAGGTTAGCAGTTTGAGTTCAACCCTACGGTCCCCTATAGCCTTTACCTCTAGCTGCTAACCCAAGTTAAAAGACAAGTTACCGAGTCTTCACTGCTATTTAACCCCAGTAAATTAACGCAGGTTAGCCAACTGGAGTTAAGAACATACTTTTGTTTTTGTTTTTGCAGTGTAGACATACCTTTTAGTGCCCTATGCCCTAAACCATTCCTCACCATCCCTAGAGCTGCAGTTTGAGTGAAGTTTTCCAGTAGTTATACTAAGAATAATTTTACGTTTACATGGTACCTCTCATCCCAAAGTGCTTTTCAAACAAAAACCAATACATCAGGGATGAAATCCTCCCCAATTCAATTCAATGAGAATTCTGCTATTGACTTCAGTGGGATCTGGGTTTCAGCCCAGGAATGCTTCCCCTGACACTGAAGTGTACACACATGGAGTGGAAGTTAACAACTTTTTCATAGCCTAGAGCAACCCTATTCAATCGACGACAAATACTGCACCCAACTGAAACCAAACAGCGTGTTAAGGAGGTCAAATGTTATTTAAGTGGAATCTGGCAAGTCATCATGGCCTATGACCCCTGCTCTTGTGAAAAATGCCATAAGGTCTGTAGTGATCATGAGCTGTCAAGACCTTGGCTATGGTTATATCTCATTGAAAATATGCCATGTCCTGCTTCTCTGTGTCCCCTAAAGTATGGGTAGGGCCCTACCAAACTCTCAGTCCATTTTGGTCAATTTCACAGCCATAGGTTTTTTAAAAAATCGTAAATTTCACAGTTTCAGATATTTAAATCTGAAATTTCACAGTGTTATAACTGTGAGGGCCCCCACCCAAAAGGGGGGGCCCACAGAGGGGTCAGGGTATTGCCACCCTTACTTGTGCGCTACTGCTGGTGGTGGCGCTGCCTTCAGGGCTGGGCTCACAGCCAGCAGTCGTGGAGCTACCTGCAGCAGGGGACAGTTCCCAGAGATGGGTCTGACCCGATACCAGGAGCGGTCCCTGCAGGGGGAAGAGGAAATCCCGTCCCTCCCCAGCATCTGGAGACCAGCATATGGTAAGAGGCCCGAACCCTGTTCCTCCCCTACACTAACAGATTTAACAGTCCAGGACATGTTTTTCCACAGCTGTGAATCTGGTAGGGCCTTAAGTATAGGACAGGCATATTTTAAAAAATAAGCCATCAAATTGAGACTGATTAGTCAGAGGGAAGAGTGTTACCTACTGAATATCCAACAGCACTTCCTTCCTCTGCACCTGGGTATTCCTCAGAAGAGTCCCACTGATATATTGACCCATTCCACCTCTGCTTAGCTTGAGAGATATGACAGAATCACAGCACAAGATGTGTATGGCTACAAGCCTTTTGTAATAGGATGAACAAACATTTTGGGTACTTCTTGATAGGACTAGTCAAAACATGGCTCCATAAAACACATTAGGGACATGTTCTTACCATTTGCCTTCTTAAATAGTTCAACTGCATCTGGGTTCAGTGCTAGCAATTTCTGCGCAACTTCTATAAGTGAAACTAAGATCTTCCGGAGCTCAGTCTGGAACTGCAAGAAAGAAAACTGTCAAAACATTTAGATAGGAAGCTACCAATAGCCATCTTCATTTAATACATCTATTGTTAGAGAGTCTGTACGCTATGCCCTTGTCCCCTGTAGAGGAAGTTGCTTTATTATGGCTTTGCTTTCACTGTGTTTAGCCTGTTTCCCGTGGAATACTATATAGAGCAAGAATTGACATGCAGGAACGGTTGTTTATTTCTTTCACTGCTTTTAGTCCCATAAGAAAATGACACTAGCTGAGAAAGCTTATTTCTTAATGGAAACGTGCCCAACCCTGTAAGGAGCTTTGTGTGGGCAGACAGAAGTCAGTGGGCCTCTGGTCAGATGCTGTGGAGTTCCTTTCAGGACTGTTTCTATTAAGGGATGAGTTTCCTTGGCTAGTGTCATTTTCTTCCTAAGACCAGCTTCTTCTGAGACTTGTCATACCAATGTGTCATGGCTTCCCTTCCTTCATCTGGAAACATTTTTACTATATACCATATACAACAGGGCAAGCTGCTCACTAAACGTATTAAGTTTTCCATGCTTCATTTTAATTAATAGTAAGTGCTAGGAACATTTGACTTTTTTAAAAAAAGGAAAATTTTCAATATTTTATTTATTATTTAATAGCATATACTATGCACGTAGGGCTTTTCTACTTCATGCACATGGCAGTATCAAACCTGAAGAAGAAAATCACACTAACACATACTCACAAGGTCCTTCAGCATTTTGAAAGCTGCATAATGCTGGGGCAGTTTTAAACTTTGAGAGCCAAGAGGAAAACTAACTGCCTCAAACTCAATGTATAATCAAAAATTTTATGCAAACAAAATGCAGTCACACTTTATAAACAGAACCATAACATAAAGGGTTAGGAAATGATCAATAGATGTATTAAGTATGTTAGGTGCTATAAGCATATCAGCATGAGGCATTATAGCTGGTTATAAGCAACCCACTGACCTGTTAGTCTAACATTTGATTAACCCATTTATTAAAACTTCTAATAAGTATTCATTAATCCTTTATAAACGGAACCTTAATGTAACCCAGAATGCAGTAGAAACTTGGAATTAAAAAAGTTTATTTTCTGTGGGGAACAGTTTATAAATCACACTGATCTTTTAATTAAGATTTTTATTAGAACCATGCAGGTAGCCACTAAGACAAAAGATGAGGTATTTTTTTTTTTTAAATTCCTTTGGGGAAAAACATTGGAACAAAATGGGTAAATATTTGTACAGGTATAGGGCAGTTTCACTATTACCACCATGTATGAGAATACCCTAAAACCAGAGAATGAAGATCATACTTCTCTTTAAAAAAGAAAAAAAAACCCCATATTCCCCTGCAGTATTTCCAATCAAACTTCACACTGCTGTGCTAGTGCATTAGAACCTGAAAGTGACTAGGCTGTATCATTCAGTGAGAAATGCAAGAAGTAAAACACAGCATAAACAGGGAAAAACCTTAATTTGATTCTTAAAATTCAGTTTTAAATTATCTATGCTACTGGTATATTAAGCACTCCCCCCACTCCCCAAAAATATATATATTATTTTTAACTTGAGACATGAACCATAGATTTTCACTTATTTCAAAAGAAATAAGCAATAGGACCAAGTTTCAGTGAAGTCTTCAAGACAAGATGAACTAACCTATGGATGTACCAGAAAAGGGTTAAATCAGGGAGGAAATCTAGATTTAGCACGTAAATTAAAGGAGATAAAAAGCACCATACTTACATCCCTCATGTTGTGGTGGGCCACAGTGCGATCTACATTGCGAGAGGGCAGATTTGCTGTTGCTTTGATAATAGCATCCTTATCAGGAGCTTTCTGTTCCTGCTTCCTCTAACCAAGAAAAGGAAGCATGATCAGATTTTATAGTTTGTTATCTACTGAAGTACAGTAATAAAAATTATGCTGTAGCTGACTGATTTCATATTCTCTTGTAGACAAGCAAGTGATGTAAGGTAACTTGTGACTAGGGGAATTGACTAGCAGTGCAATTGGTTAATAGCACCAATACTTTGTAATCACAGGGCCAAATCAGATCTGCTGTGTCACATATTTTTCATAATAAATCAGTTTTCCCACATTCTCCACAGGGCTACATAGTGCTTTTCATTTAACTATCCCCATTTTGCAGATGGGAAATGGAGGCACAGAGAGGGGGAACTGACTCAAAGGTCACACAGCGTTGGGAAATAGAAACCAGGAGTCTCCATTCCCAGTCCCATGCTCTAACCACTATGATATGTTTGTGACGTTATCTGATTAAAATATGACCATATAGATCATTGTTGCAACCACTGTTATACATTTCCAGAAAATCTTGTACAAGAGGGTGTCAACTGAAGTGTCTATGAAAAGGTTATGATTTGCTGGTTATGATTATGCTATCTGTCTGCATGTATCATTTTTCTATTTGAAGTTATAAGTATTGGCTCTAGACTTGGATTTCAAATGTTGGCTCCTGGGGTAATGCCCACAAGGTAGTCAGCCAGCACATCTTTGAGGGACTATTCAAATGGAACGGCCCATCGAGAGAACATTTAACTGACAGTGAACCCTGGGAGACACCCCTCTACACTGAATGGAATTTCCTGCTGTGACTAGGCAACATGCATGGGCATGGGATTTGCCCATGTGACTCCAGACTCCATCTTGTTGCTGTAATTTTCCCACAGTAAGAACAATGTGATGCCCTCTACATGGGGGGAGTGAAGGGGGGGGGAATCTATAAAAGGCCCTGGAAACACCTCAGTTTGATCTTCAATCATGCTTCTTACCTCTGGAAGAACTTTTCTACAAACTGAAGCTCTGAACAAAGGACTGCATGACCCATCCAAGCTATGGATGTATTCCAGAGACTTGACTTAAGCCAGCCGTTTATACCATCACTGCTACAAGCCTGAACCATGAACTTTGCAACTACTGTACGTATTTGATTATTTTAACCAATTTTAACTCTCACCTTTCTTTCTTTCTTTCTTTCTTTCTATTTATAAATAAACTTTCAGATTTTAAATTCTAAGAGATTGGCATCATTGTGATTTTTGGGTAAGATCTAAGCTATATATTGACCTGGGTGTGTGGCTGGTCCTTTGGGATCAGAAGAATCTTTCATTTGATGAGACTGGTTGTAAAGAACCACTAATCTCTGAATCCAGTGTTTTTGGTCGTGATATAAGAACTGGAATGCCCAAGGAAACTGCTTTTAATGACTTCTTGTTAGCCAGTGTGGTGAAACAGGAGTTTACTTTTGTGGCTGGTTTGGGATATCTTATGAAAGAATAAACCACCAGTTTTGGATTATGTTTGCCCTATTTCTCAGCAGTTTGTGCTGAATTTGGCATCCTCAGTTGTGGCCCACTGTGGCACGGTTACACTGGCATAGTTGGGAGGACAGGCTAACTCAGTGGCATCCCGGCACATCAGGTGACACCCCAAAGGGCCCAAACCTGTCACAGTGTTCCTTCCCTGTAGGGTACTCCCTTCAAATGTATCTGTTTTCTGTTCAAAATTAGTAGGGAGACGCGAGTTGCGTCAACACCTTATGTGTCATTTAATACTGAAAGCGCTGCATTGTTTGTAAATACAGCGGGGGGAAATACAGTGCCCTGGAATAGCTCCAAATTTTCAACATACAGTCCAAAAATGGAAGGCTTGAAGCCCAAAGACAGATGCACAGAGGACATAGTGTGAGGAAGAGTGTGTGACAGTAAGACCTCAGAAGGGCAGTGCACAGGGAAATACAGATACCTACAGGAAGCAAATGGCAGAAGAGAAAAACAGGTTGGCACATACAAGCAGAGACCTCCAGCAATTCACAAGGACAAGCAAAGGCACAGCTCAGTACATCTGCAGATGATGGCAGCGACTGCACCACCAGGGCAGAAATGTCCTTTTGGAGAGCGTTGACCCACTGTAATAACAATTACACCCCGAGGGGGGAAAAAAAAGTAACCCGCTGTCATCCCAGTTGGAGAACAAACTGAAGTTCTAGCAGGGTCAATGCTTGTGCCTCAGGGTATGTCTACACTGGAGCTGGGAGCCAGCCCTCCAGCTCAAGCCGACAGACTTGTGTTAGTGGTGTTTGCTCTAATGCGCTAAAAATAGTTGTGTGGATTCTATCCCCTAGATCTGAGCTCCCTGCTGGTGCTGTAACATCCCCACAGCTATTTTGGCTCGCTCCCAGCTCCAGTGTAGACAAACTCCTGGTTACAGGGCCAGAGACCAGGTATAGCTAAAGACAGAAATTAGAGCAACTAGACAACTTTCTAAAGGGCAGATCTATCTGAAGGTAGAACATGGCACAACTTAAAATAGATTTATTCTGTTATTAGACATTCAAAGATCAACCTTGCAGCATTTCCACAGTGTGTATATGTCCTGTTTGAGGCAAACATTACTGTTAATTTACAGTTTTAATGCTTATGGTATTCTCTGGGAAGTTTCAAAGGAACATGATCCTCCTGAAATTAATTTATTTAATCTTTAATTAAATAGATGCATTTGCCTCTATAAATAACTATGGAACACCCACAGCTACGCTTTTCCAAGTTGTTAATAAAAGGGGGGAAATGCAGACTAGAAAAACCTACAAATCTTCTGAACTCACTTTTACCTCTGCTGATACTTCTGCCATTTTGGGAGGTGGAGGGGGAGCTCGCTTCTTTACCAACAACAAGACATCTAGAAAGAGAAGATACTGGAATATGTTAGAAGTAACACACAATGGGTCACTGTCAGGCAATTTAGAACGCAAAATTTACAAACTGTAAAATGAAGGATGTCAGTTTTGGGCTAATTGCTCCTGTATAGCTCCTGCATGGTCCCTCAAGGACATTCACTGAGAGCTTCCAGCTCCCAGATGCACCTCTCGAGCAGAGACCTGTATTTCTCTCCCTGCCGACTGGGGTTTTAAGGCTGCACTGCCCTCCACCATCCGCTGTGATGACCTAGCAAGCCAGTTTGCCTGACAGACTTTGCCAGCCCGTGTGTTGCTTTCTCTCCCCGAGGGCCATGAACAGCATAACGCCAGCAGTTACAAGGTACCGCTCAGCTCTTCGAGCTAGCGCCTTTATTCTTTAAGTAAAAGCATTACAGAGTAAACAAAAAAAACCCAATGAAATTTCCTATATGCATGCAAAAAAGCTTACAGGTCACCCATCAGTCTTATGGGGCCAAAATCTTCCCAACCCTTCCATGAGGTTGGGGCCCTTGGACAGAAGATCCTGTCCATTTGCTGGATCAAAAAGAAGGCCTGAATCTGTTTAAATGCAGCTTTTTTATGCCCCAAACCCCTTCTTTGTTGGCCTCTGGAAAATCCACTTTGCACCGGTATATACCAACTGTCCCAGAGGGTGGCACATTTCCAAAGGTATTTCACCTAAGTCACCCCTTACTGTTTTCGGTTCCTGGAGGAGCTGCGACAACCCTCCCCATTGGAGTTACATATAATCCCTGCCCCACAGTGATAAATACAATACAGTCCCCAGAGATATTGCATGTGGTTGCAACATCGGTCACATCAGAAATTGTAAAATGAAGGTTTTAATAGAAACGGGGTTTTGTTTGCATTCTTTGCACAATTTCAGGGATTTTCCAGATTTAACTGTTTTTGGATCTAAACATTCCCCTTCTCTGTTTGCAACTCGTGCACTCCAGCATTATGCTAGTGCAAGCAATCCAACTTCTGTATCTCTATATTAGGGCATAAAAGTAAAAAAAACTGACAAAGCACTGGACAAAGTTAAACTGACTGGTCTATGGGTGAGGCGGAGTGACATACAAAGAGTAAATAAAACGCTGAAAAGTTAGATTTGAACAATCCTTTCAGTCGTAATCATCTGAGATATTGCTTGGAAATGGCTTATTTTAATATGTGCAGTTAAATAGTCAGACCTTTGCAACCAAATTTTGACATCGGTTAAACAATGGATTAATCCTGGATTTACTGTTCTAATAGAATTCAGAACATGGCTCATCATTAGTTATACTCTGTCTACATGTCAAATCCACTTATCCCTAGTTCTGCTCCCCGCCTCCCCCAGGAAAGGAGTTCCTTGTGGGTCCCAAGTCCCCTAAAATGGATTGTGCTGTTTGCAAAAGTGACAACAATTGCTCCACCACAGTAATAATCCTGTAGCAATGTGTTCCCTGCCAAACCAGAGTCTGGAAAGAAAACCTAGAGCCAAACCGCCTTCAGTGTTCTCGACACTGGGGATTTGCCCTAATTGTAGCCATGAGTTGCCAGCCACCTGTATAGCTGCACCAGTGCAAACCCCTAATATATGCATGTAAAGCCACTACCTGCAGTAGTGAAGCTTACCCCTACTTGAAACTGAGGTGCAAATAGCATCTTAGAGCAGTTCTCTCCGCTTAGACTAGGTGTCTGCACTGGTGACTGCCCAGCAATGGCTATAATTGGAGGAAATCTTCTGGGCAGATAAAGGTAAGTCTGAAAGATCTCAGGTTGCATCACATGCTTTCCCTTTAGGCTTTTCATACAAATATTTTGCACTTACAAAACACCTTTCTTCCAAAGGTCTCAAAGCACTTTACATCCATTGGCTTAATTAAGTCTCCAGTACCCCTGTGATATAGGTCATTAATATAACAATTTACAGAAGGGGGAATGGGGAGACAGGGATGTTGAGGCCTAAATTAATGGGCATTTCAGTGCCCAATATGAATAGAATCCAGTTACCTGACTACTCTAACCTTTAGACCGTCCTTTGTTTCACATTAAGCCTTTTGCATTTTAATTCTACAGACTAAATGCACACTTGGCTCCATTTCACTATGCCCAGCAGAGTTATACTAGGTATCCATTCTGATTTAAATCGGCAAAGCACAGCGTAAGTTACAGCGCTATAAAACAAATGCTGAAACAAAAACTTCAGAAAGCAACATAACCCCACTATTTGACTTAGAGACCTGATCTGATTAAAAAAAAGAAAGAAACCACCTATATCTATTATTTTTATTTACTTATAGCCAAATATTAGGGCTGTCGATTAATCGCAGTTAACTCACATGATTAACTCAAAAAAATCAATCACTATTACAAAAATTAATCGTGATTAATCGCCGTTTTAATCGCGCTGTTAAATAATAGAATACCAATTGAAATTTATTAAATATTTTGAATGTTTTCTACATTTTTGTATATATTGTATTCTGGGTTGTAACAGAAATCAAAGTGTATATTTTTTATTACAAATATTTGCACTGTAAAAATGATAAAAGAAACAGTACTTTTCAATTCAACTCATACAAATACTGTAGTGCAGTCTCTTTCTCATGAAAGTGCAACTTACAAATGTAGCTTTTTTTGTTACATAACTGCACTCAAAAACAAAACAATGTAAAACTTCAGAGCCTACAAGTCCACTCAGTCCTACCTCTTGTTCAGCCAATCGCTAAGACAAACAAGTTTGTTTACAATTTCAGAATATAACATTTCCCTCTTCTTATTTACAATGTCACCAGAAAATGAGAACAGGCATTTGCATGGCACTTTTGTAGCCAGCATTTCAAGGTATTTAAATGCCAGATATGCTAAAGAATGGTATGCCCCTTCATGCTTTGGCCACCATTCCAGAGGACATGCTTCCATGCTGATGACACTTGTTAAAAAAATAATGCGTTAATTACATTTGTGACTGAACTCCTTGGGGGGAAATTAAACGTCCCCTGCTCTGTGTTTTACCTGCATTCTGCCATACATTTCATGTTATAGCAGTCTCGGATGATGACCCATCACATCTTATTCGTTTTAAGAACACTTTCACTGCAGAATTGACAAAACACAAAAAAGGTACCAATGTAATATTTCTAAATATAGCTACAGAACTCGACCCAAGGTTTAAGAATCTGAAATGCCTTCCAAAATCTGAGAGGGATAAGGTGTAGAGTATGTTTTCAGAATTTTTAAAAGAGCAACACTGATGCGGAAACTACAGAATCCAAACCACCAAAAAAGAAAACCAACCTTCTGCTGGTGGCATCTGACTCAGATAATGAAAATGAACATGTGTTGGTCCACACTACTTGGGATTGTTATCAAGCAGAACCTGTCATCACCATGGACGTATGTCCCCTGGAATGATGGTTGAAGCATAAAGGGACAAATGAATCTTTAGCACATCTGGCATGTAAATATCTTGCGATACCGGCTACAACAGTGCCATGTGAACACCTGTACTCACTTTCAGGTGACATTGTAAACAAGAAGCAGGCAGCATTATCTCCTGCAAATGTAAACAAACCTGTTTGTCTGAGCAACTGGCTGAACAAGAAGTAGGACTGAGTGGACTTGCAGGCGCTAAAATTTTACATTGTTTTATATTTGAATGCAGGTTTTTTTGTACATAATTCTACATTTGTAAGTTCAACTTTCGTGATAAAGAGATTGCACTACAGTACTTGTATTAGGTGAACTGAAAAATACTATTTTTTTTTTAACAGGGCAAATGCTTGTAATCAAAAATAAATATAAAGTGAGCACTGTACACTTTGTATTCTGTGTTGTAATTGAAATCAATATATCTGAAAATGTAGAAAATATCCAAGAATACAAATTTTTAACATATTATTAACAGCATGATCAAACAAAATTAATCGTGCGATTAATCGCTTTACAGCCCTACCAAATATCCAAAAGCCAAGTCAAAATAAAAGAATGCATGGGGTGGTATTAGGCCTAATGGCCTAATTTGTATTTACCATCCTCAAACACAATTGCAAAGGGTAAAAGCTGTGCACCGTATGAACCTATTAGACTTAGCTTACAACTGTAGTTCCTTTTTTGGTTTGTGTTAAAACAGATTTACAAAATAAAAAAATAATTTAATCTACTGGCTCAACTAGGATGTGAATAATTTTTTTTAAAGAAATAAAAACATGAAACACACACAATGTTGCAGCAAGCAACAAAAACATATTTGATAGTCTAAACACTTTCTATTTCCTGTACCTTTTAGCCATTTTATCAGTGCCCTTGTTTCAGAATCCAGAATAGGCATTAAGGTCACAGCTTGGCATACACCTCACAATTAAATGCAGTCTCATGTTACTAGGCTCACAGGCTACGATTGCATGAATGAGGTTTAATCATAAAGCTCTCCTACCTTTATCTTGAATGTTTTCCTCCAAGACTGTTTTTGTATCTGTCAGGACCTTCTCTGAAGTAGCGTGGATCAATTTATGATGCGTTATGCTTTTTGGATCCTCTAAGCTCCCAGGTACACACTAGAGAAAGTGATAAATACTAAGCATCAGAGGACAAGAATAATAAGCCTACTGCATAAAATCACTATATCTCGTCTTAAAGGGAGTCGCCACATTTGAACTGTGCCAGCATTTACCAATCTCTTAATAGCTTAAGTAATAGACAGTATGCCAGAGGCTAATGTGCTGAGTATAATATGCACTTAAAAAATGGAGATTTGAGTCACGGTGTAACAGTACTCACTGTGGTAGTGAACAAGAAAATGGGTTTCTTTCCACATAGCCAAGTGCAAATCCAAAAGGAGGATTTCAGATTTATCATAGTGATGCTTTTAAAATTAAAAGCTGGCAAAAAGCAATATCTAGGTTCCTGCAAACCGACTGATGCTCTAAACAATTTTTTGAAACAGCTAACTTCAAAGACCAAACCCTGCAGCCCTTTCACGTATGGATGGCCCTTTGGAAGTCAGTAGGCTACTCATGTAATAGCTACATGATCAGGCCTCAAAAAAATGAAAAATGTCAGAAAGAAATATTTGTTAAGACATAATATTTTATTATGACAATTTATTTAATCTGGTGATCTTGAAAACATGAGAATGAGGGACCATTAATTTAACATTATCGGAGCAGGTTAATTTTGTTCCTCTCTCTTTAAAAAGTGACAAATTAGTCTAAAAACCCTTAAGACTTTTCATATGAAATATATAAGGCCAATGCTAAAATACTGCTTTACAGTGGTAGGCCTCTCAACTGGAATTGCTAGCATTTGATTAGGTCTGCCTTCTTAATATCCATACTCAGAGTTTCTATGGATTTTTTTTTTTTAAAAAATATGTACTGCTGAGAAAAATAGGTTTGAGCCGTAAATAACGTCCTATGTTCATTTCAGTCTGAGCATCTCAGGAGCAGTCACGGTTCGAGCCTCTATTCCATGCTGAGTAGGCTGCAACTGGACTATTTTGTCCACATCCTTCCTGAAATCTGGCACCCAGACTGGACACATTGGAGAGAGTCCAGAGACGTGCAACAAAAATAATTAAAGGTCTAGAAAACATGACTTATGAGAGAAGATTGAAAAAACTGGGTTTGTTTAGTCTGGAGAAGAGAAGACTGAGAGGGGACATGAGAACTGTTTTCAAGTACGTAAAAGGTGGCTACAAGGAGGAAGAAGAAAAATTGTTCTCTTTAACCTCTGGAGGATAGGACAAGAAGCAATGGGCTTAAATTGCAGCAAGGGAGATTTAGGTTGGTTGTTAGGAAAAATCTCTTAACTGTCAGAATGGTTAAGCACTGGAATAAATTGCCCAAGGAGGTTGTGGAATCTCCATCATTGGAGATTTTTAAAAGCAAGTTATACAAACACCTGTCAAGAAAGGTCTTGATCAGTGGTTCTCAAAGCCGGTCTGCCGCTTGTTCAGACAGCCCCTGGAGTGCCGGACCAGTTTGTTTACCTGCCACGTCCGCAGGTTTGGCCGATCACGGCTCCCACTGGCCGCGGTTTGCCGCTCCAGGCCAATGGGGGCTGTGGGAAGGACGGCCAGCATGTCCTTTGACCCGCGCCGCTTTCTGCGGCCCCCATTGACCTGGAGCAGCGAACCGCAGCCAGTGGGAGCCGCGATCAGCCAAACCTGCGGACGTGGCAGGTAAACAAACCAGTCCGGCGTGCCAGGGGCTTTCCCTGAACAAGCAGCGGACCGGCTTGGAGAACCACTGGTCTAGATAATACTTAGTCCTGCCATGAGTGAAGGGGACTGGACTAGATGATCTCTCAAGGTCCCTTCCAGTTCTATGTTTCTATGGGTTGGGGTGATGCAGATGGTTTGCAATTTTTCTATCACTAATACAAGCAAACATATTTCCTATTTCCACAGATAGAATGGATTTACTAAGAAAATTGCTTTAAAGCTGAACCAACAATTTCACTTTTAATAGGTGACATTTGTGAGCAGCTACCTCCGAAAGGTGAGGACAGTAGCAGTTAATGAAGATCTGCATTCAGCGAGCCAGCTTCTGATCTCAAGTACATCAGTATAACTCCATGTAGACTGGATTTACACTGGTGTAAGAGCAGAGTCTAACCCACTGTGCTCAAGGGTGAAATCTCTGGGCAGTAGGGCCAATATACAGACAAAAGGGAGACTTGGAGAAAAGACTGACAGCTCAGACAGCAGAAATTAGGCCTTCAAGTTAAAAGGCTAAAGAAAACTAATACTGAGCTTTTAAAACATTCTTGCAATACTGAAAGCTGCAATGCCACTTGCAGGCATCTCCTTTACAAGGAGTGCTAAATGCACAAGCCTTCTGCCTAATCTAGCAATCACTATTTGCTCACACAGTATCATATGTAGTGATACTTTGCACTTCTATTGCACCTGTCAGAGGATCTCACAGCACTTGCAAACACTAAGCACCACAAGAACTCTCTGTTGTACAAAAGAACACACAAATAGTAGAAGGAATATCTGTGTCTTGCCCCAGGTCACTCAATGGAATCAACAACAGAGTTAGCCTCAAGAATCCCTTTTGTCTGTAAACCACTAGATTGAACAGTGTTTTCTGTAGTTTTCTTCTTGATCTGAGAAATATTCACAGTAAATCTAGTGTTTCTCCTAGTATTCTATGTCTAGAAATGCACAAACCATTAAAAATAGAAGTAGGGTACTGGAGCATTTGAAGATATTTTTGCTGCATGTGTCACTGCCTTCTCATTAGGAAATGGGAAGCTCAAAACCCCTGGGCTTGCCATAGAAGTGTTGTTAGAAGTTAGATTACAACAGTGCCAGAATATGGAAAACCGTTCCATAGCACCAAGTATATAAACTAAGACTATGCATCAGGCCCACAGCAGGTGTAAATTGGCAAAATTCCACTGAAGTCAATGGCGCTCTGCTTATCTACACCAGCTGAGGATCTGGCCCTTTTCGTCCAGGTATCAAAGAAAGTCTGCACAGGATTAAGCTTTTGGTAAGCTCAGCAAATGTAAGCATCTAGCCTCTGAATGTACATACCCCAGTGGAGCTTTAGAAAAGGAGCTTGGCGTTTTACCCTGCTTGGCTATTTTAGCTTTGCGACACAAAATACAAATCTATCCACAGCTTGAACTGGCTCATCTTCACGAGAGAATGGTTCAGTGACCCAGAGTGATAGACTCCCAGAACAACATTACATCAGTGCATCCAGAGGCTTCTCATTTATTCCAGGGGAAATAGGGAAAATTGAAATGTTAGAAAGGGAGAAACTAAAATCACTGAAGCCACAAGGCTGAATGCATCCAATGAAGTGAGCTGTAGCTCACGAAAGTTTATGCTCAAATAAATTTGTTAGTCTCAGGGTGCCACAAGTACTCCTTTTCTTTTTGCGAATACAGACTAACATGGCTGCTACTCTAAAGACTGATAAAAAGTCACTCATGTCACCCAGACAGCACACTGAGGCCAAGCAAAACACTTAATCTTGAGCAAGACCTTACACAGACCTTACACCTTGCTCACAAAAATGAAAACAGAGCTTTCTGAATGAGATCATTTTCAATATACATTTTTAACTAAGCATTTTACTCTGTTCTTTGAAAGTGTTTTTCGCCTCTAAAAGAAGGCATTTACCATCGACCGCAATGGGTTTTTTGTAAACATTAGTATTAATCTAACTCAGGGTTTTCAGAGTGCTTTCAGAATCTATGATCTCTCTACCTGCCCTGCATTCAGTGTGGTCATTAGAGAGCAACTGTTTGTTCCTTTACTTGTACATCAAAATGCACCAGTTTTCACCAAAAATCTTCAGCTCCTGATTTTAAATTATTTCTGAACACCTAACATATCAACAGGGCTGCAGTGAGATTGTTTTAGCTCTGCTTTGCATACCAGTGACTTACAACTAGTCCTTCAGCATGTTAACTGCTGATCTAAAGCCAAAGACTGCATTAGAATCTAGGATCAAACAGAAGCTCCTAAAATTGATCTAACGAGGTACCCAAAATGTATGAGAAGAAACCATCAGTGGTACATTTGAACTCTAGACACCACAGGGATGTTACTTTTATAAATCCTTGGATCAAGGCTCTTCTGTGAAATAACATGGGGCTGATAACCAGGACCAGCTCTAGGCACCAGCAAAGGAAGCATGTGCTTGGGGCGGCACAATTCCAGGGGTGATATTCCGGCCATCCTTTTTTTTTTTTTTGCTTAGGCAGTTGTGCTCTTGGAGCTTGAGGCGGCAAAAAACCTAGAGCTGGCTCTGCTGATAACTCTAGGGGAAATAGCTTAGATTAAACTACAGAGCTTTGCAACTATTGGTATCATACTGGCGTCTAGCTAGGAATCTAAAGGGCTGCAGTTAAATTTTTGTTTAAAGTATGCAAAATCATGGGTACACAACCTTAATATTTGCTTGCACTGCTATTTTCCTTGGTAGACAAGAAGATATTGTTTGGAGTTTGTGTGTTTTTGCTTTCAATACATTTTTCTTTCAAATTCTGTTTTGCTTTTCTAATTACAGCAAGAGTGTGGGTTATTAAAATTTGAACTACACACCTGCAATCTGACTCCAGGGCCATCTGGCTGCAGTGTGCCATTGTCACTTCTTATCACACCACCAAACATATGGTGGACAAAGATTGAACATCCAGCCAGACCACCTTAAGGATTTAGCTAGAGGCTGATCTGGGAAGCGCTTGACCTGCAAGTAAGCTACAATCCTTTGGGATCTGTCACAATGATGAAGATATTGTATTTTCTGTGGAGTCACCTCTTCAAAGTGACAAATCCCCCATGTTAGACTCATGTACCCTCCTCTTCGCTTAACATCTACCCACAGGAATTATTCCAAAACGTCTGCACCAACTACAGTGTCATTTCCTGAACCGCCAATTGCTGAAGAGCAATGTAATTATGCCCACTTGTGCGTGGGAACAGACTGTTAAAAAAAAATCCCTTTAAATACTGCCAGTTTCAAAACCAGAACTGGGAAAGTTTGGGTCCTGATATTGCAAGGTGTCGTGTGCAGGTAGACTATGGCACCAAGCCCCACTGAAGTTTGCGGGGCTCCACACAGGGGCAG
Source organism: Dermochelys coriacea (assembly GCF_009764565.3). Lineage (NCBI taxonomy): Eukaryota > Metazoa > Chordata > Testudines > Dermochelyidae > Dermochelys > Dermochelys coriacea. The sequence goes on along the minus strand of NC_050083.1, from coordinate 20,399,548 downwards.
GCATCTTCTCACACAGAGCAGCTTGTAGGACTGGGGCCTTGGGTCACAGATAACTGGGGGAAACTGCTTCCCTTTTGTAGGCATAAACACTTGCAACAGACACCCCTCCAAGGGAAAAGCTAATTAGGGATAAAGAGCTTGCCACTGGATCAGAGTGCAGAATTAGTTAGGAAAAGACAACAGGATACTTAATGACAACTTTGGAGCTCAGTGACCTTTTGGAAGCTACTGGAGGGGAAAAGGGGGCAGAAATGGAATGCCTCCTTTCCTTATCCAAAGTAGGACTATGTAATGAATGTTACTTTCTATTACTCACAGCAATAGTGATCGCAGGGGCTTTGGGGAACAGATTAATTAGCATCACGTTAGAGGTGGCTGCATTATTTATCTGAAGGTGCTACCAAGATTCGTTACAATATGCTTGTGATCACTAGACATGATTTTTCCATTTCTCCTCTTCATAAGGTTATGCATTACCCATAATGGCTATGCAAATCCACACCATTACCACTAAGAAGCAGACAGAACGAGATCAAACACCACTGCCTAGTTATCAATTGTCTTCTGCCCCGACTCACATTACCTACAAGCACTTCTTCAATTAGGCTTCCTGAAAATTAAAGGTCTTTCAGATCTGCACTTATGCATGCAATCATTGTACTACTCTGTCTTGGCAATCCTCACACCGCTCTTGTGCGTAATCACGCAGTTGGGCTGAATAAGGATAGCAACATGATAATTCTCCATGAGCTCTGCAGGATGTGGTAGTCCCACACCTATTCTATAAAGCAGAGGCACCCTAATTTTGCCCAACCAACGGTTGCACTGGTACCTAACCAACGGCCACACCCACCCTGGATAAAATGAAGCTGTTCTCCAAATACAGATATGGCTGTGGAGACTACAGGTCCTAGCATGCTATGAGCTGAGCAGATGACCCTTTGCATCAAGTTGGAACATTGCATGCTGAGACCTGTAGCTTCCAGGGGCTCTGTATTTTAAAACAAACAGCGAGGGGACCCATTATAAATTTTTGGGTACTACATTTAGCTTACTGGCCACCCTGACTGGAATAGAATCACTACACATCTAAGAAACAAAACCCTTTACTTAAAGTAATGTAAGCAATAGAAAGTGTAAACAATTATCGGCTCCTGCTATAACTGCTTGCTCTCATAGATCTATATGTAAAATACACACACACACACACACTTACTAAGATACACAAAGCTTCACATTTCAACAACACTTTGAAGAGGAAAAGTGCTTTGCAAGGCAATATCCTTTACTCCTCTGAGAAATAGGCAAGGACTGCCCCCCACCCCCCATTTTCAATTACACAGCCATTTAGTGTCAGAGTCAAGATTAGAACTCAGGAGTTCCTGGCTCAGACAACTAGAACACACTGTCTTGGCCCAGGAACTGTATCTTCTGGGGCAAACCATGGTAAGTGTCTCATGTACGGAAATCCTATATATTATTGTATTTGTCACATTTTATTGAAAAATAGAACAGTTATTACAAGCTTAGAATTTCAGTCCTATAGACCCTCCAACAAACTGACCCATTTACTTGGTGAACAGATCCAAAGCCTGTCACCAACAAGCAAACTAGAATGAAGAAACCCCCTGTATTTCAGCCACATTGCTACAATGGCACCTTTACATATTCTCTCTTCAGTGCAATCAGTTTCCTAAAGGGCAAAGGACTGTGAGACATGTTAAAGTCTTAATCGACTGAAGGCAAGGAGAACATGAAACCCACAACAATACTGCACCTATTAAGTAGTAATGATGTAGTAAGTAGTAATCTTCCGACAAAGTAGTGCCCCACTGCCAACTTCAAAGAATTTGTAGTTATTACCCCTGTTCTTTATGTTTGTTTCTGAAAATACAGAAAACCAAGGAACAAACAAATATTGCAGTCGCTTTTAGGGAATCATCAGAAACCACTTCAGCAATTTCTCACAAGCCGTATCTGCCAACTCACACAAGCTTGCTCTAATAAATTTGTTATTCTCTAAGGTGCCACAAGTACTCCTTTTCTTTTTGCGAATACAGACTAACACGGCTGCTACTCTGAAACCTGTGATCACACAATACTGTGAGTATAAGAGCTAGAAATATGTAATCTAGGGGTCCCATGAATCCGAACTACTGTCGTTAAAGATTGCAGAGCAATTCCCATATTAATCCCGTTACCCCCCCCCCCATGAATTCATAACTTTCTGAAGCAGGTATTCATCTCATAGGCTGAAATGCACCATGCCTCAATTTTGGTGGGACAATTACAGACACAGCAAAGGAAGGAGTTAGAAGGGAAAATAACTCTCTATTTTTCCACAGCACCTTTAAAGGGGGGACGGGACATATGAATTCTGAAATATTTACTACCAACTGCAATATTTACCTGGGCCAGCAGGCTCAGAGCTCAAATAGGGTACAAGCCTCAAGACTGCAATGGCAGCCCCTAGGCATGTAATTGTTACAACCCCCGCCCCACCACCAAGGACATGCAACAACTAATTCCAGTCAAAGGGTCCTGACCGCAGGGCTCCCCCCCCCACTAAATGGAGTCAAGGGAATTTTTCTTGTTTGGTGTGGGGGGCAGAGGCAGAGGGCACTAGGACCCCCTCCCCAGGCTGGCTACAGACAGTGCAGGAGAGAGTGGACAGTACAGCTGCCCCCCCCCCCCGCACACTCGCGGCCTATCGCCAATGCTCTGCAGAGCCCCCCCCTCCCCCGCCGGCAGCGGGTCTGTAAATACCCAGGGGCCTGGGGGGGGGCGGTACAGCTGCCCCCCCCGCACACTCGCGGCCTATCGCCAATGCTCTGCAGACCCCCCCCCCCGCGCCGGCAGCGGGTCTGTAAATACCCAGGGGCCTGGGGGGGGGCGGTACAGCTGCCCCCCCCGCACACTCGCGGCCTATCGCCAATGCTCTGCAGACCCCGCCCCCCCGCCGGCAGCGGGTCTGTAAATACCCAGGGGCCTGGGGGGGGGGGCGGTACAGCTGCCCCCCCCGCACACTCGCGGCCTATCGCCAATGCTCTGCAGACCCCCCCCCCCCCGCGCCGGCAGCGGGTCTGTAAATACCCAGGGGCCTGGGGGGGAGGCCGGGGAGAGCGGCCCAGGGTGGGGGAGGCGGCTCCCTTACGTGTTTCAAGCACCGCTCCTTGAGCTTCTCCACCGTCGTGTCCTCGGGCACCTCCTCCAGCCACTCCGCGCCCTCCACGGAGCAGACATGGAGCCTCAGCACCCGCCCGGCGAAGAGCTTCTCCTCCTGCACGAACATCGCGCCCGGCCGCCCTCACCAGCCCGCGGCCATGGCGGCGGCCCCGCTGCGGCCCCGGCTCCTCGCTCGGCGGCCCCCGCCTCACACACGCCCCAGGCTCCAGCGGCAGCTTCTGTCAGCGCCGCCGTGCGCGCGCGCGCGCGCGCTCGCAGTCCCGGCCGGGGGCTCCCGCAGCCGCCCAGCGCCGGAAGTGAGGGAGGGCTGCACTGCATGCTGGGACTTGTCGTTTTCTTCGCCCTCAGCGCCGCGCCGGAGTTTGACACCACTCCGGAAGTGGGAGACGCACTGCATGCTGGGACTTGTCGTTTTCTCCGCCCTCCCTGCCTGCCACAACCCCGGAAGTGCGGGCCCAGGGGCTTGTGGGAGCTGTAGGTTTCCCCCTCTACCGTTGCCAACCCTCCAGGAATTAAATATTATTTTTAATTAAAGATTCTGTCATGGGATGAAACCGCCAGGAATATGCCCAACTAAAACTGGGAACCCTACTCCAGAAGGGAGCCCAGTGCACTCTGGGAGCTGTAGTTTTTTACCTGGGGTGGGGAGGGAAGCCTCCTGGTTTCTGAAGGGAGTTGGAGCCCGCACCCAGAGAAGGGCCTGGTGCACTGTAAACGGTTGCAGTCCCGGGGCATGGTGAGGGTTGTACTCTCCTCAAACAACGTGCACTGTGGGAATTGCACATCCTCTCTCTGAATACAAGGGGCTGCCGAGTGAACTGCAAGTGCATGGTGGAATTTGTAGTCCCTGACAGAAACTTAAATGGGCCAAATGCATTATCGGAGTAGTAGGCCCTATTGGGAAAAAGTAACCCTTAAGAGCATTGTAGTCTTAGCCCGGAAATGAAGCCCAAGTGCATTGTGGGAGTAGTAGTCTCTGTTAAAAAACCAAACCTCAAATGCATTATGGGAGTTGTAGTCCTGATTAAATTATAAATTTAATTATAAATGAACTAATAAATTTGTTAGTCTCTAAGGTGCCACAAGTACTCCTTTTCTTTTTGCGAATACAGACTAACCCAGCTGCTACTCTGAAAGTAGTCCTGATTAGGAAACAACCCACTGTACTCTATCTATTCAATTGCATCCGATGAAGTGAGCTGTAGCTCACGAAAGCTTATGCTCTAATAAATTTGTTAGTCTCTAAGGTGCCACAAGTCCTCCTTTTCTTTTTGTGAATACAGACTAACACGGCTGCTACTTTGAAAGCTCTCTCCGTGTTTTTTTCTCTCACAACTTCAAAACATCTCACAGGCATCCGCCCTACCACTAATCGGCTGGGTTTAAAGCCGGGACCTAGGTGTCAGAGATACCCTAACACTCAGCTTTGCGTCTTCTAGTCTCCCTCTTGTTGATGTAGGAATAAAAGAGATGATGTCATTTTAGGAGAATTCCACTTGACAATTTTCAGAGTAGCAGCCGTGTTAGTCTGTATTCGCAAAAAGAAAAGGAGTACTTGTGGCACCTTAGAGACTAACAAATTTATTAGAGCATAAGCTTTCGTGAGCTACAGCTCACTTCATCGGATGCATTTGGTGGAAAAAACAGAGGAGAGATTTATATACACACACACAGAGAACATGAAACAATGGGTTTATCATACACATTGTAAGGAGAGTGATCACTTAAGATAAGCCATCACCAACAGCAGGAGGGGGAAGGAGGAAAACCTTTCATGGTGACAAGCAGGTAGGCTAATTCCAGCAGTTAACAAGAATATCAGAGGAACAGTGGGGGGTGGGGTGGGAGGGAGAAATACCATGGGGAAATAGTTTTACTTTGTGTAATGACTCATCCATTCCCAGTCTCTATTCAAGCCTAAGTTAATTGTATCCAGTTTGCAAATTAATTCCAATTCAGCAGTCTCTCGTTGGAGTCTGTTTTAGAAGCTTTTTTGTTGAAGTATAGCCACTCTTAGGTCTGTGATCGAGTGACCAGAGAGATTGAAGTGTTCTCCAACTGGTTTTTGAATGTTATAATTCTTGACGTCTGATTTGTGTCCATTCATTCTTTTACGTAGAGACTGTCCAGTTTGACCAATGTACATGGCAGAGGGGCATTGCTGGCACATGATGGCATATATCACATTGGTAGATGCACAGGTGAACGAGCCTCTGATAGTGTGGCTGATGTGATTAGGCCCTATGATGGTATCCCCTGAATAGATATGTGGACAGAGTTGGCAACGGGCTTCGTTGCAAGGATAGGTTCCTGGGTTAGTGGTTCTGTTGTGTGGTGTGTGGTTGCTGGTGAGTATTTGCTTCAGATTGGGGGGCTGTCTGTAAGCAAGGACTGGTCTGTCTCCCAAGATCTGAGAGAGCGATGGCTCGTCCTTCAGGATAGGTTGTAGATCCTTGATGATGCGTTGGAGGGGTTTTAGTTGGGGGCTGAAGGTGATGGCTAGTGGCGTTCTGTTGTTTTCTTTGTTGGGCCTGTCCTGTAGTAGGTGACTTCTGGGTACTCTTCTGGCTCTGTCAATCTGTTTCTTCACTTCAGCAGGTGGGTACTGTAGTTGTAGGAATGCATGATAGAGATCTTGTAGGTGTTTGTCTCTGTCTGAGGGGTTGGAGCAAATGCGGTTATATCGTAGCGCTTGGCTGTAGACAATGGATCGAGTGGTATGATCTGGATGAAAGCTAGAGGCATGTAGGTAGGAATAGCGGTCAGTAGGTTTCCGATATAGGGTGGTGTTTATGTGACCATCGCTTATTAGCACCGTAGTGTCCAGGAAGTGGATCTCTTGTGTGGACTGGTCCAGGCTGAGGTTGATGGTGGGATGGAAATTGTTGAAATCATGGTGGAATTCCTCAAGAGCTTCTTTTCCATGGGTCCAGATGATGAAGATGTCATCAATGTAGCGCAAGTAGAGTAGGGGCATTAGGGAACGAGAGCTGAGGAAGCGTTGTTCTAAGTCAGCCATAAAAATGTTGGCATACTGTGGGGCCATGCGGGTACCCATCGCAGTGCCGCTGATTTGAAGGTATACATTGTCACCAAATGTGAAATAGTTATGGGTCAGGACAAAGTCACAAAGTTCTGCCACCAGGTTAGCCGTGACAGTATCGGGGATACTGTTCCTGACGGCTTGTAGTCCATCTTTGTGTGGAATGTTGGTGTAGAGGGCTTCTACATCCATAGTGGCTAGGATGGTGTTTTTAGGAAGATCACCAATGGACTGTAGTTTCCTCAGGAAATCGGTGGTGTCTCGAAGATAGCTGGGAGTGCTGGTAACGAAGGGCCTGAGGAGGGAGTCTACATAGCCAGACAATCCTGCTGTCAGGGTGCCAATGCCTGAGATGATGGGGCGTCCAGGATTTCCAGGTTTATGGATCTTGGGTAGCAGATAGAATACCCCAGGTCCTGGCTCCAGGGGTGTGTCTGTGCGGATTTGTTCTTGTGCTTTTTCAGGGAGTTTCTTGAGCAAATGCTGTAGTTTCTTTTGGTAACTCTCAGTGGGATCAGAGGGTAATGGCTTGTAGAAAGTGGTGTTGGAGAGCTGCCTAGTAGTCTCTTGTTCATACTCTGACCTATTCATGATGACGACAGCACCTCCTTTGTCAGCCTTTTTGATTATGATGTCAGAGTTGTTTCTGAGGCTGTGGATGGCACTGTGTTCTGCATGGCTGAGGTTATGGGGTAAGCGATGCTGCTTTTCTACAATTTCAGCTCGTGCACGTCGGCGGAAGCAGTCTATGTAGAAATCCAGGCTGCTGTTTCGACCTTCAGGAGGAGTCCACCTAGAATCCTTCTTTTTGTAGTGTTGGCAGGAAGGTCTCTGTGGGTTAATATGTTGGTCAGAGGTGTGTTGGAAATATTCCTTGAGTCTGAGACGTCGAAAATAGGATTCTAGGTCACCACAGAACTGTATCATGTTCGTGGGGGTGGAGGGGCAAAAGGAGAGGCCCCGAGATAGGACAGATTCTTCCGCTGGGCTAAGAGTATAGTTGGATAGATTAACAATATTGCTGGGTGGGTTACGGGAACCATTGTTGTGGCCCCTTGTGGCATATAGTAGTTTAGATAGCTTAGTGTCCTTTTTCTTTTGTAGAGAATCAAAGTGTGTTTTGTAAATGGCTTGTCTAGTTTTTGTAAAGTCCAGCCACGAGGAAGTTTGTGTGGAAGGTTGGTTCTTTATGAGAGTATCCAGTTTTGAGAGCTCATTCTTAATCTTTCCCTGTTTGCTGTAGAGGATGTTGATCAGGTGGTTCCGCAGTTTCCTTGAGAGTGTGTGGCACAAGCTGTCAGCATAGTCTGTGTGGTATGTAGATTGTAATGGATTTTTTACCTTCAGTCCTTTCGGTATGATGTCCATCTGTTTGCATTTGGAGAGGAAGATGATGTCTGTCTGTATCTGTGCGAGTTTTTTCATGAAGTTGACAGATTTCCACTCTATACGGCTAAATTCAGTGCCTTGCATAATCACAGGTTTCAGAGTAGCAGCCGTGTTAGTCTGTATTCGCAAAAAGAAAAGGAGTACTTGTGGCACCTTAGAGACTAAGGTCTCTAAGGTCTCTTAGAGACCTGGTGGCAGAACTTTGTGACTTTGTCCTGACCCATAACTATTTCACATTTGGTGACAATGTATACCTTCAAATCAGCGGCACTGCGATGGGTACCCGCATGGCCCCACAGTATGCCAACATTTTTATGGCTGACTTAGAACAACGCTTCTTCAGCTCTCGTTCCCTAATGCCCCTACTCTACTTGCGCTACATTGATGACATCTTCATCATCTGGACCCATGGAAAAGAAGCTCTTGAGGAATTCCACCATGATTTCAACAATTTCCATCCCACCATCAACCTCAGCCTGGACCAGTCCACACAAGAGATCCACTTCCTGGACACTACGGTGCTAATAAGCGATGGTCACATAAACACCACCCTATATCGGAAACCTACTGACCGCTATTCCTACCTACATGCCTCTAGCTTTCATCCAGATCATACCACTCGATCCATTGTCTACAGCCAAGCGCTACGATATAACCGCATTTGCTCCAACCCCTCAGACAGAGACAAACACCTACAAGATCTCTATCATGCATTCCTACAACTACAGTACCCACCTGCTGAAGTGAAGAAACAGATTGACAGAGCCAGAAGAGTACCCAGAAGTCACCTACTACAGGACAGGCCCAACAAAGAAAACAACAGAACGCCACTAGCCATCACCTTCAGCCCCCAACTAAAACCCCTCCAACGCATCATCAAGGATCTACAACCTATCCTGAAGGACGAGCCATCGCTCTCTCAGATCTTGGGAGACAGACCAGTCCTTGCTTACAGACAGCCCCCCAATCTGAAGCAAATACTCACCAGCAACCACACACCACACAACAGAACCACTAACCCAGGAACCTATCCTTGCAACAAAGCCCGTTGCCAACTCTGTCCACATATCTATTCAGGGGATACCATCATAGGGCCTAATCACATCAGCCACACTATCAGAGGCTCGTTCACCTGCGCATCTACCAATGTGATATATGCCATCATGTGCCAGCAATGCCCCTCTGCCATGTACATTGGCCAAACTGGACAGTCTCTACGTAAAAGAATGAATGGACACAAATCAGACGTCAAGAATTATAACATTCAAAAACCAGTTGGAGAACACTTCAATCTCTCTGGTCACTCGATCACAGACCTAAGAGTGGCTATACTTCAACAAAAAAGCTTCAAAAACAGACTCCAACGAGAGACTGCTGAATTGGAATTAATTTGCAAACTGGATACAATTAACTTAGGCTTGAATAGAGACTGGGAATGGATGAGTCATTACACAAAGTAAAACTATTTCCCCATGGTATTTCTCCCTCCCACCCCACCCCCCACTGTTCCTCTGATATTCTTGTTAACTGCTGGAATTAGCCTACCTGCTTGTCACCATGAAAGGTTTTCCTCCTTCCCCCCCCCCCCCCCCCCCCCCCGCTGTTGGTGATGACTTATCTTAAGTGATCACTCTCCTTACAGTGTGTATGATAAACCCATTGTTTCATGTTCTCTGTGAGTGTGTATATAAATCTCTCCTCTGTTTTTTCCACCAAATGCATCCGATGAAGTGAGCTGTAGCTCACGAAAGCTTATGCTCTAATAAATTTGTTAGTCTCTAAGGTGCCACAAGTACTCCTTTTCCACTTGACAATGTTTTGTAATGAAGGTGATAAACGAATTTATGTACTTTCAGAACAAATAATTTAACCTGTTTGTGCCTCTGTTTCCCCATCTGTAGAATAGACAGACAGTGAGGAAAGGTAGTTCAGTGGATAGGGCTCTAGCCTGAGACTTTGGAGAGTACGATTGAATTCCCTGCTCCACCATGTACTTTGTTTGTGATCCAGGCAGCTCACTTAGTCTCTTTGTGCCTCTGGTCCTCACCTGCAAATAGAACAATACTTCCAAGCCTCACAGGGCTGTTGTAAGGACTAAGGCACTAAGATATACACACTAAGATCTTAAAGTAATAGGGGTGTATACGTACCTTATGTAGACACAATACTTATCGTCCTTTCTGAAGGATGGAGGATGTTGTGATCTGTGGATTATGTATAGCAGTTAGATGTTATAAATGTACCAACACCACCCTTCCTTTTTATTACTCAATTACCATATATTTTCTGAAGTTTTGGTTCTTACAGACTCCCAGAACAAAATAATCTGTCCTTAGGTAATGAGCTCAATATAAATGCCTGGATAGGCAGACAGATGATGGATTAGATAAACAAAAAATAACATTTTCCAGATGATGAAAAAATTATGCTAAATTGAGCTAAATTATGCTCTAAACACATCTAAGCAGTTTTAAGGAACTACATGGCTAAATAAATAAAGCTTGAAAAAATGTTACCTTAAATCAATTGACACCAGACCAATTTAAGAAGAAAAAAACATTAGAAACACATGTAGGTTATTAAATGAAAAAATAAAAAGATGAGTATAAGACAAACATAGGAAAAGTACAGTCAGTTATTTCCTTTTGAAATTATTGTTAATTATACCTTACATTTGCACTATGATATTCCCAGAGATGGGCAAAAGACTGAAAACAGTAGCTTTGAAACACTGTGAAATACTGGATATTATTTTTGTGTTCTTCCATTTCTGTAGGCACTTTGGTTTCCTGTTTTAAAAAAACCCTGATGTATAGGTAACTAGGTATTGTATGAACATTTGGGCACCTACTTCTACAAACCCCCTGGAAGTTGTGGGACTTTACAGGAAGTTTTCAATTTGGCCATTGGGGGGAGACAATAATCTGTATTTAGGATTTTTTAAAAAGGAAGGAAGGATTACTGGAAATATAAAGTGTGGCTGACAGGCAGATGAAGCTTTCTGGAAAAAATAAATCCAAACACTCCTAGTGGCTTGGTGGGTTCATGCACTGAATGTTTATTTCTCAAGGTGAGAGGTCTGGTCAAAATTTATCAATGATTTTGAAAGGCCCATCGTATCGCCCCAATTGTACGCATGCACATGGCTACTGGCTGTGGTGCACCCCATTTCTGATTGCACACCAAACCTGTATCACTTCTTTCAGCTTGCCTGATGAAATGCACTAAGAGCTAGGGATTTTATTATTCATCATTATTAATTATTATTAATTATTTCTTTTGAAGACAATTTTGCTACAATCAGCCTGCCCCACCATGTCCCCAAGAGTCATAATATATACCTAGTAGGGTGAAGGTTATTGTAGCAAAAATCAGAATGCTAAACAAGTGGTGTATATTTAGGATGATATAGTCTTGTCTTGAAAAGATTATGGCCAAAGCAGTCCTTACACTGTTTTTATTCCATCTTCACTCTGCCTGACTCCCATCTCAAGATCATCATCATAAAGAAATACAATTATAAAAAAAAAATACATGCAGCACTTACCCAGTACCTTTTTCCATGGTAGAATCTTGAAGTGTCTAACGTAGTATATCATCATGCAATGTACATATCCTACCTGCTGTAATTTGGAGATGTTCAATTTTATGAACTTTTAAATTTTGTGAACTCCTCAGTCCCCAATTAGTTCATAAAATAGGGATTCTACTGTATTCTGTATCACATGCATAATGAAAATATGTGGGTAAATTTATAGAAATTAAAACAAACGTGATTGGCAACCAAAATTAATTAGTTGTTCCCCACTACTGTCATGTCCTTCAAGACAATAAATACCCACTCAGCTATTAGCCCTAGTCACAAAGTCAAATTCAACAAATGCATCTTGTACCAACCTAAAGCCTCTGAGATCTCGGCTTTAACAGACCACAAGAGGGAGCAAATTTCTCTTTGATGATCCCCTGCCACCTACCATCAACTCTGGGGAGAGACTGCAAGAGCCTTCCAGCTAATGACTAGATTGTCTTCCCATATAAAAGACCATTGCTTTACCCTATAAGCTATTTGAATGTGCTGCCTGGTTTTCCCTTCACATCTGTTGACAGGGATCCCCTCCATTATTAATGGAATAACAAAAGGGAACTAAAATTAAAAGAAAGGAAGGGCTGTGACATTGCAGTATTATATCCCTCTTCCCATACCCTGGTTAACCGCCCTTCACTCATGATGCCCTTGGCTGACAGTTCCAGAAATCCTTTCTCATTAGAGATTGTCTCTGCTCATCGATACAAGTCAAATAACCAAATAATAATAGATACAAAAGCACTTTGTGGTTTTGCTTGTGGTTCAGCCTGGTGCTTTTACCAGGGCAGTTCTTAGCAGAAGGGGCTTATTTATATGTTCTTTTTAGGGGTGTGAGGAGGAGGCGGGGGTGGGGGGAGTTTGAAGTTTTGTGTATGTCTCACTGCCCCCTCTCCATGGTGCTGAAACACATGCCCCACTCCCCCACCCTTAGCAGTTTACTCATCACAGCACATTTGGGCCTTGATCCAATTCCTACTGAAGTCAGTCTCAGTTTTCCCATTGACTTCAGTGGGCAGTAGATTAGCCCTTGGGTTCCCAAAGCTTCCCAGGCATCTTGATGTTCTTCCATTAGCCTGGGACCCTTCACACCTACTTTCTACTAACATAAAGCATTCTCGCAATTACATGTCAATGCACAGCTGCTGCTGGGCTCAGCCTTTGCCAGGCCTGTGGTGGTTGCCAGCAACACCATCAATCTCCCTCCCCAAAGGAACCAGCAGTCATATTTTTATTATCATTACTATTATTCTTCAATGGGACGTGTATGGATTCCACAGTCCTGGGAGAAGATGAACATTTGGCTTCTGAATGAACAATGCAGCTAGCTGAAGTCCTTGCAGAGCCTCTCACCTAAGCCAGAAGGAACCAGTATATTTTGTTAGGAGATGTTTAAAACCAATGAAACACTCAGGCGATTTCCACAATGGGCTAAATTCAGCAGTGAGCTCTACGCCAGTCTAACCTGTGTAGACTTTGACATGACCATAAGTTGTCAGCAGCCCTTGGTGCTGGACTGTGATGACCCACCCCTTCCTTGGCACACACCTTTTTCAACACTGGTGTCTCTGGGTCACTAGTACAGTTGTTTACCCTTCTAAGCTTCCTGTCAGGACACTTTCCTGTGGATATTGGGTGATTCTGGCTGCTTTTCCTAACTATATTTCAAGGGCCCAAAGCTGGGAATGGGAGATGGGGCATGAATCACTTGATGATTATCTGTTCTGTTCATTCCCTCTGACGCACCTGGCATTGACCACTGTCAGAAGGCAGGACACTGGGCTAGATGGACCTTTGGTCTGACCCAGTATGGTTGTTCTTATGTTCTTGTGACCCTGCAGCTCTCTTGAAAATGTTACTGATTTACTATGGCTCTGTCTTCTGGGTTTAAAAATGGCTAAACTTGTATTTAACCAGATTAAATATAACAGTCGTGAGCAGTGACTCTTCTACTTCCTTCTCCTAAAGGGAAAGCCTGGCCGGGCTTCCGTTCCTGATCAGTTTAGCTCCCTAACCCCCTCTGTGATCCTGCTCCCTCTCTGCTCAGGAGCCTTCCGACCACCCTTCAAATTCAACTCCCCAAAGTGCCAAACGAGAACTGGGATGGAGTTTGCATCCCGGACTCTGAGCCTGAGTCTCCTGGCATCCTGCAGCATATGTTCTTCTAGGTTTTGTCCATCAACATACCCCATCATACAATTTTGCTTAGCAACATTTATCCTAGAACAACCTCTCATATCAAACAACTTCAAGTGAACATAGCCCCTTCTCCACAAGGGTTAAGGCGGTTTGGAGAGGAGTGTGGAACTGCAGCAGAGAAAAGGATTTTTTCTGGCCATTTTTTGCACATGAATATTATATGCCAAACTGAAGCTGAATGGTTTATTTCCATGCTTTGAGTGCAGCCCCTGTTTGCTTGATAAAATGTGCCCATAAAGTTGCAAATACAGGGCAATTTGGCTACTGATGGATAATGCATCATAAAGGCTAAAGAGCTGTGAGCATTTAAAAATAGTCTGTTTAAAGGAGGGACATTACCTGCTTTATTTGCTCTGTAGCAGAATAAATACATAATATGTTTATTATATTAATATCATCCAAAGCCAAACAGTGCACAGTGTGTTACCTGCTTTTTATTACCAATGCACCATACTTAAAGACCAAATGTGTGAATGACGAAAGGTGGAAACCAAAGTCTTTTTTCCTTTGAAAACCCACATCTGCCATTTTATGTTTCTGGCTCAATTATTTTAGGTTATTGCTTCCAGCAGCAAGAATCTTCTTGATTTCAGAGACTGGGCCAAATACTAGTCTCACCAAATAAAGTTGCAAAGCTCCTGTTGATTTAATGTGACTCGGATTTGGAATGGGGGCTACTCTAAATTACACCAAGGGACCAGACATATACAGAGGGGAGTGCAAAGACCACCCACCTTTCCAAGCCCCTCTTGAGCTATGCCATGTGTTTCTCAATGGGTATCCAGGCCATAATCACTACACATCTTGGGACAGATTCTCTGATGTTACCTTACGATGGTCCCAACAGAGAGGAGAGGAGCTATCAGGGAGTTGGTTGTGCCTCCTTTATTCTCTTCGTGGTGCCAAGTGCAATTCAGAGCAATGTTAAGGCTGCTCTAACATCTGCAAACTGCTTCTGGTCCCCTAGAGATGACACACTGGCTGAGGATACCTAGAGTGCATTTGCTGTGGCTGCTCCCTTTCCCTGACATACCCTCTGTTCCAGTTGCTCCAAGAAGAGCAGTGTAGGAACCAGCTGGGGACTCCCCCATGTGCAAGGCATTCCCATCAAGGGGCTTACAGTGAGTCTGTGCATGGGTGAGAATTGGCCCCTTTCTTGTGCCCTGATTAAGTGTGCACACACATACACACACACTGTAATGGTTCTCAGGGTACCCAGAACTGGGAGACACCTGGATACCTCCCACCCCTGCCATCCTCCAGCAAGAGGAGGTGTTGCTTGTAATAGCTCAGCATTAGCTCCCAGACACTGACAGCCCTTCAGCCACTCAAGCACACTTTTCTGGGCTAGGCCAGCCTTTCCCTTGCCTTGCCAGGTTAACAATAGGTGCACCCCAACCCCTGAATCTCTTTGAATCACTTCCCTGTGATATCCAGCCCCTGTCACTGACTACTCATAGAACTTCCAGAGCCTTTGTCCCTGAAGGTGCAGTGTGCCTCAATTTACCAGTTTCACCATAAGCCCCCAATCCTGTGAACCACACATCACTTGTGAGCACCTATAGTAAAGGAAAAGTAGATTTATTTTAAAAAGAATAAAGAAATAACTAGAAAGAAGGGAGAATGATGGAAACAACTGGTTACAATGCAAAACAAAACATAGAACGTGAATCTGGGTCTACACTTATCAGTGGCTCCTTTCCTATCTAATACAACTGATTTTCCCCTGAAGTTCAGTCTTTTGTAGAGCTGGCTGATTTCAGACAACCCAGAATCCAAGCATCCATGAATGTCCCATTTCACCCCTGCTCCCCACTGAGGGTTTCCTCAGTGAATGGATCCAGCGCATCCTTCCCCTCGCTCTGTGATACTGATACAGTCTATTGTTTCTGTTCACAGACAGGATGAACCCTGTCTTGCTGCAGTTTCTATTTTACCTTTAAGTGGTTTCGACTCTTTGTCGTGGCCTCTGATAGTTTCCCATTCAATGTGTTAGTATTGCAAAAGGCTAAGCAATTGAACCTTATATTGCATCATGGGCCAGACAGGGCAGAGTGACAGCTCCCTGTGGCATGACTGGGCCATGACCTTCAACTCCAAGTCCAGAAAACATACTTTGAATATAAACACACTGTTCCTTAAATATTTCCCATACACACATCTTGGTATGATTATGAGTCTTGACAAGTTATGAGCTTTCTGTAGTCACCTCAAATGATATCCCTTATGGATAAATACCCTGCAAGATATGTGTTTGGTGGAATGAGTTTGGCAGGTCTGAGGTGAAAGTTTTTTGCAAAGAACAGAGGACCCATTGCCAAGGGTCTCTGTGGCATACACACCTACTGCAGGAAGATCATCATTTATTTCAAGACTTCAGCACTGAGTATCTTTCCAGATGGCTTTGAGTGAAGAAATATGCTATCAGAAAGGATAATGAAGCAGATTTGTCTTCCACCAATCAAACAGATTCGCTCCTCGGATGGGATAAAGAGGTAAAGAACTTTCCCTTCACAATATTTTTCTCTGTAATATGTTTTGACAATTTAATTTAGAAGTCATAGAGTAGCGAGGACACAGTCACCTGGGGGGTGGACATCACAGGGTTCAGTTGCCTTTGTGATAAATTGGTAATAGTACAGAAATGACAAAATAACACAGGAGGACATGGAGGAGGCTGGCAGCATAGTTGGCAGCATGCATAGGATAAATTGAACACTACATTTCATTCAGGGCTCCTCAATAGTTCCGTGCAGCCCAATATAATTTATGAATTGCAATTAGCATTTTATTATGGATAGTGCCGCACTGCTGTATCACTTCATTTCAGATTTTGCAGCAGTTGCAGAGAAAAATTTTTGTAAATACAAAATACCTATTTATTGAAATGAAAGCTATCAATATGCTTTGGACGGTGATCTCTTGCAATTACTTTACACAGAGTCTGAATTCCTTGCAGAGGTGGCTCCTCAGGGCATGCAGGGTTGCCCTGACTAGGCTGTTTTGAATCATAGGCATTATTGGTACATTGGATCTGAGCAGCATCTTTGTACGCTGCTGTCATGTAGTCAGCAGTTTCTTATATGACTTCTCAGTGACCCTGTGTTGTAACAAAAGGAATCCGAGAGAACCACAGGATCTGCCTGGGTCCCGCAGCCTCAAGAAGGAATCTACTCTATTTTCATTACTGCTGAGTCCTGTCTGCTCCCTGTCATGAAGGAGACTCTACCCGCCTTCAGGTATCAGCAGCCTCCATTGATTGGCTGTGAACTTTATTTATACCTTGTAGCTGTCCTGAGTCTTGCAGGAACCTTCTCATTTGGCTGTGGGGTTAGTATGTTAAAGACATATGGGTGAGTGGAAAGTGCCCAGATTAATTTATCCATTTTTGATTTACATTACAAACCATCTGGAAAAGTCTGTCTTTTTTGTCATCTTCATCATCTACAACATGGGGAAGGGACATGAATTTCATTTGCTCTTAACTTTACATCTCAGCTTGGGAAGCAGGGCATGTTTCCACTAGTGGTTGATCTTCATTTGGTAATATCAAGAGGGTTGACTCACCAATTCATTCCTTCTATGTGATTTCCAGCCATGGAGGTTCCTGACATTTGCATCCCTCTGTTTGCTGCTCTCCTACATGCTAAAGAATAAGTTCCTCTGCCCATCTTCTCTTGCCCCTCTCCCTCCTCTGCTTTTCTACTCCACCTGCCAGAGAACAGTAGACTGAAACTTACACACACACACACACACAAAAGCCATGTTCATTTCAGTTTGTGGCTCTGTTTGCACATGGAGGAGGCAGGGAGCTCTCGGACAGAAAAGAATCCACCAAGAATCTTAGGGGCTTGATGAGGGAACCACTGGGTGAGATTCTCTGGCCTGTGTGATGTAGTAGGTTGGACCTGATGATCAGAATGGTTCCTTCTGGGAGATTCTTGTGACCCAGATCCTCAGCTGGTATAAATCCTCCGCTGATGATCTAGCTCCTATGTATCTGAGATATTATTACAGATGTTGTGATGAGAGCTGGTCAAAACTTGGAATTTCTGTCCCCTGGGACATCCCAATGGTTCAACATTTGTTTCCATTCCAAACTGGAACAAGAACCAAAACCAAATCAAAATGTCTCATGAAAGAAGATCTTTGAAAAAAAAATCTCATTTTGGGCCAGTCGAGATATTCCATTTAAACAAAATCAAAACCTTTTTTTTTCTCCAGTTCAGACTTTTAAAAACAACAACATAAGTAACAATACAAAAAAATTAATATCCAAACAAATGTCCTTTGAAAATGAATATTCCATTTGACTGAGGTTAACATGTTCTGCTTCAATCTTATCAAAACACTTTTTATTCCAAAATGAAATTTCATTGAAAATCCCATGGAAAAATTTGGTTTTGATGAAATAGCATTTTCCCAGGGAAAAACATTCCATGAGAAAATTTTCAAGCACCCTTTAGTTGTATAACTTTGTGTAGTGCTCAGCACAATGGGATCACACTTGACCTGTGTGTGCTAGCATAATACAAATGAAGAATCAGCATGATGATCATACAATTATTTTTACACCCCATTGTCTCAAAACCCTTTTCTATTTGCCTTCATTGTGCTCTGCCTAAAAATGTTTGCCATCCCCTCCTGTTCCGGTTAATCAATGAAGGGGTGCAGAGCTCTAGGCTTCAGCTTCACTTTGGGTCAGAGCCCCTAGAAGCTGGGTTTATGGCTGATTCCAAAATAATGTAAGACATATTTGTGCAATGATATTTAACTCCCAGAATCATTCTGAAAGCCCTCTGACTGTGTTCCAAACCATTGTGTAGGGTTGTTATAAATAAACAAAGCCTTTTGTGGAGATATCCATGAAATTCTCTCTCTCTCTGCTTACCATGGTTGGTAATGGCCTTGTTTATGTGTGGTCTCTATATCTTGACTCCAACCCTTACAAACACAGTTCTATTATCCTATTTAACTATTCTATCAGTATCATACTTAACATACTCCACTTTCCAGCACAGCTCTTTAATGGGCAAGGAAAGTATAAGATACTCAGTTTGTGTGTAGTCAAAGAATGTTCAAATCTCATGATGTCTTTATTTTAAAATTCATGGAATTTCTAAGTACCAACTTTTAAGCAGTGACCAAATAGTCATTTCTTTTTTAAACAAGCTTGTTTTCGCCCTTCTCCCCATCTGGTTTTATCTAGTCAGAATTCCAGGCAATACAGATAACTTTATATCAATTTCTGCCCTTTTCATTCTAGAAAATCTCTTTTCAGCAGTGTACCTTATTACCGTAGGAAGAAATTGTTTAAAGAACAGCTGGCATCTAGTTAAAACAGGCAAGGGCAATCTGGTAGCCTTTGCAAGACCAGGCCCTCTGTAACACCCCATGTGCCATACCTAAACACTTTTTTTGTGTGCTTGGAGAAGGTTCACTTCATTGTGATCAGAAGAAGCATGGGACTACCTGTTATAATTGGCTTTAGTGTGCCGGTGTTGGGGGCCCGTGCTACACAGGAGGTCAGACTAAATGGTCAGTTAGTCCCTTGTGGCCTTGTGCCCTTAAACTCTGTGACTGTATGAATCTTGCTGACTGTCATGGACTACTTTTGCCTTGCAAGTGAGATCAGATTCAGGCCCCAGACATTTCAGGCCTGAAAGAGGAAATACAAAGTGCTGGAGGATGTTGCTTGAATTCCAACCTCTCCACTCCAGCACCCACTGTTGCGTGTGGAAACACAAGGGTTAGAAAGGAGGCTGGATAGCACAGGGGATGGTGACCAGCGGATGGGCACTTTCCCTTCTATCTCTCCAGCTGCCATCCAGTACAGGATGATTGGGACCAAACATTATTTCCGTCTGGTGGCTGCTCAGCGACATGGGCTTTGTGGTTTTCAGACCTTGCGTGTAGATGTGTATCTACATCACCATGCTCCACCAGTCCAATTGTCTCAGCAGAGAGGCCACAGATTCAATGTGTCAGAGAGACGCGACACCCCTCTCACCTACTGAGGGGTTTTCCTCCATCCAGGCCGTGCAAGGTAGCACAATAAAGCTTGCACAGCTGCTGCCTAGGCTGTACATTGTCTTTGGCTACAGAGAAATTCTCACTCCAGAGCTACCACTCTGTTATTTTTCACCAGCATCAAATTCACCTTAAAGAGAAAGAAAAAACCCCAAATGGATTAACAACTCTAGCTCACAGGAACTTGGGGTGTGGAGACTGGTAGGACAAATTAGCAGTCAATGAGCTATTCATGGAGTTAGCATCTACTCAAGGTGAGGAAGGATGGCAGAACCAGGTCCTCAGTGTTTGTACAGTAATGTAAATCAGAAGTGTTAGTATTAAACATTTTGCTTTTAAAGATCAGGAGAAAATACATTGTGGGCGAGATTCTGACTTGGTGTAAATGAGCTTAGCTCTACTGACTTCAGTGGAACTATGCTGATTTCCACCAGCTGAGGATCTGATACAATGATTTATATCTGGAGGAAAAAAAAGAAACAAAAAAGAAAAAGCTTACAACTGTTATGTAGACTCCCCTCCCACCATCTCAATCATTTTACCTAATCCAGTCAACTGCAGTTTGTTTTGTGACCATCACCACAGTATCTAGGAGCCACAAGGGATTATTGGAATTCTCCTCTCCACTGGTAAAGGAGGTGGTTTCGTTTCCTCATAATGTTTGGCAAAATGTCACAATTTAATTGTTGGAAACAAGAGCATGAAATATGAACAACACCAGCACAATAGAATTTTAATTTGGCTTCAGGATAGCAGTGGCTTGCTAGCAGAATGCCAGACTCCAGGGGAGCCTGTAGTTTGCCTAATAGTTTGCACAACTGGGCATATTCAGGGACTTAATTGGGCTTCTGCTTAAACTTCCCCATAATGTGAAGCAAACTGCACGCTCTCTGCATTATTATTAAACAGCCCATTGCATGTTTTAATGATCATCCCTAGAATCACCGTAATAGTGATCAACGAGCTTAATGCTAATGGCGGACAAGTAAACATCTGTAAAAAACAAACAGCTGTAGGTATTTACACAGCACACACAGAACCTGGACAAGGAGACCAATCAGATTACACCAAAAGCCTCTACTCAGGTAACACTCCCATCTGCCCAACCCTAAAGGGTGCCCAGCCCTCTGGTCTTACCAGCATGGGGCACGTGGGAGCTCTGCAGCAACCTCGCTAAGGCTGGGCTGACCAGGATGGGAGGGAGTCCACACAGCTGCTGTTCAGAGATGCTAGCGGAAGCAGGGAAGCTTGTGCAATAAGGTCTCCATCTCATCCTGACCAGGCCTCTCCCCCAGTACTGCCAGGGAGGACACTAGCGCTCCAAGGGAGAGGGGATGAGTGTTCAGAGGCAGGGTAAACATTGCCTCTTGTTTTGGGGACGAGGGGTGCTGTGAGGAAAGGCCTGCACCATACTGGGTACAAGGAAAGTGAGGTCTGAGTAAGGGTTTCAGCCAGCCACCTGCAGTGTCAGGAAGCGCTCTACTCCCCACCCCCACCCCACCGCTGTGTAGGGAGGGATTTTTTTTTAATCTCCTTCCTCTGAAGCATCAGAGATGCCCACCCATGGCTGTAGATGGGCCATTGGGTGGGGTGGGCAAAGACTCTAAGATGGCCCTGAGCAGTCTCTCTCTCAGGCACTAGGTTGCCTGGCTCTTGGTCATAAGCACAGGGTCTGATTGCCCTAAGTGGGTTGGGCAGGAATATTCCCCCCCCCATCAGATTGGCAGGGACCTTGGGGGTTTTTCGCCTTCTACTGCAGTGTGAGAGTGGGGAGGCACTAGCCAGGATTATCTGGGTCTCTCTCACTTCATCATTTCTCTGCCATTGCTGGGATCTCAGGCTCCCTGGTTCCCCTCAGCAACTCCTCTTCTTGGCCTGTGGCACGTCATAGGCTGGTCTCCTGTGGGCTGTGATACTTGGGTCTCATTCTAGTTGTTGGGGTTAGCGTGTGGGTGCTGGATGGGTGTGGTGGCCTGTGATATACAGGAGCTCAGCCTAGCTGGCCTTAAACTCTCTGTTTAGGACTTTGTGCCCTCCGGAATTGGGCTGTCGTTCTGAGAGCTACAACCTCAAGCTAGAGCGAGGCCCAGTCTTTGCAATGCCCAACAGGTGCTTGAACCAGCTCTAGGGACAGCACTGATCAAAGCAACACAGACACCCCCACCCCCACAGCCCCGGTTATTGCAAATGTACCACGCTACCTGGACTGGCTTTGTCCGTCTCAGGCTACCAAAAGAGCAGCCCCATGCCAGCTGTTGAGATGAGGTGAGCAAAGCCTGTGTTGTGAGGGACTGCTTGTGCACATTCAGCCCTGGCTCTCACTACTCCAGTAGCCTCTCTGCATATAAATACAGCTCCACTCAGCTGGAACACCCTGTACAGCTGGTGCTTTGCCAAGCTGTTGACCTGCTGCAGATCACTGAGGGGGTTGTTCTCTCTCTCTCTTTAGCTGACAGCAACCAGAGATACTTAGCACCCTTCCCCCACCTCCCTGCTGCAGTCTCTTCTCAGGCTGACAGCCACAGGCAGCTGTCAAACCCACGGGGGAAACATGATGTGTGGGCCATGTGGGTCTTTACTAGGCAGCCTAGTCTATAGGTTGTTACATGGGGGAGCACCGAGGAACCCCTGTCAAGGATCAGGGTGCTGCAGTCATGTAGCAAAAGCCGACTGCAGGGAGCTTCCCTCTACCTGACAGACAGGAGGACAAATCAGACACACAGGATGGGAAGGGTGGGTACAGCAACAGAATGAACAGAGTTGAACAGAAGAGCAGCTGGCCCAGCTCACCAGTGCCAGGCAGGAGTGACCAGGGCACGCTGGTGAAGACAGGTTTGGAGAACCAGGGATGGGGATGGGCAGGGGCAGCATGGGCTGGAGGGAGAGGCGGATGGGCAGACGATCCAAAGCCCCAGATGGAGGAGGCCATGGGCAGAGTGGAAGCAGGAGTCAGCGGCTTGATAAGCTCGTAGAACTGATAGCTCAGACCACCCCCACTGGTGACTGCCTGCCATCCCGGTGGTGATGGCAGCCATTGCTCTCACGGAGAAGCCATGCTGGGGGAGCATTTGGCATGTTTTTAGCTGTCCATCGGTATGATTCAGGAGCTGGAAGCAAGGAGGAGAGCCAGCATTATGTGACCAGCTCTCTGCAGACCACCTGCAAGATGTCCTGGGATCGCAGTATGAGAACAGCAGGTTTAGACCTTGTACAGCACCTCCTGCCTGCTGATCTGGGGAGCAAAGCAACTAGGCCACCATTTGAATCCAGATCTCCCACTTGGCAGTGCACACACTCAGGGCTCCACTCCCTGGATTGCCAGCCAGCAATGGCCCTGAGCCCTGCTAGACACGCAACAGCTCCTGCAAGATACTGAGCAGCCTCAATTCCCAATTGACTTCAGTGGGAACTGAGGATATTCATGGCTTTGCAAGGGAGACATGGAGCACCTCACCGGTTTGGGCTCACTGGGTCTTTTCCTTCACTAAATCAACCTGCAGAACAGTCTCCCTAGCCCATCACTTGACTCATACACAGCATCAGGAACGGACTTGGCTAAATTCCCCGTTGGCATAAACTAACCCAGTACCATGGATATAAGCAAAGCTGCTCCAATCTCTGGCATCAGAGAGCTCCTCCAGTGCTGGCCAAGAGGAAATGACTCGATAACCCAAGAGTCCATCTATGACTCCTGATGAAAGCTTTGAGATCCACTTCAAGAGACCAGTTCAAAAGTAGCTGTTTTGAAGCCAGAGCTCACCTGGAAACTGGGCACCACCAGCTCTTGAGAATCTTTTGAAGTCCTCAAACCCATTTACCTTTGGGACATTAATCTCCGCCCAAAATGCCATCAGTTTGTTCACAGAAGGGAATGTGTCACTCTCTTCCTTGACATCAGGTTAAAATATGGGGCATCACTAAATTATTCAGTTTGTGAGAGGGGCTTTCGGGATGGTGTGTTGCTCTTCTGCGGTGTAATTAATAGTCTGTAGATTAAATATGAAATTGTTCCTAGTCATTAATAATTTAGCCATAGTGTGGCGATCTTTAGAGAGCATCAGCACTTTATATTCTTCTCAAGTACGTTGCTTGAAATGCTTTGGGGGAAGTCAGATGCCTTTTCATCCATCTCAATTACAATCGCTAGCTGCCCATTTCCTTGAATGTTATTTTGAAAAGGTAGAAAATGCTTTTGGTCCTTTCCAAGCAGGTGTTTAATTGCATTTTTTGTCCTGAAAAAGGAATGGAGGGCACTTTACACTAATAACAATTTGCCTTAACAGCAGCATCTTTCATCCAAAGATCTCCTGTTGCCTTTCATGCAGCGGGCTAGATTCTTTCTTGGGTCTATCCCAGCAGTAGCAAGTAGTCCCTACAGCCACCGAGAGAGGGCTGAAGGAAGGGCAATCTTTGAAAGCAGCTGCCACCTCCCTTGTACAGCATGGACCAGACAGGAACAGCAATGACTGGGAAGGGGGGGAAGAATGTGCTAATAATCTCTTCAAAGCCGCACCTGCCAGTGGAAATCATATTGACAGGTTTCAGAGTAGCAGCCATGTTAGTCTGTATTCGCAAAAAGAAAAGGAGTACTTGTGGCACCTTGTTAGTCTCTAAGGTGCCACAAGTACTCCTTTTCTTTTTGGAAATCATATGGAACTCTTAGAGGGGTGGACAAAAGTTTCTCCATTTGATGGGTGGAAACCCAGTGGGTTGCATAGCCTGTCCTCCACTGGAGCACAGTGCACACAACTTCAAC
This sequence comes from Dermochelys coriacea, assembly GCF_009764565.3. Lineage (NCBI taxonomy): Eukaryota > Metazoa > Chordata > Testudines > Dermochelyidae > Dermochelys > Dermochelys coriacea. The sequence goes on along the minus strand of NC_050083.1, from coordinate 20,375,362 downwards.
AACCCAGGAGTGTAACTTATTTTAGAAAACTAGGGGCTGATTTTCAGGGGGGCAATGTTAGGGCTTTCCCCTTGCCCTCCCTTGGTTCTTGTCACACAGGCAGAAAGCAGAGTCTGAAGTGCAGGCACTGTGACGTTTATTGGGGTTAATCAAGCAAGCATGCCCATAGCTCTGCATGCCTCAGAGCTTTCCCTGTCCCCCTCTTCTTTCTTAGCAGGCATATTCATACCTGTAGTGCCCATCCCTGGCCCCACCCCTGACAATTTATGGTCATGTTCCCTTTCAGAGAGTCGTGAGCCTGGGGGCTTCAGCATCACCTCTTTTGTGCCTCATGGGAGGGGTAAGGAGTGAGGTTATGTACCATCCAGGGTCATCTTTTCTCTGGCTTTTTAGGGTTTCTTATGCCTCCCCTCCATCCCCCTTTGCACCTCCCAATTTGTTGCTTGACCTTGCCTTGAGACAGGAGTTGAGGCTGTCTTCGGGTGCATGCTCATATATTAAACTCCCACCATACCCAGCAACACTTTAACTCACTTCCTTATCTCTTCTCATTGTGCTATAAAGCCCATCTGGTTAGGCAGAAGCAACTCTCCGGGTCTTTGTTCACACATATTAGTAAGGATATAAATGTATCAAAAATCAAACCCAAAATTCTATCTCAGTCTAACACATCTAAATACTAACAGGGAATGAGCCCCTATAGCTCCAGCTGAAGTCAGTGGGAGCTATGGCTGCTCAGCACCTGTGCAAATCAGAACCTCAGTATCTAAAGTTGGGCACCCAAGAGTAGAGGCACCAGAGTTAGAGGGAAATTTGGAAAATCTGAGCCATAATTTCATTGTGCCTCTGTTTTCCCATCTGTAAAATGGGGATAATGATGCTCACCCACCTTTCTGTGAGGAGATGAATCTCCCATTGATTGATGTTTGCAAAGCGCTTACAAAGCCTGGAATGAAAGGGACTGTAAACGTATCTCTAGGCTAGAGGTGGCCATGCTTACCTCTGATGTACAGAAACATCATGCTGCTCAGTTCATCCACTTATGAGTATTCAAGGATGGTTACAATGTTGTCTTGGGAAAACATCCAGCATAAACAATGCTCACATTGCTTCAGCTGACATAGCTATTACCATACAATGGATGGGAATTCATTACCGGTAGAAATACAGGTACCAATGCTTCCAATAGACACCAGGCTATAAGAGACAAAGTAGCATTCTACAATTACGTGGCTAAGAACTTTTTTTCTTCCATGATTTCAAAAATATATGGGTTGATCCAACTCTCCTCCTTATGTTCTATTCTCTTGGGTCTCACCAACCAATAAAGCAGAACCATTGGCTGACGTGCTTTTGATTGGGAGGACGAAGATGAACATTAGTGTTAATGCTGACAAGCATCATAATTTAGCTTTACACCAGCACTAAAACTAGAGAAAAATTAATGTCTGGGGACAGCTGTGATTTTATGGTGGCAGAATGTATATTTATTTGCTATCAGTTATCTCCCCCGTGCTGAATGCTTCTCCCACAACACACATGAAGATGCACCATAGCATAGCACCGTTTCCTTTCTGTAACAAACCCAGTGATTTTCAACCAATGGTTCTTGATCTTGTGCTATATGTAGCCTCTTAGTACCTTCCTCCTGCCTGAAATCAATGGAACCCTTCCTGGAGTAAGGTGCTTCTCAAGGGTGTTATCAGAATATGGCTGCAGAATATGTCTAGTTTTGGGCTTTCTCACCAAACTTGAACCAACAGAAGTCAGTTCAAGCCCTCTTCACCTCTACACACCATTAGTTGAAACTGGAAGATACTGATTTTGAGCTGCAGCTGGTGTGAGATCAGCAAAACGCTAACTAAATCAGTGGAAAGATGCCAGTTTAAATCAGCTGTGGAGCTGGCCTGTTATGTTTTGCCATCCAGATGCTTTCTTGTCTATATTCCCCTTTATTTTATGTTAAGAGAAAAGCAAATTAAGAGTGAACAGGAGTTCTCTGTAAGAGACTGCACCATGTGTGACTCCTCTGTAGTAGGTGGCATCTGAACACAATATTATTATTATTAATTTGTATTGTGTGAGCACCTAGGAGCACCAGTCATGGACTGGGACCCATTACGTTAGGTGCTGTATGAAAACCGAATAGCTTTCTGCAGACATTAGAAATGTAAAGGTGCAGTGAACAGAAACAGAGTCATATGGCTAAATCCACCACACAAGCATATTTTCCAGCACTCTTCTATATGGAGAGACATGAAGTTCTAGGTGCTAATGTAACCCATACACCTTGTGGGTAAGGTGTTCCGTCCCATCTAGTGGCACTGAGACCACTGGGTGGGAGGGAAGGGGGGCAAGAGAGAGAGAGAGAGAGAGGAGTCTGCTCTCCAGCCTTAGCTAATACTTAGCTAGCTTTTAGCTCATGCAGTAGAGGCTCATGCACTAAGCTCCAGAGCTTCCAGATTTGATCCTACCCATCAAGGACTGGGGGGGGGGGGTGGTCACACTAAATTATGTTGCATAATTTCAGGTTCATTGCAAAAGGCCCCATGCAATACAAGTAACATGGTGCAGCTTTGGGATCTTAGGCTATGGCTACACAACAAGGTTTTTAGCATCATGACCGTGCTGCTACAGCTGTGCTGCTATAAGGTACTCTCCTGCCAACAAAAAAATGCCACCCTCCATGAGCGGCAGCGGCTTTGTCGGCAGGAGAGCGTCCTGCCAATAAAGCGCTGTTCACACTGGCAGTTTTCGTTGGTAAAACTTTTGTCATTCGGGGGGGGTGTTTTTTTAACACCCCTGAACGACTAAAGTTTTGCCAACAAAGTGCCAGTGAAGACAAAGCCTTAGATGGGCTGAGCTTCTCACACTTGGTGAGAGGGGATGGCCGCCACATCAGTTGCAGTTGAGAGTTCCCCGAGGAATTCTGTCTTTAGCTGAACTTTGCAATTCTTGTTTCTAAAAAGCAAACACGTTAGTCAGCTGCTGCATTAAAATTATAAGTTGAACTCAAATCCCCTTGGTGCAGAGATAGCAGAAACCTTCACAAGTCAGCGAGGAGCATTGCACCCATTATGAAGCAAAACCAATAAGTTCTGTGCCTTTCTGACATGGATGTCAATATGGCAGCTGCTCAGGGGAAAAACAGCAAGTGAAAAGAAACCAAACAGATTAGTGGTTTGTGTAAACATTAACAGAGCCAGACTCCAAAATGCCAGGTCTCCCAAGGAGCCTAAATAACACCGCTTCTACTGTAACCTTCATTTAGTCCATTTGATTTGGGTAGTAACTGTTAAAATAGAATAAACTTGTTTACACACCTGGCTGTATTTTAAATGGATTTAATTACTTTGTGACTCTCTGCAGCTTTCTTTGATGACTAATGACTCATCAGCTGTTAAAGGCTAAGTGCTGCTCGGTTAAACTTTCATTGAAAGAACTCCCGAATAGACTTGCATAAATTTTCACTGATTTTTCAATTCTGTGGCCAAGCCAAAAAAAAAATTCATTTTGGGTCAAAGAAAATGTTTCATTTGACCCAAAACTATTTTTAAATTTGTTTCAGATGTTTATTTACCCTTTATTTTGTTTTTTTTCTTAAAAAGAAAATCTAGCTAAATTTTGAAATGAAATGTCATTTCAAAATGAAAAGTCAAGATGTTTTTTAAACGTTTTAAATACTTTCTCCCAATTTTTTCAGTGGAAACTCTTCAGTGAAATTCAACCCAGATTCACGAATAGTTTTCATTGACCTGCAACAGCATTTTTCAGTGAATAAAATATTCATCCAAAATATTTTGCCCAGCTCTCCTCCCTTGGTAGCCTTGTAATTTAGGAGACAAGTCATGGAAATACGGTGAACCTATGACATGGGTGTGGCTGGTGAGAACAAGCAAAGGCAGAGGGCAATAACAAAGGGAAATGAGATCAGGACAATGGAGCCAAAAACTTCCAAAATACAGGTTTCAGAGTAGCAGCCGTGTTAGTCTGTATTCGCAAAAAAAAAAAGGAGTACTTGTGGCACCTTAGAGACTAACAAATTTATTTGAGCATAAGCTTTCGTGAACTACCGATGTTGCATTCGATGAAGTGAGCTGTAGCTCACGAAAGCTTATGCTCAAATAAATTTGTTAGTCTCTAAGGTGCCACCAAAATACAGTCTCTTTTATGCTAAGTAATGTTTGTAAGATTAACTGCCTTCTGCATGGTACTTAAAGGGACGTGGGTAGCCAAAACTACGTCCAATGCCCTTAGCAGGAAATTAGTAGTGACACATGCAGAATTTAGGGTGCGCATCAGAGGAAGTGTCCTAATGCTGAGTGGTATTAGGCTGAATCGTTGTACACTAATGAAAGTGGTGAAAGATCCATTGCTTGGGTCATTTAAAGTTATGCTCCAAGGCAGATTCCTTTCTGAGAGTCACTGTTACCCTTACAGGTTTCAGAGTAGCAGCCGTGTTAGTCTGTATTCGCAAAAAGAAAAGGAGTACTTGTGGCACCTTAAAGACTAACAAATTTATTAGAGCATAAGCTATCCGATGAAGTGAGCTGTAGCTCACGAAAGCTTATGCTCTAATAAATTTGTTAGTCTTTAAGGTGCCACAAGTACTCCTTTTCTTGTTACCCTTACAGTGTTTTAGTTTGAAGTTTTTTTAGCCCTTAGTGTTCAAACTGAGGAGAGTGCTGGCAGGGGGTATGAATTTCCTACTTCAGATGGAATTCATACCTCTCCCTGGATACTGCTAAGCCATGCCTCCCAGGGAGACAGATCTTTTACCCCCTTTACCTCTTTTGAGGCTGTTTCTGAGCACTGTGCCTTTGGAATATACCAAATGGCACTACAAGGTAGATATTTTCAAAAAATATTCCTTGGGAAGGTTACCCCTACAGCAGGATACAAGTGATTTCTCTGCAAATAAATCCATCTGCAAATTACTGCAGTCACCGTCCAACCTGCACACAGCAGGAAAGAAGACAACAGTGGGAACAATCCTGCACTGCCTAGGTGGATGGATTAGCTGAGCCCATGAATGTTTCCCATCTCCGCTGCACATGATTCTGTGAAAACACACTGCACCTACTCACCCACTCTGTGTCAACGTCTTGGAATCCTGCACAAACGCTTCGGATCATCTCTAATAAAATACCTGTGTACTACCCACCATGGGGCTGGGCTACAGAGATGGGACCGGCGGCGTGAAGAAAACATCCTTCCAGATGATGAGGGACCCTTTATTGGCTGTCTTTCTGCTTATGAAATATACAGTTGAGTACAACACAGACCATGGTGGAACTGAATGGGGCTGTAGTCCCTACTGGAATGACTCCAGCATTAACACGTCCCTGAAGGGCCATTTCAGTGCTGACTTACTTACCACTTTGCCCCACTGAAGTAGTGAGGGGGTGAAAATCAGTGCAGGATATGGCCCCGCATTACTAAGGTTCCTTTGTAGCGCAAGGCTATGTAGATTAGACTGTCTTTGATGCTCAGTCAGAAGACAAAGGTTTTTCAATCCCATCAGTACTTGGGATTGCTGCACTGAAAGACAGAGCAATATTTCCAGCCATGGAAGCCCATAAAAAGCAACTGCATTCTTAAAGTAAGGGCTGTTTCAATGATATCTATACTGCAATTCCTAATTAAACTGGACACAAAAGCAGGAAGAGATTATGGAACAGATGACCAAGACCTGTATTATTTTGGGGAACAACTATCTCGTTAGTACAGTGCACGGGGTATAAAAAAAAGAACACAGGGGAGCATAGTCATGAATATGGAAGCCTTCTTTCCTGGTATTGCGCACTCATAAATGAATCCACTTTATAGAGCCATAGCAGAGGGAAAATGACTATTCAGAGCCTGATTTATCTGTTTTAAAGCTTTGTGGTACTTCAGATTAATAAAAATATTTAATAAAGAATCAAGATGGTTTGTCTGTAATGCAAAGAGAATCACATCCCCTGTATTTTTATTACTGAAAAATTGGAAGCAGGAAGAAATAATGATATAAGCTACTGTATAAATGACAAAAATACCCATTTTAGTTATATGCATTGCTGTACAATCTTTTTCTACCCTATAAACATAATATATTCTTATGCCTATTTCAACTGATTCAGTAGTCATATACTGCATTGTGCAGTTTAATACCATCGCATCCTCAAAGCTCAGGAAAGTGATTAAATAAGAAATAAATTTTGCTGTCATTGCATTTAAAATCAAATCAAGGATCATTTATTACCCCAAACGAACCAGTTATCCTTCTCTGCTTATAAGTAGGCTGCTGTTTGCTGAAGCATTTAGAAATGTACATATAGTAAACTATTTGCATAATGGCTTTACTATAATATGATCTTTATGAGCCTGCCACTCCAGAGACACTTGGAAGAACCAATGAACAGTACATTGCTTTTTTAATTTAAAGTTATAGGTAGGAGACACTTCATACTCTGCCTATATTCATCTGACTCTCATTTACTGCGGTGCAGATTTGGGGCTGAGAAGTTAGGTTCTTGTCATTGTTCCCCTTAACACAATGTCATCTGTTAGCTTTCTAGAGTGGGGGCAGATAACTGCTGAGTCTCAAGGCCAGCTTCCATTGTCATTACCACTCCTTTGCGAATATGGAGTACCACAGTTGATACCCGCGGAGTTACTCAGGTTTTGCATGAGTGTGAGCAAGCGCAGAATTTGGCTGGCCATCCCTGAGTTCAACACTTTCATCTACCTGTGTGAGAATTACAAAGTGGCCTGAGGTAAAGAGAGATTTTTCATCTCCTTGAAAAAAGCACCCGTGAGAAACTTCAGGGCATTGGCTCTCACACCGCTCCAGTTGTGTGTGATTACACTTGTCTCTATGATACTCTAGGCACTGGAGTCACCACTTCCCTTTGGTTGACCGAGTTCACCTCGTCTTGCAGGTTTGCAAGCACTAGTGCAACAAATGTTTGTAGAGCAGTTGGCCAACATGTTCCCTCTGCAATGTCTGATCGCAAAATGATTGGCAAGTCCGGGGCTACATTCTGGAGTCCCCATTGTTCTCCGCAGTTCTGTGCAAAAAGTCTGCAGAGGAAGATTATTATGGCCACATATGCATCAGTTCCAGGGAAAAGAACCCACATCTGGAATGGAGAACAGCAGCTAACTGATGCCTTGCTTCCTGCATAACCCTGAGCGAAAGGGGACGCAGCAGGGCAAGGTACAACTCTTAGAAAAAGTGCCATGGGATCTGGAAAGTCCACACAGAGGAGAGAGGGATGCTGGTTTTGAGGTCCCTCCTGCAATAGCCACACAAAGGACCAGATTCTAACACTCTTACTCCACCAATATCCCCATTAACTTCCACCTGTCTAAGGAGTTCAGGATCTAGCCCCTAGTACATTGCATGGAACTCAGTGAAACAACTTGAGGAAGGAAGAAGGGCTGAGCTGGTCCTGGAGGGATTTAAATCCCTGGGTGCAGAGAGTTTGCATTGTCCAAACCTTGTCCATAGACAGATGAGCCCCCTCCTCCAGCACTCGCCATGTCCATCCCCTCTACATGTGAGCTATGCCACCCACCTGATCCAGGGGCCTTCCATGACACCTTTACAGCCTTTTCCTTTCTGCTTGCGTAGCCGACACCTTCCATCTCTGTCCCCGCACCTGACCTGAGAGTGAGATCCCTGCTACTGACAGTCAGTGAACCCTGCTACCCCCCTCCAGATGCGGATCAACATTCAGCAGGTTGTGTTCTGTCACTTTCCCAGAGGGCAACCCACACTATCTCATTACCAGCCAGTTTCTCTTTGTGTAACTATATATTCCCTCAGGAGGGTCTGAATTATATTGATGCTCTACTTTCAGACATCCTCCTTTATCTTTTCCGTGCATAGCTGTGTGTTTAGCAATCTCTCCCCCACATCTCTCACTATTACACTGTCATATCATCTCATTAAATATTGTCTTTTCCATAATCCTGCTACACTTCCTCCGATACTCTGCTCACAGCCATTGGTCTACACGAGCCCACTCTTCTGGTCTGTATTCCAAAGGACTTTCCAAGTTGCCTTTCATCTCATGGATGGGTGGTTTCACGTCTCAATTGTTCGATTTGACTGGATCCTGCATCCCACCTCCCCTTGATCCCATGCAGGGCTGAACTAACCGATCAATTAACCTATTTGTTCAATGCAGCAAAAGTTGTCTGCCACCATCACTCAAACAAGGGACCAAGGAAGAAAAATATGTTGACTGGTTGAGTTGGGGTTTAATGATCAAATGTTGGGGAGCACAGAGAACATTTTAGGGTGCTGTATTTAAAGCAGGGGGTTTGCTTAAGGGAGGCGGTTTCTAGCACAGACGCCAGAATAAGTAGCGTGAATTGTTCTGCATCTCCATGTTCTGCTTTTTGTCTTCTTACAGGAGATTACCTCAGTCCTTCTGCTTCCTGTTGATCCTCCCCCTAGTCTAACAAGCCCACTCACAACCACATATCTTTTGTTCTTGAATGCTTCAGACCTGAAGTCTCATTACGTGATTAGGGCCTTGTCTTCACCATGAAAAAAAGCTGTGTTTTTACCTCATATTCGTTAACATACGGTAACTAACATAATGTAAAATCCAAGTGAAGACAAGGCAGTTGTAGTTTAACGTGAGTTGGCAGACTGAAGTAAACCTAGGGTCCCCCATAGTCTTTACCTCCACTGGCTAACCCATGTGAAAGCTACAAACTGCCTTGTCATTATTAGGGTTTTGCCTCATGTTAGTTAACAGGAGGTGAGAACTCATCTTTTTTCTCATTAGTGAAGGCACACCCGAGGAGAGTGCAATATTTCAGTGAGATGTCTTTGTATCTCTTACTTTGTCTCCTTGCATGGTTCTCCAATGATGCAATCAGCCCACTGCTCCACCTTCTATTTTTTATGGTGCCTGGGAATTTTAACAATTTCCCATATGTCCACCCAGTTCGTAATATCTTCCCTACAAAGTTATGTTTGCCTGTCCCACAAACATAGAATAATGACCATTACTCCTCTTTGACATGATGAGATATACCTCTATCATTATTTCCCCTATCTGCCATCTAGGAATATACTCAGTAGGGAGAGACACACTGTCCAATTTTCCAAGTACATTAAATTTAATATCACTGCCTTGTTAATGGCCTCTTGTGTTCTAATGTGTAATATAAACTTAAAAATTAATTGCATCACCTTCTGAAGCTTCTTTAACTGCTTATGGAATGAAACAGTGCTAATAACCCTAATTTTAAAGTCCATTCCTGTTAAAAGATTGTGCCGGACCAAATTTCTTTTGTTGGCTCATTATTTTAATGTCCTCCTCCCTAGGTATTTGCCAAGTTTAGAGTATTTACATATTGTCTTTTGGAATTTATTTAAGAGGAATTGTCACTTCTTGTGAGCCTTCCTAATCTACTGATAACCCTACAACGTGTCAGCTGATGAGCAACTGAGCTCATGCTCCTCATGAGTGAAATGTCCTTTTAGGAAATCTCTTTTCTTAGAAATTATATATAAAATAATTAAATAAATAAATTTAAAAAATTTATAATTATAAGTATCTCAAGAAAAGTGAGGAAGTGACTTGCTAGCTTTGGTTACTCATCTGTTAACACTTCATCAAAGATACCATAGGGTAACTCTTGAAAGATAGAAAACTAAATCTACAGCCCTTGCTTCATATTCATAGTGATTTATTGATGGATTCATTTACATGGCGTAAATCCAGAATAACTCCGATGAAGTCAAGTACAGATTACACACTGGTACTGCAGAAAAAGTCAGACCCAGTAGGTGAAATTTCGTAAAACTTTGAAACATACAAGATAGTTTTCTTAAACCAATTGTGTTTTACCTGTGGCCTTTTTAAAAAGTTATCTTGCTATGTTTTTCTTTACTTACCCAGGAGTTTGCTACTGGAAAACATTATCTGGCTGTGCTGTAGGCATTTCAGTCCTGTTCAGTGACTGTGCCTAGGACATGTTGCTCCTCTGGTTAATTTCTGCCATTTTATCAGTGTGTGCTAGGTTTGCCTTCCTTACATCAGTCTTCCTGGCTGAAATGTCAGACTCAATGCAAAATTCATGATGCAATTCAAATGGAAAACGGAGGTTGGCTGGTTGCAGGATTGCTTGCAAAAATCGTCAGGAAAGAGAAGTGAGCAGCAGCACTGATTGCTCTGAGAATCATCAACTAACTGTTAAGCAGAAGAACATCATCTGTCACTGAGACACACCAAAGTTTAACAATATATTGCTTATTCATCTCTGTGGAGGATGTGATGCTAGGAGGATATAGGTTCAATCTGGGGGTGAATGGCAGTGACCCTGTAAAGTATAAAGAAGCCATACACTTTACAATATAATAATCCTTCAGACAATTTTTTGAAGAGCACTTGCACCTTCATTACTTGCACATGCCATTGGGAGTTGGCAGACAGACAGTCCATGGATTAAGGGGGTGCCTTTTGCTGGCCCTATGAAAGCCCATGCTGAGTGACACCAGGACATATGTGGGACAAATTCATCCTCAGGGTAACACCACTGAAATCAGTGAGTTACGCCACGGAAAAAAAAAGATTTTTGGTGGCTAAGTACAAAATTTGTCTCCTGTTTTTAGCATGCTGTACATGAACAAAGAATAATTACAGAACCCTAATGTGGGTAGCATTATTTCACTAATCTTATTTAGTTCAATCATATCCAGTGAGAGTGATTCAGGAGTGCTAATTTAATCTCTCCTTCCTTCTAATTGCTGCACGCTATGAAAAGCTAGGAACTCTTAAATCCAGCAAAATGCTTCTCTCTCCTGCTGTACAGGAGATCTGCTGTGCAGTTCTCAGTTTGAGGATGTTAATTTGATAAACAGAATGCTGACGGGTGACTCTCCCCTTTGGACAATTTACTCCATGATGTTATACTTTCAAATCTTCATTACAGACACATTTCTCCTCTCCAGTTCACAGGGCTGATTCCTAATGCATATTCCATGCTCACTCTATTCAAGGAGACCCTCTTGACCTCAATGAAAATACCACACAGAGACCATTCGACAGGGCTCTGCAGTGTGCAGTGGAGGTGTTTACCCTCTAGGGGGTAGTTAAGCAAGTTTAAACACTTTCTAGATCAAAGGCACCAGATTCATCTCTACTGTAACTCTGTTGAATCTGATGGAGTTACAGCAAGAATAAATTCATCCATGAAACCTGTCTATCTTAGGTATTTATCTGGTCCCCAACACTGGAGTATCTGAGCACTGCTCAGTCTTTAATGTATTTATCCTCACAACACCACTGTGAGGTGGGCAGTGCTATTATCTGCAATTTACAGATGGGAAACTGAGGCACAGAGAGTCTAAGTGGCTTGTTCATGGTCACACAGAGAATCTGTGGCAGAGCAGGGAATTAAACCAGGGTATCCTAAGTCCCTGACTAGCACCTTAACCACTGGACTGTCCTTCCTCTCTCAAGCCTGAGTTTGACTATCTGGATATTAATGGTTAAAATAAAATAATAATAATAATTAGCACTTATACAGGGGTCAATTGTGATACTGTACCATTGCTCCTGGTGATTAGCACCTTAGTTCACCAGCTGTCACACTGAAGTGAACAGATCTACTTGGGGATTAAAGGGCTTCTCCATGTAAGGTGATCAGGATCTGACGGAGAGCACTTTTCATCAGCAAAGCACTTTTTGAACATTAACTGAAAACAATACAACCCCCAGTGAGCAGAAAGTGCTGAGTTTTGCATCGCTGTAATTGCTGTGCAGTCCCAGCTAGTGCAGCATATTCTATTACACATGTCCTATTGGAATGTACCATGCTAATTATAGCTGTAATGGCTGGAGAGTTCATTCATGTTGATAACAGCAGCAAATAATATGCAAGGATGAGTGGGCATGGAGATGTGAAACACACTATCATGAGGAACAATAATAGACATCCAGGATATCCACCCTTAACACAGCAGTAATGTCTGTAGATAGAGACTTAGATATATGGGATCTGATGCTATAGCTGATACATGCATGCAGACCTTTACCTGACATGGAGTCCCACTGACCCATACAGACTGATCCAAAGATCACTGAAGTCCATAGGAATCTTTCAATTGTTTCAATGAGTTTTGGATTAGGGCTAGTGTTTCTCAACCTGGGGGTTGTGGGTCGTGGGACAGGTTTTGGGAGGGGGGGATCGGAAATGAAGGCACATTTGTGTGCCAGATCAAAGTTTATTTTTACACAGAAACAAACTATAGGTTCACTTTTTACAAATGACGAGTCTTACAGAGTCCTTCAATGAGACACTTGTGCTTGTTTTGTACAGGCACATTTTTTGTATTTTGGATTGAATTGAAGAAACACTCAGCAGCAGGTTACTCTCTACACGTAATGTATTTCATTGCTTTGTTTTTATCGCAACCGTCGACAAGAATCCCATAAGTTGTGAACGGGATCGAAACTTTCAAAGCTTCAGGAGACTCATGCTTCTGTGCCATCCAAAACATGCACCCACTTCTGAATAAAATGAACACGGAAGCGTTTTATCAGATGAAAGCTCAATCAGTTTATCTTGCAGGCTTCCTGTAAGTTCGGCAAACTCAACTACTCTTTTGTTGAACAGATTAATTATCTACCTTTTGCCAAATTCTTCATTGTCCGGCGGGAAGTAATCCTGGAGCTGCTTTTTAAGTTCAAATATATGTTCAGTCATAATGTTTTTTAATTGTTTCACACTCTTGTCATCGGCAATCAATTTCATGAACTTGCAACTCAGAGGAAATGACTCAAAGTTTCCAGTCTGAAGCCAAGTGAACCAGGCTCCAAGTTTCTTTCCAAAGGCTCTCACTTTGTCTCCCAACACTGTTATGTTTTTGTGTCATCCATGAAAACTCATACTCAACTAATCCATATGACTGAAGACATCTGCTAAGTAAGCCAGCTGAAGAAGCCATGATGGGCTGCTGAACAATTTAGCAAAAGGAGACCCTTAATGCTGTAGAAACATAAGTACTTCAGCTCACAATTGAAAAAGTCTGCTTAACACTTTTCCCCAGGAGAGCCACCTCACTTCAGTGTGCAAGAGAAGACTTTTATGAAGTGCACCATTTCATCACATACGGCTGCGTTTTATGAAATTCACAACTTCTACATAGTCAGCAAGCACCTGACTCAACCCAGAAGGCATTCCTTTTGCACCTAATCCTTGCGACTGTAAGAAGCAATAGGTCCACATTGCATGTGGCATAATTGTTTTTAATCTTGCAACAAGCCCTCGGTTCTTGCCAGTCCTTGGTTTGGCATCGTCACTGCGGATAGCAATACATTTTCCCCAACCAATTTCAAAATATTCGGCAGCTTCAACAAACATGGTAAAGAGACATTCACCAGTCATGTGGCTAGGCTGTGCTTTACGAGAAGAGCATATTTTCCTCAGCGGGAGCATCTGAATTATATCGAACGAAAGCTAAGGACTGCTGAGCCTGTTGAAACTGAACAGCTAGGAATTCACACTGTTTTAACTTTGCTTTCAACTGCTCATGAATGTCATCAGCTATTCTATTCATACGTCTCAAACCCCTATAGTTTGATAAAGGAATAGCTTGAAGCTTATTTGCCTCTTCCTGGCCAAGTATGCTTGCAACCATGTCTTGTGCCGCAGGAAGTCTGAGATTCTCAGCTATCGTATGTGCCTTACATGTTTGGGCAACATGAGAGCTGAAGCTTCAAGAGCATTCTTACTGACATTACTTGTATTCGACGGCTGTTCAAGCTGTTCAAACGTCTCTTCAAAAACTCAAGAGGTTTGCTTTTTAACTGCGGATGTTTCCTTTCCAAATGCCAAATTAATTTGGAAGGTTTCATGCTTTCGGCACTTAGCACTTCATGGCACACAACACAACGAGGTTTATTTTCTGTTGTTTTAAGGCAGTCTATTAAATAGCTGCAGTTGAACTTGCAGCATTTTGCCTTCCTCGCTCCTTCATTCTGCGAAGTACTTGCTTGAGCTCTCTCTAAAAATGTATCCATTGCGCAAGAAAAAAATGCATACACTATTTGCTAGCCATGAAAAACAACAACATTGTCTGGACAGGAAGCAGCAGTGAGCTCACATGGTTGCGGGAAGTCACATGGTTGTGGAAAGACCGATACTATTAATGACACAATATTCTGGAGGGGAAGAAATCTCTGCTAACATAAAACTGTATAGGAACTGAAATTACTCACTATATTTGCGTAGGTTTGAAATATTAGTTTATTAACACCGATGGGCCAGCATTATTTCTAATTTACTTACTTATATTTAAGGTCGGGGGTCAACATTTTTTCAAGTCTTAATATAAGGAGGTCCCTTTTTATTTTTTTAAAGTCCAAAGGGGGTCACCAGCACAAAAAGGCTGAGAAACAGGCCCCTACTCAGCAATGCATTTAAGTAGCATGTGCTTACACCTCATGGACTTTAAGCTTAAAGCTAAGCATGGGCTTAAGTGCTTTGCTGAATCAGGGGCCCTCATCTGTAAAGGACTTTGGATGAAAAACTATTTGGACGAAAGGTGCGATATCAATCCAAGGTCACTGTCAGATTTTGAATGGTTTTTCTCCAAGCATAAATGCAAGCACAGTTGTTAAGAAATATGACTTTGTTCCTAAATATTGGCATTGATGTGGAAGTATTATTAGTTGTTTTATCTCTTGCCTCCATTAGATTAGAGCCAGTGTGTGCAGTTTACCTCCATCAGTTTACTCCACCACAGTAAAACCAGCAGGCTGCAGTTTTGTTTAACAAACTTCCTCCTTGTAAGGAGGGGAAAACACACTTTATAATAATTCCACAGGTTAATTATGAGTTGTGTAAAAAAAAAGCTAGATGGACAGAGGTATATCGAATGGACGTGAGCAATGGACGTCAATCTAGGGGCCAGGTCCAACACCTATTAAAGTCAATGGGAATCTTTCTATTGGCTTCAGTGGGAATTGGGTCAGGCACGAAAAGGGACATGCCATATAGTGATGTGATATGTGTTGCACTGTGGAGTCTTTGCAACCAGCATCCACACTCCTGTCATTGAGTTCTTGGAGTCACAATCTGGTTCCTGGTCTGGTCCTGGAGCAGAACAACAATGCACTGCCCTTTATATGGGGCTTATGGGTAAGCCTCAATTTAGCCCTAAGCAAGTAAAAAGAAAAACAAAAAAACCAAAGCCAATGGGTAAATTAGTTGTTGCAAATTCTTTGCTCAGCTCTAATTATCAAGTTTTGGCATCCATTAGTTAAACTGGTTAATTTTATTACAGAGAAAACAACAAATCACAAGGCTGACGATAATGAGGATGAGCAGGCATTTAATTATCCTTGTTCTAGACAGAACAATTATTAATTTTAAATGGCAAAAAACTCATTTGAAAAGTTTGGAGTCTGGAGAATTATCACGGCAAGTTTAATATCACTGCTGGAGATCTATGGTCAGACGCTTCATTAATACCACTAAATCAAGCAAATCAATTCCTACCCCTCTCTCCACCCGCCCCCTGTAAAAAAAGAATTAAAACTAATAGACCTAAAGCCAGAAACTTTGGTTTGGATCTTCTTTGTCAGCTATAAACAAAGCACTCTAACACCTGAACAACCAAATTATTGAGTGACTTGGAAGCTCATTAATCAATGCATAACAGGTAAATACAATACGGACCTTTCAAGAAGTATAGTATCTTAGTTTAGTTTTAATGTGATAAGTGGATAAAGGAACTTGGCGGGGGGTTAATTTTTTTTAAAACTCTGTAGACGCTTTTATAATAAGCACAAATTTAAGTACCAGCATCATGTTAATCATGTGTGCATCATCCTTGTGCCATGCAGCAGGAAAAGCAACATGGTATTTTCAAATTCAGCAAGGCCAGTGTAATATGTGGAAGACTGACACTTACCTGCAGTCTCTTGTCCATGTGGCTTTTCTGGGTTTTCCAGCTGAGCCCATGATTCTGATTTTTGATTGTAGTATTAAATAACTGCCCACCTAGGATAAAAAAAAATAGTTAAGAGCTTGCAGATACGAACCTGCTGAGGAAAGGCTAAAAATATATTGCCTAGCTAAGTGACAGCTAAGAGTGGATATGGTAGCAGTCTGCAACTCAAGAGTAAGACCAAGTTGTAGAATGTGGGCTCAGAAGGAAAAGCTAGAGGGTATTGTGATGGACTTGAGTAAGATGACTTGACACTGAACATGTGATCCAGTAGTTGGGGCACTAGAATGAGAGTCAGGAGAGCTGGGATCTAGTCCCAGCCCTGCCACTAACCTGCTGTGTGTCCTTGGGCAAGTCATGCCACTCTGTGCCTCAGTTTCCACACCTGTGAAAAGGAGATAATAATCCTGACTGACTTCTGTTTGCTTTGTGTTCTTTGGATGAAAAATGCCATGGAATAACCAAGTTTTATCATACAAGTGTTCTGTGAGGATAGTCTCACAACACAGATGCAGAGTCTCTCTTGCGGAATTATTCAAAGCTAGGCCCTGGAAATGTTCTGAAGGGACCAGTCCCACCCTTTCCTGTGGAGATGTACTGGGTGAAATCCTGGCCCTCCTGAAGTCAATGAGAGTTGTGCTATTGAGTTCAACAGGGGCAGGATTTCACCCGTTGACTCTAGGATCTTTAAGGATAGCAGCAAGATGTCCACAGGTTTTTAATTGTTTTACCAAACAAATGCATGGTGCAACACGGATCTAATAAAATCCCAGCATGGTTGGCTCTAGCCTGGAGGAGCCACTCTGCTCACACAAATGAAAGAACAACCCCACAGATAAATAGATTGACCTCCAGTCCTAGTATGGACACCCGTCTCAGCCGGTTAGGACCTGGAAGTGAATCTGATAGATTGATACACGTCAGGGTGGCTGCTCTGGGGCCCCAGGCCGTATGGGAACATTCCAGCAGGGGGTGCTATAACCTCAGCTGGATTCAAGTGAGCATTCGCCACATATAGGGGAGATTTCGAAAGTGCTCTTAAGTAAAGTGCACAACCGCTATTAAAGCAAGTCACAGGGGCCCACCTAACGTGCTGACTTAACCTCCACTGTGCTATGAAGCTGTTTTACCTTAACATGGCTTCCTGGGTTATGTTTTAAATGTCATGTTAGGTTCCCATGACCGTGTGATACATTCTGAGCCTCTCCTTGTGAAGAACTATTATCGCATTAAAGTCAGACGCACCCTCAGTCCCTTGAAAAATTGCCCCAGGTGGTTATAACTAGAAATTAAAATGCAATATTTCATTCCACTGGGATAGCCAAGGAGGCGCTGGATGCTGAGTGTCACTTTGACTCTGACCAGTAATGTCTTTAGTGATGCAGCTGGAGAGGTTTTCTTTGCTCTTGGCAAGTGGCATGTCCCATAACCTGCCAGCGGGATACTGGACACAGCAGAAAATGCGGTGAGCAATTTGCAGACATGGATGCTCTGCCTGGTTCATGATGGTAAATTCACTTACATTGTGTGTTGTGTAAGCTACTCTGCAGCTGGCAGCATGAGCCATCCTGGCCTGGGAGGGATGGGGCCAGACTGGCCTTTGAGAAGGTGGGTCCGAGCTGGAGATGAGCTGTTTTAGAGGGCAGCCTCCACCAGGAAGACGCTAATGGAGCTTGAAGCAAATTTTAAACTGGGTGGAACCTCAAGGTGATGCTCTCGCTGATGCAGCTTTGCCTGTGAATAGCAAGAGGTATAAATCCCCCCCATCCCACCTCCATATTAGCAGGATGGATCTGGCCCACTGCGTGCAATAGAATTGTGGTGCCAATAAATGGTATCAGGACTGAGTACTCAAGAGTAAGACAGAGCTGACACTGGCATGCCGGCAGCTTCTGACACTCTGTCTCCAGTCACAAGCACCACATACAAACTCCTTTAAAGATACCCAGCAGCGATCTTAGGCACAGCTACCCACCACCTAGGGAGGCGCACTGAAAAGGCTGCTACCAAAGACTCAAAAAGTGATAGCCAATTTTTTTTAAAGTACATCAGAAGCAGGAAGCTGGCTAAACAACCAGTGGGGACACTGGATGATCTAGATGCTAAAGGAGCACTCAAGGACGATAAGGCCATTGCGGAGAAACTAAATTAATTCTTTGCATCAGTCTTCACAGCTGAGGATGTGAGGGAAGATTCCCAAACCTGAGCCAGTCTTTTGAGGTGACAAGACTGAGGAACTGTCCCAGACTGAGGTGTCATTAGAGGAGGTTTTGGAACAAATTAATAAATTAAAAAGTAATAAGTCACCAGGACCAGATGGTATTCACCCAAGAGTTCTGAAGGAACTCAGATGTGAAATTGCAGAACTACTAACTGTAGTTTGTAACCTATCATTTAAATCAGCTTCTGTACCAGATGACTGGAGGAAGTTAATGTGACACCAATTTTTAAAAAGGGTTCCAGAGGTGATCCTGGCAATTACATGCCGGTAAGCCTGACTTCAGTACTGGGCAAACTTGCTGAAACTATAGTAAAGCACAAAATTGTCAGACACATAGATTAACATAATTTGTTGGGGAAGAGTCAACATGTTTTAAAGGGAAATCATGCCTCACCACTCTACTAGAATTCTTTGTGGGGGGTCAACAAGCATGTGGACAAGGGGGATCCAGTGAATATAGGGTGCTTAGATTTTCAGAAAGCCTTTGACAAGGTCCCTCACCAAAGACTCTTAAGCAAAATAAGCTGTCATGGAAAAAGAGGGAAGGTTCTCTCATGGATTGGTGACTGGTTAAAAGATAAGAAACAAAAGGTAGGAATAAATTATCAGTTTTCAGAATGGAGAGAAGTAAATAGTGGTGTCCACCAGGGGTCTGTACTGGGACCAGTCCTGTTCAACATATTCATAAATGATCTAGAAAAAGGGGTAAACAGTGAGGTGGCAAAATTTCCATATAATACAAAACTACTTAAGATAGTTAAGTCCCAAGCAGACTGCAAAGAGCTACAAAAGGATCTCTCAAAACTAGATGACTGGGCAACAAAATGGCAGATGAAATTCAATGTTGATAAATGCAAAGTAATGCACATTGGAAAACATAATCCCAACTATACATATAAAATGATGGGATCTAAATTAGCTGTTCCCACTCAAGAAAGAGATTCTGGAGTCATTATGGATAGTTCTCTGAAAACATCCACTCAGTGTGCAACGGCAGTCAAAAAAGTGAAGAGAATGTTGGGAATCATTAAGAAAGGGATAGATAATAAGACAGAAAATATCATATTGCCTCTATATAAATCCATGGTATGCAGATGTGGTTGCCCCATCTCAAAAAAGATGTATTGTAATTGGAAAGGGTTCAGAAAAGGCAAACAAAAAATTATTAGGGGTATGGAATGGCTGCCATATGAGGAGAGATTAATAAAACTGGGACTTTTCAGCTTGGAAAAGAAATAACTAATGGGGGATATGATTGAGGTCTATACAATCATGACTGATGTGGAGAAAATAAAATAAGGAAGTGTTATTTACTTCTCATAACTCAAGAACTAGGGGTCATCAAATGAAATTTCATGTTTAAAACAAACAAAAGGAAGTATTTTTTTCACACAACACACAGTCAACCTGTGGAAGTCTTTGCCAGAGGATGTTGTGAAGGCCAAGACTATAACAGGGTTCAAAAAAGAACTAGATAAGTTCATGGAGGATGGGTCCATCAATGGCTATTAGGCAGGATGGACAGGGATGGTGTCCCTAGCCCTAGCCCCTAGACTGCTGAATTGGAATTAATTTGCAAACTCGATCAATTAACTTAGGCTTGAATAGAGACTGGGAATGGATGAGTCATTACACAAAATAAAACTATTTCCCCATGTTATTTCTCCCCCCAACCCCACCCCCCACTGTTCCTCAGACATTCTTGTTAACTGCTGGAAATGGCCCACCTTGATTATCACCACAAAAGGTTTTCCTCCTCCCTCCCCCCGCCTTGCTGGTAATAGCTCATCTTAAGTGATCACTCTCCTTACAGTGTATATGATAAAACCCATTGTTTCATGTTCTCTGTGTGTGTATATAAATCTCCCCACTGTATTTTCCACTGAATGCATCCGATGAAGTGAGCTGTAGCTCACAAAAGCTTATGCTCAGATAAATTTGTTAGTCTCTAAGGTGCCACAAGTCCTCCTTTTCCCTAGCCTCTGTTTGCCAGAAGTTGGGAAAGAGCGAGAAGGGATGGATCACTTGATGATTCCCTGTTCTGTTCATTCCCTCTGGGGCACCTGGCACTGGCCACTGTCAGAAGACTGGACACTGGGCCAGATGGGCCTTTGGTCTGACCCAGTGTGGCCGTTCTTATCTTCTTACACCTTAGCACAAGGATTTCATGGGCACTCACTGACAGTCCAGTTCCAAAGCTCGCTCCCAACACAGGCTGTCTGCGTCTCCTTGTCACACATGCCAGGGCAGAAATGAGGAGAAGACAGAGCATAGAGGGGTGGGTTGCTAAGCGGGAATGTCGGATGGAAGTAGGGAGAGGTGGAAGGGAAGCACTTAGCCCTAGCCCTGCTGGTTCGATGCTGGCCATGGGAGCAAGGAGCACAGGCAGCAAAGGCCTGATAGGACGGGGCCTCGCACAGCCTAGAATTACAGACCCTCAGAGAACTAACTCCACTGGGCCACAATGCACTGGGACTTGTGTGTGTTTCTTCCTCCTTAAGCCAAGACAACTCTCCAGCGGGCAGCGTGGCATTTGCCCGGAGTCTGGCGCCTTGCTCATTGCTGGGACATGCAGCTTCTTTCCGGTTGGCCCAGCTTAGCAAGTGACCCAGTACCAGGACTTCAAACCCATCTGCATGTGTGACCTTCCACAGGATTCCTGAAGGGCGTCAGTGGGTGGGAGGGATTCTCCACAGGAAACGTCCCCCCACCATTCTTCCAGCCAGCCTGATCTCTGCACTGTTCATCGCTGCCAGAAGAATCAGGAGCCCGTGTTGGTGCTAGTCCAGCCCCAACAGCTCACGCCTGCCAAGCTGCAAAGAAAGCTGTTGAAGGATTAGAGGATCTTGGCAGAAAGTGCTGACGCTGCACGGATCTGTGGGTGTTTACAGAGTGCTGCAGACAGCTTTCGGCTGAGAGCTCCATGGCTGGAAACATAAGTGAGCAGTGCCCAGGTTTGCTTGCATGAAGCGGTGAAGGGGAGAGAATTCTGCCTCATTTTGGAGGGTGCTCATGGGACACACAAGTCAAGTGCCCCATATCTATGCCCTGCAAGAAGGTACTATTGCTTAGGCAGGACACCTGTGTTGATCAGGGTCTCTGTGTACCTATTTCCTACGGTTATCTCATTAACCTTACACTGTGCAGCAGAGATGCCTGCAGAATTAATTCAACACTTTCATGCACATTAATATCTGCATGCAGCCAGGAGCCAGAGCCTTTAGTGAAACCCAACATGGTGATTTCTGAAGCCAACAGCTGTAAAGGATGCAGGCTAGTGACCAGAGATCATATACCAGGGCACCAGGAACTCCTGAGTTCCAATCCTGGCTCTGACACTGACTCTCTCTGTTGCATTTGAGCATGTCACTTCCCTTTTCTTTGCCTCAGTTTCTCCATCTGTTCAATAGTGCTGATAATACTCACCTTACAGAAGAGTTGTACATGAGACCATTTAACACTATCATATATCTGTGGGTGTCTTTCCTTCTTGCTGTTGGAGACCATATGGCCATTAAAGCGTGCACTGGTTTGAATAGAGTTGCTTTTCACCACTAGAAACCAGTGCTCAAATCCAGTCTATGCTCACACGGGAAAAAGAGTGCAGTGGTCATATTTCAATCCATGATAGAGTTCTGGCCACATCACAAAATCTGCACTGGCAAAGGGATGCCTGCTGCAAGTCAGGAATGAAGTGCATTAGAAAACCTGTGTACGGGGCCCAGCACTCAGATCAGATGTCAGGGGCTGCTGGAGATCAGGACAGAGCTACACAGGCAGAGTGAAACCCAAGTGCATTGGAAGAGCTGCCATGTCGGGGGTTAAAAGCCAGCAAAGGATGGACGGTTGCAGGTCAGGATGCTGGTAAATTGCCAGTGTGTGCGGGGGGGGGGGGGGGACTGAAGAGGAAACACCCTAGAGTGCTGTGGGTCAGGCCAGAGGTGTTTTGGCAGAGCTGCCTGGTTTCCCAAATAGGAATCGGAGGATGTGCTGCAGGCTGGGCCTGGAGCAATGCATTGGCAGAGCTGCCTGGGGGCCCAGGACTGGAATAGCAGGAGGAGGTGTGGACCAGGAGTGAAACTCTTTGGTAGAGCTGCATGGGGAAGGTTTCAGAGCATCTGGCTGTGAAACATCTGGCTCTAGCTTTGTTCCCCACATCCACAAGTATCAAACTCAAGTGGGAACAGAAAAGGAAAATCCCTAACGCAGCCCATCTGGGTAGACTCCTGCTGCACTATGCCAAGTGGTTAAAAAAAACCTGCTGCAGGCACATAGCTTACCAGCCAAGTTAACACAATCAATAAACTCAGTGCTCAGAATCCCCTGAGCTGGACAGGTTGCTTGGAGAGCTTTTATCTGATGTTGTGAATAGAATCTAAAGTATGGAAAATGCTGGCTTTTGAGCATGCTTTCTGTGGATACCCTTTCAGGAGAAGGGACTCATTGTAACCTCCAGCTGAGACAGCTTCCAAGAGCTACAACTCTCTCCTTAAAAAAAACAACAACCCTAACTTCTGTTTACTGAAGATAAAACTCAGGGCTATTCAGCAGCGAAGCTCAAATGGGCATCCATCTTTTTCCTGGGGACAGACCCATTGTTGGGTAGCGCCTTTATGGCAAATGTTTGTATTGATTAGCTTGGCATCTAAACAATCTATAGGAAAAGAAAAAAATCCAAACCTCCCCCTTGAAAAAACAAACTCACTCTCATCATTTATTCCAGGTGGTCAGTAGCACAGATCACATTTTTCAAAGCGTAATTGCAGACAATTGTGCTTTCCCCCCAGTGCCCGTCAGCTCATCTTAGCTGGCATGATAAATGTTAGCTTTTAAGCAAGAATGGATTGATTATTAATAGCTTAGATACCAGTTACGGGAACTGCAATAAAACTAAATTTTAATTTCCCTCGCTATTAAGGAATCTCATGTTTCATTCAATGTAGAGAGAAAATACTGGTCTTTGTAAAGATATTAGATTTATTGCAGCTATAAAAGACCATTCATGCACTTACATATGTTTTATATTTGACTGGGTTTTAAAGAAAAGATGGTATGGTGCATACCATTGTCACACCTATTCCTCTAATTCCAGAGCTTTGAGCTAGCCAGAATGGGATGGTAGCTTGTCCATAGGCTCCCTGAGTAAGTGACTGTGGAACTGACATTCTGGCTACTTTTGAAGATTTTCCGTAGCAAAGGATCACTTATACTCCAGATGGTGAATGAGGTGGCAAGAACAAGCTTCAAACGTAACCAGGGCCTGTCTTGTGACAGATTCAACAGTCTGGCCCCCTGGTTTTGACCTTCCACGCCATCTGTGGGGAAAGGTCAATCGCTTCAGCTGTGGAGTGATCAGATGTGTCGCTAATGACTGTAAATGGGGCTTTCCTGACTCCCCTTTGCTGCTGTGGCCAGTAGGAAGATGTAGCCGGCATATTTGCTGGCTGCACCTATCTGCGATGCTGCCTGGCTCCCTCACGAACTTGCACAATGCCCTTCCCTCGGCTATCGAATGAGTAAGACTGACATGCCTAACTTGTTCGTCTATGCGGATGCAATCGCAATATATACATTTACCCTGGTAGTTTCAAAATTCTTTGGGAGGGAAGATGATATAACTTGTCATATTATTGGGCGCTCTTCACCCATCACTGAAATGCAGCCAACTCCCACAATTGTCCAGAAATATTGTGCATCCCGCAGCGAGGAAAGGAGGGGACCTAAATGCAGGACTGTTTTTCTTCAGGCAAATGTAGAAAAGAGGATTCCAGTGTGAATACAAAGTCAAACTGACATGAGGTTGGAACAGCATTATAACAATTCCATTGTTACCTCAGGTTTCAGAGTAGCAACCGTGTTAGTCTGTATTCGCAAAAAGAAAAGGAGTACTTGTGGCACCTTAGAGACTAACAAATTTATTAGAGCATAAGCTTTCGTGAGCTACAGCTCACTTCATCGGATGCATCCGATGAAGTGAGCTGTAGCTCACGAAAGCTTATGCTCTAATAAATTTGTTAGTCTCTAAGGTGCCACAAGTACTCCTTTTCTTATTGTTACCTCAGAGCTTCTCATTTGTGACTTATATTATGGTATAGGTTTAGAACTCAGCTCCTCCTACTCCAAAAGCCAAGGCCCACTCCCACCTGAGGTCAGAAGAATCTTCACCGACTGTTAGCAGTATAGTGCCTATGGCACATGGTGGAGGAGTGATGAGCACATATATACACTAACCAGTTCATTAAAGTATTTACAGTACCACTATGCAATCAAAGTTCAATGAGTGCAAAAATAATTCCAGGGATGTTTTAAGGTTTTAACTTGTCCCTCACAGTGGAGCAAAGAAGGAACACCTGCCTGTTTTTGATCTGCTATAACTTCCCTGTAGTGAATGCCTGTTTGCCGTTAAAAAAAATCCCCCCAGTGTATCACTTAATCAAGGACGAGATGCTTCTGCTCTGATTTGTGTCTGAATAAGGAAAAAAAACATAAAAGCTGCCTTGACTGAAGAACATAGTTGTACATTTTAATCTCTTATAACTTAATTTTATGATGTAATTCTGAATTATGTTATTGCATTTGTATTTAGAAAGCACACCAGCTGGTGCCTGCAGAAACACTTTAAATTAGGGTTTCCCAAATACACATTAAATTTAGATGTAATAAGACAGTTATCACATGGGATTTAAACACCAATTGATCATTTATAAAATATATTGCAGCTCAGCAAATGGTGCAACTCGACCATCTTATTACATGATAACTGACATGAAATAAACACACTTTTAATAATCAGCTGCTATTGATGTAACACACAGCCTTTATTCAAGCCCAAGGTTCATTTTCATAGGATAGCGGCATAAGCCCCAGGCCTCTTAACTCACCCTCTTCCACATGATATCTTAGCCCTGTTCTCTTTCTGCTCAGGACCATAAACCATACAGCCAGATTACTTGGTTTCTCAAGCCTTTGCAAGCTCCTTTCTCACTGGGGCATCTTCTGCATCCTTGTCAAAGCCTGGTTTATCCCTCTTTGCCTACTCCACCTACAACTGGGGTTAACCATGTGGTGACTGAAAAGTGGAAATTACCCAGTTTTCAGGGCCCATCCCAACATCCCAGGCTGGTGCTTAGCAGACCTGAAGGAGTCACTGGCCAGATGAGCCAGTGAAAGTGACAGCAGGCCCAGCTGAGTGCATCAATGCCCCATGGACTAACCACCGCTCCCAACTGGGCCATCTTGCCACACACCACTGCCATCTTCCTAGCTGAGGATGCTGCCCAGAGGGGCCGCTACTGAGCAGGGCATGACACTGCCTCCCTCTCCTCACAAGCTGCCTTCCTCAGCACGCTCAGCTCAGGCAATGAGAGAAATTTGGAACCAGGATTCGAACCCCGATTTCCAGCGTGGAAAGGCAGGTCAATGACACTCGGGGCTGTGGGAAACTGGTAGCATGATTCACATAGAGACACCAGTAATCCTGTGATTAGCCTTAAGTGTGAAGAGCCTTACCAGCCAAAAAGCTGGCAGAAGCTGGGAGGGGATTCATCAATTCTCAGGCACTGCTTAAGATAGTCCTCGAAGTTCAGAAGAAAGAGGCCACTTCAAACCCAGACAGGCAAGGAAAGGTAGTTCGCAGGTCCCACAGCTAATCAGTACAGCACAGAACTGCATGTGACCTGACCTGGTCTCCAATGAGGCCTGTCAAGCCTGATCCTGCTGCCCAACCAGATAAAGCAGCAGTTCTGCACCAATGTATTTATTTCCTCTGCCCCAGAGATGCCTGTGAAATGGCAGTGTCACTGGCATAGGGCAGTAGTTGAAAATGCTTCCCTCTAAGAGAGTCATCCATTTCCCTGCATGGCATATACAATGCGCTTTGCTGCACAGGAAAAACTCCACTCCAGGCTTATTTCTTTAGTGTGTCAGATTATTTTGCGTTTTACAGTTTGCTTCCCAGCGATTTCATCCTGACACGGAGTTACTGCTTCTTTCCGCCTCTCGCCCTGAGCAATATCAGGGACACACACACCAGAACCTCAGCTGATGTAGCTAGACAAGCTCCATTGACTTCAAGGGAGCTAGGTTGATTCGCACCAGTGGATGATCTGTCCCTAGGACAGCAGGCATCTAACCTAGCACAAAGGGGTTTGAAGAATGCTAAAGTTTGAGAGGCCAGCAGGTTTTCATCTGCTGAAGAGAACCTTGATTCTCATCCCAGGGTGTCTTTCCAGCAGGGATTCCTTAGACAGACTGCACCACATTGAAAGGAAGATTCCTTGTTCCTTTATTTATTTGTCTAGAAGTATATACTATTGCCTGTAGACCAAGCCCCTTACATGATACAATCATTGATTAATCTGATATTCAGCCATTTGGCTGCATGGGTGAAGCAGAGGGAAGAATCATAGAATCATAGAATATCAGGGTTGGAAGGGACCCCAGAAGGTCATCTAGTCCAACCCCCTGCTCAAAGCAGGACCAAGTCCCAGTTAAATCATCCTAGCCAGGGCTTTGTCAAGCCTGACCTTAAAAACCTCTAAGGAAGGAGATTCTACCACCTCCCTAGGTAACGCATTCCAGTGTTTCACCACCCTCTTAGTGAAAAAGTTTTTCCTAATATCCAATCTAAACCTCCCCCATTGCAACTTGAGACCATTACTCCTCGTTCTGTCATCTGCTACCATTGAGAACAGTCTAGAGCCATCCTCTTTGAAACCCCCTTTCAGGTAGTTGAAAGCAGCTATCAAATCCCCCCTCATTCTTCTCTTCTGCAGACTAAACAATCCCAGCTCCCTCAGCCTCTCCTCATAAGTCATGTGCTCTAGACCCCTAATCATTTTTGTTGCCCTTCGCTGTACTCTTTCCAATTTATCCACATCCTTCTTGTAGTGTGGGGCCCAAAACTGGACACAGTACTCCAGATGAGGCCTCACCAGTGTCGAATAGAGGGGAACGATCACGTCCCTCGATCTGCTCGCTATGCCCCTACTTATACATCCCAAAATGCCATTGGCCTTCTTGGCAACAAGGGCACACTGCTGACTCATATCCAGCTTCTCGTCCACTGTCACCCCTAGGTCCTTTTCCGCAGAACTGCTGCCGAGCCATTCGGTCCCTAGTCTGTAGCGGTGCATTGGATTCTTCCATCCTAAGTGCAGGACCCTGCACTTATCCTTATTGAACCTCATTAGATTTCTTTTGGCCCAATCTTCCAATTTGTCTAGGTCCTTCTGTATCCTATCCCTCCCCTCCAGCGTATCTACCACTCCTCCCAGTTTAGTATCATCCGCAAATTTGCTGAGAGTGCAATCCACACCATCCTCCAGATCATTTATGAAGATATTGAACAAAACGGGCCCCAGGACCGACCCCTGGGGCACTCCACTTGACACCGGCTGCCAACTAGACATGGAGCCATTGATCACTACCCGTTGAGCCCGACAATCTAGCCAGCTTTCTACCCACCTTATAGTGCATTCATCCAGCCCATACTTCCTTAACTTGCTGACAAGAATGCTGTGGGAGACCGTGTCAAAAGCTTTGCTAAAGTCAAGAAACAATACATCCACTGCTTTCCCTTCATCCACAGAACCAGTAATCTCATCATAAAAGGCGATTAGATTAGTCAGGCATGACCTTCCCTTGGTGAATCCATGCTGACTGTTCCTGATCACTTTCCTCTCCTCTAAGTGCTTCAGGATTGATTCTTTGAGGACCTGCTCCATGATTTTTCCAGGGACTGAGGTGAGGCTGACCGGCCTGTAGTTCCCAGGATCCTCCTTCTTCCCTTTTTTAAAGATGGGCACTACATTAGCCTTTTTCCAGTCATCCGGGACTTCCCCCGTTCGCCACGAGTTTTCAAAGATAATGGCCAAGGGCTCTGCAATCACAGCCGCCAATTCCCTCAGCACTCTCGGATGCAATTCGTCCGGCCCCATGGACTTGTGCACGTCCAGCTTTTCTAAATAGTCCCTAACCACCTCTATCTCTACAGAGGGCTGGCCATCTCTTCCCCATTTTGTGATGCCCAGCACAGCAGTCTGAGAGCTGACCTTGTTAGTGAAAACAGAGGCAAAAAAAGCATTGAGTACATTAGCTTTTTCCACATCCTCTGTCACTAGCTTGCCTCCCTCATTCAGTAAGGGGCCCACACTTTCCTTGGCTTTCTTCTTGTTGCCAACATACCTGAAGAAACCCTTCTTGTTACTCTTGACATCTCTTGCTAGCTGCAGCTCCAGGTGCGATTTGGCCCTCCTGATATCTTTCCTACATGCCCGAGCAATATTTTTATACTCTTCCCTGGTCATATGTCCAACCTTCCACTTCTTGTAAGCTTCTTTTTTATGTTTAAGATCCGCTAGGATTTCACCATTAAGCCAAGCTGGTCGCCTGCCATATTTACTATTCTTTCGACTCATCGGGATGGTTTGTCCCTGTAACCTCAACAGGGATTCCTTGAAATACAGCCAGCTCTCCTGGACTCCCTTCCCTTTCATGTTAGTCCCCCAGGGGATCCTGGCCATCTGTTCCCTGAGGGAGTCAAAGTCTGCTTTCCTGAAGTCCAGGGTCCGTATCCTGCTGCTTACCTTTCTTCCCTGCGTCAGGATCCTGAACTCAACCAACTCATGGTCACTGCCTCCCAGATTCCCATCCACTTTTGCTTCCCCCACTAATTCTACCCGGTTTGTGAGCAGCAGGTCAAGAAAAGCGCTCCCCCTAGTTGGCTCCCCTAGCACTTGCACCAGGAAATTGTCCCCTACGCTTTCCAAAAACTTCCTGGATTGTCTATGCACCGCTGTATTGCTCTCCCAGCAGATATCAGGAAAATTAAAGTCACCCATGAGAATCAGGGCATGCGATCTAGTAGCTTCCGTGAGTTGCCGGAAGAAAGCCTCATCCCCTCATCCCCCTGGTCCGGTGGTCTATAGCAGACTCCCACCATGACATCACTCTTGTTGCACACACTTCTAAACTTAATCCAGAGACACTCAGGTTTTTCCACAGTTTCGTACCGGAGCTCTGAGCAGTCATACTGCTCCCTTACATACAGTGCTACTCCCCCACCTTTTCTGCCCTGCCTGTCCTTCCTGAACAGTTTATAACCATCCATGACTGTACTCCAGTCATGTGAGTTATCCCACCAAGTCTCTGTTATTCCAATCACGTCATAATTCCTTGACATCACCAGGACCTCCAGTTCTCCCTGCTTGTTTCCAAGGCTTTGTGCATTTGTATATAAGAGTTTGGACCTGTGGGGGAATTTCATTTTGATCTTCCACGTGAGTCCTTGTTCTTGTGCCACTTGCTGCAGTTAAACTTTCCTTCGTTGCCTGTACCATAAGTAAGTGTCAATTCTGTTGCCCTAGGTGATTATGTCAGTTATACATCACTCATCATACCCAACGCCTGCTTGGAAAGCAAGAAGGGATCCCCTTCATGTTAACTTATAACATCATTAACACTGACAGACGAGGTCTTTCATATCACAGGTCTCCTAGCTATGGAGACAGGATCAGCTAGTTAAGAACCCTATATGAAGCCCATTTTACACTGGCTATAACTAACTATAAAATGTTCTCTCTGCATTAAACTGCCCCTTTAAAAAATACCCACAACTGCTCATTGAAAAATGTAAAAAATATTAGCTACCGTATTAGCGGGACCTACATGAAACAACGTGCCATGGTCTGACACTACCTTAGCTAGCTAACTAGCAAAGAGCACTCCAAGAGTTAAGCCAATATTACTGATGGAGCAAGTGCCTGCAAAGCACAGTGAACAGGACAGTCCCTAGTGGGTTATACTCCATTAAAATCACTGGAGATAGGCAGGTGTTTCATCAGACGGAAGACGACAATCTCTGGGTTTCTGTTTCCCCACCCGTTCTTTACCTTGTGTATTTCGGATCACAGGCTTTTTGGGGCACAAGGGGTGTGTCTCAGTATGCGTGTGTACAGCGCCTAGTGCAGAGTTAGTCACCGAACTATGTTGGACGGGTGGGGCTTAGGCCCCAACATTTTGTACTGGCTAGCTTTGGCGGCTCCCCACTCAGCGTGCTGGCTTCCATGAATCCCTCTTTTAGGCACCTGACACCCTTTTACCGGGAGCCTGGGTGCCTAACTCGGGGCTGTGAATTCCATGTAGCAGCAGACTGCCTTATAATGAGCTGCTGCAACCCTCCCCCCTTGGGGAACTAGCCCTAAGTGTGTAGTTTAGTCAGTCAGGTCAGCGGCTCTGACTCTGGTACCCACCGGGAGCAGATCTGCTCAATGAGCAAGGGGTCATTTTGGGGACTAGAGCAGCACTGTCAACAAAAATCCCCATTTCGGTGCAGGTCTGCAGAAGACGCCAGGCCATTTGGCATATCTAGAGCCCGCTGCTCCATTGCCTGGCACCTGCAGAAACACGGACATCTGAGCAAAATGGATGTGTGACACGAATGCATCCGATGAAGTGAGCTGTAGCTAACGAAAGCTTATGCTCAAATAAATTTGTTAGTCTCTAAGGGGCCACAAGTACTCCTTTTCTTTTTGCAAATACAGACTAACACGGCTGCTACTCTGAAAACTCCCATCAATGTGAATACGTTCTGAGCTGATCACATGCTGCATGGGTGTAAGTGACTAGGAGTGGAAGATCAGACCTGGTCGCTTATTCTGAGACAAATACTGATCATTCATTGCCGGAAGTGAGTCCTTTTAAAAAAAATGTTTTAAAAACTTTGCTGTCTTTTTTTTTTTTTAAATGTTCAGAGCTGCAACATGCTGCTCATATACTCTGGATAATTTACTTTTCTAATCAGATTGATTTCCATTCAAATGAATTCTCTTGTCCATCTCTATTCCAGTAATGTTATTTTAAGCATAGGCTGTGTCTTGGCACAAATGTATAATCAAACGATGAGATGCAGAGGGCATTGTGGTACTTTATGGTGAATCAAATAGAAGTTAAATTATAGAAGCTTTTAGGTGCAATAATTTATGTATTGTAACTTCTGTATCAGGCCACAGGATCACATCCCCTCCTGAATTTATCTGTTTTCTTAATTTGCGGCTCAGCATTCTTTTCCCATTGCATTGAATTAGACTGATCTAATTTCTTTTCGAAGCGGAAGCAAACTTCATTTGGGGTTTGTAATGCTAAATGTGCTAGAGAAAGCCTGGTGTAGGCAGCTATCACAGAGAAGTTAGACATAATCAGGTCAGAAAAACCCCCTTCCTTAGCCACAGCTGAAGTCTTATCCTTGACACAAAAATGCTCTTTCCTTTCGAAGAATTGCCACTTTTCTATTGCAGAATTGAATTGCTTCTGTATATTGACTCATTTTATTTCCTCTATGGAGAATGTCTTATTTTCATTGGCTGGGTTGTGTAAGGCAACCAGCAATCCCTTCCCTGAATGCAGAGGCCAGGCCAGAATTTAGGGAGAAACCAGCAGCACAGACTTCGTTAGGTTGAGTGAAAAAGGGTGTAGGAAGGATGGTCCAGAGTGGGATTTGGGAGACCCAGGATCTACCACAGATTTCCTGGGTTACCGTGAGCAAGTCATTTAATCTACCCTGTTCTACGTCCTTCTCATGCAGGGATATTGTGAGGATAATATCCTGTAAGGATTGAGAGGTGCTCAGATACTCTGGTGATGGAGACTATTAAGTAGTTAGAAGGCAAGAGGCAAGAAGAGGAAGAAGGCTGAAAGAGGAAGGGGGATTTGGCCTTCAGTAACTAGGTCCATAAACCAGCAGAAAGGTAGATGATGTCTCGCACTTGACTCCAGCTCACTGAGAACTGCTGGGCTGGGAAAGCCGAGCAGGACTTGGTAACAGTGCAAAGAAAGAACCCTTCCCCACATTTCAAAGGTGCCTTTGTATCTCCTTAATCAGCACATGGATTTCATTTGCCTCGGTCTGGAGCCATATTGCAGACAAGGCTACAAAATGCAATGGCTGCCATCTTCAGCAAGCAAACTGACAGTGGGTCAGCTGACATTTGACCCCTTTCAGGCCTGGCTTAGCAGAGCCAGGTTTCCACAATACCCATGTGCTGTCCTTGATTGCCATCCATTGTTGTTCTGATGGTGGAAATTGCTTCAAATGCACCATGTCAGGAAACCAAGCTCCTCCTTGCAGAGCTTCCAGCTGATGACTCCAGGGAGGTGAAGAAGAGTCTCCTTTCCCATCCTCCACACCTAGGGAGCTAGACCCTTCAAGCCGGAAGACATCTTCAGAGACGGGGAAATTTCATGCACTTTACTAACAGCTGTGCAGGGCTGGGGCATTCGTGCAGAGGCCCCCTGCCCCCACAATGTTCCCCATGCCTACTTCCCTTGAGAACCATGGCTTCCTAGCCACCTGCTGCCCTCAAAGCCCCATCTTTAAGGATGGTTCATGGTGCAGAGATGAAAGCTTCCTAAGGTAATACAGGCTCAGAAACTTTGAAGGTAGAGGTCGGACAGTAGCACCCATCTGCCCCCATCTAGCCACTCTCCCCACCTGTCTGACCTCAGAGCACAACAGAGCCAAGGGGCTTTGGTGGGATCAGGATCCGGGGGATTGCACAGCTGCCCATGTGTTCCCTCTCCTCCCACCAAACCCCTCCTCACTAGCACAGGTGGAAGCTGCCATCAAGCCCTGAGCGGAGAAAAGGTCACGTGCAGCCAGAAATTACATGGCTCAGTCTTTTAAATCCCATCTGTGAAGCGTCCGTCCGTGTGAGACACTTACAGAAAGACCACAAGTTAATTACCTTAATTTGGGTTGCAGATCTGCTTCATAAATTTGTTAGTTGTTGTCACACCACAGCTTGCTTCAATGGCTCTTGCATCTACCTAAGGACGTGGCTATTACTGGGGCTTCTCCTGAGGAACTCTCCCTCATTATTGGCTTTGTCTTCCTGGTGGGGATCAATATCCCTGGCTGGAGAAAGGCAGGAGCAAACCACAGACTGATTTTTTTAACTAGATCCCAGAAGCCGCCTCTCTTACCAGCATGGAGTGGCAGTAATGGAATAACCAAAGGGGAGCCTATTAAAGTTGTCTTGCTCTCCCTGTTCTGATGACTTAAAGCAAACATAAAAATGTGCACCTGAAATTTCAAACAAACAATGCTTGTTTAATCACTCCCGTCCCGTTTTGCTTGTTTAATCAAGCTTGAGTGGCATGAACACCCTGCTTGGCACCCACAACCTGCCCTCTCCGGTGAGGACACGGGACTGTCTATAGCATGTGAATGGTATTTGCACCTTACTACTCCCACTCAAACCTCTCCTCTAAATCAAGCTGCTGAAATTGCTGGTTAGTTTCCTTTTGAAAACAAATGTGTTTGGATTTCTAATGAAGAGCTTCCTGGTTTCAGCATGTCAATTTAATTCCCTTTCCCAGCAAAGCCATGCACCATGGGGGTGTTACGAACTGTCTGCAAAATTCTGGGCAGGACAATAGTTAATTACCAGCATTAATTATTTGTAAGGCGGTAGCAGCTAGAGGCCCCCATCAGGGTTCAAGGCTGTACACAAGCATAACCAAGAGCGGTCCCCCCCCCACAGAGCTGGCAGCACATGGTGGGGGGGTGGATGGGCCAGCAGTCCTATATGTTCCAATAGGGCCTAGTATATGCCCACACTTCCTGTTTGCCTTCTTTTTGTTTCCAAAGCCCATTCATTGATGCTGCAGGCTGCACTCTGCTTGGGAGAGAATGAATGGTTAAGGTTTTATTCCCCCCTTTGGTATGTGCATGTAAGTCCCAGATTACTCTTGTAAGAGAGCTGCCCCTCTCCACCCCTAAGTCCCCCCCAACTTCTACTTCACCCTCATAGGTGCCTGCTCCAAAAACACTAGCCCTTCCCACTCCAGCAAATGGTGTTAGCTTTCGCAGCATTAGTGCCACTTGACCTGGGCCTGGTCTATGCTTAAAAGTTAGATTGCCATAGCTACAGGGCTCAGGGGTGTGAAAAATTCACACCTAGCACTCCAGTGCTATGCTGACCTAAACCCTGTGTGGATCCAGCCAGGTCGACAGAAGGTATGTCTAAGGTATGTGATGTAATTGTAGGGTGACCATCTTTTCAAAAGGCAAAAGCAAGACACATATAAGAGCCTTGGCCCCTGCTGTGGCCCGGCCCCTACCCCTCCTCTTCCCCTGAGTCCCAACTTGCTGCTTCTTCTCTGTTCCAGCCAGAGAAGCCAGAGGCGGGCAGTAGTAAAAGCTGCCCAGGGAGCCAAGGCTGCTGTGGGGAGCCCTGGACCCTCCACCTGCCCCAGGTGGTGCGCTCCAGGGAGAGGGACACAGACCAGGGCAGATGACAGGTTACAACACATACCTCGCTCAGACAGTCGCATTCTCCAAATTTCCCTTAATCTAACAGTATGCCAGATCTGAACATCTTGCTGTGCAGTGTTGGATCAGACAAGTCAGGATGGGAGGGTTGTTTGGATGGCTTATGTGGGGTCTAGAGATTCTATTTGATTATAACTGTTGCAGTGGGCTCTGGACCTAGGGGTAGAAATGAGACAGTGCTCACTGCAACTTTACATGGTGAGATTCAGCATCTCAAAGAGTTGCTAGGAAGAAAGGGCAAAGTTGTTTATTAACTACTTGTCCGACAGCTGTTAAAAACAGCTATAAGAAAGACATTGTAAAGAAACATTCTATAATTTATCAAATGATCAGTTTTGCTTGCTCTTTGCAATTATTCCATTAATGCTGATCTCTGTTCCTCTTCCCAAAACGTCTGTGTGGTGTGTGCATTCACTGGTTTGTTTTTGTAGGGTTGCTCAGACAGATTCATAATTAGCAGCAGATCCCATTTGTTATTGTAGCGTTGCTCATGGCGAGTACTGCTGGCTTGTGACTGTAGGTATGCATATGTCATGGTCACTGAGATGTGCACTCCTGTTCGTTACCAAAAGTCATGGTATTATTATTACAAGCTGCCCTACAATAGCGTCGGAGCGGTGTTGTCTGCACAAGGAGCTGTGGCAATTCTAATTCAATGCTTTGACGGGGCCAAGTCATAGCCTTAGAACAATATTGGCATAATTGTGTGTGTTAGGAAATGCTGCGGCTCCTACCCATCACCCTTTATTTGTATTTTCTGTCACGAGCAGTATATATCAGCCATCCCTAGTGCTGGAGTGCCGCTCCACAGTCTATTATAAAATGGCCGGGTGGAAAAGATGCATATAAATAAGGAACTCCGTGAAGTGTTCCCCAGCCTTTGATACAGTGAATGTTCTTCTGCAGTGATTTATGGCATCTGCGCAATGTTCCTTTCTGACATAAATCTCACAATTCGTTCATATGTAAAGCAATAAGGAAAGCAGGAAGCAGACACCTCCAGATCCTGAGCTATGATTTGCAGTTGAGCATCCTCCCTTAGGGAGCATTTAGTGTCAAAGGTACACATGCTTCTGCCTCTGGATAATATCTGTTTATGTTGGTACTGGATTCACCATTAGCTGAGATATCAAGGAAGGACTGGGCCTCGTTTGACAAGGATACTCAAGAAAACAAGTTCTGCAGGAGGAAACCAAAGAAAGAAAGAGCTAGGAAATAGCAAATCCTGAATAATTCTAGGAACAGCTGTGTGGCTGGTGTCGCTCAGTGTGATTTACAGCATCTAAGGATCTGGCCCACAATGCTCAGCACTTACATGGCGCTTTTCTTTCATGGATCTCAAAGCACTTTACAAAGGTGGCTAAGTATTATTGTCCCCAGGAAGCACTTTAATGCATTGGCCTGGTCTATGGCATGTCCTATCCTCAAGGGCCTCTGGCTTCTGAGAAGTTGGTCAGCAGCGCTGAGGTTCTTTTTGACTCCTCATTGCTACTGGGGATCAACTAGCCATGGAGGCAAAAAATGCCCTGAGGCAAGTTGCTTAGCCTCAGTTCCCCAGCTGTAACAGGTGGCTACCATGGCTCCTCCCCATTTGTCTAAATAGACTTTGAGCTCTTTGGGGCAGGATCTGTACTGTACAGCACCTTGCACAGTGGACACCAACTCTTGGTTGAGGCATCTAGGTGCTATTGTGATACCAATAGTGATAAGAAGCCTGATCTCATCCAAGATCCAGACTCTCCAATGATCTCATGCCCATTGCCAGAGCTATCTTTCAGACAGAACATTTGCTGGGGTTGTCTTACTGATCTAGTGGTTTACCTTTGACTAATTGTTGCAATCAGACTTTTATAGTATAGTACAGACTTGGATTATATTGTATTAGAAATATCAATGAAAATATTAATGTTCCCTCTCCCTCAGGTTTATTGCCACTTCGGCCATCTCTGGGGACATCAGACTCCAAATCTGTCATCTCCTCTCTTTTTTTTTTTTTTGCTCAGGCCAGGCGCTGTGAAGTTGCTGAGCTCATCACCAACGGGTTGGCACAATTCACGCTCTCAGAAAACAGAACATGCCTCTACAGTCAGTCCAGATTCCAAAGCCGGGCCCCAATCCTGCAGAGACTTGGACCTGTCCTTAACTTTACACACACAAATAGCTCCATTGACTGAAGTTCAACACATGGATATGTCTTTGCAGGATCAGTCTTGTTAACTAATTGTTAACTTGGAAAGTGATGAGGTTCACAAAGAGCTTTAAAGAGACAGATTTTCCTTTTTTCCCCAATATATCCTTTTAACCCCAAATCTCCATCAGGTTTTCAGAATTTTAATTTATTTTATTTGGAATGTATTACTCTAGTTGCAGCCCAGGGTGCTGGAACAATTTTTATAGTGGGGGTGCTGATGATGGAAACCATGTATTTGGTGTTTGTTATTACTACTTCAAACCAGGGGCCGTGGCAGCACCCCCCACAACCCCTACTTCTAGCACCACTGGTTGCAGCTGTTTTATGCTCTTGGAAGTCACAGAGGCTTATGAACCACTGAACGGTGACAAGGCATTAAGGAGGCCTAATGAAAACTAAATGGAAAATCCTTTTCCGTGCCACTATTTGCTCTTTGCCAAAGGGTCAAGAGATTAAATTAAAAGGCAAAGTATTTTAAATGGCTGAGAGTAAACACTATTTTGATCTGTGTAAAATTAACTTCTGGAACTCACAGCTGTAAGATATTCTGAAGGCAAATAGCTTATTACATGTTTGAAAAGGAATAGACATTCATATGAAAAAAGAACAACATTTAATTTTAGGGCCATATCCTCAGCTGATGCAAATCAGCGTAGCTTCATTGAAGCCAATAGAACTGTGCTCATTTATACATTTTGAGGTTTTGGCTCATAGGATCAGAAAAATGAAAAGGGCAAATGACTCTCATAACACCAGGGCATAAGCCAAGTAGGGTTGTTTGGGAAATGTCTTTTGTTCCTTTGAAAAAATGTAATGAAAATGACCACTTTTTGTTTGGGTTAAAAAAAAAAGTTTTTCATATTTTTATTGAAAAAATGCAAACCCCAAATAATCTGTTTTCAGTGACTTAAAAATGGTGCAGAAAACCAAACTTGTTTGAGTTTTGGCAACAACAAAAATCTGGTTTGGTTGCTAAACGTGGAAATATTTTTACTTTTCAGCCGAATAGTTTTGCTTTTCATTTTTTCAATGAAAACCCCCAAAAAACTTGGTTAAGCAGAGACATCTGCTGTGGCAATTTCCATTTTAGCCCCCAAAAGGCATTTTTTGTTTAAAAAAAAAAAGTTTCAAATAAAAAATTCCAACCATCTCTCTAAAAGTAATCAAGAAGGCGAGTAAGAATTCTTCCACCCAGCATAGTGCTGAACAATGACAGGCATTATTGTGGGGGAGAACAGTTGTGCTTGTCTCAAGATGGAGCCCGGATGCCGGAGCGGATTGATTGCTGGTCTGTGCCAACACAGGAATCAGAATGTGCTATCTGAATCATTAACAACAATGTCTGGCTACAGCTCCAAGGATTTCCATGCTAGAGCTAAGAATGGTTCGCTCATGTCCAGGCCAGCTCATGCTGTAAAAACTGTAACCCAAGAAAACAGCCATTTTGTGAGAAGATAATGGAAACCCCTAGCATGGGGAACTCTCTTTCCAAATCAGTCTCTTGAGTTGACAAATCCAGCTATACGCACCTGCAGAGTATCACATAAAAGGGCCCGTTCACTGGATCAAACGTGTCAAATGAACTTGCCCTCAATTTTGTACAGTGGTTGAGGGTTGTCTTTGGCAAGGCCATAATGGGGTGGAGAGAGAGTGAGATTTCACAACTGAGTGTCACTAGACACAGCCACTTTCATTTCTGTTAATGATGGCAGCTAAACAATCAGGATTTGCATGTAGAAGCCCAAATAAAGTCATTGAATTAAGGAGACACTTATCTTCCCTGGCTCCTCATAACATGGATTCTACATTAAGAAACCAACCTGTCTACAAAAAAGACTGTTTGAGGAAATGTTAAAAAGAGCCACCGTTTTATACAGGGCAACATTCAAAGCTCAGACCTGCTTTCGACAGGAGCTAGGACGTTTTCATGAGCTCCAGCACAAAGCAGGAAATGAGATGCTGATATTGCTTTCCATCAGTACTGAGCAGAGGGCAGCGGATTTGCAATTTGCAAATGCACTTTCCAGCCCTGGCTCACAAACGTTCTCCAAGAGGCCGAGCTACTCTCTGTCCTGCTCGCGAATGAAACGTTAGGGCTGGAGATAGTTTGGTGTATGACCCTGTTACCTGCCAGGACCTGCCTTCAGATCCTAGTTCAATGAGGACCCAGGGGAAGCATGCTGGTATCTCACCTGCGGCAGTAACGGGGGCCTCTCTGTGGAACAAAGCACATCACATGCACGATGGAGCACAACAGTTAGCATTTACTTAGGAGAGGCCACGGACTGGGATTACTGGGGGAGAGGTGGAGAGCGAGATACCCTGGCAGTGCAGCGTGAATACCAAGGATGGGAACAGCTGGGGGCGCTGCAGTTCAGGACTGAGGGGCATCAGCAGCGCTAAGAGAAAGTCTGGGATTCGAATAGCAGAGGGTTGTTGGTCAGGATTGAAGTGCTCTAGCAGAGCTGACCCATATATCGGCCCACACCACGCGTGGCTCTGCTCAGAGCTGTATAGTCTCTCATCAATATGCACAGCATTGTAAAAAAGAAAAGAAATGCGCCTTGAATGCAGAACGGCTCCCCTTTTCTGGGCAGATAAAGTCCTGTGACAACAAAGGTCTATGCTGCAGACTATACATCAAGGATCAAAATGAGAAGAATCCGTCTCAACCTTGCAATCTTCCCCACAAAGAGCTACTGTCCTGGGGTCGCGCACACTTGGCAGGGGATGGGCCAGCTCAGCCTGGCTTGGGAACAGCGAGTACAGCTGTGTTTTAAAAGACACAGCGCCTCCGCTAGTGTGGGTTACTGCAGCTCCAATGGCTAACCTGGTTTACACCAGCCACGGATATGGACCAAATACTCTGTTCTGTATTGGGAATTGCCCTTAATCTCTTTCAACTGCTAGATAGGACCTTGTGAAATTTCTCTGATTCCATGATTCTTAGAACAAACTCATTGTTTCCTCAACGTGATAAACAAAATTCATCCACTGGTCTGACTAACTAGCCATCTTTTTTTTTTTTTTACCTCCCCTATCTAGAGCCAAGACCTATGTAACCAGGACTGTGTTAAGTAAAGCCACGGACAGCCAACAATCACAATATTAGGAGAAGAAAAAATAACCAACCCCAAACAATAGACGCCAACAGCAATTACTTGGGCTAGGTTTCAGAGTAGCAGCCGTGTTAGTCTGTATTCGCAAAAAGAAAAGGAGTACTTGTGGCACCTTAGAGACTAACAAATTTATTAGAGCATAAGCTTTCGTGAGCTACAGCTCACTTCATCGGATGCATTTGGTGGAAAAAACAGAGGAGAGATTTATATACACACACACAGAGAACATGAAACAATGGGTTTATCATACACACTGTAAGGAGAGTGATCACTTAAGATAAGCCATCACCAACAGCAGGGGGGGGGAAGGAGGAAAACCTTTCATGGTGACAAGCAGGTAGGCTAATTCCAGCAGTTAACAAGAATATCAGAGGAACAGTGGGGGGTGGGGTGGGAGGGAGAAATACCATGGGGAAATAGTTTTACTTTGTGTAATGACTCATCCATTCCCAGTCTCTATTCAAGCCTAAGTTAATTGTATCTAGTTTGCAAATTAATTCCAATTCAGCAGTCTCTCGTTGGAGTCTGTTTTTGAAGCTTTTTTGTTGAAGTATAGCCACTCTTAGGTCTGTGATCGAGTGACCAGAGAGATTGAAGTGTTCTCCAACTGGTTTTTGAATGTTATAATTCTTGACGTCTGATTTGTGTCCATTCATTCTTTTACGTAGAGACTGTCCAGTTTGGCCAATGTACATGGCAGAGGGGCATTGCTGGCACATGATGGCATATATCACATTGGTAGATGCGCAGGTGAACGAGCCTCTGATAGTGTGGCTGATGTGATTAGGCCCTATGATGGTATCCCCTGAATAGATATGTGGACAGAGTTGGCAACGGGCTTTGTTGCAAGGATAGGTTCCTGGGTTAGTGGTTCTGTTGTGTGGTGTGTGGTTGCTGGTGAGTATTTGCTTCAGATTGGGGGGCTGTCTGTAAGCAAGGACTGGTCTGTCTCCCAAGATCTGAGAGAGCGATGGCTCGTCCTTCAGGATAGGTTGTAGATCCTTGATGATGCGTTGGAGGGGTTTTAGTTGGGGGCTGAAGGTGATGGCTAGTGGCGTTCTGTTGTTTTCTTTGTTGGGCCTGTCCTGTAGTAGGTGACTTCTGGGTACTCTTCTGGCTCTGTCAATCTGTTTCTTCACTTCAGCAGGTGGGTACTGTAGTTGTAGGAATGCATGATAGAGATCTTGTAGGTGTTTGTCTCTGTCTGAGGGGTTGGAGCAAATGCGGTTATATCGTAGCGCTTGGCTGTAGACAATGGATCGAGTGGTATGATCTGGATGAAAGCTAGAGGCATGTAGGTAGGAATAGCGGTCAGTAGGTTTCCGATATAAGGTGGTGTTTATGTGACCATCGCTTATTAGCACCGTAGCATACGGTAAACACCATAAACACCAGCCTATATC
Source organism: Dermochelys coriacea (assembly GCF_009764565.3). Taxonomy (NCBI): domain Eukaryota; kingdom Metazoa; phylum Chordata; order Testudines; family Dermochelyidae; genus Dermochelys; species Dermochelys coriacea. The sequence continues at coordinate 20,334,134 of NC_050083.1, read as the reverse complement.
ACCTTCAGCCCCCAACTAAAACCCCTCCAACGCATCATCAAGGATATACAACCTATCCTGAAGGACGAGCCATCGCTCTCTCAGATCTTGGGAGACAGACCAGTCCTTGCTTACAGACAGCCCCCCAATCTGAAGCAAATACTCACCAGCAACCACACACCACACAACAGAACCACTAACCCAGCAATGCCCCTCTGCCATGTACATTGGCCAAACTGGACAGTCTCTACGTAAAAGAATGAATGGACACAAATCAGACGTCAAGAATTATAACATTCAAAAACCAGTTGGAGAACACTTCAATCTCTCTGGTCACTCGATCACAGACCTAAGAGTGGCTATACTTCAACAAAAAAGCTTCAAAAACAGACTCCAACGAGAGACTGCTGAATTGGAATTAATTTGCAAACTAGATACAATTAACTTAGGCTTGAATAGAGACTGGGAATGGATGAGTCATTACACAAAGTAAAACTATTTCCCCATGGTATTTCTCCCTCCCACCCCACCCCCCACTGTTCCTCTGATATTCTTGTTAACTGCTGGAATTAGCCTACCTGCTTGTCACCATGAAAGGTTTTCCTCCTTCCCCCCCCCCGCTGCTGGTGATGGCTTATCTTAAGTGATCACTCTCCTTACAGTGTGTATGATAAACCCATTGTTTCATGTTCTCTGTGTGTGTGTATATAAATCTCTCCTCTGTTTTTTCCACCAAATGCATCCGATGAAGTGAGCTGTAGCTCACGAAAGCTTATGCTCTAATAAATTTGTTAGTCTCTAAGGTGCCACAAGTACTCCTTTTCTTTTTACTTGGGCTAGCAAAGCCTACCCTCTGTAGGGCATTGCCGGAAGGCGCAACTGCACGCTACCCATGCGACTTCCCAGCACTGTAGCATTAGTGGGCTTCCTGGGATATACTCTTGTCCTGTCTCTCCCCTTCCGCCAAGTGGTTTCTAAAGACAAAGAGTCAGTCCTGGTGCTGCCTATGTCGCTTCTCCAACCCCCCCCGCCCCGCCCCGGGTCACCCTGACCCCTTTTTGCCATTCGAACAGTCTGCATCTTTTAAGTCACAAAGCTGCAGGTAACACTAGAAGAACTGCATTCGTTTATATCTTTTTACAAATACTCAGCATGTTACAGGAGTATGCTCAGAGTACATCTACCATGTTGCTATTTATAGCTGTTCCTTTTCTGCGACGTTCTTATCACTTCCTATCAGCTAAGGAGCCAAAAGCCATTTTTAAAAAATAAAGTTTTAGTTGCTACTGAGAGGTCCGATTCTAGTCCCGTTCATTCTTTCCCGTCAACTTAAACGGGACTAGGGTCAGACCCTTAAGGAGGAGAGTTACTGAAACCCGTGTTTCTACAACTCTAGAAATCACCCTGTCCTCTTCTAAACCCATCCTTAAAACAGGCCTGTGACCGAGATACCTCCTAGTCACTCCCAGCGGGCATTGATTAAGCAAGTGAATGGCTGAGGCTCCTGTTTTTCTGTTAAATGCTGTTTATTTTATTACAGGGGTGGGCAAACTTTTTGGCCTGAGGGCCACATCTGGGCATGGAAATTTATGGCGGGCCACGAATGCTCACAAAATTGGGTTGGAATGTTGGAGGGGGTGAGGGATCTGGCTTGGGGGTGCAGGCTCTGGGGTGGGGCCAGAAATGAGGAATTCAGGGTGTGGAAGTGGGCCCCAGATGGGGGCAAGGGGTTGGAATGCAGGGGAAGGGGGGAGGGCTCTGGCTGGGGGTGCAAGCTCTGGGGTGTGGCTGGGAATGAGGGGTTTGAGAGGGGAATAGGAGGGTGCTCTGGGCTGGGACTGAGGGGTTTGGAGGGTGGGAAGGGGATCAGGGCTGGGGCAGGAGGTGCAGGCTCTGGATGGCGCTTACTTCAAGCAGTTCCTGAAAGGAGTGGCACGTCCTCCCCTCCAGCTCCTATGCAGAGGTATGGCCAGGCAGCTCTGCTCACTGCCCCGTTCGCAGCCGCCGTCCCTGCAGCTCCCATTGGCCTTGGTTCCCAGCCAATGGGAGCTGTGGGGGTGGCGTCTGGGGCAGGGATAGCATGTGGAGCCCCCTGGCTGCCCCATGTGTAGGAGCCAGAGGGGGGACAGGCTGCTGCTTCCAGGAGCCACGCGGATCCACAGCACGCGCAGAATGGGGCAAGCCTCGGACCGTGCTCCCCAGCAGGAACTCGAGGGCCGGATTAAAACATCTGAAAGGCTGGATGCGGCCCCTGGGCCATAGTTTGCCCAGCCCTGTTTTATTACCTTGTCTTCTACCCATCCTCATCCTGTTTGTCAGTTTCATCCACCTGTCGGATCCTGTGCAATACCTAGATTGTGAGCTCTCTGGGGCAGGGACTGTCTGTTTTTTACTGGTCTATACAGTGCTTAGCACAGTGAGGCCACAGCTGGGGTTCCTGAGCCCTACAAGGAACCCCAAATAATTACAGCAGAGCTTATATCATAGAATAAACTGCAAAGAGTCTCAGTGTTTTCCAAAAGGTCTAATCTGCAGGAAGATGCCAGGCAGTGATCAGAAGAAAGATCCAGTTTTTTGGTCTCTTTTCAAACTGGCTGCTTGGGCATTTTCTGTCTGGGCATATAACAGGCAGGGCTGTTATAGATCGTTTAGCTACTCCCATATTTTAACTCTGGTTCTCAAGAATGAGATGGGCCAAAGTAAACATTTGTTGAAATATAATAAAATTTATTCACACTTTCTAGGAAGTGTCTCAAACAAGGATTTAATTTAGATCAAATAAGACATTTATAGTATGTTAATAAAATATCAGTTGGGCATTAAAAAAAAGTAAGGCCTATAAGTCACATTTAAATAAATAATGTATCTATAACAATGTAACAAGGGACCTGCTGGCACCTCTCAGAGAATTCACAGCCACTTCCAGCATTAGGCCTGTTTGATATTCATGAGCAATGCGGACTCCATCACTCACAGGTGACACAAAGTGGGATCTGAATGTATCGGGGGAAGAGAGCAACTGGCAAAATTCAGAGTGGAAAAAAAAGCCAAATGGCCGTCACCCTCTCTTCATGTCAGGGGAGTGTGTGTAACGGAGGGGAGACCTAGAGACAACGGGGTCAAATGGAGATGTCACAGCCTGAGATAAGTGGGAGAGAGGAACAAATGAAGGTACCAGACATCCTCTCAGCTAAGATTTTTGGGAACTTTGGGGTAACTGGAGTGGACATGTGAAATCTGGTGGGGGACAGCTGCTCCAGGTATGCCGTGGTGTGCGAGGGAGCAGGTTGGTGCAGTGAAGAGACATCTGATGCAAGGCAGCCATTGCAGTTTCTTCACTGGCCAGCATCCTTATAACAGCGAGAAGTTCCCCAGCTTAACTTTCCTACGTATTACATCACCTCATCTCCCAAAGAGGGATTGCAAGGGATGTCTATACATTTACACTTCACCCTAGATATCACAGACATGGGAAGTGTAGAAAGGGATCATATTTTTAGGTGAATTAACTGATCTGGAACAATTTTCTCCATGTGAACTCAACCAATCAGCTTCTTTAAGAAACCATCTACTCAGCAAGCGGATACATATTTTGGATGATTGAACCATCAAGAGAGTTAGGGATAGGTCCATTTATCGGAACTATCCTCAGCGCTGGACATTCAGGACATAGAAGGATCTGGGTCTGAGACAACCCTGGGCTTTTGCAAAGCCAACACTTCTGCAAAACCAAAACTGCTCTCTGATTTTGCACCTCGCTGGGCAAAAACATGAGCACCCATCGATAAAGAAACAAGAGGCTGCCATAATCTTTGCAATTCAGCAGAGGCTGTAATGGATGGAACAACTGCCAATCAGTTTTGCTTTTGGGGGGTGGGGGGAAATGACTGGTCATTGCCAAGCCTTGAGAATATGATTTTTTTTCCTGGAAATTCAAGAATCTTTAGCTCTCTAATTTATCTCCAGAATGTCAGGTCTATCTCTCCTCATCTTTCATCTCAAGTTGTTAGTCAATTACAGAGTTCTCTCGGGAGCACAGTGCATGGTAATTTCAGACATGGCTGTAATACTACATTATCATTATTGAATGTATTAAAAGTGGGACACCAAACAGCATCTAGAATAGATTGGTAATGATTCCAGTGATTAAAAGCCTAAAGTGATGTGATGGAAGAACTAAGTTAACTGACCCTGTAAAGTTTTAGTGGATGAAGTTCCTCTACCATGTTTCCTTCAGGAAGGATTCTCAAGAAACTGAAGACTTGCTGAAGTAGGGCCTTTAACCTTCAGATCCTTCCTTCTGTAAATCAACTGTGATTGCAGCAAAGCACTTAAAAAAAAAATGAATCCCCCCTCAAATCTACAGCAGAATTTGGTGCTACAGAAAGTGAGGAGTAATATTAGCATAGCCATGAGCCAAATACTGCACAAACGTCCCCGCACACCTCTCTGAATGCATGCAGTAACCTACCCTTTTGCTATTCTACCCCTTAGCCCCTACACGGCTTTGCTGATGGACCTCAGTCCTGACCTGCAGCACTGTTCTGCTACGCTACCCCAGCTCCGCCAATGCGCTTCAGTGCTGACCTGCACTACCATCTATTATGGTAGACCTAGCTTTCTGGGGAACTGACACTGCAAAGTGCCCATCCTATTGAATTGTACCACAGTGGGCAGTCATTGATTGATGTCCACTAGGAACTAAAGCCCAGACCACAAGCTCCATTGTAACTGGTGATCTCGGACAGGACTGAACATGCCATGTGTCCCTTTGGAAGCCCCATAAGCAAAACCGAAAAAAGCAATAAGAGCGGATGACAGATGTATAATGATACCAGGACAGTTGTGCTGGTGAATTTCCCTGTATAGACAAGCCCATGGAGGGTGGAGGATCCAGCCCTGATATTGCTCAGGATCAGGCCCATCAACTGCAGTACATGGAAAGTGCTTGGCCTTGTGGAGCACTCTGAGGCTCCGTCAGTGAATCATGATCACACGTGTTCAGCTTACACGTGACAACGTTTCCGCTGCCGGCCAGTCCTGTGAGCAGCCTGAGCATTGCAAACTGAGCTCTGCCTTTCTCTGTCACGTGGCATCACCCGCAAACCTGACCGAGCCAAGCTGGGGTTAGAGCAAGCTGAAAAACACCAATGATTCTGCTTAGGACATTTTGAAAACTGTATATTTTTTAATGTCCTGAAAAAAAATAAGTTTTTTGTCACAAAAAATGAGACCCAAACCTGATAAATAATGTTTTTCAACAACCCTTTTCAATAAGAAAAAAAATCAGTTTTCAAGTAAGAAGTTTCAAATGTCCAAAAAAAATTTTTTTTAAATGTTTACTCAAAAAGATTTGTTTTTTCCTCAAAAATCAGAAACATTTTGACCAAAACAAGAGTTACCCGAGAAAATTTTCCTGTTGGTTGAAAAGCTGTTTTTCACTGGTCGAATTGGAAAAGCAGCAGTGGCCTGATGCTAAGGGAGGCAATGTTTTAAAGTGAAATATTAGGAGAGAGTTCCGTAGCAGTGACAGCAAGTGGGCCGTGCAACAGACGTTGAGTTGATACAGTCAGCAAGAAAAGCTTAGAGGAGATGTCAATGGGATGAGGAAGGGAAGAGTCCTGTGAAACACAGGCATGACATCTGCATGACATACAAGACTTCTCACCGATTTAGCAAGGAAGAGGGTAGGTGTATAACAGCGGGAGTTAGTGTGCAGTGGGGGCATGTGGCTGCATATCTGAAGGTAAAGATTCTGCATCTGGAACTTAGTCAGTTTCGTCATGGTGTCGCCGAGACAGAATAGAATCCAGCTCCCCCTCCAGCTATTTTGCCTCTGCGGGGTTAATAGGAATAAAAACTAATTTTGGTCATTGACGTCAGTGAACATGACTCCGACTGCACAGAATGAGCACACTGGCTGAGTAAGAGCAGCCACTTTTACATGACCTTTTCTGCCCGCAGTAGCACTTGAAAGTGTCCACATGAAAACATGATTCAGACCGTGGGAGGACGTTTTGTTGTCCGTAGGGACTTTTAACATGAAAAACAAGCGTATCATAGAGTCTTAACGCTGAGCAGCAACTTCTTATGAGGAAAATGTAAAACCCAGCCCACTGGATGGAACATTATGAACTTGTGGCCACATGGACACAGAGATAAACTTTTGGGACAGGTCAAGTTATAAACTATCTGCTCTTTCTAGCATCCGTGCCAAAAACGTCTAATGACTAAAACACAGGATTTGCAAGTGAACAGATTTAAGACGGGCTCCCTTGTAAGTCATCCGCCTGCACTTAATTTATTCATGGGAATCATTTTAATGTGACATCAGACATATTCAAGCAGATATTGATTGTGATAGTAGAAAATATTTGCAGTGTTCTGCAGAATTATGAGGCCACGAGTACGTTTCCTGGGAAAATCCTTCAAGCCCAAATGCAGAGCCTCAGCCCCTCCAACTCCAGAGCATCCTGCTGTGGGTGGGTGCTGTGGGTGATCTCAAGTCTACAGGTGGGGAGGGGATTTGGCAGCAGATATTCCCTTTGGCATCATCCTTCCACTCAATCCCGTGGGGCTAAATTAACATGGATGGAGGCTCAGTTTAATTTACACTGGGGGTGTGGGTGGCATGTTTCTCCCAATGCTCCAGGGATGGCAAGTTAGGGAAAAGGAAACCAAAAAAGTTTGCCCCAAGTTCTACAAACTGGGTGGCCAAGTGTTTGGTTTTTGACTGGAAAGTCTGGTTGAAAAAGGGGACCTGACGGTGTCCGGTCAGATCTACTGACCGGACACCCAAAGTCCAGTTACTATGGGCAGGGGAGGAGGAGAGGCGCTGAGTCATCACCCACGCCAGCCCCTACTCAGCCAGGGCTGCCTCCTACCTGCACCAGGTGGCTGCAGCTCCCAGCCCTGGCTTTGCAGGTGAGTCCCTCCTGACCCATGCAGGGAGGGAAGGAGAGGGGAAGAGCAGCGAGCGACAGAGGAGGGTGAAAGAAAAGTGAACAGGGGTGGGGCCTCAGGGGAAAGGGGAAGGGCTGGGGTGGGACCTTGGGGGAAGAGGCAGGGCAGGGGTGAGGCCTGGAGGGAAGGGGCGGGGCAGTGGTGGGTCCTCAGGTGGAAGGGGAGGCTCTGGCATGCCTGCTGGAGTGTCCAGTTTTTAAATATTAAAGCGTTGGCAACTCTATGTATGGGAAGAGTTTCATATGGCTCCCAGTGCTCCTGTTGAGATCAAAGTCCGGGAGACAAGGCACTAGACTGGAACTCAGGAGACCTGAGTTCTAATCCCAGCTCTGCCCCCGACCTACTCTGTGCTCTTGGGCAAGTTGCCTTCCCACTGTGTCTTTGTCTACGTAGACTGTAAGCGCCTCAATGCAGGGCCTGTATCTGCATAGGGCTAGTTCAGTGGGGCTCTGAACTAGGCGGGACCCTTCAGGTGCTGCTGAAATGCAAATTTAAAAAACGAGAGGCTATTTGCCTGTAGTCTTGCCATCTACTCCTTTCACTCGTACTAGATACGATATTGACAATTTTATGCAGTCTACGTAAATTACAGTTCTTCATTCTCCCTGGGACAGGCAGAGCTGAAGGCCAGACATTTCATAATAATACTACTAAACAGAAGAGAGCTTCTTCCTATTTGCAGTGGGTTGGTTCCACCAGTTTGTCTGGGGTGAGCTAGGGATTGCTGGCCTAGCCCATTTCAAGCTTCTAGAATTTCTACAGTATAATGAAACAAACATTATATCGCTGTTTAAAAAAGGCCATCCCTCCCCCCTTTTCCCTCTCTGCATTTCTCCAGTGACATCATTTACTTGGTTAAATAACTCATTTATCTTTTTATACTCCGCAGATCATAATACACCCACTCTGACAAAAGCGCACACCAAAGACCTAATTTTAGAAATGGTGTTTATATGTAATCAGTTTGAAATACTGGAGCAGCCATATGATGGTTTTTCTGAAATACTGACGTTTGCAAGAAAGCTGCTCATAAGGAAAATTCTGATTATAACAACTCATTTGGAATAAATCAGTTTGAAATGGTTTATATAACTCAGCGGGATGTGTTGTACATATGAATCCAAGTTTGTGTTCTCCCTTTGCAGAGATGAGATTAAATGAAATCCCAAATGCCAGTGGGTTTGGGTGGGTTTTAATTTTAATATATATATATATTTATAACTAGAGGAAATACAGCAATTTTGTGGCCAGTTGGGCGAGGGAGGAGAAAACAAGACAAAATTAAAAGAGAGCAGAATTCTAGTCCTCACAGCCTCTCCTGCTCACTCTTTTCTTGATTTGGGAATCATTTTTCAAGACCTAGACTGACATTTGAGTCTATTTTTTCCTGCTCTTGCTTATGATTTTAATGACACATTATCCCCCACCCTGGTATTTGGTATTTTACATACCATTATTAGTTTGCACTCTTAGGCCCCAAATCCTGCAAAGACTTATTCCTTTGTGTAACTTTGCACACGGCAGGTAGTACTATACCATTATGTACCACAGGCAACTTTCCCCCAAGTGCCCCCTCATGGCTGGAGATCGGTCTGCAGCACCCTGCCTCTGTTTTTCTAGGGTTGCCAAGCATCCGGTTTTCGACTGGAATGCATGGTTGAAAAGGGACCCTGGCGGCTCCGGTCAGCACCGCTTGTCCTGGCTCTGTGTGGCTCTGAGAAGTGGCCGGCATGTTCCTGTGGCCCCTAGGTGCAAGGGTGATCAGGGAAACTCCACACGCTGCCCCCGACCCAAGTACCAGCTCCACAGCTCCCATTGGCCAGGAACTGTGGCCAATGGGAGCTGCATGGGCGACACCCATGTGCACAGAGCCGCCTGGCTGCCCCTGCGCTTAGGAGCCGGGCATGCCAGCTGCTTCCAGGAGCCGTGCACCGCCAAAGCAGGCAGGGAGCCTGCCTTAACTCCACTGTGCCACCAACTGGGAGCTGCCTGAGGTAAGTACGGCCTGGCTGGAGCCTGCCACCCGAACTCCCTCTTGCACCCTGTCATAAATATAAAGGGAAGGGTAACAACCTTTATGTATGCAGTAATATAAAATCCCTCTTGGCCAGAGGTACAGAATTCCCTTACCTGTAAGGGGTTAATCAATTCAATTAACCTTGTTGGCACCTGACCAGAAGGACCAATGGGGAAAGAAGATACTTTCAAATCGGGGGGGGGGGGGGGAGAAGGCTTTGTTTTTGTGCTCTGTGTGTGTTCTCTCCAAGACAAAGAGAGAGACCAAGCAAGTAATCCAGCTCCTACTGAAATGATACATCTAATATTACAGAAATAGTAAGTAATAGCAAGGAATGTATTAGATTATCTTTTGTTTTAGCTTGTGAATTTTCCTGTGCTAAGAGGGAGGTTTATCGCTGTTTTTTGTAACTTTGAAGTTTTGCCTAGGGGGGAATCCTCTGTGTTTTAAGCCTTAATACCCTGTAAAATTACCTTCCATCCTGATTTTACAGAGGTGCTTCTTTTACTTTTTTTTTCTTTATAATAAAGTTCTGTTTTTTAAGAATCTGATTGGTTTTTAGTGTCCTAAAAACCCAAGGGTCTGGTCTGTGCTCACCTGGTTTACCTGTCTGGTTGGTAGATTATTCTCAAGCCTCCCCAGGAAAGGGAGTGAAGGGACTTGGGGGAATATTTTGGGGAAACAGGAACTCCAAGTGGTCCTTTTCCTGAATCTTTGTCTAACTCATTTGGTGGTGGCAGCAGTACTCATCCAAGGACAAGGAAGGATTTGTGCCTTGGGGAAGTTTTTAACCTAAGCTGGTAGAAATAAGCTTAGGGGGGTCTTTCATATGGTCCCCACATCTGTACCCTAGAGTTCAGAGGGGGCAGGGAACCCTGACACACCCCAAGCCCCAGCCCCAGGTCAGAACCCCCTCCCTCCCAGATCCTGCACCCCACCCCCATGCTCCATCCCTGAGCCCCATCCTGCACAAAACTCCCTCCCAGAGCCCACACCCCACAACCCTTACCACACCCCAACCCCTGCCCCAGCCCTGAGCCCCCTCTTCCATCCCAAGCCCCTCATCCTCTGCCCCACCCCAGAGTCCACACCCCCAGCCAGAGACCGCACCTCCTCCTGCACTTCAATCCCAGCCCTGAGCCCCCTCCCACACACAAATTCCCTCCCAGAGCCCACAACCCTTTCCACACCCCAACCTCCTGCCCCAGCCCTGAGCCCCCTCTTCCACCTCAAATCCCTAATCCCCAGCCCCACCCCAGAGCCCGGACCCCCAGCTGGAGCCCTCATCCCCTCCCACATCCCAGCTGCCTGCCCCAGCCCAGTGAAAGTGAGTGAAGGTGGGGGAGAGCAAGAGATGGAGGGAGGGGGATGGAGTGAGTGGGGGCGGGACCTTGGAGAAGGGAAGGGGCAAGAGTGTTCGGTTTTGTGCAATTAGAAAGTTGGAAACCCTAGTTTTCCCCCTCTTGAGGGCCTTTAAGAACTCATTCATAACAACAATAGTTCAAACAGTCCTCTGTTGGGGTCCAAGGTATTGCGTCCTCTGGTGCATACAAGCCCTCTAGGTCCCAAACTCAGTTTAGTCTCTCTCTCTCAATCTCTCTCTCTGTGCTGTATGTTGTTTGGGGCTAATCACACACACATTTTTCAGCCCATATGACCATTACCATTCTCTCCCAGGCCTACCTACCTGGAGAGCTTTCTCCCACTCACTCCCCATCTTTCAGCTTTCCTCTGTTGACTCTGGGCCCTGCAGAGGGTGTCTTGGGCCCTGCAGTGTCTCCAAACATAGTGCAGTGTCCTGGGCTTCCCCCCCTTTAACAGAAATTTCCCCATATAAAAGAGCAGGAAATCACCCGATTCACCAAGTGTGGCTGGTCCTGTAATCAGGGCCAGCTTAGCCTCAGTCTCTCCAGCTCTCAGGCAAACCATCCTGTTACACATTGGCTTCAGAACGTTTGCAGAATTAGGGGCTTAGACAAAAGTGGCGGCCAAAATATTTCTGTAGACACTTGTGATACAGTCTGATTGTGATAATTCACACAATTTACTGCATGAGCTTCATGGTAAAATATCACCCAGGCAATGCATGCACTGCTATACCTGTGCGCTTCATTGCTCCGGCAAATTTAATTAAAGCAGAATTAAAATAACTTCCTAGGCAGCTACCAAAGTATCAGTCTGATAAGAACTCCATCCATAAAGAGACTGAAATTTAGCTCTCAATATATATCTTGTTTTTAAAAAGACTTATACAAACCCCTAAGATCAATGGAAACTTTGGAATGGCTTTTTACAATTCCAGCATCAAACAGATGTTTTTGTAAACAAATGAATATTTCCTCCTGCATTGTCTGCAACAGTAAGAGCCAGAAAATGCATCTGACTATAAACAAAAGTGACACTATTGTCTTAGCTGAGAGAAATGCAAACAAATGAATCCATGAAAAGCAAATGCAATGGTTAAGATTCTCAGCTGGTTCAGTCTCCATTCTATTCTATTCTTTCTCCCACCGTCATGATCACCGTAATGTCAGAGCACCTTCCAGCAGTGTATTAAGCAATGTGACTAACATTTGACCCATGTGGTTTGTGCAGTGAGGTTTTGAGGCCCTCACTTCCTGTAGTTCGTTCCATGTGACCCATTCTAGTCTCCTTTACTAAGGCTGCCCATAGATGTCAAGGTAGGATGAGCAATGTGGGCAGATGTCCGTTAGGAAGAGGACTGAGAGCTATCAACTCATTGTGGGTAGGCCACCCGATAGATGCCAACTGCTGAGCAGCACCGGCCTGAAAGCCATGAGCAAGAGGCGATGGGCTCAGTTCCAGTTCCAATCAATCCCCTCAGCCAGCCAGTCCCGTCCCACTCCGACAAATTCCAGGGGTGACATGTTCTGATTAAAATACGACTATATAGATCATTGTTGCAACCACAGCTTTATATTTGCAGAAAATCTTGTACAAAGGTGGTCAAGTGAGGTGTCTATGAAAAGGTTATGATTTGCTGGGTCTGGTTATGCTATCCATCTGCATGTATCATTTTTGTATTTGAAGTTATAAGTATTGTCTCTTTACTTGGATTTCAGATGTTGGCTCTTGGGGTAATGCCCACAAGGTAGTCAGCCAGCACATCTTGGAGGGACTATTCAAATGGAACGGCCTATCGAGAGAACATTTGACTGACAATGGACCCTGGGAGACACCCCTCTACACTGAATGGAATTTCCTGCTGTGACTAGGTGACATGCATGGGCATGAGACTTGCCCAGGTGACTCCAGACTCCATCTTGTTGCTGTAGTTTTCCACAGTTTGAACAATGGGATGCCCTCCACATGATAAAAAGCCCCTGGAAACACCTCCATTTTGCCTCTTTCTTGCCCAAACCTCTGGACTATACTAATGGGAGCACTCTAACCAATGGACGGAGGTCCTTCCAATGATTTGGAAGCAGCCAGAGACTTGATTTAAGTTAGCAGTTTATTCCATCCCTGCTACAAGCCTGAACCAAGAACTTTGCAATTACAGTATGTATTTGATTCCTTTAACCAATGTTAATGCTCGTCTTTCTTTTCTTCTTTTTAGGATTAAACCTTTAGATTTTAGATACTAAAGGATTGGCATCAGCATGATTTTTGGGTAAGATCTAAGTTATATATTGACCTGGGTGTGTGGCTGGTCCTTTAGGATCAGAAGAACCTTGTGGTTGATGAGACTGGTTGTAAAGAACCGCTCATCTTTAAATCCAGTGTTTTCAGTGATAATACAAGGACTGGAATGCCGGAGGAAACTGCTTTTATGACTTCTTGTTAGCCAGTGTGGTGAAACAGAAAATTACTTTTGTTGCTGGTTTAGAATATCCTATGGGGGATTAGCCACCAGTCTTGGGGGGGTGTATCTGCCCTATTTCTCAGCACTTCATCCTGAATTTGGCATCCTCAATTGTGACCCACTGAGGCACGGTTACACAAGGTTTAATTCTCTTTGGTCTCAAATGGAATAAGGCCTCCCTCTATCTCTTCCCATTTACTCAAGAAACTGTGACACTGGGACGTTTGGGCCATTCAGGATGACTGTGGACAGCCAGGCACCTGAGCAAACCTTGCATCTGGTGCATCCTCAGGCGGGCCAGCCCCAGAGCCCAGGGTGGTGGCTAGAATGCCTTGCCAAGGAAGCACTCACACATGCTTTTACTGTAGCAGAACGGTAAATGCTAACTGCATCTAACACTGATGGAAAATGAGCAATGATAAATGGTGCTTAGTGGTCTTTTTAACGGGATCAGCTGCAGACAGATTGGGTTGTCATTATAGGAATCCACTTTTAACCCTCCTCCCTGAGAAATGGTGAAACAATCCAGAGGATTCCACATTAGAGGCTGTTGTTGCTTTAACGACATGGAAAGAACAATGGGAGAATATTTTTATAGTAACAGTGTGAAACCCTTACACATTCTCCATCCCATATCCCCCAAGCAGCACCATGATGCTTTGCCCTCCTGCAAGGTTTTCAGAAAGCTCTACAAGCATTAGCACATTGGGTGGGGTTGGTGGCCAGTGATACACAGGAGGTCAGACTAGATGATCTGGTGGTCCCTTCTGGCTTTAAAGTCTCTGACTCTATGATTAAAGAGTTAAGCTGCACCCACATCCATGAAGATTATCATCATTATCCCCATTTTACAGATAGGGAAACTAAGGCTTGGAGCTGGGTGCTGTAGAAAATCCTAGGAAAAACACATGAGCCATGGCAAAGCTGGGGTCATATCCCAGATCTCCCAACTCCTAATCTTTCACAGCAAGAACCCCCTTCATGTCATCATCGGGTACCTAGACCTCTGGTTCCCATGCCCAAGGCAGTATGAGGGGGCCTGAGTTGCAGTCACAAGTGCCATCAATAGCAGGAATCTCCGTTGTGCCACCCATTGCTAATAAACAGTTGCTACAGCCTGCTGCATTTTAATCTGGTATATGAATGGGTGATTGTGTACTACCTATACACTAGGCCAGTGGTTCTCAACCTTTCCAGATGACTGTACTCCTTTCAGGAGTCTGATTGGTCATGCGTAACCCCAAGTTTCGCCTCACTTAAAAACTACTTGCTTATAAAATCAGACCTAAAAATACAAAAAAGCATCACAGTGCACTGTTACTGACAAATGGCTGACTTTCTCATTTTTTCCATATAATCATAAAATAAATAGATTGGAATATAAATATTGTACTTACATTTCAGTGTATAGAGCAGTATGAACAAGTCATTGTATGAAATTTTAGTTTGTACTGACTTTGCTAGTGCTTTTTATGTAGCTTGTTGTACAACTAGGCAAATCTCTAGATGAGTTGAGGTACCCCCTGGAAGACCTCTGTGTACCCCAGGGGTACACGCAATCCTGATTGAGAACCACTACACTAGGCAACTGGACTGAGACCCAGCATATTCATTTCACACAGGGCACACTGAGCTATCGGCCAGTAAAGGCTTTCTGACACTACCAACCTGGACCAGAATTCAAGGCAAGGACTTAGGAAGGAACCCTCTGTTTCCAGATTTTCTGAGTTTGACTCTGTTGTGTTCTCCACCACTGATCCAGTAAGAGCCTGCCCTGCACATGTATCCAGTGTCCGAGACAATGGAGGAGTTAAAGGGACTCCAAAAGCTGCTCCTGCCCCAACAAAAGTAATTGAGGTGCCTGTATTTTTGGAAAACGTTTCACATTTTCCTTTATGAAGCTGCATAAAGCGTTCAGTGAAGCAAAGAAGCCACATTTTTTGGCTGATGCTGCAGCCTTTTAGACCTCAGCCCTTGAATCTGACAAAGAGCCAGCGAGCAGGTTTGGGGGTTGTGACTTCTTTTCTTGTTTAAAAAAAATTGATTCTGATGCTTAAGTTATTTCCATAGAAACTGGTGCAACAAATTAAAAAAAAAAAAAGATGGTGGTGTGGAGGGGAGCTGGAGAGACTCTTCAGTAAAATAAAGTCTGGAGAAACATTGCCCTGACAAATGCTAATTTTTGTGGTGATGTTTCTCATGGCTGGAATCTATATAAAACAACCACACGACACATTTATTGGTTCCCACCATGTAGTACACTCACCTTTGTAACTCCTGTAAATGAATCTATAAACCTATTTCCCGGAGGCAGGCACATGTGCATACTGGATCCTAAAAGCCCCCCCTGGAAAATACAAAATCTCAGCAGTTACTAGCAGTGGTGCAATTTAAAGCTCAATATTGTAATCACCGCTGCATTGTGATGTCACAGAGAAGGCATTTGTGGTGCAGATAATCATTGCAAACTCCTCCAGGAGCAGACAGCAAAGAGACTGACCAAGTTCAGGAAGGATATGTTACCCAGAAGCCACTCTTTCTGTTGGAAGTTATAGCAATATTGCATTTCTACCCCTTTCCAACAGAGGTACTTTAGAAACAATCCTCAAACACCCTGTTTGAAAAGGAAGCATCACTTACAGATGGGTAAACTGAGGCACACAGAGGTTAACAGGCACACACTGAATCAGTGACAGATTCGGGAGGGAGGCAGAGAGCAGCTATAAGGAAAAATACCAACCTTTTCTCCAGTAGCACTGGGAAGAAATCTAGGGAAAGCAGCAGTGAGCAGGACACAGGCAGCAACATGAAAGAAAAATGAAGTTAGCGAGACCCCAGAATGTCCTGAAAACTCTTCCCCAGGAGACAGAATTCCTCAGCTGCTCTCCCTGGTGTTGGTCTAAGCTTTTCGAATGCCCAATATGGCTCTCCGTCTCCTTCCAAGCCCCTCCTCACAGGTATGCATCTCTATGGCAACCCTTTCAGGCATCTCCCACCGGATGGTACATCACTCCCAAACAGGCCGGCGGTATGATGCGAGATGCACCTGGCAAAGGCTCTGCCATATCAGGACCAGTAAGATTTGCTCCAATGTGTGTCGGGTAGTGAACTGCCCATCATCGTGTCTACCTTGGATGCTGGTTGGATAAGACTTAGTAGTATTTGGGTTTGCTATGGTGGGCAAAGGGAGACAGCTGACAGGTTACATAGCATTAATGCTTCACTTTCAGAGGCTGAATGCAACATCTCACTAGCCCATTTGTTCACTGGAAAATACCCTCTTATATGGAGATTGAAGGTGGAACCCATTCACTTTCAGAAGAGATCGGAGGAGAGTATCAACAGCTTGATTGTGAGCCACAGAAGGGGGAGCCAGTGGAAGGACTCAAAGAGGGGGTGACATGGTCAAAGCGATGGACTAGGAAAATGACCTCTCCTGTATTCTTTGTTTTGTGCACTGTGGGTGAAATTCACCCATGTAAGTCCTATTTTGAGGGCTGATGTGGTGCATATACCTTATATTGGCGCTCTGCGCAAAACTGAGTTTCCTCCAGAATGTGAAGTGCATGGCAGGCTCTGTCCCCTCTTCCCTAACAGGTTTTGAAAGCAGGCAGGAGTAAAGATGATCTTACCAAGCTACACATTGTCCTGAAAGAAACCAGATGAAAAAGTGTGTGTTCTAGGAGGCAGATCTCACATGCCCCTGCAGAATGCAGCTCCTGAGATGTGATTTACCGTCTTCTCATACAACTGGAGGCAGAGGGCAGGGCATTCAATGTCTAAAAGCCCCATGACCATGCAGACTTCCTCCGAGACAAATTTGTTCTCTCCTCCTCCAGTTCCACCACCCTCCTTGCCAAAGAGCACTATTTCTCCAGCTGTTATTGACTCCCATGACCACAGTCCCAGCCGGTTAATTTTCTATCTTTGAATCTCTCCATAAACTCAATCACATGGAGGGGGTAGATATGCCCCCTTCTAACTTTTGCCAGGCTCTGTTACTCATATAAAATGCCAAATCTTGGGTCCCTGTGGAGAAGAGACACTCCCGGAGTGCTATACCACCTGCTCAGTACTTTAATCAATGAAACCTTTTTTGCTTTCAACATAAGCACAGCCGTATAGGGAAAAAGCTTTAACTTGTTTTGTTCAGCTTTCCCATATTGCTATCTCCTATCCATTTATTTTAAATTTTATACTACTGCCCATCACCATGGTATCTGGGTACCTTCCATGTGAAGCCAATAGCAATATCAAAGCCTGTGGCACTTCTCTTTTTGATTTTTTAGATTATATTAATTTCCTTAATTTAATTTATTCATTTTGGGTTGGTTGGGGGGGGACTTCATTGTGCACACGCTCAGTTCTGTGGACGCTGGGGATTTCTTTTGGCTCATTCTTTGGCAAATGAAGATGGATGGTACCATGAATACGTTATTCTAATAACTCATTAGCCATACGGGACAAGGAATGGCAAATATGGTATGCAAAGGGCATATTCATCTGAATTTGCCATTGGAATGACAGAGGAGACAAACCTGTGATAGAGACAGCAGCACGTTGGACAAGTGCAATGGAGTTCAGCTTCCTGGTACAAGGAAGCAGGGTGTGTGTGCACTGCTCTACACATCGTGTGAGCCCTGTACCCCTTGGGGCAATGGAAGCTTCAGCTCTAATTCACAATGCTGCTGAAGTGGTGAAAGATCTGGGCACAGTTTGTGGTCAGCTAAAGTAATCCATGTACCTATCTGTGCAGTACAAAAAAAAGCCTCAGAGGCTCTATGAAGCAGAAGTCCCTGAATTGTCAACTCCTTTGTGTGTATGCAACGAAAGATTGACCCTTTATTGATAAGTTCTCCATATAAACTGACTGAGAACACAGATCAGCTCACGACTCTAGCTTCCATCGCCCACTTGTTACATTTTCAAACAAGCTCCCTTGTGCTTTCTCCCACGCTGACCCTCCCGTTTGGGAGGAGCCCCTCCTAAACATCGGGAAAACTACCTCTATATTCACCTCCAAATCGAGCCTTAAAACTCTTCTTTGCTGTGCTGCCTACATCAAACATGACATGTAGACAGCTTGCGTGCACTCTCTATTGTGCTGACCAATATTTTCTCATTGTTTTCTTGTACCTTCCCCTCCGCCCCCACCTGCGTGTGTCCATTTGTTGTGTCTGGTCTTATACTTTGTGATCTCTTTGGGTCATGAACTGCCCTTTTATACAGAGTACAATGGGGTCCCGGTACATGACTGGGGCTCCCAGATTGTACAATACAAATAATAAATACTAACAACAAGGGAGTGTATCCAAAAACATGATTCACACCATGCTACTTTTGGAAATGTCTAGCTAGGATTTCAGAGTATGCATGTAATACTATTTATGGAACTGTTTTGCACAAGTATTTTCTATTAGTACTATACCAATAGAACCTATTTACATACCAGCTGTGCTGAATTTGATATTGTAATGTCCATTTAAAATAAATAAAACACCCAGTCAACACTATATACACCACTGTTATAGGCCTTTACAGAGCAACGTTAGTCATCTCTACTCGAGACTTCTGAAACCCTTCTTGCTGGCCAGTTGCCTCCTGGCAAACAAGCAATTAAACAAGTCTACATACACCCATCCACATAGGCCTGCATAGTGCAAAGCAGGGCTCAGACACCCATTCAAATGTACAACTCTATAAAATTCCTGTGGGGCCACAGAAATGCTAGAGTGTACACATCTGGGATTTTTGCAACTCCAGGCAATTAGCAGTCACTGCCTTTGTGAAGACGACATACCGGTTTGTTTTGTTTTTTTGTTTTAATTCTAAGAATGGACCATTTAGACGAGTATTAGGCATATTACAAGAACCGGGCAGAGGTTAGAATGTAGAACTGTTTTTCTTACTGCAGGGTGTTATGGGATGGATACAAAGTCAATGGGAATCTTTCCATTGACTTCAATGGATTTGCATCAGACACTTAGACCCAGGCATAGAAAACTGGCAGTCATTTTGCTGCTCTTTCGTGATGTTTGTTTGCAGTTTTGATTAGCTCCTAACCCCCCCCCCCGCCTCTCAGTGCAAGATCTCAGTCATTTTTTCAAAGCCAAAATTCACTAAAGACCACCGTGCCACCTCGTCCAGTCATCAGAGATTTCACATCTCTCTTCCTCCAAGCCACCAACTCATGATTACTAACCATCCTTGGAGTCCGTATTCCAAAAGGGCAGGGGGAAATAAGGCACAGAAGAGCTTTTAATGTAATTTAATTTAATTTATTATTTTGTAAATGTGAATTTTACAATTAATGATCACATCTGTTTTTTTTTAATGGATTTCTCATCATATGAAAACAGCTATGAGCACACTCCGAACTCTTGGGGTTTATTTATTGTTTTAGTTACTGATATATTGTGTCAGCCATGGCTACAAAATAACAGTCTTAACTATACGGAGTAACAGCACATAAATACTAGTGAATAATGCACAATTTAAAAAAGCTAGCGTCTTTCGTGGCTGAGACAGTTGAGAAACGTAACTCAGTGATACTGTGAAATTTTTCTTACAGAACAAAAAGTTTTTTTTTAAACAGTCATGAATTACAGTACTACTTAATACCCTATACAGACTCTTTAAAAACAACCTTGTACTTTAAGTCTTTTTTCCAAACATTCTGTCCAAAGGATTAATGTTCTATTTGAATCAAGTGCCATCCACATGTTCAAGTCAAAAATATTTATACATTTATACTTAGGTTTTTTTTGTTTTGTTTTTTGTCTGCTAAAAATAGTATTGCAAGTTTTGGCTTTTAATTTGACATAAAAATCACAATCGTGTGCAAAATGCTTAGAATGGAAGAAACTGATCAGAACACTTGAAGGTTTTCCAATTTGAGTGCTTTAGACTTCAACATTTTTTTATATTTACTTTTTTTTTAAACCCTCATTTTTATAACCATATCATAGCAAGCCCTGAATATCTTGGGCATGGTAATAATCATGTCTGGAGCTTGCTTGTTGACATAATGACAAATTTATACAGCAGGAACACTTTGAAACAGTAGTTGAAGCCCAAGACAGCTATGAACTCTCAATTTTCTGTTTAGAATTTACTGCCAGTAGAAGCAAACAGGGGTTGTCTATAAGTTTTCAGTTGGTTAATGGGCCATACACCCTTCTCCACTTGCAGCAAGATATTTCCATAAAAATAAGCAATCTCAACAAAACCTTAGCAGTAAAATGACTGAGGAAATGCATCAGTCCTTTGCAGAATACCATGTCTAGAATGCTATGGTACTTTAAACATGTGTTAAATAGGGAACAATTCCAGTTTTGTGTCGCTGTTAAAAAAAAAAGACTGTAATAAGATGAGCTTAATTCTTTGTTTCTCTTTCCATATTAAAGCGCTGCACTATGCAAGAGAATGAGTAAGAGGAAAGAGAAAGATTAAAGTGTATGCAATTGGGCGTGAATCCATTGGGAATTTATACAGCAATAATTCTAGCCCCCCTAGGAGAGTCTTCAGTAAGAACAGACTGCAAAAAGTTTACATTCACTAAGGAAGTATCAAAGCAAACAGTCCACAACACACGGCAAAGTGGACCCATTTTTTGCTTTTTGAGAATCTAAGGTGAATTTCTTCACGAGTTTTTCCTAGTCAGCCCCTTTCCAATATGTAAAGAGCAGCATTCTTAGGAAAGCACAGTGGGCCTGATTTTCTTCTCACTTTCACTGGACTTCCAACAGTGTAACTCCATTGACCTTAGTGGAGTTACTACTGATTTCCACTGGCATATGTGAGGAGATCAGGTCCAGAAAGACTGGGCAACCTCCAATAAATTAAAGGCTTGGCATTGATTCAACCCTGCAGTAAGGAGGTGCATGGTGTGACTGCCTATCAGTTCGTTAAACCCCATCATATTTTGATAACATTTTCGTTACGAATCTTAGCTAAAACTGGAATCGCACACTATTAACACACAGAGATAGAGATACAGTAGAAGGTCATGCTACCCTTCTACACAGCAACTGTAATTTGGACATTGTTCTTTAATTTGAGCTAGCAAGGAGGAGAGAGTCCGGGATCTACACCATATGGCAACTGCATATAACTTGTAAGCTTAAATGCCATTCAGTTTTTTCAAAAGGTGCTTGATATAACTTTAGATATATAATATACATGTAATATTGCTAATAGTCAAGCATATGAATAAAGGTGCAGACATACCATAAATACTGATGCTTCGATTTGTACTACCAGATCTAGATGAATGCAGTTTCATATTCACATTATAAAGCAGCCCCAAATTCTATGATTTAAAATTCTACGATCTATGTCGTAAACAAAGAGGAGGGAGGATTTGGTTATGATCTGATTTTCTTAATCTGTTTTCCTGGGAAAAAATGATCAAAAAATTCTAAGGCACTCAGGAAAGCCCCATACAATCAATGGACTGCTCTGTTATCACTTTACATTCAGTATTTTAAAGGGATTATTTTCCCCCAAAGAATACAATCAACATCCATATACATTTTCAAACATATCATTAATCCTCCACACACAGGAAACATTAGTGCAAAATGCTTGCCCTCATCTACCAGATAAGGAAAAAAACCTCCACCCTTCACATTTTAAAAGTTTGCCTTCCTAATTTAAAAAATAAAAAAAATAAAAAATAAAAGAAATTACAGGAAGTTGTGCTAGATATAAAAATATATATTTTTTCACTGTGCAACTTGACTCTCTTCTGATTCTCTGTCCTAAGCCATTCTAAATCATTCAAGTACTTCTGCTGCTAATTCAGTCTAGGGTCTCCCAGTTCAGGGCATTAGATGCATTTATTTTGCAGTTAGGTTGGTCCAGAGAAGCTTTAGCCAACTGTGAATCTCAGTTGGAGGGTTCAGTAAATTTACCAAACACTAAAAGTGCCACACAAAAGGTGGGGATTTTTAGTATTATTCTGAAAAAATATATAAAGGGATAGTCAGTACTTAAACTGTCATTTGATTATAGGACTGAACTCCACAGGGCAGGTATGTAAAGCAGAGACTTAAATCTTGTATCTCTATTTCCCAGCTCATTTAATCTCAGATTTAGGAAAGTCGCTGACTTGCAATGAACTCTGCCAAGTAGCTGAAGGATTTTCAGTGAGAACAGAGGCTCACTGCGAACACTGCTGACCCACCAACCCTCATTTCATATGGGATGTGCTACCATGAGGTTTTGGGTCAGTCTATTAGAGACAGATTCCCAGCATTTATCTGGGGTGACAGTGAAATGGCTAAAGAACTGGACCAGTCAATTCCCTGAAAAAAGCAGCCTCATGCAAGTCTACTTCTATGGTCCCTAATAAGATTTGTTCCTAGGGCCATATCTTGACAAGTGGTACATAAGCACCAATCTACTATGCAGCTCAGAAGGTGCATACTCTGTGTGATATTCTGCCAGCCACTTGGATAAACATGCAAACAGAGCACGGGGCGAGCTCTGGGAACTGCGTGTAGGAGAGAATGGGCATTTCAAACATAGCAAGAGGAAAATTTTCATTTGCAGAGGTGGGCAAAGTGAGGCCCACAAATGCCCTGCTCTTTAATACACAAAAACAATACCCACTCAACCAAACAACTTTGCATAGGTCTTAAGGGCACCAATCCATGTGACTGGGGAGGGCAGAATACCAGCTCAGTTATATCTCAAGAGAGCCAGATTCAAATCATACACAATTCAGAGCTACACAAGATGTAAGGTAGAATAGACCCCGCTGTGTATTTTATTCAGGGCAAATTGAGAAGGAAGTTGGAACACCTTAAGTGTTGGAGAACTTTGCTAGTAAGATGCAAACACAGCTTCAAGTATTGAAGAAAAAAATGGCCAAAGGCTGGGTCACCCCCTATTCTCTGCTTTTACATACAGAGAGGAGTAAACCCCTGAGCAAAGCGCTGTCTGTGAATTCAGTTACCAAAACCAACTCTAAATAGCCATCAACAGCCTTTGTAAATGACTATTTGTGCACTTTGCACTTGTTCATAGTTTCAAACTTTGTTTTTACAAGGAATTGTAAATCACTTTAAAGGAGGCATTTTAGTCACGGTAAAAACAAATGAAAACAAACAAAACCAAGCCGTATTTGGCTTTCATATCACTCCCCCTCCCCCGAATCTTAAAAGCATTCCAAGCTTGGCATTATCAAGCATCAGCTTCATGCCGATGAGCACCTGGTATTTCCCTTTTCTACATACACCACTGTCTCCATGCTGGCTCTCAGCACATACTCACAGCCTCCCTGACTCCCATCCACGTAACCTTGCAATCCTCTCTCGCCTCTGCAAGTCGGACAAACTTAATCATGGAACTCACGCAAGAAGCACAGTAATGAGAAGCACAATCCGGGAAGTGCGTGCCATGCTTTGCACTCAGTATGTTTTCAGAAGTTGTGGGGATGTCGTTACTTTCAGGAAAGGTTTACTGTCACTCTGGAGATTTTCTGACCTTCGGTTTCAAAAATGAAAGCACTCAGAAGTCGTCAACATAGAGAGAGCACACATGTCCACCCATAGCTCTGGAGGACAAACTTCCATTATGACTTGCTCATATACCTACATACATACCAGCTGCCTCTTCACTTACCACATGGTTCTAACAGTCAGATGTAACACAGTGTGTGTTATTGCATAATAATGCATGCCTAAGTGTCTTGTTAGACACATGGCCAAGAAGGCAAAGTGCCATAAAATGTATCCAGAAGGGCATCGAAAGGATTTCTTTTATAAGTGATCAAATATTTCCCCTGGATACTCTTTCCATGAAGAGGTATTTGGAGTGAGAAGGTAGAAGGAAAAAGCACTTCATGGAAGGATAGAACCAAACACTATGAAAACAAATCTGATTTTTCCCTTTGTATTTAATATACTTTAAATGTTAAAAACACAGGGCAGGTTATAGGCCTCTTTAGGAGTTTACAGACTGTGGCAGCTGTCAAGGAAACCAGGTGTTTCAACCTAGGCCAGTCTGACTTTGACAGACATCTTTGGAGGAAGAGTTGCTATTTCAAGCAAGTATGGTCTCTTTGGAGTAAAGTTTTCTGTTGTTTAGAGTAAAAAGAGCGAGGTGGCTTTCTGTTCCTGTTGCCAGTAATACTGCTTTTGGAGGGGCTGAATGCATCCTCTTAAGTTGACAACTACATTCTGCTGTGTGGCCTGGGGAAAACCAGTTTCCTGAAAGCTACTGTAGACTTTTGGCTCCTGCAGGGCCCAGTTAAATTTTAAAAGGGGTGGGTGGGGAATCTTCATTTCTTTAACCCTATCATGTGCACCTAAATGTGAGGAAGGGTGTGATCAATGGTGCATTCCAACCAGTGGATAGCTATTATTAGTGCATGCCTACAAGTTAAATCAGATCGCTCCCTCACTCCAAGCCATGTAACAAGCACACCACTGGAAACTAAGGTCATTCAAACCATTACCAGGTATGGCTGAATTCTCACTGAGGCTCACTCCATCTGCCTGCTACACTTACTTCCAAGTAACATTCCCCTACATCCTTTGCCTATACCTTTTTAAAGGAAAAAAACAACATATCTATCTAGATCTAGATCTGTTTTCCCATTTCTGCAGTTCAGTTTCTCTTTGAAACTGTTATAATCTGTCTCAGCGATTGGACTGATATAAAATATTGAGTATTAGCCTAGTAAAGAGGTGGCCAAGGGGTTGCCCGATAAGTGGGTCAGCCGACTAACTGTTCGCTCTCGTCATTGCCACAAGGTAAAAGAGGTGGCAGGAGGAAGTCAAGTTGTAGAAGCTGATTAAATCAAGAAGGCCAGTAGTATAAAGCTACACCATGTTCTGGCAAGGGAGGGTGGGGAAAAAGGAGTAGCTCTAGGAGAGAAAGACAGCAGTCATACTGAGGGAGAGCATCACACCCAGGGTCTCAATCTGCAAGTACCACGCAGTCCTCCCGACTCATACAAATATAAAATAAAAGGTGTGGCCACCCCATCCTATAGCAACTAAAAAAAAATAAAAAAAATCAGTGGACAAACACTGAAGAGCCCTCTGAACTTGGTTACAGCATCACACTTAGTAAGACTAATGTTAAGAATCTGTTCTCTGATCATTTAACAACAGAAGTTTGTTTGTTTGTTTTTTTAGCAATTCCCCTCCCCACCCCACCCTGCCTTGTTAGAGCCAATTGTACAGACAAAAATGACTAAGTCAGATGACTTCTACCTTAACACATCTTTCTTTCCTGTTAAGTGATGGTAAAACTTTCTCTAGAGGCAGAAGTTAATGACGGCTTTACTACGGAGCTGAATAATGCATGGGGGGGGGTGATGATGCGGCGCAGCAGCGGGGAGCGTCAAGCTTTTTCCTCCCCTTCTTTAAAAAAAAAAAAAATAGCTACAATCTTACAGGCTAATCTCAGGAATATCAAAAAGAAGTCCAATATTTTTCTTCAGTAGGTTGCCATAGACCTAGTCATTTACAGTGTAACGAATGCGATTATTTCCTTCATAAATTTTAAATACAAGCAGAATAAAAATCACATTTTTTTCAGGCAACAGTAGCAGTTCAGTAGGTAAGTGGCTTGATCACATTTTTTTGTATTAGTAATGCATGCAAGCAGCTTTAGTATTACAGATCCCTTATAGGTCACAAACTCTTTTATAAAGTCCCTCCATAAGTACCATCTTGTCTTCTCACGGGAGTTTCTGGCCGACTAGTGGAACCGGCACCTTGTTCGAAAGGCTGTGGAGTGCTTTGGGTATCTGATGCCATGGCATCTGTTCCAGCTGCCTCCTGTATAACAGAGCCAGCCCCTTCGGCATCCTCACTCTGTTCAAATGATTGGTTGGATCCATTGCTTAGATCGACATTTACTGTGTTAGTTCTCAAAGCTACGATAGTTCCCGAATCACTCCTCCTTTCTGCATAGATTCGCTGCTCAAAGACTTGAGCGGTGCTGGGCTGGAATTCCGGATCCAGGGGGACACTGTTTGTTGTGGAGCCCATGACTGTGCGGTACATCTCCATCCCCTCTGGCAACATGGACTTAATCTTCGGAAGCCAGCGCTTGCGGACTCGTCGGGCGTTGGTGCACATATCGGCTGCGATAACATTCATCTCGCTTTCCTTAAAACTTGGGGCAAAATTCTGACAATACACTGCAAAGACAGGGACACATATCACTGAGGACTACTACAGTAAGCAACACAAAGTAGTTTGTGTGATCAGAGTCTTTGTCCCATCTCAGAACTGTACCACAAGACATCAATAACATGCAGCTACGGTTATATCTGACAGAAAATATATGGTTTTATCACAAGAACATAAATTATCATACTGGATAACACCACTGGTTCATCTAATCCAATACCAGTTTCCAGTAGTTGTACCAAATGCTATAGAGGAAGGTACAAGAAATCCCTTGATGGACAATTATGGGACAACTTATCCATAGGGGAAGTTTATTGCTAAAACCCAGGCAGTTACCAGCTGGCTTACACACTGAAACACGAGAGTTTGTATTCCAGGTAGTATCCCTACTATCCAATAGGCAAATTCATGCCTTAAATTGCTCCCAAATTTTCAAGTAGGAGTTTACTAGACATTTATTTAGAGGTAAATCATCACTAAACATGTTGTGGGCAGAAGGAGAGAGTTCTGCAGCAGCGATGAATGGGATGTTATCAGGACAGTAAAGGTACACTATCAGTCTCTGTATCAGGTGACTACTTCTTGGTGGTCACTTCGTTCAGATCTCACTGTATATTTGGGGTATTCAACTCATTTCTTCATTTATCTATCAGTACTTAAATGGGTAACATAGAGATTAAAAATCCCAGGATTTTTCTGGACATAGAGTCTTGCCCTATTGTCCGGAATCCATTTGGCCCTGTACTATGATTTCAGGGCATCCATGGCTATTTATCAAAATTCCCCTGGAAAGTGCTGTCAACTCCTACAGCTGTAGGGGAGGGTGCCCAGTGCCTCTTGGGAGGTGCTCAGCACCTTGCAAGACTGAGCTTTTAGTAGGAAGGTTCTTCCTTCTCGGGGACTTGGGCTTTGCTTTGTAAAGCACCACAAACAATTAATACAGTCCAATATTTCTGACTTTTACATATCAATGTCTTTTGCTACCTCTTTGCCTCCCTCCACGCCCTACAGATATGCAATTGGGGCTAGAAGGCCCTCAGAGTTCAGCAGCAGAACAACAATTAGGGCGAGGAAAGATTTATTTAACAGATCCAAAAAAAAAAAATTTCACTCCTCTTTCATCTTGTAGTGAGATATTTACATAAATATTTACTACTATCCAGACAGAATCCACTGAGGGGGAAAGTATGAGAGGACATTGGCTTGCACTATACATCAAGCATATATTAAATGGGCTTCACTGTTCTAAAACACCAGCTTTTACTAAACCACAGAGTTCTTCACTTGCAGTTGACACCAAGCACCATTTGCTCTCCTAATATGCTTCTTTTATTCAAAAGAATTACTGTAATAGGCAAATTTTAACCACTTGTTTTGTGCATTGTAGGGACATATTTTTAAGTATAAAAATTCTTTATTTTTTTTTTTAGGATGATAACTCTATTAGGATTTCTACATTGTGATCATTAGTTTTCCCATATTCAGAACACAAGAAATGGGCCAGCTAGTATAAATCAGCATAGCTCCACCGGCTGGCGCTACGCATTTAGATATCACAAATACAGAAATTAGTTCTTAGCATCTCCAACACTGAATCACTGAAGTTAAAGAGCATTATTTATTAGTTAAAATGTATAGTCTCTTACCTTATGGTCTTTTGGGACAGTTTCAGTTTTTGAAACACTTGATCCTATTACATTATCAGCTCTAAAATGGATTTTAGATCCTCTATGGATAAACTGCTTAATATTATACAGAACCTTGGTCAGTTTCCAAGTTTAAAAAATGATTTTAAAAAAAGCTATTATTGTTTATGTATATCCCTTTTAAAATGTAATTATTTGCAGAAAGACTCCCTTCTTTACTCATAAAATAAAAAAAAAAGATTTATAAACAAGCATTTTCATGGAAATAGGCTGTGAAACACAAATGCTTATACCCAGATGATGAAATAGATTAATCCACATTAACAAATTCTGATGCAGACTGCATAATTTCTAATGATCAGTCGCCAATTTACTCATTAAGAACAAAAAACTGTGTGCCATAAAGCAGTGGCTCTGAACCAGGGGTATGGGTACCTCTGGGGGTACCCAAAGGTCCTCTGGGACGGGTTTAGGGGGGTCGCAAATCCGGGACTGGCATTAACAAGTGGCATGTAGGGCAATTGCCTGGGATCCCATGCCATAGGGGGCCCGCAGAAAGCTAAATTACATGCTTCAGCCCTGGTGACAGATTTTGGGCTTCAAACAAGACTCACAAGTGAAAAACAACCTCAGTATCGCACTGAAATGTAAGTACAATACTTCTATGCAATGGATTTATTTTATAATTATATGGTAAAAATAAGTAAGCCATTTTTCAGTAACAGTGTGCTGTGACACTTTTGTATTTTTATGTCTGATTTTGTAAACAAGTCATTTTTAAGCGAGGTGGAACTGGGGGTACTCAAGACAAATCTGGAAAGGTTGAGAACTACTGCCATAAAGCACTGCAACTTTCAGGCACAGCTATGGCCAGGATCAAGGAGGAGCAGACAGAAGCACCAAGGGCACATATGGAAATCTCTCCTTCAAATATGGTTTGGCTCTGATCCACATGGGTGGATCCCTACACCTACATGAATCTGGTTACAGACTCAGAGTTCTAGTTTATGAAAGTGTGAAATAACTTTACAACAGCCAGTTCCACAGTTATCAAGCATATAAGCCCATGAAAAAATATCCTGTTTCTTAAAAATCTCATCTACTAATAAAAGCATTGTACTGCAAAATTAGCGATTTAAAAAAATACCAAACAAAATTCAAGATAACGTGAACAATAATGTTCAGTTTCACACTGTGATATTGTCAAACACAAAATACTAACTTTGGACAAAAATTTAAAGTATTTTTAAAAAAATATCAAATGTTTAAGTGAAAAGATCTGAATGTTCACATAATCGATTTCAATGTATATATTCACAATTATTATACACTCTTGATGACCTTCCCCTGTTTAAATTTTAGCTCTTTCCTAGGCTTTTGTTTTTGCCAGACTGTTCTAACATGGCAGCAGTAAATCTCTCCCCCCTTACATTTCACTGCATTAAGAACCCTGCTGTCCAGGGGCTTCCTGCTGGGATCACTAGTGGAGGACCGAATTCCAGTTCCACAGCTATTGGCAAGTGTGTTCCTGAAAGAAAGGGAGAGAAATGCAGATCTTATACCCAGGATTTCAGGTAAGAGTGAAAGCTTACAGTGATGCAGAGAGATACTGTCTTGTTGAGTTTATTCTCTTTCAGATAGCAACCAAACTGAATATTTTTCAGTTGAGGAATCAGAAAAGCTGGCACTTCAGCTCATAGGCGCTGACTTCTTGCATGCTCTGAGACTCAAGCACCCACCAAAAAAAAACAGGGGGTGCTTTGCATGTGCAGGGCTGGATTAATTTTTTTTTGGCACCGCTCCCGGCTCCACCCAATCCTTGCTCAGTCTCTTCTCCCTGAGGCCCCGCATGGCTCTCCCGGGAGTAGGAGGGAGTAGAGAGGAGCGAGCGGGAGGAGGGGGTAGAGAGGAGTAAGCAGTGGATGGGGCCTTGGGGGGGGGAAGTCTTCAGGGCAGAGCGCGGGTGGAAGGGACATATCCTGGCACTGGGACCTCTTCTGTGTGTGGGCCTGGTGCCACAGCACCATTGTAAACCCGGTACTGAGCACCCATGAGCCAGTGTTGTTGACAGTTTCCAATCCAAAAAGCTACAGGAGACATAATATCTTTAAACTGGGACATTAGTGAAGACAACTTGTAGGTGAGTGCATGATTTTAATATACTGTAATTCATGATAATGTAATTATATAGTTCATTACTATTTTAATAATGATTAAATTGTTACGATACAATGATACACATATTCAATAACTGGAATATGAAAGAAGCGTATAAATATGCTGAAAATAACCTTCCCTCCAAAACTAGCAGAGCTCCCCTACCCCCCAAACACACACACCTATTCAAATGCACCCACTCGCAAAAACAAAAGTCAGCGCCCGTGCTCCAGACTAACCCACCATAAAGCAGAAAAGCAAAAACAAGTATGGGGAAAAAAGGCTCAAATTATTTTTTTTGTAAAGTATATTTAAAATATAGGAAACACTCTGAGGTCCTTAATACCTGGTATAAACTCAAAAAGGAACATACCGGTCAAAGAAAGTGGCTAGAAGACGTCTCAGAAGAACCTTATGTTTGACACCTGCGCATAGATGACAATTCATGAGCTGCCCCCGGGTGATATAAACACCTGAGCCTGCAAGAGTTAAAGTGTACAGAGTTTAAAATCCACAGCCTTATTTCCCTAAAGGTGTAAATCCCACTACAGAATGCAACACAAAACATTTCTGTTTTCCTATTCAGACTGCAAACTCTTCAGGGGAGGGGCGGTCTCCTACTATGTGTTTATAAATCATCTGGAAAAAGGGATAAACAGTGAGGTGGCAAAATTTGCAGATGACACAAAACTACTCAAGATGTTTAAGTCCCAGGCAGACTGCGAAGAGGTACAAAAGGATCTCACAACTAAGTGACTGGGCGATAAAATGGCAGATGAAATGCAATGTTGATAAATGCAAAGTAATGCACACTGGAAAACATAATCCTAATTATACATATACAATGATGGGGTCTAAATTAGCTGTTCCCACTCAGAAAAGAGATCTTGGAGTCATTGTGGATAGATCTCTGAAAACATCCACTCAGTGTGCAGTCAAAAAAGCGAACAGAATGTTGGGCATCATTAAGAAAGAGATAGATAATAAAGACAGAAAATATCATATTGCCTCTATATAAATCCATGGTATGCCCACATCTTGAATACTGCATGCAGAAATAGTCACCCCATCTCAAAAAAGATATATTGGAATTGGAAAAGATTGAGAAAAGGGCAACAAAAATTATTAGGGGTATGGAACGGCTTCTGTATGAGGAGAGATTAATAAAACTAGGACTTTTCAGCTTGGAAAAGAGATGACTAAGGGGAGATATGATTGAGGACTATAAAATAATGACTGGTGTGGAGACAGTAAATAAGGAAGTGTTATTTATTCCTTCTCATAATACAAGAACTACAGCTCACCAAATGAAATTAAGAGGCAGCAGGTTTAAAACAAACAAAAGAAAGTATTTTTTAACACAACGCACAGTCAACCTGTGGAATGCCTTGCCAGAGGATGTTGTGAAGGCGAAGACTATAACGGGGTTCAAAAAAGAACTAGATAAATTCATGGAGGATAGGTCCATCATGGCTATTAGTCAGGATGGGCGGGGATGGCGTCCCTAGCCTCTGTTTGCTAGAAGCTGGGAATGGGTGACAGGCTGGATCACTTGATCATTTACCTGTTCTGTTCATTCCCTCTGGGGCACCTGGCATTGGCCACTGTAGGCAGACAGGATACTGGGCTAGATGGACCTTTGGTCTGACCCAGTGTGGCTGTTCTTATGTTCTTATACAGTGCTTAGGACAACAGGGCCATGATCTCAGTTGCATCCTCAAGGGACTACTGTAATGCATATAAATAACAGTAATCATGGCTGGGATTTTCAAAGAAGCCTAAGTGAGTTAGGGGTCTATGGGATCTGGGCACTCACCCCGTTGTGAGAATCCTAGTGAGAATCGCAGCCCATACTAATAATCTCCTGATTTTATCCAAACAGAAAGAAGATCCACTGCAGTCTGGTGAAAAGATCTAGTTACGTAAAAGACACACAGTGATATGATTTATTTTATTTTAAAAATGATCCATAGCAGACTACCACCATCCTTCCAGAGCAACCATCCATTTGGCCTTTCCTTCTGTCAAGGAAAGAGTTGTAGAATACACATTTAGACTAAAAAAAAGAAGGCTGGCATGGAAAAGATATATATTTATTTTACAAATCCATTTATTTCCAAGAAACACAGCACAACCCCCGCTGGTAATTTTGGTGAGCTGGGAATTTAGTTTCTAGTGCCTAGGAATTGCTGGGTCTCAAATATATTGGCTTTAAGTATGCAAATATATTGGCTTAGAGTATGTTTGCAGGTGAGAAATCAACCTTGCTAAGTAAGCTTTACAGGTCCAGAGGTTTGGAAACAGACTGTCAGTGTTTTATAGTAGGTCTCTTTACCCATTCATTATCAAACACTTTTATATAGCACATAGCTTGCAAAAGCAAAACCTATTGTATGCTTCAGAATCTGCCTGCTTACACAAAGATGTGGATGTGTATATTTTCTTTCCAAGCACACAGTTACAATATAAAAGTTATTTTTTTTAAATAAAGCTTAAATAGTAGGTCATATGTAGAGCTGTAACAGACTAAGTTCTTGCAGAAACCAAGATATACAGGAGAAATAAAATTACTTCTTGCATTTCCAGGAAAGCCTACACATGACTAGTTCTATACTTACCTTTAAAATGAAGAATAAAAGAATAGTTAAAAAATGAGTGGGACAGACTCTGAGTAAACCTGGAGCAACTGCATTGAGCTCTATAGAATAACTCCCGATTTTCAGTGTAGAAGATCAGCGTTTGACCCTTTTCCTCTGTGGGGAAACGGAGAACTAAACAACATCTGTGCTGTCCTAGCGCAGGCGGTAAGATGACTGCTTGATCTTTCACCAGGTGATGGTTAGCTCCTTTCCTCTTACACACATTTGTTGAATATAAGGGTAAGGAGGGGAGAAGAGCAAGTGGCACTGTGGGATTTCTGAACCTTGCAGCTTCTCTCAATGCTCGGTGCACTATATCTATCAATCCGCTTTATGATGATCATTTCTAGAGAAATCTGTCAAAGTTTTCAGAATCAATTACGGCATGAAAAATCTGAGATGAAAAAGTATTTAGTATATGGAGGTTACTAAACTTTCACTGAAAGATTTTTCTTATGTACTTTGGGCAGAACCACGCCCCATCGGTTTTTGCTAAGTTTGAAACTGTAATTAGCCGCTGAGCCTTTATTCAGTAAAGTATTTTAAGAGATAAGCCATCAGAGAGAAAATCAGATTCTACCAAGGGTAACTCCACTTTAATAAATAAAAAATAATATCTCTGACAGTGGCTGCCTGGGTTAATCTACTTTTTTCCAGATTGAAAAATGTAAATCAAGCAAAGATGCCCCAAGTCAATTTGCAGCT
This sequence comes from Dermochelys coriacea, assembly GCF_009764565.3. Taxonomy (NCBI): domain Eukaryota; kingdom Metazoa; phylum Chordata; order Testudines; family Dermochelyidae; genus Dermochelys; species Dermochelys coriacea. The sequence continues at coordinate 20,301,048 of NC_050083.1, read as the reverse complement.
CTCACTGTGAAAATAAGTTGATGTTTTTAAGTCTTGCATAAAATGTAAGCAGATGCTAAATGAATATTCCAGCTACAAAATAAATACTTGTGGTTTTATGCTATTGTACAGTGGGTGCGTTTTATTTCTGCCTTCCACTGAAGAAAATATATGTCCCTGATTAGAAAGAAACCTGTCTAGCTAATATTTGAAATTAACATTCCTACTACAGGCTGAAAATAAATGTGTGCTATTCATAACATTGTATCCAAGATATAAAACGGTCAGAAAGAAAGGACAACTGGTTTGGATAGATAGTGTTAATTCACTTTTTCCCTCTGTAACATTTTCCATCAGAGGAACTCAGAGCACTTGACAGGTATTAATTAATCCTCACAACAACTTGTGAAGTTAGTAAGGACCGTTATATAGGATTCACATCACCTGAATAGAGTCACTTCTTGGGTAGAAGACAGCAGTTCATAACACTATACAACAGTGGAGGGCATATCCAATTGAATCTGCAATGTGCACTTAGGGAGGTAGACTGTAATTACCCAAATTGGAATTTGGTCTGGACATCAAGATCAACACATCACTCTTACATACAGTGCCATGAGATGTTTAATGGCCACTAAAGGACAGGACTACAGTTTTAAGTCTTGCATATTTTATATCCATCTCCAGCTCTACAACTCCAATATATCAAACCTAAACAGTACCATCTCCCAGCTTTCTCAATGCCTAGCCAAAATATGTATCCGGATAAACAATAGCTGGATTCGGCTGAACCTAGAGAAGACTGAGAAGAAGCTGGTAGAAAGAGGGAAATGCTTCAAAAAACCTTGCCTCCTCTCGAACATCCCCCACTATCAAGGGGATCTGTCCTTAGAATGTTAAATTGGTTTCCAGCCTTGGGATCCTACTGCCTTACTGCTTGCAAAAAGGGACCAATTCCATCTGTGACTAGCCAGAAGATTACAGCCTCATCCTTGCCACAGACACACCAAATGTGTCACTAGGGATCGATTCTTGCCATTCATATCTAGGGAGAAACCCACAAGCCCAAGAGTATATTTTTTTTACCCACTATTAAAGTTTTTGTTGTTTTAATTAAAATCCAAAATGTCTAAATTTGTGTTCATTTCTATAAATCCTACTTCCACTGCTCTGTAAATCTTAAAATTTGATAGGTAAAAAAAGTTTAATTTTTTTAATATTTGAAGCGAAATTAAAATACAGTTGTGATACAGCCCATACCAATCAGGGAGAATACAAGCTTAGGGAATTTAATTAAATGTTAAATTAATTCAATTGAATAACTCCTGCTAATGACACATTCTTCTAACAGTGAATTAAAGGAAATTTAAGATGTTCTATCTTCCCCCCACACTGATTAGCGATGGGTACATTTGTTCATAGTAATACACAAAAAGGGAAAATGTGCATACAATATGTTTGATTGCAACTAAGGTTCAAGGGAGATAAGGGGTAAAATCTAAAAAGAAAAATGGCTAATCTTCAATCATTCTAATGTAAAAAAGAAATAAAAGTTATTACCTGCAACAAGTTCAAGTTTTTCTCCGGGATCTCCCTCCGAGTAGAGTTTTGGGTGGCACCGATATCCAATTTGACTGATAAGACTTGCTGGGAGAGCAACTAAATCACGTCGAATGAGGACACAGGAACGACTCTCTAGTGGAATCTGCTCTGGCTTCTCTTGAGCCACTTTAAAAAGAATTAACAGGGAGAACCATTAAATGCTTTTAAGGTGCAGGATCCAAATGAACACAACTAGATTTTGATGATTCAAGATCTTTTTCACAACATTGCTCTTGAAAACAAACAGTCATCTACTCAAAAAGCATGATCATTTGATATGCGAGGCAATGGACACCATTATGCTGCAGCCAGGGCTAGTATCTGTGATCTTCAGAATGAAGTTTCTCTTGTCCAGAAGTTTAAACCTAAGGCCTTCCTTTTTTCTTGCTCTCTTTCAGAAAGAAGAGCTCCTACAGGAGCCTTGCCTCGAATGGATTCTGAGAGAGGGATTAATGTAACCTAATAGTGCTTTCATTTATTTTTTTTAAGTGTTAATCATTTAGAAAAATTGCTATTTCTGAACATCTGAGATCACTGTCTAAATGTGGACAAGTATACAGAATCAGCTTTCTAAAGAGAAGACACAAACGACTGTATGCAACTAACCAAAAATAAAATGTTATGCAAATGTATTAGAGGTTTCCCAAATATGCCATAAATTGTGCATTTAGGTTAGTAGCTACTTCACTTTTATAACTCCTTTTCTTTAATCTTCTGCTGCTGAAAAACCTTATATACACGCTGAACTAACAAAAGTTAATCTTAGCAACTCAATATTATCCGTCAGCACTCACTTTTCTAAATCAAAATGTGATTCCTAGGTTTCCTTTCCTCACCCATTCCCAGTTCTAAGTGCATAACATTTATCTCAACACCACCAAAAAACCCAAGGTTTTATTAAGCTTTAGCTTTTAAAAAAAACTACACTGAAATAATAGGATATTGCTGTGATTTCCCTTAAAACATTGCCTTATATACAATTGATGGGGCCTACCACTGCCTATTAGCAGATGTTAATACTGAAAAGCTAAAACAAATGAGTTTTATTACAAACAAACACTGCACAATGCTAGGTTTTGTGAACATACAGAGGATTAGCTTTCTAAAACGTATTTATAATGGAAGTCCATTATCATGCTTAAAATGACCTATCACAGCAAACGAGGACTCATACAAGTGTGCATAGGTGCCAACCGCTCATCTACAATATATTTTAAGCATTTATAAATTATAAAAATATATCCAATTGTATAATGCTCTACACCTTGATCAACAAGTTTTGATAACATTTGTCAAACTCTATACATTTGATCAGGACTGCTCCTTGAAAAGGATAAATACAGCCTTAGTACAATTGGGTGTAGATTTATGATTCTATAAAAAAAATAGTTAGACAAAAGCTTGGATCAAACATGCAATCACTTAGCCTCTTAAATGTATCTTACTCTCATTATTTTGATGTTTCCCATTCTTCAGGTAGAATAGCAAATCTGGGGACTTTTGTGTAGATGTTGCTACAGTTACCACAACAGAAAAGTTTCTTTTACAAAGAAATTAGTGTTCTAACTAGGACATATCCTGCAATGTTCTATTATTATGTGACAGCACATTATAGGACAAAAAGTTGTAAAAGCCAACAAAATGTAAGGCTATATTGAGTATCAATATATTGCATTATTATTCTTAGGTGAGAAGCCTTTTAAAATGGAAAGATTTTGTTTGTATGAGGTGTGTGGTTTTGTTTTAAGAATCATGGCATCAGCAAGTATCTCCTAAAACAAGATCATCTCAATGTACCAGTACACCCAGAACAACAGCCTGGCATTACCCTGAATGGATGAGGAACAAATAGTGGAAGAATAATCCAGATAACATTTTAAAGCATAATTTCTCCTACCAGTATGGCCTGATTATCTATGCAAAGTAGAAGTATTTTGTAATGCTGATGTGCAGCTCACTTACATAACAAATTTTCAACAACAGAAATAATTCTCTATTTCAAAGCTCCTATAAGGAGAATTTCCAAATTTTCAAATGCACTTTTTTAGACTGAAATTGCTCATTCTTGCAGTGGAAGTATCTAAAGGGGCTGGTATCTTGCTGGTGCTTTTGGACATTGAGAAAGGAAGGATATTAAACTGAAAAATATTACAAGTATTTAATTTAAATAAATCAAGAACTGGAGAGCATTTTATCCAGCACTAATAGTCAGACAAAAGCTACTCTAGTCTCCTTACAGTCCCTTTGGTTTTGCCAAAATTGCTCAGATAAACACATACCAATATCACAACTGCCACTTCAAAAATATATCCTGGGGACTGGTTCGGGGACACCGCTTGCTTCCAGTTCTTCTCTCCCATTTAGAGCCCATGAGAGCACATATATACTGTACACCTTTGCATGTCTCCCTATGACAGGGAAGTATTCAGATATAGCACAAATACCACACACAACATTAGGGGATATGTGGGTCACTTAGGTTAGACGTCTGATGTCCTTAACAGATGCTGTTCAAGAAAAGGATAGCATATGTTTAGGAGTCAACAGATTTCAAAATTGGGCAGCAGATTTTTTTTAGTGAAGCCACAATGTTTTTGAAATGCAAGAGCCATAGTAAGGGATTAAGATTAGGCCATATTATTTCACATTGCTTGTGTTAATTGTGGGCAAGCTTGCCATAGAAAGTGTTCCAGCAGCTTATCAATTCTTTCTACACAGTCATGGTTTATACTGCTGATCAAAGGCGTAAAGTACCACATACACAAAAACAAAACTCCCTGCACTATTTGTTTAAAGCTGCAATTTTAATTAATGGCTTTGAGTGAAAAATGCAAAAACTATTTATTTCCACTTTAAAAACTGGTAGAGAGTAAACTGTTAAAAGGGTAAGAACAAAAAGTTGCGCATAGAGGCATTAATTTTCACAAGGGCTTTTAAAATGATTCCATGTTAGTGTCTTTATAAAAAATAAAATTAAAGTAAGGTTAAAAAGCTGGTGTAACGGCAGAGAAAGTATCCTTGAACAGTTGCAGCCAACAGAGCAAAAACAGAAACATTTTACAACAGAGACTGTAGTTTCTGTCATACATCTAAATACTTATATATTCTAAACAAAAACATTTAGATTGAGATTGGTTAATTACTATTTTTCATAATCACATAGATGTGATTTTAATTTATCTTGTTAGATAAAGTTTGTTAACAGCTTTAAAAGTAGGCAGAGCTAAAACATGATCCCCCTATAAATGAATTAACAAATGCATCCGATGAAGTGAGCTGTAGCTCACGAAAGCTTATGCTCTAATAAATTTGTTAGTCTCTAAGGAGCCACAAGTACTCCTTTTCTTTTGGCGAATACAGACTAACACGGCTGCTACTCTGAAACCAATAATTATTTGCACGTACAGAATGCTTTTCATCCATATATTTCAAAGCACTTTACAAAGGTTGGTAACATGGAAAACTGAGGCATATGATGGTGATGCATCCGATGAAGTGAGCTGTAGCTCACGAAAGCTTATGCTCAAATAAATTTGTTAGTCTCTAAGGTGCCACAAGTACTCCTTTTCTTTTTGCGAATACAGACTAACACAGCTGCTACTCCTACAGTCATACAACTAGTTTGGGAATAGAACCCAGGCCCTCTTTCTCCCACTCTTATATTTTGTACATTGCACCCAGCTTAGCTTTTATGCATTTCTTTTTCAAACTAACTGTTGTAATTGCAGGAAGTTAAACAATATACACAACACTCAGACCAGCAAACAAACTGCACCAGATGACAGACAGTGGATTGTAAATTTCTGTGCATGTCACACAGAGTGACTCTGAAGGTACATCAATTTTTGGGCCAGTCAGTCTTGATACTGCAATAATAAATAATGCAAAGAAAGCAACATAACGCAGTCAAGTGACTGTACTGCCCTGGTATTTGGTAACTTCCTAGAGTAACTAATTCCAGCTGAAGCTGGTGTCAAGTTCCATTTCCTGAAATCCAACTACTTGCTCTGAAAAACAACTTTAAGTAATAGTACAGACAACACTGACCTACCCAAGTTGTGTTTTTGGAGATGCATGCACACACAATATTGAGAAACGTCAGTGACGTTTTGGCAGAAAAAATATTCTTCTGATTTATTTTTAAATGCCCTGTGTTTAAACATAGGAACCAACAACAAGGTCATAGGTGAATTAACATTCTCTTTTCTGAAGCTAAACATCGCATGAGACCTCAGCCAAAATTTGTGCTAGAAAAAAAACCCCACACAGTGCAATCCAGATTAATCCATTCTAATATAATTAAATACTGTTTCGCTTGCTTATTGCCTCTGTCTATAAAAATTCTCATTTATATATGGACACTTACCTCATTTGTGGATTTTGTTTTGGTTAAAGAATTAGTACAACTCAAACAAGATTAAACAAACTTTACCAAAGATTTTGGTCTTTTTTAATGCTACTTCAATTCAACATATATTAAATTACTGTACACAGAACTGTAGCATAAAAAACCAGGGTACAACACACTTTGGGGTCCCATGTTTTCAAAGAAAGCGAGTCTGTTTGGCCTTTATGCTCTACAGAACAGGATAGTATTCACTTCTAATTAATTTGTATCTTCAGAGGGCAGCTGCTCCTCTTCCTTTGAATGAAATGGCAAACAATGTGAAGTATTGTCTCATATAGTTTTGTACTAGACTAAGAAAGCAGCTTACCAGCTAACGCAGAGGAAGACAAGAAATAATTAAAAAGGGAGTAGTAGCTATGAAGCAGCACCAATACATTTTATTTACACACATACACAAATATATATTTGGGAATGAAACTTGGAAGGGTTTCATAACATGCAGCAATTGAACAGGACACATCCAGGATTGGAGTATAGAAAACTACCTCAAAGCTACCTGATTAGATGAAAACTTTATGCCATTTTGGGAAGTGCTGAAATTAATAGGAATTACTGGCACTCAACAGCTTGTGGCACTGGACCCTTCCAGCACCTGCTTGGTGGTGCCAAGTGCCTTGTTCCACACGCTCTTAAGATGCACTCTGCTTTGCAGAGGTCTGTTACATAAGGTCCTCCATTTCTAAGTATCACTGTTTTAGTTGACAATGGGCTCTTACAAACCATTAGATCTTAAGAAGTATTTTATTATTACCTTTTATTACACAGTTGTAAGAAGCAATAATCCAACTGGCTATACATTTGTAAATATTATTCGTGTGATGTTAAAAAAACTAATACAAATTAATTAGTATACATATAAAAACCTTAAAAAAAGTAGAAGTTATAAGCAAAAATGAAATTCTGATTACCTAGACAATGAAGAACAGATTAACTGGCAGGGCTTACAAGAAAGGTAAAAGGGGGACAATTGTACCTGAACCCCAAGCTCAGCCCCCTCCCCATGTCTGTAACTGGGTGAAACGGGAGGGGCTGCAGCCCCAGCAAACGATGTACCAGGGCCTCAAATTTCTCTTGACAGGCTGTTAATGGACCTAGTGGACATGCATCAGTTCAGAAAGAATGACAGTAATATGTCAGTGGCCAACATTTTCACACTGGGGTGCCCAAATCATGCAGTTAGGTGCTTACTTGGATACCTAAATAGGTGACCTCATTTTCAGAGGTGCTGAGCACCCATGTCTCCCAATGACTTTAATGAGCATTGCGAGTGCCCAGCACCTCTGAATATCAGTGCCGAGATTTTGATGTCTAATTTCAGGCATCCAAATTTGAAACTGTTGACTGTACTCCCTAAAGGCCAGTTGCTTTAATATCTTCTTGGCTCTTGCCAACTCAAAGAGCAGAAATACCAATTCCCCCTTAGAAGTTCACAACTCCAGAGGTTTTCATCTGGATTCTCTTCTTAGTCTTCTCATTCACTATTCTACAGGGTAGGGAAGTATTATTGTTCCTATGTTACAGACAGAGAACAGAGAGAGCAGCTGAAGTTACTTGACCCTGGTCACGCAGGAAGTGTGAACTCAGAAGTCTTGGGTCCTAGTCCATTGCCTTATCCACAAAATTATCCTTTCTCAACTAAAATGGATGACTGAAGTTTGGAAGCATACACCTAGTTGCCCTCTCTTTCCCACAGAGTCAGACTTTTCCTTTCAAACAAAGAGTTTACAAGAATCCCTATCTCACACTTGCTAGGTAGCGGACATGAAAACAGTACCCAGCATCTGCAGCTATTTTCACAGATTCTTAGTAGATTTACTGGCAAGTGGTATGTATGTTTATAGAAAAATACACACGCGTGTGTGCACACAAGAAGAAAAAATGATAATATAGTCCACCATTGAACTATACATATTTTACTAATAGTGCTATTTGCAACAGTATACTCAAATGTAGAGGTATGATGTTTGTCCTATTTATACACAGAATTAATCTGGAAGTACAGGAACAATATTACTGGTTTACAAATGCCCATATCTTGCCTTTGTTTCAGATCTCAGACAGGAGCGAAACATCTGCCAGTCTAAAATTAAATATCTGCGTTTTACTGTGAAGAAAGAGGAACTAGAAGTTTAATGCCAAAAAAGGTCTGAAGCAGAATGACACCCATGTGGATCTTAAGTTTCCTTAGGCTGCTGAGTCCTTAATAAGAAAGAGAATTTCTTGCCTGCAAGTTGTTTTCTGTGGTTGATACAAGTTCAGAACAATTCACATCGATTAGACAGGAGGCAGCCAATGAAGCCAAAGATTTCTCCTCTAGTCAGCATTACACCTTCCCCCTTTTTCCCTCACAGGCATTAGAGGATTCCCACTTTTACAATAAGAAGCAGATAAGACCAGCTCTGTCTGATGAGTGTGATGCTCTGTTCATTTCAGACGCACATTTTTCTCCATCTCCTCTATGTTTGTACCTAGTTTGGTGTTCTTTTATATTTCCTGGAAAATATATTCATTCTTGGCTTCTATTGACTGCCTCCTAATGGTCAGACTACTCATTGATCTGTATCAGAGGCAACTGAATCAAAGAATCATGACTGCGGTTAAAACAAGCAGTTTTATAAAGATTGCAATTATTTGGTTTCAAGATGTTCACGGGATCATTGCTACTGGCTGTGGTTTAAATGGTAACATATCTTTTCTAAGCTTGGTCTGGGATCATCTTCATACAGTATGCCATGTATCCTCTCACTAAAGGTTTTGGATTGTTTCTTGCCCTCTTTACTTACTGTCAAGAAATCAGAGGGCCAGGAGAGAAAACTATTTTCTTAACTAATTACTGCAATTGTATCCTATGACGGCTATTTTAGATGAATTTTTAATGAAATGTGCATGTGTCAGTTTGGTATTTCATAACTTTCAGGTCCAGCCTTTATACTCTAGCAATTTGTTGCATGAGGATTTAAAGACACTTGGTGCAATTTCACTTGTGCCTGTTGAAACGGAATAAAATCAAATACACCTGCTAAATAGTAAGGTGACTGAAAAGAATATGGTTTGATATTGAAAGATGATGAGCATCTGCAAGTTCCACTGAAATCCTTTCAGGATCAGGCCCATGGTGCTACAGGTAAAGCGATAAGTACTTTGCTTTTGTTTAATATCCTATCTAGCTGCATACTTCTCAAATCAAATACTAGATCCCATATGAAGACTAACTAGTTTCTTTAAGCCCTAAATGTTCTCCAAGTCTAGACCTATTTACAGAATAAAGAGCCACCACATGGAAATGCTATTAATGCACACACAAAAGTTATGCAAATCCTGATGATGATGATAATAATATCATCCAAAGCCAAACGCACACAACAATCCTAACATCCTCTGACTCTATACTGAAATGTGATGTGAGGAATGGCCAGTTTCTGAAGTCTGGTCTGATCCAAAAGGCAATTCCTACATTTCCCTCTCAAAATTAGGGACTTCTTTCATGACAGCTAAACTTAATTCTTACATCTGCAATGTTTTTTAGAAGGGGAGTTAGCCTTCCCCTGGATTTATTTTCAGTTTCTTTTGCACTTCAGCATTCCTTATGGTTCACCACACCATGCCATTGGTTTCTAAGTCAGCTACTTAATGACGCTTAAGCTTTACTCTGACTTTCTACCATCAAAGCCCTTTGCCAAGGTCATGAATTTCTTTGATTTGTGCCAAGTTTCAGAGATGTAGTCTGGTTTTTCAGAAAGGCTTTTATATAAGAGAAAACAAAAATAAATAAGAATCTCCAACACCCAAATGCTTTCAGAACAGACCTAATTAACAATGGCCTGAACCATCCTACAAGCCTTCAGCGCTGACATTCAGCACCTTGCAGAACCAGGCCCCGACATGGAGATGGAAGACGACAGAGGATACTGAATAAAAACTTGAGTTTCAGCTTAAAATGTCCCCTTACAATGAACCAGACAAATGTCCCTAACAATGGATACCTGGCACCATTCTGAATGACACTAAGCTATGTAAGGAGAGAAATAAAAAAGGGGGTTGAAGGGAAGCTTCCCATGAGATTCAATGCATGATCTGGCTGTGTGCTCTTTTTTTGGCTTTGTTTTTGTTTTGACTCAAAAGGCTCTCAGAAACTTTGGCAATCACTATTTTACACTGTTTCCCCATCTTTTGTGAGATTGTCAAGATCTACGTGGCAGGAGGAGGATTTCCTTGCTCTTCCATGTTACAGCGTTTTTTGTTCTGTGTCTTTTGAAGGAAGGGTTTATTCAGAGTCATTAAAACAAAGTGAGAGTTACACAAGTCCATACTAGGATGGAATAGTCTCAATTTTCATTTTCTTTTTTAAATCTTTCTCCCTCCCATCCCCAGATTTTGGGGAACCCTGAGACTATGGCTGTGGTTAAAACAGAAAACCCTTTTTCAATGTGCTTGTGCAGGACAGACATGGTTTAGCTAGAACTGTATAGATTATAACCCTGGGGAAGGGGGCATTGGCTGGCCCTTCAAGTTGGACAGAATGGGACAATGCGAGCTCCTACTTGGTGCGAGCTCCTTTGCCATTTCCCTTACCTCCCCAAACAACTACCCATGGCTATGCCTCACCCAGCAATTCAGAAGCCTACTCACAATCTGCATAGGGAGAAAGAAAATATTACTCTTCTTCTGAATCATCAGATCCAACCTAAAGGCTGGACAACTGAAAAATTATCAAAGCCACCAAGTCAGCTGTTCACATTTTCTATTTTCTGAATGGAGCAGCTCTGTTTTAATCTTACATAGTTAGAGTAATAATACAGTAATATGAGTTATATGCAATAGCCTGCTTGCTTAGTAGTCGCATACCATACCATCCTATAGTTTTTCCTATGATAGTCTTCTATGTTTCTATTGAATTTGTTCTCTTCTGCTATTATATAAATAGGCCCCATGGCTGAGAAAGAAAATATTGTATACAAGGGTATAATCCTGTTTCTCTAAAGAACAATGTTAGAAATGCTCAACACTGTGAAGACAAACACTACTCAGTCATAATGCTCTGCAGTGTGGAGGGAAAACAAATATCCATGCAAACAGCCTCAGCGCTGTCCAGTTAGATGGACATTTTAAAACACATCCTATGCACCACACTCCATTCCACCAACTAGCTAGCCAGCCAAGGACTTTACAGTAATCACGCACCATTCCCTAGAATAGTCTTCTCCTTTCTGAAAGTTTACTGTCAGTATGAGGAATTTGGACTCTTTCCTCAGAAACAGCAGCTGAAAAAGCAGACTGCTTTTTAGAGATTGTTCTAATATTTAAAAAAAAAAAAAACCCTCAAAATTTGCCAGTAGCAGTATTTGCTGTGAGAATGGAAAGGCTAGTTTAAACACGACAGTTTCCCTTACCCCTCCAGTAAAACACATGGCAATGATTTCTCCTCATCTATCCACTTACAGACTTGTACAGAAAGGACATTACTGTTCAAACAGAAATTTGGGGTTCTGTTTTTATGGCGAGGGTTGGAAAGCCACACATGGGAGTGTCTTGGTGTTGAGAATTACCACCACCATGAATTACATAACTGGATCAAACAGAGGTTGTTAATGCAACATTTTCTACCCATCTCTAAAAATAAAATGGGTCCAAGGAAAGAAAGCCAACTTTTCAGCATATGTGAGGGAGTTAATATTTTCAAATTAGTCATTTCTGATCCAGCAATTACAACGGGAAATAGTAACAGTGAAAACTAAGCACAGACTAAAGAAAATTCTGTGTTGCCAGCTTGACAAATCTCAAGAAAACCATGAAATATGTTTCCACACAGGAACTGAATACAACTCAAAGCTGCATTCTCAAACACCTGCAGCACCAATTAAGAGTCCACTGTGTTCATCCAGGAGCCTCTTTTTGGAATGCAGAAAGAACATAAATCTCCCAATATATGTTCTTTTGAAATGCCTCTCATAGAGAAATACTAGCTGTTGAGATTAGATTCCCCGCGTGTTTGCTACCACATAGCCTCTATCCTCCTCTCTAGCCCTCCAAAAAAGCCAAAACACAACAGGCACCAGAGACATTTCCAAATGTCAGTTCAAAATCTTGAAGATGAACAAGGCCAAAACGGTTCTTTTTCAGAAAAGTTTATCGCTTGCAAGGGAAGCGGAAAAGAAAATGTCCCCTCATATACTCATACTGAAAAATCAAAACACCTGTGTGTCCTTGGTGGAAGAACTCAGCAGTTCCTTGTCTAGCAATTCATTGCTGGGGCAATCTTCTCCTTTAGCTAATGCTTTTACAGTGCAGTACTACCAGGTGATGAGTTAGGTTAATGAAGACTTAACAAGTCCTATCAATTATTTCTGAAGGGAAAACGGGAGCTTACATGACAGCGTACAAGATAAAAATAAGGACGTATATGTTAGGGATAGGGGGAGAAAGGTTTGTTTAAATTCTTTCTGATATACCAGAAATCAGATTTATTTGAGGTATTTGGATGGAGAGAGCAAGACATACATTGTAACTGATTTTTGTAAAAAAGGGAGGGAGTAGTGGGGAAATAAACGGATGAGGTGATTTGCAATTGGATACAAAGCCTTTCACCTTCAGATTGCCTGTTCTAATCCAAACCGAGATGAGCAGTGGCTGAGGTAGCTCTTGGATGACCTACTGTATGTGAAATTAGTTGACACTCTCAGTTCAGCAGTTAATAGATAGGTGCCCACGTTGCAAAAACACAAAACAAATGGAGTCCATGGCTGAGACTGCCAACAGGAGGAGGCTAAGGATTAAATAGACTATGGTCACTGCACTGCACTGCACTCTCACCCCTACACATGGTCTCTCCAGTTCCGAGAAGCGGAAGTGATGGTGAAGTTTGTACTGTCCTATGCCCATGCTGTACCTGTTCTGTGGATAGAAAATTCAAGTTTCCTGGGCTGTCAGGCCAGCAGTTTTCAACAACATTAAATTCACACACACAAATCTTCATGTGTAAACAAACAGGATATAGAAAAACCTGATGAACAGTCCAAAAATATATTCTGGAAAAAGGAGAAAAGGACCAAGTGGCAATTTAAGAGGAAGAGAAAAACAAAGGGGTTAGAGAAAGGGAAGGTTTTGGTTTATTACCTGAATATCCTCCTGAGGATTTGATATACATCTGCCCATACTGTTCTTCTACCATGGTATCATAAGCCTCATCATCTTCCTCATCCTCCTCATTGTGGTAGGACGTGGGACTATCAGTAGTTGGAATGCTGCTGGCTCCTGGGCTCGTCCGCTCCCCTTGGGAGTACTGCACTTGCTGTATGTTTGGGATGAGAGTAGCTAAACTGGGCATTCCATAGTATGAAACACGAGACAACTTTAGCGGAGCAGCATTAGAAACGCTCCCTCCGGTACTATCCCGAGTGCTGGCTTCCAAGGGTCGCTTGGCAGGAAGGCCTGACACAGTTGTGGGTTGCAGCTCAAGATTTTCGTGTTTCACCCGGGTCAGGAGCGGGATGGGCATGGAAGGGGACATGACGTAGGGCAAAGAAGCAGACTGCAATTGGTTACAAGGGCTCTGAGGTTCCGAACTAGGATCTTCTATCATGGTGGTTTGAGAGTCACAGTGGGGAGAACTCACTTTGAACATCAAGTCTGTCCCTTTTTCTACGATATGTTGGATCTGTAGGAAACCTGCAGTGTACATCACTACCAGCTGTTCACTCGCGGCCATTGTGAGTTTCCCAGTGTAACAAAATGAAAGGATTTGCTGGAAGCATGCTGGTGGCACGGTACCTGGGAGTTCAAATGCACTTTTGCTGTTCCCGCTAAACAAGTCTCTGAAGTACAGACTGCTGGCTGCTAACACCGCACGATGTGCCTTGAAGGCTTGGCCCTTGACAACTATGGACACATCACAGTAAAGCCCCAGCAGCCTCTGCTCATTCAGACAGCCCAAGACTGTGTTCCCAAAGTTGGGAATTTCTATGTGCAACATCTGTGACATGGCTCAGGATTAGTTGGAGCTCCTTAGACATGCAATGCAGAAATATCCAAAGTAGGGCACATCTGAAAAACGAAGAAGGCAGGGAGAAAGAAACAGCATTTTTAGAGTTCTCTGCAACAAACAAAAACAAAAACAACCTAACACAACTGAAGACTCAAAACTAAACCCTAAGGGCTGATGTATAACACCAAGTGTTTATAAAATTATTTATTGCATTTTTAAAAAAAACTTTAAAAAATGTATTCAAATATTCTCAAAGATTTTTTTTTTAAATTATCATTGGTTCTTTCCTCTGGAGTTTAAAGTAAACAGGATAATATGGATGGTAACAGAGTAGGAATGAATAGTAAGGTAGCCCTATTAATATTCAACAGACCTTTGGAAACGGATAAAAAATACCTGCTGAAACTCGAGATGAAATAGTTGCAAAACGATGTGCCATTTTGTCTGAAATAAATATAGCATTCTATCAAAGTAGTTACTGTAATAAAAACCTATTTTAACGATCCTAGACGATGCCCCTACACTTGTTTTAAAAAAGAAACTATTCAGAGTTAAACTACTTCTAAGTGGAATTATAAGAGCCATTTCATTTAAAGGAATCAAAATTAAGACAGGTAATTGAGCCCAAACAAACAAAACCAAGGTACTGCAGTAAACTTAACATCAAGTCACTTGTTTTCAATTTTAAATACAGACTAGGGCAAGAGAGTGTCCACATATGTCCCCCTGTGGCAAGTGCCCTATGTTCTGTTCCTGGTCATATTAAAAAGGGATTCTGTAGATGACATAGTGCAAGCCTAATCCAAGGCAAGACACGTACCCCGTAATAGGAACAACCCCATCTTCTGAAATCAGGAACAGTACTATCAAGAATGCCTCTGAACAATCTCAAGTCAAAAAAAATATATCTTCAGCCTATATGGCTTTCGACTTTGCATCAAATAACAGCACAGAGTGTACTGTTTTAGGATATCGGCACCTTTTGGGGATGAGAATAATTTCTCCGTTTCTGTGTAGAAAGAGGCAAGCTCTGAAACAAGCCCACAGGAGCAGTAAGATTAAATTAGGTAATTTTAGTTCATAAAACTCCAGAAAAGCCAGTCAGTGCTTATTAGCCCAAATAAAGACTACACCCCAAGAATCTCCTGCCCACCATCACCCAACCCCCCCCTTAAGAAAACAGAAGATTTCAAATTATGTTTGCACTTGATGGTACTGAGTAAACTGTGTTTAACTAGTACCAAATCCTCATGACAATGGCATAAAAAGAAATTTACCTGATAATTTTTTTTTAAATCTCCTCTGAAAAGAAAAATAACCTACAAAGAACTTCTCTGTTCACACTGCTGGAAAAAAGTCCTATCTGCAAAGCCACTGAGGAACAGGAAGAAAAGAGAACATGCACAAAGCCAATTTAATTGTATCTGCATGGTTTAAGAGAGAATTCTTCAAAGCAAGGAACTTCTATGCCCCTGCATCTGACACCATGCAAACATACCTTAAACAACGAATGATCCAAGGTACTGCTGCTCAATGAAGGATCTCTTAAGTCCCTTTTTATCGCCTCCGTCTGCTACACTAACTGCAGCAACCAAGATCGTTCAGGGTGTGGGGGGGAGAAATAGTATCAAAACCTCCGTTTGTATCTGCTGTAGCTCAAGCTTTTACCAAGTCAAATCTCGACGGCAGTGCATAGCATCTAAATGAATAGGCCGGATGCAGATTAACATTCAGGCTGCTCTCTGCAATGAATAGAGCCCTTTGATTAGGGACCTGAAGTAAATGCCAGTTTCAAACCGAAGCTTTAAAAACAGAGAAATATCAGTGCCAGAGGAATGCTCTCAGTGTTGGTACAAGACAGACTTTTGATGAGTCACTGCAATGCAAACAAAGATGGCAGAAATACTGTACTGTATGCTGATGAAATGCTTAGTGGTGCCACAGCAACTGAGACAGGTTTTAAATTTATAGAGCAGTTTTGCATATGAATTACGCTGTAAACTGCCTCCTCTGCCATCTAGTACATCCAGAGTGTCAAAGCATTTAAACTATTCCAAACAGTCTGCAGAGCTGGCACTGCTGCTGTTTAACTCCTCCAGCGTGAGGAAGAAATTAGTCCAAGGAAGCACATCTGCTCCAGAAAAAACTACCCATCCCACCAAGGCGGCTCCTCATTCCTTCCTGCTGGCTCAAATCTCTCTGCCCCACAACAACAGATGAAAGGTTTAAAACCTATACAATAATCACCCTACAACAAGCATCTAAACATGTATATTTGCGGGTGCCCAAATCAGTACTAAATAAAGATGCTCCAGAGTCCTAAGTGCATATGGAGCAACATTCATGGCCCCCCTCCCCCTTCCTTAACACACAAGAAAGCTTTTCAAACACAGGAAAACATTTACCCCTTGGGAAAGCTTCTCAGTCTGTGGCTGCATCCACTAAAAGCAAATCCATTTGCTTAAGTAATGAAATCCTAGTCACATTGTCTCCCAGATTCAGATTTTAAATTACCTTAACATTTATTGAGCATGCTGGTGCTTTTTCTGGGAAAGGGGGTGGGGTCTGGCTTTTCTTACTTGTTCCCTGCACAGACCATTTTTTATTTCAATTAATGCTCTATGGCTGGTTCCAATTCCTCTGCTCGTATGGTGTCATAGATAAAATTCAAAACTTAAAAAAAAATAAAGATTAAATCAGGCACCTTTAGTCAAAAGTAGCTATATATAATGCAAATATGTGGGGCTCTCCGCAGTCACTTCTTATTTAGTGTGTGCATGCCTGGTTTTTACTGTTCATATGTATATTTGGTGCATGAAATTCAACTGTGCAGAATCAAAGCAAAACACTGCCACTTTTGAGATTACAGGGGTTGGAAGCAAGCCTGGCTTTTCTTTTCCTTCCAGCAAAAGACACTAACACATTTACAGGACTAGCGACCTCATAACAATACTTGGCAGTCCTCTAGTCTAAACCTTCCAACCAAGGATCTCAGAGCGCATTGAGAAGACATTAACCATTTAATCCGAACATCTCATGAGGCAAGTTTCCCCTATTTTGAAGATGAGGAACTAAGGCACAAAGTGGTGCCCAAAGTCACACAACAATTCTGTGCATAGCTGGGAGCAGATACCACACCTCCTGGCTCCTAGTCCAATGAGCTAACCACATTGTCCCCGTCTTGCCTTCCAAGAACTGTCCATCGCTTTAAAAGTAAAACAATCGTACCTAAAAAAACGGAGATTTTTCCCATACCAGTTATTTACTCTCTAAATTACTGATTGTATTTCAGGTTCTCTTTTATCATCACCTCTACTGGGACTAAAGGAGAAGAGGAAACGTTTGGGATCATGGTCTCACAAGAGATTTCATTACTATACAGCAACTTTAATCCAGGGAAGCAAAACAGCTGCTCTTGATGTTGTTGCCCACTTGCTCGAAGAAACCTCAGCAGAACTACATCTCAGTGGATGGTGTCAAACCCAGGGTCCTCAGGCAATGGAAAACGAAAAGCAAAAAAGTTTACCACTCAACCTTCTAGGAAGGAAGCCACTGTTATATGGAAAGCCAATCCTGGGTCAAGAATGATCTCTCTTTTCTTATAGTAAGAGCTCTCTTAGAGATATATGAGAGATTAGGGAAGTACCAGATGGTACTTTTATTTATTTGGGGGGGGGGTACTCAATCACAATCCCCCTGCTTCTGAAAATTAGACAATGTAACATGAATAGAAAGAGCTAAAGACTGCTGATGTTCAGAAACAGAAGTAGCCAAGAAAAGGTACTGTCGAGTAGATAAGCACTGTTTTCCTTTAACGCTACTATTAGGTTAATCAATTAATGGAGTCAATGGGGATATCAGACAAAGATTATTTTGCATGGAAAATGGAACACACAAAAACATCTTATGGGGAAACTTGCAGCAGAGTTTCCTTTAAAAAAAAAAAAAACTCAACGGAGCACAAGTCAGATTTGGAGTACAGCACTGAAAGCTTCACATTTACATGCAACTTTCCTCATCTGCCACCTCACCCAGTTGCCTACTCACCTTTTGTATCTACCATAACATCAGTTGGAAGTAACTTCTTTTAGTGGTGCAAAATAAAAAGTTAAAATCAGCACTCTTCCAATGAAATTCTAGAATATCATCTTCTATGTCAAGCCTGTTAAAGATATCAACCTACTGTCTGCTCCTCATTTTAATTCAAAATATATTTGTTACCTCTTAGAAATGCTGGGTGGGTTTAGATATGATGGAATAGGATTTCATTTGTATTTTCCCTTAAAATAAAGAAGTCGTGCCAAGAAGATACCACCACATTGTTATCCCCAGGAATTAGAGTCACAATAGTCCAGGCTACACTCCTTAATGAGTACCAAAAGGTCACAACTAGACAAAAGGAGTACTATCAGACTTTACCTTAAACCTCCATGAACCGCCAGAGCTTGAAACAGTTTTTAAGGCATGTCTACACGGCCTAGCAGTTCAGACTATGGGGTTGTGCTGTGCTGTGATTTTCTCGGGCGCATGCTTTTCTCAGTTTCGTTTGCACCGCAGCGTCCACGAGAGGGAATTGCAGCGTAGCACTTTGATGAGCACGGATATTCACACCTCCATTGTCCAAACTGTGGGGCAATACAGACAAGCCCTTAGAAAGCAACTGAGAACCTGGACTTCCAGTGGCATTCTATATACAGTATTCATTTGTTGCTATGTTTCATGAAGGATCCAAATTTAAAAATCACACCATTCCAATTACTATCTTGCCTTTTCTCCACTTCTACCTATTGTAGCAGCTACAACTCTCACAAACCACTAGAGTTAGGACTCAGTCTTTCAGATATGCATCCGATGAAGTGAGCTGTAGCTCACGAAAGCTTATGCTCTAATAAATTTGTTAGTCTCTAAGGTGCCACGGGTACTCCTTTTCTTTTTATAAAATAATAGTTTCTACTTCTAGATTTTCAGGAGATAAAAGCTTCTGAAATCAAATTCAAACTGAAGTGGAAAAAAGGCAAGACAGTAATCAAAATGACAATTTTAATTTCTGATATCTCACGGCCTGCCAGGTCTAGAAACACTATGAGAAAACCAAAGCAAACGCTGTCAGGACCAGCAAGCTTTTCAAAGCACTAGTCCTGGCCCAGTGTTCAGAAAATGTTTTTCTGGTTCTTGGCTATCTTTCTTCCACCCCTTTTATGGCCCATGTTCTACCATGGTGAATCCAACTGGTGGACAGAGCGCGAACATAAAGTAATCTTGGAAGACTGAATAAAAACCACAAACACTATTTGACACTGTACACGCCTGAAGAAATTGTTGAGAGTTTCTGATAACTGTAACATGGTCTTACACCCGACAGGTCTTAGACTAGCATTACTTTGGAAACATTAGGTTTTCTCCAAACTCTTTGTTCTGAAAAAGAGGACAAATAAGCACTTTGAATTGTTTAAAATTTGGTTTATACTATATTAACCTTGGTTTCAGAGTAGCAGCCATGTTAGTCTGTATTCGCAAGAAGAAAAGGAGTATTTGTGGCATCTTAGAGACTAACAAATTTATTTGAGCATAAGCTTTCTTGAGCTACAGCTCACTTCTGAGTTCCCTGTGCTGAAATAGAAGGAAAATGCCCTTAGAAGTTAAATGTGTAAATTACTGGTTCACAATACTGCAACAAATGAAGCTACTTCTGTGTAATCAAGTCCTAGTCACTGTATATAGGGCAATACAGTTTCTTCTTCATGCAGTCAGAGTTTTCTCTCTTTTAGATTAAACTTTTTTTAAATAAAAGACAATCAGACCAAGAAAGTCTCCCCACCTCCTATGCACACTTTTTAGCTCAAATGGGAAAAAAAATTAATTAAATTTGATTTTTTTAAAAAAATGAATTAAGATGCATTGAAAGTGAACTGAAAAAAAATTTTCTTTTCTTGCTGAAAACCCCTTGTTGGGAACTTTTAGGCATCTATCAAAACAAGTTTACATTAAATTATGTTTTTAGGAAAGCCATAACCCTAGTCTTAGCACATTCCTAAAAAGGTTAGGCATTATTTGACATAAGGCATGTTACAGTTTTGTGAGTATCCCAATACTGCTCTGTTGAAGCTACACATGCACTTTGGATGCTGGAGGCTTGCTTCTTCTAAATGACTTGTTTGTTTAAATGCCCAAGTGGTCTGGACCACACTAACTTTTTCTGAGGGGAAAAAGTTATCTATCTAGAACAAGGTGCTCCATCACAGCTCCTTTAAGAAGCATAAGTAATTAAAAAATGTATTTAATTGTCTTTTCCTTAGACAACATATAAAGCTCAGAGACAACCAAAACCAAACTTATTTATTGTAAAAGAAAGGTCCTTATCATAATTGCTTTCTTAAAGGTAAGGAGTACTGAAAAGCAGCTGGACTTCAGAAAAATAAAAGATTCAGTGACCCTCAGAGGGCTGTAAACAAAACTCTACAGAAAAGCTTTCACAGCTATTCCCAGCCAAAACTCTCATCAAAAGAAAATAGCTGAAAAGTCCTGCCCTTGAAGGCCCCAATGGGTCAAAAGAAACTTCCCTTTCTTCTGTAAATGAGGAGAGAGAAAGAAAATCACACCCTTCGATTTAAGGCTGCTAAGGGATTTCTAACATGGAAGAGGCACATTTGAAAGAAACAATAGAACTAGCTTCAGAAGGAAAAAATGAATAGAATTTTCTCTGCCGAAAACATAATGGTACAGGAGCAAGATGCCTAATTCCCTTTTAAAACTTGGTCACCAAAATACACGGTTCTCCTTTGACTCATCCTCAACCAATTAACTGTGTAAGATTCCCTTACTCTTAAATTCCTCACGAAAGCCACAAGGGAATTGGAGGGGTACTTATGGTTAACAGAAGGATGGACCCTTCTCCCCAATCTTTCTGAGGAAATACACCTTTCATACAGGAAAAATATGCAACAGTTCACTACAACACTTGGTGGTTGAATTACAGTCTCTAAGTGCCCAATCATCGTAACTCCACCAAAAAGGAAATAGCAATATCAAAAGTATCGTGTAGGCGGGGGCAATAGGGATACAAAAGAGGGTCAGAGATACCACTCTCCACAATAAGGAAATAAAACAGCATTGCATATTTTTGTTTTTCTCCCCCAAAGAACATGAATTACAAGTTACTGTCTTTTCAGCAAAGACGGTGCTAGGAACTCAATCACAAACATGAAATTGTGCAAATGCCAGTCCCTGTCAGGAGAAGGAAAACAAGGTTATCTTCAGTAATCAACTGACAGTCATACTGAGAATCTTTTTTTTTTTTGCTGCATTTGTTTCTATAGCTTCAAAGCATTAAAAAGGAGTAATGATTTATTTTGAAATGCTGAGTTGGAAGCAGTAACTAATGCTAATCCACCCTATTTTTAGTGTAGCAGCAAGTGACAATTGGTGAATAGGATTAATTCTGGTTTACTAAGATAGTGGAAACTAATTTTGCAAACATTAATAAGTAGCATACAAACAGCGCATGCAGTACAGATATACTTGGTTTATGATTTTAAAAAATGAATACAGAAAGGAATGCATTAGATGTTCACATACCTCAGGGGAAGAGGGGAAAAGATGAACTTAATTAAATTAATGCTGGTAATCTAGCCTAACAAAGTGGGCACAAATCCTTTATTAAAGAAACCCAAGATAACAGTTACTTGGAGCTTTCCTCCTGAAATTACAAAGCACCTCAGCAGCAGCCTCTGAAACCCATGCATTAGATTTACGAAGAGATCTGTCATACTGCAAGGTGAGTCACTTACATAGCCTCAATGAAACACTAGCGCTCGAGGTCATACACTCACATTGGAGTCCGTCTCAAAAAGTACAGTAATTTCATGAAGGCAAAGCATGCTATTTTCATTATTTTGTAATTATTTTTCTTCTTATTCACCGCAGATTTTAAGAGCTTATCAAATCAAGGACAAGCAAATCTGGAGAACAAAACATTTAATTTTTGCAGGTTGCTACAAAGGAGAGGGTGAGGCATAGATATAAAAATAAATACAATTATTTTGCAAAATTTAATTTTAACAATCTAATAAAAGCTTCTGAAGTCTCAGGCTAACTTACAACTATAAGTATCTCCAGAGAGAACACGGTCTACTATTATCATGCTTTCTGCAA
Organism: Dermochelys coriacea; assembly: GCF_009764565.3. Taxonomy (NCBI): domain Eukaryota; kingdom Metazoa; phylum Chordata; order Testudines; family Dermochelyidae; genus Dermochelys; species Dermochelys coriacea. The sequence goes on along the minus strand of NC_050083.1, from coordinate 20,278,927 downwards.
AAGTGTGCCTTTCCTGCATTCCATTACAAACATTAATTCATATCCATAATACATCAAAGACAAGTGTCATGCTGAATTTTATTACCCTCACACCTTCTACACAACAGCATTTGCTAGCAGTATATATTCTGCATGACTCAGTTCTACCATCATGGCAATACGGAACAAAAAACCTTAAAATAAGTACGTCTTAAAAGGTCAATTAAGAGATCTTACAAAACATCAGACGCTGCTTCTTGCTTGAGCTCATTACCTAGTATGGTGGAGCTGCCTGTGTGTTTTTTTTTCTTGTGCAAGTTAGTCTGTGAGTCAGCATTCACACACATGAGAACATCAGGAATACTGCCTAGTTCTGATGCAATGGAGGTTGTATAAAAAAAAAGTGCACTCCGTTTGGACAGGAGCCTGTAATTCAATTGCCTTTACTTTTCAATTACTGCATAGTCTACTGTTACCAAACTGCATAAAAGAAGGGAACTTTGCTTACATATGTGTCTGAATTAATCACTTCTTACTTCTGGCTACAGTTTATTTTCTGTGCTAAAAAAAAGCAACTAGGCATAATATAATTAACCCTTCAAGGGCAGAAATCTCTTTGAAGCTATTAAGACAGTCTCTTTTTGTACCATTTCCAGTGTAAGCAGACAACACTGCCAAAAAGTTTTGGCCAATGAAGGCATTTATACATTAAACTTTTAATATGTTCTATAAAGTGAAGCTACAACTGCATATGAGCTTGAGCATTAATGGAAATATAAGCTTGCCTTTAAAGGTTCACATAAGGGAAGTTAAATTCTACAGGAATTTAAATGCATATCCAGCATCCATGGTCATATGAGAGCTATTTCAAAGACTGTTCTTGCATCTGGTTGTTTATCAAAGGCTTTTAAGTTGATAGCAAACATGGTGAAACCTGTGCCAAATTTTAGGTGAGGTACTAAGCACCTGATGAACATACAGTGCTTTCCACCCACGTTATGAAAGCTTTTTTATGACACACCTTGTACAAAATTATAGCAAGTTGGCAAACCACCACATGAAAAGCTTATTAGAACAGTGTTAATTACAACACCTTTTTTATACACATCCAAATGTTTGCCTCCAAGAATGGTATTTTTAACTGAATGTGGGATGAAATATTGGTGTTACAGTACAGGAGTTCAGCTCTCTTGGATCCCCCTCTGTACTGATTTTTGGGAGTGGAGATCCAACCAAAAACCTCACGCATCATGTACTGCATTTAGTCAGATGATCTCAAAGAGTTTTTATAAGTGTTTGTACATTATTGCGCCAGTCACATGATCTACATCCTCTATATGGCAAAACAGGTGACAAGAAGTTAGGTCATTTGCCAGTTACATGAGTAACAGAACCCAGGGCCCCTGATACTCTGGTAACAGACAAACATTGCCTCTGTTGAAGACGGGTAGAGAGGTACAGATGTATATATGCCACACACAAAAGGTAGGAGAAGATAGATTAATATTCCCATTTACTGTGTCAAGTTAAGTAAGGATCACCACAGTGTGGTTTTGAATCACGTGAGCTGCAAGATCAAGGTAAAAGTAGCAAGCACTAGGGGTGGGAGAGTCCCCTTTAACTTTCAATTTCCGACTTTTCTGTTCATGTTACAAACCTCTGTGTTTTGAGTATACAGCACTTACATGTTTTGTATATGCATTGGCCTTTGTTATCTACATTCTACTGACCCAACAGAACATAATGGCTCCTTCAGAATTTCAGTGAACTAATTTTCAAGACATATACCTGCAATGCACCCCATAGGCAGCCTTGAAACAACAATAATTACAGTTCACAGGGAAATTACAGGATTTTGGAGGTAATCCTAGAGTCTGAGAACTTTTTGTGGTGTGCCACAGATGCCAAGACCACAAGCCCTGTCACTGTGAAAAGTGTTAGTGAATATTATAAAGGGGGAAGGAGAAAACCTGCACAGACAATGACAGCAAGCCCTACAACCGCCCAGATTTACTTAAAGCACAAGATACATTTTCCTAATATTTTTGAAATCAGATTTGTACACTTTTTACTTTTTATCCCTGAGTAGCAGAGAAAAACCTGGAGATTGGAGGGAGAATGGTAAGGAAATCTCCGGGTTTTCAATTTCACATTGTAAATAGATTACCTGCATACACTAATTTGACCTCCTATTTAAAAAAAATCATGTTTGGTTTATAGATGATTGAACATGGATTAATAATCCAATGGATCATAATAATGTTCTAAATAAGGTTTTTATTGTTTTAAGAGCAGGTGAAAGTTAAAGCACTATACGTTCCTCTTACACTTTCGTAGGAAAAGCTAAGTAGCTATTAACTGAATGTCAACAACCAAAAAAACAAACAAACAAACAAACAAACAAACAAACCACCATTATGGATCAATCTTACCTAAACATAAAAGTATCTTAAAACAGTATAATCCTAATGGTTTTTTTTTTTTTCAAAAGATGTGCGATTATTCCAATTCAGATTAATTGATTTTTTTTAAATGTAAATTGCCTCTGGGCCAAATCCTTGTGTGCCAAACTTCTTAACTAATTACAGTACTGCTCGACAATATTTCAAAAAAATTTAAGTGCTGTTTTGAATACTGCTGACAATCTTTCTCACCCAAATTTGTAATTTAAATACCTTAAATTTGAAAAACACTCTCCCTATGGCATACTTAACTCACCCCTCCCATTCCTGATGAAAAATGAAGCTTTTCTGAGTATCTCAGTATTTTCCTAGCCCCCCCTTCCTTATTAAGGACTCAATGCTGCAAACTGCTGTGTGTGGCTGGACCCTTGTGCCCAAATGACTCAGTGATACACAACTTCACATAGGAGACTGTCCAAGCAAAAGAGCTTGTAGAATCAGGGCCAACATTTTTACACTTTAAATGTTCCTAAATTTGTTCTCCAAAGGGCACTTCCTGTGTTTGGAGTTAATAATTTTCATCTATATAACACAATACATCTGAGGATCTCAAAGCCATTAGATATTAATGAAGCCTCACAGAACTCCTTTGGTGTAACTATGAAACCAATTTTCAAGACAAAAAGATGTTAACTGAGTTGTCAAAGGCCATTTAGCAAGTAAGTGGTTAAACCAAGGAGTTAAGCCCCCTGAGTCCTAGCGCCCAGTCCCACACTAACCACTAGACAAGACTTTCTCTCAAACGACTATGGTGCGTGTACAAGACTATAAGAATTTTATGTAGATGAGTCTGACTGGTGAAAAAGAGCTAATTTTTTTTTTCTGGTAAGTGTGATTTTTGTATGAAGCAGTTCCATTTTTGCTGAAACATGTTTAAGATTCCCTTCCAGTACTGCAAAGCACCTTGAAAGGTCAGCAAGCACTTTTATATTCTCAGAGATCCATCTACAACACTGCAGTAGATGAAACGGATTGACCTATACAAGAACTGAAAAAGCCCCTATGAAATAATCCATCTAAACTCTTTTGTAGCTGCAGCAGTGTGTGTCACAGGCACATTTGAAAATAGTACCTACCTACTGCAGCTGATACAGGGCTTGATATGTTTTAAATAATGGTCATGGTCTCTTGGGATGTAACCAAACGTGGAATGAATAGCTGCAGAGCAGAGAATACAGTACAAAGATAAAATACGTACATATTAAAATGTGTGCAGAGCCCTGTGCCCATTACTGAACTCATTAAAGACAGCAATACTTTGTAACATACTCTAATCTTTAATATTCATAGCTTAGTTAATTTGCATATCATGCCATAAATAGTTGAAGCAGAGGTAAAACACAAAGCGCTCTACTTGCATTTCTAATTATGCCTAAAATCAAATGTAAATCATAACACATCCAAGATACTGAAAATATTAAATTTGCTGTCTTGCAGTTAAAGTCTTTTTTTTTACAAAACCAATTATCTGTAAAAGGAAGAATCAAAGAGGGTTCTAAGTACGTGTACTAGAGATTGTATTGGCTTACGTTGCTAGTTACCAAGAGGAAAAAGATGTCCAAACTACATAGTTGGACTCAATTACCTAGTAGTTACTGTCAATTCTTCAGGCTGAAGGTTTCCAAGGTGCCAAACCTTCCATTGTCAAGCAACCTTTGCTATTGCCATTTACAATGCTTGCTGCTAACCGGCTGTTTGTTTTCAAGAGGAGAATAAAGGAAGTTATGTTCATATTTAAGGTACTACTGCAGAACTCTTTTCTGTAAACAATATTGCTGCGTCCTTGCCAAATTTCATCAGTATACTTGGAAAAACAAAAGATGTTTCCCCTTTTCTGTTTTTTAGATATTTTCTCTGGTTATCCCATAATGTTCCACATCAGTAGTCACCAAAGCAGGAGAAAGACCCAATGACTTGTACCTTCTGCCAAAAACAGGAGACTTGGAATGTGGTGACGGTTGGTGCCCTTTGTTAGCCACATGCATCTTCTCCCATCACCCAATGTGGCCGTATCTGTTTACTGCAGTGGTTTTCAAACTTTTTTTCTGGTGACCCAGTTGAAAAAAATTGTTGATGCCCACAACCCAGCAGAGCTCGGGATGAGGGGCTCAGGACTGGGGCAGAGGGCTGGGATGCGGGCTGGGAATGAGGGGTACACGATGTGAGAGGGGGCTCTGGGCTGGGGCCAGGGATGAGGGGTTTGGGGTGCAGGAGGGGGGTCCGAGTCAGGGGGGACTCTGGGAGGGCAGGGGGTGGGGGTCAGGGTTCTGGGTGCAGGCTCTGGCATGGGGCTGGGCATGAGGGGTTTGGGGTGCAGGAAGGAGCTCCGGGTTTGGGGGGAGCTCAGGGCTGCGGATTGGGGTGCGGGCTTACCTTGGGCAGCTCCTGGTCAGCAGCGCAGCGGGGGTTCTAAGGCAGGCTTCCTGCCTGTCCTGGCATCGCAGACCGCACCCCGGAAGTGGCCAGCAGCAAGTCCGGCTCCTAGGTGGAGGCGCACAAGCAGCTCCCGCCTGCAGGCACCGCCCCTCCAGCTCCCATTGGCCAGGAATTGGCCAATGGAAGTGCAGAGCCAGTGCTTCGGAGTGGGGGAGGGGCAGCGTGGTGTCAGAACAGGTAGGAACTAGCCTGCCTTAGCCAGGCAGCACCGCCGACGGGACTTTTAACAGCTTGGTCAGCAGTACTGACCGGAGCTGCTGTGACCAGTGCCTTACGTTCCACGACCCAGTACAGGTTGTGACCCGCAGTTTGAAAACCACTGGTTTACTGCACTGACACTGCTAGCTGGAAAGTAAAACTGAGTACATTTAATTATAGAAGAACCATATCTCTCTCTTCTCAGTTCCAAAAGCTATCTGTGCCCCCTCTTCCTCATCTCCAGTACAGACAGATTGCTAATTCACGTGCTCGCCTGCTGACAACTCAGGTGAGAAGATGATAACTAAGATGTAGCTTGCTGAGGAGAGCAAATTTAGGGAAGCACAGTAAATTGACAGTAGCAACTCATGCATCTACCCAGCTTCCAGACTGGCATCCAACAGAGCCAGGCCCAAAGGACAGGAAACATACAGCCAAGAACCAGCTACGACACTGAAATTTCAACCCAGGATTTTCTGTGATTTTGCCGAAATGGTTCATGTCCACACTGAGCTCTGGGGATTGGGGAGGAGGAGAACACTGGCATCTGTGCATTCCACAACACTGGAGCCTGGGTTTCGCTTCAAACTGGAACCTCTGTGGCATCCTCTTCCAAGACAGACCACAACCAGCGCAGAGTAGCCCCAGATGCACCTATGATGGTCCTTCACGGCTGTAACAGTTCATACTCACTGGTGTTAAAACAGTTAAGGATTTCCTTCATCTACCAGCAGCCAACACCATGGCAAGCAGATCATCATGCTAACTATTTAAAAAAAAAAAATCGAGCGGATTATCACTACTATCGTGAGCTGCAGTTGCTAATTTAACCTTGGGCTAGGAGCCTTTTTCTTCAGGGCAGCTGGGAACTATATCTAAGGTGAGGGAGGTAAATTTGAAAAACAGCTAGAATTTGGTATTCAGCTAAAGCTTTAGAGCTTTGAAGGTTGCCAGTCTGGCATTACAGGACTGTGTGAAAAGAAATCACCTGACTGAAAAGTCTGTCCCAGAAATGGAAAAATTTTCTACCTCCAAGATCTCTGAAGCTGCTAAGCCAAGTTCACTGAAACCAAAAGAGACAAGAGATTCAGGGGAAAACAGTATCCTGGATTGCTAGATTCTATGGTTCTCAGCTCTGCGAGAGCGAGAGGAAAAACACTGCTTCCACTAAGTTACTGACACTCTGCAGATGCAACATGTTCCATTTTTCCTCTCTATTTTGTCCTGCATTTTACACAAAACATTTAATTTCAAATTTTTCCTCTTCTCATTGAGCAGGAGGAATGTGCTCCTGTGATTCAATCCATAGCCAGGAAGAGAGACTGGGAATTCCAGATAGAGATGATGGGATCTGGATATAACTAGAGCTCTAGCCTCTCACTCATGTGGGATCAGTTCAATCCAGTGCTCCTGCATGGAGTTCTGGAGCTGCAGAGCTCAGTTAACACAAATGGATGTTGCAGGTACCCACCAATGGTAAAAGATATGGCAAAGTCTTTCAAAACAAGTTAAATATGAGTATCTAACTGGGTAAGTATCCTGTTTAATGGAAAGGGTCGGCCCTCACAGCTCCCATTGGTTGTGGTTTATGCCAATGGGAGCTGCAGAGCCGGCAATGGGGAGGGGGCAAAGCGCAGAGCCTCCCTGGCTGCCCACATGCCTAGGGGCCACAAGGACCTGGCAGCCACTTCTAGGAGCTGTGTGGAGCTAGGGCAGGCCTGCCTTAGCCCTGGGCCCCTGCTGTGTCACCGAGCAGACTTTTAACGGCCCGGTCAGCAATGTCAACCGGAGTCGCCAGGGCGTTCCGGTTGAAAACCAGACGCCTGATAATCCTAACTCCAACCCATGGGTAATTAAACACGACAGCCGCACATACACTAACAATGCTCTCTCACAGCTGGGTGTATGCGCTTGTGAATTCCCTGTTCCATCCCCTTTAAAGATACTTTCCCCTGTGTGTTTGAAGTTTACCTCAGCATGACATAGGTATGTTTGCATGGATGTGCAATAAAAATCTACTTATGGAAACTGAATTTATCTTTATTATTCTCCATCACATGGTGGCTGCTGCTAACATTCAAGACAATAGTAATAGGTGCTTGCGCATTGTTATAATTGTTATAGTTGGACACACATAGCAATCATTACAAAGTTCAGAGCACGGTACAAACAAACAATGCCAGGCTCAGCACACTACAGCAACACACATTATTGTGGCTCAGTGTTAAAATGTTCCTTCAAGGTCCCCGTCAGCCATATAGCCCCCCCCACTGAGCTCCTCTTATAGCCTTGTGTTCATAACACACAGCACAATACTGAAGAGCATTGCAGGATCCATGCTTTCTGACAGAGATGGCTGGCTCACAAGTTACCAGGACAGTTGAAAAGTGGCTAAAACCCTTCCCAAAACACCCCGCAGCCAGTTGCATAGGGGGTGTACTGCTCTCTGTGTCAATTCAAGAGCTGCGACAAGGAGCATAGTGTGGACATGCAACAGCAGTTTAATTACAGCGGTGGCTGTACATCAACATAACTTAAGTTGACTTAACTTTGTAGCGTAGATGTAGCCTAAGGAAGAGAGGTGAAGTGATTTGCCTGTTTGTAAAAGAGAATTAACAATACTTTCCTATCTCAGAGGCATGCTGTGAAGGTTAATATCCATAAAGCAGTTCAAGATCCTTGGATAGAAAGTATTATTACTACATTACTGTCGATGGCATAAATAATTTCTCTTTAAAAGCTTACTCCTTTATCAGGCACAAGTTTTTATGGAATGCCAAAACCATCACTGACAAAAGCATAGATTTTAGCACAACAGTGACCTCAGGGACCCAGATATCTATGCTTTTTACCCATACTCTTCTCCATGTAAAGCACCAGAAGCAGAGTTCCTTGGCAACTGTGACCCATAAAACAAAGACATAATCCTATCTCCACAGACCTGACCCCAAAGTGACATTTTTAATCTTTGCTACTACGTAGGGGCTCATAATGCTCCTCTGATTGAGGCACTCTAATAGCACATTTCTGCTCTGAAGAAGCTCAAAACCTTCCTCCTCACTGTCCACAAAGGTAAGTAGCAATAGGAGAGGAAAGCATCCAGGACGCGCAAAGTAAAATATGTTTTTACAGAGCTATGTTCAAAGCTCCAGTTAAAAATCAAATCAACCAAATCTCAGTAACTAGGACAAAAATAACTTCCCGCAAGACAAATTTTAGGAAACAACAGAACGCATGAGCAACATGACAGATCAAGGTGAAGGAAAATGGTTTACTGTTATCTACATTCTTTGTAACTTTTTCACATTTCTTTATTTTACCACTGGGACTCCACTTGCTGGTGCAGCATGCCATTATTTTAGGCTTTTTGGGTGGCTGTCCTCAAGAAAGAAAGCATTTTGCCATCATCTGAACTCAACTAACTAACTGATTCTAAGCAAAGAGCAAGCTAAATATCACCAAAGGGAGAAAGGTAATCAGATTTTCAAGTCATACTACTATTGAATCTATGCAATATAATCACCATCACTATGTTTCCCTGTCTTAGGGCTTGTCTACACGAACATTTAGTTCTCAGCAAGCTGCAGTGTAAAACTACTCTGCATTAGCCTACCAAATGCTATCTATCCTTGTGGACCCTGCCGACGCACAACACTAGTTTGTCAATGTGCTACCCTGCTTGGAACCAGGAGTAGATAAAAGCGCACCACAGTGCACGTGACCAAGCTTCACACTGACAATTAATGCACGGCAGACTAGATTCATACCATCCCAGCTTGTCATGAACTAAATGCTCGTGTAGACAAACCCTTAGAAAAAAAATATAGAAGACACTGCTGAGAATGAACAGATGAAAAAAACTCATTACATTTTTCTTCTATTTTCTCAATGTTATGTTATTTCCAGGGCAAAGAAACCTCATCGACTGTGGGGGGCGTTAGACGTTGATCCCAGTGAGTCCCGCAAAGTTCTTGTGTTATGATTATTACTAGTAACCTCCTTCTGCCTCCTTTTGGAACTTCTGTTTCCATTTCAACTGAAGTATAGTCAAAAATGGTACAGAACATATGTCAGTCAGAACATCTTTTTCATAGTTTCTACCTTAAAGGAGTTGCAGAAGAGAAATCACAAGTCACTCCAAAAGGTGACCATTTATCCCTTTTTTCACAGTTAATACAATCTGCATGTAGAGAGAAGTGAAAGCAAGCTGCTCAAAGTGTACAAAGCTTTTTTGCTGTTCAAATGTACCCTGGCATTTTGCCCAGACCTATTTTTAAGCCCATTTACTAGAAATCCCACAAATTAAAGGAAATACGGATAATGTTGTAAGAATCCTTTGGGCCAAATAAAAGCTACACATAATTTTCCTTGTGCATCAGAGTAAGATCCTTAACCACAAAAACCAGATTTCCCCAAAGCTCTTTTGCAACAGTAAGAGAATCTTGTTTTGTAAAAAGTTGCTTTGATTCGCTACAGGATTACAAGGAATGATGGCAGACACCACCGCTTAGTTCAATATGCCTTTAAGCTAAAACCGTAAAAGGTAATTACTATTATGAAACGGAAAGGTGTTAAGAGAACACAAATAAGCTAAATATCTATAGCTCATGAATGGTTATTGTTAATGACAGTGAGACATGCAGACTGGGCTCATACAGAGAAGCTTTAAAATAGTTATTGCAGTATTTTTCTCCCCACAGGAGACTGCCATGTATTTTTATTTTCTAGTTTCTTTCAAAATGTAAGTTAAAATTGTTCATAAAAGCCCAAAAAGTACTAGTTAAAGTCTGCAATGGCGCAACAACATTTTATACCTGCTTCCCTCATACTGCTCAGCACAGTCCGGTCCCGCATTCCTTGGTATTCCAGTGCTGAGAAAAGGAACAAATTGTACCAAATATTCTTCTGTTTTGACTTTCTACCCACATGGCAAATAACGAGACCACTAAATTCATTTCACTTGTACATAAAAACAGGATTTTAAGTCAGGCACCTCTCTGATGGAACCTCTCGCATCAACCAGTTCATTAAGTGAATACTGTGTTGTATCAATGATCTCTTTTGTTTCTTCCCTGTAGCCACACCATACTACCTGCCACCTCCTTACTGGGGCTAAGTCATAGTGTTGGGGCTTGGTTCACTGCCACTACTTGCCTTGCAGTCAGCTGCAGATATTAATCCACAAGCAGTAGTTATAGTAAAATATAAAAGGGGAACTGTGCACAATGGTGGCTATTATGACAAATCTAGATGTCATACGGTGATGTGTCATTACATCATCATGTTGTGACTGAATGCAGTAAAAAGAATGTGAAGAAAAAAAGTGATCTGAAGAACTTATCTGCAAGAGAGGCCAGTTCCTGGTGGTCCCCACCTCAATTTCTACAAAATGCCCTCAATTGGATGTACGCAGTGTTGTTGTAGCTGTGTTGGTCCCACGGTATGAGATGCACAAAGTGGGTGAGGTAATATCTTTTATTTGACCAACTTCTGTTGGTGAGAGCTCTTACACAGAGCTCTTCTTCATATCTTCATGTAAGAAATAAAACCTTATTAGGCACTAACATAAGTCTGATACTGCATTAAGAAAAATAATTCTACTAGTTCTATAAAAAAAACACCCTTTGAATCTCTAGCATATGATAGTCCAGTAATAAGAAACAAACACCAGTCTAACTACCATTATACTACATTCTAAACAAGAATTGGCCAGGGCTGGCATATGTTTAATTAAGGATATGATTTGGTCATGGAGGTCACGGATTCCATGACTTTAACAGATCTCCATGACCGGGCGCCGGCTTCAGCCCTGCCATGACCATACCCTGATTTTGTACATTTTTACCATGACTGTCCTGTGAATTTTGTCTAATTTTACTGTGACAAAATCATATCCATATGTATAATAAAAAAGTTCTACTGAACCTTGTGACTCTAGTGGGAGATAAACATATACAAGGAGGCACAGAAACATTTGGAGCAGCTACAAAATCGCTTAATGATATCTATATAGAGCTCCATATGTGTTCAAACATGATCTCTGCCCCAAAGGATTTTCAAACTAATTTATAGGCCTAGGGTGACCACTCGTCCCAAACTGGGCGAGGCAGTCCTAAAATGCAGAGTTCAAGTCCCGGTCCCAGGCTGATTGACTCCAGGACAGCCTTTATCCTGGATTCCCTGCAGTGCTGTGCCGCACCTGCCCTAGGCTCAGGAGCAGTGGCAAGCCTCTTCCCGGTGTGTGTGTGGGGACTGAGGTGGGCCTTAGCCCCACCTTTCCACAAGGCCCCGTTCCCTGCTCCTCCTCTTTCTCCTCCCCTCCCCCCACCAAGATCTTGCCTCCTGGCCTGGCCAGAAGCAGGAGCCAGGCACTAGTAAGAGGTGCCCAGGGAGCGGGCCAGGGACATGGTCCAGGGGCCTCACAGGGCAGGTGGAGGGGCCTAGACTCCCCGAGCGGCTCTTATCACGGCCCAGCTCCGGCTTCCAGCCTGGTCAAACGGCAGGGCTCCTGCATGTGTCCGCTTTTTCCTTTTGAAAAGATGGTCACCCTATGTAAGCCACACCCTGCTTGCCTTATTCATGCGAGTAGTCTCACTGCGAATGTCTACGCTGCTAACATAAGCCCAGGCTTAGTTTAACTCGAGTCAGTTGACCGTGTTATGGAACTCTGGGCTTAAGGATCTACAATTTATTTTAACCCTATGTTAAGACTTTTTCTAACCCATGCTTGAACCTAGGGCTCTGGTGTCTACCCTGCAGTGTGCAGACCTGAGTCAAAGTAACCATATCCCAGAGTTCCCCCAAACACGGCCTCCCTAGCTCTAGGAGCCTGGTGCACTGTGGGAAAACTTTCCTGCCTGCCCTTGACATTACCAGAAAGCAGCTTGCTTTGCAAAAGGCTTGATTGGTTTGCTGTCCATTGCAAACCCAGGAGGCTCTCCGACAGCGTGTTTGCAGACTGATGATCAGAAGAGAATGAGTTAACGCTGACCTGAGCTGCTGCCATTTGCAAAGGGCAGGAATGACTTCCATCTTCAAGAGCAGATTGCAGATTATTGGGATAGACAGGACTAACGAAGCTGTCCCAAGGAATTGTGGGATACTTCCTTCTGACCCCTGGGACCTGAGTCTAGTGAGGCTACATTTATGCTGCAAAGCAATAGGGCTCAGAGCCTGCGTCCCAGCTTAACTCAAGCTTGGACCCTCCACTTCCCCAGAGTCCTGGGACTCTGGGCCCAAGCCCTGAGTTAGCACAATTGCAGTGTAGACGTAAGGTGGGTTCGTCTTGAGCCTGAGCTCAAGGCCGGGCTTATGTTGCAGTGGAGACATACCTACTGACTAGTTGAGTAAGTGACCAGGATTCTACTCTAATTTAAGACATATCTTGACAAGAGAGGAGGGTAACAGTAGTAAGGTCACATGGTTGCTTCAGTTTGTAATGCACATGTGTAAGTCAGGTGAGTTCTGATCCTCCTTCAAATACAGTAAACATATCTCGTAATAAATCCGAATGTGTCAGCTACTGGGTTTGGCTTTACTTGTTTTTAACCAAATCAAACAAACCCCAGACTAAGTCTTTTCCTGATGTTTGGCTGCTCCTAAGGAATTCCTCCAGGACCTCCTCCATCCCAGTCCCTCATTCTCTCTGTTTAAGGGGGAATCCCCAACCACTCTTATAATCTGACTGAATTTTACAAGATCTACCTACCAGTAAATCAATTGAGCTCTAGTCCTTCAGCTCAACAGAGGAGTCTTGCATTCCATGACACATTATAACAGGGTGGCAGTTCCAAGGACACTATTTTCAAAGCTTTAACCACATCTACATCAAGGAATGGATGATACTTCATACTTCAGTATGGAGTTATCCCTTCTTACTGTTTCTCATAAAATAAAGATGGCTGCAACTCCCTGATAAGTAAATTACAACAAACATTTGCACTAGGGACTTTAGAAATATATATTAACACAATGGCCATAGTTTTAAATATTCAAAGATCCTATCAAATCAACTGAGGAATACCTAAAGTTAGTAAGTTTTAAGGAGAAATTAGCGACCAGCTACATGTGTCAGCAAAAGCTATAATTATGGTTAGCCCCCCTGGACTGTGGGAATAAGGAAAGGGGCTGTTTTTCAAATGAATATGATACAAAATGAAGCAATCATCATTACACATGGATCCCTCTTCACTGTGGTTTGTCCCCAACCGTCACTTACTAGGTCTCCCTTACATTCGTTTAAAATTTCCTTTAAAAAAGTAAAATAATTATGCAGGGGATTAAAGTGTTTTTCTACTCTACAAAATGCACCAATCCAAACAGGTAAACATGTCACTCTGGGACACTTTCCAAGATTTATAAGTTTTGCTTGAACAGCAAATGTTTTTTCCTGCCTGGGAAAATATTTAAAACACTAAATTTTTAAAGTCAAGTCCATTTACTCCTATTTTATGTTGCTTCTCAGATGCCATCTAATTAGCAATTTAAACAGTGGAGTGAGAATTCAGTGCCGGTCAGCCACACAGCCCACCAAATTTTAGCTAGGCCAACTTGTGTCTCAAGTGAACAAAGAAGCAAATTTGTTCTAGTTTGCTGATTTTCCAGCCATTATCCCGTTTATTTGGGATACAGATTATCCAAGCAGATAACACAAGACAGTGATAGCCCTCTATTCCCTGCCCTTTCTCAAACATACATTTTTAGGTCCTCACTCCGATAGGGCAACCAGCCTCAAAAGTAAGAGGGAACGGTGTGTGCAGTTTCTCAGAACTAAGTGCTTTCTCTGAACTACGTGTTGGACAAATGGCATTGCTAAGAACAAAACCCCAAACATCAGCTGCTTGAACCCCTTTTTCTCCCCAGAATGGTCTTAAATATGTCAGAACCATGAAACTGACATCTCATTTCAAAGCCAGAGAGTATAAAGGTATTAAGTAAAAATTCAAAGACCTTTCATTCATCATCCGATCAACAGCTTTTAGTAGCCAACACTCAAATTATTGTATTTCAGCACCGTAAAATCTTACCAAGCCCATATTATTAACACCATAAAAGGCCTTGTTTCCTACTTGCTAGAATGTATGCCTTGCTTATCGAATTGCTGGCACACATGACAAATCCTATTTTCCAATGCAGACCAATGGTCGTCCAAGCCCAGTAATCCTATGTTCAACAGCAATAAATAATTGAGGCTTCCAAAGAAGGTGAAAAAGCAATCCTAATGGTTATGGCTAGTTGTTAGGATGTAGTATACTGCAGTAGGCATAGTTACTTTTGAGATCAGAGTATGCTATAAGACATGCAATTTTACTATCCTATTATATAGTAGGAAGAATAACTATACAAATATTATTGATCATAAAATTATCCTATGCTTCTCTCAGTCCAACCACACTGACTCTGATTACTGCACCAGTGAGTTCCACAGATACACTACCTGTGCACGAAAACATTTATTTCCTTTAATTTGATTTATATTTACTGCCCATTAACCTAGAGTAAATCTTGGTCTTTTATTATGCAACAGTGTGAAAGGGGGAGACCGAACAATGACAAATGTACTTTTTATCTGGAATACATCATGCCACTGGACTGACTCATTAGAATCAGACTTGAAGCTGCCAAGCAGATGCTGCTTCTAACTCTTTAGTACAAAATCGTCCTCAGCACAAAATTCAATATAATTAGAACAAGCTCAGACACATGCTGAATATTCACTTCATGAGAAAAACATAAGCTCAGGATATGTGGCCTAAATTATTTTGCATCCCTAGAAAGAGCACAACTTCTAAGACAGGATTGAGATCACATCCATTTTAACTGATCAGTGGTAATATTCTTAACTTCTCCTATGACATGACCATGGCTTTGCCTTATGAAGATGTCCCATTTCCTCTTAACTATCAGAAAAAAAAATATTCCTAGTAGTATGCAATTACTCCTGTACTGGAATTTTCTTATGGGCACTTTCATTTATGCAGGGGCAGCCTGTTTTAACATTGATCATTTCATAAATGTACCAGGGAGTCTAGTCTAGTGGTTGTAGCAAAGACTAAGAGTCAGGACTCCTGTGTTCAACCCCCTGCTGACACTGACTCTCTGACTTCAACAAGCATAGGAATGCACCCTGTGTGACCTTATGCAAATAACTTCACTGTGCCGCAATTTACTCATTTCTAAAATAGTGACCTACCTCAGAGGGCTGGTTGGCTTTAATTTATTAAAGGTGATGACACATTTTGAGATCCTTAGATCAAGAGGCAAAGAATTTTAATGTGGGTCAATGAAGGAAGGGTAAAGACTGGATGCGAGGAGTCTTTTCACCACAAAAGAAACCATTATCACTGCAAAAAACAGAAGTAGGAGTGATTTGTCTCTTTTATTTATTTTTTAAATCTTCCTGGCCAGTTAGACAAGACTCATTGCAATTGTGAAATCCAGGAAAGTTTGCTGCAACACTGTGTAATACTTACAAGGCAATTAGCCAAAAAACCCCACAAAAATAAGTTCTTTTGTGCCACACAATTCTTACCACTTATTATTAACCCACTTTTTAAGAAAGTCTGCTGAAATAGGTTCCAAAGCTGAGGCATGTCAGCTTGGCAGAAGGAATGGAAAAAAGAAATAGCAACATTTCTAGCACATGGTGAGAAAGATCCTCAGCTGGTGTACATCACAATAGCTTCTTTCAGCATAGCTCCATTAATTTACACCAGCTAAGGATACGTCTGTAATGTAGGTCAGCTCCTCACAATCTTCTCCAGTCATGGTAAGAGACACTGATGATTTCCCTGGTCCCCTCTGCCTTTTTATACTCTCAGGCATGGACCTTGAATTGTCTTGCTGGTGCAAGCTACCTTTTCAACACTCATTGAAAATCTTTCTTAGTGGCTTCTTAGTGGAAACTCTGCCTTAGATGTGTCAACTTCCACCATTAAACTTCACTCTGTAGCTTTCTAAATAAGTCACAGCAAAAGCAAGACAACTAGTGTCTTCTGGGCAATGTTTAGGAAGAATAATGGAACTATTAGATTCCATATTTAGCTGTAAAACAAGTAAAAATTGTTTTCATGTTATAAACTTACATCACCTTATGTTTCATTTACACAGCACCTTTCTTTTGAGGATCTCAAAATGGTTTAGAAACAATAATTAAGCCTCATTAACCCTCTGGGAAGTAGGTATCCACCTAAGGATAAAATCGAGGCAGACAGTGGTTAAGTAATTTATTCAAGGTCACACCCTGAATCAGAGTCACGATTGAAACCCAGGTGGCCCTGACTCTCATTCCCTTGTTCTGAGTTAAAATAATACATACATACATTAATAATAAAGGGTTCAAATAATATTTCCATTAAATCACTCCCCCCACCCACCCACATTACCTTTTGGGAACTTGGGGGACAATAATAAGGCTACCAATAATGCTACAAGTGTCCAAAGAATTACAAAAGAAGAAAACAGACTGCTAAGTTGAACGGAGTCAAGTGTTTGCATGGTTTTAATTGAGAAATGAAATCCAGCTTTAAATATAGTAAATGGGAGACTATTCTGAATCACCTCTTGAATTTTTTAATGCTACTCCTGGGAGCACTGAAGCTAAATATGTTAATTTGACTTCAATCATGGTTTAGGAAAAAAAGCACACTGTATTAGTTTAGGGTACCAAGTCTTAAAACTATTCATGCATTTCTGCATATTTTATACTCAGCGCAAATAAAGTTCCAAGGTTCTATAAGAAGACTGTGAAATTATTCTGAGTAAGCAATAATGAGGTGTGTATTATATAAGCCACATACTAATGGTAATTTATTATTAAAATTTAAAAATTATAGCAGCTACATTTCAAAAACAGTCCTACAGCAATTTTTCTTCTTTTAAGAGGGAAGGGAACATTTATAGGACTGAAGTCTGAGGTACCACACGTTTTATACATTCTCCAGGCAGTAACCATTTACTAGAGCTATACAACACATCCTTCTGCAAAAACCTTATTCTTTGACAATTCTGTAATGAACTCTTCCCAAGTACACCACCACTTCTATGATAGCTACAGTGTGAAGTCATGTCCACCTGTTTATTACATAGTACCCGGACAGAGAAATTGCCTTGGTTTCAAATGAAGTTCGTAGTCACAATACAGTTCACAGACTGATATTTCAAGGAAATGTATTCCCAACATGGATTAGGAAGCAGAAAAATCAACAGTGCTACAAATTTGTATTTCTCACATTGTTTTAAGAGCTCTCCGACCCTTGAATTCTTTCAGTGAAGATACCCACTTTTTTGATATCTCAACTAAGTTGAAAGGAGGACAGAAACCAGAAAAGGAAATGACATTGCATATTTTTGTGCATCCTGGCCAATGCAGGATTACTCTCTACAGCAGGTTTCAGAGTAGCACCCATGTTAGTCTGTATTCGCATAAAGAAAAGGAGGACTTGTGGCACCTTAGAGACTAACAAATTTATTTGAGCGTAAGCTTTCGTGAGTTACAGCTCACTTCATCGGATGCATTCAGTGGAAAATACAGTGGGGAGATTTATATACATAGAGAACATGAAACAATGGGTGTTACCATACACACTGTAACCAGAGTGATCACTTAAGGTGAGCTATTATCAGTGGGGTGGAGGGGGCTGGGAAGGGGAGACGGACGGACAACCTTTTGTAGTAGTAATCAAGGTGGGCCATTTCCAGCAGTTGACAAGAACGTCTGAGGAACAGTGGGGGAGGGCGGGATAAACATGGAGAAATAGTTTTACTTTGTGTAATGACCCATCCACTCCCAGTCTCTATTCAAGCCTAAGTTAATTGTATCCAGTTTGCAAATTAATTCCAATTCAGCAGTCTCTCGTTGGAGTCTGTTTTTGAAGCTTTTTTGCTGAAGAATTGCCACTTTTAATCGCCACTCTGTAATCGAGTGACCAGAGAGATTGAAGTGTTCTCCAACTGGTTTTTGAATGTTATAATTCTTGACGTCTGATTTGTGCCAATTCATTCTTTTACTTAGAGACTGTCCAATGTACATGGCAGAGGGGCATTGCTGGCACATGATGGCATATATCACATTGGTAGATGTGCAGGTGAACAAGCCTCTGATAGTGTGATTGATGTGATTAGGCCCTATGATGATGTCCCCTGAATAGATATGTGGACACAGTTGGCAACGGGCTTTGTTGCAAGGATAGGTTCCTGGGTTAGTGGTTCTGGTGTGTGGTTGCTGGTGAGTATTTGCTTCAGGTCGGGGGGCTGTCTGTAAGCAAGGACTGGCCTGTCTCCCAAGATCTGTGAGAGTGATGGGTCGTCCTTCAGGATAGGTTGTAGATCCTTGATGATGCGTTGGAGAGGTTTTAGTTGGGGGCTGAAGGTGATGGCTAGTGGCGTTCTGTTATTTTCTTTGTTGGGCCTGTCCTGTAGTAGGTAACTTCTGGATACTCTTCTGGCTCTGTCAATCTGTTTCTTCACTTCAGCAGGTGGGTATTGTAGTTGTAAGAATGCTTGAGAGACATCTTGTAGGTGTTTGTTTCTGTCTGAGGGGTTGGAGCAAATGCGGTTGTATCATAGAGCTTGGCTGTAGACAATGGATTGTGTGGGTCTGGATGAAAGCTGGAGGCATGTAGGTAGGCATAGCCGTCAGTAGGTTTCTGGTATAGGGTGGTGTTTATGTGACCATCGCTTATTAGCACCGTAGTGTCCAGGAAGTGGATCTCTTGTGTGGACTGGTCCAGGCTGAGGTTGATGGTGGGATGGAAATTGTTGAAATCATGGTGGAATTCCTCAAGGGCTTCTTTTCCATGGGTCCAGATGATGAAGATGTCATCAACGTAGCGCAAGTAGACTAGGGGCATTAGGGGACGAGAGCTGAGGAAGCGTTGTTGTAAGTCAGCCATAAAAATTTTGGCATACTGTAGGGCCATGCGGGTACCCATAGCAGTGCCGCTGATTAATAGCTGCTGGTAATAGCTCACCTTAAGTGATCACTCTGGTTACAGTGTGTATGGTAACACCCATTGTTTCATGTTCTCTATGTATATAAATCTCCCCCTTGTATTTTCTACTGAATGCATCCGATACAGTGAGCTGTAGCTTATGAAAGCTTATGCTCAAATAAATTTGTTAGTGTCTAAGGTGCCACAAGTACTCCTTTCCTTTTCTCTACAGCAGTGGTTCTCAATAGATCTTAACCTATGAATGTTTTTCCTGAAATTCTTCTATTTCAGTGAATTAATGTACTCATATTACTCCTGTTCTGGGCTGAACTTTGGCATAGGATCTTTATTTTTTAAACAACATTTCAAAATTCTACTACTTGCATTTTTAAAGAGATTTGCATTGCCTACAAGCTAGTTGAGTGTTCTATTTTCCTTAAAGAAACATGTAGAAAAGTTAATCCATAATGTGCTCAGTTAGTGTTGTGTGTGTGAGAACTGCAGGATGGAGACATTAGTAGATTAAATGTGTAGCCTCATAACATTGCTATGGGTCCTTTTAAGCAGTTCCTGATAATCACTGATGCAACTACAGTATCTAACAGACAGGACAAAGCATTAGAAAATGTACTACAGGGCAAGGGGACATAGTAGTCACTAGGTCACCAAGAGTCTCTCTCTTCCCTGCTTTTAACTTTATGACTTATAACAGAGATGTTAAAGCCCCCTAGCTTCTTACTGGTTTCCAAGAACCAATATATTATTTACAGAAATAGACCTTTGAAGAGGAAAAACTAGTTACAATTGATATACAGTGTTCTGTATTACACAAGAAACTATTAAACAAAAACATTGGTGAGGAGTTTTAAAGTTGAGATGGTAAAAGATTACATCTCTTTGTATAATAAGATTCAGAACTGGTTAAACTGGGCAACATACCTTAGCTTCCCAGAACAATTCTAATGGAGTCTGATGGAAGGGGGACCAAAAGGAAGCTGGACTGGCTTGTAAGGCCAGCTACTTTGCATGGTACTGTGACCTTTTTGTAAGTGCACTAAGTTCACCCACTCAGAAGGAAATTCAAC
The DNA here is from genome assembly GCF_009764565.3 of Dermochelys coriacea. NCBI lineage: Eukaryota > Metazoa > Chordata > Testudines > Dermochelyidae > Dermochelys > Dermochelys coriacea. The sequence goes on along the minus strand of NC_050083.1, from coordinate 20,258,836 downwards.
TTCAGAGAATTTCCGCATCTCAGCTAGGAGGAATGCTGTTTTCTACTCCAATTTTCTGCTGCATCTTTAAGCCTAATAAACCTGGTCATTACGTATCCCAAAAAGGTGGAAGAGAATGGCAGAACAAGCTGCTGAATCAAAAGCAGAAGGCTGCCCTTTACAGTAGGGAGAACAACACTTCTCCAAACTACCATGAGAATGGCAATTAGGTTACCTTTCAAAAGGGGTTTTTTCACATCTCAACTCACTTGGACCTTAACTCCTTTCAACCTCATCACCACATCCTCTGGTGCTTGGAAAGACACTGCTTTTGATAAAGAAGAACCAGCATGCCAGGAGGTAAGTTGGAGCATCATTCACTCCAGGAGAGGATCTCCATGCAGCAAAATATCATTGCTACTGTACACTGAATTCTTTCAGAGCTCCAGCCAGTAGATTCCCATTTGCTAATACCAAATTCTGTTTGCCTTTGAAAGAGGAGGATATGTTTTTATACATTCCAGTTTAGCCTGACAACCTATCTTATGCTTTTACAGAGAAGCATTAGAATGATTTACACCGCGGGGGGGATGGGGGGGGGAGGAAAGGAGGGAATCAAGATCTTAACAGTATCACTGCACTTGACATTACAGACTCCAGCCTGCCAACGAAAATGGAATTAGACCATCACTATCACCACTGTTACTTCATTGGATAAATCTACTCAATCCTAACTACTGTAGAAACCCATTGTACTCCAGGCTATTCTATACATCACAGAGCTTAAAAGCATTTGCTATCTTTCTAATTTCTAGAGGGAGATGAAACAGACATATTTGTATTAGAGTTTGAAATGCAGAAAACTACCATTCTAATTCTCATGCCATTCCCTTGATATTTTTTCCCAGAAGGAAAAACAGAAGATGCTTTCCATAAGCAGATGATTTCAGCAGCTAATTTTACTATCACTTATGGTCCACTTTATGACTAAGATTTCATGCTGACTATATTAATCCTGTCAAATTTCAGAGACAGAGAGAGAGAGAGAAATGATACTGTATATTTTATGGCTGCAATAACTTCTAAGCCATTAGACATGCATGCTGACATGAAAGTAATCAAACTGATTTTTTCCCGTTACAATGAAGAACTTTGTATGAGCAAATAGTCTTTCTGGCACAGGACTGAAAACCCCAAGAACCTTGCACTCAACTCAGGAAATTAGGAAATCAACACAAGACATAGCTCAGAAATTTGGGCACTCTGCTTACTCACATGTTATTTTCACTAAAGCAGAAAGGAACATATTAGTCAATCAAAGGATCAGCAAAAGACAATGCAAGGAATAATTTGAGGTTTACAAAGAAATGCAGACATTACAGAAGATGCAATTAATTGTTTTTCCAGGATCAAGGGCTCCATTATTCCTCTTACCTAGAAAGAGGCAATGATCTCCTTATACAAGATAGCAACTCATTCTCTGCATTTAAAAATAAAAGTATTTCACTATAAGAAGGGGAATAAGATCAAATGGAGAAGGGGATAAAGTTTATGAGACAGAATTCATTCCAGCTAGGAGCTCTCCTCAAGAGCCTATGCTGCACTGTTGAAGATATGGAAGTATAAATGGACACATGGAGGGCTCAAACTGGGGGACTGATCTCACACTTTCCAGAGGTCCTGACTCAGATAGGCTCCTATGTGGAACATGGTCAGTTAACTAGTTCTTCAGTACAGTAGGATTAGGCTAAAAGAAAAGGAGGACTTGTGGCACCTTAGAGACTAACAAATTTATTTGAGCATAAGCTTTCATGAGCTACTGTCATCCCAATAGATTCTGCAGCTCTGAATCAGCTGCCTGCATAAAAGTAATTTTTTGCACTGGAAAACAACATCAGAGGCAGCTTATTCCCAAGGTTTGGAGGAGGACTTCGATCTACAATTTAAAAAACCTCCCACAAAAACAAAGAGGGGAAGGAGGCAGTCATCAGAAGGGAGAAACTAAATCATATTCCAGGACGAAGAACCCTCCCCTTTGGGAAGTCATCTTTCAGCCATTAGAACTCCCACCTGTGCTCTTTCAGACATAGTCTCCTTTAAACACAGAGTTTGTGTCTAGTATCAGTATCAAAGGTCAGCAGTAAATTAGAGAGCCTTTTAGGTCAAAAGTTCAGTTGAGAAAGGAAGCTTAGTTTTCAACTTGACCTTTCCTCCACTCTTCCAAGCTTGATAGAATAAACGCTGAAGTGGTGCTTCTAGCTTCGGATCCTGGTACTGTTCTCCATTAAGCTGCAGACACAGCCAGCAAGCTGCACCACTAGAACTATGTCCTCTTCAGCATCCTTATTCTTCTGCGAGAGCTAGGTGAACGGCTCATGAAGTGTAAGAACCTGCTGTGATTCATTTTGTACGTTTAAAGTGGTATCTTCTTCCAGTCTTACAACTATAAAGACATTTTAAAGTCATTGCTGCTCTTAGCATTTTGAAATCTTATGGAAAAGTTTGCATAAGATTTATAACTAGTGTAGTATATAAAAATGTAAAACTGATTTGAATACCTTTTTGGACTCAAGCAATTTTTAAAAAAAAACATTTTGTGGCTTCACCACCCTCCAATTTCAATGAGAAGGAATATCTCCAATCACAGATTGTGAGGGATTTTTTAATTGTCTTGCCACTTATTTCTGTACTTTGAGTGTTTACAATTTAAAAAGTTTAAATAGCTCCACTATTACATTGAGGCATCATGTTAAAACTTTAGGAAGCATCTGCATGATTAGAGTCCAGTATAATAAAATGTATTAAATGTTGTCTAAAATCTTGTTTGCATTAGTCTATGATGGCTACATTATTTAACGATGTCTTTTCTTACACACACTAACTTTGAAGGTGTCTTAAAGGCACAGAAGGCAGGAAATTGGGATTCAAGGCTGAAACTTTAACCTTAATTCACCTTATAGTGTTTGGGAATTCAGGAACTTCTGAATGGTATCTAGGAATATTGTAAACCTTGCGGCAGGGGTGCGAACTCATGGAGTTTTAGCCTTTGGTTTTCTTGCATTTGCCAGCAGCTTAATTATAAGTAATTTAAAAACAACAGTGGTCTGATAATCATAGTACATTCAGGATTGGACCTCTGGTCCACTACAAACTCCCACAGCCATTATCTACCTAATTTGTTTAAAAAGGTCATTTTAAAGCTTACTGTTCATGGAGTGCCTTTAAAGCCCTTTTAAACTAGGCAAAGGGCAGTTGATGAAAAAGTGAGATAGATTGGGGTCATTTAAAAAGTTGCATTAAAAAAGAAAGTGTCTAAACCAGGCCTCTCCCAACCAAAACAAAGCAGAGTGTAGTCTTTCAAAAGGTCACCTAACATACAAAGTCTAAAACATTTACTTGTATCAACCTCTGGCCAGTTCTACTTTTCAAAGAAAGATCACAAATCAGCACAACACATATGATATCCGGGCAAAAATTTAATTTCACCTGATCTTGTAAAGTTACCAAGTAGTAAAGAGCACAATTTGCATAATCTTGAGTAGACATAACTGGGCACCTGATTGTTCAAATACGGCAATTGTTTTGGGAACACTGCTGTAAGCGCATTCCCAGACACTAGAACTGGTTTTGACACAAATTATTTCAAGACATAAGCATATTATTCATCAAAGAATCATTTGAGCAGAATTATCTCAAAACTACTTGAAAAGTAGTTACACAAAACAGCAAAATTCATAGTTTTGCAAGTGTATCAGAAGTCTCCTGGGAGAGGCAGTGAACAATATCAATGAGTTTCTCATGACCTTACAGCGATTGCCATGACAACACAGTCTCAATCCTCCAAACATGGATATTCATTTGCACTAGTGTTAGTTAGAATAATTAGAGTGAGATTCTCCGAGCTCGGGAGACAAGGAGTGATAAAGCAAATGGAGACGGTAATGTTGTACAATGGTTCACAAGAGCAATGTCTGAATTTCGAAGGCTGAGGAAAGCAATCCCAAATTTAAATGTAAAGAGAAGGAAAAAAACAACACTCTTCAGAGCTGTGTGACCTAATTCATTAAACACAATGTCAGTTAGAAAATCTTTTAAATAAAACATTAAGCTAGAGGTAATTTTAAACCTTGTGGATTTTATTTTACTCAATTATTTTCTAATGCTTCAAGAACAACTTCAAGAATAAATATTAAAAAACCCACAACCAAGGGTTTCATCTAATTCTTTGCAAAAGAAATGAAGACATTTTATACTAAACAAAATATCCCCACCATGACAGATATGAGATCATTTTTTTCTTAAAACTTTATTTTCTATAAGTCATAGGCAATTCTTCAAGATTTTAATACCTTATTTGGGCTGAACTTTAATCGTCCGTTTGGAGGTTAGTTTCTTAAGTAAAGATTTATGAACTCCTAGCTACTTTTCTATGCTGTTTAGAAACAAAGTGCAATATACTGTCCATTAGATACAGAGCAAGGGAGTAGTATGTGTGACTCCCATTAGACCACCAGTTGGAGAACTGAGAAGACAAGAGAGCAGACACAGCTCACAGGGTGGGCCACCACAGTAGAAATTCACTGAATCTGGGCAAAGACCTATTTTTCCATGTCACCATCATTCATAGTGGATTGTGGAACCCTCATATCATCTCACATGGAACCTACAGTAGTTGTCCTGTTAATTTAACTGCAATTTTCATACAACTACAAACAACTCATTGACTTCAATGGTGAAATATATATATTTTTCTTGATTTATCTGACTAGAAAGGAGGACTCCAAAAGGCAGGGAAAAAAGTATTCCAAAATTGCTAAAGTAATTACATTCTTCTAGAAGCATCATGCTGTAATTCATTATATAATAACCCTGTGCCAAACATTATTATAATTCATTTCCAAGACACCTTTTATTTCACATACTCACAAATTAAACTGGTCTGGAATTATTATTTATCCTGCTCAGAATTTGCATAAACAATTGAGGTTCGGACTCTGTCAGTCAGGAACAACTTTTCCTGCCTCCCTGCACAAAAGGAAAAAAAAATTCTCATTGTAACCTCAGTTTTTTAGATGTATGATAGATAGCACTGCATCCAAAATGTGCAGTTGTAATGCAGGCGTGGTAGGGATTTATAACCAACAGCATAGTAGCCAAGGGCTTGTCTACACTTCAGTTTTGTTGTGGGTCAAGTTGAGATATTTACCATTGAAGTACCTTGCATCCACAAACAAAATATTTTGTTATGGATCACCTGGCCTTCGGATGCATGGTAACAACCCGTCCTTGGAAGCTTGTTTTCTCAGGTGTGGGACGATTTTCCCTGCAACAAAGTATGTGTGGCTACTAAGCTCATTATTAGCCTGCGTGTTGGCAAACTGGGTAATGGGGGAGCATAAATAGCGAACAACAAAGGGAGAGAGTTTAACGATTAACACTTCAAGAGCCCTTCTCAGAAATAGTGCAAGTTAAACTTTATTTCTATATGCTGCAGACTTTGGTACAGATATTTGCCTCACCTATAAAAACTGTGATTTGGAGACTAGGAAATACCACCTGTATTTTTAAAGAATTTTGAAACATCTTCCTTGGCTAACAAGGATGGTTTGGTGAGTGTTTTGCTTCTCCCACTTCCCATGTTTGATAATATGACTACATTATTTAGACTAAGAGAATGTGATGTCTCACTATGCACCCAACTGAGCAGTCACTTTTTCCTCATACAGGTCAAGGGCCTTGGCACATTTTCAGGTTGCCCTAAAAGTGAAAAAAGTTCAGTATTTTAGGTCAAAATTGAACGTCAGAATCTTTTATAATCTAATATTCTGAATAACTTTTATTTTAAATGTCTGTCATTTGAAAATTAGAAAAACAGCTACTATATGCAGGAACGGCATATTGTGATCTGGTGCTTCAGCACAGTTAGAAGGAACAAACTTTAAAGGACATGCAGGGATCAAAGTACCCAGTACTGAAATGTAACTACCTCTGGGGTGCAGCACAAGCAGCTGTTTAATGGCACACTGCACAAGTACAGCAACAGCTTATGAAAAGTAAAGGGGACTTTGTATCCAACTGAAAATGCATAGAAAATTTAGGAAGGCAGAAACCATCTGCCTAAGTGAGAAGTTAGCCAGGAACTAAATGCAAAGGGATATGTAACAGTCAGGTCCTCAGTTTGTATGCATTAGCTGAGAGATAGCAATTCCAATCACACATCCTTGCACAGTGATGCGACTCTGGTTCAGTACTGATTCAGAGGAAAGCGCACCACCTAAAGAATTATGAACACCACTTCCTCTAGCACCTGCTGCAGATTTTCCTTGGAGGCCTTCCATCTAACCTCACTTAAATTATGATCTGAAAAGGTAAAAGCAATTGATGATATGGCTGCCAGTCATATCCAGGATTGCTTATCAGTGTTACAGAAGTAAACGAATGCAGAGTCGAATGCGTGACTGGAAGCAGAGAAAGAGGGCAGATTTACAGTTTGTCATATTGAAAATGGAATGTATATGTAACATTTCAATGAGCGTGCCACGAGAGAATTAAAGTTCAACTCTTAAAATATGCTTAACAGTGTTCCTTTAAAGTCTATAAAAGGAAACATTTATGCAGCACACAAACCCAGAAGATAAAAAATTCATCTCTGCCACCGTATTTAGGTTAAAACACCTCACTACCTTAATTCATTCTGCCACACAAAATTTCTTTAAAACTAGATTTATTCCCTTCACAGGAATTAATTATGGAGGTCCCACTGTATATCTAAATATTCAATCAGTGATGCATTACAAGGGGTGCATTTGTTATCATGAGATGCCCAAGGCAGGCCATAGGAAGCATGAAGCAGAGCCAATTGTTGTAATCACTCACTAGTGTAATTATCACATCACATCCACACCCTGGGGCCACTTTTAGGGTACTAAAGTTCTCTTCTGTGCTACCAAAATATGTATTCCATGTTGGCAAAAGGCATAAGTGCACATATCCAGCCAACATCTGTGGTTCATGAAGAATGCCCCTCAATCAATCTAGATGCTCTCTCAATAAGAGTTTCTTTTAAACATACAAACACAGATGTATCCGCCTATTTCTTTGTATATTAAAGCAGAAAATAAACCAGGTTTAGTATTCATCCATTAAAAACAAGAAAAACTCTGCAGTTAGAGCTACCGCCTGTCAATGTCCGAACATTCAGCTGAAATTGCTTGATGAATGTTATCGTTTCTGGGCTATTTATTTAAGTTAGTTTGATTTTAAAACATCAAGTTATCTAGCCATACACACAAAAATAGTGTGAAAAGTTTCTTGGCAGGTGAAAAAACACTACTTTTTTTCATGATGTGGTAATTCAATGGCCAATCAGAATTTTACTGATCTTTCTTGGTCACTTATGTGCTGAGAAATAGCCTTTGAAATTTCAATCCAAATTCACTCTATAGTTTTTCAAAATAGTTTTAAGTACCTGAGAAACTGGGTCTTACAGTGAAAATATCTTCTCAGTCTCCACTGTAATTCATGAGCCTATAGAGATTTTAGTTATTTAAGTGGTTTATATAGTGTTTGTTAAAAAGCATCCGTTTTAATCAGCCATTAATCTATTGTTTGGGCAAACTCTGTGTCTGGTTCCTAAAATGATACTCTGCTTTCATTTTAGTAAAGACTCTTGTTCATATACCATGAAAGGGAGTAACTCTGAACAATGCTAATTTATAGTAAAATATAAGGCGTGAAAACCTGATCCACTGAAATCAACAGAAAAACTCCAAATGACTTCAGTGAGACCAGTGCCGCTTCCTCCAGCTCCCATTGGCTGGGAACGGTGAACCACGGCCACTGGGAGCTGCAGGTGGCCGTACCTGCAGACGTCCATGTAAACAAACTGCCTTGCGGCCTACCAGCAGATTACCCTGATGGGCAGCGTGCAACCCGCAGGCTACCCACCACTGCATTAAATGATAACTAACAACTTTGGGTCAGAACCAACTTGGGCTGGATTCAGAACAAACACCTGGAAAAACTTCCCGTCTATTACCAGCTCCAAGAGGTGCAATATCCCAACCCCTGCTATTTTAAAATTCATACTTTATCATCTGGGGTTGAAAAAATCCAGAAGAAAGGCACGAATGGATTGTGCTCGTAAGCAGAAAACCTGCTACATCTTCTAAATGTAATTTTGCCAAAAGCTTGTGCACATTTTGTGTGTCACGTTTTGCATTATGAAGGAAATTTCTTTTTAGAAGAACAGGAGAATGATTTGCATAATATTCTTTGCAAGTTAATATCAGCCTCTGATAATGATCGCTGCATAATGCAAAAACGTTTGAGAAGACTGTTACAACACTAAGTAATCATATTTTAAATTATGTTTCCCTTTATAGAAAGGTGTTGCAAAAACACACAGACATGAAATCTGTCTGTTGAAGCCCTAAGAACCACCTGACCATCTTCCCACTATTCTACTGTTACACATTGCAACACTGGCTTTCAAAATCTTACAAAATAAATTATACTGCAACAGTCTGGCTTCACAGAAGGCAGAGCTTTTTCCTGTGTTGATGCTACTGCACATCAGATTTCACAAGAGCTTCTGATATACTGTATAAATTAATGGAAGATCAAGAACTTAAGTTCTAATACAAGGCCATATCAACTAAGGCCCAGATTCTTCCATCCCTGCTCATGTTGAGTAGTACCTTACCACTGATCTAAATGGGACTGCTCCTACTTTTCAACCTGAAGAAGCGAGGCAGAATCTAGACCTACGTTGCTTGCTATCAACCAAGTTGTTTTATCTCACTACTGTCCCTTAGATTTCTTCATGTGTAATAAATCATTTTAGTAAATGTGCACAAACACCAAATAAGTGATCATGAAACCATTTCCAGAGTACAAGAAATTAAAACTTCACAACTTAGAGGAGAGGAAAGTGATCAGGAACTGTCAGCATGGATTCACCAAGGGCAAGTCATGCCTGAGTGACCTGATTGCCTTCTATGACGAGATAACTGGCTCTGTGGATGAGCGGAAAGCAGTGGATGTGTTATTCCTTGACTCTAGCAAAAGTTTTCATACCGTCTCCCACAGTATTCTTGCCAGCAAGTTAAAGAAGTATGGGCTGGATGTCTGGACTATAAGGTGGATAGAAAGCTGGCTAGATCATCTGGCTCAACGTGCAGTGATCAATGGCTCCAGGTCTAGTTGGCAGCCAGTATCAAGCGGAGTGCCCCAAGGGGTGGTCCTGGGGCCAGTTTTGTTCAACATCTTCATTAATGATCTGTAGGATGGTGTGGATTGCACCCTCAGCAGGTTTGCAGATGGCACTAAACTGGGAGGAGTGGTAGATACGCTGGAGGGTAGGGACAGGATACAGAGGGACCTAGACAAATTAGAGGACTAGGCCAAAAGAAACCTGATGAGGTTCAGCAAGGACAAGTGCAGAGTCCTGTACTTAGGACGGAAGAATCCCATGCACTGCTACAGACTAGGGACCAAATGGCTAGGCAGCAGTTCTGCAGAAAAGGACCTAGGGGTTACAGTGGATGAAAAGCTGGATATGAGTCAACAGTGTGCCCCTGTTGCCAAGAAGGCTAACGGCATTTTGGGTTGTATAAGTGGGAGCACTGCCAGCAGATCGAGGGATGTGATCGTTCCCCTCTATTCGGCATTGGTGAGGCCTCATCTGGAGAACTATGTCCAGTTTTGGGCCCCACACTACAAGAAGGATGTGGAAAAACTGGAAAGAGTCCAGCAGAGGGCAACAAAAGTGATTAAGGCGCTGGAGCACATGACTTATGCGGAGAGGTTGAGGGAACTGGGATTATTTAGTCTGCAGAAGAGAAGAATGATGGGGGATTTGATAGCTGCTTTTCAGCTACCTGAAAGGGGGTTCCAAAGAGGATGGATCTAGACTGTTCTCGGTACCAGATGACGGAACAAGGAGTAATGGTCTCAAGTTGCAGTGGGGGAGGTTTAGGTTGGATGTTAGGAAAAACTTTTTCACTAGGAGGGTGGTGAAGCACTGGAATGGGTTACCTAGGGAGGTGGTGGAATCTCCTTCCTTAGAGGTTTTTAAGGTCAGGCTTGACAAAACCCTGGCTGGGATGATTTAGTGGGGGATTGGTCCTGCTTTGAGTAGGGGGTTGGACTAGATGACCTTCTGAGGTCCCTTCCAACCCTGATATTCTATGATTCTATGACCCATCACCACTTTCATCCGACTGAATGAACCTGCTCTCATGTGTAAATACATACTACAAACAACATGTGCAGGAAAAAAAGATATGCTCTCTGACCGCAAATAGCTTCACAATCCTCTTTGTAAGGGTTAGGTGTATCTTATCCAGTCACGAAAGACCTCAACACTTCTTACCAGCACCATGGTTATGTACCTCATTAAGCTAGGAACTTAACCTAAAAAGAAGAGTTCTAGAAGGATGCTCTTTAACGAAATATATAGGATAACATCCCATTCAGATGTGGGTATAGACTGAGTATTTCTGTCAACCCACACCAACAGGAAGCTAATACATTCTCATGTTAAATGCATAATGTCAGACTAAGATTTAATAACCATAACCAGTACTTTAAAAATGAACCAACCTTCCCTGGTCAAGAGTAAAAATCTAAATACACACTCAGAAAGACATCAAAAGCTAAATCTTACTTCAGACTAACCCACATAAAATCACACACTACTATTAGCAAAGCAAGACAAATATATTTCTAACTGTATGTACGATATAATGACCTCAGACTCAATTTACTATGAAGACTGTATTCTGCAGAATTTAAAATGATACAGTTCCAACAAATACTCTTGAAATCAAGCGTCCTCAGAGCCTGCCTGTATCATCTTCAGAATCAGTTAGGGAAATAAATTCCCTTGACCATCAGCCATCCGCCCCGAACCTTAGTAGGTAAAACAGGCATAAGCCAATTTCAAATCCTGATAAACATTTTTGGCCACCCTCAAAGGCAAGCCTAAAATTAAACAGCTGAGCTACATAGGCTGGGCACAATGCAAACTGAGAATTTCTTGCATCAGAACTCTGCTTGCAATTCCTGTTGCTTTTCATATTATATTTTGCACTGTTGATGCAGAACATGTAACAAGTAACTGTACCTGTTCCTTACCCCTTTTTGCACCCTTGCTATTAGTGGGTATGAAGTGAACAACTTCCCTTATTCCATTAAGGTCTCAAACATTCAAGAAATACAAGCAGCCTCAAGATCCCAAATTCTCTTTCATACCCACAATCCTTAAATTAAAGATTGCTAGGCAAATTCCCCACGTTTTCTATTTGGCACTTGAGACCAATTAATGTGAATGAATTCTCTACCCCCTTTTTTAGATTAAAAAACGTCTAAGTGTTGCATCTGAAGAGCTGATTTTGGACTCCAGCAAAGAGATCTGATTGCCCAAACTCACCAATACCTCATACCTAACAAACGAAATGCACGGGGATTAAATGCCAACAACGTGGTCATTATATTATAACACACAAGTAAGACGTGATCGCTCCTCCAAGAAATCACTGAATTCTTTCCTGGGTATCTGGCTGGTGAATCTTGCCCATGTGCTCAGGGTTTGGCTGATTGCCATGTTTGGGGTCGGGAGGGAGTTTTCCTCCAGGGCAGATTGGAGAGGCTCTGGAGGTTTTTTTGCCTTCCTCTGTAGCATGGGGCATGGTTGACTGGAGGGAGGCTTCTCTGCTCCTTGAAGTTTTGAACCATGATTTGAGGACTTCAATAGCTCAGACATGGGTGAGGTTTTTCATAGGAGTGGTGGGTGACATTCTGTGGCCTGCGCTGTGCAGGAGGTCGGACTAGATGATCAGAGTGGTCCCTTCTGACCTTAGTATCTATGAATCTATGAAAAATCACTGAAGTTTTCTTCAGAAGGCATGAAGATGTCACAGGCCTCATGCAAATCCAAGATGGCTGCTCACCTAATTTGGAGGATTACACAGTAACATACACAACCTTAAAGTCTTCAGTGCAAATTTATTTCTGCAACAAAACAAGCTTTTGAAGACATAGGAGGAGATTCTGCTGCTTCACCCGAAGCAGATGGGAGATAACCAGTTCTCCTCTTCTGTGGTTTGCAGGTTTCATCTTAGAACGTTTTACTCATGCTTGCAGCATAAATGGTAACAGGGCTGAGTGTTCCATTTTACTCTGCAATAAACCAGCTCCCTCATCAGGTCATATTCATCCTTTGACTCTGTAGTTTATTCACTCATGAACTGTATTATTGCCTCATTAAGCAGCACACCCATCCTATCAATTCAATACTCTGCCCTGATGCTGAGAATGACAGTTCACTTCTTTAGCAAAGAATCTGTATTTACTACTTCTCTAATATCCTGTAGTAGATGTAGATGACTCAAGACTTAATTATATAAAACAAAACTTCACAAAAGAACTTCAAAGAATTTAATACGTTTAAATTTGGGACTAAACAATAGAGTGTTCTGGATGATCTAGAGGCTTGATAATGTTAAACTGAACCAGTACAGCCTGCTATACTGACGAGGACATGGCAAGATTCCTAGGAACTGTCTGGTAAGTCAAGAAGTTCTGTGATTCGATTCATTATGCAGCCTATAAATTAGTCAATCCTACTCCTTAGTCTATTCTGGAGAACAGGAAAAAAGATGGCTCCATTCCAAATACTGTGTACTCTGCAGAAACCCTAATAATCACTTCACACAGCTCTTGTAAAACCTCAAGAAACACTGAAACTCCTCACTATTTTGGAGGAAAAAATGAGGTAATTACTGCAAATAATTCTTTGCCATTCTATTATAACCTTCCCCCATAGACCTTAAAACAATTTACAAACAATCTGCACAATAATCCATATTACTATTCTCAGGAGTAGTGATCCACGTCTTGTCAGAGAGTCAGCAACAGAGACAAGAACAGAACCCTAGGATTCTGACTTCAAGTCCTCTGTTCTAGCCGCTGAACACCACTCCTCTCCCCCCTAGCCCCCTCCCCCCCGCCAAAGAGCTGTACACTTACTGGTGGGATACATAGGCCTTGCCCAAGAAGCACCTGGCATCTGCATCTCCCATTGCGATTAACAGGAGTTGTGGGTGAGCAGTGCCAATCAGACTCAAGTAATTAGTAAACAAAATTTAACCTATTATCTCAAGCTATACAACATGTTCAAGGTTTTTCCTTCCCTTTGCTACATTTCAAAACATGGTTATTTCTGGGGGGGTTTAAAATCTGAATTAAAATAAAAGTCAAAGCTTTGTCTCTTAATCAGAAGTTAGGGAAGAAGTCATAATAGCCCCATTCATCAAAAGCAAACTTGGTAAAGTAGTGGGTACAGCTTGTATTCATAAGGAGAGAATGAAAAACACTGAGCTGAGGAAGAGTTAAGAGACAGAAATAGAAGACACCCCCCCACAAAATATTTTTTTTAGTAACATAACTGGCTATGAAGCGGTTTTCTCTTTGTTTACCTTCTATGGAGAGCAATATAGAAAGCCAAAGTAATACACTCAACTACTTTCTTAAAAGCTTTGCTCTTTTTTTTTTTTTTTAAATCAAATTATAGAACAACTTTCTCAGCAGGAGTCAGGCTAGAATAAAAATCACCAAAGTTAACAAACATAAGACCAACAAAGATTAATGTCTACATGATTTCAAAAGTAGTACAACGTAGATTTCAATTACATTTTAATTGTAATGTATATCTTTTTAATCTTCTTTCACACTAATGGTTTTATATGAGAAAAGAAAAGAAACAGAATAAAAAAAACTGCTGACAACAAAAAATCAACATGCAAAATTTAACAGAAGGAACTTAGTGCTGTAATGGGAAATGAATTAGATGTTGAAAACTATGTTAATGTTGCATTAAAGTAGAGATTGAATTTCTTGACTCTTTCATGAAAACGAAGTTAAGGTTGCAACTTTAAGGCTGTCCCTTTCACAGACACACTACAATAAAGTCATTATAAGACAACAGAACATGTAGTATTACAACATGTACACCTAAAGGTAAAAAAAGGGACAGTTAAAAAAATTGCAATGTACAGTTTAATTTATTTACAGAGCAGCATCTTAGGATGAGAGTTCTATTATTATTATTGTCTATTACATTATGCTTTTCAGTAAATTGAGTATTTCTCCCTGTTGTATATGATCATATAAGTATGTAAAGATAAAAGTCACACACACTTAGGTCTTTTCTCTGTTATAGAGCCAAGGTTAGATGATACAGTAGCGTAGAGCAGGAACAGGTATTTATACTGATGTTTGATAGTGCAAGTGGAGCTGCCCGGGAGTAATACAAATGGTGCAAAACTTTCAGAGATGCATCTTTACCTGAATGTCCAGCTCCCAGAACAAAAGTCATCTAAGGTGAGAATCAGCAGGAGAAATTTCAGCACAAACTATAATTGTGTGTAAGCTGTGAAAATACAGGTTTTCAAGAAAAGTGCCATCTCAACCACAACTATAATAAAAACAGGTATGCACAAGTTCATTACACAGGAATAAATATAGGTTGCAAAGCTTGATGTGCTCAGTGTAAAATACAGAAAGGTTTCCAAGTAAGCAAACATCTAATGAAGGGTTATCCTTATTTGTGAGGATTCCATTCCATCAAGGAACTGAACCACAAACCTCTGCATGTTTCACAGTAGCAGCCGTGTTAGTCTGTATTCGCAAAAAGAAAAGGAGTACTTGTGGCACCTTAGAGACTAACAAATTTATTAGAGCATAAGCTTTCGTGAGCTACAGCTCACTGCGCAGTGAGCTGTAGCTCACGAAAGCTTATGCTCTAATAAATTTGTTAGTCTCTAAGGTGCCACAAGTACTCCTTTTCTTTTTGCAAACCTCTGCATGCGAGAGAAAGGAGAATATGCTTGTTCTCTCCCTAAAATGACTAGCTGCATCTTGTAAACAGCAGGCTAGCACACAACACTCCATAGACCTTTTTCCCTTGGAGGTATTTAATCCAAGTACTTGCCAGACCTACGCATGTCTAGCTTTTAAAACCAAGTGATGTTAAGCATTATCAAAACCAACATAACACACCAAGTCTTTCAAGCACACAGCTGTTGTCTTTCAAACAGAAATTTCTGTAATTCCAATAATTTATTAATGCACCTGTGTGGTATTGTATCTGTCGTATCATAATTTGAATAAGGGACTCAGCACCTTGCAGGGACAAGAACTCACAAGAGAAATGCTGTCCCACCGTAACTTTGGCATTGTTACATTGACACTACAATATGTTCTTTTTGACACCTCTACAGGGGGTTATATAGTCAAGCCTAACTCCTGTTTTTCTAATGCATCACATAACTAGAGTATCCTGTGGCATAGGGAACTGGCATGTGAAACATGTATCCACACACAAACTACATAGCTTTAGGCTGCAACACGTCTCTCTAATGAATATTGTGGTGTTAAAGCATTTATGGAAAGAAATCATTGCTGGCACTGGACGACACAACCCCTTTCCAAACAAGTGTTCAAACCCACTAGCTTGAGAGAGCACAGGCTCGGTCATATTTAACTTACAATTCTTTGCACATGCTATTCTTCAGTTTGCTGCTGAATTTTTGCCTCCAGGCTCCCAAGGATGGAAATCATCTGGCTCCTCTCCCTAAATCAATAGAATCCTCAAAGAGCCCTGATTGCTACAAATTAGTTGCTACAAAGTGAGGTGCATTTTTTACTGTTTTTACAAATGATTAATAGGTCCCCATATTGGCTTTATTGCTTTTGGGATGTCACTGTGAGGTAAAGTATTTAATCTCATCCCAATGACTATATATGGTCACTTTGATGGAGTCACCCCCTCCCCCTACATTCTGCTGCCCTTAACTCCTGGCACTTACTTCCAAAGCAAACTGGCAGTATTTGGGAACTGTGCCACTAAACCAGAAGTCAGCAGACTCCCAATGTTACCATGAACTCCCCCCTTTTCCAGTTAATGCTTTTAAACACCCCTTAAAGTTGGCAAGATTTTGAAAAGATACACAGAGAAACTTTTTAAAAGTACTTTGAAGTCATTACATAAAAGAAAAAAGTAACAAGTTACTTTTGTTTAAATGTAGATTTTATAATTATCTCTTGGAAGTTTAAAATCAGCTTCTCTTGCTCCTGAAACCTGTGCTAACTTATTGAGCCTGCAAACTGGTTTGTTATTATAGGGTTGCTTGCGACTCCTGGACTGGTGTCAGTGATCCCCATGCACCTGGGGGGGAGGGGAGGGGGGAATGCACTGAAACATTTTTGTCTGGTTTGGAAGGGAAACATAAAAATTTACTTTGCTTGCAAGTTTCTAAAAAGTAAAATTTCCAGACCATTTAGAGGATTAAGAAAATGATCATTTCTTTGGACAGTACTCTGAACATGGAAAGCACAAAATACATGCCAAGTACTATTATCTACACAGTATTTCAATAAGGTTGCAAGGTATTTTAAGTCTCAGTAAGTGTACCAAAAAACCTGTTTCCACCCATGAATCAGAGTCACTGATAGCCCATCACTGTCCCAAATCATATCCCTCTATGGTGAAAACCATGTGAGGCAGCAGTGTGGTACCGGGGGAATTTCCCCTGCAGATCTCCAGAAATATATGGGAAGCCAGGGCCTTTGACATGGAAGTCCTGTACTTCCATATCATATCCTACCCCAAGCACTCCCAAGCAGCGTTAACTCCTTTGCAGGCACATTGCCAGCGCCTCCTCTCTGCCCGCCCTGTCCCTAGAACCCCCAAGTAGGTAAGCTACATGGAAAATATAACAGTTCTAGGCTGCATTGCCTTTCCTAATTTCCATGACACTGGAGAGCTCAGGGTCTAGTATTTGTAATCAGGAAAGAATTTTCCCCTAGGTCAGATTGGCAGAGATGCTGGGGTTTTTCGCCTTCCTCTGAAGTGTGGGACATGGGTCACTTGCTGGTCTGAACGAGAGTAAATGGTGGATTCTTTTTAACTTGAAGTCTTTAAATCAAGATTTGAGGACTTCAGTAACTCAGCCAGAGGTTATGGTTCTATTACAGGAGTGAGTGGGTGAGGTTCTGTGACCTGCAATGTACAGGTCACACTATATGATCATGACGACTCCTCCTGGCTTTAAAGTCTATGAGGGGTTGGGGGAGAAAATGTGCACACACACACCCCATTTCCCAAGCAGCCCTTCCTCCACTCCTCACATCAAGCCTTCAAATTTCCACCCTTCCCTTCACACAGACCCTGTATTCTGGGAAGAAACCTCCACCCAGTCCGGAATGATGTGGGAGGGTGAGAAAGGGCATGATATTGCAAAGGTGGCTGAGGCTATGTCTACACTACAGCTTATGTAGGCGTAACTTATGTTGCTCAGGGATGTGAATAAACCCCCCCCGTAAGCAACATACATTACATTGACATAAGCGCCGGTGTGGACAGCACTATGATGGCGGGAGAGCTTCTCCCGCCGACACAGCTACTGCCGCTTGTTCAGGTGGTTTTACTATGCCGATGGAAGAGTTCTTTCCTGTCAGCACAGAGCGTCTTCACTGCTGCAGCACTGCATGTGTAGACATGCCCAGAGTCTCCCTCCATAAGGAAGGGGGAGACCCAAGCTCAGAGAGTTCCCTTTGTGAACTGATTTATGTAACATGATCTGGCTGAGCAGTAGGAAATTTTACCACCTCTGTCCCCATTTAAGAGAAATCACATGACAAAACGAGTGCAATACCTCACACCTGAAGTCTTGGCATGATTCTTTACCCCTCTGTCAGATCATGTCATTTAACAAGTTAAGAACAGCAGGTATGGATAAATACAGTGCACGATTTAATATTTTTAAAATCTCTACCTTCAAACATTTGTTTAATTTTTTTTTTAATAAAAACAAGTTGAACTTAAAACTTGATAACGAATCACAGTCCCAGCAAATGAGCAATTACAGTCGACAATGAATTATGCCTGAAGCAAGCTGGGAAACATATTTCGCAAATGATTTCATCCACAGACAAACGTGGCATGACACTTGATTTGCTAAAAAAGACACAAGGTTGTCAAAATTCCTGTCACTTTGCAAATAAAGTCAGGTAGAAAGAAAATGAAGAGCCTCACCTCTTTAGCAATGTTAACCTATTTCTCAACGTGCTTGAGAAAAAAAAAACACTTCAGGTGTTTCCATCAAACCTCGGGCTAGTCTACACGGCAGCGTTTTAACGTGGCTTGTGTGATCGGGGTGGCGCAGCGCTGGGAGACAGCTCTCCCAGCACTCTAAAAAATCCACCTACACAAGGAGTGCAGCTACCAGGGCACTGTCTACACCGGTGCTTTACAGCGCTGAAACTTGTTGCACTCAGGGGGGTGTTTTATTCACACCCCTGAGCCAGAAAGTTGCCATGCTGTAAATTGCCAGTGTGGACAAGCCCCTAGTTAGTGAAGCTCTGATAAAGGGCAAAGGTTAACTGAATTGCTAAGACTTCACAGAACAATCCTAAAAAAGGCAGAAGAGATGGCCCCCGAGTGACTGTAAGGCTGCAATTCACAGGAGTTGCTCTGCTGGCATTATAGAAGTGAGCTGTAGCCCACGAAAGCTTATGCTCAGATAAATTTGTTAGTCTCTAAGGTGCCACAAGTCCTCCTGTTCTTTTAGGAGAGATTAAGGGACTGAACAACAGCAATGCATAGCACTTTCCCTGGCCATCAGGTGTTACAGAAATCTTAAATAATCAAAAGAAATAATAAATAAAGATATCAGTAAATGGGTAGAAGAAATGACGTGCCTTTAACTTTCCATTTTCTTCTACCTCTGCGTGAGTTTGGTCAAATCAGTCTAAAATGTTAAACAGTTTAACTGTCCCTTGAAGTGGTTTGTGACTTATATCATCACTAGAGCTTTCTGAAGCAATTATTCCTTTCTACCTCACTAAAACCCCTCTATTTTCACCCCACAGAAAGCTACTGCTAAACTCAAAATGCGGAAAAATTCAACATCGTAGCTGAATCTCCATTCTAACCTCATTTTGTCAGGCCTGGGTATTTTTAAACACAAGCACTGTAGGGAGACAGCTAGTGGTAAAGTCACAATCATTTTGTAAGATCGCTTTGCTAAGTTTATCCGCAATCCAATGGCTCCACACAATACTTAGCAACACACCAGCTTATTGTGTCAGAGAGCCATGTCCCAATTTAAGTACTATTGTGTCAATACAGCAAGCTTTCAAATAAAGTACATATCTGCAGACGTACACAGCAGAGCAGAAACCGCCAGGAGACCTGGCAGGGAAATCATACTTCATAAGAAAATGGTCTAAAATAAATATTTCCATTCCACACAATCCGAGTTGGATAAGCACACACAAGTGTGGAAGTTTCTCTGAAGCTACCCATATTTCTTCAGGGGTGCAACACGGAGTTGAACAAAATCTCTTGTGATATTTCTGGCACTTCTCCGAAAACCAACTGGAAATACCACAAAACGGCATCTCGTCTCTCAGCACTTTGCTGCCTGATCCTAACTGAAACCTGGTGCTAAAAATCTGAACTTTACAGAGAGGTTTGTTTTGAGTCCAGGCCTAGAAATGGACAAAGATTCGGAGGGAAGGAGCATTCTTATCTTCTCCAAACCAGTTTAAACATCCATGATGAGAGTCCACATGAAAAGGCCAATTAATGCAGTTAGACAGTGCTCTTCACATCTTCGGGCTCACAGAGTACAGAATTAGAGCCCAATGTGAAGTTGGTGCTAACGGCACCATTTCATATAAACTGAAATCTGTCGGAGGCCTAAAAGATTCCCTGGACAAGGAAAATCCAGGCAGATCATATTTATTATTAAATTGTGGAGTGAAGTTGCTTTCATTTTGCAGGAAGGCATTGTCATAGCCTGAAAAATATGTAAGCGTGAAGTGGTCACCATCACTTGCAGGAGTACTTTTTATATTTACATAAACACATGTTGTCCACATGCTGAATATGGTTTTAACTTACATGTCTTCTGTACCCTTAAAAAAAGAGAGAGAATTAGTGTAGCTAGTAATAAGCAACACAATCACAGAAAGGCTGCTTCCAAGATCAAACTCTGGGAAGCTGGAACAACGGAGCTTAAACTCTATGAACAGGTTTCAGAGTAGCAGCCGTGTTAGTCTGTATTCGCAAAAAGAAAAGGAGTACTTGTGGCACCTTAGAGACTAACAAATTTATTAGAGCATAAGCTTTCGTGAGCTACAGCTCACTTCATCGAAATTATTAAGCTAACTTTAAATTGGACTCTACTACTGGAAGTTTTCATCCATCTCTGATCCACAGCAAGATCTTACATTTCAGATACTATATATTCTAATACATCACAATTCAAGATCCATTAAAGAGCTGCCATCAAGTGAATTTATGCCACAAATTTAAATCTTGCAAACTGGATACAATTAACTTAGGCTTGAATAGAGACTGGGAATGGATGAGTCATTACACAAAGTAAAACTATTTCCCCATGGTATTTCTCCCTCCCACCTCACCCCCCACCGTTCCTCTGATATCCTTGTTAACTGCTGGAATTAGCCTACCTTGCTTGTCACCATGAAAGGTTTTCCTCCCCCCTCCCCCCCCCCCCCCCCGCTGCTGGCGATGGCTTATCTTAAGTGATCACTCTCCCTACAGTGTGTATGATAAACCCATTGTTTCATGTTCTCTGTGTGTGTGTGTGTATATATATAAATCTCTCCTCTGCTTTTTCCACCAAATGCATCCGATGAAGTGAGCTGTAGCTCACGAAAGCTTATGCTCTAATAAATTTGTTAGTCTCTAAGGTGCCACAAGACCTCCTTTTCTTTTTGCAAATACAGACTAACACGGCTGCTACTCTGAAACCTGTCATAGAAACAATGTTTCTCAAAAGGTTCGATTAATAGAAATGTCTATATATCTGGCATTTTCTTCTATAAATTCTAATGGAAATGTTTTTGTTTGGTTTCCAGTGCTCCTCTATAGTGTTTGCAAAACAAACACTGTAGTATTGTGCAAGTGCAGGAGAACCAGAAGACAAAACTTCTTACAGACTGTGTCAGTTGTTTGTTTATTGCAACAGTCCAATTTAAGAGAAGTTCAAAGCATAAACCTTAATAAAAAATTAAGTGAGATTTTAGAATCCACAGTGTTTTATTAACTAGGATAATTAAATTTTTGTAAAATTATGTTTACCTGAAATATACATTATATATTAACCTGAATGTCCCTTTAATACTGTTCTGCCCCTTTGTCTATTTTTGAATTAAAGAAAAAAATTCACATTTCATTTAAGAAAGTGTATTACTTTAAAAAGTTGCTAAAATTTGCAAAGAAGAAAGATTTCAACTCCCACAAGTTCATTCTTTCCCTTGGGCATTCCAATTCTACCACCCCGTTTTCACATAACCCTGTATGAAACCTCGATTGAGAATATTTGTTGTTTTTACACAATGACATGAAATCTTCAGTGGACCATGGAATGACATTTATTCCCAGGAAAATAAGGGCAAGATCCCTAATAAGAGCCTTTCACTAGAGTTTGAGCTATTATTACCTCTATTGTTCATAGCTTGAGGATATGTGCTGACTGTCCCAGGCCTGGCTAACAACATATATTCAAGTAAAAGGCAAAAGGTTTAGCCTTAGTCTGTTTAAAGCTATTTAAAAGTAGATATTCAGCAGTTGAATGGGCTTGTATTTTTGTTTCTTTTTAACTATATTCATATATACATTTTAACATTGCTTCTGGATAGTGTTGAGCATTGTTCGCTCTTACTGAAATCTAATAGGCCTGGAGTGTGCTCAGCATCTCACAGCATCAGGATCCTAACACTTTGTATGAAGTATGACTAGATGGTTTCAAGAATCACACTAGATACATGATTCCAGAAACCCACTCTTCATGCACTGGAATATTAACTGGTAGAAGTTAATATGCAACTGAGAGGACAGCAATAATTCAGTTTTGTTTACCGATTTCAGCTTCTACTACTGTTTAATATTTTAGTTTGAAAAGGTAAAACAGTGTGCCAGTTCATCATTACTCAGGACACAAGACAAACACTTGGCAAGCACGAAGTGCATCAAGCTACCCACAATCTCACAAATGCCTTTTGAATGGAGGAAACACACAAGTAAATATTCAAATTAATGAAGCAGCATGTAATGGAGACCTCATTTTAAGTGTTCCGGTACTTTTCCTGTTAATACATATGGGTGAGTCTCACCACTGAAGTACAGAATGTACCACTGTCATTTTATTTTCCTATAGCAGTGGCGACGTTCGGAGAAGTCCTTGAACAGAGCAAACGTACTTTAACTACAACATGCTGCCTACTGCAGTACATACCATAACACACCAGCATTCGGAAAGGCACTTATCTCCCTTCAAAAAATCCCCAATAAAGTACCACTATATTTTCCATATTTATACATCAACAAGCTGCTTAACATCCTGCCTCTTGCTGACCACGTGATATAGCATAAAAATAATACTGGAATATTATAAAGCATGTCTGCTCTGCAACCCCCCACAAAAATCCACAACTGCAGTCATTTGAATTATAGCATCCTTCGCAAAAATGATGTTATACTATTATTCTTAAACTGTGCATTTCGGTGTTCATTTTTTTAAAAAAATCCCTTTCCTTCAGGTCATACAATCCTCCAATACCAAAAAAGAGTACAAACATCTATACAAACACTTAGAAATTAAAATCAACTAAGCCCTGCAGCCACTTCATTAACATGTTTCTAATTATATCCTATTTCTCAAATCCATTTTGCTAGGTGAATAGGACTTGGAAAGACCAAAGGACCTAATCAAATTCTACCACAATCAGCATCTTTTCTAGGAAAGCTCCAATACTTCCCAAAGCAGCCCTCCTTTCCCAGTAACTTCTTCCCCTACCCCCAGCCAAACCAAAGAAAAAAATAAATAAATACCACTTTCTTACACTAATGGATGCTTTACCCCTTGTTACACAAAACACTTCCTTATCTAGATCCCCAAATACCTGCAATTTGAAATTAAGAAAAAGACAGCACAGCTCATCATGTTATTTGAAGCAATCAATTTATGTTTGTGTCTCTGACTCCATGAAAGGTTAAGGGGTTTGTTATATTATTTACTGTGGCTGTTCCTTCAGTATCAGGGCTAAAATCTATTGTATTTGTCATATTAAAAAAAAACTGGGAAAGAAAAACCTGTTTATTGAATGCTCACTGAATTAGCGACATGGGGCAGAAGACTGTTTTATATTTTATTGACTCAATAAACTAACTGTATTAAAAGCTGGACCTGCCAGCAGCAGGAAACAGCCGCAAAACCTCAAAGGAATTTTTGGGGGAGGTTGAGAGACAAAGTCCAGGATATATTTCCCCCATTAGAGAGTGGATTAAAATACCTCTCGTAACTATTTGTTAAACATTAGCAGAGTGCTAGGCATTGTACAGAACAACGAATTACTACAACTGGACACAATCCTTTTATCAAACGCACCAAAGGACTATCAGTTCTTTTGAGGACAGGGCGGAAGGAGGGAGAAGACAATACCCCTAGAGAAGAGGAATGTGGTGTGAAGAGGGGGAAAAAACAACCACTACCAATGGACAGGGTGAAAAAAAAACCATCTCTGTGCTGTTTCTTGGGCAGGAGGAATTCCCCAGGGAGGATGTGGGGAAGGATGGGGATTCAGGACGCAGGATTATTTCCTGCGGAGGATAGGTGAATCAGATGGGAAGGGGAGGTAGGGAGAAATCCCTTGCAACAGTGAGAGGATGGAGCACGTGGGGGTGCCTCAGCTGTAGTATTGGAGAGTGGCTTTTCAGGGGTAGGGTGTGGGAGATGACAGGAGATAGTTCTCTGGGTAAAGGGTGTGGGTGAGTAAATTCCTAGGGTTAGGACAGAGGCAAGTCCAATGAGATCAGGGGGAATGGGGGGGACTCCAATAAGATAGGGTGTCAGGAGAATTGGGATGAGTCCCCTGGCATGAGGATTGGGATGACTCTCTGCTGTGTGTAAGGGCATATGCTGGGCAGGTGACTCCATTGGATAAGGAGGAGTAAGGGGTGACAGCCATATGCGGGAGTAGGCTGGGACTGAGACCCATGGACTGAGGGTGAGAGGGCCGAGGCAAGTGCTACCATGCTGGGGGGAGAGGTAAGGATGACTCCCTTCTTGGGGAATGGGAAGGTATTGTCCCTGTTGGAGGGGCAGGCAGAGTCACCTCTGAAGTGGTTAATCCCCCCAGAGTGACTGGGAGAAGCGATTGTTGTGCAGACAGGCGGGGGATAGTCTGCTGTTAAAGGACTGCACTTGGGTGCCATCGGCGGGGCCAATTCTCCTGTAAGTGGACTGAACATGTTGTGGTTGAGTCCCATTTGGGAGGGAGCTCTTCCTCCCAGAGGTAGCATGGGGGGACAGGGGGAGATCCTCTGGTACAGCAGAGGGGTGAGTGGGGCAAGCTCCCTGTTAGAAGGGGCAGAATGAGGAGGGCATGATCTCCATGTTGGGAGACAAGCAGAGGCGAGTCCCCTGTGGATGGGAGAGAACGTCAGAGGGGGAAGAGGCAAGTCCTCTGGATGACTATGGGGAGGGGTTCATGATGAGTCTACTGTGGATTTGGAGAAGAGTAGGTGGGGACTGAGCCTCTGTGGGAGTTGGGTGAATCCCATCTAGGATGTAGGTTAGGAAGAGAGCACCAGGCCGGGGGGGTTAGTCCCTCTAGAGAAAGAAGGACCAGGGAATAGGTGTGGGATAGCTGCCCTCTTGCCCTTCTTCAAGGGAGAGGATGGAGGGCAACCCCAGGCGAGGGGGTGACTTGGGATTAGGGGGAGCAACACCCAGTGGGGCAAGGGGGATGACTCGGGAAACGTTAGGGGGAGCAAACCCCGGGAGGTGACTCGGACGGGGGTAGCGGGAACAAACCCCGGGGGGAGCGACACCCGGCGGGGCGACTCGGGGGAGGGGTGGGGGGAGCGACACCCGGCGGGGCGACTCGGGGGAGGGGTTGGGGGAGCGACACCCGGCGGGGGCGACTCGGGGGAGGGGTTGTGGGGAGCGAACACCCGGCGGGGCGACTCGGGTGGAGGGGTGTGGGAGCGACACCCGGCGGGGGGCGACTCGGGGGGGGGGCGTTGGGGGAGGCGACACCCGGCGGGGCGACTCGGGTGGTGGGGGGGCGTGGGGGAGCGACACCCGGCGGGTCGACTCGTGGGGGGGGGGCGTTGGGGAGCGACCCGGCGGGGCGACTCGGG
This sequence comes from Dermochelys coriacea, assembly GCF_009764565.3. Taxonomy (NCBI): domain Eukaryota; kingdom Metazoa; phylum Chordata; order Testudines; family Dermochelyidae; genus Dermochelys; species Dermochelys coriacea. Next base: position 20,233,614 of record NC_050083.1, on the reverse strand, counting down.
GGGGGGGGGCCGTTGGGGGAGCGACACCCGGCGGGGCGACTCGGGGGGGGGGGCGTTGGGGAGCGGACACCGGCGGGCGACTAGGGGGGGGGGGGTTGGGGGAGCGACACCCGGGGGGCGATCGGGGGGGGGGGCGTTGGGGGAGCGACACCGGCGGGGCGATTCGGGGGGGGGGCGTTGGGGGAGCGACCGGCGGGGCGACTCGGGGGGGGGCGTTGGGGGAGCGACACCGGGGGGCGGACTCGGGGGGGGGGTTGGGGGGGAGCGACCGGCGGGGGCGACTCGGGGGGGGGCGTTGGGGAGCGACACCCGGCGGGGCGACTCGGGGGGGGGCGTTGGGGAGCGACACCCGGCGGGGCGACTCGGGGGGGGGCGTTGGGGGAGCGACCCGGCGGGGCGACTCGGGGGGGGGGCGTTGGGGAGCGACACCGGCGGGGCGACTCGGGGGGGGGCGTTGGGGGAGCGACACCCGGCGGGGCGACTGGGGGGGGGGCGTTGGGAGCGACACCCGGCGGGGCGACTGGGGGGGGGGCGTTGGGGGAGCGACACCCGGCGGGGCGACTCGGGGGAGGGGTTGGGGGAGCGACACCCGGCGGGGCGACTCGGGGGGGGGCGTGGGGGAGCGACACCCGGCGGGGCGACTCGGGGGCGGGGGTGGGGGAGCGACACCCGGCGGGGCGACTCGGGGGGGGGCGTTGGGGGAGCGACACCCGGCGGGGCGACTCGGGGGGGAGGGGTTGGGGGAGCGACACCCGGCGGGGCGACTCGGGGGGGAGGGGTTGGGGGAGCGACACCCGGCGGGGCGACTCGGGGGGGGGCGTTGGGGGAGCGACACCCGGCGGGGCGACTCGGGGGGGGGGCGTTGGGGGAGCGACACCCGGCGGGGCGACTCGGGGGGGCGTTGGGGGAGCGACACCCGGCGGGGCGCCTGTCGGCGGCAGGGGCGCCGGGGCACAGGGCCGGCTCCCGGCGGGCCGGGGGCTCCGGGCGGCGGTTACCTGCGGGGCTCGCTGCCCCACGGACGCGCGGCGGCTCCCTGGGGCCTAGCGGCGCTGGCCGGCTCGGCGGCAGGAAGTGATTCCAGCGGCTCCTCGCATGGACTTTCCCTGACCTCGCCCAGCAGCGCCGAGCGCCGCGGGCCGGGCCGGGCCGGGCGGGGCGCGGGGCTGATCGCGGCCCCCAGCTAGACGGACCCTCGGCACGACGGGCCGCGGGACTGGAGGCGGCTGGCGGCGCCCCGGCCCTGCCGGCGCCACAGGCTTTGCCCGGCTCCCCGCCGGGGCCTCCCTAACCCCGGGGCTGGGGCTAGCATCGCCCCTTCCCTCTGTCGTGACATGCCCTGGGCCCAGGGGATGCCGCTGCCAGACCCCCCCCGGCAGGCGTGTGCCCCACGGAGCCCACCGATAGTGTCGCGCTGGGGGTCCGTGCAGGACATGGAGACAGGGCGGGGCGATCAGAGGGGCTTGATCTTTCCATGTGTCGCTTATTATTTTTCAGGGTAATTAAAAAGGGGAGGGGAAAGAGGATGTCAAAGAGGCGCACCTCGACTTCCCCGTACTCCGCGGCCGCTGCGAGTACAGCCTAGTGCAGTGCGGGGCCCTTGGGGCCGGGGACTTCCCCTGGTGTCAACAGGCTTTCCACTCCCTGCCCATCGCTAAACGGGGCCCTAAGCACCCCCGGCCTGCTCCTTATCCTTGCATGTGTTAGTATTGCGGTTTAGTCAGATCATAGTACAAATAAAACAACTGCACTTGAGGAAAACTTAAGTTTTTGAAAATCACCTGGGTTCTTTCTGCCGTGCTGCCTCTTTTGGTAGGGAGGCAGCCCCAGAAACATCTGCAAAGAAACCTCATCATCGCACTTCAAATCCCCACTCAAAACTCTGCTTCGCCGGTATGCCTATAAAAACTTGACCAGGGAGGCTGCTGGTGTGCTGAGACCATTGCCTATCACCAATATTGTCTCCTGGTTTCCTTGTGCCCCCTGGTCTGTATCCATTTGTTGTCCCTTGTCTTTTACTTCGGCTGTAAACTCCTCGGGGGCAGGGAGTGTCTTTTTGTTCTAAAAAGAAAAGGAGGACTTGTGGCACCTTAGAGCCTAACAAATTTATTCGAGCATAAGCTTTCCTGAGCTACAGCCCACTTCATCGGATTGCATCCGATGAAGTGAGCTGTAGCTCACGAATAAATTTGTTAGGCTCTAAGGTGCCACAAGTCCTCCTTTTCTTTTTGCAAATACAGACTAACACAGCTGCTACTCTGAAACCTGTCTTTTTGTTCTGTGTTTGTAGTGCACCTACCACAACAGCATTTTCATAGAATCTCATAAATAAGAAGTGGAAACATACCTGCTAAGCTCAGATTTCAGAGTGGCAGCCCCTGTTAGTCTGTATCTGCTAAAAGAAAAGGAGGACTTGTGGCACCTTAGAGACTAACAAATTTATTTGAGCATAAGCTTTCGTGAGCTACACTAGCCAATGAAGTGAGCTGTAGCCTGCTAAGCTCAGCTGGTCAATTCCCCTAGCCTCTACAGAATTGTTTCCATGGTGTATGCTTAAGTATTCTCTACAGTCCAGTTTTAAATGTCCTAGGCGATGAGGCTTCTACCACATTTCTTGAAGGATTGGACCACAGTCTAATAAGGTTATTCTGTTTGGAAATGCCTTCCTGTATCGACCCTGAATTTTCCTTTGCTCAAGTTCATGTCATTGCTCCTAGATCTACCCCTGGGACTGCACATAAGTTATCTATAATAAGTGATGCTTTTTGCTGATTCAGGATTTGTTTTATTTTAATATCCAGAATAATATTCTGGACCAAAACTTGTAAATGTTCTCAGTGATTTTTTTATCCTGCACTTAAAACATCACGAAGGCTCCAATTCTGCAAATGCTTAGGGACATGCTTAACTGAGTAGCCCCCTTGACACATGCATAAAGTAATACATACCCATAAATGTTTATATCAAGGCGTAATTAATATTTTTTCTTTTCTTTTTTCTTTCTTTCTTAATTTAAAATATTTCTGAATCTTTTTATCTAAAAGTGTGAAATCCTGCTGACAGCTACATCACAAGATTTTCAAATTCTTAATTGCCCATCTCTCTCTCAAAAAAGAGAAATTTCATTCAAAATATTAATTTCAAGGAAGAACTACAAGAATCAGCAAAGGGATGGGAATATTTCGTATTATAAGAACATTCCCTTTACTCTATTATCTTGGTCAGATGAAGTTGTCAGAACTCAATTATGATCTCAAGGCTAAGATAAAGAAAATCACTAAATCTTTAAAAAAAAACCCAACCCCCCCCCCAACCCTATGCGTTTACAGTAACTAAAGAGAACATTTTCTGTGTAACTCTTTGTCTTAGTCTCATCTTTTAAAAGAAAATTTTTGATTGTTAGAGGTTCCTATCAGTGTAATCCAAGCAAAAGATTGTTTCCTTGTACCCTCCTGTCTATAACTACTGTTGGTCTCTTGTCTTAAACTCAGATTGTCAAATCTTTGAGGCAGACACAATCTTTCTGTTCTGTGTTTGTACACTAGGGTCCTGATCAGTATTCCCTCCATCTTTTCCCACCCATGTGTGGAATGAATTTTGTATGTGCACCAAGATATATAGGTACACATAGCAAAATACATGTGGCAGGGGTGGGGTCCAGGGGTTTGGAGTGTGGGAGGGGTCTGGGATGCGGGTTATGACTCTAGCTGGGGGTGTGGGCTCTGGGGCGGGACCGAGATTGAGGGGCTCACGGGTGGGGCAGAGTGTTGGGGTGTGGTAGGGTGAGAGCTCTGGGGTTGGACCAGGGATGAGAGGCTCACGGTTGGGGCAGAGAGCTGGGGTGGGGGGGAGGGCTCTGGCTGGGGTGCAGAATCTGGGGTGGGGGGGAGGGGTTTGGGGTGCAGACTGCCCTGGGGCTGTGATGGGGAGAGAGAACTGCCCCCAGCTCTCTCTCCCCGCAGCAGCACCTGGGCTGGGGGGGAGGGGCGCCTCTCCCTGCCGCAGCAACTCCGGGGCTGGGGCCACAGGATAGGTGCTTTTCCCACGGCCGCAGCAAGTCCAGGCCGGGACTAGGTTAGGATCCGGGGAGAGGCACTTCTCCCATGGCTGCGATAGATCTGGGCCAGGCTGGGTTGGGGCCGGGAGAGGGGTGCGTCTCCCCTAGCCACAGCAGGTCCATGGCTGGGTTGGGGCTGGGGGAAGAGGAATCTCTCCCAACTGCAGCCCTGAGTGCCTGCGCAGCACTTAATAGGCTGCTGCACAGCTTAGAGGGAACTTAGGTCCTGGTCCATGACTAGGGCTTCCTAGATGCTAATGCAAAACAAATAAGTGACAACAAAAAAGGGCCAAATGCATTCCCTTTCCCCATGCTGTTGAAGTCAATAGGATCACTCTGGTGAGTAAATTCAGTAGAATTTGGCTCAGAAATGGTACTACGGAAAAGATCTATAATCTATCCCTATACATGGCTCCAATGTACAGAACTTCCCCATTAGATCTACTGCATCGCTGAGTGCCATTATGGAGTCTGAACAAGCAGGTGGCCACTATGCCTGTGGCTCTGCCATTCATTTATACCTATGGGACAATGCCAACAATGTGATTTTCAGCACCTATCAGTCTTATTTTTACCTTTCATTACAGATTGCCACTTACAGCTTCTTGGTGTTTATTCTCTGTGGACTGTACAATCTCACAACCCAGTCCTGTAAACACTTATTAATTTAGGCCCCAATTTGGCAAAATTTTCTGAATATGCTTAGCTTTGCACACTTGAGAGGGGACTACTCACATGCATGTTTTGCAAGAACAGGACCTTTGTTAGTTCCATTGACTTGCATCAGTAGGGGTTACTCACATCAGTCAGAATTTGCAAGATTTGCTCTCTATTAGAGTCTGGTAAATAACCCTAAATCACATTGTGAAATAACTCTAAAGCAATTAAAAAAGAGGGAGGTATGAATGATATAACATACTCTGTAACATGCAAAGAGTGCCTTCCGGCAGAGACAAGCTTAGTACAGACGAAAGATCCTTTCTGAGTCATAGAATTCCTGCGCCCATTAAAGTGAATGGTAGTTTTGCCATTGACAAAGACCCTGACAGATAAATTGTCTACAAATCCTTAAGCTCTAGGTTTCAGTCTTAAGTGAGGATGCCCCCGCAAAGTAGGCAAAAATCAGCAGACTTATACTTGTACAAATCCATTGGGACGTCAATTATTGTTGTTTCTGTGGGGTTGGACAAGGTGTAAATCAATATAGCAGTTAGCCCAGTGAAAACAGCCACCAGATGTAGGACTCTGCTAATCCTACAAGTCAGCTATAACTTTATCTTTCCATAACATTTTCCCAGGCATACATATCTTTTAAGTGTTATATACATAAGCAAAATTCTCCAGGTCATAGGACTGCTTTAAACTAGCCTACACTAAGGCCACGTCTACACTACAAAATTATGTCAACTTAATTTACATCAGCATACAGCCACTGCACTTATTAAATCGTTTGTGTGTGTGTGCACACTTAGAATCATAGAAGATTAGGATTGGAAGAGACATCAGGAGGTCATCTAGTCCATCCCCCTGCTCAAAGCAGGACCAACCTGAAAGGGGGTTTCAAAGAGGACGGCTCTAGACTGTTCTCAATGGTAGCAGATGACAGAACGAGGAGTAATGGTCTCAAGTTGCAATGGGGGAGGTTTAGATTGGATATTAGGAAAAACTTTTTCACTAAGAGGGTGGTGAAACACTGGAATGCGTTACCTAGGGAGGTGGTAGAATCTCCTTCCTTAGAGGTTTTTAAGGTCAGGCTTGACAAAGCCCTGGCTAGGATGATTTAACTGGGACTTGGTCCTGCTTTGAGCAGGGGGTTGGACTAGATGACCTTCTGGGGTCCCTTCCAACCCTGATATTCTATGATTCTATGATTCTAACCCCCAACTAAAGCATCCCAGCCAGGGCTTTGTCAAGCCAGGCCTTAAAAACCTCTAAGGATGGAGATTCCACCACTTCCCTAGGTAACCCATTCCAGTGCTTCACCACCCTCCAAGTGAAATAGTTTTTCCTAATATCCAACCTAGACCTCTGTCATCGGCCACCACTGAAAACAATCTAGCGCCATCCTCTTTGGAACCCCCCCTTCATATAGTTGAAGGCAGCTAAAAATCCCCCCTCACTCTCCTCTCAGCCTCTCCTCATAAGTCATGTGCCCCAGTCCCCTAATAATTTTTGTTACCCTCCGCTGGACTCTCTCCAATTTGTCCACATCCTTTCTGTAGTGGGGAGCCCAAAACTGGATGCAATACTCCAGATGTGGACTCACAGTGCTGAATAGAGGGGAATAATCACTTTCCTCGATCTGCTGGCAGTGCTCCTACTAATGCAGCCCAATATGCCGTTAGCCTTCTTGGCAACAAGGGCACACTGTTGACTCATATCCAGCTTCTCGGCCACTGTAATCCCCAGGTCCCTTTCTGCAGAAACTGCCACTTAGCCAGTCAGTTCCCAGCCTGTAGCAGTGCATGGGATTCTTCCGTCCTAAGTGCAGGACTCTGCACTTGTCCTTGTTGAACCTCATCAGATTTCTTTTAGCCGAATCCTCCTATTTGTCTAGGTCACTCTGGACCCTATCCCTACCCTCCAGCATATCTACCTCTCCCCCCATCTTAGTGTCATCCGCAAACTTGCTGAGAGTGGAATCCATCCCATCATCCAGATCATTAATGAAGATATTGAACAAAACCGGCTTCAGGACTGACCCCTGGGGCACTTCGCTTGATACCAGCTGCCAACTAGATATTGAGCCATTGATCACTACCCATTGAGCCTGACAATCTAACCAGCTCTCTATCCACCTTATAGTCCATTCATCCAATCCATGCTTTTTTAACTTGCTGGCAAGAATACTGTGGGAGACCATATCAAAAGCTTTGCTAAAGTCAAGACATATCTCATCCACCGCTTTCCCCATATTCACAGAGCCAGTTATCTCATCATAAAAGGCAATCAGGTTGGTCAGGCATGACTTTCCCTTGGTGAATCCATGTTGACTGTTCCTGATCACCTTCCTCTCCTCCAAGCGCTTCAAAATGGATTCCTTGAGGACCTGCTTCATCATTTTTCTAGGTTTCAGAGTAGCAGCCGTGTTAGTCTGTATTCACAAAAAGAAAAGGAGTACTTGTGGCACTTTGAGACTAACAAATTTATTTGAGCATAAGCTTTCGTGAGCTTTTCTAGGGACTGAGGTGAGGCTGACCAGTTTGTAGTTCCCTGGATTCTCCTTCTTCCTCTTTTTAAAGATAGGCACTATATTTGCCTTTTTTCCAATCGTCTGGGACCTCCCCTGATTGCCACAAGTTTTCAGAGATAATGGCCAATGGCTCTGCAATCACATCAGCCAACTCCCTCAGCACCCTTGGATGCATTAGATCCTGCCCCAGGGACTTGTGCATGTCCAGCTTTTCTAAATAGTCCATAACCTGTTCTTTCACCACTGAGGGCTGCTCACCTCCTCCCCATACTGTGCTGCCCAATGCAACAGTCTGGGAGCTGACATTGTCTGTGAAGACCGAGGCAAAAAAAGCATTGAGTACTTCAGTTTTTTCCATATCATCTGTCATTAGGTTGCCTCCCCCATTCAGCAAGGGTCCCACACTTTCCCGACCTTCCTTTTTGCTAACATATCTGCAGAAACCCTTCTTGTTACCCTTCACATCTCTTGCTAGCTGCAACTCCAATTGTGCTTTGGCCTTCCTGATTACAACCCTGCATGCTTGAGCAATATTTTTATACTCCTCCTTAGTCATCTGTCCAAGTTTCCACTTCTTGTAAGCTTCCTTTTTGTATTTAAGCTCACTGAAGTTTTCTGTTAAGCCAAGCTCCTTGTGTCAGCGGTGTGCGTCTTCACCAGGAGCGTTTGTTTCAATTGCATTGTCAGTGTGGGGCATTGTGGTATGGCTCCTGAAAGCCAGTAACAGTTGACATAAGCTATGCAGTATCTACACTGACACTGTGTCGACCTAATTACATCAACCAGGACTCTATGAAGCTTGGGAAGGTGGTGTGACTAAATCAGCATAAAAAGGCACTTGCGTTCGGCGGGAGCCAAATTTAAGTGAAGACTTTTCCACAGCTAGGTTGATGCAAGGCAGCTTATGTCAACCTAACTGTGCAGTGTAGATTAGGCCTAAAATATGTAATTTATTTTCCATCGATGTAGAAACTCTAACAAAGCTAATAGTTCATAAAACAGTTGTAAGAAACACAGAGGTTATCAATCATGGGTGAAATCCTCATCCTATTGAAGTCAATGGGAGTTTTGTCACTGATTTCAGCAGAGCCAGAATTTAACTCCATATTTTAAAATATTTAGATTTGCTTCCCTATATTACTAAAATTGAAAGAATTTTAAAATCAATAAGCTTTCTTGTGTGAATAATGTGAACAAGTTTTGGCCAAAAGTATTATGATTACAATGAGTTCCAAATGTAAATACACATGTAAATAAAGTATAATCCTTCCTCCCACCCCATTTTGCATATGAGATCACGTTAAAGCATTTTTGCACCTGGAAGTTCCTTTTCTTTCTCTCTCTTGTTTTTAAACCTTTACAGTTTTGATGCTGCTTTAAAGACTGCAGAAAAAATATTTTTTAAATCAACATTTGATGTTTCAGAAGGGCTTAGGGCTAAGGAATTTCATTAACACCCAACACTTTAAAAAACAGTGTCAGGCAAGGATAAACACATTTTCTTTGGCATGCAAGATAAAACTGTTGTTGTTGTATTTTTAAAAGGTACATGGGAAGTATGCCCCAGAATCTCGTTCTGAGATATGCCAGTTAGTGGAATGTTCCTTCTGTGCATTGCCTTCAAAATATACTAATATTTTGTCCTCCCATAATACATTCCATTCAAGGATCTCAATATGTATGAATACATTAATAATAATAAATAATAATAATAATAATCATTATTAATGTATGCATACAACACCCCTGTGAGGTAAGTATTATCCCCATTTTACTGATGAAGAAACTAAGGCACCGATGACTAATTCCTCTGCCTTTTACCCTGGAAAAGAAGCTGAGCTTAATGCAAGGAGGGTTGGCCAGTGGTGCAAGGGGTGAATTCTTGAGAAAGCTTCCACCTCTTCTGCTGGGGGAGGGTGGGTGGATGGATGGATTTCAAGTGAATCCACATACCAGCAGATCCACAGTCCTGCTCACTTGTGGGGGGGCATACAGGAATCCCTTGTGGAGCTATGCTCCATGGCAAAAAGGAGGTGTGGTCTACCTGTAGGGGATCCACAAATACCACCCCTTTGCCCGCAAGCAATAGAGCTACATCAGTCTGCTGCATCATACCTCTGAGCTGCAGAGGGGGGAAATGCAACAATATGCATTTAAATACAGCTAAATGTAAATATTTACATCTTGGAACAAAGAATATAGACCATACTTACAGAATGTGAGACTCTTTCCTGGGAAGCAGTGACTTTTAAAAAGATTTGGGGGTTGTGATGGATAATCAGTGAACATGAGCTCTCAGTGTGATGCTGTGGCCAAAAAAGCTAATGTGATCCGGGAATGCATAAACAGGGGAATCTCAAGTAAGAATAGAGAAATTAATTTTACTTTTATATTTGGCACTGGTGCAACTGCTGCTGGAATACTGTGTCCAGTTCTGGTGTCCACAATTCAAGAAGGATGTTGATAACTTGGAGAGGGTTCATAGAAGAGCCACAAGAATCATTAATGGATTAAACCCCCTGCCTTTTAGTGATAGACTCAAAGGTAGCAGTGTATTAACCCCTAGGCCAACAAGGCCTAGACTTAGGGCAGTAAAATTGCAGGGGCGACAAATTTATAATAGCAGCCAGAGGCTGCTTCCCCCGGTGCCGGTTCGCGCCCTCCGCCCCTGGCCTCGCCCCCTCCCTTCCCTTATTGGTCCCCTTCCCCAAATCTCCACCCAGCCCCCGCCCCGCCTCCTCTCCTGAGCGCGCCGCGTTCCCCCTCCTTCGCGAACCTGTTTCACACACAAGCACTGGCAGGGAGTGGGGAGAAGCAGGACCGGGCGGCATGCTCAGGGGAGGAGGTGGAGGTGAAGCGGAGGTTGGGGGGCAGGGAGCTGCTGGTCAGGGGGTGGCAATTATTTCAGGGCCTAGTGGTGGCAAAATCATTAATCCACCACTGCTCAAAGGATATGTCTACACTGCAATTAGACATCTGCAGCTGGCCTGTGCCAGCTGACTCAGGCGTGTAGGCTGTGAGGTTGTTTAAAATTGCAGTACAGACATTTTGGCTCTGGCTGCAGTGCAAGCTCTGGGACCCTCCCACCTCAGAGGGTCCTAGAGCCCATACTTCTACATTGCAATTAAATAGCCCCACAACCCAAACCTGAATCACCCAGCATGTGCCAGCCACAAGTTTTAATTACAGTGTGGACATACCCAAAGAACTCAATCTATTTAGCTTAACAAGGAGAAGGACTTGATTACAGTCTATAAATATCTACATGGGGACAAATATTTAGTAATACATTCTTCAATCTAGTAGAGAAAGATATAACATGATCCAGTGGTTGGAAGTTGAAGCTAGACAAATTCAGAAGGGAAATAAGGAGTAAATTTTTAACAGTGAGAGTAATTAACCGTTAGAACAATTTACTAAGGGTGGTGGTGATTCTCCATCACTGACCATTTTTAAATCAAGGTTGGATGTTTTTCTAAAAGATCTGCTCTAGGAATTATTTTGGGGAAATTCCATGTGGCCTATGTTACACAAGAGGTCAAACAGATTATCACAATGGTCCATTCTGACCTCTGAATCTTTTAATTTATAAAGAGGTTTTGCCCAAAAGAGATTAAGGATCTGACTTTCAGAGGTGCCGAGCTACTTGCATCTTACCCTGACTTGAAACAAAGCTGTAAGTGCTCACAACTCTGATAATCAAGCCCTAGAGGCCAGATTGTCAGAAGAGCACAGTTCCTGTTTAGGCACCAGAATAAGTGGCTGTATATTCAACAGAGCTCAGCATCTGCTCTGTTGAGCTCCTTTGAAAATCTGGTCACAAGTGTGGGATTTGCTAGGATCTGAGCACTCTTGAGAATTGGGTCCTTATTTAGGTGCCTAAATGGGAGCCTTTGAAAGCCTAGCCCCAACTGTCAGTGCTCATCACTGGAACATCTGGTCCTACGTGCCTTGTGCAAGGTCTCACAGAGGTCTACTGTGTCTGGGAACAAAAATCAGCTCTCCTGACTCCCAGTCCAGTGCTTCAACAACAAAAAAATCTTAATTCCATTCAACCCTGGACATTTTAATAATCTTTTATGGCTGACAAAGTAAGTAAAGTAAATTCCTTAAGTAAAAAGAAAAGGAGGACTTGTGGCAACTTAGAGACTAACTCTAAGGTGCCACAAGTCCTCCTTTTCTTTTTGCAGATACAGACTAAGACGGCTGCTACTCTGATTCCTTAAGTACTGTTTGACATTTCAGAATGGCTCCAGGGCTGAAGAAAACATGGTTATTTACTGCTGCGCTGAACTTAATGCAAAAGATTGATTCAGAGACTAGAGGAAACAAAATAGGTAACATTTTCTGTAATATCCACAAAGTGATCCAGGGCAGAAGAAAAATATTTTCTCTCTCTCTCTTTCTTGGTTGCCTTTGTTTGTTTGTGTTTTTAATCTAGCATTTCAAATTGAGCAACTTTTGCAATTTGAAGGCCGAAGAAATTTGATAAAATACCCAACATTTACATTCTTGCAGTGGAAAAGCTAACTTTTCTCATCTGAACAGTCATTTAGTGAAGGAAAAGAAATAAAAGTGCAGTTATACCATCCATTTTTAACCTCTTTGTGGATACGACTTCTTCAGTGTCAGCAACTCACTACAAAATATTAGGAAGATCTATATTCCTTCCCCAAGTTATCAGTAGTCTTGAACATTAACATGGTTAAGATGTGTTTTACATCTTGTTTCCTACTTTTATTTCTAAAGAGAATGTAAAGCTGCCTGATGGAAGAACTACTGTTTCTAGACAATGGTGCAGATAGATTATGTAGTCTGTAAAAAAGCAATTAGAAAGCACATTGAAAAAATTACAACCAAATTAAAATTCTCAATCCCTGTCTGCTCAGAACATACATATATTTTATGAATTCTACTGGCTTCACCAGAAAGACTCATCGCTGGTGTAACTCTACTGTAACCATATAACTTCACCAGGGATTAGCTTGGAACATAGAGTATAGACAAGTAACATTGCAAAGCAATACTAACTACAGTATGAATTCCAAAAGAGATGGACTCTGCCTCAGAGTCTGCGTGTGAATCTGAATATTCTCAAATGCCAGGGTATTTTGGAGCTGGGGTTTGTTTCAGCACATTATGTCTATAGATCTGGGAGTTCAGATCTGGAACTCTGGTTCAGTTCTTTGTCTAGATTCTCATGAATATTAACACCATAGTGGAAGGGAAGAAGTGTTTTAAATAAATTAAAGGGGATATAAGGAGTAATGACCTGAGACTGGTTTAACTTACTTAAAGGGAAACTTTGATAGACGTTGACAGCACTTCTAACTGTGAGGTTGACTAGACAGTGAAATAGAGTGACCAGATAGCAAGGGTGAAAAATCGGGACGGGGGGGAGGGGAGGGAATTGGCACCTATATAAGATAAAGCCCCAAATATCGGGACTGTCCCTATAAAATCGGGACATCTTGTCACACTACAGTGCAATGACTGTCCAAGGAAGGTAACTGAAGCACCATCCCTTAATGTTCATGAGGAGACTTATAGATTCAATGTACAGTACATTCTTACCCTGGGTGCCTGGTCTTAGCAAGGGATAGACACCAAAATTCCAGCTTGCAGGTATCCTATGGAGTAGATATTGCTGTACTACTGGAAAATATTCTACTAGGAGCATTCCAGAACTGTTAATGATATGCTGTGACACAAGTGAATAATGATGTTAAGGAAGTACTTGAAGGCATGGTTTTAACAGTACAAAGATGCGTCTTTTTAGCAAATTGGTGAAGTAAAGAGGCCTACAAGTTCTCCTCAGTCCTTATATTTTAGGAGGTACAGTTGTGATGATCTCTTTCATCTATTAGCAAGTCACATGGTATATCAGCACTCCACTCTTCTCTAGAAACTGTGCAATTGTGAGAAATGTGTTGTGAAGATTGAAGTATGGCTCCAGGCTACCAAAGTAGCTAGGGAATAGAACGCTATAAGAAAGGCAAGGTGTCTATCAGAATAATTTAATGTTTCATAAGCAATTCTTCAAAAGAATTTGGAAGATGGACTAATTGCCAAGTTAGGACATATTTTTCTACTTGGGATCTAAATTCTCACTGAAAATAGTGAATATATTGCTTCCTTAGCTTGATATACATGTCACAGGATTGCTGTCCCTTTAAGGGGAGCTGGGCCCAGACTCATCTCTGGCAGATCAGCTACTTCCTAGCTGAGACTACTCAGCTGGGGATCAGGTAATTATCAAAGCCAACAAGTAAGCTACTTGGGGAGAAAGCTTCAGGGAGCCCGAAAGTTCTTCCAGGAGACCTTAGGGAAAAGCTATAGGCAGCACATTGACTCCTGTGGCAAGCCCTGGAACAGAGTGTGACTCTAAGGCAAGTGGCCTACAGAGTGGAAACCTATAGGGAATAGAGATGCTCTTGCAGAAGACCCCAGTTTAAGGAGATGGGCAACTGATATGTTGTACTAGTTTGATATGGAAGAAATAAATGTGAAGATCTGAGAAAAAAGACCTGAACCTTGAGTGTAGTGTCAGTTCTTCCTAGGCTGGAGAAACAGGTCAGGCGCCTACAATGTATAGCCAAGGTTGGTATTGAGCTGTAATGCAATCTGGCAAGGAAAGAAAATTACCCCCTAAGATAAACCTTTATGTTGATGGAACATTTAATTAGTGCTGCATAATAATAACTGGTATTCCTATGAAAGTGGAGAGGCCATCTCATCTATGTTATGGCCATGTACAATTAATTAGGATCAGTGCCCCATCAGCAGCAAATGAGATAGCGGAGTATTTATTAGAAACGCTCTGGAAGGGAACTGAGGCATGAAGGTTAAATGACGTTCACCACAATCTCCACAGTGATCATATATCTTATCAGCTAGTCTTTTGCCTCTGTTCTATCAAACCATCTTGTGATATCTTCATTTCACTTCCCATTCTGGAATTTCATTCTCCTCCCATTAGGGAGACTTTCTAACAAGGACACCACTGGAAAAGATTTAACCCTGTTGTGGTAAATCTGTCTTGGATCACAGAAGGTCTAGTTCCAGTCCAGAAATGTTTTTTGTTTTTGTGGGGGGTTTGGTTAGCCTTTCAGAATTCCCCCAGGAGGTCCAAGATTCAGAATTGGCATTATGACGGTGTCTCAGTTCTTTGAGCCAGACCACGACCTTAGAACATAAGAATGGCCATACTGGGTCAGACCAATGGTCCATCTAGCCCAGTATCTTGTCTTCCAACAGTGCCAGATGTCCCAAAGGGAATAAACAGAACAGGTAATCATCAAGTGATCCATCCCCTGCCACACATTCCTAGCTTCTGACAAACAGAGGCTAGGGACACCCCTGTGGAGATAACCACCATTTCAACAGACTTGTAACATGAGTAAATTGCTATTATCAAACACAAGCAGCCACAATAGGAAGCTAAATGGAGTATAAACTTTTGTTTAAAAAAAAAAATCATCTCCAATTAAGGCCTGAAAGTCAAAATCATACTAACGTTTAGTAAAATCCTGAAGTATTTACTCAATCAAAATTCCCACAAAATGCAATGGGGATTTTTACATAAGGAGGCCTTTTATTTGCAGTCTCTAATGTTTTTATGTCAGTTACAACAGCAAATAAGATTAAAAATATCATCTCTCATTATGTAAATTTTGGTGCAAAAGCCCCAGCAATACTAATCTTTGGCCTGATCCAGCTAATTAGTACTAAATTTGAAAATGAAAAGCACCAAGAGTCAAATTCTACCATCCTTACTTCCTGAGTAACACCTTATTCCATTCAAATCTCTACTGATTTTCAATAAAACTACTCACAAAATAACATCATACACAGCAGGAGTATGGGTGATAGAATCTGGTCTAATACTTAATGAATAAGCATTAATTGTTAATGAGTCAAGTCCTGAAGTCCTTACTATAGAAGTGTGTGAGCCTTAGTGCATGTCTGCATGCAAAGTTTCACCAGTTTTAATTTAATTTAATTTAAGTTAAACTTACATTTAGTTAAACTGGTGCCAAAGGAAGTCTTAGATGCTCTTATTTTGTTTCACATTAAATTGATTAGGAACAGATTAATGAAACAACAATTAAACTGAAAGTAAGTGTGCACAGAGAGGTTTTCACTGGTTTAACTAAACTGGTGCAAGTTTGTGTTTAGACAGGCCTTAGTTAATGTTTGTAAAGTGCTTTGAGATCCTTGGATGAGAACTACTGTAGAAAGGCAGTGGAAATAAATAATACCTTGCACATCTCCCATGAGATGGAAACGGGGGGTTAATCTGGGTGGCTTCATTCAGCCAGCAAAATGAATAATGTTGGCAGTTTAGAAAAGTTGTTTATTACATAATTTGATGCAGACTTTGAAACAATAAACAAAATCCCTAAGGAAATATGTTCATTTTGATTATGTTAATTCACATTACAATGACCAGGCAATGATTCTCATCAATTTCAGCTTCTACCGCATTAGGTTGTAATTGAGATCAGACATTTCAAAGAGTTTTGGGATTTTGAAAATCAGATATGTAGCATTACATGGGCATGTAATTGGGCAGTATCTGAACCTTTGTTTCGCGCCAGCTCAGGTAAGACTTTTATGGGGGGTTTTAGGCGTTGACTGAGATCAGAATATTTACCATAGTCACTCAATCAGAACTTTAAAAAAAAAAAATCTCAGGGTTCTTCTGCTATTACACCCAACTTATCTTGATACACTAGGACCCCTTAAACCATCACTCGTCCAAGCTTTTTCCTACTTGGGGTAATAGTTCGCCTGTATCTCACTTCATAAATAGTGCTCAGTCTCTCCCTGCTGATTCTTTTCAACCCTTTACCATCCTGTGATTTAGATGCATGGAATCATGGTTAAAAAGCCTTATTTCAGGCAGCTCAAGTCACCTTTAAAGAGGCAATTAGCTATAGGATTTCCCAGAGAGCTGTAAGCTACCCACAGGGTTTTTGAAAAATATATTTCCTTCTCCCCCTTCAGATTCCCCATCTAGTACTTTACTGGGTACTCTTTTGAAACTAGCCATTCAAATACTATCAATTCTATAGCTGGAGTGTCTTCAGCTAGACGATGTGAATTCTGTCCATCGGCTCTGTCATAACCATACAGCTAAGGGTAGCATAAAATTCCTCCTTTACCTGTCAAGGGTTAAGAAGCTCAAATTATCTGGCACCTGACAAAAAGGACTAATAAGGGGAGAAGAAGATACTTTCAAATCGATGGGGGAAGGTTTTTGTTTTGGGCTTTTGTGTTCTCTCTGGAGACAGAGAGACCAAGCAAATAATCCAGCTCCTACTGAATGATACATCTAAACTTACAGAAATAGTAAGTAATAGCAAGGCAATGCTTTAGAGTATCTTTTGTTTTAGCATAGGGAAAATTCACAAGCTAAGAGTGAGGTTTATCCCTGTTTGTTGTAACTTTGAAATTTTGCCTAGAGGGGAATCCTCTGCATTTTAAATCTTATTACCCTGCAAAATTACCTTCCATCCTGATTTTACAGAGGTGCTTCTTTTACTTTTTTTTCTTTATAATAAAGTTCGTTTTTTTAAGAATCTGATGGGTTTTTTTTTTAAAAAAAGGAGTACTTGTGGCACCTTAGAGACTAACAAATTTATTAGAGCATAAGCTTTCGTGAGCTACAGCTCACTTCATCGGATGCATTTTTAGTGTCCTAAAAACCCAAGGGTCTGGTCTGTGCTCACCTGGTTTACCTATTTGGTTGGTAGATTATTCTCAAGCCTCCCCAGGGAAGGGGGTAAAGAAGCTTGGGGGGATATTTTAGGGAAACAGGAACTCCAAGTGTTCCTTTTCCTGAATCTTTGTTTATCTCACTTGGTGGTGGCAGCAGTACTCATCCGAGGACAAGGAAGGATTTGTGCCTTGGGGAAGTTTTTAACTTAAGCTGGTAGAAATACACTTAGGGGGTCTTTCATGCGGGTCCCCACATCTGTATCCCAGAGTTCAGAGTGTGGAGGGAACCCTGACAGGTTCCAATACTGGATAATAATATAAATGGGTTTCTCAAACGTAGCAAGCTCTCCTGTTCTTAAGGACAGAAGAAATCATGGGAGAGGTGTGTGTGTCAGTTTGACTGTGTGTGCATGTGTTCACTTCACTTATAATTTACCTTGATATTCCAGTCTTGGTGACAACAATATTAAGTGGCACCAGCACATGCGAATGTAAAATGCCTGAAAGGAAGCCACACACTTAATTTTTCCACTCTTATCACATAAATTAAAGACTGAAATAATCAGACCCTCTGTTACCCTTTAACTTTATTGAGCTGCATTAAAAGAACATTCATTGTTCAGAACATCTATCATCAGATGATGCAGTAAATTGCTTTTGTCAGAAGAACGATACATGCTTTGATCATTTCACTCCCAGGGTAAGTACTGGAGGTGAAAAGTGGTAACCTTGAATTCCCTGAAGCGTTGAACAGGTAAGACTATTTCTTACACTAAATGAAGGGGACACTGTCAGAGTGTAAGGGACCATAGTGTAGGAGGTTTGGCCTAGTGGTCCCAGATGGGCTGGCAGCCACACATCAAGGATGACCATAAGATGGTAGTCAGTGAGCAGGGATCAGAGCAGAGATCAATAAGCCAGAGTCAAGGCAGGGTCAGAGATCAGAGGTAGTTCCAAGCTGGAATCAGGAGGCAACAGCAAGGGTCAGAGTTGGATGGGATCAGAAGCCAAAGTGTGGGTTGAAGTCACAGCAAGCCAGAAGTCTATTTGACTGTCCAGACAACTTCCTGGGCCATCCTCCAGGGTGATCATGGGCGAATCAGAGGGCCACAATGTACTGTCACTCTGGATTCCTTTGGACAGAACTTCCTACGGCACCTAATTTTCACTGTCCTCCCTGGATGTAGCGATGCATGACCTCCAAGTAGTAATGTGGGAATACCAGCTGTCCCAGGCTCCACAGACCCAAGTTCCAGTCCCAGGGATCCTTACACAGAATTGCAGTGAGTGATGTCTGGTGATTACAGGAAAAGCCTGTGGATCAGGACTCCTGACTTCTTTGACAATTCTGCTACTGGTTCACTGTGTGATCTTAAATAAGTCTCTTGACCTCTCTGGTCTTCAGTTTACACCTCTGTAAAACAGAGATAGTAATACTTGCTATTGTGATGCTTAATTAGTTAATGGGTCAGATTCAGACCTGATTTAAGCATGTGCAAGTCCATTTATTCCAATGGACACAATTCAAAGAACAAGCAGCTTCTGTCCAAGTTAATCAGTTTCAACAGGGCCTATCTAGCCTAACCAGTCCGTATATGGGGGAGAAATATTTGTTTAAAAACAAGCATTCTTTCCCTGGTTCATAAATAGCTGCAAAAAGCCAGGGAAACAGAAAGCCTGATCCCATAAGGTAAAGAATGCCTCCAAGAGACCTGAAGAAGAGCTCTGTGTAAGCTCGAAAGTTTGTCTCTTTCCCTAACAGAAGTAATGCAACGCAAGATATTATATCACCCACCTTGTCTCTCTAAAAGCAACCTCAATTCCCACTGACTTTATGGGAGGCTGGGAATGCTCAGCAATTCACAAGATCAGGCCAAATGGCTATATTTTA
The DNA here is from genome assembly GCF_009764565.3 of Dermochelys coriacea. Classification (NCBI taxonomy): domain Eukaryota; kingdom Metazoa; phylum Chordata; order Testudines; family Dermochelyidae; genus Dermochelys; species Dermochelys coriacea. The sequence continues at coordinate 20,214,750 of NC_050083.1, read as the reverse complement.
GTAGAGAGACAACCAGTGCAAAGAAACGATCAGTGGAAAAAGGAGTGCCTTCCCTATATTTGCATAATGATACAGGTAGTTGGCTTTCCGCAGGGGCCGGCCCTCGCTTCTGCAGCTCTTTGCGGCTGTGCTCAGAAGCATTAACAAAGACAATCATATTCATTAAGGAGGCGTTTATGCATAGAGATATCTGAGGGAACTGACAGGGTTACATTGTTCCATTTAGAAAAACAAACAGTACAATCAATTCACATTCCTGTTCTGTCTGTACTCTGATAAACAATGTATTTTGCAAAAAGCCACATTTAATTAACATTTGGATCTGACACAGACCCTCTAATGTTCAGAAAATAACAAGTGCCACCAGTCATTTCATTGCTGGTGTTTTTATCCAGCTGTTGTGCTCCAAGACCACCTATTAGACTGAGACAACGTCCCTTCTGCCTAACTTCCTGTTTCAGTGTCCCACTGAAATCATAAGGGAAAGTTGTGGTATGCCAAGCACCTTGAAACAACACTAGAAGTGCACTGAACACAGAAAGACAGCATGATCTCTAGAGGAATGAACCTGAGTCTGGGAGCAAGGAAGTTTCTAACTCCTATCTGGTTAATTTTCATGCAGTTTTGGGAAAGCGATTTGCCTTTCTGCCTCAGTTTTCCTCGAATTTCTTAGAGGAGGAGTATTGTGAGAATTTGTTAACATTTGTACAATGCTCTAAAGATATAAAAGGCTAAGAATTAATATTAGTAGCAGTAAAGACTTGGTTCAAGCTAATGTGTCTTCAAATTAGAAGCAACCAAATACAATTCCAAAGAAGCTATTCTAGATGCATGGAATAGACCCTACTATATAAGAAATTCAGTGGTGAGAGTTTTCTCCCGAGTCCTATTCCTTTGTAAAAGTGGGGTCACACCAAGCTTATAACAAATCCAGTCAACCCTCTATTGACTTTAGCATCTTTAATAAAAAGATTTTAAGAATGTCCTTCTATTTGGGAAACAATATAAGATCCATCCTAATCTCCATCACTACAGTATCTGAGCACCCCAAAAAAGAACGATCAGAATGTACAGCAGTCTCTTTAAAATACTACTTTCTCAGGCAGGCTAAAAGCGTTTTTCCCAATACAGGAAAACCAATAAGACCAGATGTATGTGGCATACACAATACCAGCCAAAGTTTTGCTCAGTTTTAAAGTCAGGTTATTTGTTTCTTTCAACAAGCAGAAAACAAGAGGAAAATAAAAAGGAAACCTTGATTTTGACTTTTTTTTATATATAAACTATTCATTTTGATTTCCCCCTTGTGGCCTTGTACTTTGTCCAAGAAAAAAAATAGCCCTTTTCAGTGAAAAACTTTCATATCAAAGTCGTCTCAGAAAAAACATTTAGCTCAAATCAGACTCACTTTTCCTATTTGGTTTTATGGGACTGAAGGATTTTGAATGCACTGGTCAAGATCAGAGGAAGATATGACGGATAACATTTCTTTTTAAAAGTTGATTCAAAAACCCTTAAAAGAAAAGGTTTCTAAAAGGATCCCTGACACACATAAGTTTAGCTTCCAACCTTGCTGCCTTCAAAGTCAAGGAAAAACTCTCATTGATTTCAATATGAGCAGGGGCATGCTTTTAATTATTTAGGGCCATATCCTCAGCCGATCAGTGGCACAACTCCACTGGAGGCTGTAGCCAAAGGTATTATGCATATTTACACTAGCGTCTTGATTATGACTCTGTTAAAATAACATTTTTGGATAATATTATAACCATGAGCAAGTCCAAAGAAATGCATGGAATTATGCCAGTGAAAGGACACTTAGGCCCATTTATTTTCAAGAAAATGGTACCCCTTTCCTACTATACAATAGCTTTGATAGTAATGCAAAGTTCTTCTTTAGTGCCCATGTTGTTGTAGGGTAGATTTTTAGCCAAGCAGTCCCAGAAATCATTGCAGATCAATTAATTGTAGCTGAGCAAATCCTTAACACCTGGCAGCTCCACAGTGTTACATGCTCCTAGTAAGGATGGAACGTGCATGTCATAGCTGTGGATAGTTAGGAATTAGAGTTAATGCACAGAAAAGCAGATAAAAACCTTACTGCGATTTACCCAGAAGCAGTTCAATAAACATTAGATCTGATGGCATTCATTGCTTTTTCATAGTGCACTAGATTACTGCTCCAATTATTGCTCAGATGACATCATTCCTGGCAGAGGAATTGATTGATTTGTTAATGAATATTCATATGGTATTTCAGCCACGAGTAGGCATTAATATTCTAAGAAAGAGGAATGAAACGTACATCCTAATGTAATGAATGATTGTAAATATGTATCTGATGGATAACATGACCATAAACATTTAAAAAGACATCCATAGTCACTTTTGATGCTTTTATTAGAAACAAAGAAAAAAAGAAACTGGATGCAAAAAGAGCAAAATTTGGAACTGAAAAAGATAGGAATTTGCTACTCCTAGATGCACAATGACTGGCGATTTTGCCTTCCCGGTCACTGAACAACTAGAATCTTCTGTGGTTAAGGCACAGGGCTGGGAACTAGGACATCTGAATTTTATTCCCAGCTCTGCCAAGGACTTCCTGTGTGACCTTAGGCAAGTCATTTAGTTATTTTATTACAATAGTACCTAGAGACCCTACCTGACATATGGAGCCCATTGTGCTCAGCATTGTACAACTACATAGTAAGGGATGGCCCCTGCCCTGAAGAGCTAACAATGTAAATAGACAAGACAGACTAAGGGTGGAGCACAGGAAATATTCTTATCCATCCAAGTTGTCTGCAGCAGAGCCAGCAATTACATCCAGGTGTCTTATGTCCCAAGCTAAAGCCTTAACCACCCAATCATCCTTCCCCATCTGTAAAATTAGGATAACAATACCTATTTCAAATGGGATGTTGTGAGATTCAATTCAATAATAACTGAGAATGAAGCATTTTGAGATCCTTCAGTGGAAGACACTGTACCCATATTAATAATTTTATTTATTTTATTATTATTATTATTATTATTATATATCATGCTTTTGGTTGAACCTACATGAAGCCAAATCCTGTGGTTCAGATTTGCAATGCTGGGAAAGGAATTTAGCCACACAACCCCTAATGAAATTGACAGGCGCTTCCATTGAAAATCTCAACCTATCTATATATTTTTTCTTTTAATTTTCAAAGTCCATTGATTGCTATTTGAATGTACTGAATTCACAGCTGCAGAACAAGCTTCCCCTACCCACACATGCAAATGGCTCCACCAACGGGCTGCTTTCCTGACCTGGAAGGCTAGTTTGGCCTTTGCCATCCACTCAATGCTTGTCCTATCTGCTGACTCAGCAAGGGTATTTAATCTATTCTATCCTCCAGAGAGCACTGTCATGTTCAATACATTGCACTGTATTATGAATTCAAGGCTTGTAGTCCCCAACTGTACATATATTTGTCAGATATTCCTAAGATATCTTCCTGTTCTGTAGCACTGATCCTTGGCTTTGTAAGGGTAGCAGTTAAACTGAGATAATGGGCCTGATTCTCCTCTCACGTGCACTAGCAAAAGGCCTCAATTCAGACAAGCACTAAAGCACTGAGTTAAGTGTATCCCTATTCAGGAAATCATTTAAACACTTGCTTAACTCTGATTGACTTCAACAGAAGTGCAGCATGCACTGAAGTGCTTTCTTGAATAGAGTTTTCTGTAGCAGGGTTCAAATCAGGAGCAATCCCATTCAAGTCAATAAAGTTACACTTGAGAGATATTCATGCCCAATGGCTTTCTGTTGTATTGGGAAGAAGGTTAACCCTTTCACTGACAAATATTCAATGTGCCCCATGGCCACAAAAGAAGAAAAACTAATTTAATATCCTATAGTCATCTTAACCTTTTTAGATAGGCAAACACTTGCGTTAAGATCCATTATTAGGGACTATAGGAGCATGAATTTGTTTGCCGTTCCCATCAAATCAACTTGTTGTTCTTGTTATGATCTGACAGCACGCATTGCTGTCTCATTCACACTGCAAGGACATCTTAGTGTGTGAAAATCTTTAAAACAAAATGGTCAAGGAAAATGAACAAGTTCCCCCTTGGAGGAGTAGCCCTTGTTTACACATTCAGATGCATGGGATCGAGTTTGATGATAAAAATATATACAAAGTTATGCTTGGTATGGAACAAGCAGGCAGCAGCCACCAAAGACTTCATAACATCCTGTATTTGGCTTGCTCCCAAAATAAAATATATATATAAAAAAAAATATCAATTGGCATCTCTGCAGATTGAAGCAAGTTTTCTCTCTGCGGCAGATGCTAAATAAACATTTAAATACTGAGCCATCCCCTGTTTACTCCCTGGGAACATGTGCTACAAGGGACACAAAAGATGCTTAAGGTCACAAATGCATCAATATCAAATTGTGAATGAGCCCTAGAATTTCCCCATCTCTCTCTCTCTCTCTCTCTCATAGAATACCAGGGTTGGAAGGGACCTCATCTAGTCCAACCCCCTGCTCAAAGCAGGACCAATCCCCAATTTTTGCCCCAGATCCCTAAATGGCCCCCTTACAACCCAGGGTTGAGCAGGCCAATGCTCAAACCACTGAGCTATCTCTCACCCTCAGTAACTTCTTTATATTGTGCCAAACAATAAAGGGGAGGGGAAGCTGGGAGCTTTACTTTTCATTCCTCCATGGTGGGGCACCTGGGCTGATTCTTGAAGGTTTGGGTCATACCTGCCTTTTTATTATATCTTGACTTTGGTCTCCACAGTGGAATAGCATTTGTGTACACCAGAGTTGAATTCAACCCTGTGAGTTCACTTTTCACTTTGAATAGCAAAACTATTTCCCCACTGAAGGCCCAGTGTATGTGCAGCAGATTATGCAGTCCCTTAGATGTCTCCCAATAAAGTTTCCATCTCAGATTAAAGAGTCTTTCTAATGTTTTTGTCCAGCCCTTCCAGCATCCATTTGCTGGATTGTATAAATGACAGCACCATGGGCTTTTCTGCCCCAAACCCATGAAGAATCACCACGGTGCACTGAAATAATGTGCCAGTAATAACATTGGTGAAGTCAGTGGAAGTCGGGCCTGGATAAAAATGGAGTAAGGACTCCAAGATTTAGCCCAATATGTTATTTTTATGCTATATACCGATGAAAAGAGATGGCTATGAATAGATGCATGCTGTAATCTGACCTTATGAGCAGTTTACAAATGTGTTAGTCATTTTCCAAAGAACAAGCAGTTTTGTTGGAGAGAAACAGAGGATGAAATCCTGGGTTCACTGAACTCTGAGAGAGTTTTGCCATTGACTTCAAAACAGAACTAGGATTTCATCCATAGGCTCTACAAGTCTCATTTTCCACCTCTGCTATTGGTTGGTACCTGTGTGCTTTCCTACAGCAGGGGTCGAAGTATAGACCTGATCTCACTTCCACTGACATCAGCAGGAGTTTTGCCATAAATGTCAATGGGAGCAGGATAGGCCCCATATAATGTGAAGGTGTGTGTATATATGCTGCAATTGCTAGGTACAATGGGGTGAAATATAGGTTTAGGATAAAGGTAATGATGGATCCTTTAAGGGCCCGAGTGTGCGGCTACTGTCTCCTGCTGTGAGGTTTCATGTATCTTTGATATTGGAATAAATGATTGTGATACCATATTTGAGGGGCAGCATTAAGCATCTTTTTAAATAGTTTTAGAAGCTTGGAAATGAAATTCCATTTTGTACTGATTTTGTTCTTTTGCTTTTGGCAAATAACAAGGAAGCCCCTGCCCACCCAATTGCAAATCCCCCCCCTTGCTGAGCAAATAATTTGTAACAAATCATTTATTTCATGAACTTCACCTTTTTTTTTTGGATGACCGCAAACAGATTGCAATTTTCTCCAATTTATTAATTTTTGGCAAAATTTTCATAAAAATGTCTTCACTCCTTGAGAGCAATTTACTCAGTAGGAACATTCCCAAAAAGAGCAGGAAATCTGAAGGACAGAGTGGTTCATTTCATTAACATGTACAACCTTGACATCCTTCCTCAGGAAAAAAAGAAAAGGAGTACTCTTGGCACCTTAGAGACTAACAAATTTAAAAACTTTAAATTTAAAAAGGAAAAACTCTCACTGGAACCAATGGGAGATTTGTCTGAGTAAGAACTAGGCAAGGACTTCAGTATTTGTCTCCAGTGGTTTATGTGGTATCTATCAAGGCTAGTTCAGTTCAACTATTTACTCGCCTCTCCTTATCCACTCTGAATCACCCCAACTTATCCCCTGCTCCCTTCACCAACAAATGTCTTGTCTGAAAGGATTTTTCTGAGGATTTAAGAGTAGCACCATGACGGTTTATAATCGAAGGAAGGTTATGAGTTAAACCATTGAGAGGCCACCCCTACTCCATAAGACACTAGGCAAACTCAGAGATAAGGCCTTGTTTACATCCAGAAGTTGCATTGGTTTGACTTATGCCTTCTCTACTCAAGAAAGCTGCACTAGTTTAAGTTAAAATGGTTTTTAAATCAATTTAGTTGATAAACCAAAATAAAAACATCCATCCAGGGATTAAGAGTGGCTTATTCTGGTTTATTTTAAATTGACGGGTCAGATTTATATCGATTTAAGAGTATCCGTCCAGGGGTTTGCACTAGTTTATCTAAATTACTTTTAAACCAACCTTTAGTTAAACTGGTACAATTTTGCATGGAGATAAACCCCACATTAGTGTGCATCAGGGATTAAACTTCGATTTAGAGCCACCAAAGAAGCAAAAATTCAGAGCAAACCCTGACAACGCCAGCCCTTGATATCCCTTAAGCACAGTTTTTAGTAGCTGAATAAAAATATCTTGTACTTAGCAATTTTCAATGGCTTATTACTGGACAAAAACTTTGCTTTGAACTGACATTTTCTGGGCATGACGACTGCTTTGAAGCAGGAAGAGAAAATTAACATGGTGAATTGGCTGGTGAAGAAATGAGATGAGTGTTTTTTCCCCTTGGCAACATAGCTGTCCAGGGGCTATGGAAACTTTGTTTGGCTAAACAAAGATGTTAAAAGATAACAAGGCTTCATTTTTCCCAGCAGTATCTTCACTCAAACTGCCGTGTCACTGTGCAAAAGCATCCCTAAAAGCCTTTCCTGGGAGTAAACACACCTTGTTACTTTTCACAGCTTCCAGAAAAAAAAACAAAACAAAACCCAAGATCTTGCTTATGACTGGGGGTTAATTACATTGGGAATGATAGCTCAGGGGGTGAGCTCCAGGCCAGACTGTCCCTGTTTGTGATGAACAAGTAGGAGAGAGCAGAAGGAAGCTTAGCCCCTTGGATTTCCTGGCACAGGGGTCAGCCACAATCATAGCTCTTCTAAGCACAGAGACTGTTCTCTGTTAGCACTCCCAAGGGTCCACCACCCACACTGCACCATCCACACGGGAACATGCAGTAGAAACACACACACACACACCCCGCATGCTGAAGAGCTCCAGAAGCAGTTGTGGCAATACCTCCTGGTGTTTCTGCTTGATTGGCATGGGTCCATGCAGCCCCAGACTAGGATTTAGGCCTACAAGATAAATCTGGCTCTTGGGCCGTGTCTACAAAAAGGAAAATTCATACACTGACGTAACTACCAGTGTGCAAACTCCTAACATAGACACTATTGCAACTAGTGCAAGGCATGGCTTGCACAAATGCTGCTTGATGTTGCAATATGTAGACTTAACATCAATATGATTGCACTAGTTTGAATTTCCTTAGCATATACAGAGCTTTTGTAAGCAATCCCACATGACAAGGAGTGGGTTGTTACTAAGATGGTTGCATCTCTCAAGTGCTTTGGGAGTCACAAGGCCATGGATAACATACTTTAAAGCACAGATAGTCTTATAAATGTGGCACACCCATAGGGCTCCAAACTCATTAGTCGATCAAATGCCTCCTTTTATCTATCCCATTGTATGGCTTTCACCACACTACATCTTGACCTATCTACTAACTAGAAACTAAAGGATTTACTGTAAAAGATCAGACACAAGATCCACCAACTCCAGTATCCTGCCTCCAGAAGTGGCCAACACCTGGTGCTTCAGAGAAGGGCTTCTCAAACTTTTTCACAGTGTGGACCATGTCACAATAGAAGCCACTGTGGCACCTCCCCAGCCATTGATGGAAGAGCGGGTGTCCTGCCCAGTCATCTGTCATCATGTAACTAAGCCATGGCAACTACAGCACTTGCTTGCATAGATGAATAACATTAGGAAAATAGTTCATGTATTTTTAGCTGTCTTTTAATACAATGTAGCAGCTGGATACAGCAAGAAGATGATTGAAGTAATCCCAGGGCTAGATCCTCCGCTGGTGCAAATTGGTTTAGTACCACTTACTTCATTTGGGCTACACCAATTTACACCAGCTGAGGATGTGGTCCCTCATGTACAGTTTGAATATCCACTAGTTAAGTTTGTCAAATGCACGAGGATGACAGATGCTGGATAAATACAAGTTGTTATGACTTGTCTAAGAACATGGGGCAGAATGAAATTAGCTTTTCACCAACTAATGCACTTACAAAGGGCTCATATACTGATTTTACTTCCACTAATATATTTCCAGTGCCTTCAGTGGAGTTACTGTGGATTTCCACTGGTGTAACTCAACAGAATCTGGCCTGAGCTTGCTCTCTTATACAAATAGCATATTATCACCGATTAAAGCAGCCTGATTCTTAAAATGTACCAGTTGAGAAGTGAAATGCTCAGGTTCATGATGTATGTTCAGAGAGCACACCCACTAATTTTGCTTAAATTAGTGATCCTGCACAGTACATGACTGAATAGGCCACGCCCACACACAGAACTCTGATGCCAGTACACCATTTTGCTCCCATCATTCTCATTCAAAAAAAGAAAAGTAGGACTTGTGGCACCTTACAGACTAACAAATGTATTTGAGCATAAGTTTTGTGAGCTACAGCTCACTTCATCGGATGCATTCAGTGGAAAATACAGTGGGGAGATTTATATACACACACAGAGAACATGAAACAATGGGTGTTACCATACACACTGTAACCAGAGTGATCACTTAAGGTGAGCTATTACCAGCAGGAGAGTGGGGGAGGGAGAAAGCCTTTTCTAGCAATAATCAAGGTGGGCCATTTCCAGCAGTTGACAAGAACGTCCGAGGAACAGCAGGGGGAATAAATATGGGGAAATAGTTTTACTTTGTGTAATGACCCATCCACTCCCAGTCTCTATTCAAGCCTAAGTTAATTGTATCCAGTTTGCAAATTAATTCCAATTCAGCAGTTTCTCCTTGGAGTCTGTTTTTGAAGTTTTTTGTTGAAGAATTGCAACTTTCAGGTCTGTAATCAAGTGACCAAAGAGATTGAAGTGTTCTCCGACTGGTTTTTGAATGTTATAATTCTTGACTTCTGATTTGTGTCCATTGATTCTTTTACGTAGAGACTATCCAGTTTGGCCAATGTACATGGCAGAGGGGCATTGCTGGCACATGATGGCATATATCACATTGGTAGATGTGCAGGTGTGTGAGCCTCTGATAGTGTGACTGATGTGATTAGGCTCTATGATGGTGTCCCCTGAATAGATATGTGGACACAGTTGGCAACGGGCTTTGTTGCAAGGATAGGTTCCCGAGTTAGTGGTTCTGTTGTGTGGTTGCTGGTGAGTATTTGCTTCAGGTTGGGGGGCTGTCTGTAAGCAAGGACTGGCCTGTCTCCCAAGATCTGTGAGAGTGATGGGTCGTCCTTCAGGATAGGTTGTAGATCCTTGATGATGCGTTGGAGAGGTTTTAGTTGGGGGCTGAAGGTGATGGCTAGTGGCGTTCTGTTATTTTCTTTGTTGGGCCTGTCCTGTAGTAGGTGACTTCTGGGTACTCTTCTGGCTCTGTCAATCTGTTTCTTCACTTCAGCAGGTGGGTATTGTAGTTGTAAGAATGCTTGATAGAGATCTTGTAGGTGTTTGTCTCTGTCTGAGGGGTTGGAGCAAATGCGGTTGTATCGTAGAGCTTGGCTGAAGACAGTGGATCGTGTGGTGTGGTCTGGATGAAAGCTGGAGGCATATAGGTAGGCATAGCGGTCAGTAGGTTTCCCGTATAAGGTGGTGTTTATGTGACCATTGCTTATTAGCACTGTAGTGTCCAGGAAGTGGATCCTTTGTGTGGACTGGTCCAGACTGAGGCTGATGGTGGGACGGAAATTGTTGAAATCATGGTGGAATTCCTCAAGTGCTTCTTTTCCATGGGTCCAGATGATGAAGATGTCATCAGTGTAGCACAAGTAGAATAGGGGCATTAGAGGACGAGAGCTGAGGAAGCGTTGTTCTAAGTCAGCCATAAAAATGTTGGCATACTGTGGGGCCATGCGGGTACCCATAGCTGTGCCGCTGATTTGAAGGTATACATTGTCCCCAAATGTGAAATAGTTATGGGTGAGGACAAAGTCCAGCCACCAGGTTTGCTGTGACATTATCGGGGATACTGTTCCTGACGGCTTGTAGCCCATCTTTGTGTGGAATGTTGGTGTAGAGGCTTCTACATCCATAGTGGCCAGGATGGTGTTTTCAGGAAGATCACCGATGGATTGTAGTTTCCTCAGGAAGTCAGTGGTGTCTCAAAGATAGCTGGGAGTGCTGGTAGCATAGGGCCTGAGGAGGGAGTCTACATAGCCAGACAATCCTGCTGTCAGGGTGCCAATGCCCGAGATGATGGGGCATCCAGGATTTTCAGGTTTATGGATCTTGGGTAGCAGATAGAATACCCCTGGTCAGGGTTCCAGGAGTGTGTCTGTGCGGCTTTGTTCTTTCGCCTTTTCAGGGAGTTTCTTAAGCAAATGCTGTAGTTTCTTTTGGTAACCCTCACAGATCTTGGGAGACAGGCCAGTCCTTGCTTACAGACAGCCCCCCAATCTGAAGCAAATACTCACCAGCAACCACACACCACACAGCAGAACCACTAACCCAGGAACCTATCCTTGCAACAAAGCCCGTTGCCAACTGTGTCCACATATCTATTCAGGGGACACCATCATAGGGCCTAATCACATCAGTCACACTATCAGAGGCTCGCTCACCTGCACATCTACCAATGTGATATATGCCATCATGTGCCAGCAATGCCCCCTGCCATGTACATTGGTCAAACTGGACAGTCTACGTAAAAGAATAAATGGACACAAATCAGACGTCAAGAATTATAACATTCAAAAACCAGTTGGAGAACACTTCAATCTCTCTGGTCACTCGATTACAGACCTAAGAGTGGCTATCCTTCAACAAAAAAGCTTCAAAAACAGACTCCAACAAGAGACTGCTGAATTGGAATTAATTTGCAAACTGGATACAATTAACTTAGGCTTGAATAGAGACTGGGAGTGGATGGGTCATTACACAAAGTAAAACTATTTCCCCTTGTTTATTCCCCCCTCCCCCCACTGTTCCTCAGACGTTCTTGTCAACTGCTGGAAATGGCCCACCTTGATTGTCACTACAAAAGGTTCCCCCCCTCCCCTGCTGGTAATAGCTCACCTTAAGTGATCACTCTGGTTACAGCGTGTATGGTAATACCCATTGTTTCATGTTCTCTGTGTATATAAATATCCCCACTGTATTTTCCACTGAATGCATCCGATGAAGTGAGCTGTAGCTCACGAAAGCTTATGCTCAAATAAATTTGTTAGTCTCCAAGGTGCCACAAGTCCTCCTTTTCTTTTTGCGAATACAGACTAACACGGCTGCTACTCTGAAACCTGTCACTTTTTACTTATTAATTAACCCAGAGTATGTATTAATACTTGGGGGGGCCAAACAGCTGTGCATCTCTACCAGTGTTATAGAGGACGAACAATTTATGAGTTTACCCTGTATAAGCTTCATACAGGGTAAAATAGATTTATTTAGGGTTTGGACCCCATTGGGAATTGGGCATCTGAGTGTTAAAGACAGGCACACTTCTGTGAGCTGGTTCAGTTAAGCTTACAGCTGTTAGGATACATGGTTCAGACTTGGGTCTGGGTGTGCAGCAGGCTAACAGGTCTGGCTCAAACCAGGCAGGGTGCTGGAGTCCTACGCTGGCAGGGCAGGAAAGCAGGAGCAGTAGTAGTCTTAGCACATCAGGTGGCAGCTCCCAGGGGGTTTCTGTGATCCAACCCCTCACAACCTCCTCTCCCCCAGCACTCTGTGGCTGATATTCTAGCTTTTGGGCAGTAGAAGTGGCTATGGCCTCTTTGTGCCCCTTATGAGAAGGTTTGGGTTCTTGGAGCCACAAGAATGCTGCTCCAGAAATTTATCTTTTCCTGCTTGCAATCACCCTCTCCATGCATGGCCGCTCTGGAGCCCATGGCTTCATTGCTTAGAAAACATTACACAAAGCTGACCAATTAGTGTAGACCAGGACAAATCACGGTCAGCATCTATCTTGGATCTGTGTATGCTCCTGCCCATCACCCTACCATCTGAGTACCTTCTATGTAAAATCAGGAGCAATAACAACATCCTTAGTAGATGTTATGGAGTCTCCGGCACTTCTCACTTTTTGCATCAACTGAGATTAACCCCACAATTGGTCACGGCCTACACTGACTGCTGAATTGTGATCACAATGCTGTAGTGCAGTCTCATCCCCACACAGGAGAGGGACAGCAGACAGCAACCTGTGCATCTACTCCACACCTGCAAGGGGATATGGCAAGACATAAGTCATGTTGGAGCAAGGGACTGGAAGTCAGGACTCCTGGCTCTCCCAATATCTCCTTGGTGACTAACCTTCCTAATCATCAATTTACCCAGCTATAAAAAAAATCGATATAATTACAAAGGATGTCTGCGAGGCTTAATTACATTGGGCCTGATTCTCTACCGCCTCGCACCTGCTGTAATAATTTACATCTGTGCAATGTGGTTGGCAAACAATACCAGAGCAGAGTGGTAGTGTCTTTGTAAAACAGAATCTCTAACATTTTCCCATTGGTTTAAATAACCAATCCATTCAGACATTAAAAAAAAAAAGTTTATTGAAGGTAGCATGTTTCATAAAGAACTCAACAGGCACTCAAGACACTGAGTTGTATCCATGTTTCAAAAGGTTAACATGGTGCAAATCAAACACTTTGCATTGTATTTTCTACATTCATCAGTTAAAGGGCAGAGCTAATGTGACTTTGTTACCACACATACAATCATCCTTGCCCTCAAGTCTGCTGTAACAGACTGGGAGTTCCTGCTTCAAAAACATAAAGGTCTTCTATTCCCTGCATATCTGAAACCTTCACTGACTTGAAAAGGAGATATCAAAGGGAGTTTTGGATGTGCAAAGACTGCAGGATTGGACCGCAAAGGGACATTGTCAGATCAAATACAGCCCAAAATGTCGGTCTGGTAAAAATAGCCTCTCTCAAGTTCTGACAGATAGAAATGCTTCTATGGTTTCTTTTTAAATTCCCCTGGAAGCATTTTGAAAACCAAATAAACATTCATTTGCAGTAGCCCAAAGAAGCAGCATGATAGGATCAAGGAAAAACTGACTAAAACCAAAAGTGACAGTGATCAGTTTATCTCATTGTCCAAGATGAAATTGGAAAAGCAAAGCAAAAAGCACCAATGGTGAAAAGTTGGTTAGATTTTTCAAATCGTTTCAGTTTTAATTATGTATAGTGTTATTTGTAATATAATGAACTTTTTTTTTCTAATTATTTTTAATCTGACCATGTCTCTCTCTCTCTCTCTCTCTCTCTCTCATGTCTGAGAGTTTGGGAAGTAGGAATAAATCCAAGGGAAAATTGATTTCCACAATGGAGTAGGGTTTGCATACACCTGCTCAGGCTAAAATATTTCTGGCAACTAACATTAATTGGCTATTTGCCTGACTCCTAAAGACATAGGAATAAATTGCAGCTTCTACCCATTTTATTATTTGGTCTGTTCTGACAATATTTTTTTTTAAATAAAAACGATTTTTTTGCAATGAAGAAAGCTTTATGAGAAAAAAATTGCTTATTGAAAGCACACGTTTCACTGTGTCATTTACTCTGTCCATAATATAGATCTGGCTTGGTTAACAGGATTTTCCCTTCACAGTTCACCTTCACCTCCTTGAACTTGTAGGTCACCTTGAACACTTCAACTCCTTCAGAAAAACCTTTAATTAAAAGTAAACTTAAATGCTTAAAAACAAAATCCCTGCATTAAAACACTGATTACAATCCCAAATCGTTACCAAGTTCTTACTTATTCAGCAACCTCCTAGGGATGTTGTGAGGATTAATTAGCTAGTGTTTGTAAAACACTTTGAAAATGAAAAAAGTGCTATATAGGTGCCAAATATTATTCTATTCATGTACACCTAAAATGTTCAAGTTGACACATTTTAAAAATTTGAAAACTACTCCCTCTTCCTCTTACCTGCCAATATTGGTGTTCAAAGGTCATCGTTTCCCCAGCTGCAGCTGATACAATGCATAGTTGATGGTGATGTTAAGGAATACAGTCTTGCACTGGCTTAGTGCCCATGACATAATATTTTTCCCCTTTGTGTATTTAGTACCTTTCAAACAAAGATCATTAGCACTTTACAAAGGAAGACAGGTATAATCTCCATTTTACAGATGTGGAAAATGAGTCAGTTTAAATGACTTACCCAAGCTCACAGCAATACAATGACACATCTGGGAATAGAACATAGGAATCTTGCTACTTGTTCACCTGCTGTAATCACACCATGCATTTACAGCCTTCCAAGTTATCCACCTTTCCAGGAGAATCACAGAGTCCTGAAGTCAGGTCTTGGTAAGTGAAGCTTTAGGGCATTTTGATAGCAGACATTTGGGCGTAGGGAACAAATTGGGGGATCATTTTCATATACAGGGCACCATTTTCATCTACATTTAATCTTTTATGTAACCTTTTATCCTTGACTTGGTCTGTTCCTTTTCTTGATTTGATAAACATTACCCTTTTACTTGACTTTAGAAGGACATTCACTTGATACGTAATATCCAATTTTGGACACCAAGGGCCAGCGTGGCGCTTTAGGAACACTGCAATGCACTGAAACACAGGGGTGCACGTTTAGTGCCTGGCTCCCCGGATCAACAAGGACTGGGACTGCTATAGATAGGTCATGTAGAAGTTGGAGCAGGTGAGGGGAAATCAAGACAGCACACTCTCCAGTGACCCCTCTTCCGGCCGTTATTTAAATAAGCACTGAAAGAGATCCCCTCTGCCAAGAGTTTCCACCTGACTTAAAGCCAGATTCTGTGATGTGCCAGCCAGGCAGAGTTGGGAGGAGCACAAGTGTCTTTACCTGACTTTTGCATCTCTGGGATTTTGAATGGTTTGGGGGCTGCTGGGGCCCCAGCATTAGTCAGAGCAGCCCCACGGCTGCTGTAACTTATATTGCCTTTAGTGACTCTCTATGAATTGTCAGGGAGGCTAGGCTAATCGGTGCCCAGAGTACTCCAACTCTAATCCTTTCTACTCCTTTAGGCTGGGAGCTGCATGGAGAATGGAGATAACAGGGCATTGTTATCCCACTTGGGGAACCGCCCTCCCCAGAGACCCGATACAGCTTTGCTAGAAAGGGTCTGCGCATTGGAGCCCAGAATCTGGGCCTCTGAATTTTGGGTGGGAGGACTGGGGAATGGAAGTATCACAGAGGATCTCCCTCCCTCCCATCAATTCTGGAAACTCGTATATAAGAAACATAAGTAAGGCAGTGATACTGTCACGGAGGTCGCAGATTCCATTACTTTCTGGGACCTCTGGGACTACTTCTGGGGTAGGGCTGGAGCAGCTGTCAGCCTCGGGGCTGCTCAAATCACAGCTGCCAGAACCATTGACCAGTGGCTAACCCCTGGGCCACCAGAACAGCTGACCGCCAGCCAGCCAGAGTTGGGTCAGTCCCCCGGGGGCAGTGGTGGAGTTGGAGCAACTGCAAGTCCTAACAGCACTGTATTGTGGCCTTCTGTGACTTTTACTAAAAAATACCCATGACAAAATCTTAGCCTTAAACATAAGATATTAGTAAAACAAATTAAGAATGTGCAGGGTGCTCAGATGCAAGGGTGATGAGTGCAGGTTGGGTAGCCAGATTTAATAAACACAGCACTTGGGTGAGCTCTCCTAGAACAAAACCCAAGGGGAGCAGTTACATGCAGAGTTCTGGCAACTGCCACGGAGCATCAAGAGAACATGGTTCATGGCACCACTCTGATTAACCACTTTGCTCCCACAGAAACGTCCCTCAGCTCCTGCAGTGCTGATCTAAGATTTATTCTGCAGGGACCCAGCCTTAATCAGCACCCTGTGGTCAGTCTGTATTACTGGATTATCAGACCGTATAAATAATTTCTGGTTTTGCTCTAGATTAAAGCTTCAGTCAGAAGCATCCCTACTCTGCATCTGCAAATTTGCAAAACAAAAGGTCTGCCACCAAAAGGCACTGTTCCCACAAGCTGCAATGTAAAAGTACCTTTTTCCTCTGCATATGAGTATATATTGGACTCTGAAGTAACCCTACTGAAGGCAATACAAATACTGGACCACAAAAATGTTCTTTTCTATACATTAGTGACCTAATTTCTCATCTCACTTACACTAACTTTATATCAGCATGACTCCATTGACTTCAATGGACTGAATTATAATAGTTTGAAAACAGAAATAGCTGTTGGTCTTTGTAGCCAACCTTCTTGTAAGGAATCAATCTGCAATTCCTTACAGAAAAATGGGGAAAAGGACAACATTCTAAGTTTGTTTTGAATAAATGCTGGTAACTCTGAACAGACACTTTGGGCCAGGCGCTGAACTCAGTTGCAGTTATGTGTAAATTGATTTCAGGGGAATTACCCCAAATTAAGATTGGTATGACTGAGATCAGAACTTGTCTTTCGATTATTAAATCCGCAGAAAAAATTTCTAATTACTTGACCTTCCCCTACAACAACTGGTGGCAGATCCAGAATACTTCCTCTATAATATTTAAGAATTCACAACGCTGAACTTTCAGATTTTGGTTAGTTTTCAAGTTCCCCTAAATGAAGGACACCATAGTCTGATCTCACTTGCACTGGTGCAATTCAGGAGTAACTTCCGTGAAGACACTAGAGTAAACCCAAAGTAAGAAAGATCAGAATCAGGTCCAAATATGTTTGGCATTAAGGAAGAGATGGAGATGAGTTACTCTGGGCCTATCATTTTCCAGTGGTTTATTTGCCGAGGGTGGAATTTTCAGAAGCGTTTAGCATTGGGCCTAACTCTGCTTCCACTACTTCAAATGGAATGATATGTCAATGTCAAGTGATTTTGGAAGATCCCACCCTAAATGCCTAGTGGTACAGCCATTCAAAGCTCTCAAAGCTGCAGACTGAGGTAAATAAAATATCAAAATGGTCCAAATACATTCCTGGTGCAAGTCTACTCAAATCACTGATGAATTTGGCCCAATATGTTTAGCAAAGAATAACGCAAAGTCCAGAATACATAGAGGGAGAAAACTGGGTAGATAGGACTATATATTACTTGTGTAGGACATCACTGAACATTTTTAGCAAGAGGAGACAGCTGGATTAAAGGTGCAGGGTGCAAAATTATTTGACTTCCCTCCTCCAGTTAAATCACTGCCCTTTTCATGCCCACTGGAATAGTTCAGCAGGCTAGACTCCAATGAACTGAAAGGAAATGTATGTACTTTTCACTGTACAAACAAAAATCGAATGTAGCCCACTTGCAATCGGGGATTGGAATTAAGCAGCACCCCAGCCCTCAAAAATAAAAAAATAAAATAAAAATAAAAATAAACCCAATTCCAGAGACAGGTACATGAATTTATCAAAAAAGTAGCACTGATAAATAAATTTATATTTTAAAGAAGGCAAAGGAGATATATGTTTTGGGGTAGAGTAAGAGTCGCCTCCTGAGCCCACGTGCGCTCACTTTATTTACATATCCACAAACACCATGAAACACCAGCCCAGCCCCCCCACTAGCAGCATGGTCACATGAATTCCATAGATGAGCAGTTCATTCATGAGGCTGAAGTCCACCCGCCTTCGCCCCAACAAGAGGAGGATGATGGAGAGTTTGTACTGGAAACGCAGAAAGATCCGGATGCCCAGGTACTGAAGGCAAAACAAGATAGAGAGTGCCACCCAGAGGATGGAGGTAAACAGGCTGCAGCTGAAGTACAGCAGGAAACGAATGAATCCGTACATCCATCGGGATTTCAGATAGATGTCGAAGTTGTTGTACTTGGTGCGCACCAAGTGAGTGGTCCTTACTGGGCCACAGGCTGAATGAAGACATGTTGTGTGGGGGCCGTGGAAAGAACGGACACGGCGGGGAATGGGGATTACAGGCATCAGGCACCCCACAGTTCACAGAGTCCCAGAGCAGGATTTGCAGTGCACATACCAAATGTCATCCATTAATATGGAAAAGATTCAGCAACCTATGAATGCAAACTTTCTGCTGAATTTCCAGGAAGGAACAGGCCTGCAGGAAGGAACAGAAGGAAAACACATTTAAAAAACTCCAGAGGGAGATAGAGAGCGTCTGGTGGATCTATTCCAACCTGGCTGCTATTTACAGCCACCTTGCAAAACTCTATTCACTCACTTGCTTGGGGTAATATATTTTTTTGATGGGAAAGTAAAATACAATTTTTTCCATTCCTGCCTAACTAGATGATTACAAAACACCCAATCAGCGTGGTATCTAGATTCTAATATTAGCCTACCATCAACCTCACTATTGCAATGGAGTGGAGGCAAGAGGATTGTCTCTCTGAACTGGTATATTTTCATGACAATTTTGCAAGGTTAATTAACATACAGCACATCCCCTTAATCAATGGGGCATGATACTGCAACATGACCAGTCCTTACCCATGTCAGTAGTTCCACTAATGTATGGGTTTTCATTTGATCCTTATTCACTTATAAGTAAAACTCTATTTGATGAGGATTTCTATGTACTGTGCAAATAAATACAGGGCATAGTAGAGACAATAGCAATTCTGGGCTCAATTTAAACCTTGCTAAGCATCATAGAATAACAGAATTGAAGGACCAGAAGAGACCTCGAGACGTTTTCTAGCCCACTCCCCTGCATTCAAGGCAGAACTAAATATTCTCTAGACCATCCCTGACAGGTGTTTGTCTAACCTGCTGTTAAAAATCTCCAATGATGAAGATTCCACAACCTTCCTAGGCAATTTATTTCAGTGATTAACCACCCTGACAATTAGGAAGTTTCTCCTAATGTCCAACCTAAACTGCTAAACTTGCTGCAATTTAAGCCCATTGCTTCTTGACCTATCCTCAGAAGTTAACAAGAACAATTTTTCTCCCTACTCCTTATAACAATCTTTTATGTACTTGAAAACTGTTATCATGACCCCCTAGGTCTTCTCTTCTCCAAACTAAACAAACCCATTTTTCCCCCCCAATCTTCCCTCACAGGTCATGTTTACTAGATCTTTAATCATTTTTGTTGCTCTTCTCTGGACTCTCTCCAATTCGTTCATATCTTTCCCGAAACGTGGTGTCCAGAACCAGACACAATACTCCAGATGAGCCCTAATCAACGTGGAGTAGAGCGGAGGAATTACTTCTTGTGTCTTGCTTACAACACTCCTGCTAATATATCCAAGAATGATGTTTCCAACAAACAAAACGAAAACAATGGAACATTTTGCAAGAAAAACAAAGCAATGTGGTTTTTTTCCCCACACTGTACAGGATGTATGTTCCTTCGCTTGGATGAGCCTTGAGGGCTCACTGTCATGGCAATTCCTTGTGCTCCATAGTTTTAAAAGGTATTTACCTATCTTATTTCTCCCTTCATATTCTACAACGATAAATTAAATATCCTTAGTCTTACGCAGTTTTTATGATTTATAATCATAACATGTTTCCATGTAACCTTTGTTATTATTTGACAGTGATGAGCATTAGTCTGTTAGCTGCTCTCCGTTTCACCTCATGCTTCTAATGTGCCAATTTCCAGGAATTATCAGATGACAATACACTAATCAGACAATGCCATTAAATAATGGAGAACTTCCCTAGCCTCCTTTCACACCCCATAACATTGCTTCTTGTTATTACTTTGCATCTCACAGCTGGAGAAAGTTCAGACACACAGGCCTGGAAAGTTCTCTCTTTTGCTGAAGAAGAAATACTATCATTGCTAGGACTAACAAAAAATTTCACTTTATTATTAGAGCATCCTTTGAAATTAATTTCTATTACCACCAAGGCTACTATTAGTTATTATAAGCTTATAATACCTTATATGCCAGGATATTAAAGTACCAGTACTTTACAAACCTCACAACAGCCTCATTAACTCAACGAGCAACTTTGGGCAAGTCATAACCACACTCTGCCTCAGTTAACCCTGTACAGATAATAATCCTGACCTATTTAATGGGGCCATGTATTGTTGCACTGTTTAAGGTGAAATCCCCAAGTAAATTCTGCTTAATAACTAATGCACAGTATGACCCAGGGGCTTAACAGAGAGGAAAATTATTGGTGTTGTGGTTAAGTTATTTGGGAGATCTGGGGGTCTGCTCGTGGGTCTATCAGGGGCTTCCTATATGACCCTAAATAAGTCGCTTCCCCAGTCTTTGCTACAGCTTCCCATCTGTAAAATGGGAATAATACTTCCCTACTTCACAACAGTGTTATAGGAACAAATTTAGTAAAGTGCTCAGGTACTATCACGAGAAACACTACAGAAAAAGCCCATAACATACAATTAATTCAAGTTTCTAAAGTGGTTTGAGATCCTTGGGTGAAAGACAATACATAGATGCAAAGCATTATTATTCTAATCAGATTATGAATTATTCTTAATCTTGTGATTAAGAAAATGAAGTATCTTTTTAACAGATGATGTTCTAGATAACTAAAACTTACACATGATCGTATATGTAACAATGTGCTTCCACACACTATACTGCTTTTAAGTGATTTTTTTTAAATAAAAATATTGTTAATGGACAAATTACAAAACTTAGAACTTAGTATATTCCTGTATTAGATATGGCAGTATCAACAACATTCTATATATTATTTTTTATTGTATTTTTAAAAATACAATCTCTTCTTGAATACCGTTTATTAGAACATTACTGAATATTCTAAAATCCTTCCCTAAGGCCTTGTTCCTGCAAACTCTTATGCACCTACTTAATTTTACTCAGATGAGTAGCCCCACTGAAGTCAATTGAACTATTTACTTACTTAAGAGTAAGTATATTCGTAAGTATAAAGGGTCAGAGCATTAAAACCTGATTTCTGTATCTGCTCTGTCCTGTCCATGAATACTCCCCTTTTTAATGGTATTATGCTGGGGTGTAGTTAAGATACTGGCTTTATGTCTGAGCCTTGTCATAGAGGAAGAGTTGTTATTCTCTACCATGAAACAATCAGCAGGTTAATCTGAGATCTGCTCCAACAGCTGAGCTGACCGGGTCATTTAACAGCAACAGCTTGTTCTCATTTGCATGCTGCTGTGCCCATCATGTAAACATAAATGACTTTTAGTGGGTCTATGCTCTTAGATAAGATTAACACTGACACTGGAGCAGCTGTGGGAGGGGGTGTTGTAAGATGAAATGTAAACTTTTAAGAATATTACATTTTTAATGACATAACCATCCATTCGGCAAAAGGTCAATAATCTGTTGACTTTTCTGGATCTCATTTAACTCTTTCAATGAAATAATATTTGACATTTTCCAGTGCCACCTGACCAGTTAGGTACAGTGAAAAAGATTGCTAGGGTGTTCCACAGCTCCACAACTTTCTATGTTTGAGTTGATCTAAAAAATAAAAAAATAAGTTTCACTTTGCTGACTTGAAATATTCATAACTTCCAAACTACTGAAACAACTGTCTTGTTATTTATCTCACTGAGACTTTAAAAAAAAAAAAAATCAAGCCAAGTCTGAAGCACATATATATTGTAGTTTATTGCATATATGGCTGTCTTATATTATACTGTACATGGTAGCAATTTGACAAATAATTTATAATGTTATAAAGAGAAACTTCTATTAAGGTATAAGCTCAAGGAACAGAGTTAATGTCAAGCTTCCAGCTGTAGCTTCAAAGGAACCACTCATCTTAAAGTTCAGCACCTGCATAAGTGATTTCATGACTAGGGCCCAATGCTGAAATTGTAGACTTTTAGGTGCTTGATCTTTCAGAGCAGGTCTACACTTACAACACAGCAATGGTGCAGCTGTAGCGCTTCAGTGAAGACACTTCTATGCCAATGGGAGAGCTTCTCCCGTCGACATAGTCTATCAACGTCTGCAACAGGCAGCAGGTATGTCAACAGGAGAAGCCCTCCTGTCAACTCCATGGTTTAGGTCAGTATAACTGTTGCTCAGGGGTGTGGATTTTTCACATCCCCGAATGACACAGTTATAGTGAGGTAAGTTTATAGTGGAGACCTGGCCTCAGCCTTAACACTATATTAACACTAGTTTTCTGCAAGGATATAACAAATTATGTTTCATATATCTACAGCATCTTTCCTTCCAAAAGCTACTGGATCTGTGTGGAGGAACGTCCACTGAAATCATTAAAGTTCAGAACAGGTTCAAGGTTCTATTCACATGGATCTAACTAATATGGGCCTAAATTCATCCACCTCCACAAATTACAACTGTAATAGGGATAGAAAAAGATCAACTAGCTGGTGCACAGTACCTTGCACAAAAGGGGGAGAATGGAAATTTTTCCCAGGAACTATTAGGCAACCTCCCCCTCTTACTATAGTATGTTTAATGCCCATTACAGACCATACAGGACAGAGTCAAAATTGTTAATCTTAGTCTACAATGTTAGGCACCAAAATTTGTATTTAGGCACCTACACATGAAAGTTTAAGTTCCTAACTATGGATGTGGATACCTAATTTTATACACCCTATTTTGAAGATCTTTAAAAAAAAAAAAAATCTGTTGCTGCAAGGGAGTATCTACCTCAGAAGGATGAAAAACTGAGTCAACCCTTTCTGCATTTGATACTGTGGTTCTGGGAATTTCAACTCAGAGGCTTAGACCAACCCCTCCGGCTGGCTCAGTGCCAGTCTGGATCCAGGCTCTCATAACACAAAAAACCCTCACCACCATTGGCACCCTTTGCCCTGGTGTCAGGCTAAAGATCTGAATGTCACTGAAAGCTGACTTCCCTTCTGCCCTTTCAGACCTTTCCCTGCTAGCTAAGATAGAATGGGGAATGCATGTGCACACATGCAAAGTGCTGCTGCCCATGATGATCCCATTCTGTGAGTAAATGGAGGCATCAGTCTCCAAGGCAATCAAGCTACCACATTTTATTCTCTCGATATAAAGGGTGCTCATGATGAAAATGCTATAATTACCTCCTATAACACCAACTCTACTAGAATCACATTAGATTAGGTCCAGTGTTGTTTAATATATTTATTTGTGATCTGGAAAGGGAGGTAAACAGTGAGGTAGCAAAATTTGCAGATGACACAAAATTATTTAAGTTAATCAGGCCCACAGAGACTTGCGAGACAACTTCAGAGGGACCTAAACAAGCTTGGTGAATGGGCAACACAACAGCAAATGAAGTTCAATGTAGATAAATGAAAAGTAATGCACACTGGAGGGAAAAATATACTCCTCATACACCTTGCAAGATTCTAAATTAAGACGATCAATTCAGAAAAAGGAGCTAGGTGACACTGAGGCCAATGAAGACCTTGCCTTGGTGTGCACCTATAGCCAAAAAATCAAACACTATGTTAGGATGCATAAGAATTGAGAGGGAGAATACAGAGAGTATTACAATGTCATTCTGTAAATCAACGATGTGGTCTCATCTACAATATCATGTGCAGTATTGGTCACACACCCCCTCCCCCCAAAAGGATAATCCAGAATTAGGAGTTCAGAAAAGTGTGACGAGAACGATCAATGGCCAGGAAAAATGCTCAGCTGAAAAGAGATTTAGAAAACTTGGATTATTTACCTTACAAATAAAGAGGGGACACGAAAAAAACTGTATAAAATAATGATAGTAGATCAGGAGTTAACAAAATTTCGGAGAGATAGTAAACCTCATGCTTTTTCTAATTTGAGAGATTAGGAGACGGGCAGATATTCCCACATGTACCTAATATGAGGTTTCTTGCACCTTCCTCTGAAGCAACTGCTGCTAGCCACTATCAGACAGGATACTAGACTAGATGGACTGTGGGTGACCCAGTCTGGCAATGCATATATTCCTATAAGTATATACATATATAGACATACACCATAATACGTACACATGGACACCAAACAACACGCTATACGCACACACATATTTGGCAGAGTACACTCACACCATCAAAGAAGCTTCTGCGAGATGAGCAACCAGTTTGGTACAGCCACAAATCACAACATAGCACTGGACAGAATGACATTTCCTAGCAATAACCTGATATCAGAGCAACACGGGCTACTGCAATGTCCATACAGAGAACAAGCAGATGTGGGCAGGGCTGCCTCCCTTAGAGAAGAATTAACACACAGCACACACACACACTTTACCCAGTCTACTATCCCAAGGCCCTGCCCATTACCTTCCTCCACATCCCTTTGCTCCCATCTCTTCCTCCCCTCCCTTTTGCCTTCTCTCTGTGGCCCATGCCCTCCTCCCAACTATGGGAAGATAGGATAGAGGTCTATAAAACCATGAGTGGGGTGGAGAAAAGTGAACAGGGAAGTGTTATTTACCCCTTCACATAACATAAGAACCAGGGGTCACCAGATGAAATTGAGAGGCAGCAGGTTTAACACAAACACAAGGAAGTACTTCTTTACACAACGCACAGTCAACCTGTGGAACTCCCTGCAGGGCAGGATGTTATGAAGGCCAAAAGCATAACAGGGTTCAAAAAGAGAATTTGATAAATTCATGAAAGGGAGTTGTATGTGGCTCGAGAGCCGACCTCTCTCACCAAAAGAAGCTGGGCCTGTAAGAGATATTACCTCCCACACTGTGTCTCGCCGATATCCTGGGCAGGACACAGCTACACCAACGCGGCATACACAGAGGATAGCATCCGATGAAGTGAGCTGTAGCTCACGAAAGCTTATGCTCTAATAAATGTGTTAGTCTCTAAGGTGCCACAAGTCCTCCTTTTCTTTTTGCGAATACAGACTAACACGGCTGCTGCTCTGAAACAGAGGATAGGTGCACAAATGAGACGCAAGGTGGGTGAGGTAACATCTTTTATCGGCCCAACTTCTCTTGGTGAGAGAGACAGGCAGAGCTCTTCCGCGGGTCTGGGGAAGGTACTGGGCGTGTCCCAGCTAAACCCCAGGGGAAGAGGTGGGTTCGCAGGAGGGGTAAGGGGCCGTTCAAGGCGGCGTGCTCCGTTAACAGCACTGCAAAGGCCCAGGAGGGGCTATGAGGCAAGAGGGGCAGGGACGCAGCCCCACGCTCCCAGTGTCCCTCGCCTCTCACTGCCAGGAGCTGGGAGAGGCCGAGAGGCGGCGGGTCACTGGGCGATCGCCCTCGTCTCTCCCTCGGGGGCACCGGCCTCCCGCCCGCCCCAGCAGCCGCACCCTGGCGCTGACACTCACCGCGCTGCCCATGGTCCCGGGCCGAGTGCCCGCCGCTACTGGGGGCAGGGGTCCCGGGCCCGGGGGGGGCCCGGGCCTGAGGTCGAGCGCTGCTATGCGCATGTGCGGGCCAGCGGCGCTCGGGCTCCAACCGGTACCGGCCGAGGCGACTGGGGGGGGTTGGCGCGAAATGATGATGTCATCATCGATCGCCTCGCCTCCCCGGGGACAGCCAAAGAAGAGCCGCGAGGGTAGGGGGAGCCTGTCGCCCGGGCAACGGGGGCGGGACAAGAACAGGCGGGGCGGGGCAGTAATGGGTGAGGCGAGGGGGTTTCACCCAGGGGAGTGGGGGGGAATAATGGGGGAAGGGAGGATTGGGGTAACGGGATGGGGATGGGGCAAGAACGGGCGGGGTGGAGATAAGAGCTTGGGGGCAAGAACGAGGAGAGGGGATGGGGGGGGGCAGCGCTGGCGCGAGCTGTTGCCCCCCGTTTCTCGCTATCCGATTCCGGGGCTGCCCCCGCCCCCCAGTTTCCGCTCGGCGGAGGACAGCTGGCCCCCGCCCGCAGGGGAGCGGCGACGGTTAATTAACGGCCGCCCAGAGGGGTGGCGCCGCGCTGGCTGATGCGCGAGCTCGGGGGCAGGCGGGCTGGAGCGAGCGAGCAAAGCGCCGCCCTGCCGGGCTCGCCTCCCCCCCCCGGGCTCTCTTCCCGGTGGGGGACAGCGCCAGGGAAGCTCGTCGGCACCACCTGCTGGCCGCCGGCCGCCTGAAGCGCTCTGCCAGCCTGGCGCGGTTGTGGCAGGAACCGAACCGTTCGGCTCTCAAGCGCGGCTCGCCTTTTGTAAATTCCCGTTGCTGAGAGCTCGAGAGGCGCCGCGGACGCGGAAAGAGGCTGGAGGTGAAGTCCCTGGGTTAGTGGTCTTTTTAGAAATCCGCGGAGAAAGTGGACCTTTCCCTGCCTTTGCACTGGTAGGTTAGTTACACCTCAGGATTGTTGTATTTTCATAAATATCTACCTCTATTTACAAATGCATCCCATGAAGTGAGCTGTAGCTCACCCAAGCTGATGCTCAGATAAATGTGTTAGTCTCTAAGGTGCCGCAAGTCCTCCTTTTCTTTTTTGTGAATACAGACTAACACGGCTGCTACTCCGAAACAAACACATGAGAAATACAATAGAGCAATAGGTGTACCCTTTCCAGTGAATTGATATCCACCTGGCCCCCTAGAATCATGGGACTGGAAGGGACTTTGAGAAGTCATCTAGTCAAGTCCCATGCACTCATAGCAGGACTAAGTATTATCTGGACCAGGGATCTCAAATTCAAATCACCACGAGGACCACATGAAGACTAATACCTTGGCCCGAGGGCCACATCACTGACACCTTTTCATATAAAGATACAAAAGCCCGCCCCCCCTCTGTCTCTTCCCATCCCTTCCCTGCCCCTCTTCCAACCCCTTCCCCATATCCCCACCCCTGCCCCACCTCTTTTCCGCCTCTCCCCCCTCCCTCCTGGAAAGCGCTAAGCGCTGCGAAACAGCTATTTGGCGGCAGGAAGCGCTTGGAGGTAGGCAGAGGAGCGGGGATGCGGCACACTGGGGGGAGGATGTGGCGGAGGAGGGGAGCCTGGTGGGCGCAGGAAATAACTCGGCGCAGGGGGAGCTTGGTGAGCCACAGCAAATAACTCTGCAGGCCATGTGTTTGAAACCCCTGATCTAGACCATCCCTGATAGGTGTTTGTCTAACCTGCTCTTAAAAATCTCCAATGATTCCACAACTTCCCTAGGCAATTTATTCCAGTGCTTAACCACCCTGACAGTTAGGAGGTTTTTCCTAATGTCCAACCTAAACTGCCTTTGCTGCAATTTAAGCCCATTGCTTCTTGTCTTGTCCTCAGAAGTTAAGGAGAACAATTTTTCTTCCCTCCTCCTTGTAACAACCTTTTATGTACCAAGCACGGCTCCATCAGGAGCAAACTAGATAGAATATTAAGTAGGATGCTACTGCTTAAGTTGTCCTAGCATATAGAGCCACTCAGAAATGTCAAGCATTACAAAGATCATGATTGAAAAGCCATTTTCTAGTAGATTAGGCCCCAGATTTGACCTACGTTAAACCACAATACATTTAAGCACAGATTCAGTCCAGTTCATCCTGTGATTTCAAGAACTGACCAATGTGCTGTGGCCTGGAAGAAGGCCTTCAGAAGTAGGACAGCGTCTTGGCCTGGTTCCAGATGGTGTCTATGTGCAACTGGAATGGTCAGAAGAAGTTTCTATATTAAAAACAGTAGGAAAAGAAAATGTCTTCCTACTATTTCCTCTAGTCTTGAAAAAGGAACTACTTTCCACTATGGAAGGATACAAAACTCACATCAGTCCCCTGTAAACATTAAATAATAATAATTTGAGCCATGGGCAAGCCACGATCCCAGAAAAGCTGAGGGAGGATCGACTAAGATGGCTGGGTCATATGAGACAACGAGATACGGATATGTTGGCCAGAGAGTACAAGATCTAGTAGTCCTGGAAAGACCAAGAAAAAGGTAGTTTGAGATGGTGAAGGAGTACATGAAGAAAGTTGGTGTCAGCTTGGAAGACACACTCGACAAGAACACTTGGAGACAAAGAACAACAGCCACTGACCCCAATTAATAGGACAAGGCAAAGAACAAGAAAAGTTTGAGCCACCTGCTAATACCAATAAGCCATGCCAGTCATTAGAGGTTACAGCCACACTGCATAGGCATTTGAAAGCACAGAACCAATATCAGTGTACAATAACTTACTAATGCACATACTGTCTTGTGGGTTATTGCAATATTCTCTCTATCTTCTGTCTACACTGGAGAGTATTTTTAGCCTGCCTATAGGAAGAGAGACAAGGGTTCCTGATGTATGCTGTGGGAAAAAGTAGAGCAAGAGTAATAGGGCAGCCTTATACTCCTAGCAAATTGCCCTTTCTATTTCTCCCACATATCTTCTGGTGGGACGGAGAAGAGGAGATGCAAAGTCCATAGATTTTTTCCAGTAGCACAAAACTGGAAACATCTGTTCAATGACTAATATTAGCAAGACAGCAGCCTTCCATTTACCTCCCTCAGTCATTCCCTGGAATTAACTCTCAGGAACTGGAGCCCAGAGTGAGGGAACGAGAGAAGTAAAATTCAGCCACGCTAGTGCATAACAACAAAATTATGAAAATAGATTTGTCCCATCTGAGTCTTGGTTTCCCATCTTCTGATCTTGAAAATGCTGGGGCTGCTGCTGAATCCGAGTGCTGTAGGTGGAGTGGGAGATGGCAGTCCTCCTGATATCCAATAGCAGCCCTTCTGACTGATTAAGAAATGCCTTTGATAAGTTCTAGAAATGTCCAGTCCTCAGACAATTCTACTGAGCAACTATAGGAACCAAAATGAAAGCAGAAGGGGTAACCCCTGGCAGCAGCCACATCAGTGATGTATTTAAAATGCAACTTTTTATTTTTCAGGTCTCTGTTACAAAAAGCAGATAGTAGGATCCACTTTTCTGCTTGTGGTATTTTGCCCACTTTGCTGTTTAAATGAATGTGTGTCCTCATAAATATAATGTCCTAGGGCCAAGTGGGAATTGAAGCATTGATATTCAAAGAGATAAGAGATCAGATCTTTAACAAACACTCCTGAGTTCAGTCCAAAGAGAATCCATCCACACGCACTTTGGTGAGGCTGTTGGTTGTATTTCTTCCCTGTGCTAATTTTACTAAAGACACAACTCATGTTCCTGTTGATTGAACAGTTTTGTGTTGACAGTATTGAAGATTTGTGATGAAACTTATCATCGGCCCCGAGAGCAGGCCATTAGTACTAGTCAAAGTGGCCAGCTAGCACTGATATATTTTATGGCATGCTTAGAAGACAAACATACACATTTATATGTCACTTGTTGCAATATAAATGCTAACTTGTACTTCTTTCAAAACTTTTAATGAATTGTACACATTTCCAAAGATTTATAGTGTGAACCGAATGGCTCAAAATATTATTTTAAACATATTTGTCACTTTGGCAACAGAACAAAAAAAATCTGGAAGATATTGCATTTAGAAATAAATCATAAATATATGCATCTTAAAAGAGTTTATTTTGGTCATTAATAGTTGATGCGCCCCTCCCCTCAAGTGCAGGATTTAAAGTTAAATTATGCAAAATCAAAAACAAACCTTATAATACTTAATCAAACATGCATAAAGCTGTCAGGGCCAAATAAATTCTCTCAATTAACTTGCTTCAGATTGTGATTGCATTTACTAATTTAATCAACACTAGAATAATTTGGAGGCTGAGTAATGATGAATTACTATGGTACTGCACATTAAGGGACGTTAAGGTAGTGCACTGAGACAAGAATCCAAGAAATGCTGGGTAGGTTGAGAGGAAAGAAAGTAACAGTTAAGATGCCACAACCCTTTTGTAATGGAAACAATTTCTTTGCTATAATTTCTTCTGGAAAATTGTTTCTACTAAAGATTTCATATGTCTATCAAGGAGGCACGCTACTTAGATAAATTACTGTCTGGTATGTTAATCTATATGGTCGTCTCCTTTATTTTATTTAAGGATGAACTAAAAAGTGAAATGTTTCATGCATTAGTGTTGGCATTTGCTCTGTTTTTGAATGATTTTATGGGTGTGGCCTGTTGGTCTGAGGACCAGACTAGGTGACAAGAATTTAGGAGTTCTAATTCTGGTTCTGATACTGTTTCTCTTTGGCCTTGGTCATGTCATTTAGGCTGCATCTATAATGGCAAAATTGGAACCTGTAATTCTCGATTGGAGGAGCTCTACTGCAGCCTCATAGCAACAGGCCTGACTCTTGTCTGTGTAAGAGCTTCCTCCTTGTTACCGCTGACGAGAGATGTGTCTGATTTCTGCTACTATAAGCAAGGCTGTAGACCCTGTTTTTCAGAGGTGCTAAGCATTCACAGCTCCATGTGAAGGAAGGGAGAGCTATGTCTGCTCACGCTTCTGAAAATCAGGTCCTTAACCTCTTGCCTGTTTCCCTAGCTGTAAAATACCTCCCTCCCAGAGATGTTCTGAGAATGAATTAATCTTTGTAAAGTGCTTTAATATGAAATATACTCTCTATGGTGATCACTCTTAAATTTTTTCATCTTTCTTTTGGAGCAAGGATCATGCCTTCTTATAGTTGTACAGCACCTAGCACATTGTGGGCACTACTGGAATAGATGAATAAATAATAACAAATACTAACTAAATAATAATATACTACCACTGTATCTCCTGTACCAAGAAGTGAATCCAGAGTGAGGGCTTCAGAATTTGACTCAGAGATGCAAAGGGCTACTCTTAAAAGTTGGACCAAATTCTGAAGGATTAAAAAAATAACCTAGTCATCATGGCATGTTCCAGACCAGTTCTCCCTGCAGATTGCCAGCAGCACCTTTAATTACTCTTCAACCTCAACAGCACCTCATCTGAACTTCATTGTATTGAAAAGACATTGTCGAAGGTGAAATACAACAAATGAAGGAATCTGTATTAAAAGAGATTTAGGGTCAAGTCTGGACCTTAAGTGTTAGATGTAATCGATCTTCTCTGCAAATCTAAAATGTAAGAGTCTGCAAAATATGTTTCCTTTTATTTAGGGCTGTCAAGCAATTATAAAATGATTAATCGCACTCTTAAACAATAAGAGAAAAGTATTTATATAAATATTTTTGGATGTTTTCAACATTGACAAATATATTGATTTCAGTTACAACACAGAATAAAGTGTACAATGCTCAATTTATATTTATTTTTATTATAAATATTTGCATTGTACAAATAAAATAGTATTTTTCAATTCAATTAATACAAGTACTGCAGTGCAATCTCTTTATCATGCAAGTTGAACTTACAAATGTAGAATTATGTACAAAAAATAACTGCATTCAAAAATAAAATAAAGTCCACTCAGTCCTACTTCTTGATCAGTCGATCGCTCAGACAAACAAGTTGGTTTACATTTGCAGGAGTTAATGCTGCCCACTTCTTGTTTACAACGTCACCTGAAAGCGAGAACAGGCATTTGCATGGCACTGTTGTAGCCAGCGTTGCAAGATACTTATGTGCCAGATGTGCTAAAGATTCATATGTCCCTTCATGCTTCAACCACCATTCCAGAGGACATGCATCCATGCTGATGACTGGTACTGCTCGATAACAATCCAAAGCAGTGCAGACCAACACATGTTCATTTTCATCATCTGAGTCAGATCCCACCAGCAGAAGATTGATTTTTTTTTTGGTGGTTCAGGTTCGGTAGTTTCCGCATCGGAGTGTTGCTCTTTTAAGACTTCTGAAAGCATGCTCCACACCTCGTTCCTCTCAAATTTTGGAAGGCACTTCAGATTCTTAAATCTTGGGTCGAGTGCTGTAGCTATCTTTAGAAATCTCACATTGGTACCTTCTTTACATTTTGTGAAATCTGCAGTGAAATTATTCTTAAAATGAACAAAATGTGCTGGGTCATCATCCGAGACTGCTATAACATTAAATATATTGCAGAAGGCAGGTAAAACACAAAGCAGGAGACATAAAATTCTACCCCAAGGAGTTCAATCACAAATTGAATTAACGCTTTTTTTTTTTTAAATGAGCGTCATCAGCATGGAAGCATGTCCTCTGGAATGCTGGCCAAAGCATGAAGGAGCATATGAATTTTTAGCATATCTGGCATGTAAATACCTTGTAATGCCGTCTACAAAAGTGCCATGTGAATGTCTGTTCTCACTTTCAGATGACATTGTAAATTAGAAGTGGGCAACATTATCTCCTGTAAATGTAAACAAAATTGTTTCTCTTAGGGATTGGCTGAACAAGAAGTAGGACTGAGTGGACTTGTAGGCTCTAAAATTTTAATCTTTTTTAGTTTTGAGTGCAATGATGTAACAAAAAAAATCTACATTTCTAAGATGTGCTTTCATGACAGAGGGACTGCACTACAGTATTTGTATGAGGTGAACTGAAAAATACTATTTCTTTTGTTTATCATTTTTACAGTGCAAATATTTGTAATAATAATATAAAGTGAGTACTGTACACTTTGCATTCTGTGTTGTAATTGAAATCAATATATTTGAAAATGTAGAAAAACATCCAAAATATTTAATAAATTTCAATTGGTATTCTATTGTTTAACAGTGCTATTAAAATTGAACACCCTTGCCTTGCCCCCTGCCATGCCCTCCTTTGAGGCCCTGCCTCCACTCACTTCATTCCCCCCTCCCTCTGTCACTCGCTCTCCCCACCCTCACTCACTTGCTCATTTTCACTGGGTTGGCTCAGGGGATTGGGGTGCGGGAGGGAGTGAGGGCTCTGGCTGGGGTTGTGGACTCAGGGGTGGGGCCAGAAATGAGGAGTTCAGGGTGTGGGAGGGGGCTCCAGGTTAGGGCAGGGGGTTGGGATGTGGGAGGGGGCTTCAGTCTGGGGGGTGGAACAGAGGGGTTCAGAGTATGGGAGGAGCTTTGGGCTGAGGCAGGGGATTGGGTGTGGGAGGGAGTAGAGGCTCTGGGCTGGGGGTGCAGGTTCCAGGGTGAGGCCTGAATTAGGGGCTCTGGGTTTGGGAGGGGGCTCTGGGCTGGGGCAGGAGATTAGGATGCGGGGGGGGGGAGGTGCATGCGGGTTCTAGTGTGAGGCCGGGGATGAGGAGTTTGTGGTGCAGGAGGGTGCTCTGAGCTAGGTCTGAGGGGTTCAGAAGGCAGGAGGGGGATCAGGGCTGGGGCAGAGGGTTGGAGCATGGGAGGGAGTGAGGGGTGCAGGCTCTGGGCAGCGCTTACCTCAAGCAGCTCTTGGAAGCAGCAGCATGTCTCCTCCCCCCCTCCTCCTATGTGGAGGCGCAGCCAGGCAGCTCTGTGTGCTGCCTGTCTGTAGATGCAAAAAGAAAAGGAGTACTTGTGGCACCTTAGATGCTGCCCCTGTAGCTCCCATTGGCCGCGATTTCTGGCCAATGGGAGCTGTGGAACCGGCGCCTGGGGCAGGGGCAGTGTCCATAGCCTCCTGGCTGCTCCGATGTGTAGGAGCCGGAAGGGGGACATGCTGCTGCTTCCAGGAGCGTGCGGAGCCATGGCAGGCAGGAAGCTTGTCCTAGCCCCGCTGTGCTGCCAACTGGACTTTTAATGGCCCGGTCAGCAGTGCTGACTGGAGCCACCAGGGTCCCTTTTTGACCGTGCGTTCCAGTCGAAAACCAGATGTCTGGCAACCCTAACAGCAATTTGTGACTTTTTGAGGGCTGCTGTGACTGTCTGTGGCCAAGCAAGCTTGCAAAGGGCTCCATTTGTAACACTCCTGGACTACAGACCCCAAGGCCAATGGGAGCGCATCAGGGTGGGTTTACATTTGTTAGCGAATGAGAATGCTGCTTTGCTCCAAGGGTTTTTACTTGCTTTTGGAATTATTGACTGACCAGAGTGTCCAATTCACATTTGCTCTTTGGGGCTGGTTTTTTCTTCACTAAGTTTGCCTGCATTCTGGTTAGTATATCTGGCAACAGTCAGTTTTTGCTCCAGATCCCCGAGTTTATGAAGGGGCAAAGTTCAGTTTTACCTCCTGCAAAAAAAAAAAAAAAAAAAAATAGTGTAATGAAAAGCACAGCTTGCCAGCCAGAAGTCATGCCTGCGCTCAGCATGAGGCTTTCATCCATGGATCTAAAAGTGCGTTAGTAACAGTAATGAGCTAGGTCTCCCAGCACCCCTGTGAAGCTGGGATTATCTTTGTTTTACGGAGTGGGAGGCTGAGGGACGGAGATGTTAAGACCAACATTTTCCCCTAGTGGCCTCCGATTTTTGGATGTCCAGACCAGAGACTGATTTTCAGGAGTGCTGAGATCCAACAACTCTAGCTGAAGTCATCGCATGTCCGTCCCCCCCCCATTAATGTAGCCTGCCTCAGAGTCACAAGCTGGCTTTCCTCACAGTCCAGGTTCCATTCCCGCTCATCCTGCCCATATCTCTGCTTCCTTTCCATACTACTCCTTCACTCTGCCCACACCTCTGGCCAACTGCTCCCTTTGCATCCTTCTCCACTCTTGCTTTTGCATTGTCTTCTGCGGTGCCCCTTATTCCTGGAATAGCATCACGCTCCTTAGCCTTGTCTGCCCAGCAATTTTCATGTACCATTGGTGGAGCTAACCTGGCAGTAGGGCAACAAGGGGAGAATTTGAGAAGATACATTGTAGACATAGCAGTAGTGAGCCAGGCTGATTTCACTGAGAAATATCCTTTTATTAGTACATATTTCTCTCTAGAAAATAGTTCCCCAGAAGTGAACTGGGCACACTCAAATACAGCAACAGGCTCCTTCAAAAGAACACACAGCAATAACACTTCAATACTTTAAAGCACCTTTCATCGGAGGGTCTCCATTCACTCTTCATCCATTCATTAGTTCAGTCTCCCTGAACCCTGCAAAGGAACTGCTCTTGTACCCCTTGCATAGCTCTATCTGTTTAATCCATTTCAAAGATGCCCTCTGAGTGCCATCTTGGCAAAACGAACTTGCACAATGAATCAGTGGCAGAACTCGGAATTGACACCTGGTGCCTCCTCCCATCCCTGCACTAGTAGGGATGTCCAGGGCATTAAGCACTTGCATTGGTGTTTCCAGTATTCCTATCAGTGTTTACGTTTTTCACAAGCTTTGTAATGCCTAGGGGAACACGCCCAGCATGGGGTTGGTGCTTATACTGGAAACACTTCGAGGCAGGGACTGTCTTTTTGTTCTGTGTTTATACAGCACCTAGCACAATGGGGTCCTGGTCCATGGGTGTTGATCATAAGTACTAATGGAACTCAAATCAGCAGCGGCAGCAGCTAAATATGATAATTAATTATGATAATTAATGATCACATAGGGAGTCAATTATAGGGATGAAACAACATGAGATCTGGTCCTCTCAGGTGGTTTTAACCCCTAGATGGTGCAAATATTTGTGATGAGACTCAGTCTCACTTTATTTTGTCCTCATAATGTCTCCTCTAGCAAAAACAGCCAGTGAGAAATTCAAACCCAGATACCGAGATATTCAGGTTGATTCTAGCCTTCACCTCCAGGGAATACTCCCTCTGTACTTCAGGTGTTTGAATGGTAGACATTTAGAACCACATGATTGCTTTCAAATGTACAAACCCGAATATGGTTTTCTTCCCATCAGCTATACCTGGCGGAGATAAACCACAAGTCCTGGCTTTGGTGTGTCAGATTTTGAGATCTACTAGTGGATCTGTGGGATGAAAGAATCCCATGCACCGCTACAGACTAGGGACCGAATGGGTAGGCAGCAGTTCTGCAGAAAAGGACCTAGGGGTTACAGTGGACGAGAAGCTGGATATGAGTCAACAGTGTGCCCTTGTTGCCAAGAACGCCAATGGCATTTTGGGATGTATAAGTAGGAGCATTGCCAGCAGATCGAGGGACGTGATCGTTCCCCTCTATTAGACATTGGTGAGGCCTCATCCGGAGTACTGTGTCCAGTTTTGGGCCCCACACTACAAGAAGGATGTGAAAAAATTGGAAAGAGTCCAGCAGAGGGCAACAAAAATGATTAGGGGACTGGAACACATGACTTATGAGGAGAGGCTGAGGGAACTGGGATTGTTTAGTCTGCAAAAGAGAAGAATGAGGGGGGATTTGATAGCTGCTTTCAACTACCTGAAAGGGGGTCCCAAAGAGGATGGATCTAGACTGTTCTCAGTGGCAGCAGATGACAGAACGAGGAGTAATAGTCTCAAGTTGCAGTGGGGGAGGTTTAGCTTGGATATTAGGAAAAACTTTTTCACTAGGAGGGTGGTGAAACACTGGAATGCGTTACCTAGGGAGGTGGTGGAATTTCCTTCCTTAGAAGATTTTAAGGTCAGGCTTAACAAAGCCCTGGCTGGGATGATTTAGTTGGGGATTGGTCCTGCTTTGAGCAGGGGGTTGGACTAGATGCCTCCTGAGGTCCCTTCCAATCTTGATATTCTATGATTCTATCATGCTATGGCACATCCTGCATTTCAAGGCTTAGTCCAGTCGCCTTTGGAGAGGGGCAGGACCCCTTGCAACCTGGGATTGCGAAAGATGCATTTCCACAAGAGTTAAAATCTAAAGATGCTCTGATTCTCCCCCACCCAAAGCTAATCAATAAGGTCATCTACTCTGCATTGGATAAATGTCAAATTTAGAGATAGCATTAATTTTCCTGAGATCAATAGAAATCAGGATATGCCCATATTTCTTAAGCATCATTATGGGAGAGCATCAGTCAGTGATCACTCTTACCGTTATTGCTCATGGTAGCATCATTTTCAGAACTGGAAGTTTCAGCGTCTCAGGAATCCTGGAAGGCGGCTTTTGATTAGGGCTGGGCAAAAATGTGAATTTATTTTTTCCCCCCATGAAAATTTGAAAAAAAAAATTCTGACAAAACCAAAACCCAAACTAAAAATAAACAGACAAGATTTTTTTTTGAAAATGAACTTTTCCAGTGGGAAAAAGGGGGATAAAATGGGGGGGGGCGGGGAAGGGGCAAACCTATACTGAAATTTGGAACAGTTTAGTTTGAACTTTGTTTGTTTTTTGCTGAAAAATTTCAAATGAAATAAAAAAATGAAACTTTAAATTTCATTTGAAAAACCATTTGCCACTGAAAATGTTTTTCATGGGAACATTGTCTTTCAACCCTACTTTGTATTGACTAAGGTTTGTTTTGTCCATTGGTGTAAAAGGTCACTGTTATTTTATCAGTAATACACAATTTAGCATGTACTTTGCATCTCCAAAAGCATTTAACAAGTATCAGACCCAGCTCACTGTTGGCAGAAGCCAGCGTAACTTAGCTGAGGTCAGTGAAGTTGTGCTCAAGCCAGCAGTGAATTTAGCCCATTAACTAATGAACCCAGATAGGCTGATGTTGCTATTTCCACTTTGCAGCTAGGGAAATTGAGGCAGGGAATGATGAAGGGAGTTACCCAAGGCTACACAGTGGATCAGTGGCTGAGCCGGGATTAGAACCGAGAGGTTCCCGATTCCCAGTGTTTTCCTCAGGTTGGTAACAGAGATGGTACCACGCTGCAAAATTCAGATCCAGATTGCAAAGATCCAAACATTCAATTACCAAAACAAGATGCTTCACTGTACATGCTTCTCCCCTGGGGAGAGGATGAGTGAACAAACAAAACATGGCAGATGTTTGTCACACTGCTTAAAGCACTGCTGGAGGCTCTCAGATACTATGGGGATAAATATGGAATAAGAACGTGCAGAGAATAGAATAGAAAAGTTTGGGAGTATTTGGGTCTGAGATGTTCAAACCATTAGAGAGTAGGGACTAATTGCAAAATTCTATCTAGATGCAGTTTGTTTCTCAAACCTGGTGTTGTTTGGATCCTGGTCTATAGTTTTGGTCTATTTCCTATCAGTAGGCCCCATTTGCCTTTGTTCCTGGGTATCGAAACTGCAGAACAAATACCCTACCAATGACTTTTGACAGAAGTTCTCCCTCTATGTATAAGTTTCTCCCCTTTTGATTTCTTCAAGATCATGATCTTTATGTTACCAATGCTGTAAATAATTTTAAGAGGCTGTACTACCATGTGTATAAGACATAATTATATAAAAAATGCAGTCACTTCAAATGTGCGATACTTTATAGAAATTATTTGATTAGAAAGACATTCTAACATTGAGCCACCGGGGGGGTGCTCCTGCCAAAAAGATGTTCCATTCTAGGATGAGCGTGCTCGCCAACATAGATTAAAAATAGGGCCAAGCAGCCAAGAGGTTGCTGAACAGCAGTAAGCAGTTAAACATGGTTTGGGGGGGGGGGGTTCTGAGCACTGAAACTTTAATTTGCTTCGTCACCTTGGTGAACATGCTGCAAAATTCTTGCAAAAGTCTAAACTTTTGTTAAACGTAAAAGACAGAAGAAAGGAAAACTGCATGAAACATTCGAGGTTAAGGACAAAGGGGTGTTCGCTCCAGACCATCGTATTCAGGGCTTGGCAAAGTTCTTTAGAGAGTGGATATTAATTCGAGACTCTTGTTTACTAAACAGTCCTTTTTGGGGGAAGAGAACAGGTTAATACTGGTGTTGGATCTTTAACATGGAGTCCCTTGTTTAAGGTTATTCCTTCTTTTGACAGACAGAGAGACAGACACAAGGGAGACGAGGGAATAGGGTAGCAAAGGTGGGGGAATTCATCTTTCTGTTTGCTGTTCATGGGAATTGATGCAGGTAGGTTGACCACAAACAGGACTCAGCGATACACCGGTCTTGCTTCCCTGATCTGGGGATCCATCTCAGTGGTCTCCGTCTGATCCATCTCTTCATCCCTGGCCCTTCTCAGCCTGAGGAGGGGCTGCCTCAACGCGCAGTGCTGGTGCTGTGCAGCACTGTTGATTTTGAGATCATGACAGAAGCCGAGAGAGGGAGGACAGGAGGTAGATAGTGGGGGCAGGAAAGGAGCATACAAGGGAAGAGAAACACAGCATGAACCTTATATCTTACATTTCAGCATGCCAGAACCCTTGCTGGTCTAGTATCCTCATCGTGCATGTTGAAGTGTGGACAACTCTGAGTCTCCTCCCAGTTCCTAGACCAAGGACGGAATCTGGAGCAGAGTGGAGGCGTGTCAGCCTTCCCAGAGAGCCCTCCAGGTGCCTGTATCTTACCCTCCAGCACCTCACTTGTTGTGAGCAATCCCGAAAAGCATGGTGGACCACATTGACCATCCCCTTAGTATCACAGCCAACCATTCAACTTCACTTCTGCTGCCCCAATTTGGGTGCTTTCTGCTTGCTCCAAGATCCTCCTAACCTGCAGATTTCAACTGGAGTGTAGTGTTTGGGCCATATCAGTAGTCCTCTTTATTTATACAAACTCAGCCTCGGTCTCTCTCTTTTCTATCAACATATATTGTTATCAGTTTGTTCCCTT
Source organism: Dermochelys coriacea (assembly GCF_009764565.3). NCBI lineage: Eukaryota > Metazoa > Chordata > Testudines > Dermochelyidae > Dermochelys > Dermochelys coriacea. Next base: position 20,175,158 of record NC_050083.1, on the reverse strand, counting down.
TTCCATATATATAATGCAAGGCTTAAGAAATCAACTTAGACTTGCAGGGGTTCTCAAACTGGGGTTGTGACCCCTTAGGGGGTCATGAGATTATTACGTGGGGGTCATGAGCTGTCAGCCTCCATCCCCAAACCCCGCTTCACTTCCAGCATTTATAATAGTGTTAAATATTAAAAAAGTTTTTTTATTTATAGGGGAGGAGGTCGCATTCAGAGGCTTGCTGTGTGAAAGGGGTCACCAATACAAGAGTCTGAGAGCACTGTGCTAAATCCTGATGGTTACAACATCACATAGAGGGATATTAGGAAGGTGAAAAGAGCTCTCCCCTGGCTCTTGCTGGGAAAATTATTTTTAATCCTTGACCCCTTTGGCAGGCTACATTTTGGCCTCACGTACACAGGTGAAATCTGCACCGGCGACAGGCAGAATTCAACCTGCAGCTTAGGAAAATGCTATGCTGGTTTGTGTAAGCAACCTTACCTAATACATTTCTGAGAGACAAGATGGGTGAGGTGATCTCTTTTATTGGACTATCTATGGAGCTTGAAAACCTCTCTCTTTCTCCAGCAGAAGTTGATCCAATACTAGTTATGATGTTACCAATCTTGTAAAGTGTACTGTAAAACTACTGTAAACTACAAACTACTATAAAGTGCAGCAGATCTTGAACCTAGTCCCCAGCATTGCCAGGCAGCAGCCACCACCCAGCCACAACTGTAACCAGTTTGTGCCCCCTATCCACAACCCGCTGCGGACATAGACCACAGGAAGTCCCACCTCCAGGGGTTTGACAGCAGCCTCATGGTGCTTGATTTGCTCCCCATCCTGTATAAACCCAACGGGTGTTCCAGGAAGTGTCCAGGTAACAATGCAGTTGAGTAGCTAGCTGCCGTGATCACCCTGCAGTCCCTGTTCCCAAACTCCCAGGTCAAACCCTAGAACAACCCCTGATACTTGGTATTGTCCCTCAGCCTGATCCCCAACCTGTCTCCAGCTCTGCCATTTAGCTTGACCCTCAGCCTGACTATTAACCCTGATACTGACTCCAAACCCTGCAGGTTGTTCCTGCCTACTGAGCTCCCGTACTAGCCCCACCTACCTTGGCCCAGGATCCTGGCATTGTCTCTCTCGTATAGTCGGACTTACATGGCTACAGCAATTACATAATAAAGTTCTGTCACTTAACATATTTTGAGAGTCTCTTTACTTTATTTACTGGCAGAACTTCGGGAGGGGGGGGAAACATTTTAGAAACCTCATTATACTCATAAGTCCTACAATAAAAGTGGTCAGGAAAAGGGAAATAGAAGATCCAGTGCGCCAATTTAGAAAGCAAAAACTTCTCCAAATGTACCTATGTTTAATGCCAGTGGCTGATCCTGCAAACACAGGCACATGTACATCTTTACTGACAAGTAATATAGTTGAATTTAGAGGAACGACTCACATAGATAAATTTACTCCCATGGGAGAGCCAGTACAGGAGCTGACCCTAAATGTTAAACCTCAGCTGCTAAGACTGTATCAAAGTTTGGATCCAAATACAAATGTTGCAGCTTGGGTGCAGTTCTGCAACTAAGAAATAACCATTTTATTCCAAACACTTCCATTCAACCACCACAAGTACTCTGGGATTGTGCAATCAGAATGGAATTTTAAAAAATCTGAAATTTGTTTTAAAAAAATCTTTTTTTCCCCCAGTTATGCTGTGCTGTTGTGTTTTTCAAAGAAGCCTAAGGGAATGAGATGCCCAATGAATGTAGGTGGGAATTAGGTGCCTAAATCACTTAGACATCTTTGAAAATAAGTCTGCAAGTGTAAGTATTTTATACAGGCCCTCAAATGCTTTGCATATGGAGTAGGTAATTATTAGGCTCATTGTATAGATAGGGATACAGACACAGAGATGTTAAATAATTTGCTATGAAGAGGCAGGGAATAGAACCCAGGTGTCCTGAGTTGAGCTGCATGAAACGTTTGCAGCGTTACTCTAAACTGCAGGGTTTTGTTACACACTCAGAACTCAAAGCAGGCTCATTGGAAAGTGCATGGATCTTCACACCAAACCTGGGGCTGGTTTGAAAAGAAGTGAGACTGATTTTATGGTTTGGCATCAAGTTGCTAGGCCTGACTCTGCACTTATACACCCCAAAGTTTAGGGTGTCCAGCTCTGGGTGCTGATTTGGCCCAATATAAAGAAAGTGCCATTTACAAGTGCCTTTGAGTGAGGCGTTCAAACTGCCCATGCTTTCAGGGCATTTGGATCCAGGTATACGCTCAGGCCTGTCTCTAACTGGAAATTACACATTCTCAGTTTTGCCATAAAATCTGATTAAAAGTAACATGTTGGGCTGAGTTTTAATGTGGGATTTGTTGAACTTAACACGCAAAGCAAATGTTAGGGCTCAGCAAACCTTACATGGATGAAGACAGATAGAAGTGATCTCACATACCCCCTATGAAGGGAAAACACAGAGTTTCACACAGGGCTAGACTTGATACTCCTGTACTTACCACTAGACATTTTGACCCCATATAGCTGGACAAATACCACAAGCATCTCTCTGGTGATTGGGGCTCTCAGTCAATGTTGATCCAAACAAAGGAGAGAGATGTAATGGTAAATCAAGTCATCTTAATAACCAAACCACCAAATCATATGAGAGAAAGCACCTTGCTGCTGAAACAGCAAGCTTCAATTGGCTCAGCTCATTATTTGAGGTACTTCAGGTGGATTCCTGCTTGCAGATTGTAAACGTCCTTTCTGGTATGACATCCTCATTTTAAACACACGGCAATGGAAGGTTTACTCATCCGAGCCTCACTTATTTTCTTGCAATTGTTCACAGCTGATCAACTCTTAAGATGCAACATTTTGTTAGTGAGAGCTTGGAGAAGACAAAACCCCCCAAACCCTCATCAATCATCCCCCACAGCTCAAGTTACAATTAGCAAGTTCTATTATTTTAGGAATTGACACTTGTAGCACAGAGCAAACCACAGCATACCTAATATTATAATACTGCATGTAAAAAAAGGAAAACTTGAATTACATTAGCATTGCATTAGGTTCCCTTGACTTTTTATATTGGCACTTGTGAGTTATTTATGAATTCATTTATTTACAAGGACACCCCTTTCTGCATTCAGTTGCCATGGTTGCTTTAACTCCTGTATCTTATTAATTCTGGATGTTACGTAATAAATATAGATCAAAAAATCATTGTGTGCTGGGTGGTTCTTTCTTTCTTTATTTTATTATCTTATTTTACCTGTTTGATTCCTGTTGTCCTGACTAGGAAGCTTATATTGCTAAGCATCTCATTGACAGAGTCTAAAGCATTAGCCAGCTAGTGCCATGGGAAGCTGGGGCCTGGGGCAAGGTTTTACAACTAGGCACAGGTTCAGCAAAGCACATGATTAACTTTAAGCCCCTGAGTGCTCACATGCTTAAAGCTATGCACAACCATAAATAACTGGCTATATCCGGGCTTTAAGCATGTGCTTAACTTGAAGCACATGCTTAAATCCCACGGACAATGGACTTAAGCACATGCTTAAGTGGTTTTGCTGAACGGTTGGGGCATAATGAGACTTTACAGTACCCAACTAATGCAGCCCGTAGGAAGAATAGCAATCCCTGACCTTTCCATAGCACCTTTCATCCTAAAGCATGTCAAAGCATTTTATTTCTAAACTCTTCTCAGGGACCCAATTTACCTACCGTGCAAATGCAACCTTTGCTGGGGTGAAATATGGCAGCTTTTAATAGTGCACAGCAACACTACACATTAGTTAAAGCAGCAAATCTACTTGAAATGGCAGCGTTGTATAGGGAGACAGAAGAGTAAAGCACCATGATATTTTCCTAGAACGCTAAGGTAGGCATCTCTCTGCTCTTTCAAAAAGCACTATGGAATCAGTGGTTGTGGATCTCATCCAAAAGACACCAGATTCAGCAGCACAGAGCCACCTAACATCATGCTGGGACACTGGTTGAACCTGAAGGCCCAGATTCAGCAAGGTACTTAAGAGAAGCTAACTAACTCTGCAAGCAGTCCATTTGACTTTAATGGGTCTATTAATGAGTGAAAGTTAAGCACATGGTGAACTGGGATCTATTTCACTGTGGAAATGGCCACTCACTAAACATCACCATCATTTTCTGGTGAAAGCGCCAGAGTATGTGTTCTCTGGAGGGCTCCCATCCAAATATTGTCCCAGCACAAGCCCTGCTTAGCATGTAAAAGCAGAGGAAACTTCTGCCTGCTGTTCACCCATCTGGGCTGTTCACCCATCTGGACAGAGGAGCTAATCCACTGGCAGCGGAGAGGAGCACAGTTCTCTGGATCATCTGAAATCTCCTCAGGGGCCATTCCCCATAAAGGGGAAAGCAAAAGGGATAAACCCATCTTGGGTCTGTCAGGGTGGGGACATGGGCTTCTTATCCTTGGCAGGCTCCTTGAGTATATGCTCGGTGCTCACACATCAAAGAAGGGCCTGCCCGTCCAGATCACGCATGATCTCAGCACCTTTATGGACTGCCTATAAAACTCCTCAAGCCAGACACAAATGAAATGAAAACTGAAGTGAAATCTATGGTAACTCAAATCAAAATTCCAGTCCATGACTTCATTGGCCAACCCAGGCACAGACTGGTCCATCCTGCTCAAACACCTGAAGGTCAATAATGAAGCCAGCCAGCCACTCCGCACTGATAAGTAATCTTTGTGGTCTTCATCTTTCTGGGAATAAGCCTATGTCTGAGTTCATTCACTTCAAACGATGACTCAGCTCAATGCATCATTTTATGGAGCCATGGTGTGTATATGTGATCCAGTCATGGCATTGCCAGAATACTGTGTGAAAATGAGAGGACTCTGGTGGCACACACAGTTAGTTTAATGAGGGGAACTCTCTGGATTTTAAATGGATGAAAGTTTTGAAGCAGGTGTCTTATAGTCAGGAATCGCCTGTCATGTACCTTGTGGGCTCTTGGACTTTGCTGGCCAAGTATTCATTTGATTGCACTCTAAACAACACACCTTAGAAAACAAAAAGTAGCTGCTCAGAGTGGGGAGTTTTCTTGGTGCTGGGCTTCAGAAGCAAGTGAGCTGGAAGTATTTTGTAATAGAATTCCACAAGAAAATTAAATCAATTACTGGGACTAATAAAGCTTTCAAGTTTTTTAATTAAACTAAGTTAAAGCAGCAAGAGCCTGTGTTCGTTTGATGTTCTGCATCAGGCTCAGGAGGCTCGTGATTCCTTTTTGTGATTTACATGGGGCTGGATCAATCAGGGAGCCACAAAAATGTGAGGAGTGTGTCAGTTTTTACAGGATGAAATACTGTACGTCAGTCCTGGGCCGCTAACAATTCATTGTTGAAAGAGCAATATAGATTTGGGTGACCTTTGATACCCTCAACAAACCAAGACAAAACTCATCAGTCTGGGCAGTTATCAAGTAAATTCATGTCCCAAGCAAAATACCTGGATCACATAATGTGGCTGATTTTATGGAGGAGTTTAGGTAGCAGAGTGATAGGTGCCTTGAAACTACACTGGCTGAGGAAAAGATGGTCTTGTTGGGGAAGCTACTGGACTCGGACTCAGGGCACATTGAATTGGATTCAATTCACTCACTGTGTGACCTTGGGCAAGTTACTGACTCTCTCTGGACCTCAGTTATGTAAAATTAATCATTCCTCTTCTCCATCCTTTGTCTGTCCTGTTACATGTATGTGCAGCACCTCGCTCAAAGGAGGCCTGAAGGCAGTTGGCGCCCTTTAGACACTATGGAACAATAATAATAATAAATAATCTATTAATTATAACGGCGATAGATAGAGAGGATACATGAAGCCCATTTTTTGGCCCAGAACATAACATTGTTGAGTTGCTAGCTCCTGTCCTCTTTGTCATTTATCTCCAGGGTTGGTGCTCTGTTCAAGACAGAATATGCCCAGTGGGAGAAGAAATAGGAGCACCAAGGAATATGTTGTCGAACCCTTTCTTTATTACCTGTTAATCTGATTTAGCATATGCCACCCCTGCACAACCTTTGAACTAAAACCCTAGGAGAATTCGTATGCCTCTGAAATAATGCACTTTATTATTAAAAAGCCCTCTTCTGAAAACTAGGCCTGTTAAGGATAAATGAAAGATAAATCATAAGGACATATTTATAGAGAGAGGAGTACATTAGCGACACAGATCTGTGTTTCATATGTTGCTTATATATGGCAGGGAATGTAGATATGGGCCTAAACCAACCCCATGCCTTAACTTTGTGGGGGAGGGAGGACGTATTTCAAAATCTGGCCCCCAGAATTTTCTGGCCTAGGCTCAGCTCTATAACGCACACTGGTCCAACTGGAGATATTCTTCCGCGGCTGGGAAGTGTCTGGCTCCTCAGGATCATAGTTACACTAGCACCCTCACATTTTCTCTGTTGGGCTCTCCATGCCTGTTCCCTGGAGACTGAGAAATACTGACTCCCTCTCCATTTGCTTGTTTCCTCACTGGAAGGAACACCTGCTTCGTTGTTTCTCTGAAGAGATTCTGATGGCTCAAGTGTGAGAGAAAATCCAATCATCTGCAGCCCAGCCGCAGACAGGAAGCATACTTCCCTCATATGCAGCACGCCCGTAAGATTGCCATTGTTTCCTTCAGCTGGACTCGAGATGCATCCGAGGTCACTGGCTAGATTAAAATGCCCCGCAGCATCTGTAGCACAGCAGATCATGGGACGGCACAAAGCCTTGGCTAGCCTTGATTATTAAAGCCTTAAAATAAGTCGGCAGTCTAACCATCTCAATATGTGTCTGCTGGATAGCACCTATGACTACATCTCAACCCCGCCTCTTTTCCGTGCCTGCTCTCGCTGCCATATTTCACAACAAGCAAGAAATGACAAGAGGCCATTCTTCCCAGGGAGCGTAGCCGTGATTTGGGAGTCTGAGCCGCTAGCAGAAGAGGTTTATATTTTGAAATGGTGTTGTGTTCTGCGGGAGGAAAGTAACGCTGAAAACTGGGAAACCCAATGGTCCAATTTAATGGTACATTATCTGTTGTCAGGTATATTGTCATATGTGCTTAATTATTCATCCATTCTGTGTTGCAGCTGGTAATTTTGCTGCCTGCTGTTAAATAAACTACTGCAGCTGGGAAGAAGTGTTGTCAGGACTCTGGGATTCTAGTCTCAGTTCCATCATTAATTTGCTGAGTTTGCTTCGGGCAAGCCACTTAACCTGTCTGTGCCTCAGTTTACCCCCCAGTAACACAGAGATAACATCTTTTGTCTTATGAAGGCATTGTGTGGGGTTGATTAGTTATGAATAAATTCATTCCTCAAATACACACCCATAAACTTCCACTGAAGCCAATAGAGACACAAGGTGGATGAGGTAATATTTTGTATTGGAGCAACTTCTATTGGTGAGAGATACAAGCTTTGGGAGATGTACTCCCAGACCTGAAGAAGAACTCTGTGTGGCTCGAAAGCTATGTTTCTCTCACCACAGAAGTTGGTCCAATAAAAGATATTATGTCACCCATACTGTGTCTCTAATATCCCGGGACCGACAGCTACAACTACACTGCATGCATTGACATTCAGCAGCTCTGAGGAAACAAGCCAAAAAAAGTGCCACAGGACTATAATAGTGTTATTTTTTTCCTCTTTTTTAAACATTCAGGTTAGAGCCTTAGTGGGTGTAAATCAACCTCGTTCCATTGAAGTCAATAGAACTTTACCAATTTATTCCAGCCAACGATCTAGCCCAATAAGTAGAACTGATCCAAATATTTGTTGCTAGCAACTTATCTGTCACATTTGGCACATTTTCTGTATTCTCAGAATGGTGACAGACCAGTCACTATTCTCCTGAATTTGTGCATCAGTCATGTTTGTAACATTGGCAAAGAGACCTTTATACAAAAGGAAGGCCCTCCCATTGTGGACATCTGGTAAGTGGCCCCAGAATATTCTCTGTCTCTATTTTAGTCTTGTTTTGTGTACAATATGCACAAACATGCTTTATTTCTTAAGGAGATAAGACTCTTTATGTAACCTATTTCCCTTACCACTAATGTCCTTTGTCAGGATTAAAGAATCCTACAAACATCGTACAGGCTTGGGTGGCAGATGTATGGAAAAAGCTGCCTAAAATAACATAGAATATTAACCTACTAAATGAGGTATTTAAAATAATAATAAAATAACCATCTTTCATCTTTGGCTACAGCCTATTCCTGACACTCTACAATAATACACTACAAAATCATAATCATTTGCTTCTATCTGAAGATCTCAAAGTGCTACTTACAAACTAAGTGTTAGCCCCATTTTAGAACTAGTGAAACTGAAGCAGAGAGAGGTTAAGGGTTCAGAATCTGGTGCCATTACTCTGGTTAGTAGCATTATACTGCATGCGTAGTCCCCCATAAGAATCTGGCCCTTACTGGCATGGAGGAACTGTCTGCAGCTAAGACCCGGGGTGTTTAGGAAGCCCAGTCTGTGTCTGGCTACGAGCCACCCTGCCTCCCAGAGCTGGCATGAATGAGCTTCATTGAAGTCACTGAAGTTCCTTCCAGCTGCTTATACCAAGTCTGAATTTTGCCCATTATCTGAAAACGAGAGGGTGTTTATACAATAAATTTCTCTGTCTGACATTAAGTCGAGAGAAACAATTGACATAGAATGGGGTTGAAGGCTCAGAGGCCATTACAGTTTGCAGTTTGAAGGCATATTAAAAATAGAGATGGATCCATCCAAACCTAGATCAGGACAGCTCCAGATACTGGGAAAGGCTTTGATTCAGATCCGAGGCCCATCTCTGATTACAAGCGCCCTGCCCTTACCAGAGCCCAGGGATAGCCTGCTCGAGTTGCAGCCAAACACCAACATTTCCCCTGAATTCGTCCGGCTTGTATAAAAGAAGGTGAAACCTAACAAGGTCCATAGGGAAGTTCTCCTATGATGCTGTGATAGGAGTATGGATTGGTTTTAGGAAACCCCATGCTGAGCATGCATTCTGAGACCAGCCAGCCCATCCAGACTAATATTGGACACAGTGTGGTGAGGCCAAGTCAAGGAAGGAGGGTATGTTTTGTCAGCCTTGCTTCATTTCTATGCCGGCCATAGCTGTGGTCCTTTTCTCAGACTGGGTCAATAATAGGCCAGATCCTTAAAGCCATGCTCCCTGCAGGAGAGCACTGTTGGAATGTAGTGCCCTCAAGAGATAGTTTGTTCATAAACCCTAGACTCCTGGTTTCCCTTATTGGATGCTATTATTTAATTGTATTCACCAGCACTAAAGACCCCGCTAGCCTCCATGTGTCCATGCACCTAGTGAGAGACAGTCACTGCCCCAGACAGCTTACATTCTATATAGACAAGACAGAAGATAGCAGGGAGAAAGCCCATACTATTAGCCCCTATTGGGAACTGAGGGACAGAGACTAGATTAAGTGACTTCCCAAGCACATAAAGGCAGAGCTTGGAATTGAGTCCTGATCTCCAGAGTCCCAGTGCAGTGCTTTACCAACAAGACCCTCTTTCCTCTCACTCTAATAGAAGGAAGGACATGCCTTCATGTAAGCTTAATTGCAAGTTCTTCTGAAGGAGTCCTGTGTTTTTGCAGCTGTCCATCAAGAGATTTAGTGGAACTGGTTTAAGAAGCAATGCATAACACCTCTAGACAGCAGCAACTTCATTTAAATTTATTCAATACTACTTAAAAATCAGTCCTTTGAATTAAAGGGATTGATTGACGGGGGCTTCTGGTGTGTGGTAGGTTTGTGTAAATTGGAAGAATGAAGAACTTTTCCTTTAACCTGATTATTCTGAAAATGTAAAGTACTGGGCCCAGGATATTTCTCTCTTATTGTAAGATAAGATGTTGAAAGGATTCTTGAAATGGAAGACATTGTGCAAAGTATATATTGAAGGAGTTATATTAACTGGTTGTTCAATTCACTTCATTTGGAGAGCATCCGGTTACTCATTTGAAACATGATAAACTCCCCAATAACAATAATACTTTGCTTATATAGAACTTAGACACTTATATAGAACTTTTCATCCAGGGAATTCAAAGCACTTTCACAAACAAGGACACAAAGTTAATCAGTCCCTGACTTGGGACTATGCAACCCAGGAGTCCTGACTTCCAGTCCCCTGCTCTGGTTACCAGACTGTATTGCTTCTCAGTTTAGGGACTTGAATATTTTACATTTTAAATGTAAGGCACTGCACAATATTAACACATGCAGCTGTGACATCCTTTTTCCTAGCAGAGTTTTGTCTGTCTCTCTGAGCCAAGGAGAAACCTCTCAGACTTTTTGTCTCTGGTCTTTCTCTCAAAGTGCTCTTACGTCTACCCTGTAATAATACCTAGCTCTTTTCATGCCTAGATCTCACAAAGGAAGGTACAATTGTCCCCACTGTACAGATGGGAAACGGCTGTAGTGGTTTGTCCGATGTTACCAATCATCAGTAAAGCCAGACCTAGAAGCGAGTCCTCCCTGTATCCAAACTGGTACCCTATCCATTGGACCACACTGGCACTCTAGCTCTGTTATAAAAAGAAAATCGGTAACATTCATTAGCTTATCCCATTCTCAATGTAAAACTTATTGTCTGGAGAAAATGGTGGGTCTGAAAGACTTCTACTTCTCCTACAGGAAAATCTCACCTTACCCCACTACCAAATATAGCATCTCTGCATGCTGGAATGGCTACAGAGTTATAAATAGAAGGCATCAAGTCTTCTGCTCTACAGTAGCGGGTTGGATTTCCCGTGATGGTTTGCGCACTGAAGATGTGATGTCTTTACTGCTTGACTCATTGGTGGCCCCAGAAGGTCAGGGCACCCCTAGACAGCACTGTAATGTATTACAACTGATGTATAACATGAGTAAATTTTTCAAGATGGAAAGCAGTACATAAATGCTAACAGCATTAACTATGATTATTAAACCTAGGAGTTAAGGTTGCTTTGATGGGGTCTGCATATACCATATACAATAATGTTTATTGTCTCAGTCTGCTGTATTGCCCCTATTTTGTAACCTGACACCCACTTGTTAATGGCTCATGTAGGAAATAACTTGTACTGATCACAACGTTGTTGTCTTTCATTTCAAAAAAGATTAAAAAGCAATATTTTAAAAAGTGTATTTGATTAAAAGAAGGAGTCTTTGCTTTTTTAATACTCACAAGCTCTCTGGAGAATGGGGGGAAATATCACCTATCTCACGGAGGTGTTTTGCAAACCTTGAGGAAATCATTGAACCGCTCTGTGCCTCACGTTCCCTTTCTATAAAATGATATCTATCTACCTTATGGGTGGGTTGCAAGGCTAGATTAATAAAGTTTAAAGTACGTTGAGATTCTCATGTGGAACATACTAAGGAAGGGGAAATGCTGTTATTCGTTCTATTCCCCTTTGTTCTAGTACATATGCACGCAGCTGACACAGTTATGTGGACAATTAGAAGAAATGTCTCTTCCCCGCCCATGTTCTCTTGTGCCCCCTTGTGCCATCCCAGTGCAAGGAAGGATCTAGCACCAACTCACCCACTTGGGGCCTTGTCTACACTGAGGATTTCAACCGTTCATGACAAGGCCACTGGCCTAGCTGCCCCCACTGCCAACCACTAGTGTAGTTAGGGTAAAACAATATGGACTGCAATTTGCATGAATGGAGCTTATTCCTGCCAGAAACTAGGGTAACTGCACCCAAATGCATCCGATTGAAGTGGAGTATTCACCCACGAAAGCTTATGCTCCAATACGTCTGTTAGTCTATAAGGTGCCACAGGGCTCTTTGCCACGTTTACAGATCCAGACTAAACACGGCTACCCTCTGATACCTGCACCAATAGTGACTTATAGCAGCATGGTCTGTTTACTCTAGGGTTTGCACCATTGCAGCTGACCCAGTGGCTGGCCACCAACAGCTGGAATTGGGTCAAATCCCCTGGGTAGACAAGGATTTAGATTGATCAGGTTTGCGGGTTTTTTTGCCGCCATCAGGATTCTATACCCATAAACTCCCCACTAGTCCAAATTTTGCTCTCAGAGAGGCCACAACTGAGTATCTGATTTTGGCTTCACACTGCCGAGGGGCTGGACTGAGCTGTAAAACTTCAGAGGCCAAAAATTAAAAAACAAACACTCCAATGTCAGGTTGGTAACAGTAGAGAGTAAAAGATTCGGGATAGCCCCTTCCCCCAGTTCCCATTGAACACGTGGAGTATTCATGGACAGCCGCATGTTGCTGAATGTGTGTTTGGTCTGAGATAGAACCAATAACTTAGTGCTGGCTAGGTCCCAGTCTCACAGAGGTTTGGGAGAGCACTAAGAGCTGGATGGGGAGAAGATGAGAGTAGCAGGGGATTCAAGACCTAATCAGAGAGACTGAAGAGAAAGATGATCTTGCTGACATCCACCTACTGATAAAAAGGACCTTTGCTGGCACCAGAACTGGAGCTGCCTGGCCAGAGTATTGCCTTTGGTCTGAGAGAATAAGAATGCAGGTGCCAGACCCTATGTTTCCCTCCCCACACCTTCGAATGAATGCATGGCATCTGCCTGGAAAGCTGCTGCCAGCTGCCCACTCCTGACACCTTCTCTGTTAATCAGATGGATCTATGCGCTACTTGTTAGCTTTTACAGCTCAGCACAGATGGATGGATGGATAGATGGAGAGAACTTGCAGCAATTGCTTTCCCAATGCCTTTGCCAATATCCCTGATCAAGCATGACTCAGAGAAAGGCCGGGAGAGGTTCTCTACTTCATCCAGACATACTGCACGTGCCAGGCTCGCCGTGTGGTTAGAGCACAATGTTAGCAACCTCTCAAATCATCCTTCCCACCCTAGCCTTCAGGAATCTGTAACAGGCCCAGCAGCCCTGAGACAGTCAACTCCCCCTCTTCCACCCAGCCACGGCCATTAGTGTGATTACTAGAGGTCGTGAAGTTCAAACGAAAATGTCAATTTTCATTTGGAAAAATGGTTCCATTTTAGGAGTGAAAGGTTTGGTTTTTTTTTTTTTTTTTTTTTTTTTTAAAGAGACCCCTGACTGTGCAATCATCACTCCCGGAAGGCTTGCAAATTCTAGGCTGACGAAAGGTGCCAATAGCTGCTCAAGCCAATAAAAAGATTAACAAGGGTCACTGCTGCTTTGCTCTTTCTCTGTACTCTAAAGCTCTGGGGCCTATTTTGAAGATATTAACCATTGCTTTTTCCCTCTGAATGTTCATCATTGGGCTTTGGATCTTTATGGATTTATTGACAAGACTTTGCCATTAATCTTACTAGTAGAATGCCAGCCCATGGGTCACTTAGGACTACAGCTCTAGTTCATACATGAGACTTTGTCCAGATAAGTTAAAACACAGAGTAAGAGGTAGACGTGAAGGACAGATTATAATCATCTAGGATAAATGATCATCTGTTTTTTATTATCTCCCTATCTAGTTTCCTAAAGACTGAACAAGTTTAAGCAACTTTCCACACTCCAAAATTCAGGGCTGTTCACATCAGGGTGGAGATGCCCCACTGAATCAATGGGAGTTTTCCTATTGACTTCAATGGGACACCCCTACTGGATACAGGGTCCAACTGGCAAAATTCAGATCTGGATCAGACTTGGATTTCTAGGAGTTAAAGAGGTCAGGGGATTTGTTCCATTCTGAAGTTTGGAATCAGCCCATTTCTAAACAAACCTCAGATAAAGAGCAAGATCAGGGGATCAGCAACTTTTGGCACACGGCCCCCAGGTAAGCCCCCTGCGGGCTGGGGTGCTTTGTTTGCCTGTCACGTCCACGGGTTTGGCTGATCGCGGCTCCCACTGGCTGCGGGAATGTACTACTATATTTCAGTGTGTAGTACATACAGCAGTATAAACAAGTCATTGTCTGTATGAAATTTTAGTCTGTACTGACTTTGCTGGTGCTCTTTATGTAGTCTGTTGTAATATTAGGCAATCTCTAGATGAGTTGATGGTACCCCTTGGAAGACCTCTGTGTACCCCTGGCTGAGAAGCACTGCTCTTAACATATTTGGAAATTCCACCTGAGCGGGAACGAATTTCATGACATTCCATTTCAAGGAGTTTTAACGTTTGTACAGATAATAAACAAAAGTTGCCAAGAGCAACAGACCTGCACCAATTTCCTTTTTCCTCTCTTGTTTACTTGCTCTGAAACTAGCTGCTCTTTTCCACAATCTTTATTGTTGCTTCACCTGTCTTGAAATGGAAACTCCAGGTACTTTGTGAAATAGATCAATAGATTATCTGGTTTTGTTGTGACTTCTGTACACACTACCACACTCTATTTCCCTGCAGCTTCCCAGAGTGCACCAGTGCATCCCTGTTGTCCCTAGGCTTCCTTCAGCAGGTGGGTACCTAGGTGTGCTGGAAGTCAGTTGACTGCTTCCATTGTGAAGCCCACAAAGCCCATGGAAATTTGATGAATTTCACTTCTTTTAAAATCCCAGCCTAAGCATTCACTTGATCAGGGACTAAAGACTGAACCTAAGGAAATCTTCCCAAAGCACACCACCGCCTTGCTGCTCCCTTCCACCCTTGCAACACTGGCCCTGCTTGGAATAGCAGGAAGCTGGAAGTACATTTGGGAAAGTCCTGCCTCCGGATAAACAATGCTCCAAATCTGGTATTCTGCTACATGCTTGTTGTTTTGTTTTTTTCCCACCTATGTCGTGTGAATAATTACGTCTGTTTCCTGTCTTTCTCTACCTACTATCAATGTTGGGACTTAATTAAGTGGGGTTTTAATTAGAAGCTGGCAGTAGTTTTAATTAAGTTTGGGATGGGAGAAGGTGTTTTAGAACCTATACTTTCTTTAAGTCCGTGGGGAGTGAAGTGATTATTATAGGAGAGGGACAAAGGTACTTTGATCTTCCCACTTCTACTTTCTTCCTTCAACTGCCTTAGCAAAGTCAGAGAATGGAACAGCCTCAGATCAAATGTGTCGTCCATATCTGCACGTCTACATTCCGTAGGCACGCCAAAAGGACGTGAAAGAAACCTTCTCTCCTCTACTAAGGAGGGCTGCCTTTTGCTCTGCTGAACCAAGGAATCTGGTCTAATTGGATCAGACCAATATTAAACAACACTCTCCTGATCAACTAGGCACATTAGATTCAAGAGATTAAACCATTCTGTGTGAAGTCAGATCATGGCAATAAGTAGGGCTGAGGATTTAGCTCTGGAGGTTGGGGCACCTTTCATTCACAAAATGTAATGAGAAGAGGGATCTGTATTTTGCCCAGTGCTGTTACAATGGAATTGTCCAGAGTATAAATGAATAGACCCATTATAAACAAAAATTAGTGGAATTAGCACTGGGATGGGAATCAGGAAGCTACGACTTCTAATTCTAGCTCTGTCACTAACTCACTAGGTGACCTTGGTCAAGTTACTGCAGCACTCTGCCTCACTTTACTATAATAATACTTACCCACCTATTTCACAGGGGTGTTTTCAGTAGTATTTTATTAAGATCTCTACAGTGCTTTGAACATGTAAATCCCTACATAAATGCAAAATATTAATTCAGCCTCAGGAGTGTTGGAATTTATATTTAATTAATCTTTAAAGACTTGATCTTCATGCATCATAGATATCAGGCCCGATTCTGATCTCCCATACACCAGTGAAAATAAGGAGTAACTCCAAGTCAACAGAGTTACACAGGGGTAAGAGGAGATTCAAGCCTTCAGATACCAGTTACTGAACATCAGTGCACTAGGGATCAGATCATGTACTACTTACTCTGGCAAAATTCCCATCAAAGGTCACATCATTCACCTTTTTGCATGATGTTTTACCACTGTGCTTTAGACACTACAGCTAAAGTCAGATCTGTTCAATCACGATTACCTTAGATACCTGCTGCACAAATGTGCAGTGAAGTTCATTTCTCTTGGGAGAACTGTTAGATAATTACAAAAATACTCCATTAAAGATCATTTATCTTTATAGCAGAATCAGGACTATGTGCAATGCACAGTAACACTTGTGTTTGCACTCTGTGGTCATTTCTGCTTCAGCTCTTTTGGGTGCTAACATTCCAACAGCTGTGAGTGAAGAACAGGCATTTTCTGTTGTCTCTAATCCTCATGGTGATCTGTCATCAAAACCTGGTGCCAGACAGCCAACCCTTTATAAAAACACTCCCCACCACCACCACCAGAGTTCATGGCTGTGGGAGATATTTGGATCAAGAGATTTGGTTCAGCTCATTATAGGAACAGATTAGAGTCATTGTTTTTTGGGCCTATGTCTAGATTATTCGGCTGAACCTACCTCCTTGGCAAACCCTCTGCTTCAGAAGACATCAGGAGTCCTACACATGCAATACGACAATCCCAGTCAGCAGTGGTGATAACAACATGATTAATGTGAGCGATGGGCAAATTCCCAGGGGTCAGTTAATTGTAAACGGAGGCTGCCCCAGGCTAAATCCCGGTATCTGAGCCTGTTTGGTCTAAATTCGTTTGTTGAGATGCAATCTACATTACGCAGTCCAAGAAACTCCATTTTAAGAAGCCAGGCTTGCAACCTCAGGAGAACAGTCTTCATGGAAGACTTCTGGTGAACCCTGGTTACAGCCCAATTGGAAATACCGTGAGAAAATCTTTTCTCGGGTTAGTTTTGCATTGCTACTTCTGGTGCAAATATAAGGGCTAAAAAGTCTTCAAAACTTTTGTAAACATCCTAAAAAGCCCAGTGAACTTTTGCCCAACCCTAGTTATTAGTTTTTCTAAATGCATCGAGTGAAATACTGCACTTCACAAATTTGGGGTGGCCATGCTGGGCTGAATGGGGAAGGGGAGTGGAGTGGTGATGATTGTACTGCAGAGCACCAGAGCCATCCATGCACATGGAGGGCCCCATACGGAGCAGGGAAGAATCTCTAGGGGCTATGGTGCCCCAGAAAATGTGATAGCCAAGTAGGTCTCCATCCTAATATTCATTTGAGTGCTAGTTGAAAATCAGAGCTAGGGGATTGACAAGGTTTTTCTCTGCTCCATAGTCAGTGACAGGACAAGGTCAGAAATGAGGATTCATAGTAGAACCCAGCAACCGCCTCCATCAGCACTGGTTTGGTTTCAACAGCTTTCTTGGTTATGGACATATTATGAGGGTGGAATGTGTTTGCCAAGGGAGGCCCCTACAAGGCCAGCAATCACATGTGCATGAAAAGCTTTGGTTGCACGATAAGATCACCAGTGATGGCTATAACCCAAATATTAAGCCAGAGCACCTCACAGGTGTAGCTAGAGATGGATCCAGGTGGCCCTCAATCTATGAGGAGACCAGGCCTCTTTAGGATTTTTCATGATGATGATGAGCTCCCTGCCACCCCCAGGCAATTCAGGGAGGGTAGGATTTGCCTCTAGAAAAAGGATCTGGCTTCAGAATCCTTAATCAGGTTAAACTTAGTCAATACCAATGACTAACACCAGTGTTCAGAACAAGTATTGGAAAGTGAAGGCTACGGACTGGCTTGGGAACTGCATCTGCCATGCAAACCTCATGCACTGGGCTGTCTAAAAGATATATTGCTTTTTAATCATGTAAATATGTAAATATCACAGAGGCACCATTAATCCTAGTTGCCTCAATGTGATACCACTCTTAAGAACAGATGTAATAAGATATTATAAATATGCGAAGTAATAGTACATTAACCTGGCTAACACCAATAAATTGCAGTGCTTAGCACAGAGTGGAAACTCCTTCATGGATGGCCTGCATCACATTCCTGCTAAGTGTAGTCAGGAATCCTGTCTAATGTGACAATTCAGCCGCTGCCAGCTGTGTACCTCCTTGTGTTTTATAGGCTCGTGACATTGCTTCCTACCTTACTGTACATGGTGGAAAGTAGGTTTTGCTCCATGGCCATGTAGAGGAATCAGGAAGTTAAATGCCCAATTCCCATTGTGCTTCAGTGGGAGTTAGGAGCCCAACTTCCTTAGACACCTTTGAAAATCCTAACCTGAATGTCCAGCCTACAGATCTGGGGAGGATTCTTTGGGAAACACTCCTCAAATAATGGACACACTACAAACATGCATGCATGTATGTGTGTTGGCAAAATCCTTAGCTCCACAGAAGCCTCTTGCTACAGAAATTGAGTCAAACTGCATCAAACCTTTGCAATCAGTTTGCCTCAATTTTCCAAGGTCTCTTTTGCTAAGAAAAGGGCTAGACACTTGGTTGGTTGGTTGGTTAGTTTTTATATGAAAGCTGAGGTTTTTCAGCACTGGCCCAAAGTCCAGTTCTATTAACGAGCATCCTGCAGCAGGTCCCCAAGCCTGATCCAGCTTGAGCCTGCAGTGTTGCTCCATGTGAGGGGGTGGATTTACTTTCTGAAATGTGAACACATACAGGAATTGAAAACTAAAATGAAATTCCCTGATTTGAATTTGCCAGAGCACGAGGAAAAGCTAATGCCAGTTCTTCTGTTAGCTGGAGGAATAGCTTGATCTCTTTAAGATGTGTGGATTGTGAGTGGCAATGGAAGAATCCACGGCAGACCCCGAATAGGGGAAAAGGAAAAAACAAAGTCTGAATTTAGGGCTTGAAAAGGAAATTGTTCTTTGCAAACCAGCTTTTTCTACATACTGTTGATCCTTCTCACAAAGGAAACTCAAACAGGAGTTCTGAAAAAAGCAATATTTCAGCAGCACACAAATTCTTGAAGACTGTAGCCTCTTAAAGTCCCTTGGCGCACAGCTATTGTGTGTAAGATTGGAGAGCACTAAAGGTTTGTGCACATACATGGCTCTTGCACAAATGAAACTATTGGCTTTATTTGGGCCAGGGTAATCCAGTTTATTTTGGCAGTCTGGGCACTTGATCTCTAAGGAGGCCTTAGGGAGGAGCAATACTTCTCATTCTTTGCTGGGAGGAGAGTGACCACATGGGGTTAAAATTCAGACACAGTGGAAGAGCAAAGGCCTGTGACTGCTTAGATGTGGCTGGTTTTCACATGAATGGAAGCCTCAGCATGAGAAAGGACACAGGAAACTTGGGTACAAGAGGGAATCATCCTTCTTCTAATGCACTGATGCCCAGATTAGGATTTATCCTTCAGTATGAATGGATACTTGCATTCATGAAAAATGAACCCCAGCACTACATTTTCAAAGATGCCGCAATCCGATGTGAATCTGCACATTTGCACTCTTATGCTTCTCCACACTTCTTTTATTTAAGTCACAGTGTAGCTCACATGAAAACTCTAGATTTCCCTGGGCAAAGTACATTTACTGAACTGGACATTTGGGAAAGTGCGCCGTGAACTGGGCGGTCGGAATCATTCAATGTCTTTGGGACAGGGCTGAGGTGCAGAGTGTCTTGAAGCAGCGTGCACTGTCACTGTCCAGGAAGGTTTGCTCTGTGGATAAATAGATAGCCTCTGGAGTCTGTCCATCTCGATCCAAATCCACTTAAAAAATCCCTGTGACGGAGGTCGCCTTTCACTGATATTAGAGTAAAAAATAATATTTATTTAAGGGGAGATGACTAAAGGCACAAATGGAAATTGGGGGCTCATGTCCCATTGTTTTACAATGGGAGCTTGGAACCTACTTACCCTTCACACATCTCTCCCCTAAAGCTGATGCAACACACTGACCAAGTGTGACTATGATGCTGCCACTGCTTCCAATGAATGGACTGAGGCAAAGATGTTCAAGGCGCACATGGGAGTGAGGCACCCAGTTCCCAGTGACGTTCACTGGGACTTGGGCACCTTGCTCTCTTTTGTGCCTTTGACAATCTATTCCTTAAACTCCAGTTGTAGAGACCTTGCCTTTGGACCTCGCACAATTGGGTTCAGTCCCTGCTGATGACCCAACCAATGAATTGCTACTTGAAAAGTTTAGACACAGAGAGTTTCACTGTTTTAACTAAAGGTGTGATGTTAAATCAGTGCAATGGGCAGTGGATGATCTCTTATCATTTTAGCCTAAGTCAAATAAGCTCAACCAAAATAAACCACTCAAACCAAAATAAATGTATCACACAGCTGTTTGTGACTACATAACGAAACTGGTTTAATTAAATTGGTTCAAGTTTGTATGTAGATAAGGCCATATGTTAATTAAAGTGGCTACAGTATCATGTATCATTACAGATTAACTCACCTTCACATCCAATGCATCAGATATGTAATCTACAAGGACCTTCTGCCTCCATCCTCTCCTCCTCTTCTTTCTTTTGCTTACTTAATTCAGGTGGCCAGCTGAAGCTCGCTGGATAATAAATTACATTCTCTTCTCAAAATGTAAACTTCTCATTTCTTTCCAGTGTTTGTTTCTTTGATGCATCATCATTTCAGTAGACCCTAGTGTATCAAAAATCTGCCAGATATTAGCTAGAGCTCATTTGCTAGTACCCTTTGTTAAATATTAATGGAGAGGGATCTATTTTAAAAAAGGTTGAAAGATCCTTGGGTTTCAAAGCCTGCAGATGTGGAGACAGATGTTTTGGCAGATAAAAACACATGTGGGAGGTGACTTACCTGATGTAAGAAACCCAGGCACTCGATGGTAGTAAGAAAATTCCCTATCATATTGCATTTGAAGTGCTTTCAAAGTATATAATAATAGAAATGTCGGGTTGGAAGGGACCTCAAGAGGTCATCAAATCCAGCCCCCTATGCTGAGACAGGACCAGGCACAAACTCTCTTACAAGCTTGTTCCAGAGCTTAACTACCCTTATAGTTAAAACATTTTCCCTAATATCTAATCTAAATCTTCCTTGCTGCAGATTAAGCCCATTGCTTCTTGTTAATTACTTAGGTAACATCATGTGAACGAGAGTCTTGGCAGGTTCAGAAGCCTTTAAAATTTTACACGAACATGTTGCTATTAAAGAATGAGGCATTTTCCAGATAAGATGGAATTTTTAAGGAGGTTAAGGTAAGGTAAGGTAAATAAGGTAAATAGTTGCCATAGATTGGAATGTAGATCTCTTGTAACCAAACTTTACTGTCACAGATGCTGGAACTCGGGGTGCTGCAGCATCCCCTGCCTTGAAGTGGTTTCCATTATATCCAGGGTTTACATTTTGCTTCAATGGCTGTCAGCACCTCCACTATAAAAATTGTTCCAGAGCCCCTGTTTACCGTCCTCATCGGATACACAGAATGTGACAGGTGAGACGGTCTCACCAGTGAATTGCTTTGAATCCGCCAGTTTGTTAAGAGAGACCTCACTTGCAGCTTATTGTTTCATTGATGATATAGTACTCATATGGAACCCAACTGCTAATTTGAAAGAGACTGAACACACCGAATGACCTTCCGCACCATACACCTCAGCTATCTTCACTCGTCTCCAGCCACGGCCTCTCTTGATCTATATATTCTGACATCAAAGATGAGATACACACAGCATGTGTGTTGGACACAGAGCATGTGGAACAGCAATAACATATCTAGCATTTCCCTATTTCTGGGCATTTAAAAATAGAACCTTGAGCTGTATCTGAATTTCACCGTGGGCTCCATCTGTCTAACGGGTGTAACTGAACCTCCCAGTTCTTCACTACCTCCCATCACTTGTATGCAAGAAGTGACTTACATACAATATATGTTAAAGGTCACTCAGCAAGGCAGAAAATTGAGGGCATGGGGAATCTTTCAGAAAAAATTAGAACTCTGCTTGAGACTTCTCGAACTGACACTTTGCATGGCCCCACAATCTAAGAGATCTTAGAGTTACCTTTGGACCTGCCCCTAGGTTAGGAATGGAGAAGGAAGCTCGAAGTTCATTGTGGTTTTGGATGAGCAGAATGCTAAACTCACTCCCAGGTTTGCAGGCTCAAGAAATTCAGGGGTGGGGCAGAGGTGTATGTGAAATTTAGGACATTTTTCAGAAGTGATTGAAGATTGTTCACACCAATCAATATGATCCCACAGCCCTTTCATAGTTAGTTTTGTCCAGGTTTCTTGGACCAAACATTTCTCACCTCCTCAATGGTATGTACAATGTTGATGGCCACCCTCCACCCCAGAAGTGGCTGCATTTCTGTGGGACTTGATGAACGGAAAAATTCTTCCTATAAAAGCAGCTCTATAAACGTAAATGGTTGATTATTATTCTCCAGGCCTCTGAACTTTGTGGGGTTCATTCACTGGCTTAAGCTGATCATTTTCTCACTCTGTGTACACCTTTCCTCATCCACTCTTCCCAGGGTAAAAAATTAGGAGACTTTTGGGGAACTTCCCAGGAAGGAGGATTTTGGTTTTGACCTCTAGCAAAGCCTCAAGCAGAACCTGAACGGACACACTTTGGGGAAATGGTTGGTGCTTCTTCTTTTCTTTGCAGAATGACAGGACCACCCAGCTGGTTTATGAGAACTGTCAACATCCCCCTGGCTCCTCAGTGACCATTAACTCACCCAACCTTGTGTTAGGAAGAACAAGGGCAAAAGGACAACAGAGCAGAAGTCAGCCTTGAAGGGTGTCGGATAACCAGTCACCTGATCCTTGCCGCAGAGGTAACCTCCTCATGAATAGCCTACAATTGCTCATAAGAGCTTCAACATGTGAAACTAGTGAATTATGCACAGGGCCTAGGCTGTACTGAGCAGATCATTGCTGGTGAACATAAGCTTGGGCTTTAAGAGGAGCCGCACTAGACAAAAACGCAAAGCCCAGCAATTAACCTCTGCGAAGGTTCACTCTTGTTTATAGGAGCAAAAAATAAAACAGAACAACCAACCAAACCTTCCAAAAAACAAACACAAAACTGAGAGCCCCCAGAACAAAAAGCCGCGTCTCCAAGGCTGCGAAGCCCGTGGGGAGCCTGTCAAACAGGTTCAGGTGCATTTGGCCAAACACAGCCAGGCTGTAAAATGAAAGCCGAGTGATGGTAATGCATAAAACTCCATTTCGCTGGAGCACGAACTATCCTAGCCCTCTTCCTAATTCCATTTTGCCTTCTTACCTTCATTCCTAATGGCTGGGAAGCCATGCTTATGCCAGAGTCACCTTTGTGACGATTTTATTGGCATCAGAGGACTTGCTCCAGGGCTCAATTGGCTAATCCAGACTTTTCTATACGAGACCTTTTTAAAATCACCTTCCATTGCCAGTGGCCCACTTTTGCACCTAGAAATGTTTCTGCCACTGCATGTCTACATGTGAGTGTGCCTGATCAGGCATTTCTTCGTACAAATAGTTCTATGCGCAGCTGTGATAAAATTCCATGCAAGTGTAGTCGTGCAATTGCACTATGTCTGCATGTGCAACTAGACCTCCTATTTCTAAACATTTGGCCCCAATTAGCACTCACCTAATGGTGTCTACAGGGAGACGTGGTCCTTTAGTTTTTCACATGCTGCCTTGCTCTTATGTCTGTCAAATGAGTCAACATTCCCTTCGTAGAGCCAATTTCTGTCCTCACTCACACCTGTGCCATGGCAGTGGAGTCAGCAGGGTTGCTCCGGTGAGCCTGATAACAGGCTTCAGCGCACAACATGATGGCTTGAATGGTCTGGGCAGGGCATATATCCAGAGCAATTCCGGGTATAAAAGTGGCCCAAGCTAGTTTCCACCGAAAACAACAGGTGTCTTTCCAAAAACCTCAGTGAGAGAGTTGGTTTGGGCCCTACAAGCCCATTCTGTTCATACAGGCCTGTGAGTGTCAGGACAATCACTCTGCAGGCACATAGCTCAGCTTCACCAGGCTCTGTGCCAGCTGAAGAGCTGGTTGCCCTGTAGTGAGTGGGATAAACCATCTAGCAGATAGGAGCTGCAACATTACAGCTTTAGATGCACAAGAACCCTCTCCCAGTCAGAGCAGGTCTTCCACTGTAGCCCCTTGCAATCCATAGACTAGAGAGTTTGTCATTACATTTAATGGAGTCCATTCAGTTATTGTTCTTTGAAATTAATCTTCTGTTCCAGGAGACTCTTTGAATCTGCTTCAGATGCAATTTTTATTTACATTTCCAGACTTCAGCATTTTATCCTTACGGTGGCCTCTCCTAACACAGCCTTGGCTGGCTTTGATTTATGACTGGGAATAAAAGAAGAAGAAATCATTTTTTAAAGGAAGAGAGTGAACAGATCTTTTCATCTTGGAGTGAAAAAGTTTCCATTATATCCCATATAAAAAGTCTCTGGCTGTTATTACAGGATTTGAAAGAGGCCGGTCTAGAGCAAAAGAACCACAACATTCAGAAGACGACAGCCTCAATCCCATGTGATATATTTAATGCTTTCATTTTTTAAACTATATTTCCTTTTGCCCTGCAGCTTTCCTCAAAAGTTGCCAAGGGAAAAAGAGAGCCCTAAAAACTGGCATCTAACCAAGCCAGATCTCCTCAGCAGAATACCCATGCTTGGAAACATACTCAAGAAAACCAAATGCTTTCTTCCTATAGTCTCACTTAGCCTTTCATTAAAAAAAAAAATTAAATGTTATGTCAACCTATTGGACCATCAGGACTTTGATCTCACCCAAACCTTGGGTCCAACCACCACTAGCTTGGGGCAAAGGGCTGACATCCAAACACACAGCTGATCCAGATTTTGCCCATCCCTCTATAATAGTCTTAACCAAAACTCTTAGATCCAAATACCCTAGGACTTGCAGGAGTTCAAAATACAGCTCTGGGTCCAAAATAGCAGTTTTGGCCCATCTCATCTAATTGCCATAAGCACCCACCATCTAAGGTGAGATTCCCCTCCCCCCCGTTCTGACCATGTTGTGCCACTTAGGTAGTGCAAAATGGTGGAATCCAACTCCCACTGGTCAGCAGTTGTGTAGGAGCTCTCAGCTGATATCGAGTGGCATAACTGGCTCCTGTGCCAACAGCCTACCCCACCACACACCCTTGACTTGGGGAACATTGGCACAGGACAGATGCATCTATGCTATGCTAATTCACAACTGATGCATGGTCCTGTAGGGACTTAGCCAGTTGGCATAATTTAGAGCAACTGCCAACCTATGCTAATTTCTATCAGTGCGCCACATCTGAATCAGGAGAATGAAAGAGATGTACCTTGTTCCCTGATGGGCTCAACCTGGGATAAAATGGGCACCTAATTCACATTCACTTTGCTACGCTACTATCTCTGTGCTCCACTCTTTCAGTAATCCAGTAATTCGAACCAGATCCACCTCCTACTCTCCTGTTCCATGGGAAGGAGTGGAGGGATGAGGACCAGTAATGGTTTAGCATTTAGGGATGAAACGAAAATATTCTCCAAAGCTTTCATCTTGGTATAAGACTGAAAGCTATTATTTTAATTATGATATTTAATCATCCCCATAATTAAACTGATTAATTCACAACAATGGGGCCTATAGCACCTAATACTTTTAATTAACAAAGTATTGTACATACACTGGCAAAGCGTTACTGGCACGTTCCCTGTGTAATACTCTTAATTTGGTAATAAATTATCAGCATGAAAGATTAAGATTCTGTCCTCCAGGGTGCAGTGTGTCAAAGAATGAGAGCATAGGAGGGCTTCTTCAGATTCTAGCCCATTAATTGGGACCACAGGGGTGTGGGTGTCATGTCAGATCCTTTGCTTCCTTCTCTTCCGTTGTGGAATCAGGAAGGACCTTATACCTCCAGGCCGGGGTTCTGCTGCTTCCCTTAGCCTCTATGTCCTGCAAGTAATGGTGATTCTTCTAGTGCTGCTCATGGACATCCCTTTCCAAGCCCCACTGAAGTCAATGAGGGGCTCATCAGTGCTTTCCGTGAGTGCCTGACCAGGTCTCGACTGTGCCATGGAAATGCTGAATTTCTGGATCCTTGTCTGTAATCGTTTCATCTCAGTGCCTGGTGTCATGCGCAGAGAATTGCAAGGCAGGTCATGTACCATATTCTTCAACCTCTATTAGAGGCTTTGCCTGTTATTTTCATGTTTACACCCTAATCCCATTGATTTGTGTATTCCAAGAGGGACAGTGTGGACCTGATCTTTAATATAACAGTCACATGGCCTTGCCATAGGAGATCATAGAATGGCTTCAGGTGTCACTGATTCTTTCTCTGCTCTCTTGAAGTCAAACTATTTAGTATGAGGCAACAAATGGGTTATGTTCAGCCCTTGACATATCTTGCTAAATGTATTGTTTTATTTATTTACTTTACGTAGAATGTACATATCTACACAAAATATTTGTGGAGGATTTTTGTGATGTCAAAGAGGACTTAGGAAAAGCCTCAGCCTTCAGCTGGACTGATGTAGGAGAGGCTAGAGAAACGGGACATATGTACACCACAGAGAAACAACAGGATGCCATCCCAACAGAATGAAGGCAGCAACAGGGTATAAGCAAGTCCCCTATTATCAGAGATAAAAGAAAGAAGAAACGGGAGACTGGCTCAGAGATGAGCATACTAGAAAGACAATGAGGCCTAAGAAGCCACAATGGTCTGGCAATCAAGGTCATGTGCCTACAGTGGGCTATGCACTAGTACTCCTGGTCCTAGCAAGTCAGCAAGAAAGACACAACAAGAACAACAATTAAAAGGAAAGATGTTGCAAGCTGCATGGAACGTGGCAGAAGCAGCACAGGCTTCAGGAGGGAAGAGTTTGGAGGAGGCACCAGGAAGTCAGTCTGTGTCCACATGGCTAGAATGCTAACTGCTGTTGTAGCATCTCTCCTTATAGTTCTCTTAATAAAGAACCACTTTAGTGTAAGAAGCATGGAGTCCTTTCATATTATTACCAGCATGCAATACATAACACATAGTTCATTTTCAGAATGTGCCCAAATAAATACTAAAGCAAGGGCCACTTGCAGTTAAACAAACTGGGCCTAAATCCTGCTTACAGTTACCCCAGTGCAACTCCATTGGAGTCAATGGTCAAAATGAAATGAAGGCAATGGAGTTAAACCAATGTAATGGGTAACAAAACGTAGCCGTAAGACTTCAATGGGAGCTTTGCCTAGATAGGCATTGTAGAGCATCTACCTTCATTCAGTCTTCACCCCATAAAGCATGTTCTCTGTGTGTGTGTTTACACAGTTACAAGGCTGCTAGGTCAGAGGTGACTGATGTTTTTATTAACAGTCATTAGATCTCAGAAGGAATCTGTATCTTGTAAAGTAGGGAAATGAAGCTTAATGTAATGAGTCTATGGTTTGCCAGGTTCTTCTCAAATAAGTTAAGACACAAATACCCTGGGGCCACATGCAAAGGCAAAATTCATTTCAGAAACTTTTATTAGATCATAATTGAAGAACCTCAAGGTTAAGGGTCATCCGTGTTACTTTAAGACACAACTGCTGGGGTCAAACTAATTAGTGTCAGGGATCAAGTTGCAGGCTTTTCCCTTTTCCCTTTGTTCGAAAACTCAGTAACCCCCTAGATCTCAGCCTTATGCTCACCATGGGTGTGAAATTATCCCCAGGGACTGAGATGGGAACCTCCTTACTTATGGTAAACACTCAGGTTACCTCTAGTTTTACTTTTTTTTTTTTTTGAGTTTGCAACAAAAGCAACTATGTTTACCCAAGAAAAGTGACCCCCACCAAATGCAGCTAATTGTTTTCCCATTGAACAGGGTAAGTGGTGGCAACAGCTATACATTCACTTGGTGCAACTGATTGATAGCAGAGAAAAGCATGGAGCTCATTCACTGTGCAAGTTCCATAGGCAGTTACAGATTGCAATGCAGTTACTGCCCTTTCTCTCAGGATCAGTTCTTTATTGTATATTCTGTTTGTTTAGGTTAAACAGGAACTGGAACTTTTAAATAATTTGGGTTTAGAAGGCGACACAATTATCTGAACAAGATGAACTTTCGGGGAAGTTTTTTCTACAGTCTTTGCCATCTTTCTTTCCGACTATACTTTTGTCACCTTTCTTTTGCTCCTCCTCATATAGTTCTCTCCACACGAATACCCACAAATTATGCACACAGAGTTGATCCCGGAGTATTAATGGAGTGTGCCTAATTTTAAGACCCCTGGAAATTAGGACTCCTGGGTTCTAGCCCCAACTCTGCCACAGCCTTACTGTGTAACCCTGATAATCATTAATTCTAACATTCATACAGTACCTCCCTTCTTGAGATTTTCAAAAAGAAAGGAGTACTTGTGGCACCTTAGAGACTAACAAATTTATTAGAGCATAAGCTTTCGTGAGCTACAGCTCACTTCATCGGATGCATTTGGTGGAAAAAAGTTTCCACCAAATGCATCCGATGAAGTGAGCTGTAGCTCACGAAAGCTTATGCTCTAATAAATTTGTTAGTCTCTAAGGTGCCACAAGTACTCCTTTTCTTTTTGCGAATACAGACTAACACGGCTGCTACTCTGAAACCTGAGATTTTCAAGTGTTTCACAAACACTGGGCAAATGGCTTAGCCTCCCTGTGCCTAGGGTTGGAAATATTGATGCTTACCTACCTAGAATGGGGCAGATTAGGTCAAACATATGAAGTGCAGTGAGTCCTCCAGACAGATACAAACTATTATACAGCATTGCTACTCCATTTTTTTATTGCTAATTTTATGGCAGGCACTGTGTGCTGAGGATAAGACTAGACTTTATTCATCTTGGTGCTGGGGATATGGTTACCCTTAGTAAACTTGAAGAAGCCACTTGTATTGGCTTGTAGAAGCACCGTGAGTGTTCTCCAGAGCTGTTGACCAATCTCTGCTGATACGTATTCATCAGCATACATGTCAGGAAAGGCCCTAACATTCTTGCATGTTGTCTCTAGGGAAGGCCTGCAAAGAGCCTGATGTTCAATAGTAAGATTTCCCCTAGAGTCAAGGGCTGGTGCACGTATCCCTCTGGTACATTCTGTACCCTGCTGAGTGTGTGCCAATGCAGCTTGCCTGGAGATTGCCATGTTTCAGCCAGTTGTGCTTGGTCAGCATGTCATGATGATGAGTTTCATGCTATCACCAAGCCTGGCCCCAGTCTCATAAATTTGTTATGCATTACATCCAATTAATGTAAATTACGGTGGTGACTAAATAACGGCACTGGCACCCGGGTGAGGGAATAATCCTAAGTGAGCCTGTAACTTCCTGAGGCTCAAGCTGAATTAACCCTTTCCTTTCATCACTCACTCAGTCCTTAGCCCAAAGCGGATAGTAGCGCTTTCAAGGACAAGCTGTTTGGAAGGCTTACTGCCAATTTGTACAGGCCTGGAGCTCTCATGTTCTTCTCATTCCAGCAAAACTCCCATCAGCTTCCACCAAATGCCTTTGGTTAGTACAGGTTTCAGAGTAGCAGCCATGTTAGTCTGTATTCGCAAAAAGAAAAGGAGTACTTGTGGCACCTTAGAGACTAACAAATTTATTTGAGCTGTAGCTCATGAAAGCTTATGCTCAAAAAATTCGTTAGTCTCTAAGGTGCCACAAGTACTCTTTTTTTTGTTTAGTATAGTGGTTCTCAACTCTGGTCCACCGCTTGTTCAGGGAAAGCCCCTGGCGGGCCGGGCTGGTTTGTTTACCTGCCGCATCCACAGGTTCGGCCCATCGTGGTTCCCACTGGCTGCGGTTTGCCGCTCCAGGCCAGTGGGGCTCCAGAAAGCGGCGCCACCCTTCCTGCAGCCTCCCTTGGCGGAGCGGGTGAACCGCAGCCAGTGGGAGCCGCGATCGGCCGAACCTGCGGATGCGGCAGGTAAACAAACTGGCCCGGCACGCCAGGGGCTTTCCCTGAACAAGCGGTGGACCAGAGTTGAGAACCACTGGGTTAGTAGCAGGAGCTCTCCATCTATCTATGGGCCTGGTCCCATACCAATAAAGTCAATGGAAATTTTGCCACTGACTTCAGTGAGGCCACAATCAGAGCCTATCTAGATGCTAGTAATGGTTCCTATCCCCCTTGTATCGGAATGCCTCAGGCACAGTCCAGTAATTGTCAGCAGTAATATTTTACTGCATTCAGGTCAATATAGTTCTCTTCGTGGTCTTGGTCATAGTCACTAACCATGGGCAAAATCCATTCCCGTGCATCTGTGCTTTTGGTTATCCCATCTCCGTACAAAATATCATAGTCTGGGCTCTCAGCTTCTGCCAAACGAGTTTATTAACAGCGTGGGCAAGGTCCTTACCTGAGGTAAATCGGTATTGACTTCAATGGAGCCATGTTAATTTATACCAGCTGAGCATCTGGCCCTCCATGTTTTCATCTGGTGAACTAACCTTTGCAGAGAGCTGAATTCGGTGTCCTTTCTACCCTCCCCCCCCCCCCCGCACTTGGGAGTGGGTATTCCTGAAAGAAAGACAAAACCATGGAAATCCTTGAAGTGTTATGACTTAACATGGCCGTAAAGTCAGAACAGCTTTAGGTTAAGTAGGTCAATAAAGGCCAAATCCTTCCCTGGATGGTGCAGTGAAGAGTTGTAGAAACATTAAATGCCCAATGCACTCTCTGCTAGACGAATTCTGGCCAGCAAAAGCAGGCGTTCTCAAGGCAGACAAGAAGTGTGTGCTCTGGATCACACTGTCCTTGCGCTTGATGCAGGAGCGCCAGGCAGTCTAAGCTAGCACTAGGAAGTTACAGAGAGACATGCCTCCTAACCAGTAGACTGACCCCACGGGACCATGGTGCATGAACACATTAGGGATCCCCCTCTCTTCCAGCACTTCCTTGGCTGTTATGGAGAGAGGGGGACAGGCTGGTCCCCCAATCTCCTGGGCACCAGCCCAGCAGAATGTAGGCAGAACCAAGGGTTTAAGGCACCATTTAATAAACGCTGGGTCAACTTCCCATTGGATGTGTTGCCTGAGTAAGGTCTTCAGGATTTGGCCCTCTAGGCCCTAATTCACCAAAATCCTATCTGCAATAGAGTATGTCCAGGAGCTCAATAGGCACGCTCGTCAGCATGCACAGAGAACCCAGGCCTGCAAGGGCCAAGCTATATGGTTGCTCCTTTCTGTAGGGTAGATTTAATGCGCACGCACACACACACACACGGTCACTGACGGTGCGCCGCCCCGCTTACTAGTGCGCAGTGTTGGCTCCGTTTGGGACCATATCCAAGCATAAAGACCTGGTGAGAGCCCATGCATTGCTAAAGCTGGTGGGGAACATAATCAGTGTTTGCAATAATTTCAGAGATCAGATTACATGATATAAAGAAGCTGGTACGTAGCAATAAATATCTCCCCTACCCTCCCCCCCACGCGTCCACAGTCACCATACCTTCATTTGCATGCTTTCCCGCAATCTGTTCCTACTTGGCTTCTCAGTGCCCAGTCGCTAGCCTTACCCATTACCTTGGCAGAGCAGCCCACAAATCATGCTGACAGACCAATCAAGAGGTCTGGCAATTTTTACACAGCTCTGCCTCTTGAAAGATGATTCACCTTCTGCACCACATTCCAGGGCAGTGGAATAAATCTGTCAAAAACTTTCTTTCCTGAAGATGCAGAATGCTTTCCCTTTCCATTGGGCTGCATTTCCTATTATCCCCCACCCCTCATTGCCCTGACATACACACACCCCTCAGCCCTCTCTGTACATTTCGTCCTTTGTTCCTGTTTTACTGACAACTTCATCCTAATAGTCTCCGCAAAGGGATGATAAATGCATAAGCTGCATATTGATCACCCCAGTGATTGATTACTAGATCTCTTTGACAGATGAGCTTACTAAGGCAGTTGCCAATATGGAGGCATGAATGGGAGTGCTCCCTTGCTCAACAGTCTAATGGTATATGACCTGATAGGGCAGAGAGGCAACTCCCTCATTTCGGCAGGAAGAAAGGACTCTTTATACTCTTTATAAAATAATTCATAGGAAACTTAAAACACTGAGACACAGAGAGATTGCAAATGGGGAAATATGATGGATTATGGGTTGAAAGGAGCAGACTTCTGGAAGTTAAATTGATCCCCAGGAAAATGTTTTTGTCTGCTGTGAAAAATGGGCAATATCACAGCAGCTCTGGAGGGCTATAATCTGGAAAATAATTTGCTTTTGATTTCCTTTAGTTTCAGGCAAGGCTCCCCCACCCCCAAGTTGGTTCCTTGCAGCTAGAGGAATGAGCAACACAACGGGCAAGGGATTAGCAGCACTGGCAACACAAACTGATCTTTATTTATGATTATAAAGCTCTCATCCCTCCCTTTATTGGTTATTTGATGGGAGATGTTTTGTCAGTTGGAATAACAAATATTTGCTGGCTACCAACCAAGTGCATCATTGAAAACAGAGAAAGTAAAAGAATCCCTCCAGGTCCCAAGCCTGTCGAGCTTTGGAGTCCACGGGAATACTCACATGCACAAAGTTAAGCATGTGCTTAAGTGTTTGTAGGCTCAGGACCCAGGTTATTGCCCAAATGTTTCATAATTACCTTGTTATTTCACTAGTAAACAAGCAAGCTGGAGGAAAGATAGTCTAACAACTAAGGCACCACACGTGGATTGCTAAAACCTGGGTTCAGTTCCTCATTCAATCTGATGTCCCACATGACAATTGCAAAAACACTTGCTCTGTTCTTGATCTGAGCTCCCAGCCTGTGAAATGGGAACAATGCTTTTCTATCTCACAGGGTGCAATGAGGTTAGAATCCATTAATGATTGTGTGGTACTCAGATACTACAGAAACAAGGACTATGTAAGTCAACATGGAGACAAGGAATCCAAAACCTGCCACTGGTATTCTCCATGTGCTTCACATACTGAACCATTTTGTTACTAAATGATACTGTGGATTTGGACCCAGCTTCTGTGGAAATTCATAGCGAGAGAAAATATCAGAGATATATGGATTCAGCACTTTTTTAGCACCATACATCTCAAAGTGCTTGACAAATTTTAAAACATTAAGATTTGCAACTCCCTGTGAGATAGGATTATCCTTATTCCCATTTTACAGATGGGGCAACAGCGTCACAGAGGGTTGTGGAGGTTTCCTGAATCCCAGTTCTGTGCTCTAATCACTAAGGTCTACAGCCTCCCTGGCACATTTATTTGAGGGAAAGAACATGGGGTCAGTTTCTAGTAAGTTGCAAAGCTTCCATTCATATAAGAGAGACAAGGTGGGTGAGGTAATATCTTTTATTGGACCAACTTCTGTTGGTGAGAAAGACAAGCTTTCGAGCTATGCAGAGATCAGCTCGTCTCTCTCACCAACAGAAGTCGGTCCAATAAAAGATATTACCTCACCCACCTTGTCTCTCTAATATCCTGGGACTGCCATGGCTACCACAATGCTGCATCCATTTATAAGGAATTTTCCCCTTTTCGTCCCCATTTAATGGAAGTCGCACTTCTGCTAGTAATACTGAAAAGAAGCAAAGCGCCAGCTATGGCCATTATTAGGAGAGTTTATTCTGTACTCTGAATACACCAGCAGCTTTTGTCATTTTTAGATATGGACTCGCAGCGTTTGACATTTCCTTGGCACAAAGCTTTTGCTCCAGAGGCATATGGCCATGGTGATTTGCTAACAACATGCATACGCTAAGTCCAGGCAATCAATAACTCAGTTGGACGGGATATCTGAAAACAGACCCACATTAGTATTTGGTTTCCACAGTCTATATATGTGGAGAGTAATAGTCACTAGATGGAAATGAACATAATCTGAACAGAACAATGAGCCAAACACCAATATCCTTTATTCAGTCCATGCTCAGTCAAATGCCCATTGGATTTAGTGAGTTCACCAGAGTATAAATGGAGGCTCCAGTCTTGAAAACATTTACATACATGTTTAACTTTACACATACGCCCACTGATTTCTGAAATCAGTAGGATTACTGTGTATAAAGATTTTCAGGATCAGGCCCAGTATATAGATAACATATCAAGATTTATTGAATCTTTGGCTTAATTTAATGCATTTGTTATGATCTGTAGATCCACAGTTTGTTTCCCACCCGGACAAGCTTCTATTAAACAAAACTGAGCTTTGGTATGCACTCTACTTATCAATAATTAGAACTCAGAGGCTAAATACTTCTCTCCTTACACAGTTAATCCCACTGACTTCAGTGAAACTATTTACATGAGGAAGGCAAGTAGAATTTGATTCTGGTTATATACCACTTGGGGAATCACAAACTCCAATTCAGAAGAAACAGAGCTATAATCCAAGATGTGTGTGAACAAAATGGTAATACTACAAACGGTTTTGAGAAGGTTTCTATGATGTTACATGACCAATACAAAGTCAAACTACTATTTTTTCCCCCGAGATCCAAGTTTATTTTTTCCCTGGGAATAAATTGCCTTTTTATAATCCCATTTCTTTGTAATCAGTAGATGGCCATCAAGATTTGCACACTTCTTTGCTACTAGAGCTTCTAGTAGCTAAAGCTAAATTATAACAGAACACTTAGAAAAGAGCCTGTGACATCCACACAAGCACCAAATGAATTCATTATGAGCGCAATTGTTGCAATCACTCTCCACATGGGTTTCTAGCTCAGGGACAGTCTTACTTTTGCCTCATACTGCTACAGAATTAGGGACAAATTCTGATCTAACTTACATTTGGGCTAGATCAGAGTACCTCTACTTATTTACCTATGTGTAACTGACACCAGAAAACAGCTCTAGATGTTTGGATTTCTTCATATTCCTTAACAAAAGCATCTGGAAAACTATTTCTAAGCGGACAGATCCTGAGCAAGGTGACAGATTTTTTCTGTCTCAGGATTTCCCATTGCCAGGCTTTTCAAGGCTTTCAACTAATAGTAATTCCTACAGGAAGATTGGACTCATGATAAATTCCACCCTGGGTGGCTCACAGCTCAACAACTGGATTTTCTGTAGATACATGTTTTGGGGAATTAGCGTGGTCTACTGTGTAAGTTCTTATCTAGGATATTTATTGTGCTTTTTGGAAAGGCAAACTCTATTTCTGAGTTTCCCTAAGAATATTCCTCCCTATCAGAAGTACTAGACAATGCATCCTGTGTGAGCATTTTTCATATCATGTATCTATCTGGCACAGGGTACAGAACCTTTCCCTAATAGCTGATCAAGAAAGAGTAAACACTCCATTCCTGATTAAAGAAGCTACCCTTTATATAAAATTGGCCAGGAGTTGGCCAATGTGACTCAGCTGGCGAATGGCCTGAGCAATTATAAAATGAGTGAGTTTGCACTGGTTGTTTTCCAGGGTAGATTAGGTGGATATTAGAGTAATTTATGTTGGGATGCTGGGGGACAGCTGGGCTGAGAGATGTTCTTTTGATTTAACTTCATGTATTATGACTATAGGGGGAACTTTTGGATTTTCCCTTTCTTTATTTGGGACATTAGCCTGGGTGTGGCTGAGGTATTTTCCTAAGCTTTGATTGAGTACTCCCATATGTGCCTGTCCCAGGGAAATCAGATGTCTGAGTTGTTTCTGGGGGATTTCACTAGCTACTTTGCAAGGAATTCAGGGAAAGCTTATAACCTTCCTGGTTAACTAAAAAAGAAAAGGAGGACTTGTGGCACCTTAGAGACTAACAAATTTATTTGAGCATAAGCTTTTGTGAGCTACATCAGATGCATCCAATGAATCCTCCTTTTCTTTTTGCGAATACAGACTAACACGGCTGCTACTCTGAAACCTAGTTAACTAAAAGGGTGTTGGTTTTTTTATCTGAAAACTCCCATGGTTGCTCCTGGTTGAATTGTGGTTAGTAAAATAAGCACCAAATTAAAGGACGTTTCATAGGACTGAATTCATTATTAGTACTCAGTAAGTGCTTCACCTAATAAGGCCAGTGATAGAGACAACTGAAACCATGCTTTAGGTACTTGAAACACTTTATACAGGCCACACTTAGCAACATGAAACAGGTAGAAAGAACAAGGCAAGAACCAGTATAGGCACTGGGAAGGGTGGTGAGACAGACCGAGCCTTGTAGGAAGTCTAGGTCCTGAAAAGATGACTGTAACAGGGCAGCTTGCGCATGAGGATAAAGCACTGTGTCAGGAAAGCTCAAAGCCTAAATAAGCTGCAACCTTATGCAAGTGACATCTGAGAGTCTTCATAAGCTGTTGGAGGAAATGATGTTCTGGAAAGAATATTTAGAGAAGTCAGCATTAGTCCCATGGCATATCTGTTAGTAAGGATCCTTCCGAAGCAAAGACCGTTGGTGTAGGTTAATTATTTATTTAACTTAGGTTGACTTCATAATAGATAAAAGGTGAGCTGGATTTCCTGGGGCAAGGGGCTTTCTCCCTGCTAAAGCTCCATGGAGATCACAGCTAGTAGTGATAGCGATTAGGTCATCGCTTCTATCCTGCTGCTTGTGAAGACCTTGTCTGCAGGATCTTTCCTAGTGCTTTGTCATGCCTAACTTTAAACATTCCCAATGATGGGGGGTGCCCCATTTCCCTGGGGAGATTATTCCACAGCACTGTACATCTTGCCCTCAGGAAACTGTCCCCGATAGTCAACCAAAACTTCCATTATCCTGGTGTCAAGTATCAGAGGGGTAGCCGTGTTAGTCTGGATCTGTAAAAGCAGCAAAGAGTCCTGTGTCACCTTATAGACTAACACACGTATTGGAGGATAAGCTTTTGTGTGTGAATACCCACTCCGCATCGGACGAAGCGGATAGTCACCCACGACTATATGGGTGACTATCCATGGGTGTACTCCAATACGTCTGTTAGTCTATAAGGTGCCACCGGACTCTTTGCCATTATCCTGGTGTCATCCCAGGACTCCCAGCCACACCCTGGAGTATCGCTCTAACTAATTCCTTTCACTCCTTGCTGCTTACACCCTACAAAGACATGCCGACTTCTCTCTTCACAGTCCTTGTCTCTGTTCAGCCTTCCCAGGTAAGTAAGTCCAACTGGCTGGTTTTTATTGCTCTCTTTCTCTCTGCACTAGTTTCAGTTTAAGACTTGGAGCACTTAATTACAAAGTTTAGTAGCATAATTTTAGTCTGGTCAGTAATTATAGACCCTAAGAACTCAATTGTGTAAGGCTAAAATTGAAGGGAAAGGCGAGGCTGAGAGAAGAGATGATACAGTTGGAGTCAGCTTTATGCAGAAGAACCCAGAGGTCTTTAAACAGCTGGGCTAGCAGATCTGCTGCCCAAAAGAAGCATAAGCCAAGGAAGTGGAAATAGGAGAGCTGAGCAGGATTCAAACACACATCAGGTTGTGATGTTTTCAGATGCGATGATTCAGTTAGTAGAGCGACATGAAAGAGCAGGAAGCCATGGATCTATGTTAATTTGGAAAGGGAGATCCCTACCCCCCAGACATGAAGATTCCCACTGTATTTATATTTGGTTTCATCCCATGAAGTGGATAGGGAACGATGCAGATGTGGCGCTGCTCAGAACCGAACTCTGAGAAGAGAAGAGTAATGTCACTCATACTGCCCGCGGCCCTGCTGAGGCACTTGGGGTGCTCACAATCATTTTAAAATGGCAGAGGATAAGGGTCTGACAGGAGCCATGCCGGGGCGGGTGAAGTCTGCATCTACTTGGGTGGCAGTAGATTGTGTTATTGTTACAAATGTCTAACTTCCCGCCCTGGTTACTGGCCTTTAATATTCCAGAGCGGAAATGCAGAAACTGAGGAAAAGTTGCTCATAAAGACAAATCTACAAAGTAACTCTGCAAGTGACTAGTTCAGACGGATACACCTGAGTGAGGGCGTGTTGTGCCAATAAAAATGTATGGGGCGAGGTAATAAGCATGGAGGCAACAATACTCCTACTAAGAAAAAAAAACTACAGCATTTAAGGGTGAGTTTTATAATGCAGGGAGGGAAAGACTGAGCTGAAATGTAGAGGACCCACTCACAGGCACTGCAAGTGTAAAATTGCCTGCCAAACAAAGGATGCAACATGGGATTCCTAAAAGATGTGGGAGGTGGGAGAGAAGGTCTGATAAATCTCTCTGACAATGAGGTTCAAGCAAGATTCCAATGTATCAATCCTTGCACACCATTCAGGAATAATGCCGGTAATCCTAGAAAGACCTGATCAACACCTCGCCTACTGGTGCAAATCAGGAGTAATTCTGGAATCAATGGGCCTGCCTCTTCCTCTCTCTAACCAACAGTTACACCAGCCCAGTCAATGGAGTTGTACATGAGATAAGAACTGGACCACAAGTGAGTCAGTCAACTGACAACTCTGACTGAAGAGTATGGGTAACACTAGGGCTCAACTTTCACATCAAAACGTCAACAGGAGAGACAATAGTTTATACACATGGTACAGTGCGATTGTATTAACCTCTTGCCTGGTCAGTTATTCCTCATTTCTAACTGCCCTGTGGGTGAACTTCTTCAGAATGATCAGAAAGACCCGCAGAGGGTCCTATGCAGAATATTTGAGTCAGTTGTTTGCCTTGGTGTAATTCATTTTCACTATGTTATAATAATTTACTTAGCCATTCATCGAAAATGTGAAGTTTCTAAAGAAAAAGAAAAATCCCCATGTTAACCACCCAAATCTCCAGGTCACTTTCACACATGACCCTTCATTGTAGATTCCTCCAGCAAGCTGAAGAAATTAATTTTGAAAAGAGAAGATAGCACAGGAAGGGGGCAGATCTTTGAAATGCTCTATATTTAACCAGGGGAAGAGGGGTGTATCTTAAAGATAAAGCATCAGAAGATCATACATTATATGTGTCATTAACTAGAATCAAGGACATATGCAGCCTCTGTGGGTCGGGAAGGTTCTGAAACTGAATTTGCCAAAGCTCGACTGTATTTCAAAAAGACACTTCCGTACGAAGGTTGGAAAACATACGTTGGGATCATGAAGTGATCTATTTCTATTGCCTTCAGTAGGATGGGCTTAGTCAGTCTCTAGCGCTGCAGTGAACTTGCATACATGCACATGGAACTGTTTGTCATGGAACTGATGAATTCTGCAGTGACTTTCATAGCAATATATCACATTATTGCTGTGATGAGTAACATGAATAACACCTACCGGCCTTTAATATTCCACAGCTGAACCGCAGAAACAGAGAAAAGTCGCTTGTAAATGACTAATTTGCAATTTAACTAGGGATGTCTATCCAAATAGATTTGAGTGGAGACTTCAAAAACAGAGTGCAAAATCCGTGAAATTTAAGAAACTCCATAATTGACATTTAAATGCATTAAATGTATTTTAGAGAAGAAATCTAACAGAAAAATTTTCCATTTCCATTCCCATCAGAGGACTTAAATTAGCTCTCTCTAATCATAAGTATTTCTAAAGTGCTGCTCACTCTAATATCGAGGGGGTAAGTACAGTGGTTTACAGTTGCATGGCTTTCTCCATAGAGTATGACACAGTGGCTTCTGCTCCTCACCTCTCTGCGTTAAGAAGCTCTTCTTGCTCATCATTCTATTAGTTATTTGGGTTTTTTTGGGGGGGAATGTTTCCTTAGTAGTAAAGCATGCTCAGGCACACTACTGAGCTCCTATGATAATCCCTGTGTATTAAGTTTCCGTCTTTTAAAGCAGCTGTAATAGTTTTAGGCCTCAGTCCTGCAAACACTTACTTAAAATTTGTGCATGCTTTGAGTAAGCATTTGCAGAAGAGTTGACAGGGTCCCAGTCTTCAGCCAGAATGGACAGCAAAGCATTAGGCACAAAGACATCTCTTTTGTACTATTTAACGGGAGGGATTATTCATTTAGGCACTAGTACCGCAATGAGTTCACCGCAGCATGGGGTCTTCTACTGTAAGGTATTCAGGGGAGGGACTGTCTCTTACTGTGTGTTTGTACAGCGCTACCATAATGCAAATAGTAAATAATAATAGCTACCAAAACATCATCCCAAACCAAATGGGCAGCCGTCAACGGTGTCAGGGTGCCCTTCTCCATTGAGCTAGACACATCTTGCTTTGCATTCCCATCATTCGATTCACTTGTATAGTTCATTGCATGAAACATTGCCCGAGGGGTTGGCTGGGGAGTTGTGCTTACCAGCAGACTCTCATAGGAGGCACTTGATTATATTAGACAGATAATTATTGATCCAGCTATAGTTTATCCTTGCTGCCTAATTTCAATAAATAGCACCTTGGGGGAATTAGGATGGGATTCTGTTCTGCCCCCTCCCCCCTTCTTCAGGATTTGTCACAAACAAGATGATTTATGTGTATTCCAGTAAGAGTCTCATTTGTTGGCACACTGCAGAATTTGTTTGGGGATGGAAATGCAAAGCTTTTATATTTAAATGCTTCCACATGAGTATGCATGGGTCTCACTGCCTTGCATTGTAATATCTGAATAATAACTAGACTGATGGAAACAAGTTTTAACAGTTCACTGTGATCAGTTTTTCACTTATAAGCAACTCCCAGCCTGTCCAGGGGGAAAAAAAAGCTGGCAGGAGAGTCGAGTGAAAGCTATAGAGGTTAGCTATGCTCTCCCATGTTTAAAGAATGCAGGTTCATTTCTGGGGACATTTTCTATTTAGTGGGTAATAGTCTGTAGATACCCTTCCTGATTTCTGAGGATGCCTTTTGAACAAGAGACTGTCTCTAGAGAATCTGTTGCAGCCCAGTGCATGAAGAGGATGGGGCTTGAGGAGTTTAGCCAGAGGTGTGTGAACACACATGCAGTGCATACATGATCAATACAGCTCATAATTATTTTTCCAACTATAAAGACTCTGCACTCTTTGATGTAAGGCTGCTGGGGGGACTACACAACGGCGTTGATGTGTGCTGTTAAATAGGTGACATGTTCGACACAGAGGTGGCTGAGTGAGTATTCCCTGTGTATGCAATCTGAAAAGGGAGACAAGCACTGTGCAGAGAAACTCATTACAGTATGTTTCACTTAGTCAGTGTGGCTGCTGTATTGGAATATCACCCAGGAAACTGATTTAGCCTGATGATAATGAATAGCAATATTTGCTGTTTAAGTGGGACAACAGTAGCAACCCACCACCACCTGAAAAAAATCCCTCCAATGGGGACATGATTACCTAGTGCCAACAGGGTAAGTTGTGTGTAACTAGCTGTTTGCAGGACCGGAGATGAGTTCATTTCTCTGGACATGAGATTGTGATCTCTCCCAAAGGTCTCATTTCACCAATACGGTAGGAGCATTCTGAATTTCACACTCATGGGGCCAAATAATTTCAATTATTGCAGGGGGTTTTTTACATTAAAAAAACCCTTCCATTTTTATTGAGGAAAAATCCTACTTTTCATTCAGAGCAAGAATCCATGAAATGACTTCAGGAAAACAAATTTTTTAAAATTCTGTTTGTTGATTCCCACCCCCAGTCCTCTCTGTACCATTCTGAAACTTGCTGTGCTGGAATACTGCTGTGTCTTTAGATCCTAACCATTTCCGCCCTTAGAAACTTGCTGTCTAATAAACACTTCATTTATAGCCCAGCCTTGTATCAAACTGACACTGTACGGTAAGATGTATAGATGAACACTTGGAAAAGATCTGCTTAGGTCCAGGGAAGTGTTTCCCAATGGGAACTGAATTGCTGCTCACGGTTTCCTAAGGTCAGTTAGATTAATGTGCTGGTATTTTATCTTATGCTCAAGAATCACAATAGCC
Organism: Dermochelys coriacea; assembly: GCF_009764565.3. Taxonomy (NCBI): domain Eukaryota; kingdom Metazoa; phylum Chordata; order Testudines; family Dermochelyidae; genus Dermochelys; species Dermochelys coriacea. The sequence goes on along the minus strand of NC_050083.1, from coordinate 20,133,659 downwards.
AAAAATCTTTCTTAACTGCCAGACATAAAGGTCACAAGGAAAATGACTTTCACATGTACCCATAAAAAAACAGCAACCTGAATTGGCAATATCCATCTACCTACACTCTGAGATGCCTAAACCTTAGGTGTTGGGAGGAGTCAGGATTGAAAGCACCCAATAGGCATTAATAAGGACTCCTTTTTTCAGGCAAAACACAAGATCGATGGAGACTATGCGCCACATACAGTATTTCATATTGTAATTTGATTGGTTACTTTCCCTTCGGAAAAGGTTTCTGGACAACCCTTTGATTCCACTAATCTTTAAAGTGAGAGAAGGAATGGACACCCTTCCCCCACCATCTTAATCTCCTACATTGCTTGCTGTGCCTTATTCTTGTAGCAATTACAGGTACTTATAAAAGTTACTTTTAAAACAAAGAAAAACACCTCCCACATTCATAGGAGAGCATTAAAGTAGGGAAGGATCCCAAATTATCTTCTGACTCTGGAGTTCAGCTGGAGTGATCAACCAGAGCTCATAGATTTTTCTTTCTGTTTTTTAAGAGGTTATCTAGTCAGACCTCCAACATAATGCTGGCAAGAGAATTTCACCCAGTGATTTATGCATCTGACTATTAACTTGTCGTCAAGCTAGCTCCTGTCTTCTAGACAGGCATTTAATCTTGATTTAAAGATTTCAAGTGATGGAGAATCCACTGCATCCCTTGCTACCTTGTTCAATAGTTAATTACTGTCACTGTCCAAAAGTTGCTTCTTATTTTCAATTTAAATTTATCTGACTTCAATTTCTAGCCTTTGGACCTTGTGATGACAGCTGCCAGTGAGCTGAGAGCCCATCATGTAGGACACCACAAAGTTTGGCTTGACAATAGCCATCCTCTAAAGTCCTAAAATGCAATCCTGAAAAGTGTGGAAGAGAAAGTGTGCTCATGAGCTGGCGTGGAATTCAGTTGGCATCTGTCATTCTATCCACATTCCACCAGAATTTAAGGACCTGTTATAAACAAGAAAGGCTGACTAGACTCTCAAAAACTGTCCCTTTTGCATTGATTTCAAGTCCATCTTCCTAATTTCTTTCCAGAGTCCTCCATCAGCTCAACACAGACATATCTGTGTTTGAAATGAGGCTCTATGTTCTCTTTGAGTGAAAGGGTTGGATCAAACCTTTTATTTATTCAGAGTTTCATTTGCTGTTCAAGAACACAAGGTAGAAAATACATCCATGGGATCATAGTAATGTACATTGTATTTTTTTTAATTGAGAATTAAATTGAGTTGGAATAGCTGTCTGGGATTCTCACTTCCAGTAGCACACGCTAGACTGTGCGAAAGCAAAATGACCAGGGCTTATACTATGTTATACTGTGAAATATATCATCCTGTGCCTCACTTGAGAGTTCTGAAGCTAACATGAATGTCAAAGAGAATTATAAATTTAATGGAAAATAATTATAGAGCTTTTCCAACACCTGACAGTACAATCACAACTCTGAGTACTGTTCAACTATTCTTGCAATGAGTTGTGCATTTGCTTCCTCTAAATGGTCAGGAAATTTAGAGATTTCAGAGTAACAGCCATGTTAGTCTGTATTCGCAAAAAGAAAAGGAGTACTTGTGGCACCTTAGAGACTAACAAATTTATTTGAGCATAAACTTTCGTGAGCTACAGCTCACTTCATCGGATAAATTTAGAGCTAGCCAATTTAGAGCTACCCTCACTGAGATTCTCAGCTGGTGTAAATCAGCTCAATTCCATTGAAATCAACCAGCTCTGGATTTGGCCCATCACTTACATTAGTTCAACAGTGTTTGACATTAATTGTAACGGTTTAGGTGAAGTTATTGGAGAGGGATATTTTTCACAGACTAGAACTAGTGTCATTTAGGAGAGTCCTGTGTTACTTTTTCCCCTCACAAGTTACATGACCCCGGCATCTCCTTTCTTGCTCAACATTTAGCAAACAGCATCTGCAGCATCTTAATTACAATAGCTGTTCTCATTGTAATCTCTTGCTTCGGAATAAGGTTAAGTGTAATCTGTCCTAGATTCTTATACAGATGGTTCGTTTCTTAAATACTTGAGAAGAGTTTAGTCGATCTTTAATTCTTTAATCTGGGAACCAAGACCAACCAACCAACCTGATTCTGAATGATATATTTTACCAGATTTTACAAGAACATGCCATATTATTTTATTTTGTTTAATTGTCACAGAATTAGTTGGAAGCAAGAAGCTCTGTGTATGCATTTCTCCCCAGTACTTATACAAAAGCTAGGCACGGTGTGGACTTATCAAGAAAAGGCAGTGAGAGCCTTCCTATTTAATTGAACTATAACAATATTTCTAAAAGGGTCAGTGATATACTTAACTATTCCTTCTGTCTATTGCCAGGTCTTTGGTGTCTTCCTTAAAGTGGATGCCCTGATCAGATGCAGTGTTTGTTCCTTTTCTGCAGAAATGCTGCTATTAATCAGTTACAGTCCTGACCAGAAGCAGACAGAGTTTTAATATGGTGATGGAACAGCCTCATATTGGAGCACATTGTGATTAAAGCTGCACAAAATTGTCAAAGACAAAAAAAAATCAGGAAACTTGCTTACTTTCAGGTTTTTGTTGGAAATTTGAGGTTCTCTCTAGATTTCTTGACCTTTGTCCAGTTTTGAACTAACCCAAGCAGATTTTTCCCTCCAGCCCATCCTTGTATCACTTAATTTGTAGACAGACAGGGCAATATGCTGTAGAATGAGGATGGGCTGGAGGGAAGTTGTCATCTTATTCCATTTGGGCTTGAATAGGGACTGGGAGTGGCTGGCTCATTACAAAAGCAGCTTTGCCTCTCTTGGAAT